>NC_079194.1:240683726-242030276 GCF_029499605.1 Hyla sarda
TATATATATATTTATATATATATATATATATATATATATATATATATATATATATATTAAATATATATATATATATATAAATATAAATATATATTATATATATATATATATATATATATATATATATATATATATATATATATATATATATTAATATACACCTAGAAATACATCAAGTACATAAAAACATCTTTTAGAAAAATATTTCTCCAGGCCTGCCGAGTATATCCCCGTACTTCACAGTGTCTTCTTAGTTTATATATTTTAATCTTTTGACCTTTTAACCCCACTAGGACCAAGGGCATCCTGGGACTTAAAGGGGTATTCCAGGCCAAAACTTTTTTTTATATATCAACTGGCTCCAGAAAGTTAAACAGATTTGTAAATTACTTCTATTAAAAAATCTTAATCCTTTCAGTACTTATGACCTTCTGAAGTTAAGGTTGTTTTTTTCTGTCTAAGTGCTCTCTGATGACACGTGTCTCGGGCAACGCGCCGTGTTTAGAAGCAAATCCCCATAGCAAACCTCTTCTAAACTGGGCGTTTCCCGAGACAGGTGTCATCAGAGAGCACTTAGACAGAAAAGAACAACCTTAACTTCAGAAGCTCATAAGTACTGAAAGGGTTAAGATTTTTTAATAGAAGTAATTTACAAATCTGTTTAACTTTCTGGAGCCAGTTGATATATATAAAAAAGTTTTTGCCTAGAATACCCCTTTTAACCGATTATTATTGATATATGTCATGAATGCATCAACGGTCAGATGGTCGGACGACCAAATGATGACCACATCGTCTACATACCTCCCATACCATGCGAGGCATGTGGAAAATGGATTGGTGTCAGAAAAAATGAACTGCTCCTCCCACCAAAAAACAAAAAGCTTAGCCCGAGCTGGTGAGGACTTTGCTCCCATTGAAGCACCCGTGCGCTGCAAATAAAAATTGTTACCAAACATAAAATAATTGTGTTTTAACACAAAATCTACCACCTCAATAATGTAATGTCTCAAATCCACAGAATATTTAGAAAATCTCATCAGTATATCCGAGATAGCTGATAATGCCAGGTTTTTCGGAATACTGGAATAGAGCGATTCAATGTCGCAAGTAAGCCACGACAGAGAATCGCTCCATGTGAATTTAGTTCTTCTGACCAGGAGTTTACTGAAAATTCAGATTGTTCAGATACCACGGACACTAGCAGGGACTCAGAACCGCAATATGTGAACACTCACAAGAATCGCAATGCGAGAAGACAGTCAAAAAACGAGGAAGGCGCGGTGGCAGAAAACATAGGAAGAAGAGCTTCGGAGCGTAACAAGGACAAACAGAAAAAGTTATAAAAGGGGATTTTCAAGTCATCAACTTTTCTGCACAAATCATTACAGATGAAGAAACCTCGGTCCTGTGGAAAGGACTGGGTTTCTCTCCTACACATCATTTTGATGTTTAATCGGACAATTTTGGATATAAATAAATTTGTGAGAACTTTAACAGTTAAGAAACATTTTTTTGTGGAAAATGCTGATGAACCATCGGACCCACCTCAACTTTCTATAAACCCTGATTTACCACTAATGCATACGTTAGCAGAACAAATTGCTTTTAGAGATCTCTGTCTCCTTGAAAATAGTGGGATATCAATTTGTGATGAAGTGAATACTGAACATACCTTCTCCACTAAAAACCAAAATTTTTACCCCATACAGACCAGACCAGCAATTTTTGATTGGTTCCAGGACCTTATCATGAAAGATTTGGTTAATCTACAATCAAAAGTAATGTCCTAATTTGAATAAAAAAGGAGGCTGCTGCCATAAAGAAATTAAAGAAAAACAAAAATTTGACGATCCGATCCGCCGATAAAGGCGGCTCGGTAGTATGTATGGACACGGGACTGTATATCAATTTAAATGAAAATCTATCTGATGATAAAACTTACCTTAAACTTTGTGGGGATCCCACTGAACCTTTTAAAAAAGAACTGTTGACTCTGTTGGAAGAGGGGAAAGCCAGATCTATTTTAACCCAAAAAGAAGTGGATTATATTTTCGTGCCTGCTCCAATTATTCCTATCTTCCACTCGCTACCCAAGCTGCATAAGGACCGATTCCCGCCGCCGATGCGTCCGATCGTGGCGGGGATCGGATCCCTTAACGAGCACCTATGCGAGTGGTTGGACTCAGTTCTGCAACCTCTGGTTATGCAATGCCCAAGTTATATCAAGGACACTAAGCACTTGCTAAAAATCATGGATGAATTCACATGGAGCGATTCTCTGTCGTGGCTTACTTGCGACATTGAATTGCTCTATTCCAGTATTCCGAAAAACCTGGCATTATCAGCTATCTCGGATATACTGATGAGATTTTCTAAATATTCTGTGGATTTGAGACATTACATTATTGAGGTGGTAGATTTTGTGTTAAAACACAATTATTTTATGTTTGGTAACAATTTTTATTTGCAGCGCACGGGTGCTTCAATGGGAGCAAAGTCATCACCAGCTCGGGCTAAGCTTTTTGTTTTTTGGTGGGAGGAGCAGTTTTTCTGACACCAATCCATTATCCACATGCCTCGCATGGTATGGGAGGTATGTAGACGATGTGTTCATCATTTGGTCGTCTGACCATCTGACCGTTGATGCATTCATGACATATATCAATAATAATCGGTTCAATCTTACGTTTACCCACACATGGTGTAAAAGCGAAACCCCCTTTTTGGATGTCATATTACGTGGCAACCCTGATACAAATAAAATTGAGGTTGATCCTTACAGAAAAAAGATATAAGGCAATACCATCCGAAGGGCGAATTCATGCCATTCCAAACAAACAGTAAGAGCCATACCAGTAGGTGAACTTATACGAATTAAGCGGAACAGTTCTTCCGCCGAGGTGTACCGCAGGGAAGCTGATGCAGCATGCACACGCCTGGCGGCTCGAGGTTACCCTGGATGGCTCTTAAAAAAAGCTCGGTCGAGAGTGGATCCTATGGATCGAAAATCCCTTTTTACAAGTAAGCAACCAACTGAATCACAAGATTGTCCTACATTTGTCACCACGTACAGTCCAGAATTTAATGACATCAAACGCATTGTAATTAAACACTTACCTTTGCTATCAACAGATCCCACGGTAGGGGAGATTATAAAGTCAGGTGTGAGATTTGCAGCGAGGCAGGCACCTACTCTATCCAATCTCCTTGTTCCCAGTATGGTGGACACGGCTAGTGTTACCACCCAGTGGATTAGCACCAAGGGCTTCCACAAGTGCGGTAAATCGCGGTGTGTGGTATGTCCCTTTGCCGAAAAATGCCAGAAAATAGAAGGTACGGTGGATGGCAAAGGCCATGTCATTCACAACTTTATAAACTGTGATAGCACTTTTGTTTTATATAAAATCATGTGCACACAATGTCACTTAACATATGTGGGTTCCACCAAAAGGTCCCTTAAAAAACGCATGCAAGAGCACCTTAGACATGCTGCTGGCCCTTTAAGCTCGAACATTTCTAACATATCTAAACATTTTCTAATATGTCACAATTCAGACACCACTTCCCTCAGGTTCTCAGGCATTGAGAAGGTGAACCTAAATAAAAGGGGAGGCGACCATATTCGATCCCTCCACAATAGGGAAATCATGTGGATTTATCTTTTGAATTGCATTCAACCCCATGGTCTAAATAGCAAAACAGATTTAATATTACATTACTGATATGTCTCCGAATAATTTATCTGTGTTTGGTCCCATGTTTTTGTTTTAATCACGCGCACATGTGATGTGGACCTGTCCCTCCCCTTCCTGTGGGAATGGGGAATAAGCCCTGGAGTATATAAGGGTGCCTCATTTGAGGATCTACAGGCTATGAGTAAGGATCGATAGATCAGAAAAGCGTCAGCCATGCTTGGGACCCCCCTCTGTTTGTGCAATATTTCATATTTTTGATATGTTCACGGTTTGTCTGCCACCGTGAAGGCTTTTAATGAAGAACCCTGAATAAAGACGGACGTTTTACTTCTACTTGCTGGCTTTTTTAGTATTTTATTTTAGTTTTATCCACTGTGCTAGGGATGAAAATTATTCCAAAAGAAACTAACTCAACTGTCTATGCTCCCCCGTTGCTCCAATATTGGTGTCCCGTTCTCTGTTCGCCGCCTTCTGCTTTTCCTGCAGGTCAGTGAATCACGGTGCGCTCAGTGTCATCATTGTTTCAGCACCAGTTTTACAAATCAGTGTGCCTCCGGTGTTACACCAGTGTTTACAAATCAGTGTGCCTCCAGTGTTACACCAGTGTTTACAAATAAGTGTGCCTCCAGCTGTTGCAAAACTATAACTTCCAGCATGCCTTGACAGCTAGAGACTGTCCGGGAATGCTGGGAGTTGTAGTTTTGGACCACCTGGAGAGACACTGTTTTGAAAACACTGCCTTAGTCAGTATTTTCCAACCTGGGGACTTCCAGCTGTTGCAAAACTACAACTCCCAGCATTCCCCTGACAGTCTTTAGCTGTCCAGCCATGCTGGGAGTTATAGTTCTGCAACAGCTGGAGACACTCAGGTTTGGTAGGTAGGTCCTTAGTCCATTGTTTTCCAACCTGGGTGCCTCCAGCTGTTGAAAAACTCTAACTCCCAGCTTGACTGTCCGGGCATGCTGGGAGTTGTAGTTTTGCAACAGCTGGAGGCCCCCAGGTTGGGAAACACTAACTACGGCAGTGTTTTCGAAACATTGTCTCTCTATCTGTTGCAAAACTACAACTCCCAGCATGCTCGGACAGTCTTAAGCTGGAAGTTAGAGTTTTGCAGCAGAAGGTGGCATTTTGGTGGGTAGTTGGGCCCTTAGTTTCAAAACCACAACTCTCAGCAAGCCCGGGCAGCCATCGGCTGCCCGGGCTTGCTGGGAGTTATAGTTTTGAAACCTCTGGAGGTCCGCAGGTTGAAGACCACTGCGGCCTTCGACATCATCCAGCCCCTCTCACCCCCTTTAGTTCTGTACTCATCTCCGCTCGGCGCTGGTCCGGTGCTGTAGGACTGTCCGGTGGGGAGGTCGTCCGGTGGGATAGTGGTTCCGGGCTGCCATCTTCACCGGGGGGGCCTCTTCTCCGCGCTTCGGGCCCGGAATAGTCACGTTGCCTTGACGACGACGCAGAGGTACGTTCATTACCAACGTCCCTCTGCGTCATCGTCAAGGCAACGCCTCTATTCCGGGCCCGAAGCGTGGAGAAGAGGCCCCCCCGGTGAAAATGGCAGCCCGGAACCACTATCCCAACGGACGACCTCCCCACCGGAGAGTTCTGCAGCACCGGACCAGCGCCGAGCGGAGATGAGTACAGAACTAAAGGGGGTGAGAGGGGGCTGGATGATGTCGAAGGCCGCAGTGGTCTTCAACCTGCAGACCTCCAGAGGTTTCAAAACTACAACTCCCAGCAAGCCCGTACAGCCAATGGCTGCCCGGGCTTGCTGGGAGTTGTAGTTTTGAAACATCTGGAGGTCCGCAGGTTGAACACCACTGTATCAGACATTGACAAGCGGTGATGATGATGATGACATGTGGTAATGATGACAAGGGGATGATGAAGGGGGGGTGGGATTATGACAAGGGGATGATGAAGGGGGGGGTGTGTGGGATGATGACAGGGGGATGATGAAGAGGGGGTGTGGGATGATGACAAGGGTGTGTGTTGGATGATGACAAGGGGATGATGACAAGGGGATGATGAAGGGGGGGGTGTGGGATGATGAAGGGGGGATGATGACAGGCGGGGATGATGAAGGGGGGATGATGACAGGGTGATAATGACAGGGTGATGATGATGAGGGTGTTAATGACGGGGGTCTGGATGATGAGAGGGGGGGGGATGATGTATTTCCCACCCTAGGCTTATACTCGAGTCAATAACTTTTCCTGGGATTTTGGGGTGAAATTAGGGGCCTCGGCTTATATTCGGGTCGGCTTATACTCGAGTATATACGGAAACCTACCTACCTAGCGGCAAACCTTTTACTTTCCTTCCTACCAACTGAACTTACTACCTGCCTAAATAACTTGCAAACTTACTACTTGCCTACCTACTTAGAGAATGTTCTACTTACCTAATTTACTACTTGCAAACGTACTACCTGCTTACCTAGCAAACATATTACCTGGGTGGGGGGGGGGGGGGCAGGCATATTCTTTGCACAGGGGCCCTCTGTTGTCTGTGTCCGCCCCTGCCTTGGGTATAGGTGTCTAATTAGGTAGCCCGGGTTTGGTGGGTAGTCGGACAAGAGCCTCTCCAACTCTTCTATATTATATTTGTAAATTACTTCTATTAAAAAAATCTTAATCCTTCCTGTACTTGTTAGCTGCTGCATACTACAGAGGAAATTATTTTCTTTTTGGAATGCTCTCTGATGACCTCACGAGCACAGTTCTCTCTGCTGACGTTATTATAATAATAATAATAATAACGCTTTATTTATTGTTGTCCTTAGTGGGATTTGAACCCAAGTCCCCAGCACTGCAAGGCAGCAGTGCTAACCACTGAGCCACCATGCTGCCCTTAGCATAAATCCGCTGTGCATGGTTGCTAAAATGGAGATGTCAGCAGAGAGCACTGTGCTCGTGATGTCATCAGTGTTCCAAAAAGAAAGGAATTTCCTCTGTAGCATTCAGCAGCTAATAAGTACTGAAACGATTAAGATTTTTTAATAGAAGTAATTCACAAATATGTTTAACTTTCTGCCACCAGTTGATTTAAAAGAAAAAAGGTTTTCACCTTTAACGACGCAGGACGTATATTTACGTCCTGCGCTGACTCCCACGATATGAAGCGGGGTCGCGCTGCGACCCCGCATCACATCGCGTCGGTCCCGGCGATCATCAACGGGCAGGACCCGCGGCTAATACCACACATCGCCGATTGCGGCAATGTGCGGTATTAACCCTTTAGAAGCGGCAGTCAGCTGACTGCCGCTTCTAAAGCGAAAGTGAAACTATGCTGGCTAGTCGGGCTGTTCGGGACCGTCGCAGTGAAATCGCGGCATCCCGAACAGCTTACAGGACACCGGGAGGGCCCTTACCTGCCTCCTCGGTGTCCGATCGACGAATGACTGCACAGTGCCTGAGATCCAGGCAGGAGCAGCCAAGCACCGATAACACTGATCACAGGCGTGTTAATACACGCCTATGATCAGCATAGGAGATCAGTGTGTGCAGTGTTATAGGTCCCTATGGGACCTATAACACTGCAAAAAAAAAAGTTAAGAAAAAGTAAAAAAAAAGTGTTAATAAAGGTCATTTAACCCCTTCCCTAATAAAAGTTTGAATCACCCCCCTTTTCCCATAAAAAAAAATAAAACAGTGTAAATAAAAAAAAATAAACAAGACTTCACAACAGAGATTGAAGTGCTGGCACTGCTCTCCCTCTATATATTCTCCCTTAAACAGTCTGTGTGCGTACTCTAGCAGCGTATTTAAAAAAATAAACATATGTGGTATCGCCGCGTGCGTAAATGTCCGAACTATAAAAATATATCATTAATTAAACCGCACGGTTAATATGGTATGCGCAAAAAAATTCCAAAGTCCAAAAAAGCTTATTTTTGGTCAATACCATTAAAAAATGAATAAAAAGTGATCAAAAAGTCCGATCAAAACAAAAATCATACTGATAAAAACTTCAGATCAAAAAATGAGCCCTCATACCGCCCTGTACGTGGAAAAATAAAAAAAAGTTATAGGGGTCAGAAGATGACATTTTTAAACGTATACATTTTCCTGCATGTAGTTATGATTTTTTTCAGAAGTGCGACAAAATCAAACCTATATAAGTAGGGTATCATTTTAACCGTATGGACCTATAGAATAATGATAAGGTATCATTTTTTACCGAAATATGCACTACGTAGAAACGGAAGCCCCCAAAAGTTACAAAATGGTGTTTTTTCTTCGATTTTGTCGCACAATTATTTTTTTTTTCCGTTTCGCAGTGAATTTTTGGGTAAAATGACTAATGTCACTGCAAAGAAGAATTGGCGACGCAAAAAATAAGCCATAATATGGATTTTTAGGTGGAAAATTGAAAGGGTTATGATTTTTAAAAGGTAAGGAGGAAAAAAACAAAAGTGCAAAAACTGAAAAACCCTGAGTCCTTAAGGGGTTAATTTAGATTTTTAATTGGGAAGGTGTTAATTCACATTTATTAACTTTAACTATTATTTATTTATTTATTTTTTAAACACTATTTGTAGTCCCTATAGGGAACTATTACATGCACAGCAATGATCAGTATTATCGGTGCTCCATTGCTCCAGGCTGCCATAAACTTCCTGGAGCATAAGAGCACCATTTCGGATAGAGAGGAGACAGGTAAAGGCCCTTCAGCCATCCTCTCATCTGATCGGGACTTTTCGTTGTGGTAGTCCGAATCAGCCCGCTGAGTTAACCAGAAACCAAACTGAATGCATTTAGATGCTGTAATCAGGGTCTAGTTAATGCCAGACATCATCATGATCGGTGATGTCCGGCATTAGCCATGGGTTCCGGTTGCCCACAAGGGATACAGCGTGCTCCGTAGCAGCGCAGAATGTACATGTACCGTATTTTTCGCCGTATAAGACGCACTTTTTCTTCCCCAAAACTGGGGGGAAAGAGTCAGTGGGTCTTATACGGCGAATACACCCCTATCGCGGCGGTCCCTGCGCCCATCAACGGCCGGGACCCGCGGCTAATACAGGACATCACCGATCGCGGTGATGCCCTGTATTAACCCTTCAGACACTGCGATCAAAGCTGACCACCGCGTCTGGAGGGAAAGTTACACTAACCCGGCTGTTCAGTCGGGCTGTTCGGGACCGCCGCGATTTCACCGTGGCGGTCCCGAACAGCCCGACTGAATAGCCGGGTTAGTGCTTACAGGACACAGGGGGGGAACTTACCTGCCTCCTCGGTGTCTTCTCCGTTCAGGGATCCCCTGTATGGCCGGCGCTCTCCTTCCTCGTCATCACGTCGTCGCGTACGTGCGTCGGCATGCGTAACGACGTGATGGCGGCGACGGAGAGCGAGGATACCCGGCTGGCAGCAGAGACGTTCCGGAGCGACATGGACACGGCGACAGCGATGGAGCGACATCCAGGGCAGCGGTGACTGGTCCGGAGCGGCGGAGACACGTGAGTATTACCTCCTATGCAGTGGTCTTCAATCTGCGGACCTCCAGATGTTGCAAAACTACAACTCCCAGCAGCCGTTGGCTGTCCGGGCATGCTGCGAGTTGTAGTTTTGCAACATCTGGAGGTATGCAGGTTGAAGACCACTATTGGGTTCAAAATCTTAATTTTTTTAGATTTTGCACCTATAAATTGGGTGCGTCTTATACGCCGGTGCGTCCTATAGGGCGAAAAATACGGTATATCCATTTGCAGGAAGTGGTTAATAGTGTGGGTTTGCATCACTCTTGTTTCGTTCCTCACTGTGTAAAACCCTTCACATTTATTAACGTGTCGCTTCACATCCAAATCTCTCACACTTATCACAGGGCTCATCTTTACCTCACAACTTATACTCTGGGATAGAGGAAAGATGAAGATTTTTGTGACTTGTTGTGGAGGCGACAGAAAGAGGCCATATAAACCCCTATTTTTTATTTTTAGAGACATTTTCTACAAGAGGATGAACTTAGGTGCTAGTGTCATTGGCAACCAAAGATGTGACCCCATCGCCATCTCCAAGTACAGCCATAACAACATAGGCAACCATGGTGGCTGAGGTAAATCAGTCTCAAAATGCACCGTGGGTTAAAAGGGGTACTCCGGTGAAAACCTTTTTTCTTTTAAATCAACTGGTGGCAGAAAGTTAAACATATTTGTAAATTACTTCTATTAAAAAAAATCTTCATCCTTCCTGTACTTATTAGCTGCTGAATACTACAGAGGAAATTATTTTCTTTTTGGAACACTGATGACATCACGAGCACAGTTCTCTCTGCTGATGTTATAATAATAATAATAATAATAATAATAACACTTTATTTATTGTTGTCCTAAGTGGGATTTGAACCCAAGTCCCCAGCACTGCAAGGCAGCAGTGCTAACCACTGAGCCACCATGCTGCCCTTAGCATACATCTGCTATGCATGGTTGCTAAAATGGACAGAGATGTCAGCAGAGAGCACTGTGCTCGTGATGTCATCAGTGTTCCAAAAAGAAAGGAATTTCCTCTGTAGCATTCAGCAGCTAATAAGTACTGGAAGGATTAAGATTTTTTAACAGAAGTAATTTACAAATATGTTTAACTTTCTGCCACCAGTTGATTTAAAAGAAAAAAGGTTTTCACCGGAGTACCCCTTTAATGAGGAGGATGCAGAAAGTGGCTAAAAAAAATTATAATGAGGGCGGCCGGTGCTAGGAAGCGTTGACATTGCCGGTTTCCATGGACGGCAATGTATTCCGCCAAAAGAGTGAATGAATTCTATAGTGTTAACTTATCCTTATGCTGGGAGGCACAATACACTGCACTACCACAACTGCTGCAATGTATTATACCAGTGATCTGATTTAAGCTGAATGGTAGAAATTAAAAAATATATATATATATTTATATGGATGAAATTGGGTTTCGTGATAATAAATCCTCATCACGGAGTCCAGTGGACCATGCTGCCATATACTTTATTTTTTATGTGGCATGACTCAACAGCAAAGACAAAAATAAAAAATACATTTTCCTCTGTAATAGAAATCCCAGCTCTTATATAAAGAGGGTTCAAAAGATAGAATACTTACCCGGGAATGTGTTTTTCCATTAGCTTATGACCGCACCCTTGGAGAGGACCTCCCACCGCAGGACAGGAAACCTGGGAATATAAAATGGGACATGCCTCTCCACACCTCAGTTCAAAGTAAAGTAATCCAAAGGAGCCAGTAAACACAAAAAATAAATAAAAAAATATCCCTTCTTTTATAGGGTAGGATAAATGAGGGGTGCTCACCCTTGGTGACTTAGAATAGTAACTACCGTATTTTTCGCCCTAAAGGACGTACTGGCATATAAGACGCACCCAATTTTAAAGATGCAAAATCTAGAAAAAAAATTATTCTGCACCCAACAGTGTTCTTCAACCTGCGGACCTCCAGATGTTGCAAAACTACAACTCTCAGCATGCCCGGACAGCCGTTGGCTGTCCGGGCATGCTGGGAGTTGTAGTTTTGCAACATCTGGAGGTCCGCAGGTTGAAAACCACTGGATAGGAGGTAATACTCACGTGTCCCCGCCGCTCCGGACCCGTCACCGCTGCCCTGGATGTCGCTCCATCGCTGTCGCCGCGTCCCCAGGGTGTCCCCGGCGCTCCGGACGTCTTCTTCCCCGGGATCCACGCTCTCAGTCGCAGTCATCACGCTGCATCATCACGTCGCTACACACGCCACTCCTATTTGATGACGGGACGGCGTGCGCGACGACGTGATGACATCGAAGGAGAGCGCTGGCCATGCAGGGGATCCCGGCAGACACCGAGGAGGCAGATAAGGTCCCTCCCGGTGTCCTGTAAGCTGTTCGGGACGCCGCAATTTCACCGCGGCGGTCCCGAACAGCCTGACTGTGCAGCCGGGTTAGTGTCACTTTCGCTTCAGACGAGGCGGTCAGCTTTGATCGCCGTGTCTGAAGGGTTAATACAGGGCATCACCGCGATCGGTGATGTCCTGTATTAGCCGCGGGTCCCGGCCGTTGATGGCCGCAGGGACCGACCCGATAGGGGTGTATTCGCCTTATAAGACGCACCAACTTTTCCCCCCCAGTTTTGGGGAAGAAAAAGTGCGTCTTATATGGCGAAAAATACGGTAATCTTCAGGCGGTAGTCCCGCCCTGGACTTTATGTCCAAAGGAAAGATCAGAAACAGGATTTAATTGCAACCTATAGTGTTTTAAAAAGTATGTTTTGAGGAACATGTAGCTGCCCTACAGATCTGGCCCAAAGAGGCTTCAGCCTTCTCTGCCCAGGAAGAAGACACTGCTCTGGTGGAGTGAGCTGGGGGAAAAAAGGAAGGTGGATCCTGATTCTTTGTAGTGTAGGCCAATGTAATAGATGCCCTGATCCATCTACTAATAGACGGTTTAGAAGCAGTCTTGCCTTTATTAGGGCCAGAAAATTTAACTAAAAGATTTTCTGTAGAACAAAAGTCCTTAGTAGAGTCCAGATACTTTAGGAGGCATCTTCTGACATCAAGGTTAAAGGGGTACTCGGGTGGTCAACGTGTTTTTCAGTTTTTGACTTACCCCATTTGTTTTGTTTCATTTCTATTCTTGTTGTTTAACCTACTCTATTTCCGTTCTTTGTTGTCTTTTTATCCCCACTTTGTTTTCCTATCTTTTGCTTCTATTTCCTGTTTCTTGCTGTGCTGAAAACTACAAATCCCAGCATGCCACATGCCTTGCTGGTTTGGGGCGGCTCCTTTTTTGTTTTGTTTGTTACGCCCTTTACCCATCCTACTATTTTCCCGGGTCGGCCCCCTTATACACAGCACACCAATATAATCAGCCCTGGTTGGGGATACACTGTCATACACACACAAAAGGGACTACAACTCCCAGCATGTGTCATTCAGGAGTCTTCAGTCTGTGGTATAACACCAGCATGCTGCCTCTGTAGTCTCCTGGGGGTTGTAGTTCACCACATCTCTGTAGGGCATACACCAGTGTTTCCCAACCAGGGTGCCTCCAGGTGTTGCAAAACTACTACTACCAGCATGCCCTGACAGCCAAACGCTGTCCAGGCATGCTGGGAGTTGTAGTTTTGATACAGCTGAAGACACCCTGGTTGGGAAACAATGCACTTTGTTTGTAATATACTGAATTGGCTAGAACAGCATTTCCCAATCAGTGTGCCTCCAGCTGTTGCAAAACTACAACTCCCAGCATACCCTGACAGCCTTTGGGAATGCTAGGAGTTGTAGGTTTGCAACAGCTGGAGGCACACTGGTTGGGAAACACTGGTGTAACAGGATGTGTATGCTGAATAGGCTAGAACAGTGTTTCCCAACCAGTGTGCCTCCAGCTGTTGCAAATCTACAACTACTAGTATGTCCAAAGTCTGTCAGGGCATGCTGGGAGTTGTAGTTTTGATACAGCTGGAGCCCCTCCCTCCCCCTTCACATATAGAGATCATTCCCAGTATGAGATTTATTCCCCTGCAGTCCATACATCCCCAGCCCGTGCACCTTCTCTTCTCTGTGAGGTCCTTCTCCTGTGCAGATCTGCATCTTCAGAAGACAGAGCAGGGGGAGGGGAGGTGAGGAGCTGCGTACTATGGCTTCTCCTGTGCAGACCGGCATCTTCAGAAGACAGAGCAGGGGGAGGAGCTGTGTACTATGGCTTCTCCTGTGCAGATCTGCATCTTCAGAAGACAGAGCAGGGGGAGGAGCTGTGTACTATGGCTTCTCCTGTGCAGATCTGCATCTTCAGAAGACAGAGCAGGGGGAGGAGCTGTGTACTATGGCTTCTCCTGTGCAGATCTGCATCTTCAGAAGACAGAGCAGGGGGAGGAGCTGTGTACTATGGCTTCTCCTGTGCAGACCAGCATCTTCAGAAGACAGAGCAGGGGGAGGGGAGGAGCTGTGTACTATGGCTTCTCCTGTGCAGACCTCCGGGAGAGGGGGGGGGGGGCTCAGAACATGGCCGTTGTGGACAACAGTAAAAGAAAACACTCAACTACAGAACTTCCTGCCCAACAAACAGGTAAGCAAAACACACACATGCTGCCAAAACATATAACACATGTATATTGCAAAAAAACTAAACTTACAAAGAAGATGCAACAGTCAATAAAATTAATCACTGGAGTACCCTTTAACCCCTTAAGGACCAAGCCAATTTTATTTTGGCATTTTCGTTTTTTCCTCCTCGCCTTCTAAAATCCATAACTCCTTTATATTTCCATCTACAGACCCATATAAGGCCTTGTTTTTTGCGTGACCAATTGTACTTTGCAATGAAACCTCTCATTTTCTCATAAAATGTACTGCGAATTTTGGAGGGTTTTGTTTTCAAACTATACAATTTACGGTAAAAATGACGTGTTCTTTATTCTGTGGGTCAATACGATTAAAATTATACTCATGGCTTGATACTTTGTTTTTTTGTACCGCTTAAAATTTTTTCAACTTTTTGTACAAAGTCAGTAATATAAAATCGCCCTATTTTGACCACCTATAACTTTTTCATTTTTCCGTATATAGGGCGGTATGAGGGAACTTTTTTTGCGCCGTCATCTGTACTTTTTATCGATACCACATATGCATATATAAAAAACTTTTAAATAATTTTTTCTTACATTTTTTTTTTTTTTTTTATAAAATGTGACAAAAAAAAAAGTAGCATTTACGCCATTCACCGTACAGGATAATTAACATTATATATATATATATATATATATATTTTTTTTTTTTACACTATGTCCCCATAGGGGACTATCTATAGCAATCCTTTGATTGCTAATACTGTTCAGTGCTATGTATAGGACATAGCACTGATCAGTATTATCGGTCATCTTCTGCTCTGGTTTGCTCAATCTCAGACCAGGGAGATGGCCGGAGCCAGGTAAGGGGACCTCCGGCCGCCATGCTGGATGATTGAATCGCTGTGCCAGCGCTGCTGGCGATCTGATCATCCAAAGTACCGCACTGCCACAGATGCCGTG
Source organism: Hyla sarda (assembly GCF_029499605.1). Lineage (NCBI taxonomy): Eukaryota > Metazoa > Chordata > Amphibia > Anura > Hylidae > Hyla > Hyla sarda. Next base: position 240,698,402 of record NC_079194.1, read on the forward strand.
ATCTGTATTGACGCGAGCACCGTTTCGATGCTCGCTGTCATACACAGGAAGTACATGTACGTCCTAGTGCGCGAAATCCCGCCAAACCAGGATGTACATTTACGTCCGTGCTCGTTAAGGGGTTAAAGAACTCTGTCTGACCCAATGGATAAAAAAGCAGAGTTCCTAGATCCTCAAAAGGCAAGGCGGATTTCTTAGTCATCAATTAACGGGGCTCTATCCCATGACTTAGTAACTGATTCCTCAAAGGGGTACTTCCTTTTAAGGAGTTTAGGAAAAAAAGATTTCATCAATTACTTTTATGTAAATTTAAAGTACGGGACTCCTTGGGGCCTAAGCCTTCATAAAGGGCATCTTTGGCCGAGACCGTCTCTCTGCTCTCCTCAAGGTTAGCCGTTATTAGACGGATTGCTTTAACCCCTTAAGGACCCGGGGTTTTTCCTTTTTAGCATTTTCGTTTTTTCCTCCTCACCTTTAAAAAATCATAACTCTCAATTTTGCACCTAAAAGTCCATATAATTGCTTATTTTTTGCGCCACCAATTCTACTTTGTAATGATGTCAGTTATTTTACCCAAAAATTTACGGCGAAATGGGAAAAAAAAAATAATAATTGAGAGACAAAATTGAAAAAAAAAATGCCATTTTGTAAATTTTGGGGGCTTCCGTTTCTACGTAGTACATTTTTCGGTAAAAATGACACCTTATCTTTATTCTGTAGGTCCATACGATTAAAATGATACCCTACTTATATAAGTTTGATTTTGTCGGACTTCTGGAAAATATCATAACTACATGCAGGAAAATGTATACGTTTAAAATTCTCATCTTCTGACCCCTATAACTTTATTTTTCCGTGTATGGGTCGGTATGAGGGCTCATTTTTTACGTCGTAATCTGAAGTTTTTAGCTGTACCATTTTTGTAATGATCAGACTTTTTGATCGCTTTTTCATTTTTTCATGATAAAAAGTGACCAAAAATACACTATTTTGGACTTTGGAATTTTTGACCATGCGGTTTAATTAATGACCGTGCGGTTTAATTAATGATATATTTTTATAATTCGGACATTTCTGCACGTGACGATACCACATATGTTCATTTTTATTTACACTTTATTTTTTTTAAATGGGAAAAGGGGGGTGATTCAAACTTTTAATAGGGAAGGTGTTAAATGATCTTTATTCACTTTTTTTTGCAGTGTTATAGCTCCCATAGGGACCTATAACACTGCACACACTGATCATCATTGATCACTGGTTTCTCATAAGAAACCAGTGATCGATGATTCTGCTGCTTGACTGCTCATGCCTGGATCTCAGGCACTGAGCAGTCATTCGGCGATCGGACAGCGAGGAGGCAGGTAGGGGCCCTCCGCCTGTCATGTAAGTTGTTCGGGATGCCGCGATTTCGTCGTGGCGATCCCGAACAGCTCCCTGAGCTACCCGGCATGGTTTTCCTTTCACTTTAGACGCGGCGTTCAACTTTGAACGCCGCGTCTAAAGGGATAATAGCGTGCGGCTGTGGCACTGCGTTATAGAATGGGAGCGGACTCATGACGTACCGGTACGTCATGGGTCCTTAAGAGGTTAAAGGGGTACTCCTGTGCTAAGACATCTTATCCCCTATCCAAAGGATAGGGGACAAGATGCCTGATCGCGGGGGTCCTGCCTCTGGGGACCCCCCGTGATCTTTCACGCAGAACCCCGTTACTATCAGCCCCAGGTGACAGCTGCCACGCCCCCTCCTATAGGCTTGCATTGAGGGTGCGGAGTGTGACGTCACAATACTCCAGCCCCGTGATCAGCAGTCATCAGACCCAGATCAAACATGCTCCGGGGGCTAATGGTAATGGGGTTCTGCGTGAAAGATCACGGGGGGTCCCCAGAGGCGGGACCCCCGCGATCAGTAATCTTCTCCCCCATCCTTTGGATCTGATCAGTATCCTCTGGAGAAAAGAGCAATTTGGATTAAAATTCTTCCTGCTCTTCATCAGAGGAGGAATACAGAGTAAGATTTTCCTCTTGAACACTAGGGGAACTGGAAATAGCAGGGGTGACCACAGAGGAGGCTGAAGCACCCCCATTCCCGACGATTCCTAGTCCTTTAAAGGGATGAATCTCTCTCCTCCCGGATCATTATTCTTAGGTTGCTAGCAATTGCAGAGGACTCCTGGGCCACGATAACTTAAATACAGGCTGCACATATAGACTTTTTATATACAGGATCTAACTGCTTCCTACATTCTGCACATTCTTTATTACGGGTTTTAGAAGCTTCTTGCTACCCTACAAAACAAAACAACAGCCTCCCTTGACTGAATATGGAAAGAAATTGAAATGATCTCACCCAGAAGTAGACCCACACCTCCGTAGCCGGGCTGGAACTACTCTTCTTGGAGCGTCAACCTCCCTCTGTCGAATGCTCAGATATGCTGGAGGAGTTCTTTCAGCAAACACTGCAGGGCAACCAGGAACGGTCTGCTCAGCTGCAGCGGGCTGGAACTGCTGCCACTGGATACTGCTGCAGCGGGCTGCTGTACTGCTGCAGGCTTGGGTTCTGGATAATGCTGCTGTGGATATTGCAGTGGGCTGGCTGCCAGCTGTCCACGGGATTCCGGATGCTGTAGAACGCTGACGGGGAATCCAAAGTGGAGAAATCTCACACCCCTTTTGAAAGGAGACCAGAACCGGAAGGGACGCTACGCTACTGGGCTGACGCACATTCGCCGGAGTCACTCCACAAGCGTTGTTCCGGCCTCAGAGACGGGAGAGCCGCCAGCGACCACGCTACACCCCAGCCCCCACCTCCTTAAAAGAGTAGTCCAGTGGTGAACTATTTATCCCCTATCCTAAGGATAGGGGATAAGTTTGAGATCGCGGGGGTCCGACTTCTGGGGCCCCCTGCGATCTCCTGTACGGAGCCCCGACAGCCCGCTGGAAGGGGGCGTGTCAACCTCCGCACGAAGCGGCGGCCGACAGGCTCCCTCCATACAACTCTATGGCAGAGCCGAAGCGCTGCCTTCGGCAATCTCCGGCTCTGCCATAGAGATGTATTGAGGGGGCGTGTCGGCCGCCGCTTCGTGCGGGGGTCGACACCCGCTATCTGGCCGGAGAGCCTGGCCCCCGTACAGAGAGATCGCAGGGGGCCCCAGTGGTCGGACCCCCCGTGATCTCAAACTTATCCCCTATCCTTAGGATAGGGGATCCGTTTTTCACCACTGGACTACCCCCTTTAAGCCGCAATGACCGAGGGAAGGACGGTGATGCAGGGCTATTGGGACCCCACTGGACCCCCCTGCAGGCAGGCTTAAGGCTGCTCCCCAGTAGAGACTTGTGCCGGTCAGGGAGTCCCACTACCGGAGGACCTGCAGCTCCTTGGAGAGGTATGGAGACAGCTCCCAGGCCTCCTACCGGAGGACAGGAAACCTGAACTGAGGTGTGGAGAAGCGTGTCCCATTTTATATTCCCAGGTTACCTGGCCTGCGGTGGGAGGTCCTCTCCAAGGGTGCTGTCATTAGGTAAATATTGGATATTTGCTGTGAGGCAAATACTAGTGCCCCTTATATGTAGTGAGACTTAATTGTGAGACTATGACATGTTCCTTTGGGCTGCATGTGATCAGTGGTATTCCACCCTAGATACATTTGGGGACATATTAAATACAGATTTGTGTTACAGCAATATTCAATCAATTTTTTTCTTTTTATTTCTCAAAGGTCCCTTGTGCTGCTCTGAACTGAAAGTAGCCAAGATGATTGTCTATTGAGATAGTCTCTTTAAAAAGGGAACCTGTTCTCACTTTCACATCCTCTGAAATCCGAGTTACCGGGAAGTCTTCAGAGGCTTCTCCACCCTCAGCAGCCTTGATCAATGGATCTATGAATAGCCAAGCGGGGAAGATTTATCGATCAAGGCTGCTGGGGCAAAGCCTCAATGACTTACGGTTCAAGCAGCAGGAAAGGGATGGCAGGTTCCCTGTAAAAAAAATTCAAAATCTTCAATTTGTTACTGTATCACAACAGAAATAAAACACAAGCCTAAGATTAGATTTCATTTATTTTTATTTTTTTTTATTAATCTTCAGTGCCATTCCAAAATGCAATTTTTTTTTCTTTAGTGTTAACATAGTGAGTCAGGAACTGGGGGCTAGACCCCATCCCATAACTTGGCAGGCTCACCATGGAGGTTATAAAAACAAATGGTCCATATTACAGGGATCGCACGCAGGCATAGTGATAAAAGTATCGCCACGACAGACTGGCCTTTAATTAATATGCAGGCAGGAGGTCTGGTAACTAACACTGTAGACAGATGAGGGAGCTGTGCGTCAATACTATCACAAAACCATCATAATCCTTAGTGTGTGGAATCATAGCATTAGTTTTATAAACAGACTTGTTATTCATTAAAACATAAAAAAAATGATCCTGTGCAAATTCCCTTTTAAAGAGCAGTGTAAAACACGATTGAAATAAGACTCCCATCGCACCCTCCAACCTTCTTCTCAGATCAACTTTCATACAATAAACTATACAAAGCCATTTGGAGCTAATCCAGGTGATGGACATAAATATTACTGTGTAAAAAGTCAGATAGCAACTTAAAAATGACTGTCCAGTAGGGAGTTTAAAGGGGTACTCCGCTGCTCAGCGTTTGGAATAAACTGTTCCGAACGCTGGAGCCGGGAACTTGTGATGTCATAGCCCCGCACCCTCAATGCACGTCTATGGGAGGGGGCGGGACTATGACGTCAAGAGCTCCCGGCGCCGGAACAGTGTGTACCCCTTTAAACATAAGCAAGTCGGTACCTATTGGTGATGTTTGCCTAATATTTATTCTCCCTTAGTGCCTGCTGCTTGGCTGACTTTTTAGTTCAGCTTTATTATAGCACAGATGTTATCAGCGACTACATTATAGCTACAGTGCCTACAGGGAGTATGAAGTAGTCTTAGACACACCTCCTGTCTCCTCATTGGTTCAGGTCACTGCTCTGTCCCGCTTTCTGCAGCTCTGTCTCCTGAGATTGGCTGCCAAGTATTAGGTATCGATATCTATTTTTTAGGGCCGATACCGATAATCTGTGGCCTTTCAGGACGATGATTTATACCTGAATATCGGTATAAACTATCGGCTATTTCTCCATCGCATCCCCCCCCCCCCCCGGCCCTAAAGAAGCGGCTGCAGATCATTGATTTAAAGCGGGCGCTTTAAATCAATGAACTGCAGCTGCTTTTGCGGGGCCAGAGACCGCCGCCTGCTTCTCTCCCCCTGCCTGTCTTGGGGTCCTCCTGAGTCCACCCCCCCCCATCCTCTGGCCAGAGACCGCCGCCACCCGCTTCTCTCCCCCTGCCGGTCCTTAGTCCAACCACCGCTGCTGCCTCATTGTCTCCCCATCCCCGGTTTTCTAATTACCTGTTCCCGGGGTCTGCACTACTTCTGGCTCCGGCGGCGTCCTGAGATGTCACTGTGCGCACTGACTGTGACGTCGGGTTGAGGACATCACTCGTCATTGCGCAGCGCACAGCATAACGCAGGACACCGCAGGAGCCAGAAGTAGCGCGGACCCCGGGAACAGGTAATTATAAAACCGGGCATGGGGGAGGCAATGGGACAGCGGCGGTCTCTGGCCGGGGCGGTGGGGTTGCGGTGCGGGGCATTATCGTCAAGGTAATTGCAGATACCGATAACGTCCAAAATCGTGAATATCGGCCGATAATATCGGCTAAACCGGTAATCGGTCGATCCATACCAAGTATAAACACATCTATGACAGGCTCACTGGGTAAATTAAGACAGTGATCTGATATACATTACAAAGAGATTATAAAGTGCCGATTACTAATCCATACTGCTATTGTGTGCCATTATTTATAATCTATGAGGACATGTTATATATTCTCTATAAGGACCATACCGATAACTGTGCTGTAAATTGTGCAGAAATATCAATACAGTACTTATTACACAGATGAAGAGTTGTCCTGTAGAAAACGCTAACCACAGTGGCAATTCTATTAAATAAGTTTAAAATGAGTTATCCTACAAAAATAATTTTTTAACTACATTAGAGGACGGCAATAAATGTAAAACCATTGGGAAAATCCCAGGACTTGCCGATTCAAAAGTTAGTACTTTTTTATATCATACTGTGGCTGGAAATGTTGCATCCCTGTCGAGAAAGGCTCATGCTTGGGCCGCAACGTAATCCAAGCCCCACTATGATATAATGAAGAACATCTACATTGGCGAGTGCCAGGATTTTCTCCCTTTTGATCCTCTTTCCTGCATGATCACAATGAGGAGGAGTATAGGGTGATCATACAAGTGGGCTACCGAACTGTTCAATGCCTATGGGGCTGCCTGAAACAGCTTAGCACTGTATGGTGCCAAGGCTCATGCATGGCCACTGCAATGTGGAACGGTGCTTGGGACCCCTAGGGATAGGTGATACATTATTATTATTATTATTATTATTATTATTATTATTATTTTCACAGGATAACCACTTTAACCTATTCCCTATACACAGCCATTGGGGAGTGTATTTACAATGAACTCTAAAAATTGAACTACCTCATGCTTTGGCAATGAAAACAACATCAGCTTGTGGATTAGAAAACCCAGTGTGTAAAGTAGGGTACAAATGACGATACTGGTACGGAATATGACTAAGGCTGGGGTCGCATTACTTCTAAGCAATACGGGACCGTATGCGGCTGGGGGGAGCGAAAACCGGGCGCTCCTGTATCCCAGCCGTATCCGGCCCAAATGTAATGCATTTCAGTGAACTGACCGGAGTGAAATGCTGACTCCAGTCGGCTCATTTTTGCCCCATATGCGGTTTTCTCACCGGACCTAAAACCATGGTACACCACGCTTTTTGGTCCTGTGGGGGGGAGGAAACACTGTCTCGCCACAAAATCTCACTACCTGGAAGCTTGATAGCGCTTTGTTGTGTCTCCCTCATCTCTGCATTAAGACCCCCTTTTTGTGGTTTCATGAAATATATACAGCCTTAAAGACTAGGGGAATTCTACACCCCTCACACGGCCTTTTTTACAGTCTGTATAGAATATACAAGAACATATGTATATATTTATATATTTATAGGATATGCTATATCTTTTATATGTTCTCTTTACAATATTAACTTTTGTATTTTAAAATTATTTTTTACATAAACTACAAATGATGATGGGCAATGGCACAAAACACAGCAGCGGATGGGGACTAGAACATGCACAATAGCTTGCCTCTTAGCAAGACGTCAGCCCTCTCTGAACCCTGTAAAATGGCACCAGCATAAAAAACAATGTTAAAAGTGGTGAGGGCTCAGAGGGAGCTGGGCTTCGAGGTCCTTGGAAATTAAGGCATTCTTATTTGCACAGAAAAAATTCAGCCAACTCAATAGCCCATAAGGCACTCAGGCCGAGGGTTCAATCCCTCATATTGTAAGAGATGCCCTGAGTGCCCGCTGCCCTGGCAATGACAATGCTAGGGCACCAGCTTCCCTATTAATATCACATACACATCTATGTTAACAAGGCGGCACAGTAAGAAGGTATGACATCAATCGGTGCAAGTAAAGCACATGGGCCGACAATCCCTCTAGGTTTGTCAAGACAGTATATCATGAGCTTGGCAAAACTGAGGCTGAATGCTCAAGTCCCAAGGAGGCACAACTTAACTATAATGGAAATTGTAATATTTTCTAGAAGAACTTAAAAATCAGCAGGGGTCACCATTAGTGACAAACGTGCATTTGGAAACAATGACCGAAATCTAACGCTCTCGTGTAGCTACTGTGCAAAAGGACACAAACTATCTCCAGTGTTCAGATGTCCCTGCCAGCTTGAGAGGGTGGCATGAAGAACATAACCCATAGTAGGGCCACAACAACAAGGGCTGATAAACGAAAAACATATAAAGAACACGGGACAAGAGGGTCAATAAATATACAATTAAAATGACAAAGTTCTGAAACACCACAATAAAAGCTGTAAAACCAGTTAGGGGATTGGGACTTCAGTGCAACTTGTAGGCTATTTTAGCCTTCCTAGGACGCCTCAGCCCCAACTATTTCGACACATAAAAGGCATCTTTCAAAGGACCCAGTATTACGTGAATAATGTACCATGCTATGAACAGTGTAATGGGAGGGATGATATGTCCTCCCCATAGAAAGATGATATCAAGAAGACTTTGGATTTTGAACCATTTGCTGCTAGAAGAGTCTCAATTACATAAAAGTGCCAACCACTATGGCAACCAGTCTTGCACTCCATATTCTGAGTAACTACTTGCCAGGCCTACTGCCTCCAAAAACAAAAAATATAGCAAATCTTGGCACCTTTCATCTCTTCATTCACGTTATGGTAGAGAAGCTATGCCTCTAATATCCTTTCTGACACTTATACAGTAGGTTAAGACAGTATCAGGATTTTATCGCTTGTTCAGCTACATTCCATATATATGTATATACACACACATCTAACTCAATTTTCATTAGACTCACTCCTTTAGGACCTATAAAGTGTATAGTACTTGGCACATGATTTTACTTTATAAACTAGGATAACTGTGGCCTTCAAGTTTTTGGCAAATTTATCACTGAAGGAAAAATACTGCAGTAGAAGTACATGTCAGTTACCATTGCTGCTCTAAGAAATAGCAAGTATAGGGACATAACCACTTTCTTTCAGAAACAGTGAGAACGGTACATGGATGATCCCAGGTATTCCAGCTCAGCTCTATTGGTCTGAATGGAATGGAGCTGCAATGCCATGGCACCCACCATGAACAGCTGTGGCATCGTGTCTGGATGAAAGAAGCTACATTTTTCTAATCTTATACCACACCTTTAAAAGGTTTTTCTCAATGCATTAATAGGGTTCCCTCTGCCTTTCACTTGGCCTTTTTTGGTCACAGCCATAAATGGCATGCACTGGGTGCGAATGTGACGGTATCCAGTATAGGTGTTCTAGATTGTTGTAGTGTTGGTATGTATGCTGGCTAGAGACAATAGATTACTGTTGGCACATCCAAAAGTTTTTGGCATGGACCCACCAATAACCTTATGACTACAAACAATCCCACAACATCTAGAAAAAACAAAAACAAAAGTATCTGTGAAGACCTCTCTCACGGCTACCCTCTGTAGAGCTCAGCCGAGTTGACTAGCCAGGTCAATGGGTATATTCAGATGGGGAGGATATGCTGTGGATTTTCTTTCAGATTTGTGGGCAGATAAAGGGTATTTCTGCATAGAAATAGAGATCCACTCAAAATTATGCAGATTATGGTGCAATATTGATTTATTGTATATTTTAACTTACCCACTGAAGTCAATGGAGAAAATCCCTAACACATCTGTGACCAGGAAAGGCCATAAACATCTGATCAGTGGGGTGTAGATATCTAGCAGAAAAGATGCCGCACCTGTAATACATAGTGAATGGAGCTGAAATCAGACAGACATTGTGTAGTGGCCATGCTGGATTACTACAGCTCGGGTCTTTTGGGAGTTGATCCGCAGTAGCAGTGTCACAGCATAGCCACTAGACTATGTATGGAGCAGCATGCTCTTGGCTCTGTCCACTGTGTATTATAGGTCCGCAGGTTTGGCAACCAGCTGATCTGTCTGGCCTGCTAGGTATCTACACCCCACAGGTCAGATTTCCATGGTCTATCCTGAGAATAGGTCATCAGCTTTCCATAATAAAACCTTTTTTATTTTATTAACTATGTCTGTGGTTTTTACCGGTTACCAGTACAGCGTGCGCCCGACAGAAAACCTGTCTTTGCTCGTTTGGATATTCCAGCGGCTCCCAGAATCGTGCACAGAACTCTTCCATGATTGGGTCCAGGTTGGAAGCTGCCCTGCTTACATCTATATAATATGCACACAAAAGAGGTTGAGCTCTTAGCCCAACATCACCAGGTACGTGTAATTCCACTGATCTTTCTATACAAGTGTTACCCTTGGTAACTGCACCAGGCAGCGCCACCTTTGTTGGATTTTTTTCTCTTCATATATCTACTGCTATCCCGAGAATAGGCCTTCAAATCACCAAGTCTTGAAGACGCCTTTAAAATCCACACCATAGATCAATTTTCGCAGAGTCTGGGCAGAATTTTTACTGTCTGATCCACTTTGCTGTTACGGTCATATTCTACAGAACAGAAAATCCATAGCATATTCACTCCATCTAAATATATTCTAATAAGAAAGAGGAAAGACCGTAAGCTTTTGTTTGGTTTACTTACGTCTATGGCAAAACTACCAGGGGTTGAGATTTCTTTCTAGCTCACATACGCTGACTCCTGTGTATACTTTCTGTTCCATAGCAGCAGGTAAAAAGAAAAATCTATATCAGTCTGAAAGGTAAAGGATTCAGAACAACCCTTTAAATTGCTGCCATTGGACCTGGCATGGCTAAGTGTATGAGATACAATCATAGCTGACACCCATGTGTCATATGGCATTACATACTTCCCTTCTCAAGCACTTTGTATAGTATACGGTCATGGAAAAGGTTCAAAAGTAATGAAACTTCATGTTGTATTCCTGGTGAAAGTGGTCAATTTAAAGGGTTGCACAGTGACTCTCACATCGAGCATGAAAAATACACTGCAGCACATTGGGCAGGAGAGCTTCCAAGGCAAATTTATGACCCCCCCCCCAGAAGGCAATGTACACGTCCTATTCCAAATAATACTGTAAATAGTAGAGAGAACCGGCACTATCAAGTGGAAAAAAGTTTTGGCAATAGAACAAACGATAGACAGTGGAGGCAAATGGTGGCATTTGTAATCCACAAGGCTGCGGTGCATAAACCTGGAAAAAAAAAACACAAAAGTATGCACAGGAAGAAAATGAAAACGCACTCTCTGATCTTGCGTGGAAAAGCTGGGTGCAATTTATTTTTGAAGGCACGGATACATCCTCAATGGTATCTGTTGTCTCTCCCTTCCTCCATGGAGGATGTATCTGTGTCTTCAGAAATAAATTGCACCCAGCTTTTCCAAGCAAGATCGGTGAGTGCATTTTCATTTTCTTCCTTTGCATACTATTCTAAATAATAAGATAGGTGAATGCGCCAGGTGTTGGCTACTTGCCTTGGGACAAGAAAGGCTTGTGTGCAGCAGAGTCTCTTCATGCCGGATGTCAGATGGAGCAGAAGAGTGGCGCTACACAATCCCTTTAAAAAGCCACCACAGTAAGTTCTTGTAAACATCTGAAGGCTCTCAATGTAACAGTTTGACTAAAAGTCATTGGTAAAAAACCTGATTTTGAAGTCTGGTCTGATATACAGGGAACAATTGTATAGCTTATCAAAAGCGACTGATCTAAAAGAAATCAATCACCAGGTATTCTTATTGTTAGATGTATCTAAGGGGGCTTAATAGTAGTACATAAAGGATTTAGAAAAAGGGGGTACATTTCTATGTCTGCCCTGAGGCACTGTCTCAGCTTGGGATGGCAACTTTAACTAGTTATGTTCCTGCAATGTTACACTTAACAGATCTAATATTCCCTCCCCACTCATTTCCCCCCCAACTTGTAATATATTGGGGATGGGTCCAGCTTGCAGACTGAAGATGAATAAATGATGCCCACTTAGGCCACATATTGTCTCGCATTCATCTTTTTAACCATCACATGGCACATAAATTATGTAAATAATGAAGGCAGAAGGGTGTCCTGTCCTTGTTGGCCCATTTTTGAGTTACAGTTGATACTGTACCTACACCTCCTTTGCACAAATTGTAATAGTACAAACTAATGTAATAAATACCCAATGGTAGACATCCGTAAAAGCCTACACAGTTCATATGTCATCAACTGCAACATCTGAACAGACTTGTGAAGCAGGTCGGCAAGTAATCTTAGCTGGTAAGAGACAAGCCATGCAAGACTGCCAATGTGGTGGCATCTTCTTAGTGCAATGTATCACTTTCCTTGGTTTGTGATCGTCACAAAAAGGTTTGAGAACCCCCTTCAGCTGCTGCAGTCTGTAACACAGTGGTGCCACAGGCATAAAAATAGATTGTTGGGAGGGCAGCTCTCCCTCCAACTCAATTACCACAGGTAATTAAGCTCTGGCTTCTCTTTTCCTATTGTAAGCAGGCATTATTCTACTCCTAAAGCTGCATTTTCAACTAATCTCTTCGTATGTGCGTTTTGCTAGAGAGCAGAGATGAGCAGTTCTTCCTGTTTGCCATGTGTGGGTCCTGTTGGTGTAGCAGTCCGGGTGGGATCAGGGGTCAGGCACTCCTGGCTGCTCATACCTGTTGGTGTAAGGTCCATGAGCTCACCTGAAGAGCTAAGAGGGAAAGAGGCCGAAACAGATATGCCAGATGATGGATCTGCTGAGCCAGCAAAGAGACGAGGAGGCTTCGGTACCAGATTTGGTTCGAACTGTGCTCTAAGCAGTATCTCCTGATCACTTACAGACTTGGGCATTTCACGGTCTGTTCCTTCTGTTACCATCATATGATAAAGGTCCTGCAAAGATCCACTTTTACTGTCTAGATTGAACAGACTGTCTATAAATTCTGCAAATTCTAGTACTTGAGGACTTGGAACTTCTGTGAGGCGTCCATTCTGTAAAGCCAGCTCCTCTGGGGCTGGGGTCTGCACCCTGGTGGTCTCTGCACCTGCAGCTGCTTCTTCATCCCAGGGTGGCAAATCTCCAGGCGAGGAGCGACCGCTGTTATGGATAATCTCAGTATGCTGGCTCTCTTGAGAGTGCTTCGAGAGGGCATCTGCTCCGAGCAATTCAGTGCGGGAGCTCAGGGATGGATTCTCCTCTGGAATGGTGGGATCAATGAAGAAGCAGTGTGACTCATCACGCTCCAAAACGGCTCGCAAACTGGGCGAGCCACGAATACTACGGAATCCAGAAGAACGCCTGGAATCGAAGCTGTACACTGACTCGTTGTCAGACAGGCTCTCCATCGTAGCTAGTGGCGCTCTGCGGTCTTGCAGAGATACTGCCAGGCAATCCTTGGTGCTCATCAACAGAAGCTCCACAGGATCCTTCAGAATCGGGGACAGGAGACGGGAGTCATAAAATCCTTCAAGGCTGATCTCAGACTGTTTACTCCTACAGACAAGAAAATTATTATTACACAAGATTGAAAAGAAAAATTGCATGTAATATAAAAGGAAAAACAATAAATGCAAAAAAAAATAAAAAATCTTGTTGCAACTCCGCATGATCCAAAAAGTATGGTGCAAAAGCAGAGGACTGTAGTTAAAGCAACACCAGTGGTAAATGGCCAGTTACTGAAAACGAAAGCAAAACTGCCTTTCATTTATAATCTAGCACAGCAAGAGACAAATTTCAGTGTTATAATTTGCAAGAATGGGGAAAGGCCGGGGTGTATGGGTGTTGTGACAGTATAGCAACAATTTTAGAATACATTTGGTAAATGTGTTCCACATAAAAAATGCATTTCATTTTGGGTGAAGCCATCTCCACATCATTAGCATTCGGGGGTTTAAAAACAAAAACATGTGCCCTTATTGGACACGAGGGACTGAGCAGGCCCAAACCCTACGGTCTCCTTTTTGATGAGGATAATGTTACTGGCCACTATGCCACAGATAGAAGATCTGACAAATGTAGGCAGCAAGATGGAGCACCTCTACAGTTCTATTTGGATGTTCGCCAATACTCAAATGAAACCCTACCAGAACATTTTATAGGTCTACCAGAAACAATAATTAACTAATAGTGCTTTGGCCTCCTCGATCACTAGAACTAACACACTGTGACTACATCATGGACTGTCCCCCTCAGCCACAGGTTCTGAATGACCCGAGACAATGCATCAATGAAACAGTGGAGTTCACATCCCAAGATACCCCGGCACACATCTGGACAGAACTAGACTACAACCTGCTGCGTCACCAATAGAAATAATAGATAAAAAACTTAGATAGTCTTTTCTGGTTAATAAATTAGTGGTATGTTCTCTCAGTTATGAATACCAAGGCTGTAATATTTGCACCATCCTTTTGAATCACCCTGAATTACTTAAAACAGAATTTTACATAATATATTAATTGAGTTACTACAATGGCTGCATTAAGATGGGTCATATACAATGGCTCCTCTCGCTCCGTCAACAGGCTACAAACATTTACAGTGTGTGGTAGTGATGGAAAATCACTGGCCAGGCAACTAGTGGAAGGTAAACTCTTTAAACGCAATTGCCATTTACAGGATCGTGATCAGACGTTAAAAAGGAACCTGAATTACCTTAATGGGGTACTCCGGTGCTTACACATCTTATCCCCTATCCAAAGGATAGGGGGATAAGATGCCTGATCGCAGGAGTCCCGCAGCTGGGGACGCCCGCGATCATGCACGCGGCACCCCGTTTTGTAATCAGTAGCAATAGCTATCACGCCCCCTCTCGTAGGCTTGCATTGAGAGGCGGAGGCGTGACGCCCGTAATCAGACTGATTACAAACGGGGTGCCGCGTGCATGATCACGGGCGTCCCCAGCAGCGGGACTCCCGCGATCAGGCATCTTATCCTCTATCCTTTGGATAGGGGATAAGATGTGTAAGCACCGGAGAACCCCTTTAATGCTGACCCACAAGTCAATGGTGAGGTCTTCCCCAGGTTCATGTATACTAAGTACTTTGCACAACCATGGAGACTAGAAGAGCTACAATCTTGCCTTTCTGTTTTTGGAGCACTGTTATAGCTTTTCTGTATGCGTGGATTCTGGAAGGCATTTGGAATACCAAAATCAAAGTCTAACTTCAATAAGTTATATAGAGAAGAAAAATCTACAATCAGACCTGGCCTTGGAAAAGACCCAAAAATGTGTTTGGGTTGACCACCACTGCTCTATAAGCCTGACTAAGGAGCTGGGGGGGGGGGGGGTAAGCAATGGAATCTGAAATCCCACTGTAACCAGTTAACTATTTTCAGAACACACTTGCTTCTAAAGTCGGAGCTACATACGAAAGAGTTTTTTTCTTAATTATAACTTAAAGCGCCACTTTTGCCCATGGACTGTGTCTGGTATATCAGCTCACCTCAACAACAAGAAGGGTGCATAGTTGTAATACCAAACAGTCCATGGCCTATGTTGGGGCAAAACTAGGTAAAGGTGTATGAATTTTACTAAAATTATGACTAATCCCGTTATTTTGCATGTACCCTTGCATTGTCCCTAAAACTATTGTAAATGCGTAAATTACGTATAAAGTTCAAACCAATGAGAAAGGTTCACATTAGTCAAAACCAGTGGTTTTTAGAACATAGAAAGATTTACGTAAATGAGTGAACAAAGACTAACAAAATAGGCTGAGGGTAAAAGAGAAGGGAAAATGATAAAATATGACCTGGTAAATTGACCTTCAATAACTCTAGACGGTGGTCCATCAGCTTGGATTCACAGTCATTTTCAAAACTATTTTATTACTGAAACCCATGAAAAACACACATACACATTTAAAGGGGTACTCCACTGGCAAGCGTTTGGAACATTTAGTTCCGAACGCTGTTCGGCCTGCAGAGGTCGGCCACGCCACCCCCCTCGTGACATCACGCTCTCTCAATGTAAGTCTATGGGAGGGGGCGAGGTGGCTGCCACGCCCCCTCCCATATACTTGCATTGAGGGGGAGTGGCTGACCCCCGCAGCACACACACAGCGTTCAGAATTAAATGTTACGAACGCTGGCCAGCGGAGTACCCCTTTAACAGAGAGAGTCAGACAGTGCTATTGGTTACCTATAGACCAGTGGTCTCCAAACTGTGACCCTATTTTAAAACTACAACTCCCAACCTTCAATAGGTTAGATGTGAAGAGGACCTGATGATGGTTGAAGACTATCACAGCACTTTAGTTCTTGAAATATGAAGTAGCCCAAGCTGATGGACACCACCAAGGAGATCTTTTGACAGGTACATGACATGTTAGAAGCTCCTCATGGTCTCCATATACTCTATAAAAAGGATAAATTCTCAAATATGCCCCAAGTCAAATCTTAATTTTGAATATACAGACACTAAGTGCTGAACAAAGCAAATTGCTCTTCTTGAGAATGTACGGGCATGCGATAAGACTCATTTTTATGTGAATATTAACCTTAAATTATTCAGAACTTGCAGGAAGAGACTGGAAAGCCTACCATGACTATTATCATGTACAGGGGCGAAACCTTCCTGGGGCTGAACAGTTTGATCAACAACATTTAAACTCCTGTCATTGAGGACTCTATGTCTTGAACACCCATAGTCTCTTGTGAGATGTCAAGTTTGGTAAATACATGTTTGCCCCATAAAATATTTACTTCTAGTTCTGCACGATATGGTTTCTCTAATATTCTTTCTAGAAATGTATGACTAAAAAGCTGACAATTGGGGGCGTGTCTCTGCACTGTCAGCTCTGATTGGATAGTGTAACAGTAAAGGGGCAGGCCCCCATCTGGCAACACCTAGTTGACTCTTTAGTCATATACGTCTAATAAGAATAACAAAGGAATATAACAACAGAGCTACAAGATGTCTGATCACGGGGGTATCGCCACTGATCTACGTGCAGCACCCGACATTCTAAACAGTATGTTTAGAATGCTGGGTTTCCTCGGCAGGGGTTGTGACTTTACGCCACGCCCCCCTCCATTTATGTCTATGGAAGGGGGCATGGCGGCCTACAATAGCTGGTGGCCGAGCTGATTATCCTATGCACATGCAAGTGTTTTCAATAGGTAGAAGTACATGCTGCAGCACGACAGCTCTGGAGTTACCACCCCTAAGAATAAAAGGCTTGGAAACTGAAATTTAACATGCTTGATCTCCCCCCCCCCCCCCCCCCCAATTATCTGTTGTGAGGCCACCATAAACATGAGATAGTTGCCCAGTGCCACTAAATTAACAGGTTCAGCTGTCCTGTCTCTAATGTGTATTGGGGTCTTTAGAATTGCAACCATTTTAATTGTTGCCTGTGGCCTAGAAGGCTGAGGAAAAAAACAACAATAAAGTTCTCCTGTATTCCCAGCCCAAGTGGCTGTCCACACACAGAAGTGGGCAGATTTTACATGCCAATTTGCAGAGAAATAAAGAAGCAGTAAAATAATGTGTGAGCAAATCTCATGGCAGAGAGAAAATGGGTAAGTGGATGTTGAGAGTGGGTACTTGCCAAAATTGGGCCCGCACAAAAATAGTTTTCTGATAAATAGGACTTTTCTGAATGCCCAGCGTGGCCCGAGTCTCCCCATGTTGGTACTGAAGATCACATGGGTTTACAACTAGGGACTTCAACTCAAAAGTACAACTTTCACAGAGAAAAGCGTGAATGAGAAATCATTCAGGAAAAAAAAAAAAAAAAAAAAAAAACTCATCTAAAATCAAGAGCATATAGACCATTATTTCTGTTCCAAGGATTTCAGTACCAGATATAAGGGTACAGATTTACTAAAACTGTGTAATTCTCAGACAGTCTACAAATACTTTTTAAGATTTTATAAAAAGGCTTAGGCTGTTTTCTAAATTGGGCACAACTCCAGACTGTTTAGTCTAAGTTTAGAGCAACTCTTGGTTGGCGTAAACTGCACCAGAATATTCTGCCAGAATTCTGATAATTGTTTTGGCAAACTGTGAGGCACATCTGAAGCCATGTCTCCTTTGGCCTAGGCCATCCCAACATGGGGAAAGTGCCTAAAACTAAAACAAATGTGGTGAAAGTAATGTAAGTTTTTTTTGGTGCAAATGACTGCAGAATTTTGTCCAAGTCTTCAATTAGGTATATGGGGAAAAACATAAGTTTCCATTCAAAAGGAAGAGCAATTCTAGATTTAGCTGTTACCTTGAGTAAGGATTGACACCAGAGGAACAATCAATTGACAGAAATGTGGGACTAGTGAAAACTAAGTAGGGTGGGATCCAAAACGGACAACATGGTTTGACCGACAACTATGAAATATACAGATGGATGATAGAAAAACAACAGCATCATAATAGTAAATAAATGATAAAGATTGAAAAAGACTTACAGATGAGAGAATACAAATCACGACACAAACAGGCCATGGTAATGCAAGAAAAATTGACAGAACAGTGTCCATTATACAGGCGAGCAAAGAGACATTACACCACACAGGACCCTGAATAATGAGGACAAGAAACATGCGTGAGGAAATGGGGGAGGGGAAAGGTAGAGTGGGAGGGAAAAAATAAGTGAAAAATGGAGTCATAGAAGAAAACATAAGAACAATCAATGGATCAATAGAAACTAGTAGTGCCTCAGCCCAAAAGACAGACCCAAATCCATTCGCTAAAGACCCCAACTCATAGCACTCAATAATGGACAGCCAATCCCCACTACCAATTCCCCCTCGAGTTCCTCACTTACCTGGTGCTGCTGTTCCTCCTGTTGGCATACGTGCCAGGCATGATGGCAGGGATCACCTCCAGAATAGGGGGAGACAGATGTGGAGGCTGATTAAAGATCAGTTCTGGGTTCAGATCCACTTCTGTTGGACTCACCATCACTTTGGCAGCTGAAAGAAGGGCAGTTTTGCCCTTGTTATAATTTTCTAATACCTGTTTAGGAGACATAATATACATCAGGCAGATAAATTAATGAAGCTTAGTAGGGATCGACCGATAACGATTTTTTAGGGCCGATACAGATAATCTGTGGAGGTTAGGGCTGATAACTTATACCGATTTTCCAGTATAAGTTAACGGCTATTTATCATCCTACACCCTCCCCCGCGACACCGCTGCAGATCATTGATTTAAAGCCGGCGCTTTAAATCAGTGCGGTGGGTGGTGGGGACATTATCGGCAAGGTAATTGCAGATACCGATAACGCCCAAAATCGTGAATATCGGCCCATAATATCGGCTATACCGATAAACGGTCGATCCCTAAAGCTTAGTTACAAATACGAAGATAAAAATGGTCGGCAACTCACGAGTGCTTCTCAAGCTTCTTTATTGAAGAAAATACTCACATTTCGTTAACAGCGGGGAGGGACACAGTGGGGGGGGGGGGGGATGTGGAAGGCAAAAGCAGCCGTTTTGCACGGGTTACGCGCTTCGTCTGGCCTTGTCTGGAGGCACGTAACCCGTGCGAAACAACGGCTGCTGTCGCCTTCCACATAACAGCGGGGAGGGGGGTATGTGGAAGGCGACAGCAGCCGTTGTTTGGCACGGGTTACGTGCTTCGACTGGCATCGTCTGGAGGCCAGACGAAGCACATAACCCGTGCGAAACAACGGCTGCTTTTGCCTTCCACATCCCCCCCACTGTGTCCCTCCCCGCTGTTAACGAAATGTGAGTATTTTCTTCAATAAATAAGCTTGAGAAGCACTGGTGAGTTACCGACTATTTTTATCATCTACGTTTCTATTGATATACACAGTATCCAGCCAGAGCACCACCACTACTCTGCATGCAACTTACTGCCAGTCATCTGCACACCCAGATCCTCATACACAGTGAGAGGCAGTGCCGGTCAAAAACATTTTCTTCTTGGTGTTGTATTAGTTACAAATACAGTGACCCCCCGACCTACGATGGCCCCGACATACGATAATTTCAACATGCGATGGCCTCTCAGAGGCAATCGCATGTTGAAGGCAGCATCAACATACGATGCTTTTGTATGTTGCCCTGTTTTTCCTCCCTAATCCTTGTTGGGGAGGAAAATCAGCAAAAAGGAGGAAGTTTTTAACTTCATATCCTGTCCCCATATATTTGTCCTCATGTCCTGTCCTCATGTGGGACTGATTTGTGATGAAGATATTGTAAGCTGAAAAACAGAAGGATGTGGCTTTGTGGGACTGGGCGTGATTTGCAAGTCAGACCGATGCACAAAAAGTCTAGCGAATATAAGGGGTGAGGCTTAAACAGTGGGCGCATCTTTGTGAGATGGGGTGTGGCTTGCAAGCTGGACTGACACATTGCCCAGGAGATGCAGAGCGGAGCTTGTGGAGTAAGGTACTGGAAGTCCCATATACTTGCATGCGACTTGAAACAAAAACCCATCTTTTATACAAGAGTGCAGGTAAGTGTTAATTTAACTATCATATATTTTAATTTGACATAAGTAATATGTGTAACGGGTATTATTGAAAAATATCTCCAGCCGTACGGAAGTTATTTGGGAACATACATTTCGCATAGATTAGCACGGGACTTTAAACAAAAACCCAGACCCTAACAAATGGGGGGAGTTAAGGGTTAAATGAACTATTCCATATTTTAAGTGGACATATAAGTAACATGTGACCAAGTATTATCGAAATATTTCCAGCAGTTTGGAAGTTATGCAGTAACATATTTCCCATAGACTTGTATGGGACTTTATACACAAAAAAAAAAAAAAAAGAAGAAACCGACCCTGGCAAATGGGGGTGAGTAAGGGTTAAATTACCTACCCTATGTTTGTTGTTGACATATTAGTAACATATGTGCCAAGTTTCATGTTAATATCTTTAGCCATTTGGATGTGATGCTGGAACGTACACACATTGATAATAGGGTGAATTATATGATAATTTGTTTTCTGGGAAGTATCCACGAAAGCACGCTGAGATGTTCTCTGTCCAATCAGGGGGAGGCAAACAATAAGAGGTTAAAAGTCCATCCCCTTCCTCTCCCCTTCAGTGTATTTATAAAGAACACAGAGTAGAAGAGGAAAAAAGTGGTAACTAAAAACCAGCACCAAAATGATCACCAAGGGTGGGATGTATGGGTGCTGTCGTGGAGTCTTCCCAGAAAACAAATTATCTGTGAGTATAATTCCCCCTTTCTCTAGTCGTCTCTACAACAGCACCCTGAGAAATACCAAATAATTATTAGGGAGGATCTTACGTCCAAATGCCATATCTTGACCTGCCATTACGTCAAGTCTAGTGTGTTTGGAAAAGGTATGCAATCTTTTCCAAGTAGCAACTTTGCAGATCTGTTCCACTGAGGCTGAATCTTTTTTCTGCCCAAGGAGGATACTGCACGAGTTGAATGAGCCCAAATCTCTGAGGGGGGATCCTGACCGCTAGCTGTATAGGATTCTGAGATGGCTAACCGAATCCACTTAGAAATGGAGCTCTTCGAGACCTTCCTTCCTCTATTAGGACCTGCAAATTGTACAAACAGGTTCTTATCCTTCCTCCAGGTACTGGTAACTTCTATGTAGTAAAGGACAGCTCTCCTAACGTCCCAAAAAAACTGAAAGATCTCTCTTGCTCATCGATAGGATGAGCACAAAAAGACGGGATAACAATATCCTGGGATCTGTGGAAGGAAGAAGCAACTTTTGGAATAAAATTTTGGTCTAGTTTAAAAACAATCTTATCCTCTAATATACTGAAATAATGTTGTTGAATGGAAAAGAGCCTGAATTTCACCAACTCTATGGGCTGAAGGGCTACAAGGAATATTGTTTTCATGGTAAGAAATTTTAAGGAAAGAGAGTCTAAAGGTTCAAAAGGAGCTTTAGTTAGAACTAAGAGGACCACATTTAAATTCCAAGGAGGAAGAGTTTTTTATTCTGGGTCTTAGTCAATCCGTAGTCTTAATAAAGCTAGATATCTAGATATCCTCTCCCAGTTTGGTCTGATAGAGGGCACCTAGGGCTGAGACCTGTACTCTAAGAGTGTTAGGAGAGACCCACATCAAACCCATCTTGGAGAAAGTCAAGGATTTTAGTGATATTAGGAGAATCAAAAGAAAAGAGGCATATTTTTTCCACACCTTCGTGTACATTTTAGGGGTAGAAAGCTTACGACTTGCCAAGACCACTATATCTGATAATCCCTTCTTCTCTAGCAGGAACCTTTCAGAATCCATGCTGATAGACTGAGGTTCTGAACCTGTCTGTAGGACTGGTCCCTGAGAGAGCAGGTCCTGGTGAGCAGGTAACATAATTGGCTTGTGCAGGCTCATGGACTGTAGGAGAGCAAACCATCCCCTCTTGGGCCAGAATGGAGTAACTAAGATCAGGGTACACTTCTCTTAGTTTTTGAAGGACTCTGGGAATTATAGGAATAGGTGGGAAGGCATATGCTAGACTGAAGTCCCATGGCTGAGCCAAGGCATCTGTCGCTGCTTGATGGTCCCTTGGATTGAGGGAAATTATTTTTTTTTCTGTTTTCCTGTTTTTTTGTGGTGGTGAACAAGTTGATCTGGGGGATACCCCATCTCTCTTATCAATCTGAAAGCCCAGTCCGCTAGACACCATTCTCCCGAATCTAGGGTCTGTCTGCTGAGAAAGTCCGCATATAGATTCCAGACTCGCCCCAGATGTACAGCTGTTATGGATAAGATTCTTTCTTCTACCCAAGAAAAAAAATGTTGCCTGCTATTGATTGGAGATGGCTGTGTCTGGGAACCCCTTGATGACAGATAAAGGATACTGCCGTGGTACTGTCGGCGTGAAGAAGAATGTGTCTGTCTCTGCAAGATGACTAGGTGTTGTGAACACATCCTTATGGCTAGAAGCTCCCTTAAGTTTGAGGATTACTGAGCTAGAACAGGTCCCCATCCGCCCTGAACGGTCTGATCCTCTGTGTGGGCCCCCAACCCCACGTGCTGGCATCTGTGCTAATGACTAGGGGATCCTCCTTTAACCAATGAACCCCCTGACTTAGTTTGATGGCGCTCCCAGAAAAACCTAACAGATTTTTTTATTTTTACGGGAATCAGTACATTCAAGGAAAATAAGGATTTGTCCCACACTGCTATGTGCAATCTTTGTAGTGGTCTTGAGCGAAATTGGGCCCACCTCACTGACGGGATGCAAGACGTTAGGTGACCCAATATGGACATTGCATAACGGATTGAGCAAGACACAAAATTCTGTAATTAACTGCTGAATCTTCAATTTCTTTGCTGGTGGGAAAGATTGTTGAAGATTCGAGTTTAGGGGGACAAATTGTTTCACTGGACTGGGAGAAAGAGCAGACATTTCTAAGTTGAGTATCCAGCCTAGGTCTTGAAGAACCTGAATGGTCCTGTGAATGTGGACCTGTAATCGAGGAACAGAATCCGCCACTACTAGAATGTCATCCAGATAGGGAATAATAATAAATCGACTCCTTCCTCAGAAGGGATACCACCTCAGACATGAGTTTTGTAAATATGCGGGGGGGGGGGGCAGAAGAAAACCAGAAGGGCAGGCAGAGAAACTGGTAGTGACGGATTCTGCCCTCCCAGGAAACGGCAAACCTCAGGAACTACTGAGATGCTTTGTGAATTGGAAGATGGTTATAGGCATCCTTCAAATCAATAGTTGCCACTACAGAATTTTCCTTTATTAGAGCTACTGCTGATTTTACAGTTTCCATTTTGAACTTTCTGTACTTTACAAATTTGTTCAGGGGTTTTATATTTATTATGGTTCTGAACTTCCCACTGGGGTTGTTTTTTTTTTTTTTTTAACCAAAAATAGGCCAGAGTAATGTCCCTGCTTGAGTTGATGTGAGGGAACTTTGACAACCGCACCCAATTTTAGATGCTAGATCCCCAGACCAGGATTTTAACCATAATACACGTCTTGAGGAGTTCGATAATACCGCTGTACGTGCAGATAATCTGACAGACTTGGCAGAAGCATCTGATAAACAGTTTGAGGCCATCTTGAGGAGAGGGAGAGACTCAAGAATCTGTTCACAAGGCGTATCCCCCTGAAGATGCAGGTATAGTTGATCCAGCCACACACCCAGGGTCCTAGCAACACAAGCGGAAGCAACACTAGGGCGTAGAAGGGTCGCAGCAGCTTCCCAAGTCTTTTTAAGAAGACTCTCAGCCTTCCTATCCATGGGTTCTTGGAGCTGGGTAGCGTCCTCAAAAGGGTAAGGAAGTGCGTTTTTGCCACCTTAGCATTAGGGATGTCTACCTTAGGGATAGTGTCCCAATCTACAGAATCCTTATCAAATGCATAGCCTCTTTCAATCCCTTTTGGAATGAAGGATCCTTTTTCAGGTTTGGATCATTCATCCTTAATGATTTTGTGAATGTTGCTATGGACCGGGAAAGAAAGCATCCTTTTATCTCCCAGCCCTCCAAAAAGTTCGTTCTGAATTGTTCTAGGCTCCTATACCAAAGGTGGATCTTATGGCTCTGATTAATTCCTCTGTATCCTCTGGGCTAAACAGGAATTTCCAGAAACCAAGGTCCTCCTCTACCTCAGAACATTCAACCACTTCTTCATCAATGTCCTGAGTAGCGGTACTTTCCTCCGAGTCAGAAAAAGTAATTATCTTAGGTTTTTTAGACACCTCAACCACAGTTGAGGTAGATGCGACAGTCTGAGATGATTTAAAAGCCTGAATCTCTTTGTGGATAAGCTCCTTGGTCTCTGTCATAAGGTCAGGAGTTTCCTCCCTGACTAAATTAGCCAAACATTTTTACATACTGGCTTCTTTGAAGAAAGAACAGTATTTATTACACAATAAACATTTCCTTTTAGTATGTTTAGGTTTGGGGACAGAAATATCCTTTTCTCCCTGAAATAAAATAAGGGAGGAAAGGATCAGAAAAAAACAACTGTAGATAGGCTCTGGGAAAAACCGCATAGCCCTCAGTACTCACAGATCCTGGATTCTACACCCTCAGGGACTTTCACTGGAGTAGACATCCTGGACTCTGGAAGCTCCATGCAGCAGTCTGCGCTCCGGAAGCGATCCCGTTTGATCCCGTTGCCCCCTCTTAATCCTATAGGGCAGGCCAAAGCATAGGGCAGGCCAAAGCATAGGGCAGGCCAAAGCATAGGGCAGGCCAAAGCATAGGGCAGGCCAAAGCATAGGGCAGGCCAAAGCATAGGGAAGTGACGTGAGACGCCAACCACTGGACTGGGGATCTGGCCAGAACTGACCCCAAGAAACAGGAAGTGAGGTAAGACGCTGGCCGGCACTGGGATCTCTTCCACGGGACTGGAATGAAGGCCCCGTGCGACGCTGGAAAAAAAGGCAGCACGGGAGCGGAAGAGAAGCCGGCGCCCTGTTCCACTCCCTATCGCTCCCACTCTGCATAAGCCCGACCTGGATGCTGCAGAAGTAGGTAGGGAAAAATAAATAAAATAGCCAAGCGGGATCCGTCTCCCACACCTGTCAGGTTACCTGCCCGGATCGGGACAGGAAAAAACACTCGAGGGGAGAGGAAGGGGAGGGTCTTTTAACCTCTCAGTGTTTTTCCCTGTCCAATCAGGCGGAGGCAATCTCAGGAAGCTGTCGTGGAGATGACTAGAGAAATATTATATATATATATATATATATTATATTTATATATTTATATATTTATATATTTATATATTTATATATATATATATATATATATATATATATATATATATATATATCTCAATGTGTGTGTGCGTATGTATGTTCCAGCATCACGTCCAAGCTATTTATAGATTACTTTCCAGTGCAGAGATACAAGTCTTTTATTAATATGTAAAAAATACTCAAAGCGGGGGGGTTCCCCAGAGTGGGTAAAAGCCCAGGTAAGTCAAGCCTATGTTTTATTTATTGCCATTAGTCAGATGAGGTAGGCAGATGCAAGCAGGTACATAGGAGGTGAATAAGATGGGCTCGGCTTACCAGTTATCCTGCTTACAGGTCCGCTTTAGTTTAGCTCACAAACAACATTTAACACCTATCCACTCAATAACTGTATGATCACTGGGGGTCTGACTACTGGGACCCCCACCAATCAATAGGATATGGGTTACCAACTTCTCTGTAAATGGTATGGTAGCATGCACACTTTACTACCACTTCATTCACGATCTATTGGACTGACAAAGATAGCAGAAAACTGTATTCTGCCAACTTCATTAGGCCTTTATTAATAGAGTGGAGTGATATCATACATGGGCACTACCACCCCATTTTCACATGGGAGTTGGCCCCTGTTCTTGCAATTGGTACAAGTCCCAGTGTTCAAACCCCCAGCGATCATACATGTGCTCCCAGAGAAAATAATCTGCCACTAGAGTGATTCTTCCCTTCCCAGTCAGAAAACTTGCATGCGGTATCTAATGTTAGGCTCAGCTATGCAAATTAGATACAATTTACACACAAAAATAAAAGGCTTAGCAAGTGTGTAGCAAAAAAACAATCTATAGGCTGCATTCAGGTTGTAACTATCTTGATATTGTAGACATGCAACATGTGAGTAGAACAATCTAAAGCAGTGTTTTCCCAACCAGGGTGCCTCCAGCTGTTGCAAAACAACAACTCCCAGCATGCCCGGACAGCCTTCGGCTGTCCGGGTATGCTGGGAGTTGTAGTTTTGCAACAGCTGGAGGCACCCTGGTTGGGAAAACACTGATCTAAAGGTTAGGTATAGATGTAGTGTTTTAGTAACGTAGAGAAATTTATACAAGAAGCTATATGGCAATGAAGCATTGCCACTATTGCCTATGGCAGTGGTCTCCAAACTGTGAACCTTCAGATGTTGCAAAACTACCACTTCCAGCATGCCTTGAAAGCTAAAGGCTGTAGTTTTGCAACATCTGGAGGTCCACAGTTTGGAGACCACTAGCCTATGGGCCATGGTTAACATTCAATACTATCTCCATACAAGTAAATATGGCTGAACTGAAAAGTAATAAAATAAGACCATTTTTTTGGCCCTGGACAGCTCCTTTAAAGATTAATAAAAGAAGGAACGTCCAGCACAGGATGAAGTCAAACAGGAACTTTATTAACGATCACATGGAGCACACAGAAACACCAACGCATTTTGGGTCAAACCTGACCCTTAATCAAGGCAAGGGTCATGATTAAGGGTCCAGTTTGACTCGAAACGCGTTGGTGTTTTTGTGTGCTCCATGTGATCGTTCATAAAGTTCCTGTTTGACTTCATTCTGCACTGAACATTCCTTCTCTTAGTTCTGCCTATTGGACCGGTGGCACAGCCGGTTATTCCGGAAGCGGATAGGAGAGTCAGGCTGAGGTGAGCCGCCAATTTTGCTGCTATTTCGTTAAACATGAATAGGTTTTCCCCTCTTTTGAAATCTCTGAGGTAGATCTCAAAAGTGATCTCCCTCACCTTGTTCAGGCCTTCCATTACCACGTGTGGAAGGTGTTCATGCAGCATGGCTGGGGAAATTATTACTTCTTCAAATGCTTTGTTATCTCCCCAAATGGCAAAGTATGTAGGTTCCTCTTGATCCCAGAAACTGTAAAGAGAAGTGTGATGATGCAGTGTACATCCACCAGTATTACATAGTAAATGATCTAGATTTTCACTCCACCAACTCACCAGCACTGCTCTGCTGGATGATTGTGCACAACATGAATGATCCGTCCAGGCGGATAGAGCGGGGTACTGGCTGACAGTGCTATGGTTAGATCACTGGGGTGAGTCCAGAGCCGGTTACTGGGCACAGTTATCCCCTCAGATTCATCCGGAAGTTCTGATTTAGGTATACACTTAGTCCCCCCTAGAATAATCCGCCACTAGGAAGGAAGAGAGAGATACAATTAAAGGGAACTTGTCATCAGAAATCACAGTTTCACAGCCAGCCGTGGACAGTGAAAGAACCCCCTTCCCTCCTTATCGCTAGAAGACAGATCTCTTCCTATAAGTAAAGAGGGTAATATCAATGAAGCCTGGAGGGTGCAGATAAAACACATGGGAGGGAGATTCATCAAAACCTGTCCAGAGGAAAAGTTGCCAAGTTGCCCAGTTGGCCATAACAACCGGATTGCCTCTTTCATTTTTAACAAGGCCTCTGAAAACTGAAAGGAGCGATCTGATTGGTTGCTATGGGAAACTTTTCCTCTGGACAGGTTTTGATAAATCTCCCCCATGGTGTCCATCCATAATTTCAGAGTAAATTATAGATGCTTGTAATAAAGGGATCTTATCCCTGCCTCATGCTGCCCACAGTTTTGGCAGCATATAACTGAATACAGGTTTACATGATTAAAAGCAGTGGTATAAAATAAACCTTAGAAATAAAACTTATGCACCAACATCTTTCCAAAACTAACCTTTGGCTTGTTGCTCCTCTGAAGAACATCTAGAAGATGTCTGCGGAATCCTTCAAGTTGAGACAAACCAATCCTAAAGGGAAAAAAAAAAAAAGTAAGTTCAAATGCATCCTCTGGAATGTAGTTTAAACAACGTTAACCCCTTAAGGACCCAGGACGTACTAGAACGTCCTGGCACCCTGGGCTTTAAGGACCCAGGACGACCTAGTACATCCTGGTGTTTCTCCGGTCTCTGCCACGCCCCGGGCAGAGATCGGAACGGCTGGCCGGCTGAAATTTTTCAGCAGGCTTGCCGTGCATATGCCGAGGGGGTCCCGGGACCCCCGCATGTTGGCGATCACAAGCGATCTTCGGCGATTCGGGTCACTTGCGACCCAATGACCGCGAAATACAGGGTGATCAGCGGTGTACGATACACCGCCAATCACCTGCCGTTGCTGGGGAGCGGTGACAATACTGTCACCGCCCCAGCAACGCTACTATTGGCCGGCGATCGTCCGGCCCATAGTAGCGCGGCAGAGGAGGGGTTAACGGTCCTTCCCGCCGCTGTGCCCGCTCGCTGCGTTCAGTCAGCGGGTACAGCAGCGAAGAGAGGACCGTGGATCCCCCCTCAGAGCTCCGGAGCCCCCTCAGAAGCGGTTAGAATAGGGACAGACTCTTGCAGGGACAGGTAGGTGAATAAGTGTCAATAAAGTTAATAAAAGTAAAAAAAAAAAAAAGAAAAAAAAGTAACCCCCACCCCTTCCCCCCTGACAGGTCCCCAAGAGTCCTATTAGGGTCTGATCCCTGACCCCGGGTCGTATTAGGGGTTCAGGGAGCTGCGTGCGTGTAAATCACACACAGTTATTATATAAAGTTTACACCAAGCACCACAAAACACACTTCCCCTCCCCGCCTGCCACCCTCCCCCCGCCGCCACTGTAGAAAAAAAAGACGATGGCCCGCCGGGCATTTTCAGCAGCGGAGGCTTGTCCGCCCCGAGGTGATCCCGCCCATGACCGGCTTTACAAAGTGAGTCCGGTCATCGATCACTTTGGGGACAAATTTTTGGAGGCCTATGTACTGCTCAGGGACCCCTCAGTAGAGGAGTTTCATCGGTTTTAAGGGGAGACTCCTCTTCCGTCAGTATATTCCCTCGAAGCAGGCGCGGTATGGCGTGAAACTCTACAAACTCTGCGAAAGTACCTCCGGGTACACTTGCAAGTTTAGAGTATATGAGGGATGGGATTCCCGTATTGAACCCCCAGAATGTTCCCCCACTCTGGGTGTTCGCGGGAAACTCGTCTGCAGAAGAACCAGAGAGGCCTCCCTCTAAATTTGGTCCAGACGCCTATCCCCAAGGGGGAGTCCCGTGCCCTGACCCATGATAACCTGTTGTTGGTCAAGTATAAGAGGGATGTCCTTATACTCACCACTATTCATGGGAATGGCAGCACCCCTATCCCTGTGCGAGGTACCACAACACCGGTCCTCAAGCCCGATTGTATTCTGGACTACAATCGGTATATGGGGGGAGTTGATTTCTCAGATCAAGTCCTCAAGCCATATAACGCCATGCGGAAAACACGGGCATGGTACAAAAAAGTTGCGGTCTACTTGGTACAGGTTGCCATGTACAACGCTTTTGTACTATCCCAGTACGCTGGCAACACAGGGACATTCCTCCAGTACCAAGAAGAAGTCCTAAGGTTCCTGATCTTTGCTGACGGGAAAGATCACGCCGGACTTCCCAAGGGT
The DNA here is from genome assembly GCF_029499605.1 of Hyla sarda. Classification (NCBI taxonomy): domain Eukaryota; kingdom Metazoa; phylum Chordata; class Amphibia; order Anura; family Hylidae; genus Hyla; species Hyla sarda. Next base: position 240,728,121 of record NC_079194.1, read on the forward strand.
CTGGAGTTATAGGCACCAGGATCGTCCCAGGCCAGCACTTTTCAGGTGTGATCCCCAACACTGGAAGGACGGGACGATCCCAGAAAAAATGCAGTGTGTGTTACAGGAAGGGGATGCGGAGGAACACCAGGTACCAATGTGACACTTGCCCAGATAATCAGGGCTTCTGCATAGACTGCTTCAGGGAGTATCACACTTCCATGGAGCACAAAATTTTCCCTTTTCATTAGAATTTTCCATAATTTGACCAATGTCCAGAGTACATTCCAAAATGTAACCCCCATAAATCACTTAATTGCCCAAAAAAACCTGAGGAAAAAAAAAAACTGAAAAGACCTCTGGGGTGTTTTTTCAGAAATGGGTCATAGGTCACTGAGTCACTATCATCGGGGACTTATGTTGCCTCAAATGCGCAGCGCTCTCTCTCCACCTGAGCGGGTGCGCATTTGAGGCAACAGGTTAGGGACGGAAACACACATCACATTCCCAGAATGATGACTCAGAGCATAGGGTTTGGGGCGGGCATATTTTATTTATTTTTTTAGTTTTGGCTATGCTATGGGCCATCATTCTGGGAATATATCCTTTTTTATTATGATTTATAATTTTCTGTCACACTGTACCCCAACTGTCTACCCCAGTTACGGCCCGTTGTCCCCCATAGTGTTCCCCTATGTTAGGGCTCAGTGCTCCCCCCATTAATGCTCTTTGAGGGGGGGGGGTCCCACATCCTGGCTCCATATCAAGCTCAGGGTCCCTGACTGCGCTCCCACTCAAGCAAGACCTGCTGTGCACCAGCCATGCCAAATTCATCAAAAAATAAGGTATGTCCTTACTCCAAATAAATGTATTTACAAATTGTGGGGGGTCTTTTCTGCTATTAACCCTTGTAAAAATGTAAAATTTTGGGGAAAACCCACATTTTAGTGAAAAAAATATAAATAATTTTTTAACATATGCAAAAGTCGTGAAACCCCTGTGGGGTATTAAGGCTCACTTTACCCCTTGTTACATTCCTCAAGGTGTCTGGTTTCCAAAATGGTATGCCATGTGTTTTTTTTTTTGCTGTCCTGGCACCATAGGAGCTTCCTAAATGCGACATGTCCCCCCCATGTCAGCAAAGTTTGCAAATGTGACTACTTTTCTTCTGAGCATTGTGGCGCTCCTGCAGTGCACTTGACTTTCATACTCAGAAGAGATGGGGTTACAAATTTTGGGGGGTATTTTCTGCTATTACCCCTTGCACATATGTGAAATTTTGGGGGGAAACACATTTTAGTGAAAAAAAAAAAATTTTTTTTTTTTTTTTACATATGCAAAAGTCGTGAAACCCCTGTGGGGTATTAAGGCTCACTTAATTCCTTGTTACGTTCCTCAAGGGGTCTAGTTTCCAAAATGGTATGCCATGTAGGTTTTTTTTTTTGCTGTCCTGGCACCATAAGGGCTTCCAAAATGAGACATGCCCCCCCCCCCCCCCCTAGAAAAATTTGCTCTCAAAAAGCCAAATATTACTCTTTCTCTTCTGAGCATTGTAGTTCGCCCGTAGTGCACTTCAGGTCCACTTATGGGGTACCGCCATACTCAGAAGAGATGGGGAAATTTTGGGGGGTCTTTTCTGCTATTAACCCTTGCAAAAATGTGAAATTTGAGGGGAAACACATTTTAGTGAAAAATTTTTTTTTTTTTTTTATGTATGCAATAGTCGTGAAACAATTAAGGCTCACTTAATTCCTTGTTACGTTCCCCAAGGGGGCTAGTTTCCAAAATAGTATGGCATGCGTTTTTTTTTTTTTTTTTTTTTTTTTTTTTTGCTGTTCTGGCACCATAGGGGCTTCCTAAAGGCAACATGCCCCCCAAAAACCATTTCAGAAAAACGTACTCTCCAAAATCCCCTTGTCGCTCCTTCGCTTCTGAGCCCTCTACTGCGCCTGACGAACACTTTACATAGACATATGAGGTATGTGCTTACTCGAGAGAAATTGGGCTACAAAGATAAGTATACATTTTCTCCTTTTACCCCTTGTAAAAATTCAAAAATTTGATCTACAAGAACATGCGAGTGTAAAAAATGAAGATTGTGAATTTTCTCCTTCACTTTGCTGCTATTCCTGTGAAACACCTAAAGGGTTAAAACGCTGACTGAATGTAATTTTGAATACTTTGGGGGTGCAATTTTTATAATGGGGTCATTTGTGGGGTATTTCTAATAAGAAGACCCTTCAAATCCACTTCAAACCTGAACTGGTCCCTGAAAAATAGCGAGTTTGAAAATTTTGTGAAAAATTGCTGCTGAACTTTGAAGCCCTCTGGTGTCTTCCAAAAGTAAAAAAACTCATCAATTTTATGATGCAAACATAAAGTAGACATATTGTATATGTGAATAAAAAAAAAAAATTATTTGGTGTATCCATTTTCCTTACAAGCAGAGAGCTTCAAAGTTAGAGAAATGCAACATTTTAAATTTTTTCATCAAATTTTGGGATTTTTCACCAAGAAAGGATGCAAGTTACCACAAAATTTTACCACTAAGTAGAATATGTCACGAAAAAACAATCTCGGAATCAGAATGATAAATAAAAGCATTCCAGAGTTATTAATGTTTAACCCCTTAAGGACCAGGCCATTTTACACCTTAAGGACCAGAGCGTTTTTTGCAATTCTGACCACTGTCACTTTAAACATTAATAACTCTGGAATGCTTTTAGTTATCATTCTGATTCCGAGATTGTTTTTTCGTGACATATTCTACTTTAACTTAGTGGTAAAATTTTATGGTAACTTGCATCCTTTCTTGGTGAAAAATCCCAAAATTTGATGAAAAAAATGAAAATTTTGCATTTTTCTAACTTTGAAGCTCTCTGATTGTAAGGAAAATGGATATTCAAAATAAAACATTTTTGGGTTCACATATACAATATGTCTACTTTATGTTTGCATCATAAAATTTATGAGTTTTTACTTTTGGAAGACACCAGAGGGCTTCAAAGTTCAGCAGCAATTTGGAAATTTTTCACAAAATTTTCAAACTCCCTATTTTTCATGGACCAGTTCAGGTTTGAAGTGGATTTGAAGGGTCTTCATATTAGAAATACCCCATAAATTACCCCATTATAAAAACTACACCCCCCAAAGTATTCAAAATGACATTCAATAAGTGTATTAACCCTTTAGGTGTTTCACAGGAATAGCAGAAAAGTGAAGGAGAAAATTCACAATCTTCATTTTTTACACTCGCATGTTCTTGTAAACCCAATTTTTGAATTTTTGCAAGGGGTAAAAAGGAGAAAATTTTTACTTGTATTTGTAGCCCAATTTCTCTCGAGTAAGCACATACCTCATATGTCTATGTTAATTGTTCAGCGGGCGCAGTAGAGGGCTCAGAAGGGAAGGAGCGACAAATGGTTTTTGGGGGGCATGTCACCTTTAGGAAGCCCCTATGGTGCCAGGACAGCAAAAAAAAACCACATGGCATACCATTTTGGAAACTAGACCCCTCGGGGAACATAACAAGGGGTAAAGTGAACCTTAATACCCCACAGGTGATTCACGACTTTTGCATATGTAAAAAATAAAAAAAAATGTTTTACCTAAAATGCTTGGTTTCCCAAAAATGTTACATTTTTAAAAAGGATAATAGCAGAAAATAGCCCCCAAAATTTGAAGCCCAATTTCTCCCGATTCAGAAAACACCCCATATGGGGGTGAGAAGTGCTCTGCTGGCGCACTACAGGTCTCAGAAGAGAAGGAGTCACATTTGGCTTTTTGAAAGCAAATTTTGCTCTGGGGGCATGCCGCATTTAGGAAGCCCCTATGGTGCCAGGACAGCAAAAAAAAAACACATGGCATACCATTTTGGAAACTAGACCCCTCGGGGAACGTAACAAGGGGTAATGTGAACCTTAATACCCCACAGGTGATTCACAACTTTTGCATATGTAAAAAAAAAAAAATAATTTTTTACCTAAAATGTTGGTTTCCCAAAAATTTTAGATTTTTAAAAAGGGTAATAGCAGAAAATACCCCCCATAATTTGTAACACAATTTCTCCCGAGTACGGCGATACCCCATATGTGACCCTAAACTGTTGCCTTGAAATACGACAGGGCTCCAAAGTGAGAGCGCCATGCGCATTTGAGGCCTAAATTAGGGATTGCATAGGGGTGGACATAGGGGTATTCTACGCCAGTGATTCCCAAATAGGGTGCCTCCAGCTGTTGTAAAAGTCCCAGCATGCCTGGACAGTCAGTGGCTATCTGGCAATACTGGGAGTAGTTGTTTTGCAACAGCTGGAGGCTCCGTTTTGGAAACAGTGGCGTACCAGACGTTTTTCATTTTTATTGGGGAGGGGAGGGGGGCTGTGTAGGGGTATGTGTATATGTAGTGTTTTTTACTTTTTATTTTATTTTTTGTGGTAGTGTAGTGTTTTTAGGGTACAGTCGCACGGGCGGGGGGTTCACAGTAGTTTCTCGCTGGCAGTTTGAGCAGCGGCAGAAAATTTGCCTCAGCTCAAACTTGCAGCCGGATACTCACTGTAATCCTCCGCCCATGTGAGTGTACCCTGTACATTCACATTGGGGGGGGGGGGGGGGGGGAACATCCAGCTGTTGCAAAACTACAACTCCCAGCATGTACGGTCTATCAGTGCATGCTGGGAGTTGTAGTTTTGCAACAGCTGGAGACACACAGGTTGTGAAACACCGAGTTTGGCAACAATCTCAGTCTTTTGCAACCAGTGTGCCTTCAGCTGTTGCAAAAGCTACAACCCCCAGCATGTACGGACAGCGGAAGGGCATGCTGGGTGTTGTAGTTATGCAACAGCAGGAGGCATACTACTTTGGCTGGGGATGCTGGGGATTGTAGTTATGCAACAGCTGGAGACACACTGGTTTGCTACTTAACTCAGTGTGCCTTCAGCTGTTGCAAAACTACAACTCTCAGCAGTCACCGACAGCCAACGGGCATGCTGGGAGTTGTAGTTATGCAACCTCCAGATGCACCACTACAACTCCCAGCATGCACTTAAGCTGTTTGTGCAAGCTGGGAGTTGTAGTTACACAACAGCTGAAGGTACATTTTTCCATAGAAAGAATGTGCCTCCAGCTGTTGCAAAACCATAAGTCCCAGCATGCCCATAAGTGCATGCTGGGAGTTGTGGTGGTCTGCCTCCTCCTGTTGCATAACTACAGCTCCCAGCATGCCCTTTTTGCATGCTGGGAGCTGTTGCTAAGCAACAGCAGGAGGCTGTCACTCACCTCCTGCTGCTGCTTGATCGCCGCACAGGTCAGTCCCGCTGCCGCCGCCGTCGTCGCTCCTGGGGCCCCGATCCCAACATTAACGCCGGGGATCGGGGTCCCCAGCACCCGGGGTGCACGTCCCGCACCCGCTCACGTCCTCCGGAAGAGGGGCGGAGCGGGTGCGGGAGTGACACCCGCAGCAGGCGCCCTGATTCGTCGGCCGGTAATCCGGCCGACGAATCAGGGCGATCGTGAGGTGGCACCAGTGCCACCTCACCCCTGCAGGCTCTGGCTGTTCGGGGCCGTCTCTGACGGCCCCGATCAGCCAGTAATTCCGGGTCACCGGGTCACTGGAGACCCGATTGACCCGGAATCGCCGCAGATCGCTGGACTGAATTGTCCAGCGATCTGCGGCCATCGCCGACATGGGGGGGCATAATGACCCCCCTGGGCGATATGCCGCGATGCCTGCTGAACGATTTCAGCAGGCATCGGGCACCGGCTCCCCTCCGGCTAGCGGCGGGGGGCCGGGAATGGACAGGACGTACTCCTACGTCCTCGGTCCTTAAGGACTCGGAAACGGGGGCGTAGGAGTACGTCCATTGTCCTTAAGGGGTTAAAGGGACAGTGGCCAGATGTTCAAACAATGGCCGGGTCCTAAGGTGTAAAATAGCCTGGTTCTTAAGGGGTTAAAGGTTTTGGGGGGGGGGGGGGAAGAATATAAAAAAAAAACAACACACATCAAAAAATTTACCTGGGTACTAAGTCTTTTCCAAGCACTACAGAGGTAACAAACTCCTTGGAATACTCCATGGCATCCTCGCTGGGAAAAAATGAAATAAGTATGCAGGACATGATATAAGTGAAGCTAGATGGCAGTCCTGTACAACAAAACAATTACAGAACGCATACCTTAGGAGGCCCCCTGGTGGAGAGTAAGCGAAACACTTGAGGGAAGGATACTGTGGACGCAGAAGGAAGGAAAGAATAGCAGCAGTACCAGCTCCAAGTGAGTGGCCCACCACAATCAGACCATAATGTTTGGTTCCACGTCCCTGGGAACACAAGAAATAGTCTGTGTGACAAACATAGCTGGAGATAAATCTATGAAATATAAGAAAATTTATCTGGAGCTTTATGGAATATTTGCATGTCGTATTTTTCACCAAAAAAGCATTCCACATTGAAATATACCGTTAAAGAGCTCTTCCCATCTGGATAATTATAGCATATCCATAGGATACGCCATAAGTGTCCGATAGATCTAGATCAAGAGCTAGGACCCCCTAAGCCTAGGCAGCTTTCTGACACCATATGTGTATATTTAATTAAAAAAAAAATAAATACTGCTGATGGATAGACACAATGGCCCTCATTTACTATTGCAAACCGGTCATGTTTTGCAGGGTTGTGCGCCAGAATTGAAAAACCCCAACTAACTCCATTTTGCAAAGAAAACCCCAAAAAGGGGGGTGCCTGTTGGGAAAAGGGACATTGTCACTGAAAAGGGGAATGTTCCTGACATTTTCACAAAAACCCAACATATTTACTATGGTTTCCACAGAAAATGTGGCGGATTTCAGCTGAGGAAAACCCTACAGATCAGAGCAGGTGTTTAAAAAAGCAAAGTGTAGGGAAAGGGGAAAATGTAGGGAAACCTTAGTAAATACTGTGGAAAATAAATTGTAGGGAATTAAAACCCACAAAGAAACCTACACAACACTCTTAGTAAATAAGGGCCAATGGGCAGAGACTTGAAATTGATGACATCATAAATGCTAGTCTATATCTTACCAGATCTCTGCCAAATGCCTGAGAAAGAACCATTTCTTGTTCCAATTTCTTTTTAATATATTCAGCAGAAAGAACCATTCCCTGTAAAGAGCAAGATACCAGGATGACATAATCGCTTCTCAGTAGGGTCTCACAGAGGGTAACGTCGGCAGATCAGTCATCTAATTCCAAAGGGCAACAGCACCTTGCAAAACCGCGTGCATGATGTCAGAAGCATGACTAATATAAGATAATGATGGCCAAGGTTAGACGATACAGGGGCCACTAAGCTTACAACACAATGCTGCACAAACAAAAGAACAATTCATAACAGAGAGAAATGTGTCAGTATATCAGGAAGAAGAACAGGATGGGGTGAGGTCATCTGCAGAAAACAGGAAAGTTGATAATCATAGCAACCAGTTTCAAGATCCTTTTTGTTGCAATGGTTTTGATAAATGTTCATTTCCATAAAGGGAATTAGGGCATAAGGACACCATAGAGATCCAGCCTGTGGGTTTGGACCCATACCTTGTGCCCTAACCACGTCCCATGGTGTCCCTCTACTGGCAGACGCTCCGCATCTCCTGTGAGGTCTGTCAAGGCATCCTGGGAATATAAAGAAAGAGGTTTACCAGAGGTTCTTCCCATTTTACACGGAAGTGATCAGTTATTCAAAGTAAATGTCTGTATTCCTATACCTTTGGAGACAGGGTGCCACGTATACTAATCACTACTTTCTTCTTATCATGATCCACGGCAACAAAGAACGGGGTTTCATAAACCTGTAGGGAAAGAATACCTTATAAATGCCAAATACACCACAGCTGAAGAGCAAAAAGCACCGTGTACTAAACTGTACCTATAGGAGTACGGAGGAGCTGCTTAAAGGGGTACTTCCCCCCCCCCTCTAGACATCTTATCCCCTGTCTCTGTCTCTCTCTATATCTATATCTATCTACATTCACATTATCTACATTCACACACACACACACACACATATATATATACATATATACATACATATATACATACATATATACAATATATAATATATGTTAGTTATATATATATATAAAAGTTCAATGTCATTCCAACAACTCCTCCTTGGTTCATTATGCTCTTTTGTCAATGAGTATTTAAAGGGAACCAATCATCAGCTTTTACCCTATATAACGCTTGGCAAATTGTTATATAGGGTAAAATCTTTATTTTCACCATCCCCGGGGGATGCTCCTGCCCCCAGGGATGGTGAAGATATGAAGTTATAAACTAGTCACCGCCGCTGCCGTAAGTAGTCACCTGGGCGGGGAGCTCTTCTCATCTACTCCCGTTCTTCGGCCGGCAACGACGCCCCCTCCGCTTGATTGATGGGCCGCGTCATCACTCTGCTCCGTCTGTTCAGTGAGCGGAACAATGACGTGGCCCATCAATCAAGCGGAGGGGGCGTCGCTGCCGGCCGAAGAACGGGAGTAGATGAGAAGAGCTCCCCGCCCAGGTGACTACTTACGGCGGCGGCGGTGACTAGTTTATAACTTAATATCTTCACCATCCCTGGGGCAGGAGCGTCCCCCGGGAATGGTGAAAATAAAGATTTTACCCTATATAACGCTTTGCCAAACGTTATATAGGGTAAAATCTGATGATTAGTTCCCTTTAAAATCATATGCAGAAAATCTGCAGTGTGTGAACACAATCTAAAAAGGGATTAGAAAAACAGCTGTCTTCTTCCAAAAAACAGCAACCCACCTGTTCTCAGGTTGTTTGTGTTATTACATCTTTACTTCATTCACTTCAATGGAACTAAGCTGCAATATCACATACAACCAGAGGACAAGAGTGGTGCTGTTTTCAGAAGAAATCAGCTCTGTTTTTCTAATACTAGACAACCCCCCTTTAAGGGTAGGGTCACACGTAACGGATCTGCAGCGTATTTTACGCTGCAGATTTGCCGGTGACCCGACCCATTCTGTGCCTCCTGTTGTTGCCACGCCGGTTCCCCCACCTTGCTCCGCCCCTGGCCTGCTTGCAGCGGCAATCCACCGCTATGAGCAGCCACACAGAGGGCCTGCGAGTCGGCAAGTGCACTCAGACATCGCGGAGCAGCTGCGATGTCTAAGTACACTGTACATTACTTTGTAGTGACATGTACACTGCAAATGGCCTCAACTCCGATATCGTGGAGCAGCCGCGATGTCTGAGTACACTGCACCACAATGTCAGAGTGCACTAGCCAACTCAAAGGCCCCCTGTGTGGCTACTCGTAGCGGCGGATTGCCGCTGCGAGCAGGCCAGGGGCGGGGTGAGACGGGGGAACGGGTTTTGGCAACTGCTGGAGGCATAAAATGGGTCGGGTCACCGGCGAATCTGCATCGTAAAATATGCTGCGGATCCGTTACATGTGACCCTACCCTCCGCTGGGACTCCCCCTGATCTCTTGTGACGTCATGAGGAGGTGTAGTGTGAAATCATGTCTCCAGTCCCGGAAACAAAGACGTTTCCAAGACTGGAGACTCAGCCCCGCATAGAATGCTGTTGCTACGCAGAGATCGTGGGGGTCCCAGCAGCAGGCCCCCAGTGATCAGACATCTTAACCCCTATACTTTTGGAAAGGGGATAAGATGCATTTGGCTGGAATACCCCTTTAAAAAGGAGTACTCCGGCACTTTTTTTTATTTTTATTTTATTAACCCTCCGTGCCCGGGCTGCAAAATGAAACAAAACTTTAACTCACCTGCCTACGTTGACCCCCTCGTTGCTGCAATGTCGGCATCCCGTTCTCCGGTCCCTTTCTTCTTCCGCTTTCCTGCAGGTCATGAGTCACGCTGCTCTCAGCTTATCACCAGCCGCAGCGGGACATTGCTGCGGCCAGTGATACGCTGAGAGTAGCGTGACTCACTGACCCAACAGGAAGCGGAAGAAGAAGAAAGGGAACAGAGAACAAGACACAGACATCGGAGCAACGGGGGAACGTAGGCAGGCGAGTTAAAATTTGTTTTGTTTCATTTTGCAGCCCAGGCACGGAGGGTTAATAAAAAAAGAAAATAATTTTTTTTTTTTTTTTTTTTTTTTTTAAAGCCATTGTACTCATTTAAAAAGGATCTCTACAGAGGCTAAGATATGATAGAAACATTAAAAACCAAGTAGAAATAAAATACAGTGATCCTTCAGTATCAGTAGTTCAGAACCACTTATCCTATGCCAGGGTTAGCCGCTCCTTTGGACACCAAGTAAGGGCGGCTCCATTTTACTTTTTTAGAACATTGTGTACAGGACCCTGAAGAAGCGCCTGTCCTCTACATAGACAGTGATTTACAGCTCCCAGCAGCTCTTTTTTACTTTTATATGTAAGGATTTGCTTTTTCTGTATTGGTTATCTACTATTTACCGTATTTATCGGGGTATACCACGCACCGGCCTATAACACGCACCCTCAATTTACCAAGGATATTTGGGTAAAAAAAAGTTTTTTACCCAAATATCCATGGTAAAATGAGGGTGCGTGTGTGCGCGTGTATACCCCGATATACCCCCAGGAAAGGCAGGGGGAGAGAGGCCGTCGCTGCCCGCTTCTCTCCCCCCCCTGCCTTTCCTGGGGTCTAGAGCGCTGCTGTCGGCCCTTCTCACCCCCTGGTTATCGGCGCCGCTGCCCGTTCTGTCCCCCTGACTATCGGTGCCGGCGCCGATAGCCAGGGGGAGAGAAGCGGCGCCGACTGCCAGGGGGAGAGAAGGGGCAGCGGCACCCATTGCCGGCGCCAATAGCCAGGGGGAGAGAAGGGGCAGCGGCACCCATTGCCGGCGCCGCTGCCCCGTTGCCTCCCCCCATCCCCGGTGGCATAATTACCTGAGTCGGGTCCGCGCTGCTGCAGGCCTCCGGCGTGCGTCCCCAGCGTCGTTGCTATGCAAGGCGCGGCGCACTGACGTCATGCGCCGCGCCGTTCAGCGCATAGCAACGACGCCGGGGACGCACGCCGGAGGCCTGCAGCAGCGCGGACCCGACTCAGGTAATTATGCCACCGGGGATGGGGGGAGGCAACGGGGCAGCGGCGCCAGCAATGGGTGCCGCTGCCCCTTCTCTCCCCCTGGCTATTGGCGCCGGCAATGGGGCGCCGGCACCGATAGTCAGGGGGACAGAACGGGCAGCGGCGCCGATAGCCAGGGGGTGAGAAGGGCCGACAGCAGCGTCCTAGACCCCAGGAAAGGCAGGGGGAGAGAAGCGGGCAACGACAGCCTCTCTCCCCCTGCCTTTCCTGGGGGTGTATCGGCGTATAACACGCACACAGACTTTAGGCTAAAAATTTTAGCCTAAAAAGTGAGTGTTATACGCCGATAAATACGGTATTTAAATTTTTTTAATCCTCCCTTTTTCCTAGTTGTGTATGACAATTTGGTGGTTTCAGAACCAATTACCAGGTTTCCATAGAGTTATGGTTTCAACGTACAATGGTCGTCCTGGAACTAATATTGTAACTTGAGGGACCACTGTAAGAAAACTGAAATTTAGCAACCAATAGGAAACCAGTCATGTTGCAGGGAAGGCCATGACTGGCTACTATGCATGACAGTTCTATCCTCATACATGTCTCCATAAATGAGGCCCATGACAGATTTAAAGTGACCATAGAAAGGAGCAAGAGGCTGAGCAGAATAGAATACTAACCGCATCATGACATGAAGTGTACACAATGTCCACCATGTTCATGTTCTCATCCAAGAAGTGACGTTTTATTGCAATTGCATTACAACCGCAGCAGTTATCCTCCTCGATGGTAACTCCAGGGGCAAAGCGAGGACGAGAAGAGCAGAGACAACAGCAGCTGCTAAAGATGGCAGAAAGACCACAGAGACAAGAAACGGAGGGGGTACAAGTTACTTAGAAAAGGCCTGACTCTAAACACAGGAATATATACAAAGTACATAAACGTATCATGAAGAGCCTGAATATGGCATTACTGCATTATGTTTACTTTATGTGGAGACTGCATAAAAAAAAAAAATATATATAATATTGTAGCATACTCTACTGTGTGAATATATTTGCATGGAGTTCTTCCATAGAAGCACTGAATTTTATGAGTACCTGTCACCAAACTAAACTTTTAATATATTGTTCCTTATGTAATTATAAGACACTTTGCTATTTACTTGCTGTTAGAATTCTCAACCTTTATATGTTATTGAAAAAACGGCCACTAGGTGGCTCTGTTCTGTTCCCTGCAAAAGGCGAACAGTTAGTTTGGACTTGCAGAAGTCCAAACTCAGGATGTGTGCGCGGGGCATGGTGAGGCCCAGCTCTCGCAAGCTTCAGTGACACTGCGCCTGCTGGGGAATGCCCACTTTCACCTGCCCGGAGCTCACACAATGTGAGCAAAGGGAAAGGTATGATACAGATCTTTTTAAAGCTTTGAAAAAATTTTTAAGGGCAGGAGGGGTGTTAGGAGTAATAAGGGAATATAATCTGAGTTAGTTTAGCAAATATGGTTTGATGACAGGTACACTTTAAAGGGGTACTCCGCCCCTAGACATCTTTATTTCCTATTCAAAGTATAGGGGATGAGATGTCTGATCGCGGTGGTCCACAGCTACCTGCTGCACCCGGCATTCGTTTAGAGCGTCAGGTGCAGTGCCGGACGCTCGTGATGTCACGGCCACGTCCCCTCAATGTAAGTCTATGGGAGAGGGTGTAACGGCAGTCACACCCCCTCCCATAGACGTGCATTGAGGGGGCATGGCCGTGAGTCAAACTGGGCGTGACCGTGATGAGACTCCGCTCTGCATAGTCAGTCATACGGTACTTCGAACTTTGCTCTGTGCACCGAATGTCTGGGGTGCCCCAGCTGAGATCGCGGGGGTCCCCAGTGGCGGGACACCCGCAATCAGACATCTTATCCCCTATCCTTTGGATAGGGAATAAAATGTCTAGGGGCGGAGTACCCCTTTAATGTTTCAATTTATGAAATGGAATCTCACTTAGAAATTAGTCCGCAATTTGGTTCCATCTTATGCACAGAATAAATTGTCCCATGTGTACATCAGGCTATAGCATATCAAAAGTATTAAAAGAAAAGAAGAAAACTCACGAGCAAGCGCCCGCCAATCGGCAGATGCCACATGTTGGTTTTCGGATGAGGTACATGGGCCAGCCATACGCTGCCAGTGCAAATAACATGTAATAACACACTTCCTTGTACCGCTGCATCTCTTGCTGTAGTAAAAAAGACAGGACATGGTGAGGAGATAGGACTAAGGATAGACATATAGAGAGATAGAAAAGCAGTAATACTCACAGTATTCTTCAGGTCCAGATATTTGGTTTTTCTGGTGACTGGCATGCCAGACAAGAAAGCCAATATATCATTATTAGCCTGAAAACAGAAAATAGAGAGAAAACTATAGAATATCTGACCTTAAAAGACAATAACTTCCCTTTCCATTACATTAACCCTTATGCTGTAGGACTTTTACCGCACATGTTAATATTTCATTATATATTTGTAGTCGGTCACTTTATAGTGAAAGAGGTAAGGGCACATGACAAGCCTGTGTATTAAGGACAGTCAGTGATTTTATTTTTTTATGCTGCATGAACCACAAGTCTTAGGGGCAGACCCTGGTGGCTTCTGCCCTCCTCACTAGTCTTAATTGATAAAGTTCTCCCTATATCCAACACAGATTTAGATCTATCAGTCAAGGCCGGTGGGTGGGGGTGGAGCTGTTGGGAGCCACCTGCTTGACTTTGACCACATGACTCGACTGTGGTTCAGGCTGCATGAAGTTGGTGAAAAGTTCTCTTTACTATCACTATCATTACCAAGCCAATGGGGGTCTCCCTCGAATTCTCCACTAGAAACCTACCATACCATACGTCTTTCAGTTGTATCAAATTCACATATTCCTAACATACAGTAAGTCATGTTATCACAAACAGAGAGACACTGAATCATCCTTCCCACTGGAAGAAGAATACATCTAACGATCTTTTGGGGGTTTTCATAAAACAAAAATTCCCGAAATAATTTGTACAGAAGTTTTGTAGGAGTTGGTAAAAGTAGTCGAGTCAATGAAGTTTCTGCAGTATGTGACTTGACCTGACTACCACACAAAGCCTTTGGCTACCATTCCTGCACATATTAAAGGGGTACTCTGGTGGAATTTTTTAATTTTTTTAATCAACTGGTGCCAATGCGTTAAACAGATTTGTAAATGACTTTTATTTAAAAATCTCAAGCCTTCCAGTACTTAGCTGATGTATACTACAGAGGAAGTTGTGTAGTTCTTTCAAGTCTGACCACAGTGTTCTGCCACCTCTGTTCATGTCAGGAACTGTCCAGAGCGGGAACAAATCCCCATAGCAAACCTCTCCTGCTCTGGACAGTTCCTGACACAGACATATGTCAGCAGAGAGCACTGTGGTCAGACAGAAAAGAACTATACCTCTGTATTATACAGCAGCTGATAAGTACTGGAAGGATTAAGATTTTCAAATTTAAGTAATTTATTTATTTACAAATCTGTATAACTTTCTGGCACGAGTTGATTAGAAAAAAAAAATTTTTTTCCACCGTAGTACCCCTTTAAGATGACATTATATGGGAAATTCCAGCAAAAAAAAAAATAAATAAAATAAAAAAAAAAAAACACACACACACACACACACACACACACAACTTACTGGGATATCCTGTACTTCTACCTGTCCAATTTATTTTATGTCAAGCATTAAAATTATTCCCCCCCCCCCTCTAGGCATTTATGGCTCATCCACAAAATAAAGCTGCAGTCACATCATGATTTGGGGATACAGCAGTCTGATTCGGCAGGAGAATTTCAAAACCGTCCGTATCCCCGCTGGACTTGTGCCACACCCCACTAATTTCAATGAGCCGTACAAAGTCAGCTAGTGACTCCGTTCAGCTCATTTATGGACTGTATCAGTTTTTGTTGCCGGACTGAAAACAATGGTCTGCTGTACGGCAGATCTGGTCCAAAAATGAGCGGAACGGCTTATTGAAACAAATGAGGTCAATAGATACGGCAGCAGCAAGTTTTTTAATTCTCACACCGGATTAGGCTGCAATATCCCAGAATCATGTTGTGTATGCAGCCTAACCCATATCTTAAGAATGCACCTACGCCCCATCTCCATAACCCTACCATTTACTTTTATGCACATTACGTGAACAATGTAAAATAAAAAGCCTGCTAGGTAATTTTTGGCTTCCTGACCACCTCCAGTGGCTGCTGCCAGGCCAAAGGTAGCCCTTAAGTTTAAGATAGGTGCAGACCCCTCATAGGTGGGGACCTGCATCTATCAAAAATGTATGTCATATCCTGGGAAAACCCCATAAATGTGGGGAGCTCACCTCATCCAGAACTGCGTTACGCTTTGCTCTCTGCCTTTGACGCAGCAAGACCAACCCGGCGATGATGTCAGATGGGACAATATCCAGATCTCGGAAAAACTCGGCAAACAAATAGGCTATTTCTGAGTATGCATCCTGAAAGAGAAGGCAGAACGTGCTTGGTATACATATTCTACAACACTGTATTACATATCACAGGCAGGTGCTTGGCAAGACCGAGATCTACTCCAACTCAGAAGGTATTAAAGATCAAATGCAGTGTTTTCCAGACCAAGAAACGGAAACACAGCCGCACCTCCACCATTTGTATTATTAGTTTTAAACACTAACAGGTTGTTAGTATACATTTTGATCAACAAGCATGCAAGTCGCATGCATAGGATCCCGGGAGGGGGTAATGAACTTTAGCTTTGTTGACATACTTTAATTGAAATAGGCATATTTAGGTCAGTGGGTTAATTGTGTGCCAATGATGATTGGCAGATATAGGTAAATTACCGTGGGTAAAGAAAATGACTAATGTATCGCGAGTAGTGCTGGGCGGTATACCGGTATGAACCGGATACAGTTTTGTTTTTTTCTCCCACGGTATGGATTTTTGCCCATACCGCTATACCGGTCGGGCCCCACCCTCCGAGTCAATAAAAAAAAAAATTAAACTTACCCGTAATGGGGGGGGGGGGTCCGGGCCATCCATCCTTCCTGTAGTGTCCGGCGGCATTTCGGGTGGAGGGTGAACCGGTCCGGGGGTCCTCTTCTCCACTCCGGGCAGGCTCCGGCCTTGTACGCTGCATAGACGCCGCTATGCCGGGACGTCCGTGACGTCAGGTGCGTCGCTGCGCACGGACGTCACTGCGCAGCGGAGTCTATGCAGCGTTGCTGGGCCGGAGCCTGCCCGGAGTGGAGAAGAGGACCCCCGGAGAAGAAGGAGAACCCGGACCCCTTCACCCTCCACCCGGAATGCCGCCGGACACTACAGGAAGGATGGATGGCCCGGCTCACCCTCCCCTGACGGTCCCTGAAGCAACTGGGAAGGTGAGTCAGGGTTCTGGGATGGACAGGGGTCTGTATAATATACTATACCTACAGTAGGCCCTCCAGCTGTTGCAAAACTACAACTCCCAGCATGCCCGGACAGCCAACGGCTGTCCGGGCATGCTGGGAGTAGTAGTTTTGCAACAACTGGAGGCACCCCTAGTTGGGAAACACTGACCTATACTATATACTACTATATAGTCTAACATGCTGGGAGTAGTAGTTTTGCAACAGCTGGAGGCACCCCTAGTTGGGAAACACTGACCTATACTATATACTACTATATAGTCTAACATGCTGGGAGTAGTAGTTTTGCAACAGCTGGAGGCACCCCTAGTTGGGAAACACTGACCTATACTATATACTACTATATAGTCTAACATGCTGGGAGTAGTAGTTTTGCAACAGCTGGAGGCACCCCTGGTTGGGAAACACTGACCTATACTATATACTACTATATAGTCAAACATGCTGGGAGTAGTAGTTTTGCAACAGCTGGAGGCACCCCTAGTTGGGAAACACTAACCTATAGTATACACTACTATATAGTCCAACATGCTGGGAGGTGTAGTTTTGCAACAGCTGGAGGCTGTAGGGTTGTTTGTTACATCTATTTAAAAGGGTACTCCACTGCCCCAGTGTTCAGATCATTTAGTTCCAAAAGCCCATTTAGTTCCGCTACGCCACCTCAATGCAAGTCTCAATGTAAAAAAAAATACCGTGAAATACCGTGATACTTTAGAAAAATACCGCGATACTCATTTTTGGTCATATCGCCCAGCACTAATCGTGAGTACATAGAAACTACTCTGGTCACTAGGTGGCAGCAGAGTCAAAAGCTAGATAGCTGTCTGTATGAATGTAGATAGAGTATTAGGGTGACGATGTTTTACAGTTTAGGATGAATCTGAAATTATTTTGGTGGATAGCGGTGTAAAAAATGATGTACAAAAGGAACTGAATTGGTTGGTATTAGTATATGTAGCAGGTGGGATGTACTGACTAGGCAAGGATGTTAAGGGGGGGGGGGGGGCATTAAGACATGGGGGAAAGGTGGGGCAGGGGTGGACCAGTGGCTGGGGTAGGTTGGAGCGTTAGAGGTTATTTATGAGTTCTGTAGCTTCATTGAGACCAAGGGGTTGGACCGTTCCCAGATTGAAGATCTTTTGACAATACTTTGAAATCGGTTTGTATTGTGACTGGGGATGTGGTCTAGAGGGCAGATTGTGATTGGGTCTTTGGTGTCCGGGTGTTTCTCGGCACAGTGTCTTGTTACAGGAGAAATTTCTTCTTGAGGTTATTTCTGCTAGAGATGAGCGAAGTAACAGTGATTCGATTCATCACAAACTTCTCGGCTCGGCAGTTGCTGACTTATCCTGCATAAAATTATTTCAGCTTTCAGGTGCTCCGGTGGGCTGGAAAAGGTGGACACAGTACTAGGAGACTCTCTAGGCTAAAGTCAGCAACTGCCGAGCCGAGAAGTTTGTAATCAATCGAATTACTGGAAGTTCGCTCATCACTTAAGACTAAACAAACACAGAAATTAGAGAAGATTTGGGTGGTTCTACCCACATATTTATTGCCAAAGACGCAGGAGATGACATAAATTACAAAGCTGGATTTGCATGTTAGATGGTATTTTATAGGGAATCTCTCAACCGATGTAGAGTTCGTGAAGAATTCTTCTTTGTGGCAGATGGCATTACAGCAGAGACAAGTTTTTGTGCAGCATTTGTAGGACCCTTTTGGTGCGTCGATGGTTTTAGAGGTATGTTGTTTTTTTGTGAGTGTCGTTTTTAGTCAGCTGGGTGCGATCATGCTCCTAAGTGTTGGGGCTCTGCGGTATGTGATTTTAGGTCTTTCTGGTAGTGCGGTTTTTAAGAGGGGATCAGCCAGTAAAATGTGCCAGTGTTTGCGGAGTATGGTCTGGATCTGGTTATGGGCAAAGTTGTATGTGGTGATGAAGTTATTGCTTAGTGGAGGATCATTCTCAGTCACATTGCGTTTTGGTTTTATCTTCTTGTGTGAGGTCTTTGGTTTTGTTGTATGCTTCTTTGAGGAGTGGTCTCGGATAGCCTTTTTCTTGTAGTATTTTTGCTTGGGTCTTGAAGTCATTATTTTCTGTGCAGTTTTTTCGGATTCTTTTGTACTGGCTTTATGGTATGTTAGTCCTCCATTTTTTGTGATGGCCGCTGTTGAATGGTAAATGACTGTTGGAGTCCACTTGTTTGAAATGGGTGATGGTGGTGATTTTTCCAAGTTTGTTCTGAATCTCAAGGTCTAAGAATTCTATCTTGTCAGGTGAGTGATTGGAGGTAAGGTTGACCCCCCCCCCCCCCCAATTATTGTTGTTGATTTTGTAGATTAATTCATTGATAAGTTCTGGTGGTCCGTCCCATAGGGAAAAACAGGTCATAGATGTATCTCCGGTATAATTTGACGTGTTCTTTGTAGATGTCCTGTGAGGTGATATATATTCAGTCATGGAAATTCTGTGTGTGAACAGGGAGTGCATCGAGTCCCATTAAAAACAATAAGAGTCTGCCGCAAGTGTGTTGTTCCCAGAACAGTTAAAGGTTGGGGACTGAAGAAGCCTCATTGTTGGAAAGGCATGAAAGGTCTACTCAAAACCCGTTCTACCAGCCTTGCTGGGTGTACACAATGCTCTAGGACCAGACATTCCTCCAGATAGGTTACTTCAATAAATACTTACAATTACCTACAAAATAATTCTAGAACATCCTATTTTGTAATTGCATTGTGCTGCTCCAACATTATTCTCCCTGGAAATATGAAAAATTGACAACTGGGTATTACCATTCCTCTTGATAATGAGAAGAGAAGAGACGATGCAGGGTCACCACTTACTGACTAAAGCAATAGTAACATCAACTTATCCATATATCTTTACGGGATGGGTTAGAGGAACAGCACAACACACAGCTCAAATAATTTCAAAACTGCACCATACTTGTCCTCAGGTTGTGTGTGGTATTGCAGCTCCATTTAAGTGAATGGAACCAAGTTGTAATACCACACACAACCTGAGGACAGGTGCGATTCTGTTTTTAGAAGACATTTTAGCTCTTTTTCTATTACTGGATAAGTGCATGACCATCCCTCTGCACTGCTTGGGACCTAAACAGGCAGTTACAATGCAAATAAAAATTGATCTTTAGACAGGCAGGGACCAAGTAAACATAACTTTGGGGGTGGGGGTGAGCACATTCCTTCTGCGCAAAAACAAAATTTTTAGTTTAACTATAACGTGACTTACAGTAGTATACAGCTTTCTGTATCAAGCCTTGCAGGAGAAAAGACAAACAGGTAATGGTTTCTTTACACTGGGGATGGTAGTAGTTCCCTGGAGGGCCAAATAAGTGCTACTTCTGCCAGTAATGCTTTATAGCCTCCTCTAATTATATTGGAAATGAGGCTTTAATAGATCACATGATGTTCTGCACTGAACACTCATCTCTTCTGCAATAGCAGCGCCAATAGCCAAACTCAGCTATGACCAAGTCACATGGCCGCAAACGCAAAAAAATAAAAATAAAATAAAAAAATTCACCTTTAGATGTGTAATGGTGATAATACTGAATTTCTAATTAAATAATATAATATGCACATGATCTGTGTAGAAAACACTAAATGGGCAATAGCACGATAGCCACCTATATGTAAAGCCCTATGTGCTGCTTCATAATAGTACAACTACAAATAATAGACTAAGAAAACATTTAGGTGACAGTAGCTCTAGTCCGAGATTCATCTGCATACTGTTTACAACAAAACCATAAGGGATTCTATCACACAAAGTAGGTCAGATTCCTAAATCTCTTCGGGAAAGGTTTTCCTCTACGGCTCACACACAAAGGTTTTGTCTACATTTCTAATATTAGATAACCAGGTGAGCTCTGGAAGAACACGACAGTCCCAGGCCACATTCCTTTTTTAGCAACACCAAATCCACAACCTGATATTGTACGGCAGCACAATGTATAAAACTAGCAATCTGCAGAAAAGTCCTTCTTAAAAGGAACCTGGCTCGTTGAACATGGTGTCTGATCTGCCAGCAGGACATTATGGAGCAATGTGCTTCAGGTCCTTTCACATTTATGTTGAGGCCTTCTCCAAAGAAAAAAAAAAAAAATTCCCTCCGTCATCAACTTGCACTCAAAAAAGGGGTATAATGACAAAGTGTAGCACAGATTTTAAAAATGTTGCAGTTTTATTTAAAAAAAAATATAAAAAATATATTCCATGGACATAAGTTTTCAGATGATTTGCTATGACAATTGAAATTTAGCTCTGGGGCTTTCAGGTACATTCAGTTTATAAGACAGGATTTAGAAAGACACATGCTGCACTGAGTGGAGCACATTGCCCTCCATAATTCTTAAATGGAAGAAAGTTGGAACAACCAGGACTCTTCCTAGAAATGGCTATGTCACCAAACTGAGTAATCAGGGGACAAGTGCCCTGCAAAGAGGTGACCAAGAACCCAATGGCTACTCTGGCTGAGCTCCAAAGATCCTGTGTGCAGATTGGAGAGATGTCCAGAAGGTCAATCATCACTTCAGCAATTCAAGCCTGGTGGTGGCAGCATAATGCTGTTCGTGGTATTTTTTCAGTGGCTGGAATAGGGAGACTGGTCAGGGTTATCGGAAACCTAAATGGTCTTCGTGAAATCCTGATCCAGAGTTCTCTAAACCTCAGAGCGGGCCAAATGTTCACCTTCTACCAAGACAACCACACTAAGGTCACAGACAAGACAACACAGGAGTAATTTAGGGTCAACTTTGTGAATGTGAATTGAGTGGCTCAGTCAGAGCCCTTACTTGAGCCCAAGGGAATATCTCTGCAGAGACCCGAAAATGGCTTTTACTGACGGTGCCACCAAACCTGACAGAGCTAGAGAGGATCTGCAGAAAAGAATAGCAGAAAAAACCCAAATCCAGGTGTGTAAACCTTGAGGCATCATCCCCAAAAAGACTGGGGGCTGTAACCTCTGCCAAAGGAACTAACACTGTACCGAGTAAAGGGTCTTTATACTTATGGCAATGCAAGATTTTAGGTCTTCCCCTTTTAATAAATTTGCAGTTGTCTCAAATTCTGTTTCTTGGACACCACTGATCCAGAGAATGAAGGGTAAGAATTCCAGTGGGCATTTCACCTGCACAGCAGCAGATCTGACACAAAGCTTCACGTGAAGTTGTGTTGAGGTTCCCAGCATAGTAGGTGGTTGGGGGCTTTACTGTGTAAAGAAAATTAGTGATCAAGGTGGGTGGACATTCAAGCAGTCAGACACCCACTGTTAGGTCACAGCATACTATTTAAAAATAGACCAAGAAATATTTTTGATAAATGACTTTGTCTTGGATTATTGAATAGTGGATAATAGGAATTTTAGCACATCAACCTGTACTTACAGACTGAGAGTCCTTTGTGCGCGTGCAGCATAGGAAGACTTTCAAGCGACGGGTCCAGCTGCTGGCCTGACCTTCCTCCAGGCGGTGCCTAAGACCACAAAGTAAAAGAGGCTGAAGTTGTAGCAAGAGAAATTGAACACATTCGGGGAGGGGGTGAAATGTTATTTACCGCAGGTTGTAAGTGCGCAAATTCCTTTGTCTTCTCTTTGTTGCACGCAGTTTCACAAAGGTTCTTCCAGTTGGATCAAACACACAGAGAACCGTGATGCAGACACTGAGTATGACCACCCAGTTACATACTACCATCCCTATACACACACAATAGTAATAGGGTAAAACAATGAGGCACAGGCAAGAAAGAATATGAAAATGATCATAAAAAAATGAATAAGTATATATAAGTATATTAACTACAGATATACGCATCATTAAACACACACTTTCTTTATAAGGGGGATCATGTAAAGAATTTGACTCCTCTTACCCAGTGTAACATTCTTTGCGGTGACATCATTGCAGGATGTATAATACTGAGCGAGCCAGACAATACCAACGATGGCATAAATAAACTCAATCACCAGAATTGCTACAAGGGATGGAAGACAGCGTTAATGGAAAATATGTTTCCACATCAGACATGCCAAGGGAAAGTCTGTCTTTAATGCTAACTCACCGAGCCGGACGTAAAGCACATATTGCATGGAGTCTCTAGGTTCAGTGTACAGGATTCCCCCTCTCATACTCAGCCAGATGATGGCCACCTCTGCGATCATACAGCTGAGCAAAATGCCCAGATACCCACGCCCATGATCCACCAGATTCAGGGAACATGTTTCGTGTGGGTTGTAGGTCAGTCCAAAGAGAACCACAGATAGGATAACAAACCTGTGAGAAAGAATTAAAAGATGAATGGGGAGATTTATCAAAACCTGTCCAGAGGAAAAGTTGCCGAGTTGCTCATAGCAACCAATCAGATCGCTTCTTTTATTTTTCAGAGGTCTTTTAAAAAAAAATGAAAGAAGCTATCTGATTGGCTGCTATTGGCAACTCAGCAACTTTTCCTCTGGACAGGTTTTGATAAATCTCCCCCACACTGGAGACACATAATGGCCACTACTCAAACTCTGTTTAAAAGGATTTATAGAAGGTTTAAAACTCGACGGCCTATTCTTAGGAGATTATAAATCCAAATTACCCATAAAAGGTGTTTCCCAGGGATAATATATTCAGGCTTTCGCCCTCATGGGACTAATTTCCCAAGCTCCGGAACCCTATTTTCTTAAACTTTAACTTTTATTGTTATTTCTATTTAGTTTTAGAAATTGTGAGAAACCAAAATTATAATGTGGGTTAAAACCACAGATGTTGGGTCTGTATAGGGTTGAGTATTGTGCTCATTCCCATTTATAATTGGTATTTCAGTTGGATGTGTAGCTCCTAGCCAGCATGCCACTTGCACCTCGACACTTGATAAAGCCGGTTACGGCCGGCGAAACGTTGGGGGGTGTCAGTGCAATATGTTTTAAACAGCAGCATTGGGTTCAGTACAATTATCTATTAGGGTTGGATGTAAATAGAAATACCCCAAGTGGAAATATAAGTAGCATCCTGGCTAGGAGCTACACATCCAACTGAAATACAAATTATAAATGGGAATGAGCACAATACTCAACCCTATACTGACCCAATGTCTGTGGATTTACCCCACATTATAATTTTGGTTTCTTACAATTTCTAAAACTTTTTAAATAGAAATAACAATAAAAGTTACATTTTAAGAAAATAGGGTTCCCGAGCTTGAGAAATTAGTCCCATGAGGGCGAAAGCCTGAATGGGAAATTGAGAATTTGTTATTCTTAGGAGAGGCCATCAGTATAGCTAGAGAAAGTCCAACACCTGCCACCCACCCAATCAGCTGAGGTGAATAAGGCAACGCTAATACCTTGATTCACCAAATAGAACAGTGTTTTCAAGCTCCAATGTGACTGCAGCAAATGCTGAAGAGGGTCCAGTGCTTGAACTAATGCCGCAGCCTCTTTAAAAGCCTGTGAATAACCCCTTTAACTCTTACCATGGTTGTCCGAAACTTATGTAACCATCACAAAGTCATTACAATAAAGTCATTATCACCTCAATGCCAAGCAGAATCTGCAGAGACCTATCAAATATGAACGTTGCACACCAAGAAAGATAAAAACTGACGATTCAAATAAAATACTAAATCCACTATATATTACTTGTAAGACCTAGATACAAGTCTTAGAAGCGATTTTAAGTAGGATTTCTCACCCCATAAAATGATAGTATGTTATATGCTTTTACTTTAAGGAAAACTGTAGTCGTATATAACTTATTCTCTATCCAAAGTTATATACTGCCGTATAGGCCCTGTACAGGAGATTATAGAAGTTATATACCACTACAGTTTTCCTTTAAAAGGGGTTGTCCCATCTCGTCTGATTACCTTGCTGTGGCTCCTGTGCCTCTCACTCTTCCGGGCTTTTACATTTTTGATTCACATTCCTGGCCAGCAGCACTCCTGTGACTTCACTGCTGCTGAAACATTGCTCTGAACAAGTGCGTTGTTCTTATACCTTGTGGGGCAAGAGGCTGGTTATTTCAGCCTCACTTCTGTGTCTAACAGCTCCATAACATATGCATTATGTCTGAAGCTGTCAGACAGTAGGGCAGAGCAGTAGGGAGCCTTGTGTTCATGAAGGCCTGCAGAGAGTGATGTCACCTCTCTGTCCCCGCTGCTACTGAAAGCAGGTGGTCGATTTCCAAGGCACCAAGATGACTACAGGAGGAGGGAAAAGTGCTCTCTCAAATTCCAGGCAAGATAGGCTTAGTTCACATCAGTGTTGTGCTCTGTTCAGAGGAGCTTCGCTGGGTAAGTCTGTTAAAAATACAGAACTTGTGATGAAATTTTTACTTCACTCAACTCCTACAATCCAAAGGACCCCATTTAAAGTCAATGGAACCTATCTGGACTCAGCAGAGTCTGTTGTGCCCCGACCCGAATGGACTACGAATAGGATGGAGCACAACGCTGATGTGAACCTAGCCTTAAAGGGGTACTCCGCTGCCCCAGCATTCGGAACATTTTGCTCTGAACGCTTGGATCCGTTGGCGGGGGGTTATGACGTCAGCTACGCCCCACGTGACATCACACCACGCCCCATCGATGCAAGTCTATGGGAGGGGGCGTGCAGTGAGGGGAGTGGTGTGACATCACGCGTGCTGTGGCATTGAGATTCCCGCCACCCGCTCCAAGCGTTCTAAACGAACGCCAGGTGCTAGATAGGGGATAAGATGTCTAGGGGCGTAGTACCCCGTTAAGTAAATAAAAGCTGGTGGAGTGCGCGGGAGTGTGCTCCACTCACTGGCCAGCAAATTAGTCCTTTTACTGCATTGTCTTATGAAGGAAAAGGTCAAAATTAATTGACAGCTGGGGGAGTAACTCACATTGGCGCACACTTCCCTGGGTTATAACTCAATTGCAGAGGGTCTTAGGAGTCAGACCAAGAGTAATCTCAACTTTTGAAATGTCTGGGCAACATGTCAAAAGCTTTCTAAAATTACAGTAACATTTCAAGTTGCCCAGTACCACATTCTTCTATTAATGCTGCCTAGAGAGAATTATTGTTTTCCATCCTGATGATTTTACAAGAATTGTGACATCTACAGCACTCAACATAATCTGATCTGACCGATGGAACTCTGCCCCTTTGGTTGGTACATTTACCATTCACACTTCAACATTTCTCCGGGCTGTCATCACCACATTAGCAAGGCCAGTTTGACACAGGCATATTATGAGTGCATTTTCACCTCCTTAATGGTGTGTTCACACGTGCGTATTTTCTGCTGCAGATTTTCTGTTGCAGATTTTGCTGCCCACTGACTTCAATGGGTAGCAAAATGTGCAACAAAAATACGCACGTTTGAAGGTACCCTAATACAACCACAATTCCCGACCTGACAGAGGGTCTAATGACGCAAACTGACAGCATCATAGATAGATCACTTTAAAAGATCACCACGATGAGTTCAGGTCATCCACAGACCCTTGCTCAGGCCAGAACGTATTGTAAAAGGGATGTAAAAATGCACCCATGTTACACTTGTGTGGACCCATAAGATACTAAACAATTGTTCACAGGAAATATCAATTTGCGTGTTCACCATATCATGGTCAGCTTAGGTTTGGTGATCCTATCATTGCCTTATGTGCTTTGCCGGTTTAGTCACGGTCACTTATTTCTATCTGCTCTCAGGAATAAAGATCTGATTACCAGGCGAGAGATTATCAGGTCTAGAGGATAAACCTTCTTACTTACCATGTGCTGTGCAGTACAAAGAGAAAGATTCCCGGCAACACCAAATCATCGCTGCCCACAGACCAGCGCCGGCGGAACACGACAATCCCTGGCATGGTGAGCAGCAAGCACTACGTCACCGCGGCCTGCCTTTACTATCTGAGAAGAAAAATAAAAAAGGTTATAGATAACAAGATGGCTGCAAGTATTACCAATATTAGTAATAATATATTAAATTGGGTCTAGACTAAATTATCTGGGCACACATGGCCTATTCACAGGCATTTCTGGTGCCCTGAATGGACGTTCAGCTCAGTTCTCTAGACGTGTACAACTAGGAAAGCCGACAGAACAGAGATATTAGCTGATGTAAATAGACATAGAATGGAGAGATGTATTTACCTTCTTTATATGCCTCCCAGGCATGGTAATAGTTAAATATTACTATTAAACTAGTTAGACATTACATCATCAGTCTTCTCTGCAGAGCTTACAATCTGGCCTTTCATAGCTGTATGTGTCTATACATTTAGCTTCCAACGAGCAGGGATCGGGCATGGGCTTCTTCTGCCGCCACAAGCCATGTCCAGAACAATAGTGAATGTACAGTAAAGTCGTTGGCTACCGCTATAAAACAAGGGGCCTCTGTTCCTACTCACATCAGCACCCACCACTGGCCATTCCAATCCCCTCCTCAGCTTATTTCCATAGCCGCAGCACCTGCTGTAACAGATCCCTTTGTCACACGTCCACCTGCTTCATGCATTATTGCTTGGGGTTTTCTAGCATTTGTCAAAGTGATTTCAGTCTTCCGAGCTTATCTATTCCCCAGACTGCTTATCTGAAGTTCCATCACCCCATTCAGAAACCACTGCAGCCGCCTGCGGTGTCCCACATCCTCCGTACAGACAGCTCCATCCTCCCTCTACTTCTGGTTCTCTCAGCTAGTTTGATCACCAGGCTACCCCCCTCCCCCCACCCCCCCCTCATTTTATTAGGCTGCTTTCACACTTGAGAATTTCTCCGTTTTATAGACCCATTATAATGTAACCGTCCGTTACAAAATTCCAGTTAAGTCTATGGGATTTTGTGATTAGCCGTTATAATCCGTTAATGTAGGTTATTAATAACGGACGCTATTTTGTGACTGGAGAAAAATGGTACATGCCCTAATTTTCTCCAGTCACAAAATAACGTCCGTTATTCATAACCTACATTAACAGGTCATAACGGCCAATCACAAATTCCAATAGACTTGATGGGATTTTGTAACGACCCTTTAACGGATGGTCTTAAGGGTTTCCTGAACGGAACATTATAACTGGTCTTTAAAACAGAGAAATTATATAGTGTGAAAGGGGCCTTAGACTGTACTATGCACCTCTCCTGCACCTCTCTTTAAATGGGCTTTCCAGGATAAAAAATAAAAAAACATTTATTACAGGGTGAAACCAGGGTAAGACAAACACAAAAGCCCTAAAGTTCTTAAAAAGTCGTTGCTACTCCATTGTCCCCTGCAGGAACTGCAATGATTCCGTGTACACTGTCCACACGATGCTACAGCCAATGGCAGCAGCTTTAGAGTATAGGTTACCCCAGTTCCAGCCTGTACTAATTACCTTTGAAGGGGTACTCCACCCCTAGACATCTTATTCCCTATCCAAAAGGATGCGTGGCTAATGCCGGACAGCTGCGATCGGCCAATGCCCGGCATTAACCCTTTAGACCAGTGGTTCTCAACCTTTTTGGAGACTGTACCCCCAAAGGCTGAAAGTATTATTCCTCCTCCATCTTTATCCCCTTGTGTTATTATTCCTCCTCCATCTTTATCCCCTTGTGTCATTATTCCCCCTCCATCTTTATCCCCTTGTCCCATTATCATCCAATATGGCAAAAGGGGATCAGATGGAGGGAGGGAATAATAACACAAGGGGATAAAGCTGGAGAAGGAATAATAACACAAGGGGATAAAGATGGAGGAGGAATAATAACACAAGGGGATAAAGATGGAGGAGGAATAATAACACAAGGGGATAAAGCTGGAGGAGGAATAATAACACAAGGGGATAAAGCTGGAGGAGGAGGAGGAATAATGACACAAGGGGATAAAGCTGGAGGAGGAGGAGGAGGAATAATAACACAAGGGGATAAAGATGGAGGAGGAAGAGGAGGAATAATAACACAAGGGGATAAAGATGGAGGAGGAGGAGGAATAATAACACAAGGGGATAAAGATGGAAGGTGGGGGGGGGGGGGGGAGATAATCAACCCTCCCCCCCTCCATCTTTATCCCCTTGTGTTATTATTCCTCCATCTTTATCCCCTTGCGTTATTATTCCCCCTCCATCTTTATCCCCTTGCACCATTATTCCCCCTCCATCTTTATCCCCTTGCACCATTATTCCCCCTCCATCTTTATCCCCTTGCACCATTATTCCCCCTTCCTCTGATCCCCTTTTGCCATATCGGATAATGGTACAAGGGGATTAATATGGAGGGGGGTTGATTATCCCTCCCTCCATCTTATTCCCCTTTTGCCATTTCCCCCCCCCTCCATCTTAATCCCCTTGTGCCATTATTATCCGATATGGCAAAAGGGGATCATAGGAAGGGGGAATGGCGCAAGGGGATTAAGATGGAAGGGGAGAGGGATAATGGCGGAGGGAGGATGAGGGAGAAATAAAGCACAAGGCATTAAAATGTCATTCCTTGTGCTTTATTACTTCCCCCTCACCCCCGCCGCCATTATCCCTCTCCCGCTCCATCTTAATGCCTTGTGCCCCGTCCAATACACTCTCCCCCCCCCCCCCCCCAAGAATATAAACCGAGGCCCCTAATTTCACCCCAAAAACCTAGGAAAAGACTCTACTATAAGCCTAGGGTGTGAAATAAATCATCCCCCCCATGTAATCATCCAGACCCCCGTCATTATCACCCTGTCATCATCCCCTGCTTCATTGTCTTGATGAGGACGAAGGCCATAGTGGTCATCAACCTGCGGACCTCCCGATGTTCCAAAACTGCAACTCCCAGCATGCTCGGACAGCCGATGGCTGTCCGGGCATGCTGGGAGTTGTAGTTTTGCAACATCTGGAGGTCCACAGGTTGAAGACCACTGAACAGGCGGAGAGTATAAGCCGAAAAATTGTGCTGAAAAACTCGGCTTATAGGCAAGTATATACGGTAAAAAATCATTTTTGTTTTGCCATAGATTTTGTGGTGAAATTATTGATGTCATTACAAAGTACAATTGGTGGCTCAAAAAAACACAAGCCCTCATATGGGTCTATAGGTGGAAAATTAGAAGAGTTATGATTTTTTAGAAGATGAGGTGGAAAAAAACGAAAGGGGTTAAGATTTTGATTCCAACCTGATGGATTTCCCCTTAAGTTGTCTCCCACAGCACTTCCCGTAGAGGTTTCGGTATTGCAAGAATCAGAATTTCCCTGTGATCACCATTTACCAGAAGAAGAAAAGGTTTGACTATTTCCATGCAGAGATTTATTTCTACAAACGCCTGTAAATCCAGCCAAAATGTAAGAATTCCTTGGACACAGTTAACCCTTCGCTTGTGGAACAGTTGTAGAACCTACACAGCCTCTTAATTCCTACAACCTCATTTTATTCCAGGACAGGGAACATCTGGCCGCCCTGTTCTGTTACATAACCTGCTTTCTGGAACTTTGTACTCGGCTCATACAGCTCAAAGCGGAAGACGGATCGGATAGGCAGCGTTTCTTACTTTGTATTCTGGAACGGACAGGACAAAAATAGCATGTAACTAAATGTGTGTATTAAAGGTTTATTGTAGGTTGTGTATGTTTATATAGAGGAAAATAAGCATATCATCACTGTGCAAAGACAACCGAGATATAAAGGTGCTTTTTCTTTGGGGGGGGGGGGGTCAACAGCACTCAGGTCATTTTTGCTCTCCTTTACACTAGGTTCTCGGGTCAATGAACCAAAATTGATTTTTTTCCTGACCATTGTGTTGTATTCGTGTCATGGTGACAGCAGCTCTCTGTAGGGAGGACCCAACCTAATAGCCAATATCTCCGTTTCTGGGGGGGGGGGGGGGACACGGTCAAACCTTAATATTCTGGATTTTGCGAGTAGGCATGACTACACAGATCCTATAAAAAAACAGAAAAGCTGATTTACTAGAGCTATTCAAATAGTCTCAATTCCAACCTGACTCGAATACCTGCACCTTATGACCTCACCATGGAAAGCAGCGAACCCCAGAGCCGCGTATTCCCAGACAATAATCAGACGTCTCCGGTACCTGCCGTGGTCTCATCTGTCCTGCGCTGCGCTCTCCGTCTCTGCCATGTCTGGACTATTGACTTTCAGATCAATATTGACAGTTTGATCTTTGCCTGGTGTAGCAGGTGTAAATAGGCTCAATGCGGTGTGCCGTCATTTTCGAGAGGCTTTTAACCCTTTCCAGGCCGGAGCCTAGGGCATATGTAACACTAAGCCTTATCTGGACACCAAGTATTGCATTCATATGACAGCCATTACCCTGAACCACCTCATAAAGATCCACTCCCTGAATTTCCATATATACATGTTTTCTAATATGGGAGATTAGCAGCTATCCGGGATCTCCGGCATTGCTTATCTCTCAGTGAAAACATAGGATCAAAGGTTCCACACCTCACCTACTTGTGGTGCGAAGAGATAAGTAGCTCCATCCTTCTAAGATTTACTACCAAGGTCATCGTCTAATCCCCCTTCATGTTCTCCGTTAACGTGGTGGTGACCAGGCCAACTACTCTTTAATTACATGCATATTATGTCCACAGATCTAAAATTGCCCATAAAGATTCATCTTCAGACGGATTCTATCATTTTGAATGGATTTACTACAATTCTTTGTTTTTTGGTTGCAACTAATGCTTTTTTTTTTTATTTATTTTTTTATTTAATATGGGATTTCAACATATTTGTTAATTATTTACCAAAAGTATCCCTCAACCCCAGTAAAAATGCTCTTAATTCTTGGCCATTAAGGGTCTGACTTCCCTGCAATCTTCAGTTTATTGCCTGCTGTCAGGGAAAATGAAGACAAATTACAGGAAGTGGGGCAGGTTTTAGCATGAGCATTACAAGAGGAGAGCCTGAGAAAGCCTGGGCTGTGTACCTGCGAGCCGAGCCAGTCTACCTGCTGAGGATGATCCACACAGTTCCTCAAAAAGGTAAATCAAGGCTATCTACTAAAAAAAGTAAATCAAGGCTATCTGAGCTGTAAACAGCAACAGCTCAGTGTATAGTGTGCCCTTTTCTTGATGTGATCCTGCTGTTTCCTTTTTGCTCACATAGCACCTTGCAAAACCAGTCCATCAGTAAGGCTGCATTCACATAACATTTCTTATGGACGGGGCCTGGATCCGCTGGGAGATGGAAAAACTGGGCGCTCCGGCATCCCCACCGCCATCTCATTCATTTGAATGAGCCGACCGGAGTCAGACAGTAGCTCCGGTTGGCTCATTTTTGCCCCGTATCCAGTTTTGTGACCGGACTTAAAACTGTAGTATGTGCGGCTGTGTTTTTTTCTTTTTGTGTTGCACATTTGTAGTCTCTCCCTTCTTCCATGGCCAGCACTCCACTCCATCCATTTGGCCCAGGTATTTTTAATTAGTAGGAAACTGCATAAGGGTTTCCTCCTACCATTCTCCCAGCCCTCCGGCAGTGAGAACATGGTAGGTTTCATACTGGTGTGGTTCTCTGTGGCGGCCATTGTTTCTGTGATGCTTTGTCTGTGGGGTGGAGCTGCTTGGCCACTGGGTCGCTCCCCCCATTGGGCATGGGGTCTCGGAGGCAGTGGTCGCTGCCGGGGGCTACGCCAGTGTAAGGTTAGGGACCCACTCTAACGAGGTGGCCTTGACGTGGCGAGTAGGCTTGTACGTTTTGATCAAAATGTAAACTAACAACCTGTTTTTGAAATTATGCTGAGAAGCAAGTAGATCAAATTACCAATGGTGGATGTGCGGCTGTGTTTTTTTCTTTTTGTGTTGCACATTAAAACTGCAGTATACCATGGTTTTTAGTCCAGTCACAAAACCAGATAAGGGGTAAAAATGTGCCGACCAGAGTCACTGACTCCAGTCGGCTCATTCAAATGAATGAGATAGGGTCCGCGGATTCTATACAGAAACCAGAGGAGTTTAGATGTGTTTTTTTTGTGTGTGAATTTTAACTTTAATAAGAAAACTTACATAAAAATTGACACATCAATTCCTGAGGCAGATTTAAATTCCTATGATTTCATGTAGATGTGGATGGAAATCCCTGTCAAAAAACTGAATAAACCCTTAGCTGGACACAATGCGCTGTCTGATCATTCGTCTACTGTCCATGATTTTCACTGTCTGATTTTCACTGTATATGGATGATATTTCGAAATGGGAGAGGAGACTGTTAGGAATTCCTGGCACTGCTTATTTTTCCAGAAAACAAAGCATCAATACTAAAAAAAAACTACTTGTCCAAGCCCTTCCTTCCATGGCGACCATCGAACAGGCCTCTATCTCCAGTAGTATATTAAGAATATAGTGAGAAAACAACTTACTGTAGAGATATTTAGTCAGGGCGGTTTTGTAGTGGCAGTCGGCCGAGACAGTGTGTGCGGTGTTACTACAAACACCCAGGTGAATAGGAAACATTTTCCCTGAAAACTACAGCACTGTTCCCACTTACACGTAGGGGGCACCGCTTGCTTTCTATTTCACATTAGCTTTCACACACACTCTGCATTTTATTCAAGGGACTTATTTTCCGGTCACTTTTGTATTTCATTGTTCTGTTAATAACAGTAGAGAAACACATTGGGGGAACCAGAAATACAAGTGCGCTTCATGCTGTACTGACACAGAGGTATCATTTCAAAAAGCTATTGCCCATAGCAACCAATCAGGGCTCAGCTTTCATTTTACCAGAGCTCTAAAGGTTTGTCTGGTTGCCATGGGCAACAGAGTTTTACTATTAGTTTTGATAAATGAGGCTCAATGTTCCCAGAATCAGCCCTAGTAAACCATACTAGATTTACTTGTTAAGGGTCTATTCACACGTACAGTATTCTGCACAGATTTGATGCACAGGATTTTATGCTACAGATTTCAATGTAAATTAAATGACTGAATATAGCTTCAGATCTCTGCAGAATACTGCACGTGTGAATGCAGCCTAAGGGTATGTTCACACGTACAGGATCTGTTGCATATTTTGTGCAGCCGTTTTTGCTACCCATTAACTTCAATGGGTAGCAAAATCAGCAGCAGATCCTGCACGTGTAAATGTACCCTTAGTCATCGTATGCGACAGTCGGGGGAAGATGGCGGCGGGTACCTTGGGCTGCGCGGACCGGCGAGTAAAGCAGGGGAGGACCGGCAGGCAAGTGGAGGCAGCCGCAGCATCAGAGGCAGCAGTGAAGATCACTGTAAAGTGATCTTCACTGCTGCTTCTAGGAGTTTAAAAACTACAACTCCCAGCATGCCCACACAGTCCAGGCATGCTGAGAGTTGTAGTTCTGTAACATCTGTCCCTTCAGATGTTGCAGAACTACAACTCCCAGCATGCTGGGAGTTGTAGTTTTGCAACATCTGGAAGGGCACTGTTTGGAGACCACTATACAATGATGTCCAAACTGTAGCGCTCCAGATGTCAATTCAAAGCATGCCCAGACTGCCCAGGCATGCTGGGAGTTGTAGTTCGGCAACATCTGGCCCTTCAGATGTTGCCGAACTACAACTCCCAACATGCCTGGGCAGTCTGGGCATGCTTGGAGTTGAAGTTTTGCAACATCTGGAGGGCTACAGTTTGGAAACCACTACACAGTGGTCTCCAAACTGTTCTCCAGTTGTTGCATAACTACCACTCCCAATATGGCCTTCGACTGTCTGGGCATGCTGGGAGTTGTAGTATTGCAACAACTGGAGGACCGGTTGGGAAACATTGTCTGTTTCCTAACTCAGTGTTTCCTAACCTGTGTGCCTCCTGCTGTTGCAAAACTAACTCCCAGCATGCACTGACAGACCATGCATGCTGGGAGTTGTAGTTTTGCAACAGCTGGGGGCACATGGGTTGGGAAGCACTGAGTTAGGAAACAGACAGTGGTGGCACCCTGTTAGGGGAAAACTGACGTACAGTATTTTTGGTGGTGGAGGCAAATGTAACTCTTGCGTCCTGGTACACCCCTATAAAAACACCTAATTCAGGCCTCAAATGCGCATGGCGCTCTCATTTTAGATCCCTGTCGTATTTCAAGGCAACAGTTTAGGGTCACACATTGGGTGTATTCAGGAAGAATTTTGGGGGGGCTTTTTCTCCTTTTACCCCTTATGAAAAGGGAAAGTTGGGGTCTACACCAGCTTGTTAGTGTAAAAAAATGTAATGTTTTTTTACACTAACATGCTGGTGTTGCTCCATACTTTTCATTTTCATAAGAGGTAAAAGGAAAAAAAGACCCCCAAAATTAGTAACGCAATTTTTCCTGAATATGGAAATACCCCATATGTGGGCGTAAAATGCTCTTCAGATGCACAACAAGGCTCAGGAGTGAGCGCGCACTATGTACATTTGAGGCCTAAACTGGTGATTTGCACAGGGGGTGGCTGCTGGTTACAGGGGTTCTGACAAACGCAAAAAAAATAAAAAATAGCCACATGTGACCCCATTTTGGAAACTGCACCCCTCACATAATGTAACAAGGGGTACAGTGAGCATTTACATCCCACAGGTGTCCGACAGATCTTTGTAACAGTGGGCTGTGAAAACGAAAAATGTTATTTTTCTCTTTGCACAGCCCATCGTTAAAAAGATCTGTCAAACACCAGTGGGATGTAAATGCTCACTGCACCCCTTGTTACGTTCCGTGAGGGGTGTCGTTTGTAAACACACATGGCCCCCGACTTCAATTCCAACCAAATACTGTCTCCAAAATCCCATTGTCGTTCCTATCCTTCTGAGCATTGTAGTGCACCCACAGAGCACTTGACGTCCACACATGGGGTATTTCCATACTCAAGAGAAATGGTGTTACAAGTTTAGGGGGACATTTTCACCTATTACCCCTTGTAAAAATTAAAAATTTGGAGTAACCAACATTTTAGTAAAAAAATAAAAATAAAAAAAATTTTAAATTTCATTTTCACGTCCGACTTTATTGAAAATTTGTCAGACACCTGGGGGATGTTAAGGCTCACTGTACCACTTGTTACTTTCCTTGAGGGGTGTAGTTCCCCAAATAGTATGCCATGTGGAGGGTTTTTCACTGTTCTGGCATCATGGGGGCTTTCTAAATGAGACATACCCAGCAAAAAACATTTCAGCAAAATTTGCTCTCCAGAATCCCATTGTCGCTCCTTCCCTTCTGAGCCCTCTAGTGCACCCACAGAGCACTTTACATCCACATATGAGGCATTTCCTTACTCAAGAGAAATTTGGTTACAAATTATGTGGGGCTTTTTCTCCTTTTACCTCTTGTAAAAATAAAAAATATGGGTCTACAAGAACATGAGAGTGTAAAAAAAAAAAAAAAAAAAATTAAGATTTTGAATTTTCACCTCCACTTTGCTGCTATCCCTGTGAAACACCTAAAGGGTTAAACTTTCTGAATGTCATTTTGAATATGGTGAGGGGTGCAATTTTCATAACGGGGTCCATTATGGGGCTTTTCTAACTTAAAGACCCTCAAATTCACTTCAAAACTTAACTGGTCCCTGAAAAATTCAGATTTTGAAATTTACTGCTAAACGATTTA
Source organism: Hyla sarda (assembly GCF_029499605.1). Lineage (NCBI taxonomy): Eukaryota > Metazoa > Chordata > Amphibia > Anura > Hylidae > Hyla > Hyla sarda. The sequence continues at coordinate 240,764,040 of NC_079194.1, forward strand.
AAATTGCTGCTAAACTTTGAAGCCCTTTCACCAAAAAATGATGCAAGTATCAACAAAAATCTACCACCAACAAGCAGAATAGGTCACCAAAAACAAATGTCTGAATCAAATTCGTAAGTACAAGCATCCCAGAGTTATTAATGCTTAAAGTGACAGTGGTCAGAATTGCAAAAAAAAAAAAATGCTGTGGTCCTTAAAAGGGGTACTTTTTTTTTTTTTTTTTTTTTTTTTTTAATCAACTGGTTCTAGAAAGTTAAACAGACTTGTAAATTACTTCTATTAAAAAAAGCTTAAAAAGTGGTATTCCAGGCAAAAACATTTTATCCCCCCCCCCCCCGTCACGCCCCCCCCCCCATAGACATGAATGGAGGGGGCGTGACGCCACGTCCCCAGTCCCGGAAACCCAGAGGTTTCCGAAACTGGAGATTCAGCACCTGCATAGGATGCGGGTGCTGCAGGAAGATCGTGGGGGGGGGGGGTCTCAGCAGCGGGCCCCCCACGATCAGACACCTTATCCCCTTTCCTTTGGACACCTGTCACCGGAAACGCCCAGTTTAGAAGCAAATCCCCATAGCAAACCTCTTCTAAACTGGGCGTTTCCTGAGACAGGTGTCAACAGAGAGCACTTAGACAGAAAAGAACAACCTTAACTTCAGAAGCTCATAAGTACTGAAAGGATTAAGATTTTTTAATAGAAGTAATTTACAAATCTGTTTAAACTTTCTGGAGCCAGTTGATAAATATAAAAAAGTTTTTGCCTGGAATACCCCTATAATCTTTCCAGTACTTTTTAGGGTCTGTGTGCTACAGAGGAAATGGTTTTCTTTTTGGAACACAGAGCTCTCTGCTGACATCATGACCACAGTGCTTTCTGCTGACATCTCTGTCCATTTTTGGAACTGTGCAGAGTAGCATATGTTTGCTATGGGGATTTTCTCCTGCTCTGGACAGTTCCTAAAATGGACAGAGATGTCAGCAGAGAGCACTGTGGTCATGATGTCAGCAAAGAGCTCTGTGTTCCAAAAAAAAATAAAAAATAAATTAAAAAAAATTCCTCTGTAGTATTTAGCAGCTAATAAGTACTGGAAGGATTAATATTTTTTAATAGAAATAATTTACAAATCTGTTTAACTTTCTGGCACCAGTTGATTAAAAAATAAAAATAAAAATACGTTTTCCACAGGAGTACCCCTTTAAGGTCCAAATGGGCTCGGTCCCCAAGGGGTTAATACCCACTTTAAAAAACACACACCCCCCCACCCCTGTAGTTTTTTTTTTTTTGGCTGTGTATTTTGTGGTCTTTTTACACATCTTCGAAAAATGCATTTATGTTCTAACTTTGCTGCAGATTTAACACAAGGAAATCCACAGTTTCTGCATGGGCGATTCCACAAATATATCTGCACTTTTGGCTTTTTTTTTAATTTTAATATATATTTTTTTTTATTTATTTTTTTATTTTTTTTATTATTATTTTTTTTTAAATAAAAAAAAAAAAATCACACTCTGGGAAACCCTAAGAAAGGTGAAAGCTCCATTAAAAAGGTCTTAAAAATAACGCAACATAGCTTGGAAAATAAAAATAAAGCAAGAAAGGATAATAAAAAAGAAGATCTAATATGCAACCTCTATTACTGCTTAAGAGAAAAGAACAGCGTGCCGAGCAGCCATAGCCTAAGGCCCCCTCATTGTGAGCCGAGACCCTGGCGACACTGACTGTCATTTAGAAGACTCCTCATGAAATATTAAAAGAACAATTATGAGGCCTGGGCAGCCCGAGGATTATAGGAGATGCAGGTGAACGCAGACAGATAATGGGGAGACGAGCCACAAATCTGGACACCCCAATCTCACATGTAATTGAGTTTTTCCCCCTTTCAGGAGAATGTTGGATCCTGGAGAATTATTAGGACAAGGCTTTCCCTTCACCCTTCACCCTTCTCAGTGACACAAAAACAAGACGTATCAGAGACATAACAGGATGTCCCATACTGACAGTCATTTCCTCCGTATTCTCCCTGCACATCTTCACCGACATCTCAATGGGGAGGACACTTGGCACCTCGGCCTCCCGTCAGTGTCTTGGGCGAGGCTGTAATACCAGACTAATCTCCAGGCGTACTAATTTGATGGTAATAACATCTGATAATCTGTTTATGTAATCTGTAATTAAAGAGAAGAGATCTACGAGGCTCGCGCCAGAACGCAGCCAGGAGGCCCTGAAATAAGACAGAACCGGTCAGTGGGGAACATGGTAGTGGAGGTCCACCTGAGGAGATACTTGGACTATATGCAGCAATAGTGGACACCAGGCTGGAGTCTCCGGCTTTTCCTGCATCCAGACAAATGCCTCAGCGATTTATAAGGGACGTCCCGGGCAAACACATTTGTCTGATTGCTAGGGGTCCGCTGCTGAGACCCCCACGATCTCCCTGCAGCACCCGCATTCTATGTGGGTGCTGAATCTCCCGTTTCCGAAACCTCTGGGTTTCCGGGACTGGGGACGTGACATCACGCCACACCCCCTCCATTCATGTCTATGGGAGGGGGCGTGGCGTCCGCCACGCCCCCTGCCATAGACATGAATGGAGGGGGCGTGGCGTGACCTCACATCCCCAGGCCTGGAAAGCCGGAGGTTTCCAAAACTGGAGAATCAGCACCCACATAGAATGCGGGTGCTGCAGGGAGATCGCGGGGGTCTCAGCAGCGGGCCCCTAGCAATCAGACATTTTATCCCCTATCCTTTGGATAAGGGATAAAATGTTTTTGCCTGGAATACCACTTTAAAGGGGTACTCCGGTGAAAAACTTATTTTTTAAATCAACTGGTGCCAGAAAGTTAAACAGATTTGTAAATCCCTTCTATTAAAAAATCTTTACCCTTCCAGTACTTTTTAGCAGCTGTATGCTACAGAGGAAATGCTTTGCTTTTTTAATTTCTTTTTTGTCTTGTCCACAGTGCTCTCTGCTGACACCTGATGCCTGTATCAGGAACTGTTCAGAGCAGGAGAAAATCCCATAGCAAACCTATGCTGCTCTGGACAGTTCCTGATACAGGCATCAGGTGTCAGCAGAGAGCACTGTGGACAGGACAAAAAAGAAATTCAAAAAGAAAAGAATTTTGTTTGTAGCATACAGCTGCTAAGTACCGAAAGGATTGAGATTTTAAATAGAAGTAATTTACAAATCAGTTTGAATTTCTGGCACCAGTTCATTTAAAAATGAACATTAGGGCACAGAGAGGTTTTGGGTCTCTATACGGAAAGGTGGCATTGAGCATTCCCATGCCAGTAGAATACACCATCACATTATGATCAGTCAGAGTCAAACTTCTGGGACCCCCATGTAATTATGTGGGTGAAGCAATTCATCCAGTCACCTGGCTGTGTAGTCAGACATGTCCACTTGAATGGACCATCCTGCAGTTCCCTGGACAGCCAGAGGACTACAGTGCAGATTAAAGGGGTACTCCACCCCTAGACATCTTTTCCTCTATCCAAAGGGTAGGAGATAAGATGTCTCATAGCGGGGGTCCCGCTGCTGGGGAACCCTGCAATATAGCATGCAGCACCCACCTGTATCTGCTTCCAGCAGCGCTGGAGGTTCTGGCTCCCGACCACGGGAATAGAAGATCGTGATGTCACGACTCCGCCCCGTGTGACGTCACGCCCCGCCCCCTCAATGCAAGTCTATGGAAGGGGGCGTGACAGCCATCACACCCCCTCCCATTGAGGGGGAGGGGCACGACGTCACACGGGGGCGGAGTCGTGACGTCACTATCTCCCGTCCCCGTGGTCAGGAAGCATTAGACTGAGAGCCTCCAGCACTTCCAGGTGGGTAGCTGCTTGCTATATTGTGGGGGTCCCCAGCGGCGGGACCCCTGCTATGAGACATCTTATCCCCTATCCTTTGGATAGGGGATAAGATGTCTAGGGGCGGAGTACTCCTTTAAAACTGTGAAAAGGATACAGTAAGACATCAGCGTCACCGCCAGCTTCTTTCTTATGATTCGGGGTCCCAGAGAACCCTCATGGAATTAACGCTCAATTGATGGGACTTTGAGAACTGACTCGTACGCCTTGGTTTTTGCATAGAGAAGTAAAGGAAATTCTGTATAGTCAACCCAGTCTCAGAATACGGACTCTTGTAATGGCAGAATGATGGAGAAGTTTTCACCCACCTCACGTACACTCTAAGGCAAGGCTACCTACCTTTACTCTCTAGCTTTGGGAAAATTGCTGGGTTTTTGTGAACATTGCTGTATTTTGTTTTTAGACAATAAACTACTTGAGAAGTCCTGCATTTGAACTGTGTCTATAACTGGTGTTTTGTGCTTTTTGCCCATCTCTACCCAGCGCTATACAGTGGTCCCTCAACATACGATAGTAATCCGTTCCAAATGGACCATCGTTTGTTGAAACCATCGTATGTTGAGGGATCCGTGCAATGTAAAGTATAGGACAGTGGTCTACAACCTGCAGACCTCCTAATGTTGTAAAACTACAACACCCAGCATGCCCGGACAGCCAACGGCTGTCCGGGCATGCTGGGAGTTGTTTTGCAACATCTGGAGGTCCACTGGTTGAAGACCACTGGTATTTAAGGTTGTACTCACCTTTCCCTGCCGCTCCGGACAGTCACCGCTGCCCTGGATGTCGTCATCCATCGCTGTCGCCGCGTCCCTGAGGTGTCCCCGACGCTCCGGTAAGGCCTCTGCTTCCCCGGCATCCTCTCTCTCCGTCGCCACCATCACGTCGCTACGCATGCCGCTCCTATTGGATGATGGAACGGCGTGCGCAGCGACGTGATGACGTTGGAGAGCGCCGACGATGCAGGAATCCCGAAGAGGACGCGCCGGAGCCCAGAGGACAGGTAAGTGATCGTCAGCGGACCACACAGGGCACCGTAAACGGCTATCCGGCGGCAGCTGAAGAAGTTCGCGCTGCCAGATAGCAGTTTATGCAATGGCCCCGACATACAAAAGCATCGTATGATGATGCTGCCTTCAACATGCGATGGTCTCTGAGAGGCCATCGTATCTTGAAATGATCGTATGTCGGGGCCATCGTAGGTCAGGGGGGGGGGGTCACTGTAGTTAGCTGATAAACTGCAGCCTGTATTCTGCGGACAGACCACCAGGACAAAACTGATACGCTGCAGATTATTATCAGAACAAGCCTACCAAGGAGTGATTCCAATGCCAACACTACCTTATGGAAGTGCTATTCATGTAATTCTCCATATAATTTATGCCAAAAACAGGAGCCAGGTAAAATGGACTGTATACGGTTTGCATCAGGGAGCGGCCACCTTCCCCTGTACATTCACATATACTTCATCAGGCCACAAGGAATGTGGTATTACAAGATCTGGCCTAAGACACTAGAATCTAGATGTCACCTCATACAGGTAAATCTTTGATGCCACAAGCAGGATGTCCCTGACCGAGAACAGGACGAGCCATCTCTGAACAATACAGGCAGTCTGAACAGCTTCCAAGTCATACAAGCCAGTACCTGCGCAGGTAATTCTTCCTCTTCCCCCCACACCCATCTAGTGGAGCATCCATTCCAGCACCAGTAAGGGCTGCCACCCCCGCCCCAGTGCAAACACACCTCAGGAGGAAAGATTTACTCAGGAACATTTCCCAAGATGCCTTGGAGGCACAAGGATTTCTATCAGGAAATAACGTTCTAAAGAAAACAATATAACCCGATCACAATATGGCTGCACATGGGAAAGGTCTGCTGGAGGTTATAAGATCCAATGCTGGAGTAAAGCACAGAAATTCCTCTGACCCAGCTTTCCCAGGTTCCTGAAAGTCAGGTTTTATAAATTGATACCTAACCCTGTTAAGGCAGAATAGATTTTAACCCCTGTTTGCTTGGTGAATTGTTTGGGCAGTTGCTCAAAATTTACCAAAAAGGTGCAGGGGGCTTGATCAATTTTGCACAACTATAGAAAGCAGTGAACTGCAGATTGTTTATGTTTTGTGCTCCAGCATAGACACTTTTGTACGTGTCTAGAGATGAGCGAACTTACAGTAAATTTGATTAGTCACGAACTTCTCGGCTCGGCAGTTGATGACTTTTCCTGCATAAATTAGTTCAGCTTTCTGGTGCTCCGGTGGGCTGGAAAAGGTGGATACAGTCCTAGGAAAGAGTCTCCTAGGACTGTATCCACCTTTTCCAGCCCACCGTAGCACCTGAAAGCTGAACTAATTTATGCAGGAAAAGTCATAAACTGCTGAGCCAAGAAGTTTGTGACGAATAGAATTTACTGTAAGTTCACTCATCTCTAGACGTGTCCTATTAGATGATGAAAAAGTAGGCTGTCACTGCTGTTATCGAGCCTGACAGTCCCCTGCATGGTGCTCTGCTATTTTTCACCCTCTCCATTTTAGGGGGTGGAAACAAGAGAGTTATTTGCCAACAGTACACCCAGGGTTTCCTTTCCCTTATTTCAACGGCCAATCACAGGACAGCTGGAGAAAGTGTACTGGACTGAGCAGGCTTGCACTGTGCTGGAGGATTATTTTTAGTCCATGACTATAGATACTATGTAGATGGAGAAGGTGTTAGGGGGTTTGTAAAGTGCTATGTGAGCAAAAAAAAAATAAATAAAAAAAATGCATCAAAGTAAGGTAGGGTTACACTACAAAAGGAGCCCTGGTCTAAGCAGTGGAATGCTGCTGCTGAAAGAGTAAAGGGTGCTGCTGCTGAAAGAGTAAAAGGGGGTGGGAGATTACAGTAAGGAACTAGTAGATCATAAAAGCATCCCTGGTCTATGCAGTGAGCGGCTGATAAACTACAGGAGGGATGGCTGCCCAGATTTTTATGGGTGGTCAGAGATGAGCAGTAAACCTTGATTAACCTATAAATACACAGGGTGGACCTGCTGGAGGAGGCTGCATTCCCACATACTCTCTCCTGCACATATCTCCAGATAAGCCGTGCCCCCCAACTTCTGGTAATCTGTCTCAGTCTCCCTATACTAGAGATAGAATTCCCCTAACAGGCAGTAAAGAACAGATTGCAATGAAAGGATAAACCTAGTGGCCGAGGCATTAGAGGTTTTTTTTTGTTTTTTATTTCCCCCCTTTGACAAGGAGTATTTGGGGTATAATAAGATATTTGCAAATATGTTAGGAATCACAAGAGCAAATGTTAAAAAAAAGAAAAAAAAAAGAAAAAAAAAAAACAAGGAGGGAAATTGTTTAAAACGACAGCGATCATTTAAAGCAAATAAATGAAAAAAAATAAAATCACAGAAGACTGAGAATTTAAGGATTAAAATTAAGCATTTTTGAAGTTTCCAGGGTTAGCCTTTGTGTACAGTAACTAGAAATCCAATAGACTTCTATGTAAATGATCAGATGACAGCAGGGATCTGGCCTCATACACACTCCCATAATTCATTGCAGTCCAAGCTGAGGGGTCTGAAAAGATCAGCCTCCAATATGGACCCCAGCTACAGCAGCTGATAAGTCCTAATAACCACTCAACTACTAATAATGCTACAACCATGCTTTTATTAGCTGCTAGAGATGGAATTCCCCTAACAGGCAGAAAAAAAAAATAAATAAAAAAAAAAAAAAAAAATAGATTGCTATCGAAGGAGACACCTAGTGGCCGAGGGGCTATAGTGGCCATGGTTTTCCAAACAGTGCACCTTTTGGCTGTCGGGCATGCTGGGAATTGTAGTTTTGCAACAACTGGAGGCAAACTGTTCGGGCAAAGCTGCAACACATAAGAGTGGAGACATTTCCGGGGGGGAAGCAAATCCTTTTTTCCTCCAGAAATAGCGCCACTAATACACACAGGAGAAGTGTGGTATTGCAGTTCAGTACATCCCTGGTACACTACATAGGGCTTAGCTGCAATATCAGATGCAATAAACGGACAGGTGTAAGTAGGAACAAGGATTCACTCTCTATCCAGAAACTGTGACACTTGTCTAATATGGCATTTCAGCCCCATACACTGGAAAGGGGATGTAAAACCAGACAACACCTGTGCACAAGAGTGGCGCTATAGGTGGGAATAAAAAAAAAAAATAATTATATATATATATATATATATATATATAATGCTCTTTTCCAGAAACAGCTCCATTGATATCGATATGATATTGCTGCTCTGCCCCATTCACGCCAAGGGGAGAACTGCAATACCAGACACCACCTGTGGCACAAGAGGCGCTGTTTGCGGAAAGAGATCAGCTTTTTTTGTACAACACTCATTTGTGGCAGGTCGCTTAAAAGGGGGTTATCCAGGATTAGACTAGTCTTTCCCAACCAGGGTTGCAAAACTACAACTCCCAGCATGCACAGACAGCCAAAGGCTGTCCGTGCATGCTGGGAGTTGTAGTTTTGCAACACTGAAAGAAAAAAAAATACATTTTATATAGTCTCCAAACTGTGGACATGCATCTGTTGCAGAACTACAACTCCCAGCATGCATTGGTGTGTGATCGATAGAGATAATATATATATATATATATATATATATATATATATATATATATATATATATATATATATATATATATATATATATCCCATGTATGTAGTCCCAGTCATTCACCAAGTCCCGACCCCGTGTATGGCCGTCATGTAAGGTCCGCAGAGATCCCCCATCTCCTGGTCATACACCGGTCACCGATCCGTTATAGCCCTAGATAGTTCTGCACAGGCGAATACCGGCCGGAGCCCGCACTGCTGACTGTCCCCATTGATGGAGGATGCAGGGATGTGATGGAGCGGGGCTCCCGCACACACAGCTGTCACCTCTGGCAGTGACATCACGCACAGCTGTACCCGAGCCGCCCTGTTCCTCCCCACCCCCCGCCAGCTCGGGGCTCCCGCATGGCCGCCAGACGTCCCCGCCCCGCGCAGCCATCACCGCTCTCACCTCTCGGAGGCTCCATGCCGCCTACTCTCTCGCTCCTTCTTTCCGTGATCCCGGCGCAGCGGCACGTCCGCACCGGGGCGGGACCTGACGTCACTTCCGGAACCTCCTCTCTATCCCCCCTTTTCTCCCAGCACCGGTGGTATTCATGGCAACTGCGCCAGCAGCGCAGGGATAGCCGTGACGTCATAGCGTAGCAGGGGGATGCCCGGATGGAGAATAGGACCTCACTGGGAATGAAATGGAATAAGGGGCCTAATGGATGATGACAGCAAGTGGCCGGTGACCATAGCAACCTATCAGAGCGCTCCTTTCATTTTTGGAACTGATTGGCTGCTATGGGTAACGCCTTCACCTACTGCACCTGTGTTATCACAGGTGAGTACAGGCCACGCCCCTACAGTGATACCCAGAGTGACCAGCAGGTGGCGCCACCAGACCAAGCAATGGGGATGGGAAAGCCCCCTCACTGAGTGATACCTAAGCACAATGACAGATAGCATTGAGGGTGTGGCTTATTTAAAAGGGCGTGGTTATGTATTCAGACCCCCCCCCCCTGCCTATATTTATATCAGACCCCAATACTGTATTAGTTTCTGACCCCAGAAGGGATTGCACATTTACTTCAGACCCTTGTATTAATACCAGACACCAAATCCCTAAATATATTCATACTTATATCAACCCCCAGATCCCTAGATTAAAGGAGTGCTCCACTTATGAAAAATGACATCTTATCCCCTAGGTAAGATGTCTAGGGCCCCGCTCTGGAGATTGTGGGGGTCCAACTGCTGGGATCCTGTGAATAGGGATTCACAGTGTCCCAGCAGTTGGACCCCCACAATCTCCAGAGCGGGGCCGTCTCCTACCGCTGTGCCAATTCGTCCTGAAAGCTGTATTTGTCTATCGCTAGGTGAGATGGGGAGGGTGTGTCGCCCCCCCCCCCCCCCACTCTATGCACAAGCATAGCCAGGGCGTTGTGTAGAAGATTGCGCGTGGTTGCAGAGGTCGGAACACTCCCCCCAATCAGATACTTATCCCCTATCCTCTCTCCAAAGTACAGGAGATAAGATGTCTGATCGCGGGGGTCCCACTGTTGGGAACCCCCGCAACCTCGGCTGCGGCACCCCAGACATCCGATGCACAGAGTGAACTTCGCTCCGTGCTGGATGACTAGCGATGCAGGGCAGAGACTCGTGAAATCACGGCCAAGCCCCCTCAATGCAAGTCTATGGGAGGGGGCGTGGCGGCCGTCACGCCCCCTCCCATAGACTTGCATTGAGGGGGCGTGGCCGTGACATCATGAGCCTCCGGAGCCGCACCCGATGCTCTAAATGAATGCCGGGTGCAGCAGGGAGATCCCGGGGGTCCACCGCAATCAGACATCTTATCCCCTAAGTAAGATGTCTAGGGGCGGAGTACCCCTTTAAGCAACTTGTAGATAGGACCCCCCTGTATGTAGCTTTCCCTCTGAATGTAGGACCCCCTATAGATATCTTGCACCCTGTATGTAACCCACCCCCTCCTCAACTTGTTGCACAGAAATGTCTGACCCACTGGAGTTCTGATAGAGTGACCTATAAATTGAATGGCCTGTCTGGTAACATTTGTGTCATGTGCAAAGTAGAGCTGTGTTTGAGGAATAAATATGAGTTTTGATGACTACATGTAAGCGTTCGACTTCAACTGTATCGATAAAGTGAAATGATTTACAATGTAAGTGTATGGGGCCCTCCAGCTCTCTCCCCGCTCATTCTCATCATGGGTCAGTGGGTCTGAACATTAGTGTTCCTGTCAATGAACAAAGCTTTTGACATGTCTTACGGACAAGTCTAAAGTGTTTATCATTCGGGGTCTAAATGTTCAGACCCTGACTGATAATGTTTTTAGGGGTCCACAGTGCATCGGCCTCAATATGCCGCAGATGACTACAAATATTGTGCAACCTGACACTTCCAGCTTGTTTGCTGTTTTCCATGGAATTCAGTATAAAATGTGCCTACAGGGCTTGGCATGAAAGTGTCATGAAATCGGGTGGAGCAAGGTTTCTTGGTGCCCATGGCAAAGATTTCAGAATGCTTCTACACCCTGAATCCCCAAAGTTCATTATGATAGCAGAGATCCTCAGGCTGCGTTCATATTTATCACAAAATCCGTCAGACTAAATGAGAAGAATAGGCTGCGTGAATAGTGGAGCAGTGGAACATCATTGCCTGGTCAGATAAATCAGATTCTGGTTGCTGATTGGAGGGTTAGAATTTAGCACACGTAACGCTGTCAGGTGTCTACAGTTCAGGCAGGTGGAGGTGACGTAATGGTGTGAAGAATATTTTCTTAAAGGGGTACTCCAGTGGAGTTTTTTTTTCTCAAATCAACTGGTGCCAGAAAGTCATACAGAATTGTAAATTACTTCTATTAAAAAAATCTTAATCCTTCCAGTACTTATCAGCTGCTGTATGCTACAGAGGAAGTTGAATAGAACATTTCAGTGCTGACTCCTCTGTCCATGTCAGGAACTGCCCGGAATAGGAGAGGTTTGCTATGAGGATTTGCCCCTACTATGGACAGTTCCTGACATGGACATAGGTATCAGCAGAGAATACTGTGGTCAGACAGAAAAGTTCAGATTTACTTATGGAAATCTCTTCTTTCCATGAGTCCGTAGGCAGCACAAACATATGGGTTATCCTATTTATTCCTACTACCAGGCCGAAGAAACAAAAAACTACAAATTAATAAACTAATTCAATAAATCAATTAGCCCATAGAAGAACACGCCCCCAGAGGATAACTAACCCCCAAAAACTAGGCACACTGGGGGAGATTTATCAAAACCTGTCTAGAGGAAAAGTTGCTGAGTTGTCCATAGCAACCAATCAGATCGCTTCTTTCACTTTTCACAGGCCTTTTCAAAAGTGAAAGAAGCGATCTGATTGGTTGCTATGGGCAACTCAGCAACTTTTCCTCATGACAGGTTTTGATAAATCTCCCCCACTGTGTTTAAATTCAGCAATAATCTTTTATTGAGGGTGAGCTCCTGTGCTGCCTACGGATTCATGGAAAGAAGAGATTTCGGTAAGTAAATCGGAACTTTCCATATCGTCCTAAAGCAGCACAGACATATGGGATGAAAAGCAATATTTAACAGGGAGGGTTTCCTGCAGCAGCCACTTCCAGCACTCTCCTGCCAAAGGACACCGCTCTATTGGTGATCACATCCACTTTGTAGTGATGAATGAACATATTCAGAGTTGACCGCGTAGCTGCCTGACGATTTGGTCCCATGATACCTGAGTAAGAGCAGCCCATGATGTAGCCACCGATCTGGTAGAATGAGCTTTTATCTCTTTAGGAGGAGAGAGTGCATCTGCCGGCTTACTGCACCTTTACTTACTACACCCTTACTGTAGCTCCAGTCAGCTGCGCTGAAGCCGCTTCCGGGTGTACACAGGAAGCCGACACGTGCAGTGGAGTCACATACAGAGCAGGGAGGAGAGGGAGATGTGGAGGAAGGGCATGAAATGAGGGGGGGGGGGGGGGTAATGACAGTTTTCCTTTAACTGGAGGGCTCAAATTCTTAATGGTTCTGAAGAATTGGCGTACTAATGCACAATGGGAAAATCGTCCTTCGAAGAGGGAGTTGATAACAAAGGAATATACCTTAAGGGTATTCCACTTTAGACCCTTATCAAACCCTTCTTGCAGGAATTTTAGCACATCCTTCAAGTCAGGAGCCCCAATCTTGTTTTGGCTACACCAAGAGCCAGACTTCTTGTCCACTTTATTGTAGTATTAATGGTAGCAGGTCTGCGAGAAGAAGCCAGGATGCTCACCACTTTATTAGCAAATCCTCTAAATCTTATAGAAGACCCGAAAGCTTCCATGCCGTCAACCGGTAATTCAGAGGGTTCTGATGCAGCATTCCTTCTTGATTTTGTAAATCCGGTCTGAGGGGAATTTCGAGATATGAACCCCTCGAAAGCTTCCACAAGTAGTGAAACCAAGCCATGGTGAATCACTATGGCCAAAGCTTGATCCGCCATGATCTTCCTCAACACCTGAGACACTAGCTGGAGAGGAGGAAACACATAAATCAGTCTATTTTTCCAACTGATTGAGAGCCCATCCAGGAAATCCGGATTGTCCTGTCTGTTGAGAACGCAGAAGACAGGAACTTTCCTGTTGACTCTGGATGCCATCACATCTATGTCTGGCATGCCCATCCTCGTGGTAATGCACTAGAAGGCTTCCGGGTGAAGACCCCACTCTGACTGATCTATCTGATGTCTGCTCAGCCAGTCTGCTCTCACATTCTTCTCTCATCTGATATGTACTGGCCAGATTTCTGACAGAGTGTGTTCTGCCCTGATCATCATTGCACGGCATTCCTCCATCAACAGTGGAGACCTCGTCCCTCCTTGCATGTTGAAGTAATACACTGTGAGAAGATTGTCGGACTGCACTAGGACGCTCTGACCAGGCATGAAAAGTGGCGAACGGCATGATGAACCGCTCTCATCTCTCTTAAATTGGAGGAACTCCTCACCGACAATGACCTGAATGACAATTTCACCTGAACCCAACAGTCCCCTAGGTGAGCTCCCCAGCCCAGACGGGAGTCATCCGCGCTGGGGAGCATTGGACAGACACCTTCTGCAGGTGACTTTGTCCCTGTTCAGCCACCACACATTGTCCCTTCTGGTAGTTACCGAGAGAACAAGCGGAGAGTCTAGAGAAGACTGAAGCCCGTTCCTTTGAGAGAGAATTTCCGACTGTAGGCATCTCGAGTGAGCCCTGGACCAGGGTACTGTCTCTAGGGATGATGTCATGAAGCCCAGCACCCTCATGCCTGATCTGATGGTCGGATCTGAAGAAGCCAGAAAATCCCGCACAGACGACATCAGCTTGACCACTCTTTCTTCCGTCAGGAAAATCTTCATTCGAATGGAATCTAGTAGGAAACCCACGTCGACTTCTGGGTGTTCACAATAAACCCGTGCGTCTCCAGAGTGTTGATCGTCAGCTGCAGATGTTGTAGAAGAAGGTCCGATGATCCCGCTTTGATGTACCAGTCATTCAAGTAAGGCACCAAAAACACCCCCTGAATACGTAGATGAGCTGCAAGAACCACCACAATCTTCGTAAACACTCTGGGAGCCGAGGACAACCCCAAGGGGAGACAGGTAAATTGTAGATGCAGGATTCTTTCCCCTTTGCGGATGGCGACTCAAGAACCTGCGATGCGATCTTCTGATCCGAACGTGCAGGTACACATCTTTTAAATCCAATGTCACAGCGACCTCTCCTTCATGTAGGAATGCTGTGACCGAACGAACTGTTGAGAAAAGACAGATCTATTACCAGGCACCAAAGACCTTCTTTTTCCGGTACCGCAAATATTCTGGAGTATACTCCTGAGCCTCTTTGGTGATAAGGAACTCTCTCTAAAGCTCCCTTCTCGATAAATTGATGCACCAGGTTCAGAAGATGAGGTTTCCCAGGATTGATGAACAGACTTGTGGGTGGAAGGTGAGTAAACGCTATGCAGTATCCTTTGGAGACAACTGATCTTACTCAGACGTCCGAAGTAGTGGTCATCCAGGCAGAGGCAAAATGAAGAAGCCTTGCCCCTATCGGCATTCTTCTGGCGTCACAAGGCCTGATCTTCATTTTCTGGGTACTGCTTTTTCTTAGAAGGAGCTGACTGCACATCCCTTCCACCTCTGAACCTTCGTTGTCTTCCATTTTGTCTAGCTCTTCAGATGAAGGGAGATCTTCTCTGAGTGTTCCTAAAGGAGTGAAATCTCTTCAGGATCCTATCCAATTGAGATCCAAACAACTTCCGACCTTTAAAAGGAAGGGTGCAGAAATGGTTCTTTCAAGGAATGTCGCCTCCCCATTTCTTCAACCACAAGGCTCTTCTAGCCGAGTTGGTTAATGCCAACACTTTAGAGTTGACCTTCATGCAGTCCAAAGGAAAATCACACAAAAATTCAGACGCTCTTTTTAACTCAGACATATTTTTTAATAAGTCTTCCCTTGGTACTCCATTAGCAATATCTTTGGCCAGCTGACTGAGCCAAAGTCTCAGAGCCCAGGCCACTGGGACTGTTGCCAGGGAAGCCTTACAATTACTGGCGGCAGCCAAATACACCTTCTTCAGATCCTTTTCGGTCCTTTGATTCATAGGATTGTCAGGATTCGGCAGGCTGGAGGTGGATCCTCTGTGTCAGAGAGGGATTGGCGTGGACCGTACCGGCGGACCGGTTCTAAGTTGCTACTGGTATTCACCAGAGCCCGCCGCAAAGCGGGATGGTCTTGCAGCGGCGGTAGCAACCAGGTCATATCCACCGGCAACGGCTCAACCTCTCTGACTGCTGAGATAGGCGCGGTACAAGGGATTAGGCAAGAGCAAGGTCGGACGTAGCAGAAGGTCAGGGCAGGCAGCAAGGATCGTAGTCAGGGGCAACGGCAAGAGGTCTGGAACACTGGCTTGGGATACACAAGGAACGCTTTCACTGGCACAATGGCAACAAGATCCGGCAAGGAAGTGAAGGGGAAGTGAGGTAATATAGGGAAGTGCACAGGTGAACACACTAATTAAAACCATGCACCAATCAGTGGCGCACTGGCCCTTTAAATCGCAGAGAGCCGGCACGCGCGCGCCCTAGGGAGCGGGGCCGCGCGCGCCGGGACAGCACAGACGGGGAACGAGTCTGGTAAGCGGGCCGGGATGCGCACCGCGAGCGGGCGCATCCCGCATCGCGAATCGCATCCCGGCTAGGGAGAACGCTGCGAGCGCTCCGGGGAGGAGCGGGGACCCGGAGCGCTCGGCATAACAGTACCCCCCCCTTGGGTCTCCCCCTCTTTTTTGAACCTGAAAATTTGTGAATTAGGTCCTTGTCGAGAATGTTATCCTCGGGTTCCCATGACCTCTCCTCAGGACCGCAATTCTCCCAATCTACAATTTTTTTTTTACCTCTGAACGTCTTAGACGCGAGAATTTCTTTAACCGAGAAGACATCTGAGGACCCGGAGACAGGAGTAGGAGCAACAACCTTGGGAGAGGAGCGGTTAAGGATAAGCGGTTTAAGGAGAGAGACATGAAAAGAATTGGGAATACGGAGAGAAGGGGGAAGGAGTTTGTAGGAGACAGGATTGATTTGGCACTTGATTTTAAAGGGTCCAAGATAACGTGGTCCCAGTTTATAACTGGGGACACGGAAGCGGATATACTTGGCGGAGAGCCACACTTTGTCTCCAGGAACAAAGACAGGAGGAGTTCTTCTTTTTTTGTCGGCATGCTTCTTCATACCGGGATGAGGCCTGTATGAGGGATTTTTGAGTCTCTTTCCAGATGGTGGAGAAGTCCCGGGTAACCTCATCAACAGCGGGCAAACCCGAAGGTGTGGGAGTGGGGAGGGGGGGAAGAGGGTGACGGCCGTACACCACAAAGAACGGGGATTTAGCGGAGGACTCAGAGACTTTGAAATTGTACGAGAATTCGGCCCAAGGTAGAAGATCGGCCCAATCATCCTGGCGGGAGGAAACAAAATGTCGCAAATAGTCACCAAGAACCTGGTTAACTCTCTCCACTTGCCCATTGGATTGGGGATGATAGGAAGACGAGAAATTTAATTTGATTTTAAGCTGAATACAGAGGGCCCTCCAGAATTTCGACACAAATTGAACGCCTCTATCCGAGACGATATGCGTGGGAAGCCCGTGAAGGCGAAAAATGTGCACAAAAAATTGTTTCGCCAACTGTGGCGCAGAAGGAAGACCTGGAAGTGGAATAAAATGTGCCATCTTGGAGAAACGATCAACGACCACCCAAATGACTTGTCACGATTCGGCTGGCTGGAGGTGGATCCTCTGTGCCAGAGAGGGATTGGCGTGGACCGTGTTGGTGGACCGGTTCTAAGTTGCTACTGGTATTCACCAGAGCCCGCCGCAAAGCGGGATGGTCTTGCAGCGGCGGTAGCAACCAGGTCGTATCCACCAGCAACGGCTCAACCTCTCTGACTGCTGAAGATAGGCGCGGTACAAGGGAGTAGACAAGAGCAAGGTCGGACGTAGCAGAAGGTCAGGGCAGGCAGCAAGGATCGTAGTCAGGGGCAATGGCAGGAGGTCTGGAACACAGGCTAGGAACACACAAGGAAACGCTTTCACTGGCACAATGGCAACAAGATCCGGCGAGGGAGTGCAGGGGAAGTGAGGTATAAGTAGGGAGTGCACAGGTGAACACACTGATTAAGCCTGCTGCGCCAATCAGTGGCGCAGTGGCCCTTTAAATTGCAGAGACCCGGCACGCGCGCGCCCTAAGGAGCGGGGCCGCGCGCGCTGGGACAAGACAGACGGGGAACGAGTCAGGTACGGGAGCCGGGATGCGCATCGCGAGCGGGCGCCTCCCGCATCGCGAATCGCATCCCGGCTGAGAGAGATATTGCAGCGCACCCGGTCAGCAGGTCTGACCGGGGCGCTGCGAATGCGAGGATGCTGCGAGCGCTCCGAGGAGGAGCGGGGACCCGGAGCGCTCGGCGTAACAGTACCCCCCCCCCCCCTTGGGTCTCCCCCTCTTCTTGGAGCCTGAGAACCTGAGGATAAGACTTTTGTCTAGGATGTTGTCCTCAGGTTCCCAGGATCTCTCTTCTGGGCCACAGCCTTCCCAATCCACCCAAAATTTTTTTTTTCCTCTGACAGTCTTGGAGGCCAGAATCTCCTTCACGGAGAAGACGTCAGAAGAACCGGAAACAGGAGTGGGGGAAACAAGTTTGGGAGAGAAGCGGTTAATGATGAGTGGTTTAAGGAGAGAGACATGGAAGGAATTGGGAATATGAAGAGAAGGAGGAAGAAGGAGTTTGTAAGAGACAGGGTTAATCTGGCACAAGACTTTGAAAGGACCAAGATAGCGTGGTCCCAGTTTGTAACTGGGGACACGAAAGCGGACATATTTAGCGGAGAGCCATACCTTGTCTCCGGGAGCAAAAATGGGGGGAGTTCTTCTTTTCTTATCGGCAAATCTTTTCATGCGGGATGAAGCCTGTAAAAGAGAATTTTGGGTCTCTTTCCATATGGTGGAAAGATCACGAGTCACTTCATCCACAGCGGGCAAACCAGAGGGCAAGGGAGTAGGGAGGGGGGGGAAGAGGGTGACGGCCGTACACCACGAAAAATGGGGACTTAGCAGAAGATTCGGAGACTCTGAAGTTGTATGAGAATTCGGCCCATGGTAGAAGATCTGCCCAGTCATCCTGGCGGGAGGAAACAAAATGCCGTAAATAGTCACCCAGGACCTGATTAATTCTTTCTACTTGCCCATTGGATTGGGGATGATAAGAAGAAGAGAAGTTTAATTTGATCTTGAGCTGTTTACAGAGGGCCCTCCAGAATTTAGTCACGAATTGGACGCCTCTATCCGAGACGATATGCGTGGGCAAACCGTGAAGGCGAAAAATGTGTACAAAAAATTGCTTAGCCAACTGAGGCGCTGAAGGAAGACCAGGAAGAGGAATAAAATGTGCCATCTTGGAAAATCGATTAACGACCACCCAAACAACTGTGTTGCCACGGGATGAGGGCAAGTCCGTAATAAAGTCCATACCAATCTGTGACCAAGGCTGTTCGGGGACAGGCAGAGGATGAAGGAGGCCAGCAGGCTTCTGGCGAGGAGTCTTATCCCGGGCACAGACAGTACAGGCCCGCACAAAATCAACAACATCAGTCTCCAGAGTCGGCCACCAATAAAAACGAGAGATGAGTTGCAAGGATTTTTTGATGCCCGCATGGCCTGCGAGGTGGGAGGAGTGTCCCCATTTGAGAATCCCGAGACGCTGGCGTGGAGAAACGAAGGTCTCTACTTCAGAGGCATCTACTTCAGAGGCATCAGAAGAACGAGAGAGGGCATCGGCCCTAATGTTCTTGTCAGCAGGGCGAAAATGAATTTCAAAGTTAAAACGGGCAAAGAACAACGACCACCTGGCCTGGCGAGGGTTCAGTCGTTGGGCAGACTGGAGATAGGAGAGATTTTTGTGATCAGTGTATATGATAACTGGAAATTTTGATCCCTCCAGCAGGTGCCTCCATTCCTCAAGCGCCAATTTAATGGCCAGTAGTTCTCGATCCCCGATGGAGTAGTTTCTCTCCGCCGGGGAGAAGGTCCTAGAAAAAAACCCACAAGTAACAGCATGCCCGGAAGAATTTTTTTGTAGAAGGACAGCTCCAGCTCCCACTGAGGAGGCATCTACCTCCAATAGGAAGGGTTTAGATGGGTCAGGTCTGGAGAGCACGGGAGCAGAAGAAAAGGCAGACTTGAGATGCTTAAATGTGTCTTCCGCTTGGGGAGACCAGGACTTGGGATTGGCATTTTTCTTGGTTAAAGCCACGATAGGAGCCACAATAGTGGAAAAGTGTGGAATAAACTGTAATAATTGGCGAACCCCAAAAAACGTTGGATAGCACGGAGTCCGGAGGGGCGTGGCCAATCTAAGACGGCAGAGAGTTTATCTGGGTCCATTTGTAGTCCCTGGCCAGAGACCAAGTATCCTAGGAAAGGAAGAGATAGACATTCAAAGAGACATTTCTCCATTTTGGCATAAAGTTGATTGTCCCGAAGTCTCTGAAGAACCATGCGGACATGCTGGCGGTGTTCTTCTAAGTTGGCAGAAAAAATCAGAATATCGTCCAGATAAACCACAACACAGGAATATAGGAGATCACGAAAAATTTCATTAACAAAGTCTTGGAAGACGGCAGGGGCGTTGCACAGGCCAAAGGGCATGACCAGATACTCAAAGTGTCCATCTCTGGTGTTAAATGCAGTCTTCCATTCGTCCCCCTCCCTGATGCGGATGAGATTATAAGCACCTCTTAAGTCCAGTTTGGTAAAGATGTGGGCACCTTGTAAGCGATCAAAGAGTTTCGAGATAAGAGGTAAGGGGTAGCGGTTTTTTACCGTGATTTTATTAAGTCCGCGGTAATCAATGCAAGGACGTAGGGAGCCATCTTTTTTGGACACAAAAAAAAAATCCAGCTCCGGCAGGAGAGGAGGACTTGCGGATAAACCCCTTTTTTAAATTCTCCTGGATGTACTCCGACATGGCAAGAGTCCCTGGAGCAGACAGAGGATAGATTCTGCCCCGGGGTGGAGTAGTACCCGGGAGGAGGTCAATAGGACAGTCATAAGGCCTGTGAGGAGGTAAAGTCTCAGCTTGCTTTTTGCAAAAAACGTCAGCATAGTCCATATAAGCCTTAGGAAGACCGGATACAGGGGGAACCACAGGTCACGGCAAGGAGTACTGGGAACCGGTTTAAGACAGTCCTTGTGACAAGAAGTACCCCAGTTCTTGATTTCTCCTGTGGACCAATCAAGGGTTAGGGAATGGCGTTGAAGCCACGGTAATCCAAGAAGAATTTCAGAAGTGCAGTTGGAGAGGACCAAAAATACAATTTTTTCGTGATGGGGTCCGATGCACAATAGGAGAGGTTCCGTGCGGTAACGCACGGTACAGTCCAATCTTTCATTGTTAACAGAATTGATGTAGAGAGGTCTGGCGAGACTGGTCACCGGGATGTTGAACCTGTTGATGAGAGAGGCCAAAATAAAATTTCCTGCGGATCCGGAATCCAAGAAGGCCATAGCAGAGAAGGAGAAGGTAGAGGAAGATATCCGCACAGGCACAGTAAGACGTGGAGAAGCAGAGTTGACATCAAGAACTGTCTCACCTTTGTGCAGAGTCAGCGTACGTCTTTCCAGGCGGGGAGGACGGATAGGACAATCTTTCAAGAAGTGTTCGGTACCGGCACAGTACAGGCATAGATTCTCCATGCGGCGTCGTGTCCTCTCTTGAGGTGTCAAGCGAGACCGGTCAAAAATGTGTACAAAAAATTGCTTAGCCAACTGAGGCGCTGAAGGAAGACCAGGAAGAGGAATAAAATGTGCCATCTTGGAAAATCGATTAACGACCACCCAAACAACTGTGTTGCCACGGGATGAGGGCAAGTCCGTAATAAAGTCCATACCAATCTGTGACCAAGGCTGTTCGGGGACAGGCAGAGGATGAAGGAGGCCAGCAGGCTTCTGGCGAGGAGTCTTATCCCGGGCACAGACAGTACAGGCCCGCACAAAATCAACAACATCAGTCTCCAGAGTCGGCCACCAATAAAAACGAGAGATGAGTTGCAAGGATTTTTTGATGCCCGCATGGCCTGCGAGGTGGGAGGAGTGTCCCCATTTGAGAATCCCGAGACGCTGGCGTGGAGAAACGAAGGTCTCTACTTCAGAGGCATCTACTTCAGAGGCATCAGAAGAACGAGAGAGGGCATCGGCCCTAATGTTCTTGTCAGCAGGGCGAAAATGAATTTCAAAGTTAAAACGGGCAAAGAACAACGACCACCTGGCCTGGCGAGGGTTCAGTCGTTGGGCAGACTGGAGATAGGAGAGATTTTTGTGATCAGTGTATATGATAACTGGAAATTTTGATCCCTCCAGCAGGTGCCTCCATTCCTCAAGCGCCAATTTAATGGCCAGTAGTTCTCGATCCCCGATGGAGTAGTTTCTCTCCGCCGGGGAGAAGGTCCTAGAAAAAAACCCACAAGTAACAGCATGCCCGGAAGAATTTTTTTGTAGAAGGACAGCTCCAGCTCCCACTGAGGAGGCATCTACCTCCAATAGGAAGGGTTTAGATGGGTCAGGTCTGGAGAGCACGGGAGCAGAAGAAAAGGCAGACTTGAGATGCTTAAATGTGTCTTCCGCTTGGGGAGACCAGGACTTGGGATTGGCATTTTTCTTGGTTAAAGCCACGATAGGAGCCACAATAGTGGAAAAGTGTGGAATAAACTGTAATAATTGGCGAACCCCAAAAAACGTTGGATAGCACGGAGTCCGGAGGGGCGTGGCCAATCTAAGACGGCAGAGAGTTTATCTGGGTCCATTTGTAGTCCCTGGCCAGAGACCAAGTATCCTAGGAAAGGAAGAGATAGACATTCAAAGAGACATTTCTCCATTTTGGCATAAAGTTGATTGTCCCGAAGTCTCTGAAGAACCATGCGGACATGCTGGCGGTGTTCTTCTAAGTTGGCAGAAAAAATCAGAATATCGTCCAGATAAACCACAACACAGGAATATAGGAGATCACGAAAAATTTCATTAACAAAGTCTTGGAAGACGGCAGGGGCGTTGCACAGGCCAAAGGGCATGACCAGATACTCAAAGTGTCCATCTCTGGTGTTAAATGCAGTCTTCCATTCGTCCCCCTCCCTGATGCGGATGAGATTATAAGCACCTCTTAAGTCCAGTTTGGTAAAGATGTGGGCACCTTGTAAGCGATCAAAGAGTTTCGAGATAAGAGGTAAGGGGTAGCGGTTTTTTACCGTGATTTTATTAAGTCCGCGGTAATCAATGCAAGGACGTAGGGAGCCATCTTTTTTGGACACAAAAAAAAAATCCAGCTCCGGCAGGAGAGGAGGACTTGCGGATAAACCCCTTTTTTAAATTCTCCTGGATGTACTCCGACATGGCAAGAGTCCCTGGAGCAGACAGAGGATAGATTCTGCCCCGGGGTGGAGTAGTACCCGGGAGGAGGTCAATAGGACAGTCATAAGGCCTGTGAGGAGGTAAAGTCTCAGCTTGCTTTTTGCAAAAAACGTCAGCATAGTCCATATAAGCCTTAGGAAGACCGGATACAGGGGGAACCACAGGTCACGGCAAGGAGTACTGGGAACCGGTTTAAGACAGTCCTTGTGACAAGAAGTACCCCAGTTCTTGATTTCTCCTGTGGACCAATCAAGGGTTAGGGAATGGCGTTGAAGCCACGGTAATCCAAGAAGAATTTCAGAAGTGCAGTTGGAGAGGACCAAAAATACAATTTTTTCGTGATGGGGTCCGATGCACAATAGGAGAGGTTCCGTGCGGTAACGCACGGTACAGTCCAATCTTTCATTGTTAACAGAATTGATGTAGAGAGGTCTGGCGAGACTGGTCACCGGGATGTTGAACCTGTTGATGAGAGAGGCCAAAATAAAATTTCCTGCGGATCCGGAATCCAAGAAGGCCATAGCAGAGAAGGAGAAGGTAGAGGAAGATATCCGCACAGGCACAGTAAGACGTGGAGAAGCAGAGTTGACATCAAGAACTGTCTCACCTTTGTGCAGAGTCAGCGTACGTCTTTCCAGGCGGGGAGGACGGATAGGACAATCTTTCAAGAAGTGTTCGGTACCGGCACAGTACAGGCATAGATTCTCCATGCGGCGTCGTGTCCTCTCTTGAGGTGTCAAGCGAGACCGGTCAACTTGCATAGCCTCCACGGCGGGAGGCACAGGAACGGATTGCAGAGGACCAGAGGAGAGAGGAGCCGGGGAGAGAAACCGCCTCGTGCGAACAAAGTCCATATCCTGGCGGAGCTCCTGACGCCTTTCGGAAAAACGCATGTCAATGCGGGTGGCAAGATGAATAAGTTCATGCAGGTTAGCAGGAATTTCTCGTGCGGCCAGCACATCTTTAATGTTGCTGGATAGGCCTTTTTTAAAGGTCGCGCAGAGGGCCTCATTATTCCAAGATAATTCGGAGGCGAGAGTACGAAATTGGATGGCGTACTCGCCTACTGAAGAATTACCCTGGACTAGGTTCAGCAGGGCAGTCTCGGCAGAAGAGGCTCGGGCTGGTTCCTCGAAGACACTTCGAATCTCCGCGAAGAAAGAGTGTACGGAGGCAGTGACAGGATCATTGTGGTCCCAGAGCGGTGTGGCCCATGACAGGGCCTTCCCAGACAGGAGACTAACCACGAAAGGCATCTTTGACCGTTCAGTTGGAAATTGGTCCGACATCATCTCCAAATGCAGGGAACATTGCGAGAGAAAACCACGGCAAAGTCTAGAGTCCCCATCAAACTTGTCCGGCAACGATAAACGGAGGCTGGATGCGGTCACTCGCTGCGGTGGAGGTGCAGGAGCTGGTGGAGGAGATGGTTGCTGAAGCTGTGGTAGAAGCTGCTGTAGCATAACAGTCAGTTGAGACAGCTGATAACCTTGTTGCCCTATCTGTTGCGACTGCTGGGCGACCACCGTGGTAAGGTCAGCGACAACTGGCAGCGGGACCTCAGCGGGATCCATGGCCGGATCTACTGTCAGGATTCGGCAGGTTGGAGGTGGATCCTCTGTGTCAGAGAGGGATTGGCGTGGACCGTGCCGGCGGACCGGTTCTAAGTTGCTACTGGTAATCACCAGAGTCCGCCTCAAAGCGGGATGGTCTTGCAGCGGCGATAGCAACCAGGTCGTATCTACCGGCAACGGCTCAACCTCTCTGACTGCTGAGATAGGCGCGGTACAAGGGATTAGGCAAGAGCAAGGTCGGACGTAGCAGAAGGTCAGGGCAGGCAGCAAGGATCGTAGTCAGGGGCAACGGCAATAGGTCTGGAACACTGGCTTGGGATACACAAGGAACGCTTTCACTGGCACAATGGCAACAAGATCCGGCAAGGAAGTGAAGGGGAAGTGAGGTAATATAGGGAAGTGCACAGGTGAACACACTAATTAAAACCATGCGCCAATCAGTGGCGCACTGGCCCTTTAAATCGCAGAGAGCCGGCACGCGTGCGCCCTAGGGAGCGGGGCCACGCGCGCCGGGACAGCACAGACGGGGAACGAGTCTGGTAAGCGGGCCAGGATGCGCACCGCGAGCGGGCGCATCCCGCATCGCGAATCGCATCCCGGCTAGGGACATTATCGCAGCGCTCCCGGTCAGCGGGTCTGACCGGGGCGCTGCGAACAGGAGAACGCTGCGAGCAGGGAGGAGCGGGGACCCAGAGCGCTCGGCGTAACAAGGATCTTTAAGTAGAGAAGCCTCCTCTAAAGGAAACCAAGATTTCTTGGATAATCGGGCCACAGCTAGATCCACCTTAGGAGAATCATGCCATGGATTCGAGATTCTGGGGTCCAACTTATATGTGGCTTTAAATCGTGGTTCCACTTACAGCTTTTTTTCCGGTTTACCTCAACCAGCTTGCATGAATTTCAGAGAGGCTGTGTGGGGAAAAAAGCTATTCTTTTCTTTAGGAAAATAAAATAAGGCTTCTTTCAGAGGCATATTCTCAGTGGATATATCATCTGCCACTGTAGCTTTAACCGCTTCCATAAGCTGATTCATCTTTTCCTTATTTAATGGGCAAAAATCCTCAGGATCCTTGGCATCTGAGAATTCCGAACTGGAAATTACTTCCCCCTCGGACAAATCATCCAAACTTGAGTCGGAGGATGAACTTTCCTGATGATGTGATTTCTTGCATTTACCACTTTTTTTTGGCTATGCACCGATTCCTTGAACATCTCAGACATCTGACACTTTATCCATCCGAAATGCTGCTTGGTTTCTAAATGAATCCCAGATTCCTGAGGGGGCTGACAATACCGACATCACTGATGGATGAGTCAGGCAGGGGTTGATGGCAATTTACACAAGCTCTATGTCTGTCTTTTCTCTTTCTTTTCACCGATTCCTTATGGCTAGCCATCTGCAAAACATAAGGAGCAAAAAACAAACATAGCCTCAAATCCACTAACAGCAGCATGGACCCAAGGACAGGGAAAGCATACCTTCCTGAATCACCAGAGGCGCTGACCCAGCCGCCTGGAGCGACCGCTGTATGCGCATTATACTGGCTCCTGCCCGCCGCGTTACTCGCTGGTAAGATCGCTAAGGAGTACTGTACCAGTACTAGCCGGAGGAACGCCCGCACCTCCAAACAATAGTTCTCTCACCGGGAGTTTCCTGGGAAGGGGGCCATAAGCGGAAAACTTCCACATGGAATGTACTCCTGCTAGGAGAAGAAACAAAAAACACAGTGGGGGACATTTACTAATCTAGTCTATTCTGGGTATGCTTATAGACCAGCGTATGTGGTAGTCTCCTGTCTATTGTGCTCCTAATTTATCAAACGTCTCACAGCCCTTGATAAATTCTGTGCTCAGACTTCAGGGTCTACAGCTTAAACTGCATTTAGACCTGCTCCAACATGGTCTGACATTTCAGCGTATTTTGGGCAGATGCGACTTGTAGCACAAAAGTCGCACTTGATAAATTCAGCACCAATGCATTTTCCAATGCATTTCCGTCTAAAATAGACTTGCATGCATCATGTTCTAAAAATCCTCTGCAGCAAAAGTCGCAGAAAAGTCGCACATATTTAGACTGCGACTTTCTGTGCGACAAATTTAGATGGGAAGAAACAGTCTAAATCCTTTGATAAATCTCCCCCAGTGTGCCTAGTTTTTGAGGGTTATTAATCCTCTGGGGGCGTGTTCTTCTATGGGCTAATTGATTTATTGAATTAATTTACTAATTTGTAGTTTTTTGTTTCTTCTGCCTGGTAGTAGGAATAAATAGGATAACCCATATGTTTGTGCTGCCGTAGGACAAAATGGAAAGAACAACTTAACTTCCTCTGGAGCATACAGCAGCTGATAAGTACTGGAAGGGTTAATATTAATTAATAGAAGTAATTTACAAATCTGTTTAGCTTTCTGGAACCAGTTTATATGAAAAAAAAAATGTTTTCACCGGAATACCCCTTTAACACACCCTGGGCCTCTGAAACTTGTTCATTGATATTTGGACAGGAAGGCTATGTTCACATGTCGGAATTTCCATGCGGAATTCTGCTTGGAATTATGCAATGGAGATCTAGCTGCAGCACAGTCCCGTTGAATTCCATTGAATACACACGGCGGAATTTCCATGCCAGATGTTTCTAGCACAGAAATTCCGAATTCCCTGTCCGCAGAAACAATGACCTTGTTCATTCTTTCTGCAGACTCCGCACAAAATGCATAGCCGTCTATGAGATGGAGCATTCCCGTGTGATGGAGCATTCCCGTGTGATCAGGCCCCAAAGCACATATGCCCTATAAGAGACCAGTATTATAATTGGCATATTGAGCCCTTTCACAGATATTGCATCGAGGCCCAGAAGCTACAAGTTATGCCTCTGCATGCGGTCTGCAGTCCCCGGAATGTCCGCATGGAGATTTGTTGTGCGGACATTCAGTAGTGTGAACATAGCCTAAGGCCATGTTTACACAACGGAATTTCTGTGCCAGATTCCGCAGTGGAATCCGGCACTGAGATTCCGCCGCAGAAGAGTCCTGTTGAATTCTGCTGCGCTGTGCACATGGGGGAATTTCCATCTTCTGTGTCCACACAAAGAATGAATACGTTCATGCTTTGTGCGGAGTCCGCACAGAATGCATAGTCATCTATGAGACGGTGCATTCCTGTGCGTTCCTAGCGCCGACATATTATGCCGTTCGGACATTCCGTCATGTGGACAGAGTCTTAGACTTATCCAAGCATTTTGGCCTACCATGTTCATCCCTTCATGACAACTGTTTACCCTACTGCAGGAAGACACTTTCAGCAAAAAAAAAACGCACCGTGTCACAAGAGTCGTGTTGTCATAAGTTCTAGAAACAGTGTATAAAAGTCAGCACTCCACCAATTATCATGGTGCACAAGGCTGGTACTTCAAAACAAATAGAAAAAAAGCAAGGTATTAAGCACTGGATGTGGGGTAGTAGCCCTTCCAAAGCTGCAACGCCACATCCAGTATTGTTCACAATGAAAGACTTTCCTTTCTTCAAAGAAAGTGAGTGCTGAGCATTTTTGGTTTTCCCTGCTTTCCTAGCCTCCACAATCCTCAGATCTTAATCCTATATAGCATTTCTGATGCGAGTTAATACAGGGTTAAGAGTTTGTCAATACCTTCCCCTAAACTGCGGCACATGTGAGAGGTGATCCTGTCCGTATGGGGAAATTTCACTGCAGAACAATTTTTAATCAACCAAAGAAATTTATACCATGAAGAATTGCTGCGGGTCCAACATGCTACTAGATGGCTCGCTCTAATAACCAGTCACCAAGTACACAAATGGTTGTGTGACTTTTATACATTCGTTGCATAATTCACCAAAAAATGTCAATAACCATCCTTGTAAATGTCAAGACTAGCTCCAAACTTAATAAATACTCTCCACACTCTTATACATTGTTGTTGCTTGTAGTCCCCACACAGATCCAATGGAGTATCATATTTCAGCCAAATAGGTCTATACATTGTCCATTTATACCCAAACAGCACATGTATGGCCGACATTTATCATTGTCTTTCGACTGATTTTTGTGTCTACAAAAGGCGCAAAAAAGACACCAGGAGGGTTTATTTGTGCCTTTTTGCGCCTTTTGGTTTACACATTTCTGCTGATTTTGAGTTACAATCCACTGATTTTGACAATACACATGATATGGAAGGGATTTATGAACTGCATATTTTTGTGAAAAGGCGCAAAGCCACTGAAAAGTCTCTAAAACTTTACCTGCCCAGACTTAGTTTAGCTTTTTGGTGTATGTGAAGAGAGAAATTTCAGAAAATGAGACCTGCACAAAATTTATGAAATTGTCTGTTACCATTTGATGAATTTGGTGTTCCTACACATTACCAGCACACACAAAAAAGGTGTATAAAAATGCTTCACTTACACCTACAATGATAAATGCTTCACTTACACCTACAATGATAAATGCTTCACTTACACCTACAATGATAAATGCTTCACTTACACCTACAATGATAAATGCCGCTCTATATGCAGTAAGACGCTAGTCCACATCGGAGCAAACCACTTCACATAGAACAGCAGAAATCCTGGGTCCAACCAAAAATTATACCTGCAGGGTGCACGTACTTAGATAAAGTATCCAACAATAACACCATAATAGGTAATAATATACATGCACTCAATGCTCAGCAGGTATCAAGACATTCAGCAGTCCGGGGTCACGGGATCATGAGTGCAGACGCTAAGGAGCGCTCAGAGGCAACGCCGGCCGTTTGGCTTCTGGATGAATGGGCAAAAATCCCACAGACACCTCCAAAATCTTGTAGAAAGCTTTCCCAGAAGAGTGGAAGGTGTTGTGAAGTGGGGGGGGGGGGGGGGGGGGTCTAGATTAATGGGGTACTCCACTGCCCCAGCGTCCGGAACATTTAGTTCCGAACGCTGGGTGCGGGCTGCGGGGGTCGTGACATCATGGCCACACCCCTCGTGACGTCACAGCTATGCCCCTCAATGCAAGTCCATGGGAGGAGGCGTGGTGTGATGTCACGAGGGGCGTGGCCGTGACGTCACGACCCCCCACACCCAGAGTTCAGAACTAAACGTTCCGGACGCTGAAACATTGGAGTACCCCTTTAAGGCCTATGGTTTCATCAGTGGGGCACCCACATTGATTTGGGGGGGGGGGCTGCCAGGTCTGGACCCCCCAATAAAAAAAATTGCCTTTGTTCGGAGGGATTGAGGTGGTCCTGTCTTCAGGGGACAAATGTCATGTCTACAGGTTGCCTGTTTGAGATGGAACGCAGCTCTCCTGGTCAGTAACCTCTGCTAAATCCATATGTCTGGGATCTTGTCTTCAACATTTGACTGCATGTGCAATCTTATTATTTGCTGATATAAACATATTTTGTTATTGCTGGATGGAATTACATACACATTTGATAAAGCATATGAAGATTTGAAAGCATTTATTGTGTTGGAGTGTTTAATTGCGAGGGAGAGGTATGCTGCCCTCTGCTGGTGGTACCCAGTAAAGATTTAAAACAACTGATGTTGCATAGAAAATGTGGATTATTTTTGTTTCTATCATGTAGAAAAGGTTCAAAGTTTTCATTCTGAATATCTAAAAGGCTGAAAACAATGTAGTGGACAATAATAAAGGGTATTTACAGTTTTGCAACCAATGTGTTTCTTTATTGCTGGAGTTCATATAAAAGAAAACATAAAGCAACTGTTTGGAGTATAAAGTTCCTATGCAGAGCTATATATTTCCAGGATTTCAGACTACAGTCCAACCCTGCATGTAGTTTCATCCAGTGGTCATGTGTGTTTTTCATCACTCCGGTGCCATTACATTAAAACTTAAACCATGGATTCCAATAATTTCACAATTTGTTTCTCAATTTACTGAAGGTAGTAAAATAACAACTAGGTGGTGCACAAAAGGGGGAATTTATTAT
The DNA here is from genome assembly GCF_029499605.1 of Hyla sarda. NCBI lineage: Eukaryota > Metazoa > Chordata > Amphibia > Anura > Hylidae > Hyla > Hyla sarda. The sequence continues at coordinate 240,794,007 of NC_079194.1, forward strand.
AGGCTGCACAGTGGTTTTCTGAAATAAAAAAGCAGCAAAGTAGCAAATTTGCGCAATTTTTTAAAAAACTTTTTGGTTGTTTAACACCACAGTTGTTGGTGGCGCATAGTGGGGAAGAGTCTTGGCTTCCTGCTGACTGGCTCATGTACTGTATTAAAATATACTCCCAAAAAATTGTAACTGAAATCAATGCCAGCTCGTAGCTGGGGTAGATATCACTGTGTGGCACATGGACAGCCACATATTCATTTATTAATAAATCTGTAGCAGTTGACACCGATGGGCTTCAGCTAAAGACCAGCATTGAGCCCCCTCCTATAGAGGGGGCGTGGCATCATGAGGGGGCATGGCTGACCCCCGCAGCACGCACACAGTGTTCGGAACTAAATGTTCTGAATGCTGGCCAGTGGAGTACCCCTTTAAGGGTGTCTCCTCTACTTTGTGATATTAAAAGGGATCTCCCCCTAACCCATATGAGGTCAGAGCAGTAGCTCCCATAAGATGACTGAGGCGATTGCCTCAGGCGTGCTGCTGCAAGGGAACACTTTGGCTAAGGATGTCTGGCACAGGGAGTCCAGCACACATTACACTTGGTAGTTTTTTCCAACCAGGGTGCCCCGGCAGGGATGCCGGGACACTTCAGTGGGAAAGATGACACAAAAATGTTGGATTTATCCTCATCCTGTGAAGCAGTTGTGGACTCTGGATTCTCCCTGGTCCCTCAGCAGAATGAAGTGGATGGAGGGAAGGAGCAGGGGCAGCGCTGACAGAGGCTACTCAGCTTCAGGTGGTGCACCCCCACCCTTCTTTCACTCCTCTATACCTCTCTGTCACCCCTGGACACTCCTCTTTTACCCCTCTACACCCATCTGTCACCCCTCTAAACCCCTCTGTCACCCCTGTACACCCCTCTGTCACCCCTGTATGCCCCTCTGTCACCCATGTTTACCCCTCTTCATCCCTGTCTCCCATGTATACCCCTCTGTCACTGTGTGGGGTGAGGCTGGAGACATTGTGTGTGGGGAAGGCTGGAGGAATATGGGGAAGGCAGGAGGCATTGTGTGTGCTTGTGGGGGCTGGAGGCATTTGAATGAGGCTGGAAACATTGTGCGTTGTGGGAAGGCTGGTGGCCTTGTGTTTGGAGGAGGCTGGAGGCATTTGTGGGGAAAAGGGGAGGATAATGCTGGAAAAGTGCAGAGCCTAATACATTTGTGGTGCAGGTTCTGCCCTGAAGAGTTTTGTCTGGAAGAGATCATTGAATTCCATTGAATACACACGGCGGAATTTCCATGCCAGATGTTTCTAGCACAGAAATTCCGAATTCCCTGTCCGCAGAAACAATGACCTTGTTCATTCTTTCTGCAGACTCCGCACAAAATGCATAGCCGTCTATGAGATGGAGCATTCCCGTGTGATGGAGCATTCCCGTGTGATGGAGCATTCCCGTGTGATCAGGCCCCAATGCACATCTGCCCCATAAGAGACCAGTATTATAATTGGCATATTGAGCCCTTTCACAGATATTGCATCGAGGCCCAGAAGCTACAAGTTATGCCTCTGCATGCGGTCTGCAGTCCCCGGAATGTCCGCATGGAGATTTGTTGTGCGGACATTCAGTAGTGTGAACATAGCCTAAGGCCATGTTCACACAACGGAATTTCTGTGCCAGATTCCGCATTGGAATCCGGCACTGAGATTCCGCTGCAGAAGAGTCCTGTTGAATTCAATGGGATTCTGCTGCGCTGTGCACATGGGGGAATTTCCATGCCAGATATTTCTGGCACGGAAATTCCATCTTCTGTGTCCACACAAAGAATGAATACGTTCGTGCGGAGTCCGCACAGAATGCATAGTCATCTATGAGACGGTGCATTCCTGTGCGTTCCTAGCTCCGATATATTATGCCGTTCGGACATTCCGTCATGTGGACAGAGCCTTAGACTTATCCAAGCATTTTGGCCTACCATGTTCATCCCTTCATGACAACTGTTTACCCTACTGCAAGAAGACACTTTCAGCAAAAAAAAAAAAAAAATGCACCGTGTCACAAGAGTCGTGTTGTCATAAGTTCTAGAAACAGTGTATAAAAGTCAGCACTCCACCAATTATCATGGTGCACAAGGCTGGTACTTCAAAACAAATAGAAAAAAAGCAAGGTATTAAGCACTGGATGTGGGGTAGTAGCCCTTCCAAAGCTGCAACACCGCATCCAGTATTGTTCACAATGAAAGACTTTCCTTTCTTCAAAGAAAGTGAGTGCTGAGCATTTTTGGTTTTCCCTGCTTTCCTAGCCTCCACAATCCTCAGATCTTAATCCTATATAGCATTTCTGATGCGAGTTAATACAGGGTTAAGAGTTTGTCAATACCTTCCCCTAAACTGCGGCACATGTGAGAGGTGATCCTCTCCGTATGGGGAAATTTCACTGCAGAACAATTTTTCATCAACCAAAGAAATTTATACCATGAAGAATTGCTGCGGGTCCAACATGCTACTAGATGGCTCGCTCTAATAACCAGTCACCAAGTACACAAATGGTTGTGTGACTTTTATACATTCGTTGCATAATTCACCAAAAAATGTCAATAACCATCCTTGTAAATGTCAAGACTAGCTCCAAACTTAATACTCTCCACACTCTTGTACATTGTTGTTGCTTGTAGTCCCCACACAGATCCAATGGAGTATCATATTTCAGCCAAATAGGTCTATACATTGTCCATTTATACCCAAACAGCACATGTATGGCCGACATTTATCATTGTCTTTCGACTGATTTTTGTGTCTACAAAAGGCGCAAAAAAGACACCAGGAGGGTTTATTTGCGCCTTTTTTGCGCCTTTTGGCTTATACATTTCTGCTAATTTTGAGTTACAATCCACTGATTTTGACAATACACATGATATAGAAGGGATTTATGAACTGCACATTTTTGTGAAAAGGTGCAAAAAAGGCACAAAGCCACTGAAAAGTCTCTAAAACTTCACCAGCCCAGACTTAGTTTAGCTTTTTGGTGTATGTGAAGAGAGAAATTTCAGAAAATGTGACCTGCACAAAATTTATGAAATTCTCTGTGACCATTTGATAAATTTGGTGCTCCTACACATTATCAGCACACACAAAAAAAGGTGTAGAAAAATGCTTCACTTACACCTACAATGATAAATGCTTCACTTACACCTACAATGATAAATGCTTCACTTACACCTACAATGATAAATGCTTCACTTACACCTACAATGATAAATGCTTCACTTACACCTACAATGATAAATGCTTCACTTACACCTACAATGATAAATGCCGGTCTATATGCAGTAAGACGCTAGTCCACATCGGAGCAAACCACTTCACATAGAACAGCAGAAATCCTGGGTCCAACCAAAAATGGGTGCAGGGTGCACGTACTTAGATAAAGTATCCAACAATAACACCATAATAGGTAATAATATACATGCACTCACTGCTCAGCAGGTATCAAGACGTTCACCAGTCCGGGGTCACGGGATCATGAGTGCAGACGCTAAGGAGCGCTCAGAGGCAACTCCGGCCGTTTGGCTTCTGGACACCTCCAAAATCTTGTAGAAAGCTTTCCCAGAAGAGTGGAAGGTGTTGTGAAGTGGGGGGGGGGTCTAGATTAATGGGGTACTCCACTGCCCCAGCGTCCGGACCTGGCAGCCCCCACCAAAATCAATGTGGGTGCCCCACTGATGAAACCATAGGCCTTAAAGGGGTACTCTAATGCTCCGGAATGTTTAGTTCTGAACGCTGGGTGTGGGGGGTCGTGATGTCACGGCCACACCCCTCGTGACGTCACAGCTATGCCCCCTCAATGCAAGTCCATGTGAGGGGGCATGACGGCCATCACGCCCCCTCCCATAGACTTGCATTGAGGAGGCATGGTGTGAAGTCACGAGGGGCGTGGCCATGACGTCACGACCCCCCACACCCAGCGTTCAGAACTAAACATTCCGGAGCATTAGAGTACCCCTTTAAGGCCTATGGTTTCATCAGTGGGGCACCCACATTGATTTTGGTGGGGGCTGCCAGGTCCGGACCCCCCAATAAAAAATTGCGTTTTTTCTGAGGGGTTGAGGTGGTCCTGTCTTCAGGGGACAAATGTCATGTCTACAGGTTGCCTGTTTGAGATGGAACGCAGCTCTCCTGGTCAGTAACCTCTGCTAAATCCATATGTCTGGGATCTTGTCTTCAACATTTGACTGCATGTGCAATCTTATTATTTGCTGATATAAACATATTTTGTTATTGCTGGATGGAATTACATACACATTTGATAAAGCATATGAAGATTTGAAAGCATTTATTGTGTTGGAGTGTTTAATTGCGAGGGAGAGGTATGCTGCCCTCTGCTGGTGGTACCCAGTAAAGATTTAAAACAACTGATGTTGCATAGAAAATGTGGATTATTTTTGTTTCCATCATGTAGAAAAGGTTCAAAGTTTTCATTCTGGATATCTAAAAGGCTGAAAACAATGTAGTGGACAATAATGAAGGGTATGTACAGTTTTGCAACCAATGTGTTTCTTTATTGCTGGAGTTCATATAAAAGAAAACATAAAGCAACTGTTTGGAGTATAAAGTTCCTATGCAGAGCTATATATTTCCAGGATTTCAGACTACAGTCCAACCCTGCATGTAGTTTCATCCAGTGGTCATGTGTGTTTTTCATCACTCCGGTGCCATTACATTAAAACTTAAAACATGGATTCCAATAATTTCACAATTTGTTTCTCAATTTACTGAAGGTAGTAAAATAACAACTAGGTGGTGCACAAAAGGGGGAATTTATTATAGGCTGCACAGTGGTTTTCTGAAATAAAAAAGTTGCAAATTTGCGAATTTTTTTTACTTTTTGGTGGTTTAACATGTTGGTGGCGCTTAGTGGGGAAGAGGCTTGGCTTCCTGCTGACTGGCTCATGTACTGTATTAAAATATACTCCCAAAAAATTGTAACTGAAATCAATGCCAGCTCGTAGCTGGGGTAGATATCACTGTGTGGCACATGGACAGCCACATATTCATTTATTAATAAATCTGTAGCAGTTCACACCGATGGGCTTCAGCTAAAGACCAGCATTGAGCCCCCTCTTATAGACTTGCATTGAGGGGGTGTGGTGTCACAAGGGGTAATGGCCGACCCCCGCAGCGCGCATGTAACGCCGAGCGCTCCGGAGCGCTCGCAGCGTTCTGCTAACAGCAGCGCTCCGGTCTCTGTCTCTGACCGCGAGCGCTGCTGTGTTCGTGCCGGCGGGGACGCGATCCGCGTGGCGGGTCATTCCATCTCGCGGATCGCGCCCCGTTCTACTAACCCTCCTCCTCTGGTGTCTGTCTCGTCCCGGCGGCTTTCTAAGATTTAAAGGGCCAGCGCACCGCTAATTGGTGCCTGGTCCAATCAGTTCAATCACCTCCCTACATCTTATAAACCAACTTCCCCTTCCTGTCCCTGCCGGATCTTGTTGCCTTGTGCCCTGAGAAAGCGTTATAGTGTGTTCCCTAGCCTGTGTACCCAGACCTTCTGCTGTTGCCCCTGACTACGAACCCTGCTGCCTGCCCTGACTTTCTGCTACGTCTGACCTCGCCTCTGTCTAGTCCTTGTGTACCGCGCCAGTCTCAGCTGCCAGAGAGGTCGATTCGCTACGGGGGAACACGACCTGGTAGTTACCACCGCAGCAAGTCCATCCCGCTTTACGGTGGGCTCTGGTAAACACCAGTAACTGCTTAGAACCGATTCCCCAATACGACCTGCGTCATCGCCTCTAGTCAGGGTCCGCTAGTCCGGACCCTGACAGTGCACACAGCTTTAGGAACTAAATGTTCCGAATGCTGGCCAGTGGACTACCCCTTTAAGGGTGTCTCCTCCACTTTGTGATATTAAAAGTGGTCTCCCCCTACCCCATATGAGGTCAGAGCAGTAGCTCCCATAAGATGACTGAGGCGATTGCCTCAGGCGTGCTGCTGCAAGGGAACACTTTGGCTAAGGATGTCCGGCACAGGCAGTCCAGCACACTTTACACTTGGTAGTTTTTTCCAATCTGGGTGCCCCGGCAGGCGTGCCGGGACACTTCAGTGGGAAAGATGCCTGCAGCACCTGTGACTCACGGTGCGGCAGGGTCTGCAGCGCTGTGAGTGAGTCACAGGCGCACAGGACGAGTGGACGAGACGTCTGTGCGCACTGCCGGGATGGGATGCTGCAGCTCTGATCCCATGTATCCTCCTCATGTGAAGCAGCTGTGGACTCTGGATTCTCCCTGGTCCCTCAGCAGAATGATGTGGATGGAGGGAAGGAGCATGGGCGGTTCTGTCAGAGGCTACTCAGCTTCAGGTTGTGCATCCCCACCCTTCTTTCACTCCTCTACACCTCTCTGTCACCCCTGGACACTCCTCTTTTACCCCTTTACACCCATCTGTCACCCCTCTAAACCCCTCTGTCACCCCTGTATGCCCCTCTGTCACCCATGTACACCCCTCTATACCCCTGTCTCCCATGTATACCCCTCTGTCACTGTGTGGGGTGAGGCTGGAGGCATTGTGTGTGGGGAAGGCTGGAGGAATATGGGTAAGGCAGGAGGCATTGTGTGTGCTTGTGGGGGCTAGAGGCATTTGAATGAGGCTGGAAACATTGTGCGTTGTGGGAAGGCTGGTGGCCTTGTGTTTGGAGGAGGCTGGAGACATTTGTGGGGAAAAGGGGAGGATAATGCTGGAAAAGTGCAGAGCCTAATACATTTGTGTTGCATGTTCTGCCCTGAAGAGTTTTGTCTGGAAGAGATCATCATGATGTCCTGGGGAAGAAAAGAAAAAGAGAATTACTCTGATCATTGAATATGTCATTTGTGAGTCGCTGCATATAGCATTACTGTAATCTACATAAGAAACATATAAAAATAAATTTGGTTGGGGTGGGCCGTGAAAAAAAAAATTCTAAGGGGTGCCCTGAGCCCAAATAAGGGAGGAGGCGCAATCTTTTGTTCTTGCCTCGGGCACAAAAGGAGCTAGCTACAGCTCTGTATGAGGTAAATGATTCCTCCTGGTGGTAAAGGCCTGATTTACCTCTAGATGTTATGGCCACCTCATACTTCTCCAGACACCTTCAGGTGACAAATAGCGTGATGTGCACATTGACTTTAAGGTAACTAAGGTGCCGACAGTAGTCAGTTTGTGACATTCAAAACTTTTCCCATTTAAAAAAAAAGTGGCTCACTATAAGGTACTCTATGCATTTCCAAACGTTATTTCTTTATCTGATGGTGACTATGGCCTTGCCCTCCTCTTTGTGTTCTGTAACTTTGCTGTATAACTCTCTCTCTTTATATATATATATATATATATATATATATATATATATATATATATGTATAGCATAAAACATTTTGTTATTGGGCATATGTGAGTATACAGACACTTAGGAGGGGTGTTGATTGAGGAAAACATTGAACAGATCTGAAGGCACAGTTTCACATGTGTGGAAAAAAAAGAAAATAAATTTAAATACACCCATCTTCTCATTTTTTAAATAAAGCGCTGTAAAAAAAAAAAAAAAAAAAAAAAAAAACATATTTGGCATCACCACGTGCATAATTGTCCTAAATTGCAGATTTTTGGTTAAATCACATCCCCCCAAAAATTCAATAAAAAGTGCACAATAGTGGTACTGTTAAAAACAACAGCTCATGGCGCAAAAAATAAACCCTAACACAACTCCATAGGTGGAAAAATAAAACAGTTACAGGGGGTGAGAACATGGCAATTAACAAAGTTTTTTTTTTTCTTTTTCAAGTTTTCAAATTTTTTTAAAACATAAAACGAAATAAAAAATGATTCAAGTTTGGTATCATTGGAATCATACTGACTCATAGAATAAAGTTTACATGTTAGTTGTACCGTATGAACTCTGAAAAAATGATTGCCCCATAAAATTGTGCAATTCCATTTGTTTATTCAATTAGGCTTGACATATGATTTTTATTTTGGCTTCGTAATACACTCTATTTGATCATATAATGTATCAATGGAAAGTACATATTATGCCACAAAAAATAAGCCCTAATACAACTTTGTCAGAGAAATAATAATAAAGTTATGGGTCTTAGAATGTGAGGAGGAAAAAAAACGCGAACCAGAAATCAAAATTCGCTGGGTCATGAAGGGGTTAAAAGATCCGTCAGCGACGATCTAAAGAGTCGATAGCGACCAGCGGCGATCGCCAAATGGTGGCTATTAGCACCGGCCCCCAACTACTGAAATCACCTGGGGGCCACCGAGTATTGCGTAGGCTCCAATCAGAAGCCTGCACCATACGTCCTTACTGGCTCTATGACAAAAATGGATGTCATGGGTTATTAATTGGCCTGTCCGCAGGATAGACTATGAATATTAGATCAGACTCATGACATGAACTAATTGCATGTGAACTGCATCCTCTTTAGCGTTACTGCTGTTTGTACCTGCATCATGACGATTTTCATAGTACAAGGTTCTGCAGTGTTGTCCAATTCAGTGAACAGGGCAGTGCTGCAGTACCTTGCATGAGCACCACTGAAAGCATGGTATACGAGCAGCAGCAAAAACTGTTAGCGCTGGAGTGTCACGAGTCGGACACCCACCAAGCTAATGTGGTGGATAGGCCATCAAGTTACAAATTTGGATAATGTACACCGCCGCTGGGGACCCCCGCAAACTCCACTGCGGCACCCCAGACATCTGGTGCACAGAGCAAACTTTGCTCCATGCTGGATGACTGGCGATGCGGGGCGGAGGCTTGTTATATCACAGTCACGCCCCGCTTGTGACATCACGGCCATGTCCCCTCAATGCAAGTCTATGGGAGGGGGCATGGCGGCAGTCACGCCCCTTCCCATAGACTTGCATTGAGGGGGCTTGGTCGTGACGTCACAAGCCTTAGTGCAGGTGACACTGGTTACAGATTTCCTTTAAGATATCCTATATCGGCATAGGTGGAGGTCACTATACAACACATTACAGTGACCCCTCGACCTACGATGGCCCCGACATACGATAATTTCAACATGCGATGGCCTCTCAGAGGCCATCGCATGTTGAAATTAGAAGTAGAGCAGGAAAAAAACCCTCAGGTATGGCGCTGCAGACTCTTGTAGACAGATGAGGCGGATGCCAAAGGTAATAGGAAAGTACTCAGCAGGACATTTTATTAAAAAAACAATAAAATGGACAAGATTACGCGTTTCGGGAGGATCCCTCCCTTCCTCAGATCGGATCCTGATCTGAGGAAGGGAGGGATCCTCCCAAAACGCGTAATCTTGTCCATTTTATTGTTTTTTTTAATAAAATGTCCTGCTGAGGACTTTCCTATTACCTTTGGCATCCGCCTTATCTGTCTACAAGAGTCTGCAGTGCCATACCTGAGGGGTTTTTCCTGCTCTACTTCTAATATTGATTTCCAGGACAACTTGTTTCCTCCTGCAACCCATCGGCATAGCAGCAACTCGTACTAAAGTACCCAGATTATATCGTGGGTGATATGCTTTTTTGCATAGATCTCAAGGTGAGCGGCCATCTATAAGCCCCGTGGGGTTGCCCCCCCACCCACCACCCGATCTATTGAGGGTAAATACACAAGGCGCCGTCTGTCGGTCCTTTCTTTTCTTTTCTCTATAGATCGCATGTTGAAGGCAGCATCAACATATGATGCTTTTCTATGTCGGGCCATTGCATAAACGGCTATAGCCGCCGGATAGCCGTTTACGGTGCCCCGTGTGGTCCGGTGACGATCACTTACCTGTCCTCGGGGCTCCGGCGCATCCTCTTTGGGATCCCCTGCATCGTCGGCGCTCTCCATCGTCCACCTGCGCACACCGTCCCGTCATCCAATAGGAGCGAGAAGGATGGAGAGAGAAGATGCCGGGGAAGCAGAGGCCTTGCCGGAGAGTTGGGGACACCTCGGGAACGCAGCGACAGCGATGGAGGGCGACATCCAGGGCAGCAGTGATGGTCGGGAGCGGTGGGACAGGTGAGTACAATTTCCTATGCCAGTGGTCTTCAACCTGCGGACCTCCAGATGTTGCAAAACTACAACACCCAGCATGCCCAGATAGCCAACGGCTGGTTGTACACCGCTGTCCTGTACTTTACATTGCACGGATCCCTCAACATGCGATAGTTTCAACAAACGATGGTCCGTTTGGAACATATTACCATCGTATGTTGAGGGACCACTGTATATTGGTCTTGTTATCTTACGTAGTAGAGATGTGTCACTTGGAATATGATCATTTGCTGATATTACTTATGTTGTCCTTTGGGATCCTGATGCCGTCATCCCACTTCATGAAGTTCGGCTGAAATAGAACAGATAAGTGTCACGATGCCGGCTGGCAGGTAGTGGATCCTCTGTGTCAGAGAGGGATTGGCGAGGACCGCGCTAGTGGACCGGTTCTAAGTCACTACTGGTTTTCACCAGAGCCCGCCGCAAAGCGGGATGGTCTTGCTGCGGCGGTAGTGACCAGGTCGTATCCACTAGCAACGGCTCACCTCTCTGACTGCTGATGACAGGCGCGGTACAAGGGAGTAGGCAGAAGCAAGGTCGGACGTAGCAGAAGGTCGGGGGCAGGCGGCAAGGATCGTAGTCAGGGGCAACGGCAGGAGGTCAGGAACACGGACTAGGAACAGACAAGGGAACGCTTTCACTAGGCACAAGTGCAACAAGATCCGGCAAGGGAGTGCAGGGGAAGTGAGGTGATATAGGGAAGTGCACAGGTGGGAGCCAATTAAGCTAATTGGGAAGATTGGGCCAGGCACCATCATTGGTGCACTGGCCCTTTAAATCGCAGAGACCCGGCGCGCGCGCGCCCTAGGGAGCGGGGCCGCGCGCGCCGGGACAGGACCGAGGGAGAGCGAGTCAGGTACGGGGACCGGGGTGCGCATCGCGAGCGGGCGCTATCCGCATCGCGAATCGCATCCCGGCTGAAGGCGGGACCGCAGCGCACCCGGTCAGTGGATCTGACCGGGGCGCTGCAACAACGAAGATGAGGCGAGCGCTCCGGGGAGGAACGGGGACCCGGAGCGCTCGGCGTAACAGTACCCCCCCCCTTGGGTCTCCCCCTCTTCTTGGGGCCAAAGAACCTGAGGAAAAAAAACTCAATTTTTCCGTGATGAGGTCCGATGCAAATTAGGAGGGGTTCTGTGTGGAAACGTACGAGACAGTCCAATCTTTTATTGTAAAAACAATAGATGTAGAGGGGTCTGGCGAGACTGGTCACAGGAACGTAGAACCTGTTGATGAGAGAGGCCAAAAAAAATTTTCCTGCAGATCCGGAATCCAAGAAGAGCATAGTAGAGAAGGAGAAGGTAGAGGCAGATATCCGCACAGGCACAGTAAGGCGTGGAGAAGCAGAGTTGACATCAAGAACTGTGTCACCTTTGTGCGGAGTCAGCGTACGTCTTTCCAGGCGGGGAGGACGGATAGGACAATCCTTCAGGAAGTGTTCGGTACCGGCATAGTACAGGCAAAGATTCTCCATGCGGCGTCGTGTCCTCTCTTGAGGTGTCAAGCAAGACCGGTCAACTTGCATAGCCTCCGCGGCGGGAAGCACAGGAACAGATTGCAGAGGACCAGAGGAGAGAGGAGCCGGAGAGAAAAAACGCTTCGTGCGAACAAAGTCCATATCCAGGCGGAGCTCCAGACGCCATCCGGAAGAACGCATGTCAATGCGAGTGGCTAGATGAATGAGTTCATGTAGGTCAGCAGGAGTCTCTCGTGCGGCCAGAACATCTTTAATGTTGCTGGATAGGCCTTTTTTAAAGGTCGCGCAGAGAACCTCACTATTCCAGGACAACTCGTAAGCAAGAGCACGGAACTGAATGGCGTACTCGCCAACGGAAGAAACACCCTGGGCCAGGTTCAGCAGGGCAATCTCGGCTGAAGAAGCTCGGGCAGGTTCCTCAAAGACACTTCGAATTTCCGAGAAGAAGGAGTGTACAGAGGCAGTGACGGGGTCCTTGCGGTCCCAGAGCGGTGCGGCCCATGACAGGGCTTTTCCAGACAGAAGGCAGAACACGAAAGCCACCTTAGACCTTTCAGTAGAAAACTGGTCCGACATCATCTCCAAGTGCTGGGAACATTGCGAAAGAAAGCCACGGCAATACTTAGAGTCCCCATTAAATTTGTCCGGCAAGGACAGGCGGAGGCTAGGAGTGGCCACTCGCTGCGGAGGAGGTGCAGGAGCTGGCGGAGGAGAAGATTGCTGGAGAAGTTGCGACTGAAGTTGGTGCGAAATGGTGGACATTTCCGACAGCTGACGGGTTAGAAGGGCGATCTGTCGGGCTTGCTGGGCGGCCACCGTGGTGAGGTCAGCGACAACTGGCAGAGGAACTTCAGCGGGATCCATGGCCGGATCTACTGTCACGATGCCGGCTGGCAGGTAGTGGATCCTCTGTGTCAGAGAGGGATTGGCGAGGACCGCGCTAGTGGACCGGTTCTAAGTCACTACTGGTTTTCACCAGAGCCCGCCGCAAAGCGGGATGGTCTTGCTGCGGCGGTAGTGACCAGGTCGTATCCACTAGCAACGGCTCACCTCTCTGACTGCTGATGACAGGCGCGGTACAAGGGAGTAGGCAGAAGCAAGGTCGGACGTAGCAGAAGGTCGGGGGCAGGCGGCAAGGATCGTAGTCAGGGGCAACGGCAGGAGGTCAGGAACACGGACTAGGAACAGACAAGGGAACGCTTTCACTAGGCACAAGTGCAACAAGATCCGGCAAGGGAGTGCAGGGGAAGTGAGGTGATATAGGGAAGTGCACAGGTGGGAGCCAATTAAGCTAATTGGGAAGATTGGGCCAGGCACCATCATTGGTGCACTGGCCCTTTAAATCGCAGAGACCCGGCGCGCGCGCGCCCTAGGGAGCGGGGCCGCGCGCGCCGGGACAGGACCGAGGGAGAGCGAGTCAGGTACGGGGACCGGGGTGCGCATCGCGAGCGGGCGCTATCCGCATCGCGAATCGCATCCCGGCTGAAGGCGGGACCGCAGCGCACCCGGTCAGTGGATCTGACCGGGGCGCTGCAACAACGAAGATGAGGCGAGCGCTCCGGGGAGGAACGGGGACCCGGAGCGCTCGGCGTAACAATAAGAATCAGTTTTTAGTCTGTCCATGTGTGAAATATCTGCTAAGTCACTTAAAGGGGTACTCCGGTGGAATTTTTTTTTTTTTAATCAACTGGTACCAGGAAGTTAAACATATTTGTAAATGACTTGTATTTAAACATCTTAATCCTTCCAGTACTTATCAGCTGCTGTATGCTCCACAGGAAGTGCGATTTAACCGCGGTGGTCCCGAACAGCCCGACTGAGCAGCCGGGTTAGTGTCACTTTCGCTTCAGACGCGGCGGTCAGCTTTGATCGCCGCGTCTGAAGGGTTAATACAGGGCATCACCGCGATCGGTGATGTCCTGTATTAGCCGCGGGTCCCGGCCGTTGATGGCCGCAGGGACCAACCCGATAGGTGTGTATTTGCCGTATAAGACGCACCAACTTTTTCCCCCCAGTTTTGGGGAATAAAAAGTGCGTCTTATACGTCTTATACCATCTTGCTCATTCCTGCCCTGTATCAGGTGCCATCCCCTGTGCTGGATAAGCCAAAAACATAAGAACTAAGGAAATTCTGACCCCTGGAGGCCACCAGTCCCTTGAAGGGTGCAGTGTCCTGTCCTAATTGACATAGTAAAGTGGTCATATATTTGTTATCACTTTGCATAAATGAATATATAAGATATAGAAGCCACCAGGTAATCATGCTTGGTTCTCTCATTATCTTTCATACACGTCTATAAAGAATACCTACATATGCCACCTCTCTATTGGCAATGGGATCAGCCACAACCCTTCTTAAATGTAATTTGTTAGGAAAACCCATTTAAGATTCATCCTTAAAGGGATACTCTGCCCCTAGACATCTTATCCCCTATCCAAAGGACAGGGGATAAGATGTCTGATCACGGGGGTCCTGTCGCTGGCGACCCCCGCGATCTCGACTGCGGTACCCCAGACATCCGGTGCATTGAGCAAACTTCGCTCCGTGCCAGTTGACTGGCAATGCGTGGCGGAGACTCGTGACGTCACGGCCATGCCCCCTCAATGCCAGTCTATGGGAGGCACTGCACCTGATACTCTAACTGAATGCTGGCGGGACCCCCGCGATTATATTGTGGTGTCCCAGTACCGTATTGCGTCCGGTACCTAGTGTAGAGGTCCCCAAATTCAGAGTAACTATGTTCAGGTAGGGTTCCTCAGGTGGGACAGCCCCTAGTCGCCTCTCCTTAAGTATAACTTTAATGCTAATAAATGTCTATATTTAATAATTATATCTATCTTAAATAGTAATGTATAGTTCTTGCCTTGTTCAGCGTCGCAGGACCTTCGGTCATGTGACCATGCTAGTAACCTCTATGGTATGTTGCAGGACCTTAGGAGGTCCTTGGGTCACGTGTTACCCACAAATCTCTGTAAAGGTGATTGACAACCGTATGGACCAATTAGCGTTAGTCCAGCCCCTGCCCATATAAGAGAGCTGCGTCCAATTATCGCTCTCTTGGGTTGGTGCTCTCGTGGATGCCGGACTAACAGGATGGAGTGCTACGCAACTTTCAAATGGAGAGCGGGAAAAAAATTAGGATGAGATACAGCTCCTCCTCCGGTGTGGTTGGTGTGGTGGTTGGGAAATAAAGATTATAAAAACTGTTTTTATAATCTTTATTTGCCAACCACCACACCAACCACACCGGAGGAGGCGCCGTATCTCATCCTAATTTTTCTCCCACTCTCCATATGTCTAACCGGACCTGCCAGTCACGGTTAAGGATGCAGAGGCAGCCACCTACCTAACACCGCCGAACGCTGGGATCTCCGACTCGGGACATCAACGGCTCCGTGCGATTCCAAAGGCAGACAAAGGTGGTGTGCCCGAAGCACAACCCGCTACGGTAAGGTGCATTAACCCGCACGTGCCCGCTATACACCGATGGTATCACACTAGGAGCGCGCCTCTTTTCCTTTGTCTTTCCAATGCAACTTTCAAAGACACGCTAGGCCTCAAAATCTCCGGCCTCAGCAGAACCAAAAATCGTGAGTCTTACTCTAATTCCTGCTAATACTAGCCTGACTACTGGACCGCAACTAATTCCCCTAAATCCAGTGGAACAGCGCAATAGACTAGAGACTCTGAATGCTAAAGTCCCAACCATTGTCCATCTCCAAAGGAAGCTGTTGTTATTCTAAGAGAATTGGAAGGAAGGAAGTTAAGGAAGTGTACAGAAAATCTTCAGTAAAAGTTAACGCTGTTTTCAGAAGCTCTCCGGTTGTGGACAATCCATTATTATTATCTACCTCTAACATATTATCATCTACCTCCCTATCGTTCCTGGGAAGGGTGGCGGTAGGAAAAGATTTATTGAGGAGCCCTCACCCTGGCGTCACGAATAGCGAGGGTTAACAAGCACCCTTTAATACCCGCACAGCTACACTCCCCATACCCTACACCTCCAGGCTATCACAATATATTGCTCTATGATGCCAGTAGTGCTGAGACCATCAACCAGAGGTTTTAAAGCTCTGTTCTCCATTCTGAAGCTGCTCCATCTTCGGTGTCCACGGTGCTGGCTCTCTGTACGTGGCTGGTTCCTGAGCACAGAAGCAGTTCTTGAGTATAATGTATTTATAGGTATAAATACAATGAAAGTACATATCCTGCTGAGGGAAATCTAGTAATGCATCTAAGATGTATGGATTTCTACATGAAATCAAAACTAGAATATTTAGACACAAATATGTGAAACTGATTCACATAGAACTGGATGACATTTATTAAAGGGTAACTATAATGCTTTTTAGACAAATGCCTAAATAACTAAAATTGTGAACAATACATTTTTCAGGAAATTGACCATAGCAGAAGTACTCTTTAACTATGGGGGCAGCAACTTCTCGCCCACTTTTCAAAAGTTATGAGGGCAGCCTAAACCTGCAGAAGTTATTTGTACGTACCTGCCAGACAGTAATGGACATGCTTAGGAAGGATCTGTGCTTGCTTTGCTTTGGACCCCTTAGGGTCAAAATGGGCTTGGTCCCCAAGGGGTTACAGGGGTTCTCCACTTTATAAAAACGTATCCCCTAACCAAAGGATAGAGGATAAGTGACTGATCGCAGGGGGTCCAACCACTGAGACCCCCACAATCTCCTGTATGAGGCCTGGTTCTCACCTTCTCATGCAGGGTCCCCAGCTATCATACCCCCAACCTCATAGACACGCTCATGCTAAAGAGAAGTGACGGGCCAGTGATTGGCCGAGAGGACCATCACTTCTCTTCAGAACCAGTGCATTTCTGAGGGTGAGGCCAGACTGCACTAGCAAGAAGCGACCAACCCTGCATGAAGAGGGGAGGGCCTCGTACAGGAGATCGTTTTTGGGGGGGTCCTAGTGGTTGCATCTCCCCATCCCCACAATCAGACACTTGTCTTCTATCTTTTGGATGAGGAATCACACTGCTGTTGTGTTCTGGTGAATGAAGCTCTGACGGACAGTCCATTAGAAAAAAAAAATGTGTGCGTCCTCGTGGTCCAACGAGTTCCAAGTCCATTTGGCCCATTTGCGCCTAACAGACCAAGAAGGGGTTGGAGCACACCGACAGTGTGAATTTAGCTAAGGCCTCACATGCATATTATAAACACCACTTTCTGGCGTAAACTATAATACACTGCTGGACAATGGAGGCCCCAACTCCTCGCCCACTCCTCATTTTTAATGCCAAATGCTGACATATAAAGATATAAGAGAAGTCCTCTACAGTTTGGCCCTCAGTTAGGCTAAGTTTTCACTTGTTTTTTTTTTTTTCTGGCAGTTTTTGGATATTGGCCACTGCAGTTTTTGAGCCAAAGCCAGAAGTGTATTCAAAAGGAATAGGACATATAAAGGAAGGACTTACACTTCTCCCTTATGGATCCACTTCTGACTTTGGCTCAAAAACTTCAGTGGCCAATATTCAAAAACTGCCAGAAAAAAACGAGTGGAAACTTAGCCTTACTATTGGTTTTCTGTGTTTTCTATGTCATGCACCAAACATGTGACTAAGTTTATTTAATTTCTGACTATTCTGTTCTGTTCTTTTATTTTTTTTTCCCCAAGTGTGGGCATGAATTTAATGTTTTTCAAAGTTATTTTTGAAATGATATCCCCCTGTTTTTAGTGTCTTTTTCAGGCTGTGATTTTTCATTTTCAACAGAGAGGTTAAAAGCGTTGATGCAATTTGGTGCGCTTTGGCAAATGCACCAAAATTTATGAATGACACATTACTAAAACTTGCCAATTATAATAAATCTGCCCAAATGATTGATATCAATAAAAAAATGCACCAAAACTACAAGTGTGAACCCAGCCTTACTGTTTGATTTCTACATTAAAGAAGCTGATATTTCCATAGCACGTTTTTCTTATTTTCCAGAAAATGTATATTAGCACTAACACCTAAAAAGTGTATTGAAAAATTATAAGTTTTATTAACACTTTTTAGCATTACACATTGTAGATCCTGATCGGCTTATACAATTAGTGCATTTTACTACAGAATAGGATAAAAGAACATAATGAATGCAGTGCATGAGCCCGTCCATAGAGGGTGCACAGACCACACAGCAACCGTCATGCTCCAACTAACCCCTGCCCGCTGCAGGGAAGATGGGAAAGTGACAGTTGGAAATGTTGCAATATGGGAAATAAGTGACACAATGTATAAGGTATTTTTGGACTTCCCAGTACAGAGCTCATCCCCATCACCACTGATCTCTATGGGGGGAGGGGTCACCAATCATCATGTGATCAAGGAGGAGTGTTATGATTCGGCTAGCTGGATGTGGATCCTCTGTGTCAGCGAGGGATTGGCGTGGACCGTGTCGGTGGACCGGTTCTAGGTTGCTACTGGTATTCACCAGAGCCCGCCGCAAAGCGGGATGGTCTTGCTGCGGCGGTAGCAACCAGGTCGTATCCACCGGCAACGGCTCAACCTCGCTGACTGCTGAGAAGGCGTGGGACAGAAGGACTAGGCAGAGGCAAGGTCAGACGTAGCAGAAGGTCAGGGCAGGCGGCAAGGTTCGTAGTCAATGAGGATAGCAGGAGATCTGGAACACAGGCTTTGGACAACACTAAACGCTTTCTCTGGCACAAGGCAACAAGATCCGGCAAGGAAGTGCAGGGGAAGTGAGGTTAAATGGACAGGGAGCAGGTGGAAGCTAATTAGACTGATTGGGCCAGGCACCAATCACTGGTGCACTGGCCCTTTAAATCTTAGAGAGCTGGCGCGTGCGCCCTAGAGAGCGGAGCCGCGCGTGCCAGAACATGACAGCCGGGGACCGGGACGGGTAAGTGGCTTGGGATGCGATTCGCGAGCGGGCGCGTCCCGCTATGTGAATCGCATCCCCATCGTGAATGTCAGTGCAGCGGGTCTGACCGGGGCGCTGCAGAGAGGAGAACGCCGCGAGCGCTCCGGGGAGGAGCAGGGACCCGGAGCGCTCGGCGTAACAAGGAGTTTATATAGTTACACATATTCCTGGGTGGCACAATCCACAATAGAAACATAGAAACATAGAATGTGTCGGCAGATAAGAACCTTTTGGCCCATTTATTCTGCCCAATAATGTGAATCTTATCAATAGTCCCTGGCCCTATCTTATATGAAGGATAGCCTTATGCTCATCCCATGCATGACCATCTCTGCAGGAAGGCTATTCCATGCATCCACTACTCCCTCAGTAAAGTAATACTTCCTGATATTACTTTTAAATCTTTGCCCCTCTAATATAAAACTATGTCCTCTTGTGGTAGTTTTTCTTCTTTTAAATATGCTATCCTCCTTTACCGTGTTGATTCCCTTTATGTATTTAAAAGTCTCTATCATATCCCCTTCTGTCTCTTCTTTCTTCCAAGCTATTCATGTTAACGTCCTTTAATTTTTTCTGGTAAGTTTTATCCTGCAAGCCATATACTAGTTTAGTATCTTCTCTGAACTCTCTCTAGAGTATCTATATCCTCCTGGAGATACGGCCTCCAGTACTGCGCACAATAAACCAAGTGAGGTCTCACCAGTGTTCTGTGCAGCGGCATGAGCACTTCTCTCTACTGCTTATACCTCTCCCTATACATCCAAGCATTCTGCTAGAATTTCCTGCTGCTCTATTACATTGTCTTCCTACCTTTAAGGCTGCTTTCACACTATGAGCATTCATCCGTTATTAAACGTCCATTTTCTTTGTGAAAACAGATGTATAATAACGGATTAAATAACTGGTGCTAAATGGATGAATAAATATTCATCCGTTAAGACCCGTTATAACATTATAAAATCTCATCCCTTCCCCAATATCGCGCCACACCCCTACCCCTTAATTCCCTGGTTGAACTTGATGGACATATGTCTTTTTTCGACCGTACTAACTATGTAACTGTTACGCCTAGCGCTCCGGGTCCCCGCTCCTCCCCGGAGCGCTCACGGCGTCTTTCTCCCTGCAGCGCTCCGGTCGGTCCCGCTGACCGGGAGCGCCGCACTGTCATGGCCGTTGGGGATGCGATTCGCACAGCGGGACGCGCCCGCTCGCGAATCGCATCCCAGGTCACTTACCCGTCCCGGTCCCCTGCTGTCATGTGCTGGCGCGCGCGGCTCCGCTCTCTAGGGCGCGCGCGCGCCAGCTCTCTGAGACTTAAAGGGCCAGTGCACCAATGATTGGTGCCTGGCCCAATTAGCTTAATTGGCTCCCACCTGTTCCCTGGCTATATCTGATCTCCTCCCATGCACTCCCTTGCCGGATCTTGTTGCCTTGTGCCAGTGAAAGCGTTTAGTGTGTCCAAAGCCTGTGTACCTGAACTTCTGCTACCCATCCTGACTACGAACCTTGCCGCCTGCCCCCGACCTTCTGCTACGTCTGACCTTGCCTCTGCCTAGTCCTTCTGTCCCACGCCTTCTCAGCAGTCAGCGAGGTAGAGCCGTTGCTAGTGGATACGACCTGGTTGCTACTGCCGCAGCAAGACCATCCCGCTTTGCGGCGGGCTCTGGTGAAAACCAGTAGCCTCTTAGAACCGGTCCACTAGCACGGTCCACGCCAATCCCTCGCTGACACAGAGGATCCACTACCTGGAAGCCGAATCGCGACAGTAGATCCGGCCATGGATCCCGCTGAGGTGCCGCTGCCAAGTCTCGCTGATCTTCCCACGGTGGTCGCTCAGCAATCGCAGCAGATTGCCCAACAAGGACAGCAGCTGTCGCAGTTGACCGCCATGTTACAGCAACTTCTGCCTCTGCTACAGCAGCAACCATCTCCTCTGCCAGCTCCTGCACCTCCTCCGCAGCGAGTGGCCGCTCCTAGCCTCCGCTTGTCCCTGCCGGACAAATTTGATGGGGACTCCAGACTCTGCCGTGGATTTTTGTCTCAGTGTTCCCTGCATATGGAGATGATGTCGGACTTGTTTCCTTCAGAACGGTCTAAGGTGGCGTTCGTAGTAAGCCTTCTTTCAGGAAAGGCCTTGTCTTGGGCCACACCGCTCTGGGACCGCAATGATCCTGCCACAGCCACAGTCCAGGCCTTCTTCACTGAACTCCGGAGTGTCTTCGAGGAGCCAGCCCGAGCTTCTTCTGCCGAGACTGCCCTGTTGAACCTGGTCCAGGGTAATTCTTCCGTTGGCGAGTATGCCGTACAATTCCGTACTCTTGCTTCAGAATTATCCTGGAATAACGAGGCTCTCTGCGCGACCTTTAAAAAAGGCCTATCCAGTCGCATCAAGGATGTGCTGGCCGCACGAGAGATTCCTGCCAATCTGCAAGAACTCATCCATCTAGCTACCCGCATTGACATGCGTTTTTCTGAGCGACACCAAGAGCTCCGCCAGGAAAAAGACTTAGATCTCTGGGCACCTCTCCCACAGTATCCGTTGCAATCTACGCCTGGGCCTCCCGCCGAGGAGGCCATGCAAGTGGATAAGTCTCGCCTGACCCAGGAAGAGAGGAATCGCCGCAGGGAAGAAAATCTCTGTCTTTACTGTGCCAGTACCGAGCATTTCTTGGTGGATTGCCCTATCCGTCCTCCACGCCTGGGAAACGCACGCACGCACCCAGCTCACGTGGGTGTGGCGTCTCTTGGTTCCAAGTCTGCTCCTCCACGTCTCACGGTACCCGTGCGGATTTCTTCTTCAGCCAGCTCCTCCCTCTCAGCCGTGGCCTGCTTGGACTCCGGTGCCTCAGGAAATTTTATTTTGGAGTCGTTTGTTAATAAATTCAGCATCCCGGTGACCCGTCTCGTCAAGCCGCTCTACATTTCCGCGGTCAACGGAGCCAGATTGGACTGCACCGTGCGTTACCGCACAGAGCCCCTCCTCATGTCTATTGGACCCCACCTTGAGAGGATTGAATTCTTCATTCTCCCCAACTGTACCTCTGAGGTTCTCCTCGGTCTGCCTTGGCTCCGGCTTCATTCCCCCACCATTGATTGGACCACCGGGGAGATCAGGAACTGGGACTCTGCCTGCCACAGGAAGTGCCTCTCCCCCCCTCCCAGTCCCGTCAGGCAAGCCTCTGTGCCACCCCATGGCCCCCGTCCTGGTGTCACACTGCCCCGTGCCAGGCCTCGCCCTCTGCCCTCCCTCCCCATTCCCACTCCTGCTGTACTGCCTGCCGTTGAGGAAACACTCCATTCTTTCCCGGTGTCCTCATCCCAGGGGAGGCAGTTACTGGACAAAGAGAAGGGGAGACCTAAGGGGGGGGGTACTGTTACGCCTAGCGCTCCGGGTCCCCGCTCCTCCCCGGAGCGCTCACGGCGTCTTTCTCCCTGCAGCGCTCCGGTCGGTCCCGCTGACCGGGAGCGCCGCACTGTCATGGCCGTTGGGGATGCGATTCGCACAGCGGGACGCGCCCGCTCGCGAATCGCATCCCAGGTCACTTACCCGTCCCAGTCCCCTGCTGTCATGTGCTGGCGCGCGCGGCTCCGCTCTCTAGGGCGCGCGCGCGCCAGCTCTCTGAGACTTAAAGGGCCAGTGCACCAATGATTGGTGCCTGGCCCAATTAGCTTAATTGGCTCCCACCTGTTCCCTGGCTATATCTGATCTCCTCCCATGCACTCCCTTGCCGGATCTTGTTGCCTTGTGCCAGTGAAAGCGTTTAGTGTGTCCAAAGCCTGTGTACCTGAACTTCTGCTACCCATCCTGACTACGAACCTTGCCGCCTGCCCCCGACCTTCTGCTACGTCTGACCTTGCCTCTGCCTAGTCCTTCTGTCCCACGCCTTCTCAGCAGTCAGCGAGGTAGAGCCGTTGCTAGTGGATACGACCTGGTTGCTACTGCCGCAGCAAGACCATCCCGCTTTGCGGCGGGCTCTGGTGAAAACCAGTAGCCTCTTAGAACCGGTCCACTAGCACGGTCCACGCCAATCCCTCGCTGGCACAGAGGATCCACTACCTGGAAGCCGAATCGTGACAGTAACTATGTAACTATGTAACATCCCTCATGTATGGCCGTGACACCTCTGCCTACAGATTCCCACAGCCTGGACTACTACTTCCATTATGGAATAGACTTGTTTCCATGATGGGAGTAGTAATTCCCTAGCTGCAGGAGTCTACAGACAGCTGGGGAAGCTACATTAGTGTTTGTACTACTACCCCCATCATGGAACATAGTCTGTTCCATGATGGGGGTTTTTGAACAGGGGCTGAGGGATTGATCACACAGGGTTTCACTTCTCGATGCGATCTGAAGTTATTAAGCAGGGAGCGGGAGGCAAGCTCCCAACCCTGCGATGTATAGTGTGTTTTAACTTTCATTTTTAAATCCCCCGCAGGGAGCCCTGAATGGCTGATACCGAGGAGCAAATCAGGGCTCCCAGCGGGAGATTTAAAAATGAAAATTGTGAGTAGCAGCGGGGGCCATGTCTATATTAAAAGCGCTGTGGGGGGCAAGATATATAGCGCTGCAGGGGGGGAGACATATGGCCTATATATCTAGCCCCCCACAGCGCATTAATAAAGACATGACCCCCGCCAGCGCATTTATACATATATATTCCCCGCTGGCACATTAAATATATATCCCCCGCCAGTGCATCAATAAATGTATACCCCCGCCAGCGCATTAATAAATATATACCCCCCCGCCGGCGCATTAGTAAATGTATACCCCCCACCGGCACATTAATAAATACATATCCCCCGCCGGTGCATTAGTAAATGTATACCCCCGCTGGTGCATTAATAAATATGTACCCCCCAGCCGGCACAAGTAACCCCCCGCAGCGCATGTATATTGTACTGTCGCAGGCTGCCATTTATATACATATGCCGAGCTGCACTATGAAGGAAAAGCATTCTAGCAGCAGCATCGGCCGATGTGGGGGCAGATAACGCATCGGCCGATGTGGGGGCAGATGTCTGCATGTCTGCACCCCCAGTGCTTCTATATACATTTGCTGGTGCTGCGCTATGAATGAAAGGTATATTAAAATTAGCAGCGCATATCTTGCCCCCCACAGCACTTTTAATATACATATGACCTCCTGCTACTCACAATGTTCATTTTTAAATCTCCCGCTGGGAGCCCTGATTGGCTCCTCAGTCCCAGCCTCATTTGATATTGATTATAAGCACAGGCATAGATAATGTGGATGTTACAAACATGTCTTATTAACATTCACTTCTTATGGAGTAACAAGAAGTAAAGGAAAGATAGGAAAAGTATAGAAATAAAAAGGTTATTTTTAAAGGAAAATAAAAAGAAGATGAAAAGAAATAAAAGGAAAAATGAAGAAAGAAAAGATGACATGGTCCTCTCTCTGATTATATGGACATTTTTCAAGTGCCTATTACATATCATAAGTCTCCCAGTCCTGCCATATTTTGTAATATCTGGGGAGTGTATTCTCAAATGCTGCTGAAAAGTATTCCATTCTTTTTATCTCTCGAATTCTTTCCAATAACATGCTAATTGGTGGATGGGTGGTTTCTTTCCACCAGCTTGCTATCATACATTTTGCTGCCGTTAGAATATATAATAGAAGTTTCATTTGTGTTTTAGTTAAGTCACTGGGAAACATATTAAGTAAAAATATGGTAGGGTCCCGAGGTAACATCAGTCCCTTGACCTGTCTTATGAGTAGTGTTGCTCGCGAATATTCGCAATTCGAATTTTATTCGCGATTATCGCATATTCGCGAATATAGCGCTATATATTCGTAATTACGAATATTCTTTTTTTTTTTTTTTTTTCACAGTACACATCACAGTGATCACCCCTCTCTGCTTCCAGCTTATGTGGTGTAAGATGGCTCTAATACTACTGTGTGAGACTGGCGTGCGAATTTTATGTAAAAATTATGTAAATTTTTGTATATACAAATTTTTGCATATGTTAATTTTCGCACACACGAATATTCACATATGCGAAAATAAAACGAGAATATTACGAATATGCGAATATTCGCGAATATGACGAATATTCATCCATATATTCGCGAATTCGAATATGGCCTATGCCGCTCAACACTACTTATGAGCTCACGGACTGTATTCCAGTATTCCAAAATATCAGGACAGTCCCAGAATATATGAGGGAGTGAGCCCACTGATGTCTGACATCTCCAACATGTCGGAGGTACCTGAGGGAATAAGTGGTGGGGTAAATCAGGAGTGTGATACCAAAAAGTGAGAATTTTGTATTGATTTTCCTGATAGGTTGTACATGTAGATGTTACACTATGCGCTCCGGAGCTTTAAGATTTAAAGGGCCAGTACGCTCATTAGTGTAACCACCTGTGGCTTGTTTATAAATTCCTCCACCCTCCTCAGTTCTCTGCCGGATCTTTGTTGCCTTGTGCCCTAGAGAAATCGTTCCATTGTATTGCCTTGCCGTGTACTAGATATCCTGCTCTTTTGACTTGACCTAGCTCCTCTGCCGCCTGCCTACTGAACTCCTGCTACGTCCCGACTACGCTACTGTGCCGCCTGCCCTGACCTACTGCTATCCAGACTACGAGTTGCCTCATCCCTCCTGTGCCTCGCATCTCCTCAGCCACCTGTGTGGTCGAGCTGTGCCAGGGGTAGCGACCTGTGTGTCGCCTGCAGCTGCGAGCCCATCCTGCTTTGCGGCGGGCTCTGGTGAAGACCAGCGGCACCTTAGACTCCACTCCCTAGTACGGTCCGAGTCATCTGCCACACAGGTCCAGCGGATCCGCATACACCGGAGTTCCTGTCTTCAGAAACGTGAGTATTACAGTAGATGGTTTGGCCGCATTAGACCAGATAGTTCGCCAGTGATTGATAGAAAACCTCCGCCCCAGATATGACTCCCATTTATCCATATATGTATAACGTATCTCGGAAATATCTTTGGGTAGGATCAATAATGTATATATGTTCGAAATAAGTCCTCGAGTTGAAATGTAGTTTTTACATATGGCCTCGAAGGGTGTTAAGGAAGGGAGGGTTGTATCTAGTGAGGTCGACAACAGCCGTGAATGTATATATTGATATAGTGGAAAGGATGAATCAGAGAGATGGTAGGTTGATTGAAAGGTGGCAAAAGGTATCAACTTTCTTCTTAATGGGTCAACTATATCTATCAAACGGAGTAGATTAGCTCCTTTCCACGAATTGATCACCTCTCCTCTGTAACTTGATGGGAAAGAAGGATTTTAGATTAATGGTGTCAACAGTGATTTATGTGATATTAAACTATGAGTAGATTTAGCAGTTTTCCAGATTTTAAGCGTCAATAATGTGGTTCTCAATAGTTTCCTAGGATGTTTGGATTCTTGCCAGGACCAGATCAAGAAGTCAAGGCGAGTAGGTAAAATCCACCCCGTCTCGATCTCCGACCATCTGTGGTTCGGCTGAATTGCATACACTGATGGAATTCTTCTCAAATGTGTCGCTACATAATATTTATATAAATCTGGGAAAGATAATCCACCAAGTTTTTTGGGCATAGTCAATACTGCGAAAGGAATTCTATGTCTACATTCTTTCCAAATAAATTTAAGTAATATTGACTGAAGGTTAAGAAGAGCCCCCTTAGGAATTGAGATAGGAAGTGTTTCTAGTAGGTACAATATTTTGGGTAAAACCGTCATCTTTATGGCCGCAATTCTACCTAGGAGAGATAGGGGGAGTGGTTTCCACTTAGACAGTAATTTTGCAAACTAGAGGGGGAAAATTTTGTTTAAAGAGAGAAGTGGCGTTAGAGGTAAGTTTAATACCCAAATATTTAAGAGCCGTATCTTGCCACCGGTATTTAAAGTTTCATTTAAAGGACATCTGCAGCGTGATTAACACTTATCCCCTATCCACAGGACAGGGGATAAGTGTTTGATCGCGGGGGGTCCGACCGCTGGGACCCCCTGTGATCTCCTGTACGGGGCCGCGGCTGTCCCGTGCAGGGGGCGTGCCGGCCACAGCATGACATTGCGGCCGGCACGCCTCCTCCATACATCTCTATGGGAGAGGCGGGGAGGCAGTGTTCGTGTCCCCCCCCCCCTCCCCCATAGAACTGTATGGGGACGGGGAGGAGACGGGGTGTCCCCGTCGACCTCTTGGTCGACGCTACGCGTCTTAACGCTCACCATGAGCGCTAATGGCGGCGCCCCGTTAGGGAGATCACGGGGGGTCCCAGCGGTCGGACCCCCCACAATCAAACACTTATCCCCTATCCTGTGGATAGGGGAGAAGTGTCATACTGCTGCAGTTGTCCTTTAAGGGTATCGAGGTCCATAGGTGAAATGCGTATCGGCAATATTGCTGTTTTATCCTAATTCATTTTGTATCCAGATATGTGAGGAGGTTAGGTATGGATACGTGGGGATTTGTTAGTGTTAAAAGAACGTCATCTGCTAATAGAGACACCTTAAATTCTTTGGATCCTATTTTAACCCCATGAATGTCTGCGTTTTTCCATATATAAACCACAAGGGGCTCTATACTGAGGACAAACAATAAAGGGGAAAGGGGGCACCCCTGTCTGGTGCCGTTGGAAATAGGGAAGTGGTTTGAAGTGGCATGTTTAAGTTTTACTTGAGCCGATGGATTAGTGTGGAGGTTGGAGACAGCCAACGGACCCGTAATTCCAAATAACTGTAAAGTGGATAACAGAAAAGGCCAACTGTTTATTGTTTAGCCTACTCTATTTCCTTTCTTTGTTGTCTTTTTATCCCCCACTTTGTTTTCCTATCTTTGCTTCTATTTCATGTTTCTTGCTGTGCTGAAGACTACTAATCCCAGCATGCCACATGCCTTGCTGGTTTGGGGCTGCTCCTTTTTTTTTGTTTGTTTGTTTGTTCCGCCCTTTACCCACCCTACTATTTTCCCAGGTCGGCCCCCTCATACACAGGACACTAATATAATCAGCCCTGGTTGGGATACACTGGCATACACAAACACAAAAGGGACTACAATTCCCAGCATGTATCATTTAGGAGTCTTCAGTCTGTGGTATAACACCAGCATGCTGCCTCTGTAGTCTCCTGGGGGTTGTAGTTCACCACACCTCTATAGGGCATACACCAGTGTTTCCCAACCAGGGTGCCTCCAGGTGTTGCAAACTGCTACTACCAGCCTTCGGCTGTCCGGGCATGCTGGGAGTTGTAGTTTTGCAACAGCTGGAGGCACCCTGGTTGGGAAACACTGTGCTAGTGGGCACATGGAGGGAGGGAAGGAGCTGTGGGCGTTACTTTATTATAATTTATTATAATTTCCTGGGGGGGGGGGAGAGAGGAGGGGGAGAGAGCAGCAGCTAACAGGAAGCTGATGCAGGGAGTCATGGGAAATGTAGTCTTTATGACATGGCTACTTACTGCTACAGGTGGCAATTACAAGAGAATGGCTTGGCCAAATTTGACAAATGAGGTATCATTGGAAAAGTCTTTGAAAGAGCTATCAGATGAGGTAAACTTTTTTTTTAAGTACCAGCGCTCCGGAGTACTCCTTTAAGTCCCTAAGTAATAGTCGTTTTTTAACGTCAGTATTTAGACCTTTAACGTTAAGTGACATCAATATAGCCATAGTAAATTTGTATATGGGGGAAAAGCAAATTTAGCTGTGTGTAAGTGCAGCCAATATCATACCACCCCATCCAATATGTATCTGGATGCCGGTTGTCTTGGTATAGTGATGGATTCCTAGCAGTGTTATTCCATAACAACACCAAAAAAAGATACCAGTATACTGATTTGGATGCAAAAATAGTGAATAAACTTTATTCAAGTGCATTATAAAATCTTACATAAAATACAAGGTACTATACAGATGAAAGCTACAGAAAGAGGTAGTGATACTGAATCCACAATGGTAGACAGTACGGACGGCAGGGATACAGTCCACAGATGTCAAATTGCAACATGCCCATAGATAGTAAAAATAAATAATGAAACATACATATAATGAGTGTATAAAGCTGGTATATGTCCTCAAACGGGCTATGAGTAACGTGCAAGTAACTAATTGTATAGCACCTAGCCCTGTTCAGAGGTCAGTCAGCAGCATTATATAATAAAAAAGAGGAGAGCATGAAAGACAGCATAAAGTAACAAATATCTGCCATACACCAATAGGGGAGATCACTACCTGTACCCCAACGCGCGTTTCGCGAATGGGCTTCGTCAGGGGGCCTGCCGTCCGTACTGTCTACCATTGTGGATTCAGTATCACTACCTCTTTCTGTAGCTTTCATCTGTATAGTACCTTGTATTTTATGTATGATTTTATAATGCACTTGAATAAAGTTTATTCACTATTTTTGCATCCAAATCAGTATCTTTTTTTGGTGTTGTTAGGCTATGATAGGATCCAGTTTACGCAATTGCCTGTTAGCCACTTGTGTTTGTTCAGTGACAGTACATAAAGAACATAACAATCAACAAAATGACAGTCAACTGAGAAAATGTTTCTCTAAATATATCCAATAAATATATTGTGGATATAACTGTGAAGAATCTCAAATTAAATCTCACACCTGAAGCTAAGATAGCCTAGGGAAGAGAGAAATTCTTCAGTATGTGGGAGAGAGAGCGGATATCAACAAGTCAATCTAATTGACCTTGTGA
Source organism: Hyla sarda (assembly GCF_029499605.1). NCBI lineage: Eukaryota > Metazoa > Chordata > Amphibia > Anura > Hylidae > Hyla > Hyla sarda. The sequence continues at coordinate 240,823,108 of NC_079194.1, forward strand.
AGTTCGACTCAAGCTGTATAATCCTTAATAGTAAAATAATAAAAAACGTATACAATATAATATGAATGAAGAATGTAGGTTCTAAGTTCTAATGTGGTATCATATTTTGCAATAATTCTGATTAGGCCCTGCCTAAATGACTATGACATACGAATTTCTGGATTAAGTTGAAGTCTCTGAAGTCTAGCTAAAGTAAGCCAGTCTAAAGTTCTACCAGACTTAAAAGTGATGGGATCACGAAGAGGTGTCCCATAGTAATCAGGAGTGCTAGACTGTGGCTTTTGTTTTTTTCGCGGGGTGACCTTTGTCCAGACAGGTGGTGGAGCAGGAGGAGGTGGTAGCAGTTCCCAGTTGCTCAATTGAGGAATAGATATCTCTAGAGTCCCACAGAAGGGTGTAAGATCCTGCGATGTCTTCAGTGTTGCAGTATTTCAAATTTTTTTTAGCTGTTAAGCTGAATGGGAAGCCCCAGCGGTATACAATGTCTTTTTCTCTAAGTGCTTGTAGCACAGGTCTTAATTGTCTCCTCTTTTGAAGAGTAATGCACGATAGGTCAGGTAATAACTGGATTGCAGCTCCATCAAAGTCTATGTTACGTAGATTTCTTGCCTTATACATTATCTCCTCTTTCAGTGTATAGTCCGTGATACAACAGATGACATCTCTTGGTAAGGGTGAGGAGCCTTTGGGTTTAAGAGCTCTGTGCGCTCTATCCATTTGGATTTTGTGATCTGATGGGGCTTTCAGGACCATGTTAGAAATTGCTTCTAATGTAATTCTTAGGTCCTCGTCTTGTGTGGCTTCCGGCAAGACCCTTACTCTAACGTTGTGGCGACGACCTCTATTGTTAAGGTCCTCTAGATGTCTCTGATAGTCACTGAGTGGGCTGACAAAGTTGTCTGTAGAGAGGTAATATATTGGCGGGTATCATCGTGGTCATATTCCAGATTGTCAACTCTCTGGTTAACTGACCTTATGTCTTGCCGGATGCTTGCAATCTCTGTTCTGAGAGTTTGTTTTATCTCTGTCAAGAATCCATGGAAGTAATCTATGGTAGGGAATTGACTCGATTGTGCTCTCCCGCCTTTATCAACATTGTCCAGTGAGAACCCATCTTGTGATTCTGGCACATGTGGAGACCAGGGAGTTTGATAAGTTTTTTTTCACAGGGGTGAAAAAGAAGAGGCAGATGGGTCCATTTCCAAAGTTGTTGTATTAGCTAGAGTCCTCTTAGCAGTGGGATGGGAGTATTTGGATTTCCTCTGTTCTTTAGGTCCCATGGTCATGAGATGAGCAGGAGATTGCATATGAATGATGGTTTCACCATTTTCTAGGGTAGTTTCCTTCAATGAGAATGAAGGTTTTGTGATGGCAGTGTTTTCTTTTAAGTTTTCTCCTTCTAGTTGAGAGTGGTCATCATATCCAGTTTTTATTAGGTTTATCCATAACTGGAGTTGTATCAGAGTCGTCCCTGATTGGGTTGAATCTGTTAAAAAAGTCTCAAAGGATGAACACTAGTTGGTGAGGAAGGCGCACTGTAGGTTTGTAATATATGTCTACTTTGTAAGCAGGAAACAGGACAGTTTGTATGAGGCATGGAAATAGATCGAGAGTGTAAGAATCTTTGCTGGATTATTCTGTTTCTTTTTCTTTGTCTTCCCATGGGATGTTCAGGGGAAAAAAAAAAAGATTACTTTATAAAGTCTTTTATCAGGTTATGAAGAACGTTTGAGAAAATGCCTGGCGAGGCAGTATCTGGGAGCTATTGTTCAGAATGCAATGCAGTATACAATTTGGCCTCTAGGTGGTGGCAGATCATAAGTTATGAAGAGTCTTAGAAATGCTCTACAGCAAGAAATGTAGTATTCAATTAGTCTTTAGAGCTAGGGGATCACAAGGCAATGACTTATGCAAGGCTCAACGGAATCTGTGAACTCTGGAAGACACTAAACTGTTCAGAATGCAATGCAATATACAATTCAGCCACTAGATGGTAGCAGATCTTAAGTTATGAAGAGTCTCAGATGTGCTGTATAGTAGTAGTAGTCTATAGTAGGCTATGGAGTATTCAATTTCTAATCCACAAAGATTTTAGAGCAGAACAGCCCTTGTATCCCCACAAGGTTATGGTAACTCTTCTAGCAATTCTGTTGTCTAATTACTGGACTTTTATAGACTTGTACTAGTGTTCCAGAAATAGAGTATAGGTCTGCAAGAAATTTTTGTGCAGAATATAGCAAGGTTTTGACTTACAGTTCGTGTGGGGGTAACAAAGGTTGTCCTTTCCAGCTCCGGGAAGGTGCCTGAGGGTCTCTGAATCTCCTCTATTTCCCTTACTGTGCAGTGGGAGCTTGTGAAAATGGCACGCGCTGCGCTCTTCAGCGAAACAGCGGCATGTGAGGGCACCAGGATCGTCTCCGGAGGATGTCTGCAGTCTCTTAATCTGTTCAGGGACCGGGGTGAGTGAGTAAGGGAATACCCAAGTCTCCCCACCTTGTTGTGTGGCTCCCGTGCTGTCTGTGTTGGAGCGCTGTCTTTTGCAGTCTCCCTCTGCTGCTTTGTGTAATGGCGTCGGGCATGTGCTGAAGCAGTCAGGTCCCGTCTCCTGTGAAGGGTCCGTACGTGCCACAGCTCTCTAACTCTCACGATCAGTTGCTGGGGAGCTTCAGGGAGTATTCTGAGGGCAAGTTCTGTTACTATGTGTACTTAGGCAGGGTATAAACCGCAATTATAACAGCTGGAGATCCGAGCTCTGAGGTCTTGCTGCCTACTCCATTGAGCTCCGGCCACGCCCCCCAGCCTTACTAAACTCTAGATATGCGATGTCTACTGCCCCTCCGCCATCTATTATTTTAGTCACCCAGTCAAAAAAAAATCAATAAGATTTGTTTGACATGATCTCCCTGAAGTAAACTCATGTTGTTTTTCATCTTGCAATTCATGGGATTTTAGATGTTCCACAATCCTATCCTTTAGTAGGGTTTCCATTAATTTCCCCATTATTGATGTCAGACTTACTGGCCTATAGTTGCTTGATTTCTCCCTACTACCTTTCTTGTGAATGGGTACAATCTCCAAACTCCATCTGAAAACCCTCCAGTCGGCGGTGGATAGTTTAACCTTCATGATGTCATATGATTCTACTTAAAAAGTCCCGGTCCCTAAATAAACTTTTCTAAACTAACTCAATATTCCCTACCTACTCCTAACACCCCTCCCACCCTTAGAAAAAATTTCAGAGCTTTTAAAAGCTGTTTATCTTACATTTATTCTTGCTCACATAGTGAAATCCCTCAGCAGAAGAAAGTGGGAGTTTCCCAGCAGGCATGACATCACTGAAACCTACTGGGGGACCACTTCCGCCCTCACATCATTGCAGCGATGTGATAAATAGAAGACCTCAAGCTCTGTGCAGCAGCTTTCAGTCAGTGCTTCTTTCAGTGAGGCTCTGTTTAGCTTTTAGTCTGTGCAGTTTAGTCTGTGCAGTTGCTTTCAGTGAGGCTCTTTGCAGCTGTCAATCAAGCTCATTGCAGAGAAACACTTCCTGAGTTTGGTCTCCTGCCATTACAAGCAGGAGACGAAAATCTGAGATATTGACTAGAGATGAGCAAATTTTTGGAAAATTCGATTTGGCCGATTCGCCAAATTTCCCCCCAAAATTTAGTTCGGTCTGAATTTATTTGCGGCAAATTGCTATTAAAAAACAGCTATTTCTGGCCTACAGAGAGCCTCAATAGGGGTGTAGAACTCTTTGCCTTGTCGTAACATGCATACAGAGTGTGCTGTTTTAGGGAAATAATACTGTTATTCAGTATGACATGCAGATTACAGGCATCGCTATTAGAATCACTTCCGCAGTGGCAGCAGGGTTGGGAGACCATATGGCATCACAATTGAAGAGTTAAAAGAGATTTTTGAATAATTTTTTTTTTTATTAAAAAATTTTAAAATCCTTTTTTGAGGACCCATTCTGGTGAGCATTGAAAAGATTAAAGATACTTTAAAAAATTTTAATAACATTTTTTAAATAGATTAAAATGTAAAAAGTTTAATTTAATGTGCCAACAGCATTAGGAGACCATAATGTGGCAGAATGACCCAGCCTGGATGTGGCAACAGCCTGACGAGACAATAGGGCCTAACAATTAAAAAGATTAAAGATATTTATTTTTTCATTTAATTGAAGATTTCAAATAGATGAACCTAAAAAGTTTCATTTAATGTACCAGCAGCATGAGGAGACCACATGGCAGCACAATGACACAGCCTAAAGGTGGCAGTAGCATGAGGAGACCATATAGTGGCAGAATGACCCAGCCTGGAGGTGGCAACAGCCTGACAAGACCATAGGGCCTCACAATTGAAAAGATTAAAGATATTTTTTAAAATTTTAATTGAAGATTTCAAATAGATTGACATAAAAAGTTGTATTAAATGTTACATCAATATGAGGAGACCACATGGCCATGGTGTGTCTGGGTCCTCTGTTTCATCTTTCTCATCCCCCTGCAGCTCCACAGCCTGCTCCTGCTCCTCCTTTCCTGTCAGATGACTATAAAAACCACCCATTTCACAAAACCTTGCCTGTGCTCCACTGTCCTCCTCCCCCTCCTCCTCCTATTCCAGTTCAGCCCCCACAGGGCTCATGTGGCCGTGAGATGTAGGCGACATGTCTCCATTGCCCTGACCAGCCATCGTTTCCAACACGTGTTGTAGGAAATGAAGCAGTGGAATGACCTCATCCCATAATCCTCGCGATTGACTAATAATGTGGCTTCCTCAAAGGGCCTGAGCAAACGGCAGGTGTCACGTATGAGCTGCCACTGGTTGACATTGAAGTTACATAGGGGAGTACCCCTATCCGCTTGTATCATCAAGAAATCAGTGATGGCTTTTCTCTGTTTGTATAGTCGGTACAACATATGGAGGGTGGAATTCCAACGTGTGGAAACGTTGCAAATCAGACTATGTTGGAGGATGCTGTACTGATGCTGCAGCTCAAGGAGGGTGTGCTCTGCGGTGTACGAGTGGCTTAAGTGCATGCAAAGTTTTCTTCCCATTGTTAGAATGTCTTGTAGATGGGGGGAACACTTCAGGAACTGCTTGACAACCAGACTTAACACGTGTGCCATGCAGGGCGCATGGCTCAGTCTTCCTAGACACAGCGCAGACCCGATGTTCTTCCCGTTGTCTGTCACTATGGTTCCCATTTCCAGTTTTCGTGGAGTAAGCCATGATTCGATTTCTTGATGAATGACTTTTAGCAGTTCCTCCCCTGTGTGACTCCGTTTGCAAAGGCAAATCATGTGAAGAACAGCGTCACACTGCCATGCCTGCACACATGGTATGCTGGAGGGGCACTGAGACTTGTCCATGCAGTGGAGGCTGAGGACATTGTGGAGGAAGTGGAGGCGGAGTTGCACACTGTCACAGGACCAATGGCCTGAGAGCATGGAAGTGAAAGTGGCTTGACCTGTCCAAGTTGCTGTTGTGGCTGTGCAAGAACCACATTCACCCAGTGGGCTGTAAAGGACAAATATGCACTTTGGTACACTTTAGTAGAGTGGGGTGGTGGATGTTAATACCAGTACCTGGTGATGAAGGTGGGTGAAAGAAGGAGAACTTGGCATCAGATGTGTGGCATCAAGCGGGTGGCAGGATCAGAATAGTAGCTGAGGCAGGTAGGCATAAGAGAACAGTCTCTTTTGTCAAAGTGTTGGTGTGCAGTATTGAGGATACGCATTACGAAAAACTTACATTTTAATATTATTCTTTTTTTTATATATATCTAACAAAAGAAAGGTATGCAAAAAACACCATGTGCCACCTACACCACCAAGTATTGATGTGATGCAAAGACCTCTAAAAGGTGGAAGGGAACAATGTATGGTCCATTGTAACAGGTGGGGGTAAAAACTTCCCCTGTAAGACCCTACTCTCGCATTATTAATTCCCTTCTTGGCAAGTGTTACTTGCCCTGAAAAGGGCGGCACCACACAGAAACCTCTCCCTATTTCCACCTAAAAACACTGCCATTTCCCAGGGGTTTTAGTTGGAAATAGGAAGAGGTTCCTGTGTGGGGTCGCCCTTTTTCGGACAAGTAACATTTTCCTCCAAAAGATGGAAGGGAACAAGGTATGGTCCATTGTAGCAGGTGGGTGTAAAAACTTCCTGTCACGATTCGGCTTACAGGTTGTGGATCCACTGTGTCAGCGAGGGATTGGCGTGGACCGTGCTGGTGGACCGGTTCTAAGAGGCTACTGGTGTTCACCAGAGCCCGCCGCAAAGCGGGATGGTCTTGCTGCGGCAGTAGCAACCAGGTCGTATCCACTAGCAACGGCTCAACCTCGCTGACTGCTGAGAAGGCGTGGGACAGAAGGACTAGGCAGAGGCAAGGTCAGACGTAGCAGAAGGTCGGGGCAGGCGGCAAGGTTCGTAGTCAAAATGGATAGCAGGAGATCAGGTAACACAGGCTTGGACAACACTAAACGCTTTCACTGGCACAAGGCAACAAGATCCGGCAAGGGAGTGCAGGGGAAGTGATGTGATATAGCCAGGGAACAGGTGGAAGCTAATTAAGCTAATTGGGCCAGGCACCAATCATTGGTGCACTGGCCCTTTAAGTCTCAGAGAGCTGGCGCGCGCGCGCCCTAGAGAGCGGAGCCGCGCGCGCCAGCAGATGACAGCCGGGGACCGGGACGGGTAAGTGACTTGGGATGCGATTCGCGAGCGGGCGCGTCCCGCTATGCGAATCGCATCCCCGCCGGCAATGTCACTGCAGCGCTCCCGGTCAGCGGGTCTGACCGGGGCGCTGCAGGGAGAGAGACGCCGTGAGCGCTCCGGGGAGGAGCAGGGACCCGGAGCGCTCGGCGTAACAGTACCCCCCCCTTAGGTCTCCCCCTTTTTTTGTCCGACAACTGCTTTACCTGGGACGAGGACACCGGGAGTGAATGGAGGGTTTCCTCAAAGGCAGGCAGTACAGCAGGAGTGGGAATGGGGAGGGAGGGCAGAGGGTGAAGCTTGGCACGGGGCAGTGTGTCACCAGGACGGGGGCCATGAGGAGGCACTGAGGCTTGCCTGACGGGACTGGGAGGGGGGGAGAGGCATTTCTTATGGCAAGCAGAGTCCCAGTTCTTGATCTCCCCGGTGGTCCAGTCAAGGGTGGGAGAATGAAGCTGGAGCCATGGCAGACCGAGGAGGACCTCAGAGGTGCAGTTGGGAAGGACGAAGAATTCAATCATTTCGTGATGGGGTCCAATGCACATTAAGAGGGGTTTTGTGCGGTAACGCACGGTGCAATCCAATCTAACTCCGTTGACCACGGAAATGTAGAGCGGCTTGACGAGACGGGTCACCGGGATGCAGAATTTATTCACCAAAGGCTCCAAAATAAAATTCCCAGAGGCACCAGAGTCCAAGCAGGCCACGGCTGAGAGGGAGGAGTTGGGTGAAGGAGAAATCCGCACGGGCACCGTGAGACATGGAGAAGCAGACTTTGAACCAAGAGACGCCACACCCACGTGAGCTGGGTGCGTGCGTTTCCTAGACGTGGAGGACGAATAGGGCAATCCACCAAGAAATGCTCGGTACTGGCACAGTACAGACAAAGATTTTCTTCCCTACGGCGATTCCTCTCTTCCTGGGTCAGGCGAGACCGATCCACTTGCATGGCCTCCTCGGCGGGAGGCCCAGGCGTAGATTGCAAAGGATACTGTGCGAGAGGTGCCCAGAGATCTAAGTCTTTTTCCTGGCGGAGCTCCTGATGTCTCTCAGAAAAACGCATGTCAATGCGGGTGGCCAAATGGATAAGTTCTTGCAGGTTGGCAGGAATCTCTTGATGTTACTGGATAGGCCTTTTTTAAAGGTCGCGCAGAGAGCCTCGTTATTCCAAGATAATTCGGAAGCAAGAGTACGAAATTGGATGGCGTACTCGCCTACTGAAGAATTACCCTGGACCAGGTTCAGCAGGGCAGTCTCGGCAGAAGAAGCTCGGGCTGGTTCCTCGAAGACACTACGGACTTCAGCGAAGAAGGACTGGACTGTGGCTGTGGCAGGATCATTGCGGTCCCAGAGCGGTGTGGCCCAAGACAAGGCCTTTCCTGAAAGAAGGCTCACTACGAACGCCACCTTAGACCGTTCTGTAGGAAACAAGTCCGACAACATCTCCATATGCAGGGAACATTGAGACAAAAATCCACGGCAGAGTCTAGAGTCCCCATCAAATTTGTCCGGCAGGGACAAGCGGAGGCTAGGAGCGGCCACTCGCTGCGGAGGAGGTGCAGGAGCTGGCGGAGGAGATGGTTGCTGCTGTAGCAGAGGCAGAAGTTGCTGTAACGTGGCGGTCAACTGCGACAGCTGCTGTCCTTGTTGGGCAATCTGCTGCGATTGCTGAGCGACCACCGTGGTAAGGTCAGCGAGACTTGGCAGCGGCACCTCAGCGGGATCCATGGCCGGATCTACTGTCACGATTCGGCTTACAGGTTGTGGATCCACTGTGTCAGCGAGGGATTGGAGTGGACCGTGCTGGTGGACCGGTTCTAAGAGGCTACTGGTGTTCACCAGAGCCCGCCGCAAAGCGGGATGGTCTTGCTGCGGCAGTAGCAACCAGGTCGTATCCACTAGCAACGGCTCAACCTCGCTGACTGCTGAGAAGGCGTGGGACAGAAGGACTAGGCAGAGGCAAGGTCAGACGTAGCAGAAGGTCGGGGCAGGCGGCAAGGTTCGTAGTCAAAATGGATAGCAGGAGATCAGGTAACACAGGCTTGGACAACACTAATCGCTTTCACTGGCACAAGGCAACAAGATCCGGCAAGGGAGTGCAGGGGAAGTGATGTGATATAGCCAGGGAACAGGTGGAAGCTAATTAAGCTAATTGGGCCAGGCACCAATCATTGGTGCACTGGCCCTTTAAGTCTCAGAGAGCTGGCGCGTGCGCGCCCTAGAGAGCGGAGCCGCGTGCGCCAGCAGATGACAGCCGGGGATCGGGACGGGTAAGTGACTTGGGATGCGATTCGCGAGCGGGCGCGTCCCGCTATGCGAATCGCATCCCCGCCGGCAATGTCAGTGCAGCGCTCCCGGTCAGCGGGTCTGACCGGGGTGCTGCAGGGAGAGAGACGCCGTGAGCGCTCCGGGGAGGAGCAGGGACCCGGAGCGCTCAGCGCAACACTTCCCCTGTAAGGCCCTACTCTCGCCCTATTAATTCCCTTTTTGGCAAGTGTCCTGGGAAATGGCAGTGTTTTTAGGTGGAAATAGGGAGAGTTTCCTGTGTGGGGCCGCCCTTTTTAGTGCGAGTAATACTTACAAACAAGGGAATTAATAGTGCGAGAGTAGGGCCTTCCAGGGGAAGTTTTTACTCCCACCTGTTACAATTGACCATACGTTGTTCCCTTCCAGGAGACCATATGGTGGCACAATGACAGAGCCTGGAGGTGGCAGCATCAGCATGAGGAGACCATATGGCAGCACAATGAGAGAGCCTGGAGGTGGCAGCATCAGCATGAGGAGACCATATGGCGGCACAATGAGAGAGCCTGGAGGTGGCAGCATCAGCATGAGGAGACCATATGGTGGCACAAGGAGAGAGCCTGGAGGTGGCAGCATCAGAATGAGGAGACCATATGGCGGCACAATGAGAGAGCCTGGAGGTGGCAGCATCAGCATGAGGAGACTATATGGCAGCTCAATGAGAGAGCCTGGAGGTGGCAGCATCAGCATGAGGAGACCATATGGCGGCACAATGAGAGAGCCTGGAGGTGGCAGCATGAGCATGAGGAGACCATATGGCAGCACAATGAGAGAGCCTGGAGGTGGCAGCATTGGAATGAGGAGACCATATGGCAGCACAATGAGAGAGCCTGGAGGTGGCAGCATCAGCATGAGGAGACCATATGGTGGCACAATGAGAGCCTGGAGGTGGCAGCATCAGCATGAGGAGACCATATGGCGGCACAATGACAGAGCCTGCAGGTGGCAGCATCAGCATGAGGAGATGAAGTGGATGACGGAGTGAACCAATCAATCACGGCTGCTGGGTTGCTGGTCGAGACACGACTGCTAGCTGACACCGGGAGCTCAGACCTCTTGCTGCAACTCCTGCTGCTACATGCCCCTACTCTGCTGCGACCTCTGCCTACGCCTGATGAATTTTTGGTACTCCTCTGTGTACGTCCTGGCACTTCTCTGCCTACTTATACACCAGCTGAGTGCGTATATGTTACACTTATGAGAGGAGGACTATGCACTCCACTATGCTTAAAACTGTATTAGACTACAGAAACAAGTGTGTAGCTTTGGCTGGCCTTTGACAGTAACTAGGCCCAAATTAGTTTTATAGTAAAATATATCAAGGACACCACGTAGGTGTACGTACAGTGTACAGTTATGAGAGGAGGACTATGTGCTCCACTACAAACTGTATAAGGCTACAAAAACAGGTGTGTAGCTTTGGCTGACCTTTCACAGTAATTAGGCCCAAATTAGTTTAGCAGGAAAAAAATGTACACCACGTAGATGTGCGTACAGTTTACACTTATGAGAGGAGGACTATGCACTCCACTACAAACTGTATAAGGCTAAAAAAAACAAGTGTGTAGCTTTGGCTGGCCTTTCACAGTAAGCAGGCCAAAATTAGTTTGACAGGGGAAAAAACTTACACCACCTATGTACGCACAGGTTACACTTATGAGAGGACAATACGCTCCGCTCCGCTACGCTCCGCAACCTGTATTAGGCACTGTAATCAGGTGACTATGGCTTTTCGTGCTCACCCTAACTGGTCGCTGTTAGCTTTACAGTTATTGTACAACCAACTGCAGCAGTACAGAATCACTGTGTAGTAGAGACCAGTACAGTATTATTATGCACTAATGGCAGGTGACAATGGCTTTTAACAGGGCCAGATTAAGGCTGCCTGGAAGACGGAGCACTTCATTATGATGGGGAACCCCCCCCCCCACCAGTTCCCCCCACATTAGGTGCAGTATAGTTCCCCCACATTAGGTTGGCAGTATAGTTACCCCGCATTAGGTTGTAGTTCCCCCACATTAGGTGCAGTATAAGTCACCGCACATTAGGGGTGCAGTACAATTCCCCCACATTAGGAGTGCAGTACAGTTCCCCCACATTAGGGGTGCAGTAAAGTCCCACCCCATTAGGGGTGCAGTACAGTTCCCCCCCATTAGGGGTGCAGTACAGTTCCCCCGAATTAGGGGTGCAGTACAGTTCCCCTCCCCATTAGGGGTGCAGTACAGTTCCCCTCCCCCATTAGGGGTACAGTACAGTTCCCCTCCCCATTAGGAGTGCAGTACAGTCCCCCCCCCCATTAGGGGTGCAGTACAGTTCCCCCACATTAGGTGCAGTACAGTTCCCCCACATTAGGTACAGTACAGTTCCCCCACATTAGGTGCAGTACAGTTCCCCCCACATTAGGTGTAGTACAGTTAACCACATTAGGTGCAGTATAGTTCCCCACATTAGGTGCAGTATAGTTCCCCACATTAGGTGCAGTATAGTTCCCCACATTAGGTGAAGTACAGTTCCCCCACAGACATACATCCTTCAGCCATATACAGTGTATGGCTGGAGGCTGTATGCCTGTTTACTGCCCCAGTGTTCCAACCACCACTCCTCCGGTCATTTCTTGTTACGGAGAACTCTCGGGGATTGTAATAAATTGGGAAAAATCATTCCTAATGCCGCTAGATCGATCAGTTACAAATATTCAAATAAATCAAAGTATAAATATTTCATGTGTAAAACAAATTAAGTACTTGGGAATAGAAATATCACCAAATATCCAGGAGTATCAGAATAGAAATATGCTACCTCTGCTAAATCAGTTTAAACGTAAAAGTATAGCATGGCGGAAGCTGAAATTATCGCCTGTAGGGAGGATTAACCGCATTAAAATGATTTTAATGCCTCAATTATTATATTTGTTACATAATGCACCGGTTTGGTTACCATTTAGCCTTTTCCAGAGGATCAACATACAATTTAGGGAATTAATCTGGAACGCTCATAAACCAAAACTAAAACTAGAGTATTTGCAGCATCCCAAATCTGAGGGAGGGCTAGCTTTATCTAACCCCTGGTGGTATTTTTTGGCTGCTCAGGCCCAATACTTTAGGAACTGGTACAAAGGGGACGACGGAAATATTCTGGACGGAATGATAAAGAGTATAGGGTGAGGAGAAAATAATTTAATACTTTCTTTAGAAAAAGGCGAGTTTAGGAAAAAGAAAAATCAACAACTCCCTACGTTTGATCTAATGCATAGGGTATGGAATAGCATTAAAAAGATTAGAGGAGTTGGTCAGGTTAACGAGTATACCCCGATATGGGGGAATGATACACTTAAGGAGCTAAGTAAATTGTAAGGTTTTGAAAAATGGGAGAAAGCACGAGTCAGGACATTGAAAGACATATATATAGGGGAAAATATACGCTCCTTTTTGGAGTTACAGGAGGAATTTGATTTACCCCGATACGCCTTCTTCCAATACCTACAGCTGAGGCATGCGATGTCTGCCCAACAAAAATACACGGATATTAAATTAAGCGAAGACATAGCATTAGAATTTATAACAAAGGACAATAGGAAGATAGGATTCATTTCAAAACTATACCAACTTATAGCTATGAAGGGCTGGGAAAAGCAAAACATACCAGCTTTTTATAAATGGAGAGAAGAGCAACAGGTGGCATTGGATCAATGGAATAATATCATGAGTAGTGTACCCAATCAGGCATTGGGTGAGGGTGCGAGACTATCCCATTTGTATATATTTTATCGGGTGTATCAGTCTCCGGCATTCCTGGCTAAAATAGGTTATCTAGAAGTGGCAAAATGTCCTCGGTGTATATGCTCCAGTGCTGACCTACTCCATATGCTGTGGGAATGCCCGGTTATTAAAAGATATTGGGAAGAAATGATAGAATATATTGGAGCCATATATGAGGTTGATATTGATAGGAAGGTTAAAATATGTATACTGGGTTATGTGGAGGAACTGCCGATAGAAGATAACAAGTTAGCGGTGGGCAGACTATTATATAATGCGCGCAAGTTGATAGCCCAGCGCTGGAAAAACCCAAATCCACCATCCAGAGTGCACTTTGTTCAAAAGATGGAAAAAATTGTTGCTTGGGAAAAAGCCATATATATCAAAAGAGGGAATGAAGATAAATTGTGGTTGATATGGCGGAGATGGATTGACAGAGATTGGGTGAGGGGAAGAGAGAGAGAGAAAAGTATAATATGTTTTTATTTTGTTTTGTTTTGGTGTGTTTTGTTTTGCCTAGGTTTACTTTGTTTTTCTTTCCCCCTTCATGGAATCCTCCCTCCATTTGGAAATAAGTAAATGTGGGGAGAATATTGTTGTTTAAATCTTTGAGAAATGTAATATGCTTTTGCAGAGTCAATGTATAAATGAAAAGCTTAGTAAAAATGGAAGTATTTAAAAAAAAAATCAATTAAAAGGCCCAAAATGGCCACCTACACAAACAGGGGGAGCCCCCTAAAAGAGGGGAACCCCAACCAGGGCACCTGCCTATTCAAGTATAATACAAGCCCGTCACAATGATTGTCAGAACAATTTCACATCAATACATTCTCTACCCCACAACAATATAACCCGTATACAACCTGTATAGTATTCACTGATAAGATGGGGGAGAAGGAACAAGGGGCGGCTGATGGAGGAATGACCAGGCAGGTGCCCCTCTAGAACCCCACACGTTCTGTTGCCCGTTGGCAACTTCCTCAGGGGTGTTGTGCCTCCATTTCTCTACCTCTCTGGGTACTATGAGAATCACATTCACTCCGTCACACTCTCGCACCTGCACACATCATACTCCCCATACAAGCCATATGCGCATGCACCGATGCGCTCCATCGCGTCGGCTAAATGCCTTTCGCGTACACTGTTATTTCTTATCTCTGTGCCTGTGCACTGTGACCCATGTCTCAATCATTGTATGCGCATAGTTACACTCAAAAACCCTAATTTCCCAAAACCAATCTCACTACCTTTATTCATATGTAGAGAAACACTCCCCTATGTAGTTTAGGTACTGACATGAGCCAAAGTAAAGTATATAGTATAAAGTATCTTTGCGCATGCGCACTGTGACCCGTGCCTCAATAACCCTCATTATATGCGCATAATTTCACACAAGAGCCCTCGTTTTCCAAAACCAATCTCACTACCTTTATTCACATGTAAGGAAACACTCCTCTATGTGATTTAAATACTGATATAAACCAAAATAAAATTTATAAGTGACCAGAATATACATTAATATGTTGGCGCGCATGCGCATCGCAACCCATGACCCCATGATATCTTTTACAAACATATGCAAAAAGACCCATTCATCAACTCTACTGCCACCGTGCATATGTGAAAAATCGCAAATCTATGCATAGTAGGAAATAGATGTAGATAAGTTGGATACATATCAATATATGGAAATAGGTGAGTTGAGTGGATAGGTTGTTAGATATACGTACAGCATATATCGTACGAGGTATACAGTATCTCTAACCTATCATGGAAACTTAGACATATATGGCTGTACAGTATGCAAGTATACCATATTATCTCCTACCATTATACACTATAAATAGGACACAATATATACAACCTGCCTCACATATCCTCTTTATCTGTAAACTTAAAGCCTATATTCACACGCAGGCGCATCATGATGTACAAAATAAGACGTCCAAAAAACATTATAAAAGGCATATACGTTCTACATCCAATGCCACTGGACTAGCCTTTATCCAACCTATATAAGAAAATAAATAAACTATCACCTAAAGTGCAATATATTAACTTAGTGTGGACACTATATCATAATCTTATATAGTATTATACACAGTGAACACTGAAGATGACATGCTTGGGAGTGGTGACTTACCATGCGCGCGTCCTCACTGCTCCGCTCCGCTCTGCTCTTCTATGGGCGCACGCACGAGATGTCAGTGACGTCCCTGCGCGTGCTACCTCCCGGCAGCCCCTGCATTTTTAAAGTTAATGCGGGGCCGCAGAGAGGTAACCGGGGCATCCTTGTGTCCTGAAAAGATTTTTCAGGACACAGGGATGTCCCGAATGTGACAGGGAACCCCTGCGGGCACGGCGCCCAGAGCAGGCGCTCCATGAGCGCCAACGATGATCCGGCCCTGGCTTTTAGTGCTCAGCCTAACTGGCCCCTATAAGATTTAGAGTTGCTGTGCACCCCACTGCAGCAGTACAGAGTCGCCTGTGTATTACACCCAGAAGTGTAGTTTCTCTCTCTCTCCCTTCCCTGTCAGTGCTTTTCTGCAGTGATTTGGGCTTGTGCTGAATCGCTGCTTTCAAGCTGTGCAACACACATCTGTCTCTGCAATGAAACGCTCTCTCTGAAACAAAACGCTGGAATGGCTGGCCGCAAGATGGCTGCCGATAATATAGGGCTGTGATATCACAGGGGTGGCTGGCTGCTGATAGGCTGCATGCTGCATGTGATTCAGGGTCATCCCGCCTACTTGCCTTTCCAGCGTTCCTTTCCCCATGTCCTCACATGTGGATCTGCCATTTTAGATGCCCTGGAGCCTGGACGGCACTAAATGGAGTTTAATGAAGTGATTCGTTTCATCGAATCACGGCAATATTCGGATTCGCTAATCCCTAATTTTGACCAGCAGAAAAACTAACATACATTTTTTTTTTTTATGGAAGCAAATTACAAAAGTTATTTATTTGGCATAAGGAATCAAATACACTGCTCAAAAAAATTAAGGGAACACTTAAACAACACACTGTAACTCCAAGTCAATCACACTTCTGTGAAATCACACTGTCCACTCAGGAAGCAACACTGATTGACAATCAATTTCACATGCTGTTGTGCAAATGGAACAGACAACAGGTGGAAATTATAGGCAATTAGCAAGACATCCCCCAAAAAAGGAGTGGTTCTGCAGGTGGCGGCCACTTCTCAGTTCCTATGCTTCCTGGCTGATGTTTTGGTCACTTTTGAATGCTGGCATTGCTTTCACTCTAGTGGTAGCATGTGGCTCAGGTAGTGCAGCTCATCCAGGATGGCACATCAATGCGAGCTGTGGCAAGAAGGTTTGCTGTGTCTGTCAGCGTAGTGTCCAGAGCATTGAGGCTCTACCAGGAGACAGGCCAGTACATTAGGAAATTGTGGAGGAGGCCGTAGGAGGGCAACAATCCAGCAGCAGGACCACTACCTCTGCTTTTGTGCAAGGAAGAGAAGGAGGAGCACTGCCAGAGCCCTGCAAAATGACCTCCAGCTGGCCACAAATGTGCATGTGTCCACTTAAACAGTCAGAAACAGACTCCATCAGTGTCTTGGGAAATAAGTGTGTGAGCAAAACTTTTGTGTACCAAAATGACCACTCCTGCCTTACCATCTCTAGAGGGAGAACCATATACTGTGCCTTCCCACATCTGCCTAAGTCTGTTAAAGTCCTCCGCTACCAAATGTGTTTCCTGTAACAGAGCCACTTTGGCCCCAACTTATGAAGATGCCGTAGCACCATGCGTCTTTTAGAGGGCAATTGTAGCCCCTTAACATTCCACGATATAATCTCCATCTGGAGCATCACACAGTGGGATGTAATTATCGGTCCACA
This sequence comes from Hyla sarda, assembly GCF_029499605.1. Taxonomy (NCBI): domain Eukaryota; kingdom Metazoa; phylum Chordata; class Amphibia; order Anura; family Hylidae; genus Hyla; species Hyla sarda. The sequence goes on from NC_079194.1 coordinate 240,839,753, forward strand.
AAAATGTACCTGGGATCCCAGCAGCACTCACTTTCCAGTCCACTCGTTCCAAACATAGCAATCTTGGGGTCTGACTTAAAGGAAGAGAAAAGAGGTGAGAGCACATACAACACATAACACATAAAACCACAACAACGAACAAAAAACAGAAAATCCAAGTGAGCCTATGGCACTCCCTACCAGTGCCTATCGCATTACAGGCTTCATTTTTTGTCTGACGGTCCCCAGTGGGGCACTGACCCACTCTCCTGAAGCTCTACCCATACACAATACCGAATATGAGCCCCACTCCCCTCCCTCTACAAGACCCAGCCCCCCCCTCCTCCCCAACGTAAATCCTCACCCTCCCGTCATGCTGAACCCAGTACCCTTATAGCAGAAGTCAACAGTGAAATATCAGCTGACGCAGGGTAAGAAAACATGTAAAAGGGTAAGGTAGGATAGCATCAATAGATGAAGTCCAGCGCACAAAAATATGTACTGAACCTCCCCAGATCAAAACAATCTAGGTATAAAAAATAAAATAAAAAACAAAACAGTTGCAAAAATAAATAAATAAATAAATAAATAAATAAATAATCCCAAGCAATAATCGCCAGTCCTCAAGTCTATAGGGTACAAATCTCCCCTCCGGGGAGTAAACAAAAAGAAGAACCCTCTCAAAAACGTTGTAGCTACAGTTACCCAACAGAGTCCTGGGTAGGTGCCATTCGATCCGCTCGACGCCTCTTTTGGGCACCTCTGGCAGAAGTTTCCATGTCTTCCATGGTATCTAGCAGAAAAGCTGCAGCTTCAGGAGTAGCATAAGTTTGAAAAGTTCCATCGCTTTGAAACACTTTTAATGTTGCAGGATACTGTAGGAGAAAACGGATCTGCTTCCTGACCAATGACGTGCATACTGAAGCAAAGGCCTTGCGCCTTTTAGCAACATCAGCAGAATAATCACCAAAGATGAGCAATTTATGACCTTGGTATAGTAGCGGAGTGGTTCAAATAGCGGACGATCACTTGGCGGGTTCTAGGGGTACGGTTAGGCCTCTGATCATCTGGCTGAGGTGGGGGTCCCACTCTATGAGCCCTTTCAACCAAATAGCCTCCTTCCAAACCCAGTGCTTTAGGCAGGTCCACTGAGCATAGTAGAGAAAGCTGTGAGTGCTGTACCACCTCTGGAAGCCCCACCACCCGCAAGTTGTTTCTCCTTGATCTATTTTCAAGGTCTTCCACCTCATCTTGTAGAGCCTTGTGTGATTTAGTTAAGGTCTGGAGACCGCTCCTAGCCTCCGCCAATTCATCTTCAACTGAAATAAACCGTTGCTCCAGATCAGCAATCTGGGTAGTATGTCAGGAGACTTCAGAGTTCAAATGGGCAATGGCCGCCAACATGGAGGTTTCTATTGTGGCCGTGATCTGAGGGGAAAACAGCCTAGCCATCTCCAGTACTAGTTGTTTGCCCGTGAGTCCCAGGTTGGGGATAATTTCCTCCATGGATCCACTTACTTGGAGGTTCGGCAACAGCGTTCCCTGCTGCTGCGCTGTAGCGAGCTCCTCCGAGTTCCCGCTCGCAGCCATCTTTGTCAGCGCTGCGCTCGGTACAGGCTGTGAGGATGAGGAGTTCTGAGATGCTGTAGTCCCGCCGCGTAGGACAAATTTCTCCATCGGAGGGTAGGCAGGGGTGAATGAGGCACCAGACACCCCTTGTGCGCAGGTTAGGAGAGCGGGTAGTGCGGCTGTAGCGGACGGAGTAGCGGAGCTCCCTCACACACGTCTACTCCATCAGAGCGCCGGAACCGGAAGCCCCACAATTATGTTTTCATGGGTGCAAACAATAAATAAATAACTGTATAAATGAAAAAAAAATGGGACCCCCTGCGATCTCCTGCACAGCATCCTAGATGTCCCCAGGAAGGGGGCATGTCGACCCTCACACAAAGCGGAGGCCTACATGCCCCCTCCATGTATCTCGGGAGAGCCAGAGATGCCCGAACGCTTCTTTCAGGGGTCAACAAGACCTGTCCCAGTGGTTGGACCCCCGCGATTAGACAGTAATCCCCTATCCTTTGGATAGGGGATAAGTTGTCCTGCACTGGGTGTATTCGCACATAGGATCTGCTGCATATTTGATCAGCATAAAATCTGCTGCTTCAAATCCTGCACATCAAATATACGCAAATATACACAAGGGAGGGAGGGGGCAGTATCCTGCGCTTGCGTATATTTGATGCGCAGGATTTGAAGCAGCAGTTTTTATGCTGATCAAATATGCAGCAGATCCTGTGTGTGAATACACCCAGTGCAGGACAACTTATCCTCTATCCAAAGGAGTCGTGACGTCACAATACTCCAGCCCCGTGGTCGTCACGCTGCACACTCGGAGCCCCCAGCTATGCGGAGAGCTCGCAAGGGTGGGTGCTGAATGACAGATTGCGGGGGTCCCCAGCAGCGGGACACCCGCGATCAGAAATCTTATCCCCTATCCTAACCTTAGGATAGAGCAGGCATAGGCAACCTTCGGCACTGCAGATGTTTTGGACTACATCTCCCATGATGCTCTTACAGCCAAAATTAGGGTACCCCTTTAATAAAGTAGTTTTACACTGAATACAAAATGAGTTGAATGATGTAGAGAAGCAAATCTGAGGAATGAAGCTTGGGCGGGCTCAGTAAACAGAAAAGGCAAAATCAGCGTCAGGGTGACCAAAATGAGCATGTAGTGAAAGGAACCCTATAATAGAAGAAGGGAGGGGACAGATGTAGCCTCATGTTTATAAAGAGGACATATACAACACTCATTCCCTTCCCAGACATCGCTCTGACCAGAAGCTTTTCTTACATTGTCTTATTTCTGCACCTGCTTCTTTTATACCTTTACTTCTCTCTACCTACCACCACCTTCCCAGGCATCTATTATCTGTACAATCCTATCTGGTCCCTAACATTCACTTGCAGTCTACCAGTCTCACTATCTACCTTATCAACTTGGTCTCCATTAACCCTTTTCCTAACCAGATATGGACACTTCCTACCCCCGTGAAGACATTTTCATGACCCACCCCAACAAACCAGATAATGCTCATACTGTTGTCGATATTGGATCCCCTACAGCTCCCAGAGATCATCTGCTCTGGTCCTTGTGTAATACTGTTTACCTGAACCTCTTCTGTCTTGGATTCATGGCACTGGTCTACTCTGTCAAGGTGAGAAAACAGAGCAATATGTATAATGGGTTATGGAGGGTCTCTGTTGTATAACTTGGAAACAGGTAAACTGTTTAAATGGCGACTCTCATTAAAACAAATTTTTGCTATTGTACTCCTTCTGGTAAATAAAAAAAATATTTCTAATATACTTTGGTTAAAAAATTACGTTTTCTATGTTTTATTTGTGCTTAAAAAAGCTCAAGAGCACATTTTCCCCATCTTATATACAGACTTAGGACCAAAGCCCAAACACAGGAAGTGCAGCCTGGAGTGCTGAGGGGGGTGTGTCCAACCAACAGCATATGGCAGTTAAGTGTGAGAGGAGCTATGATTGGATGAGGCTGGACACACACCCCTCAGCACTCCAGGCTGCACTTTCTGTGTTTGGGCTTCGGTCCTGAGTCTGTGTATGAAATGGGGAAAATGTGCTCTTGAGCTTTTTTAAGCACAGATAAAACATAGAAAACTTCATTTTTTTTTAAACAAAGTATATTAGAAATATTTCTTAGTGCAATAGCAGAAATGTGTTTTAATGAGAGTTACCCTTTAAGCTTGGACAATTATATATATATATGGTTTACCGTGATTGCTGATGTTGCACCACAACATTTTTATTAAGGTTTACTAAAGAAATTTCCCAGAATTCAAAATGAACAGACTACATGATTTTTGAGTGATTATTACTTCCCCCTACATTCACACTTATTTTGGCCCTGCTTCTAGTCTTGTCTTCCTTTGTATACCGTACATATATCTCAGAAGCAGACGTTGACTGGATTCATGGAGCAGATTACTTGAAAATGTTTAAATGCTACTATATTTATTTTATATCTAACATGGTCAAAACCATTAGGCATTTTTGGTCCTTGCTTATGATTTTGGTCTGCTTTATTGGCTATCGCGGGGCAGAGGAGGCTACTAAATGTAGAGGCAGGGAACATAGACTAGACTTGTTAAATTTTATTTTTACATTTTGTTTGTTATTATTTTACTCTCATTGTTTTCCCTATGATAAGTGGAAGCTGCCTATTTCCCCCTGCTTTGTAGATTTAAAGGGGTACTCCGGTGGAAAACATATTTTTTAATCAACTGGTGCCAGAAAGTTAAACAGATTTGTAAATTACTTCTATTTAAAAATCTTAATCCTTCCAGTACTTATCAGCTGCTGTATGCTCCACAGGAATTTGTATAGTTCTTTTCTGTCTGACCACAGTGCTCTCTGCTGACACTTCTGTCCATGTTAGGAACTGTCCAGAGTAGGAGCAAATCCCATAGTAAGCCTATCCTGCTCTGGACAGTTCCTGACGTGGACAGAGGTGTCAGCATAAAGCACTGTGGTCAGACTGAAAAGAACTACACAACTTCCTCTGCAATATACAGCAGCTGATAAGTACTGGATAGGCTTGCTATGGGATTTGCTCCTGCTCTGGGCAGTTCCTGACATGGACAGAGGTGTCAGCGGAGATCACTGTGGTCGTGACAGAAAAAAATTCAGAAAGAAAGAACTTCCTCTGGAGTATACAGCCCAGTGTGATGCTAAGTAAGACGAAAATGCATTGCTGGTGGGGACTCAACATACACATAATCTAAAAGAAAACAAGACTAGGGGGGGGGGGGGGGACTTCTGTGTAGCATTTAGGTGTCTTGATGGAAAATTTTACAGAAAACAAAATAAGTTGTAGGAAATATAATTAGAAGATACAATCAGAATGTCAAAAAATCTAATCTAACAGTATGAATATAAAATATAAAAAAAGAAATATGAAAAAATATATAATTATAGGAAATGTAATTCACAAGCCTTTACCTTGACCATTAAAGTTCACATTTACATATCCTTACCAACATTTATATCTCACAGCCTACGAAACAGCTAGAAACATTACAGTTTGCTGGGTTATCCCACTAAAATTGGGACATCTTGCATACATTTACTTACTTATATTACTTACCTCTTTTTGCGGCATGTACATATTTGTCTCCAATCTCTCCTTAGACAGAAGTCACACACACAGTTGTGAATGCAGTTTTTGTAATATATTTTTTCTTTTACAAGCAAAACCAGGAGTAGAGCCAAAAGAAGGTAACTATATTGAAAAGGATTGTTATTATATTTTTTATATTTAATTCCATGTTTTATTTAATAATAAAATGTATATAAACTGCACCGAAATCAGGCATTAAATAGTTAAGGCATTAAATAGTATAAGGAGTTCTCCAGTACAGGAAAACTTATCCCCTATCCTAAGGATAGGGGAGATGTTTCAGATCGCAGGGGGGTCCGACTGCTGGGACCCCCTGTGATCTCCTGTATGGGGCCCCAGCAGTCCGCGGCAGGGGGGCGTGTCGATCACTGCACAAAGCGGCAGCTGACACGACCCCTCAATACAACTCTATGGGAGAGCAGGAGCGCTGCCTTTGGCAATCTCCGGCTCTGCCATAGCGCTGTATTGAGGGGGCGTGTTGGCTGCCGCTTCGTGCGGTGGTCGACACACGCTATCTGGCCGGAGAGCCGGGGCCCTGTAGGAGAGACCTTAGGATAGGGGATAAGTTTTCCTGTGCTGGACTACCCCTTTAAAGGGAATGTGTCATAAGAAAATTACTTACTGTTAAGTCAAGTTTTATATTTAAAATACCTTTCCAGAATATTTAGTGATTTTTCTATTTTTTTATTTTATGATAATTTTTTTATATTTTAGAATAATCATGAAATCTTTCAGTTTTCATTCTGGCCACTAAGCCTGATGATGAGCTGATACGTTTATGTTCTACAGTGAAAACTTTTCGGCAATCCTCTCCCTGTCATCATAAAAAGTATTACAGTACAAGGTGACACCAGTATATAGACCAGGCCATTCACAATAGGTGATGGTCAGAGCTCCCCTCCTCCCTTTCGCTGTACAATGAGCTCTGTGCAGGTCACAGAACATGCCTAGAAAACCTTTCCATAGACAGGTGGGTCTCCTCTAGTCTATTTCTAATATCGATGTAGCTGCTGTGAAGAAAATATCTAAAGGCTGTTAAATAAGGAAAGCAGAAGTTCGGGCTATATGGCTGCCCCCATAGTATACAAAAAATTAAAAAATTTACAGAAAATGGAAACAGACTAGAAAAAAAAGAACATTTTTCAATATCTGTCTCCAGTCAATAAAAAATAATCTAGGTGACAGGTTCCCTTTAAACAATATAAGAAACTATATATTCTGTCAGTTATTCGTAGGTAGATCATTTTTTATCAGTTTTACCTCTCTGCATTGTTATGAATTTACTCACTGCTTAATATGGTGGGACTATTTCTGTGGTTTCAGTTTTGACCTTCTCATTATTCTTCTCTAGTCTTTTTATACATTAATGTATTTTATTATTTATTTACAATCTAATGCAAAGAGAAGAAAAGTAAAAAAAAAACAAAAAAAACACAAGGTAACATAAGGGATCATTTTTAGCAACATCAATTGCATGTCCAAAATATAGTCCAATGGAATGGAGCAGCTGTGATTACATCAGTGGGTTATCCTCTGGTTTGCTCCTCTGTCATTTTGTGGCTATATGTTCAAACAACCCAACAATCTCCTACAATCCAGCTGAAGAAGAATGTTCTGTATTTGGCAACATGACCCATGTACAAGGCATGAGGTGCATCCACAACTCTTGTAATTGTCACTGAGGGCTAAAGACAGATTCCTGGTCACCAGAAACCAATGGAGCACAATAAGATAACACATTTCAGACATGCGGTTTACATTCTTACAGTCAGCTATTACGTATACTTAAAGGGTTTGTTTCAGGATGACAATCCCTTTCCATATGCACTAGTCCCACCAGAATAAATGGTTCCGATGCGCATGACATAACAACAACCTGATAGGCCCCAGTAATAAGTGATTATCTCAATCTATGCTGCAAATGGAGCGGTCCTCTGCTGAACCTTTCATGCCCATCTTTGCATTAGAACCTCGGACCACCTGTCCTTTGGTTCTAGTTATTACAGAACTCTCCATTCATTTGAATAAGTGGCATATAATACTACATCTCACCTGCAGTAGAAAATGTAGCTCGCCACAACTCTTAAAGGGGTAGTGCAGTGCTGAAAAACTTATCCCCTATCCTAAGGGTAGGGGATAAGTTTCAGATCACGTGGGGTCCGACCGCTGGGGCCCCCCCGCCATCTCTCTGTATGGGGCCCCGGCTCGCTGGTCAGATAGCGGGTGTCGACCACTGCACGAAGCAGCAGCCGACACCCCCCCCCCCCCCCTCAATACATCAATATGGCAGAGACGGAGATTGCCGAAGGCAGCGCTACGGCTCTGCCATAGACTTGTATTGAGGGGGCGTGTCAGCCGCCGCTTCGTGCAGTGGTCAACATGCCACCTTCCCGCGGGTTGCCGGGGCCCCGTACAGGAGATTGCGGGGGGCCCCAGCAGTCGGACCAACAGTCTCTCCTGACACCTCTGTCCATGTCAGGAACTGTCCAGAGTAGGAGCAAATCCTCATAGCAAACCTCTCCTACTCTGGACAGTTCCTGACACAGACACAGGTGTCAGCAGAGAGCACTGTGGTCAGACTGAAAAGAAAAGCTCTACTTCCTCTGTAGTATACAGCATCTGATAAGTACTGGAAGGATTAAGATTTTTTTTTATATAAAAGTCATTTTCTGGAGCCAGTTGATATGAATTTTTTTTTCCCACCGGAGTAAGGGTGTCCAATATAATTATTTATTGTGCTTTCTCTACATTAGAAAACTATCCATAATCATCCATCATCATTTATGATTTTTGCTGTGTTTTTTATACTTTACATTATATTACACCCCCTATTTACTGCGTATTGCATTAAGCAGCAGTGGTATTACACTCTGTAGGAGCTACTCATCATGTGTTCATGTTTTCAATATGAAATATGAATTATTTATACATATATATATATATATATATAAAATATATGTTATATTATTATTTTATATTATTTTTGATACCCTTGTGTGGCACTCCTTATCCTTGTGTGGCTTTCAGCAGAAGCTAGTGATTTTTTTTTTTTTAGTTATTCTCATGTAAGACTGTAAGAATATATAATATATTCATATTATCATGTCTGATTAATACATCAATACTTTAGAATGGGAAAAATAGGACTCAAAAAATGAAGTATCTTTGCTTTGATTAAATAAATATTGTGCTGTTTTATGTATGCAGCTCCTATATAGACCTATGTGTCCCCATAGTTACAGACTATATACTACAAACAAATCCAGTATATAGTCTGAATATGCAGTGATTTGGTACGCTTACATTAAAAGGATGACTTAGCGTATTTTTCGCCCTATAGGACGCACTGGCATATAAGACGCACCCAATTTTAAAGGTGCAAAATCTAGAAAAAAAAGATTCTGAACCCAACAGTGATCTTCAACCTGTGGACCTCCAGATGTTGACAGCCGTTGGCTGAGCATGCTGGGAGTTGTAGTTTTGCAACATCTGGAGGTCCGCATGTTGAAGACCACTGGTATGGGAGGTAATACTCACGTGTCCCCGCCACTCCGGACCTGTCACCGCTCGTCACCGCTGCCCTGGATGTCGCTCCATCGCTGTTGCCATGGTGTCCCCGATGCTACGGACGTCTTCTTCCCCGGGATCCTTGCTCTCCGTCGCCGTCATCACGTCGCCGTCATCACATCGCTACGCACGCCGCTCCTATTGGATGACGGGCCAACGTGCGCGACAACGTGATGACGTTGAAGGAGAGCGCCGGCCATGCAGGGGATCCCGGCATGGAGCAGACACCGAGGAGGCCGGTAAGGTCCCTCCCGGTGTCCTGTAAGCTGTTCGAGACGCTGCGATTTCACCGCGGCGGTCCTGAACAGCCCGACTGAGCAGCCAGGTGAGTGTCACTTTCGCTTCAGATGCGGCGGTCAGCTTTGATCGCCGCGTCTGAAAGGTTAGTACAGGGCATCACCGCGATCGGTGATGTCCTGCATTAGCCGCGGGTCCCGGCCGTTGATGGCCGCAGGGACCGCGCCGATAGGTGTGTATTCGCCGTATAAGACGCACCATCTTTCCCCCCCCAGTTTTGAGGAAAAAAGTGCGTCTTATACGGCAAAAAATACGGTACTTTAGTTTGGCACAGTAAGAATGTGAGTCAAAATTCTTACTTGATCTTACTATTCTATGTCCTGTTTTCTCCTAGGCACGAGACCAGAAGGTACATGGGAATGAGCTGGCTGCTCGACGCTATGGACGGAAGGCACGATGCTACAATATCCTGGCCACGATCTGGAACATTGCGCTGCCTGCTTTTATACTGGCCCTGGTGATCACAGGCATTGTGCACCTGTCTCAGGTGGTAAATGCTTCCCTCGATTTCTTCAATCTTCAAAGCTTCATGGGCAATACAGATGATGACAGCAATTGACCAAAAGAAAAGCAATAGTTATGCAGTGACCAAATAGTAAAGTATAGTCAAAAGTGGGAAAAACCCAATGATATTCATTGTAGTGACTGCTGGAACAATCTACAAAATCGACTTACTTGCAAAATCATTTATTCTTAAGAACAGTTTGTACATTACAAGATATGGTGTTGACGTGATACTCCTCTCAGATGACAAACATGAAGTCCAAGGCAGAACTCCTCTTGGACACTGTTGGACGCGGCTCATCGGTACAAGATAATACTTTGGCTAATTCTTGTTCTTATAGAATAGAAGGCCCCGGTATCAAGGCCAAGTGAATCCATGAGAAATTCTGATTATCAGTCAAGTTAACATGAGTACTGAAATATTTAATATATGACAATTCAAGACAATGGACAGTTGAGATGTATATGGACTATATAGATGATGCAAAACCAAAAAGTGTGTGTAGTCAGTACAGAAGAAGATGGGAGAATAAATAAAAAATTATAAAAAATTAAAACAAATTGTCTGTTTTTTCCCAACGAATCACAGCTCGACTTTCATTTTACCACAGCTTGTTAGAATATGAAAGCTGAGCTGTGATTGGTTGTTATGGGGAAACCAGACAGTTTTGGTTTTTACATATTAAATTATTTTTACCATAACGTCAAGTCAAAAATCACTTAAACATATCACTACCAAATGGTGTAAACAATATGACTGATTTCATGTATCTACTTTATGTTCTTATAAAATAAACTTCACATATGAAGGTATTGCTGCATATTGTTTACTTATGGAGTAAAATTATTGGATTTTAATTTTGTACAGTACATTTTTGTAAGATGGGTCTCCCAAAATTGAGCTTATGACAAGATGTGTCCCTCTGCTGGAACCAACAACAATTAGCCGCAGTCTGTTGGAATTGATCACATTTTCCTATAGCGCCACCACAGAGGAAATTAAGCATTATACAACACTAAATTAAATATACAGTGGTCCCTCAAGTTACAATATTCATGTGTTCCAGGACGACCATTGTATATTGAATCTATTGTATCATGAGAGCAAAGCCCTATGGAAAACAAGTAATTGTTTTATAGTATTCTGAGAGTTGAAGCTTTGCAAAAGCGAGATAACTAAAGGTTGGGGAACACTGTTGTACTGCAATAAAGGGGCTACACTAATATGCTCTTTAAAGGGGTTCTCCACCATAAGGTGATTTTAGTATGTACCTGCCAGACAGTAATGGACATGCTTAGAAAGGATCTGTGCTTCTCTTGGGGCTAACTTGCATGAGATTAACCATCTTTCTGTGAACTGGCTATTTCCTGTTGGAGTTTTCTTCTTCAACTACAAATCCCATAGTTTCATAGTTTGTAAGTGTTAGGTCATTTCCTCCCTCCCACACATCAGCCACCCCACCCATTGAAACACAAATGAGCTGCATCCATTCAAAAGACCAGTGTTTTCTAACCAATGAGCCTTCAGCTGTTGCAAAAATACAAATATTTTCAGAATGATCTCTCTCCCACCCAGCGGGCACTACACCCATTGAAGCGGACAGATTTCCTGCCACCACCTGACTAGTGATGAAAAGTAATTTTGTATGCTGTTAAAAATAAATATTGGAGCAAAAATCACAGAAGAATTGTGAGAAAACCGTCACAAACAGGTACAGACACAGACGCAGCGCATATGTGAGATCTGGCATAGGCTTTGTCTCCACTTCAATGGCTCAGGTTCGGTGGTCCGGCAGTGATACAGGAGGAGACAGGAGTAGGGACTGTCCCTATTGCACAAAAAAAACTGTAAGCATACAGAATAACTATGGCTATATCGCTATATTTTTTAGCAGTGGCAGGGCAGCATATATGGTCTCACTTTTCCTTCAAACAAAGGGACTCTGCATGTACATTTTCTCGGCGGATCAAATTCCACATTGTCATTTTTTGCTGCTGATTCCGCAGTGTGAACATATCCTAAAACTCAGTTTTGTGGTGCAAAAAGATGTGGTCTGATATACCGTATTTGTGACAGATATGTGTGAAAATGTTTTAAAGCATGTCAAATCACCCCAGTGCCCTTTATATATGCCCTAGGGATAACTAATATGTCCTCTAATAATTCCCACAGAAGAAACCCTGTCCCAATGCCCTCCCTCATTACATAATAGGGTTCCGCAGGGAACAAAATAGACCATAAATTGTCCTGCATAAATGAACAAAACCTAAAAAGACCATAAACAGCTTGGAAAGGTAGATACCCAGGTCCAGAATCTGACCACTCACTCAGGTCCCTGATTTTTTTTATCCTGGTGGTGAGGAGCAAATATGTCCCCATCAGTATATCTGCACAGCTTACATGCTCTGGTGTGACACTTTTCTTTTGGCATTTATATTGATTGATTTCGAGCTAAGAATTTAAACGATTCTATACATTTTAATGCATATCTAATACATTTTTATTTTTGCTTTTTTGTGATACTACTGTTCATCAAAAGAAAGGAAGAAATTAGCTGGAGTTTTCTGCTCTAGATACGGGGCTGCTGTTCTGTGCTTCTGTCATGCAAAAGTGTCTTTTTTTTGCAAAAAGGTCTTTTTGCAGGTGAACCTCCCATCCTTCCTGCAGTACAGAGTTTATCACTATTTAATGAACACCATTAGGCTGGGATTCCACTAAGGTTTTTCACACAAAAACGTCCAAAAAAAACGCCCATTCAGTGAAAAAAAATGCAGCGGCCAGATGTTAGCTGCAAGTCAGTAGTGAACTACAAAATGCCATATCCACTTGCCATTTTTCAGTTTGGCATTTTTTTTATCCTTATGCCGTTTTTCAGCTATTTTTGGCTCCTTGGCAGTTTTTCAAAAATGTTGATACTTTGGCGTTTTTTTCGAGAAAATCTTGGTATTTTCCTTCCATAGAAGTCTATGGGAGTGGAAAAAAAAAAACCAAGAAAAGCGCCATGTGGCTTTTCCCTTTGCCGTTTTTGCAGGCGATTTTTATTCTTTTTTTGGGACTTTAGCGATCCAAAAAAGGGATGGAGATAACTTTTTTATTAAAATTTTGAAAGGTACCATTAAAAAAAAAAAAGTACGGAAAATATGAATGAGTGATGTGAGTTTCTATTCACATCACTGGCCGGCTGGAGTATAGTGCAGAGATGCGAGTGCAGGAGAAAGCCGATCCATCTCTGCAATAGATAGGACAATTGCATCAGGTGTCAGGAGTGACACCCACTGTGATCTGTCCTTAACTGCAGGTACTACTACTCCCAACATGGAGCACACTCTGCTCCATACTGGGAGCTGTAGTGCCTGCGATAATAGACAGATTGCAACGGGTGTCAGAAGTGACATCCGAGCCCTCTGTCTATTAGTACAGATACTACAACTCCCAGCATGGAGCAGAGTGTGCTCCATGTTGGGAGCAGTAGTACCTGCAGTAAGGGACAGATCACACCAAGTGTCACCCCTGATACCTGTTGTGATCGTCCTGATATGAATTTTAGGACTCAGCCGGGAGAACAGCTGATGCTGAGCCGTAGATATACGTTGTAGATATAGGTTGTTGCTCAGCAAGAACTTACAGTGAGCCTGTAATGTGTATCAGTAAACACATTGCTGGCTCACTTAACCCCTTGCTGAGCTGTGCACTATGCACCAGCCTAGCAAGGAAAGAGTTAACTTACACTGCTGGACAGTGTAGGTTAACCCTTTGGGCGGTATACAGAATATACAGCTACTTATCGATAGCTGTATATAGTGTATACAGAAGATGAAGAAGTTCACTTACCTCCTTCCAGTCCCGGTTGGATCTGTGTACCTCCGCCCCTGGTGATTACATCATTAGGAGGTGGAGCTTCAGATGGGAGCCAGGCTGGTAAGTCTGAGGCTCTTTTCACATTGTACCTTTGGTAAAATGTGAACAGACCCTTCTGGCAGTGTCTTCCCAGACAGGGAGACTCCAGCTGTTGCTAAACTGCAACTCCCAGCATGCCCAGACAGACAAAGGCAAACAAAGTTTTGCAACAATTGGAGGCTCTCTGTATGGGTAGACATTGCACTCTCCCCAGTGGAGTTTTGTGAATAAAAATATGGGGAACCCTATGCGGTGGGTACCGGGGTAATAATTGGGGGTTAGCGCCAGCTGTTTTTGGGGCTAATGTTAAGCCCTGGCTTAGTAATGGATTCCATCAATAAGATGGCTTCCACTACTAAGCCTGAAAAGTCAATAAAAAAAAAATACGACACATTGGAAAAATTATTTTATTTAAATAAAAGCCCTCTTTAGCCATTTTATTAAAAGAAAAAAAAATCCAATTCATCCACCAAATCCGCCGTAATCCTCTGGATACACGGATCTGAAACGAGAAGAAAAAAAAAACACAAAAACATGGTTAGTACATTTTTGGCGCTCTCCACTGGAGAGAGCACCCATAATGCAATGTCTTCCCAAAGAGAGAGCCTCGAATTGGTGCAAAACTACAACTCCCAGCATGCCCAGACAGACTTTAGCTGTCTGGGTATGCTGGGAGTTGTAGTTTAGCAACAGTTGGAATCTCCCTGTCTGGGAGGACACTGCCAGAAGGGTCTGTTCACATTATACAAAATGGACAATGTGAACAGAGCCTCACACCCTTACCAGCCTGGCTCCCGTCTGAAGCTCCGCCCCCTAATAACATCATCACTAGGGGGCGGAGCTACACTGACTCTGCAGGGACAGGGAGCGAGGGAGGTAAATGGACCTCGTGTTCTTTTTACAGTATACCGTGAAATGTAGAAACAGACATACGACTGGGAATTGCACTTAAAAAGTTCTTTATCTCAATATTCATTCATATACAAACTTGCAATGAGATATACAGAACATAATCACCCGGTGCTCAATAAACTGTTCAGAGATCGATCCACTCTGTGTCTTCAGAACTCTCCATGCGAGACTTGCTGCTTGTTGGACGGTAAGTTCCTGGCCATGTGGACGCTAATTCTGAGGGGGTGTGGAAAGGCTCGCTAGCATGCGAGCTGCTGGACGTTTCAGGAGTCTCCTCCCTTTCTCAACATAGTTCCTGTGAACCCACCACCACCTACTTATACAGGTACGTTTTCTTGCGAGAATTCATTTCTATATACAAAATATTATAAAATAATTAAAACCAGGGTTCTGATCGGACAGTATTCATAAGAACACATTAAAATTACAGCTTTCATTAATCCCTTTTGGGGCCAAAGAATCAAGACAATGTATCCAAAAAACTTCTCTTTGATTTAATCTCTTCTTTACCTGTTCACTATTAAAGGGGTACTCCGCCCCTAGACATCTTATCCCCTATCCAAAGGATAGGGGATAAGATGTCAGATCACCGGGGTCCGGCTGCTGGGGACCCCGGGGATCGCTGCTGCAGCACCCTGCTATCATTACTGCGCAGAGCGAGATCGCTCTGCACGTAATGACGGGCAATACAGGGGCCGGAGCATCGTTACGTCACGGCTCCGCCCCTCGTGACATCTTGGCCCGCCCCCGTCAATACAAGTCTATGGGAGGGGGCGTGGCGGTCGTCACGCCACCTGCAATAGACTTGCATTAAGGGGACGGGCCATGACGTCACGCTGCTCCGGCCCCTGTATCGCCCGTCATTACGCACAGAGCGAACTCGCTCTGTGCAGTAATGATGGCGGGGTGCCGCAGCGGGGATCCCGGGGGTCCCCAGCAGTGGGACCGCGGCGATCTAACATCTTATCCCCTATCCTTTGGATAGGAGATAAGATGCCAGGGGCGGAGTACCCCTTTAATACCCTCTATCTCCTCCAGTATTAACCATTTTAACTCACTTATCTGATGCGCATTCTCTACAAAATGTCTAGCCAGACTTGACTCCCCGTATTTCTCTTTATTGCCATAATCTCCAGATACAGTATCTCCATTCTCCATTTTCTTTTTAAACAACCTGATGGAACTTCTATGCTCATTTACTCTAATTTTCATTGCACGAACCGTCTGTCCCACGTATGTCATTCCACATGGACATTTTAACATATAAATAACCTGTTTAGAATCACATGTATGAAAACCTTTCAATTAGATTTTATTCCCACGTGAAGGATGTACATTATCACCCCTAATTATGCTGTTACAATTTTGGCATGACCTACATGGGAACGTCCCTACTTTCTGTGTTCTTAGAAATGATTGTCTAGTCTCTTTTTTCTCTGTTATATCTGCCCTAATCAAATGATTAGCTATGGATCTATTTTTTCTATATATAACTCTCGGTTTTTGTCTGAACAGACTTCCATATTTTTCATCTGCTTTAAGTAAATTCCAATACATGTTCACCACCCTTCTTATCAGTTTAGAGTGACCGTCATATGTCGATATATATGTAAAGCTTCTATCTTTATTCTTTTTCTTCATCCTATTTTTCTTTACAATACAGAAATGTAGGTGCACTACTGTGGTAGATGTATACAATGACATTGGCTAATCCCTCAACACTGATGTTAAAATTGAGACATTCGCCAGTGTATCCTTATATTAAGGACACACCAGAGCCCGCACACCAACGCCAAGGTGAAACCTTGGCGTTGGTGTGCGGGCTCTGGTGTGTCCTTAACATAAGGATACACTGGCAAATGTCTCAATTTTAACATCAGTGTTGAGGGATTAGCCAATGTCATTGTATACATCTACCACAGTAGTGCACCTACATTTCTGTATTGTATTCTAATTGTTACACATCCACACCGTTTATCTGGTGTAGGATTCTATTGTGGCACTTGTAGTCCACTGCAGGCATCCTCCATTGTATGCATTTTTATGCTGGGGATCGCCCCTAGCAATGGACTACAAGGGCAGGATCTGCTCCCCCAGTATATATGCACAACTGCATTTGGGGTTGAGCACCTCCAGCCATTTGAGACCACGTTTTTTGTTGCTGTTCCTATTTTTCTTTCTCAATTCTTCCCTAGGAATTTGATCTACTTCTTCTGCTGTCTTAATTAATCCTTTTTCTTCATAACCTCTTTGGCCAATTTCCTAATTAGCATCTCTTTATTTTTAATATATTCCTCTTCCGTACTACAAATTCTTTTAGCCCGTATTATTTGACCTTTTGGTATTCCTCTTAATACCTGTGGGGCATGGCCACTGTTTTTATGTAATAAATTATTACGGTCACTCTTCTTGGCAAAAAGGGTGGTCTCAAACCTATTTCCTCCATAACGCACCTCTACATCCAAATAATGATCGAGGTTCCGAGGATCCGAATATAAACTGCAGCACTTTGGATACGTTTCAAAGGGTAGTGATTAAAGAAATAACAGAGGAATGGAACAAAGAGAAATATAGGATTAAACCGAATTTATCTAGAGAGGAAAAAACCGTATTAGAAGATCTAAAAAAGGAAACCGCAGTGATTATAAAAAAAAGTGGATAAAGGAGGGGCAGCGGTAGTTCAGGACAAAGAACTGTATATGTCAGAAGTATTCTCAATTAGATGTTTAAACTGTTTATGAAAAGTTGCATAATGATCCAACAAGAGAGATTAAAAAAGAGGTTGATTGTATAATAGAAGAAGCTTTTCTTCAAGGTATAATCACTAAGGAAGTGAAAGAATTACTCATTAATGATAACCCCCGTGTTCCCCTTCTGTAATTGCTACCAAAAATACACAAAGACATGAGTCGACCCCGGGGACGACCTATCGTCTCGGGGGTCTACTCAGTCTTATACCCTCTAGCGGTATATGTTGATACTTCTCTCCAGAAGATCGTTAAGAAATTGCTGAACTGTCTGCAAGACACGAATGAATTCTTGGATCATATAATGATGTGAAAATGGAGGGAGATATTTTACTCTGTACTCTAGACATTAAAAGTAGAGATGAGTGAACTTACAGTAAATTTGATTTGTCACGAACTTCTCGGCTCTGCAGTTGATGACTTATCCTGCGTAAATTAGTTCACCCTTCAGGTTCTCCGGTGGGCTGGAAAAGGTGGATACATTCCTAGGAAAGAGTCTCCTAGGACTGTATCCACCTTTTCCAGCCCACCGGAGCACCTGAAAGCTGAACTAATTTATGCAGGAAAAGTCATCAACTGCCGAGCCGAGAAGTTCGTGACGAATCGAATTTACTGTAAGTTCGCTCATCTCTAATTAAAAGCTTGTATACCAATATTCCTACAGATGAGGGAATATTGAGTATAAAAGAGGAACTAATTAAGGATGTTACTCTGAGTAATACTCAGATACAGTTCATAATGGATCTGCTGGAACTGATTTTGTATAAGAATTATTTTAGATTTGGACAAGATTTCTTTTTACAGCGACAGGGGACTTCGATGGGGTCCCCTGTCGCACCAAGTTTTGCTAATATTTTTATGAGTAAGTTTGAAGAAAAGTTCATTCCAGCACACCCATTATCAGTTCATGTGAAGAAATGGTTAAGGTATGTGGATGATCGTTTTGTCATCTGGACAGGGACCCCAAAGAAGTTGATGATATATATACAGTTTCTAAATAATTGTCACCCGTTAATAGAGTTCACATGTGAAAATAGCCCAAACCTCGTTCATTATTTGGATGTAGAGGTGCGTTATGGAGGGAATAGGTTTGAGACCACCCTTTTTTCCAAGAAGAGCGACCGTAATAATTTATTACATAAAAACAGTGGCCATGCCCCACAGGTATTCAGAGGAATACCAAAAGGTCAAATAATAAGGGCTAAAAGAATTTGTATTACGGAAGAGGAATATATTAAAAATAAAGAGATGCTAATTAGGAAATTGCCCAAAGAGGTTATGAAGAAAAATAATTAATTAAGACAGCAGAAGAAGTAGATCAAATTCCTAGGGAAGAATTGAGAAAGAAAAATAGGATGAAGAAAAAGAATAAAGATAGAAGCTTTACATGTATATCGACATATGACGGTCACACTAAACTGATAAGAAGGGTGGTGAACAAGTATTGGAATTTACTTAAAGCAGATGAAAAATATGGAAGTCTGTTCAGACAAAAACCGAGATTTATATATAGAAAAAATAGATCCATAGCTAATCATTTGATTAGGGCAGATATAACAGAGAAAAAAAGAGACTAGACAATCATTTCTAAGAGCACAGAAAGTAGGGACGTTCCCATGTAGGTCATGCCAAAATTGTAACAGCATAATTAGGGGTGATAATGTACATCCTTCACGTGGGAATAAAATCTAATTAAAAGGTTTTCATACATGTGATTCTAAACAGGTTATTTATATGTTAAAATGTCCATGTGGAATGACATACGTGGGACAGACGGTTCGTGCAATGAAAATTAGACTAAATGAGCATAGAAGTTCCATCAGGTTGTTTAAAAAGCAAATGGAGAATGGAGATACTGTATCTGGAGATTATGGCAATAAAGAGAAATACGGGGAGTCAAGTCTGGCTAGACATTTTGTAGAGAATGGGCATCAGATAAGTGAGTTAAAATGGTTAATACTGGAGGAGATAGAGGGTATTAATAGTGAACAGGTAAAGAAGAGATTAAATCAAAGAGAAGTTTTTTAGATACATTGTCTTGATTCTTTGGCCCCAAAAGGGATTAATGAAAGCTGTTATTTTAATGTGTTCTTATGAATACTGTCCGATCAGAACCCTGGTTTTAATTATTTTATATTATTTTGTATATAGAAATGAATTCTCGCGAGAGAACGTACCTGTATAAGTAGGTGGTGGTGGGTTCACAGGAACTATGTTGAGAAAGGGAGGAGACTCCTGAAACGTCCAGCAGCTCGCATGCTAGCGAGCCTTTCCACACCCCCTCAGAATTAGCGTCCACATGGCCAGGAACTTACCGTCCAACAAGCAGCAAGCCTCGCATGGAGAGTTCTGAAGACACCGAGTGGATCAATCTCTGAACAGTTTATTGAGCATCGGGTGATTATGTTCTGTATATCTCATTGCAAGTTTGTATATGAAGGAATATTGAGATAAAGAACTTTTTAAGTGCAATTCCCAGTCATATGTCTGTTTCTACATTTCCCGGTTTATTGCACTCAGGAAACGGAGCCCTGAGAAAGACAGAGGGAAGCCACCCAGTATGTGCCCACCTGTGGTCTGATTGCATTGAAAAGTTGATACATACTGTTTACAGTATATACAGCTATCTATAGATAGCTGTATGTCCTGTATACCGCCCAAAGGGGCTATGGGAGCAGGGAGTCCTGTCAGTCTGGTGCGGGATTCCCGGCTCCTGTATAGTATACACGGATACACTATGCACCCCTGTATACTATACGGCTAGGGAAGGAGAGTATTGATGCCACACTCCTCATCTCCTTAAACTCTTTGGATTGGACGCTCAGCATCCGACCCACAGAGTGGTACCTGAAGACAGTGAAAAAACTACCACAGGGAACAAAATTGTCTCCACACATCAGAAAGCTGCCAAAAGGCAGGAAAAAGCTGCGACAGTTTTTCTGGCAGTCATTCCTGGCGTTTTTGCTGGTGGGAAAAAACCTCAGTGGAATCCTAGCCTTAAAGGGGTTATCCAGGAATAGAAAAACAGTGCTAATTTCTTTCAAAAACAGCTTCTCGTCTGTCTCCAGGTTGGGTGTGGTTCAGCTTAGTTCAATTGAAGTGAATGGGACATGTTTTAATACAACACCCAACCTGGGGGCAGACGTGGAGCTGTTTTTGAAACAAATAGCTTTGTTTTTTTTATTCACGGATAACACCTTTAAGTACTATGACTTTTTATTGCACATTGCACAATTCTCTAGTTCCCATTGCCTTCAAGACAATGTGAGCCTAGAGTTCCATAAGGCACCATGAGGCTCCAGACTATTCTGCCGACATAGGGTTTTGATTTGCTGTTTGTCGTTTTTATGGTGGGTGAGAGTCCAACATGTCGGGGTAGCAGCGAGTTACAGAATATGAGGGAAAAACAGGAGAAATCTTGAAGACGGTTGTGTGAGGGCGGACAAGATATTGTGAGGATTGGAGACTATGTGAGGGGTGGTATTGGGAGTTCAGGTCACGGATGAATGGAGAAGACAGGTTGTGGAGGGCCTTGTATGTCATTGTGAACAGTTTAAAAGGGTACTCCGCCCCTAGACACCCTAGACTCCACCCCCGCAATCTCAGCTGTGGCACCCCAGACATCCAGTGCATGGAGGGAACCGGGGAGGACGTGACATCACAACCATGCCCCGCCCCCTCCCATAGACTTGCATTGAGGGGTGTGGCCGTGATGTCATAGACTTGCATTGAGGCTGCATGGCCGTGGTGTCACCAGCCTCCGGCGCTGCACCCGATGCCCTATACAAACACCGGGTGCAACAGTGAGATCCCCAGCAGTCAGGACCCCCGCGATCAGACATCTTATCCCCTATCCTTTGGGTAGGGGGTAAGATGTCTAGGGGCGGAGTACCACTTTGGCGACACATAGCCAGTGATGGGCTTGGCAGAAGGGAAAGACAGAGGAGGAGCAAGGAAAGAAAAGAGGCGGAGGCGCTCCTTGTGGAATAAGATCACTACAATGTAAAGGGGGAGGGTAGGGGGAAAAATCACCGCTCACCAGACAAAGTTGTGTAGCCCATACACAACAATGGTGATCGCGTAGATAAATATTCCGGATCTGCAGCCTTCCTGATGTAGGACAACGGTGAACAGAGCGGGCTTCTGGTTCAGGAATTCATCGGCGCTGACCGGGAGAAGGACACCAGACAGGTACGATACCTTCACAGGGGGTTTTATTGTGGATAATGCAACGCGTTTCACCACGCATGCGTGGCTTCATCAGGCATGCAAATGAGCATTCACATCTTACTTTTATATGTGGGGATTAACCCCTTCCCATCACAATTAAAATTAAAAAGTGCCGGGGCCAACCTCCGCACATCCAAATGGAACACAGATAAAAACCCAAGAATTACAAAAATAGAAAGTATACATAGAAATAGGCATATCTAAAAAAAAAACATAATACCACATGCCTAAAAATTGTACATGTACTATGAATAAATGAAAACATATACATAGATTTATGCAACATAATATATATATAAAGAGATAAGAAAAATTCTTAGTCGGGACTTAGTATTATAATTTAAAGTTACTTCGGAGTATCTAGTCATTCCTTTGCTACTTTGTGTAGCTAGATTTAATATATATAGCATACCGTTATTAACCCCTTAAGGACACAGGGCGTATCCATACGCCCCCGTTTCCAAGTCCTTAAGGACACAGGGCGTATGGATACGCCCTGCGCATTTCCGTCCCCAGCCACTAGCTGGAGGGGAGCTGGTGCCGGATGCCTGCTGAAAGCGATGGCCGCAGATCGCTGGACAATTCAGTCCAGTGAACTGCGGCGGATTCTGGGTCAATCGGGTCTCCAGTGACCCGGTGACCCGTCTCTGACGGCCCCGAACAGCCATAGCCAGCAGGGGTGAGGTGGCACTGGTGCCACCTCACGATCGCCCTGATTCGTCGGCCAGTTTCCCGGCCGACCAATCAGGGCGCCTGCTGCGGGTGTCACTCCTGCAACCCGCTCCGCTCCTCTTCCGGAGGACGTGAGCGGGTGCGGGAAGAAGACCCCGGGAGCTGGGGACCCCGATCCGTCCCTGTTGGGATCGGGGCCCCAGAAGCGACGGCAGCGGCGAGGGACTGACCTGCGCGGCGTCGTGGAGCAGCAGTTGGAGGTGAGTGACAGCCTCCTGCTGTTGCTTAGCAACAGCTCCCAGCATGCAAAAAGGGCATGCTGGGAGCTGTAGTTATGCAACAGCAGGAGGCAGACCACCACAACTCCCAGCATTCCCTTATGGGCATGCTGGGACTTATGGTTTTGCAACAGCTGGAGGCACATTTTTTCTATGGAAAAGTGTACCTTCAGCTGTTGTATAACTACAACTCCCAGCTTGCACAATCAGCTAAAGTGCATGCTGGGAGTTGTAGTGGTGCATCTGCTGGTTGCATAACTACAACTCCCAGCATGCCCGTTGGCTGTCGGTGACTGCTGAGAGTTGTAGTTTTGCCTCCAGCTGTTGCATAACTACAAGTCCCAGCATGCCCTTCCGCTGTCCGTACATGCTGGGGGTTGTATCGTTTGCAACAGCTGAAGGCACACTGATTGCAAAACACTGAGTTTATTACCAAACTGTGTTTCACAACCAGTGTGCCTCCAGCTGTTGCAAAACTACAACTCCTAGCATGCACTGATAGACCGTACATGCTGGGAATTGTAGTTTTGCAACAGCTGGAGGTATCCCCCCCCCCCCCAATGTGAACGTACAGGGTACACTCACATGGGCGGAGGTTTACAGTAAGCATCCGGCTGCAAGTTTGAGCTGCGGCAAATTTTCTGCCGCAGCTCAAACTGCCAGCGAGAAACTACTGTGAACCCCCGCCCGTGCGACTGTACCCCAAAAACACTACACTACACTACCACAAAATAAAATAAAAAGTAAAAAACACTACATATACACATCCCCCTACACATCCCCCCTCCCCTCCCCAGTAAAAATGAAAAACATCTGGTACGCCACTGTTTCCAAAACAGAGCCTCCAGCTGTTGCAAAACAACTACTCCCAGTATTGCCAGATAGCCACTGACTGTCCAGACATGCTGGGAGTTGTACAACAGCTGGAGGCACCCTGTTTGGGAATCACTGGCGTAGAATACCCCTATGTCCACCCCTATGCAAATCCCTAATGTAGACCTCAAATGCGCATGGCACTCTCACTTTGGAGCCCTGTCGTATTTCAAGGCAACAGTTTATGGTCACATATGGGGTATCGCCGTACTCGGGAGAGATTGTGCTACTAATTTTTGGGGGTATTTTCTGCTTTAACCCTTTTTAAAAATGTAAAATTTTTGGGAAAGCAAGCATTTTAGGTAAAAAAAATATATATATTTTTTAAATATACAAAAGTCGGGAATCACCTGTGGGGTATTAAGGTTCACATTACCCCTTGTTACGTTCCCCGAGGGGTCTAGTTTCCAAAATGGTATGCCATGTGTTTTTTTTTTTTTGCTGTTCTGGCACCATAGGGGCTTCCTAAATGCGGCATGCCCCCAGAGCAAAATTTGCTTTCAAAAAGCCAAATGTGACTCCTTCTCTTCTGAGACCTGTAGTGCGCCAGCAGAGCACTTTTCACCCCCACATGGGGTGTTTTCTGAATCAGGAGAAATTGGGCTTCAAATTTTGGGGGGTAATGTAAAATTTTTGGGAAACCAAGCATTTTAGGTAAAAAAAAAAATATTCTTTTTACATATACAAAAGTTGCTGTTCTGGCACCATAGGGGCTTCCTAAAGGTGACATGCCCCCCCAAAAACCATTTGTCGCTCCTTCCCTTCTGAGCCCTCTACTGCGCCCGCCGAACACTTTACATAGACATATGAGGTATGTGCTTACTCGAGAGAAATTGGGTTTCAAACACAAGTAAAAAATTTCTCCTTTTTACCCCTTGCAAAAATTGGGTCTACAAGAACATGCGAGTGTAAAAAATGAAGATTTTGAATCTTCTCCTTCACTTTGCTGCTATTCCTGTGAAACGCCTAAAGGGTTAAAACACTTACTGAATGTCATTTTGAATACTTTGGGGGGTGCAGTTTTTATAATGGGGTCATTTGTGGGGTATTTCTAATATGAAGATCCTTCAAATCCACTGAACTGGTCACTGAAAAATAGTGAGTTTGAAAATTTTGTGAAAAATGTCAAAATTGCTGCTGAACTTTGAAACCCTCTGGTGTCTTCCAAAAGTAAAAACTCATAAATTTTATGATGCAAACATAAAGTGGACATATTGTATATGTGAACCAAAAAAAAAGCATTCCAGAGTTATTAATGTTTAAAGTGACGGTGGTCAGATGTTCAAAAAATGCTCTGGTCCTTAAGGTGAAAAAGGGCTCAGTCTTTAAGGAGTTAAATAAACCATAATATACATGTGCTAGTTATACTATAAATAGAGAAATAGTGAATATATATACACAATTAACGTACATTTTCTATGGTCTCATTGAGACCCCCCCCCCCCCCGGGGCTAAAGTAGCGAGTCTATGTATCCAATAAGATTCTCTGTTGATTAGACATTGATAACGATTCGGAGTATTCTGCGGAATACTTTTGATAATAATCAGTTTAAACGAATCCATGGGAGTTATTATGTACAATTGAAAAATGTCTCGAAATTCCATGTAACATAAACCCATGGGATTATGTTACATGGAATTTCGAGACATTTTTCAATTGTACATAATAACTCCATGGATTCGTTTAAACTGATTATTATCGAAAGTATTCCGCAGAATACTCCGAATCGTTATCAATGTCTAATCAACAGAGAATCTTATTGGATACATAGACTCGCTACTTTAGCCCCGGGGGGTCTCAATGAGACCATAGAAAATGTACGTTAATTGTGTATATATATTCACTATTTCTCTATTTATAGTATAACTAGCACATGTATATTATGGTTTATTTAATAACGGTATGCTATATATATTAAATATAGCTATACAAAGTAGCAAAGGAATGACTAGACTAGATACTCCGAAGTAACTTTAAATTATAATACTAAGTCCCGACTAAGAATTTTTCTTATCTCTTTATATATATTATGTTGCATAAATCTATGTATATGTTTTTATTTATTCATAGTACATGTACAATTTTATGCATGTGGTATTATGTTTTTTTTAGATATGCCTATTTCTATGTATACTTTCTATTTTTGTAATTCTTGTGCTTTTATCTGTGTTCCATTTGAGATGTGCGGACGTTGGCCCCGGCACTTTTTAATTTTAATTGTGATGGGAAGGGGTTAATCCCCACATATAAAAGTAAGATGTGAATGCTCATTTGCATGCCTGATGAAGCTACGCATGCGTGGCGAAACGCGTTGCATTATCCACAATAAAACCCTCTGTGAAGGTATCCTACCTGTCTGGTGTCCTTCTCCCGGTCAGCGCCGATGAATTCCTGAACCAGAAGCCCGCTCTGTTCAGAGGAGGAGCGAGGTAGATTAGTTGGGCAACAAAAGTAAGGATGGAATGGAGAGGAGCAGAGAAGGCCACAGAGGAGGATGTTGCAGCAGTCCAGGCAGGTGATGATAAGGGCATCTACTAGCATTTATGTTACATCAGTGTTGAGAAAAGAGGGGATTTGGAAAACATTTTTGAGGTAAAGACAGTAGGTAAGGGCTTGGATGTGAGGTTTAAATGACAGCAAAATTTAAGGTAATCCTGAAGCAACACATGTGTAGCACGGAGGGGAAAGTGAAGCCATTGTCTGTAGTTGATAGATAGAGTAGGGGTGCCGATGATAAACCTTATTTTTTACATGAAAAGTTTTAGAAAGCAGGGGGAGGAATATATAAATTACTGTGGGATTATGGATAAAAGAGGTAGAATCGAGTGCCATCAGTATAAAATAGGTTACAGTGAAAGGTGACCAGTATATGTATATGTATCTAACCTACGGACATTGCTAAATAGTTTGAGTTGAGTGAGTAGCATAGTATGGGTAGGGATGGAGGAGGACAACCAGGAGGCAAGCAGGCAGCGTAAAGGACCAGGAGGACTACATGTATTAGTTGGGGTATCTTGGGGAGAGGAGGGGAAACATGTTCCGGAGGAGGAAACTGGTGGAAAAGTAGGGAACGCATTGTGAAAGGAAGTGTTATATCCCACGTATTTTATATGTAAGCTAGGACCATGCGCCAGTAATCAACTGTAGAAGGACAGACACCCCATGCCAAGTATCTGTTAGTGGAGTAGAGCATTTTGGGCATGCCATGATCCTGTTAGGGAAAGCCAGAGTGGGGAGTATAGTGAAGCCGTAAAGGGCTTTATGGGCCAATTTAAAATAAGTTTCACGCCATCTCTCATTGATGACACTTTTGCGAACCTTATGCCAGCCCTGTAAGATACAGTCCAAAATATATCCATTAGGAATCCAGCTGGCCCAAGAGAAAAAAAAGGTATCTGGGTAAATTTTAAGGAGAAGGGCTGGATAGAGAGTGGAGATTACGAGGATTAGAACCTATGAGGTTATCCACCGCGTGTATAGGGTCTTCCTTTACATGGTAAATCAAGACCTTTCAGAAATTCCGCCCCTACAGAGGCATCAGAAGGTGTCTCTTGGTATAATTTAGCATAATAGGTGGCCAGAGATTTATTAACGGTCAATATGTAGCATTCCATCTTCGCCCCTTAGTTTAGAGAGTCAATCTCTCCCGTCTATACAGGCCATAATTCAAATTGAGCTCTGGCCGCCTTCCATGCCTCCCTAGCAGAGTCAGTGGGAGAGTGGCGAAAGAGGGTATAAGCTTGATGCAGTCGAGTGCTAGCAGCTAGTGATGTCGCGAACATAACATTTTCGGTTCGCAAACCGCGAACGCGAACTTCCGCAAAAGTTCGCGAATCAGGCGAACCACCATTGACTTCAATGGGCAGGCGAATTTTAAAACCCACAGGGATTCTTTCTGGCCACAATAGTGATTTAAAAGTTGTTTCAAGGGGACTAATACCTGGACTGTGGCGTGCCGGAGTGGGATCCATGGCAAAATTCCCATGGAAAATTACATAGTTGATGCAGAGTCTGGTTTTAATCCATAAAGGGCATAAATCACCTAACATTCCTAAATGGTTTGGAAAAACGTGCTTTAGCCCCCTTTAGGCAGCACATAGAGCCCCCCTTTTGGCATCCCATAGTTAGATCCCCCCTTTAGGAAGCGCAGATTCCCCCATGTTAGGCAGCACATAGTTAGAGCCCCCCTTTAGGCAGCACATAGTTAGAGCCTCCCTTTAGGCAGCACATATTTAGATCCCCCCTTTAGGCAGCACATAGATTCCCCCATATTAGGCAGCACATAGTTAGAGCCCTCCTTTAGGCAACCCAAGGCCCCAGCGCTGCAAGTCAGCAGTGCTAACCTCTGAGCCACCATGCTACCCTTACCATACATCTAATATGCAAGGTTGCTAAAATGGACAGAGATGTCAGCAGAGAGTACCAGAAAAATTAGGCATGTACACATGGCTCAACAATTTGGTTTTGTTGCAGCCGTAGCTGTAGCAGCGCCCAGAAAAATTGCGGCAGCATAAAAAGTGCAGCACCAGAGGCCAGAAAAATTAGGCATGTACACATGGCTGAAATATAAGAACAAGAGCATATCCAAGAGTCCAGAAGACTCTATAATGCAGAACGGAGAAACAGACAAAGAAATTATTTTCTAAATAAAAATTTTCATCAAATAAAGAAACAGAGTTCATCCCTCTCTGTATTTTATTTTTGAAAATTTAAGTTTAAAAATCACACACAACAAGCGTTCCTTTGTGTAATGGTAAGTACTCTTGAAAATTCAAGTTTAAATTATCATAAAGTCCAGAAGGGGGGGTGCCGGTGATGTGGAGCAAGACCAAGACACTGCTGAGCTCTGCGATGACGGCATTCTGGTGGTGGCAACAGCATGCGTTGATTGGCGTCCCGTCTGGCTGACCCCGGGTGCCGATGCATCCTGTCTGACTGTGCCACTAGCTCCTTGCGACGACCTCCCCCTGCTTCCAACTCGTCTCCTCCTCCTCTCTGTCTCCCCATCTGAACTTTCCCCCTCTTCTTCTCTTCTAGCGGGCACCCACGTGGCATCCACGGACACATTGTCATCATCAACACCTTCACCGCTATCTGAAACCTCAAGAAAGGAAGCAGCAGCGGGTACAACGTCATCATCACACCGTACATCCATGTGTGTAATGCTGCCTGACTGAGACATATCCCTGTTAACTACATCCTCTGGCAATAATGGTTGCGCATCACTCATGTCTTCAAACTGATGTGTAAATAACTCTTCTGACGGATCAAGTAAAGCTGCTGTGGTGCTAGTGTTGTTGGTGGCGGCAGGCGGTGCCCGAAGCTAAGCTAGAGGAGGAGAAGGACGGTGCGTCAAGGTTCCGAGCGGAAGTTGTAGTAGATTAGGTGTCTTGTGATAGCCAGCCAACTAAGTCCTCAGAACTTTGGGGGTTCAGGGTACGTGGCCTCTGATCACTGGCCATTCTAGGGCCAAAGGGAATCCCAGCACCACGACGGCCCCTGCGGGGTAGCCTTCCTCTGCCTGTCATTTTTTTGGTTAAATTTGCACAAGTGTCACATCAAATGTGATTTGTACTAGGGTGACACAATTTGCCCTGCAGGCAAAAAAACCTGGTAACTTTGACGTGAACTGACAGTGACAACTGGTTTTATTTAACAGCCAAAAAAGGTTTTTTATTTTTATTTGCACAACTGTCACACCTAATGTGATTTGCACTAGGGTGACACAATTTGCCCTGCAGGCAAAAAAAACTGGCAACTGTGATGTGAACTGACAGTGACAACTGGTTTTATTTAACAGCCAAAAAATGTATTTTTTTTTATTTGCACAACTGTCACACCAAATGTGATTTGCACTAGTGTGACAATGAGAAAAAAAGCTTGCCAGCGGAGTTCCCTTTTATGCAGTGGTCCCCAACCAGGGTGCCTCCAGCTGTTGCAAAACACACGGACTGATATATTTCAGCCCTTTGAATACTGTAGTAGTTAGTTGCTTTAAAGAAAAAAAGCTTGCCAGCGGAGTGCCCCTTTTATGCAGTGGTCCCCAACCAGGGTGCCTCCAGCTGTTGCAAAACACACGGACTGATATCTTTCAGCCCTTTGAATACTGTAGTAGTTAGTTGCTTGAAGGAACTTAAGTTTGATTCTGGAGTACCCCTTTTAACCAGCGGTTCCCTCCCAACCAGGGTGCCTCCAGCTGTTGCAAGACACACGGACTGATATCTTTCAGCTCTAAAAAGGGCTTTTTTGGGTGCTGTCCTTAAAGCAGATGTTACACTAGTGCTTTAGAAGTAAACTGGACCCTGAATACACCACCTAGCAGCAACCTAGCTATCGCTTTCCCTATACAGCAGGAGCAGCTTCTCTGTCCCTCCACTTCCTAAGCCTGCAGCATGCTGAATGAGGGTAAAATGGTGTCCGTGCAAGAGGTAGGAGGGTCTGGAAGGGAGGGACTGCTGCTGATTGGCTGTAATGTGTCTGCTGACTCTGACTCACAGGGTCAAAGTTTACTGCAATGTTAAAGTATAGGGGGCGGATCGAACTTCACATATGTTCGCCCGACGATGCGAACGCGAACATGCTAAATTCAACGGGAACTGTTCACCGGCGAACAATTCACGACATCTCTACTCCTCACTATGTCAGCGAATTCTGATCCTCTATATAAAAACTATTATTAATATAATGTTGCCACACACTGTACCCTCTGAATATAATACTACCAAACACTGTACCCTCTGAATATAATACAACCACACACTGTATCCTCTGAATATAATACAACCACACACTGTACCCTCTGAATATAATACAACCACACACTGCACTCTCTGAATATAATACAACCACACACTGTATCCTCTGAATATAATACAACCACACACTGTACCCTCTGAATATAATACAACCACATACTGAATCATCTTAATATAATACTGCCACATACTGTATCCTCTGAATATAATACAACCACACATTGCACCCTCTGAATATAATACAACCACACACTGTACCTCTGAATATAATACTACTACACATTGTACCCTCTGAATATAATACAACCACACACTCTATCCTCTGAATATAATACTACTACACATTGTTTCCTCTGAATATAATACTACCTCACACTGCGCCCTTTAAGTATAACCTTACAAGACAGTGCACCCTCTGAATAAATACCGCAATAAAATGTGGCCTATGAAAACTGTACCACCCCAGAAATTCTTTGTAATATACACCATACCTCTGAAATGCAAAACACTCTGGGCCCTGTCCTGTGGCCCCACATAATAATAATGCCCCCTGTCCTGTGCCTCCAAATTAATAATAATGCCCCCTGTCCTGTGGCTGCACATAATAATGCCCCTGTCCTACTGTACCCTGTGTACAGGGTTAATATGCTCAGTGATGTCACATTATGGAGTTAATACACACAGTGATGTCACAGTACAGGGATATTGGACACAGTGATGTCACAGTACAGGGATAATGCACATATTGATGTCACAGTACAGGGATAATATACACAGTTATGTCACAGTACAGGGATATTGGACACAGTGATGTCACAGTATAGGGGAAATACGCAGTGATGTCACAGTCCAGGGGTAATACACAGTGATGGCAAAGTACACAGATAATGCACAGAGATGTGACAGTTCAGGTGTAATACACAGTGATGTCACAGTACAGGGATAATACACAGTGATGTCACAGTACAGGGATAATACACAGTGATATCACGTTACAGGTAAAATACACACAGTGATGTCACAGTACAGGGATAATACACAGTGATGTCACAGTACGGGTAAAATACACACAGCGATGTCAAGGTACAGGGGTAACACACAATGATGGCACTTTACAGGGGTAATACACAATGATGTCAAAGTACAAGGATAATACCCACAGTGATGACACAGTACAGGGGTAATACACAGTGATGAGACAGTACAGGGGTAATACACAGAGATGACACAGTACAGGGGTAATACACAATGATGAGACAGTACAGGGGTAATACACAATGATGTCACAGTACAAGGATAATACCCACAGTGATGACACAGTACAAGGGTAATACACAATGATGAGACAGTACAGGGGTAATACACAATGATAACACAGTACAGGGGTAATACACAATGATGACACAGTACAGGGGTAATACACAATGATAACACAGTACAGGGGTAATACACAATGATAACACAGTACAGGGGTAATACACAGTGATGACACAGTACAGGGGTAATACACAATGATGACACAGTACAGGGGTAATACACAATGATGACACAGTAGAGGGGTAATACACAGTGATGACACAGTACAGGGGTAATACACAATGATTTCACAGTACAGGGATAATACACAATTATGTCACAGTACAGGGATAATACACAGTGATGTCACAGTACAGGGGTAATTCACCATGATGGTACAGTATAGGGGTAATACACAATGATGACACATGTGGTAGCCCTTGGGGGGTGCATGGTAGTGGTGGTATAGTATCGGTATATGAGGGGTTATCGGTATATGTTAACCCTATAGTTCGTGACGCCAGGCTGAGGGCTGGTATGCTGAATCAATGTTCTGGCCTATCGCCGCCCTTCCCAGTAACGATAGGTGCATGAAATGACTGAAGGTCCACAAAGTGATTGAACTTGAACGTGAATAACTTTACTAAAGTGCTTGCAATATCCACGGCACAGTAACAGTCTCATATAAACAGTCCTTAGGTTACTTAGTGACTGACAATTGTTGCGGACCTCCAAATTAATAATAATGCCCCCTGTCCTGTGGCTGCACATAATAATGCCCCTGTCCTACTGTACCCTGTGTACTGTACAGGGTTAATATGCTCAGTGATGTCACATTATGGAGTTAATACACACAGTGATGTCACAGTACAGGGATATTGGACACAGTGATGTCACAGTACAGGGATAATGCATATATTGATGTCACAGTACAGGGATAATATACTCAGTTATGTCACAGTACAGGGATATTGGACACAGTGATGTCACAGTATAGGGGAAATACGCAGTGATGTCACAGTCCAGGGGTAATACACAGTGATGGCAAAGTACACAGATAATGCACAGGGATGTGACAGTTCAGGTGTAATACACAGTGATGTCACAGTACAGGGATAATACACAGTGATGTCACAGTACAGGGATAATACACAGTGATGTCACAGTACAGGGATAATACACAGTGATGTCACAGTACAGGGATAATACACAGTGATGTCACAGTACAGGGATAATACACAGTGATATCACAGTACAGGTAAAATACACACAGTGATGTCACAGTACAGGGATAATACACAGTGATGTCACAGTACAGGGATAATACACACAGTGATGTCACAGTACAGGGATAATACACAGTGATGTCACAGTACAGGTAAAATACACACAGCGATGTCAAGGTACAGGGGTAACACACAATTATGGCACTTTACAGGGGTAATACACAATGATGTCACAATACAGGAGTAATACACAATGATGTCAAAGTACAAGGATAATACACAGTGATGTCACAGTACAGGGGTAATACACAATGATGACACAGTACAGGAGTAATACAAAATGATGTCAAAGTACAAGGATAATACCCACAGTGATGACACAGTACAGGGGTAATACACAGTGATGACACAGTACAGGGGTAATACACAGAGATGACACAGTACAGGGGTAATACACAATGATGAGACAGTACAGGAGTAACACACAATGATGACACAGTACAGGGGTAATACACAGTGATAACACAGTAGAGGGGTAATACACAGTGATGACACAGTACAGGGGTAATACACAGTGATATCACAGTACAGGTAAAATACACACAGTGATGTCACAGTACAGGGATAATACACAGTGATGTCACAGTACAGGGATAATACACACAGTGATGTCACAGTACAGGGATAATACACAGTGATGTCACAGTACAGGTAAAATTTACACACAGCGATGTCAAGGTACAGGGGTAACACACAATGATGGCACTTTACAGGGGTAATACACAATGATGTCACAGTACAGGAGTAATACACAATGATGTCAAAGTACAAGGATAATACACAGTGATGTCACAGTACAGGGGTAATACACAATGATGACACAGTACAGGAGTAATACACAATGATGTCAAAGTACAAGGATAATACCCACAGTGATGACACAGTACAGGGGTAATACACAGAGATGACACAGTACAGGGGTAATACACAATGATGAGACAGTACAGGAGTAACACACAATGATGACACAGTACAGGGGTAATACACAGTGATAACACAGTAGAGGGGTAATACACAGTGATGACACAGTACAGGGGTAATACACAGTGATAACACAGTACAGGGGTAATACACAGTGATGACACAGTACAGGGGTAATACACAATGATTTCACAGTACAGGGGTAATACACAATGATGACACAGTACAGGGGTAATACACAATGATTTCACAGTACAGGGGTAATACACAGTGATGACACAGTACAGGGGTAACACACAATGATAACACAGTACAGGGGTAATACACAGTGATGACACAGTACAGGGGTAATAGACAATGATAACACAGTACAGGGGTAATACACAATGATGACACAGTACAGGGGTAATACACAATGATGACACAGTAGAGGGGTAATACACAGTGATGACACAGTACAGGGGTAATACACAATTATGTCACAGTACAGGGATAATACACAGTGATGTCACAGTACAGGGGTAATTCACCATGATGGTACAGTATTGGGGTAATACACAATGATGACACATGTGGTAGCCCTTGGGGGGTGTATGGTAGTGGTGGTATAGTATCGGTATATGAGGGGTTATTGGTATATGTTAACCCTATAGTTCGTGACGCCAGGCTGAGGGCTGGTATGCTGAATCAATGTTACTGGCCTATCGCCGCCCTTCCCAGTAACGATAGGTGCATGAAATGACTGAAGGTCCACAAAGTGATTGTACTTGAACGTGAATAACGTTACTGAAGTGCTTGCAATATCCACGGCACAGTAACAGTCTCATATAAACAGTCCTTAGGTTACTTAGTGACTGACAATTGTTGCGGACCTTTAGTTAATGATACAGTCTCTGAATTTAGGGAGAGATTTGCAGATCCGTCCGGATTTAGGGGAGTTATTAGGTCCGGTGATGCTGCAGAGTGTTTGGGAATTGATACACTCTATAATTAGATTGTTCAGCCGTCGCCGCAAGGCTCGGGCCTAACTCACTGGGTTAGTTGCTGCGCAGATCCTTCTCTCATGACAGCCCACGAGGTAAGAGAGCTGTTGCTAGCTTAGCAACCCAGGAACAAGAGAGAGAGAAGATGGCCGCCGCTCCCTTATATGGGCAGGGGGCGGGGCGAATCTGATTGGTCCGAACATCTGCCATTCACCATTACATGGTGTAATGGGATTGCTTACATCACAGGGCCTCCAAAGGTCCTTAAGCTTAATACCATAGAGTTCACCGAGTCACATGACCTGCAGGTCCAGCAACACTATGGAAACAAGTAATTAACCATTTATTTACATATATATTATCCTATTTACATTGATCTTTGCATAAAATACCGATCTATAAACTGAAATAGAGGCGACTAGGGGTAGACTGGATGACAGGGATCCCTACGTCCTAGGGACTCTGGCTATGGGGACCCATACATAAATAGGTACCGTATAGAATGCGGTACCGGGACACCACACACAGTACAGGGGTAATACACAATGATGACACAGTACAGGGGTAATACACAATGATGACACAGTACAGGGGTAATACACAGAGATGACAGTACAGGGGTAATACACAGTGATGGCACAGTACAGGGGTAATACACAGTGATGGCACAGTACAGGGGTAATACACAGTGATGACACAGTACAGGGGTAATACACAATGATGGCACAGTACAGGGGTAATACACAGTGATGTCACAGTACAGGGGTAATACACAGTGATGACACAGTACAGGGGTAATACACAGTGATGACACAGTAGAGGGGTAATACACAATGATGGCACAGTACAGGGGTAATACACAATGATGGCACAGTACAAGGGTAATACACAATGATGGCACAGTACAGGGGTAATACACAATGATGACACAGTATAGGGGTAATACACAATGATGACACAGTACAGGGGTAATACACAGAGATGACAGTACAGGGGAAATACACAGTGATGGCACAGTACAGGGGTAATACACAGTGATGGCACAGTACAGGGGTAATACACAATGATGACACAGTACAGGGGTAATACACAATGATGACACAGTACAGGGGTAATACACAGAGATGACAGTACAGGGGTAATACACAGTGATGGCACAGTACAGGGGTAATACACAGTGATGGCACAGTACAGGGGTAATACACAGTAATGACACAGTACAGGGGTAATACACAATGATGGCACAGTACAGGGGTAATACACAGTGATGTCACAGTACAGGGGTAATACACAGTGATGACACAGTAGAGGGGTAATACACAGTGATGACACAGTAGAGGGGTAATACACAATGATGGCACAGTACAGGGGTAATACATAATGATGGCACAGTACAAGGGTAATACACAATGATGGCACAGTACAGGGGTAATACACAGTGATGACACAGTACAGGGGTAATACACAGTGATGGCACAGTACAAGGGTAATACACAATGATGGCACAGTACAAGGGTAATACACAATGATGGCACAGTACAGGGGTAATACACAGTGATGACACAGTACAGAGGTAATACACAGTGATAACACAGTACAGGGGTAATACACAATTATGGCACAGTACAGGGGTAATACACAATGATGGCACAGTACAAGGGTAATACACAATGATGGCACAGTACAGGGGTAATACACAGTGATGGCACAGTACAGGGGTAATACACAATGATGGCACAGTACAGGGGTAATACACAGTGATGACACAGTACAGGGGTAATACACAATGATGACACAGTACAGGAGTAATACACAGTGATAACACAGTACAGGAGTAATACACAGTGATGACACAGTACAGGGGTAATACACAGTGATGACACAGTACAGGGGTAATACACAATGATGACACAGTACAGGGGTAATACACACTGATAACACAGTACAGGAGCAATACACAGTGATGACACAGTACAGGGGTAATATACACTGATGACACAGTACAGGGGTAATACACAATGATGACACAGTACAGGGGTAATACACAGTGATGACACAGTACAGGGGTAATACACAGTGATGTCACAGTACAGAGGTAATACACAATGATGACACAGTACAGGGATAATACACAGTGATGTCACAGTACAGGGGTAATACACAATGATGACACAGTACAGGGATAATACACAGTGATGACACAGTACAGGGGTAATACACAGTGATGTCACAGTACAGGGGTAATACACAGTGATGTCACAGTACAGGGGTAATACACAGTGATGACACAGTAGAGCGGTAATACACAGTTCTCGCAGCAGGCCTCCATATGAGTCTGATCACATGACCAGCAGGTGGCGGGGCTGAGCAGGCAGGCTGAGATCGCTCAGTGTATGGCAGTGTTTCCCATGCAGGGTGTGTACAGATATTGCAAAACTACAACCCTTGGCATGCATAGACAGCTGTCTGGGTATGCTGGGAGTTGTAGCTTTGCAACAGCTGGATGCACACACTGATTGGGAAACACTGCTGTATGTAGGCAGTGAAGAACAGATGGGGTGATACCATTGCGGGATTACTTCCCGCTTGGTGGTGTCACCCCATTTGCAGGTTTCACGCGGTGTGGTTCCCACCCTCCTGGCAACACCACTGGTCTCCGCACAAAGCTGCCGTGACGGGCCCTATCCCCTCCCCCATAAAGACACCAGGGAAAGTAGCAAGTCAGGAGGTGGCAAGTAGAAGGGTATGCTCTCTGGTGCCACATAAAACAGCAGGCAGACTCATGGCAGACTCATCCTATGATCGGCACTCAGCTTGCCTGGTAATAGATGGGAAAAAAATCTCGGGCAGCAAAGTGGCGCCCTGTTAAAGTGCCACTTGGGACCAATGGACACCTGGGACTCATGGTAGGGCTGACCCTGCTTCATCTAGTTTCTAAGAGCTTGAAAACTTAGTAGTAATGTAGAGTGTAGAATCTCGCATGGAATGTTAGTATTCATGTCATGTAGGGCAGGGATAAGTGCAGCGCTGAGCTCACCCACAGCCACTTTTCCAGCTTCATGACTATCTTCCCTAAGCGATGGATCCTCAACTGGGCAGCGGTCCCTGTTCTAAGTGCAGGAATGTTACAAGGTCCATAACAATAAACTAAACACTGTACAGATGTCAGAGAAGCAGGTCGGCGTACAAAGTTAGATTATTTGTACTCTATAATACACACCCCATAAGTTGGAATCTCCCAATAGACTTGATAGGCGTAAACTTATGTAAATGAGTATTCTAGCGACGTCATTGAGATGTTTATTTAAGTCACTCTACTTGATCACTATTATGCACTAGATGGCACTATTGACACAACCCATCGATGGTTAAGGTCTCAAAGGGGTTATCCAGGAAACGAAAAACAGAGCTAATTTCTTTCCAAAACAACGTAATGTCTGTCCCCAGGTTGTGTGGGGTATTACAACTTGGCTTTATTCAATTCTATGGAACTGAGCTGCAGAACCACACCCAACCTGAAGACAGACAGGAAGAAATTTTTGAAA
The DNA here is from genome assembly GCF_029499605.1 of Hyla sarda. Classification (NCBI taxonomy): domain Eukaryota; kingdom Metazoa; phylum Chordata; class Amphibia; order Anura; family Hylidae; genus Hyla; species Hyla sarda. The sequence goes on from NC_079194.1 coordinate 240,877,700, forward strand.
GAAATTAGCTCTGTTTTTCTATTATTGGATAACCCCTTTAAGAGTGACTAGCCCGGTGTCATCCATACATCAGTTGTGGACTTTTATATCATGGACAACAGTTTTATACCTATTTGCCAGACTCACTGGCATCAGTTGTGCTCTTCCCAGACCATAATTTAGGACTTGTAACTTTAGACTATGAATCCTCAACACAGATGTCTAAAGCTCATTGTTAAAGGGGTACCCTTTAAATACTATGACTATTGTTTTCTTCTAAGTAAACTGTATTCCTTGAATCTATAAGGGATAAGAATAGTACAATTCCTTTATCTGAACAATGACCTTAAATGGTCAAACAACTGCCCCCCCCCCCCGCCTTCTTGGACACATAATAGTCCTGCTGTGACCATGCGTCATCACCTATGTCATGGACACTCTTCCTTGATTGACAGCTGTGAGTGCAGGGCTCAGAGCTGGAGGAAAAATCCTCCCACTGTCATCTTGTATCCCGCTACTGTCAGTGAGGACAAGCTGGGAGTTGTAGTTTTGCTAATGCTAGGGGAGATGTGAGCAGACAGCATACTGAGGGAGGGGGCGGAGACCTGCACAGTGAGGCCACGCCCCCTCCCTTTGAGAGGAATTCAGACTAGTGAGCTACATTAAAAGTGTAATAAATAAAAAAATAAAGGTGCTAGACACATAAAAATGAGATTTACATGGTCAGGATTAAGTACTGAGTGATATATAAGAATTATTTTTTTTGGATCTGACGGGTACACTTTAAAGTACACATAGAACCAGCCATGATATCTATAAAAAATAATGTTATTCTAACATTAATGACATTTTCATATTAAAGGGGTACTCCGGTGAAAAACTATTTTTTTTTTTAAATCAACTGGTGCCAGAAAGTTAAACAGATTTGTAAATTACTTCTATTTAAAAATGTTATTCCTTCCAGTACGTATCAGCTGCTGTATGCTCCACAGGAAGCTCTCTGCTGACACCTCTTTCCATGTTAGGAACTGTCCAGAGCAGGATAGGTTTGCTATGGGGATTTGCTCTTACTCTAGACAGTTCCTAAAATGGACAGAGGTGTCAGCAGAGAGCAATGTGGTCAGACAGAAAATAACAACTCTACTTCCTCTCTTCAACTTACTTACTACAGCAGCTGATAAGTACTGGAAAGATTAAGATTTTTAAATAGAAGTAATTTACAAATCTGTTAAACTTTCTGGCACCAGTCGATTTAAAAAAATATATGTTTTCCACCGGAGTACCCCTTTAATTAGAAAATGTCATTAATGTTAGAATAGCATTATTTTTTATAGATATCGTGGCTGGTTCTGTGTGTACTTTAAGGTCATTGTTCGGATAAAGGAATTGTACTATTCTCATCCCTTATAGATTCAAGGAATACAGTTTACTTAGGAGAAAACAATAGGCATAGTATTTAATTATCCATGCAGTGTGTGAATATAAAATAATATATATATATATATATATATATATATATATATATATATATGTATATATATACACACACATATATGTGATGGCACTAACAATATTAAAGAGGTACTCTGATGGAAAATAATTTCAAATCAAACTGCTGCCAGAAAGTTAAACATATTTGTAAATTACTTCTATTTAAAAATCTTAATCCTTCTAGTACTTATCAGCTGCTGTATACTTCAAAGGAAGTTGTGTAGTTCTTTTCTGTCTTCCACCGTGCTCTCTACTGACACCACTGTCCATGTCAGGAACTGTACAGAGTAGGAGCAAATCACCATAGCAAACCCCTCCAGCTCTGGACAGTTCCTGACATGGACAGAGGTGTCAGCAGAGAGCACTGTGGTCAGACAGAAAGGAAATTAAAGAAAAGACCTTCCTCTGTAGTATACAGCAGCTAAATACTCAAAGGATTAAGATTTTTATGTAGAAGTAATTTACAAATCTGTTTAACTTTCTAGCATCAGTTGATTTAAAAAAATTTATAATTTCTACCGGAGTACCCCTTTAATTAGAAAATGTAATTAATGTTAGAATAGCATTATTTTTTATAGATATCATGGCTGGTTCTGTGTGTACTTTAAGGTCATTGTTCAGATAAAGGAATTGTACTATTCTCATCCCTTATAGATTCAAGGAATACAGTTTACTTAGAAGAAAACAATAGTCATAGTAAACGGTAACTAATTTAAACTAATTTTTGCTATTGCACTCTTTATGGTAAATGAAAAATATTTCTAATATACTTTGTTTTTGTTTTCTATGTTTTATTTGTGCTTAAAAAAGCTCAAGAGCACATTTTCCCCCAACTCATACACAGACTTAGGACCAAGGTCCAAACACAGGAAGTGCAGCCTGGAGTGCTGAGGGGGGGGGGTGTCCAGCCTCATCCAATCATAGCTCCTCTCACACTTAACTGCCATATGCTGTTGGTTGGACACACCCTCCTCAGCACTCCAGGCTGCACTTCCTGTGTTTGGACTTCGGTCCTAAGTCTGTGTATAAGATGGGGGAAAATGTGCTCTTGAGCTTTTTTAAGCACAAATAAAACATAGAAAACTTCATTTTTTTTTTTTTTACCAAAGTATATTAGAAATATTTTTTATTTACCATAAGGAGTGCAGTAGCAAAAATGTATTTTAATGAGAGTCACCATTTAATTATCCATGCAGTGTGTGAATATAAAATAACATTATATTATATATACACATACATATACACACACATTTATGTGATACCACTAACAATATTAAAGAGGTACTCTGACGGGAAATAATTTCAAATCAAACTGCTGCCAGAAAGTTAAACATATTTGTAAATCACTTCTATTCAAAAATCTTAATCCTTCTAGTACTTATCAGCTGCTGTATGCTACAGAGGAAGTTGTGTAGTTCTTTTCTGTCTGACCACAGTGCTCTCTGCTGACACCACTGTCCATGTCAGGAACTGTACAGAGTAGGAGCAAATCCCCATAGCAAACCTCTCCTGCTCTGGACAGTTCCTGACATGGACAGAGGTGTCAGCAGAGAGCACTGTGGTCAGACTGAAAGGAAATTCAAAAAGAACTTCCTCTGGAGCATACAGCAGCTAAGTACTCAAAGGATTAAGATTTTTATGTAGAAGTAATTTACAAATCTGTTTAACTTTCTGGCACCAGTTGATTTGAAAACATTTTTTTTTCCACCGGAGAATCGAAACTAAAAGAAATTTGGATCTGAACTTTACATAAGCAGCATAGTCCAAATCCAACATGGTTGCCTATTGGCAACACGGAGAATGAATTTGATAATCAGGTCTCTCTAGTTCATTTTGGGTTACAAAAGACCTGAAAATGTATCTGCAGAGAACGGTATCTGGTTGAGCCCTGTTACATACTCCAAAGAGACCTGTAACGTGAATTTGATAATGTAGATCTTGAAATATATGTAGTATTGCTTATTAAGAATAACAAATCATTCTAACCATGGCTCCCATATCCTTTCAAACAGGATACTGTATTAGACAAAATGACATTTTTTAATTGCCAAGGTATTTGGGTTGCAGTCGTAGTCAGGTTTTTCTTTAACCATTACTAAACTTTAGTGTAATTCTGTATCACTGTTTCTAAATAACTTGGCCAGGGCAGAATGGCTAGTAGGCACCCAGACACATGCCCTGTCAGCCCTCCCCTAGCTATGCTTCTTTCCTGGTAGTAGTTGACCAGACTACTCAACAGATCCATTCTATATACAGTGGTTCCTCAACATACGATGGTAATTCGTTCCAAACGACCCATCGTTTGTCGAATCCATTGTATGTTGAGGGATCCCTGCAATGTAAAGTATAGGAAGTTACACTCACCTGTCCCCGCCGCTCCGGACCAGGTCCTCACCGCTCCCGATGCTGTCCCAGGGGCTCCCCATGCTGTCCCGCTGCTCCGGTGTCGTCTTCGCGATCCTCTGGATTCTTCCGCATCTTCTGTAGGGTCCGGGCCTCGCTTTCTGGTGACGTTATTACGCTGCTGCGCCGGGACGGCGTGCGTAGTGACGTAATAACAACGCCGGAAAGCGAGGCCCGGACCCTGGAGAAGATGCGGAAGATGCCGGAGGATCCCGAAGTGGATCCGGAGCAGCGGGAATAGGTAAGTGAACCTGCCAGGGATGCTTCAACTGCTATACGGCAGCAGCTTAAGCATTTTGCGCTGTCGGATAGCAGTTAATGCGATGGCCCCGACATATAAAAGCATCGTATGTCGATGCTGACATTGACATGTGATGGCCTCTGAGAGGCCATCATATGTTGATTTTATCATATGTCGGGGCCATCGTAGGTCGGGGGGTTACTGTATATACCGTGGTCCCTCAACATACGATGGTAATCCGTTCCAAATGAACCATCGTTTGTTGAAACCATCGTATGCTGAGGGATCCGTGCAATGTAAAGTATAGGACAGTGGTCTACAACCTGCGGACCTCCAGATGTTGCAAAACTACAACACCCAGCATGCCCGGACAGCCAACGGCTGTCCGGGCATGCTGGGTGTTGTAGTTTTGCAACATCTGGAGGTCCACAGGTTGTAGACCACTGGTAGAGGAAGTTGTACTCACCTGTCCCCGCCACTCTGGACCGTCACCGCTCGTCACCGCTGCCCGGGATGTCACCGTCCATCGCTGTCGCCTCGTCCCCAGGGTGTCCCCGCCACTCCAGCAAGGCCTCTGCATCCCTGGCATCCACGCTCTCTGTTGCCGCCATCACGTCACTACGCACGCCGCTCCTATTGGATGACGGGACGGCGTGCGCAGCGACGTGATGATGACGATGGAGAGCGCCGGCAATGCAGAGGATGCTGAAGAGGACGCGCCGGAGCCCAGAGGACAGGTAAGTGACCATCACCGGAGCTCACGGGGCACCGTAAATGGCTATCCGGCGGCAGCTGAAGCAGTCTGCGCTGCCAGATAGCCATTTATGCGATTGCCCCGAAAATTATCGTATGTCGGGGCCATCGTAGGTAGAGGGGTCACTATATATATATATATAGATAGATAGATAGAGATAGATATATATATATATATATATATATATATATATATATATATATAGTGTTGATCACCTTTCCTGACATCTCCAGAAGGCAACCACATCCCTTAGAATTTTGTAAATTGATAATGTTTCTTTCCTTCTTAGACAAATATCAAAAACAATCCGTAAATGGCTATAAATGTGATAGTCGTTATATAGTTGCGTACATTTTCTGGTTTGCATCCCCCCTTATAGTTGTATCCAGGACAACACTAAGTGTGAAGTCTCTGCAAATAGATGATTGAAGATTTCTAAATAACTGAGCAAAGTTAAAAGGATCCGAGCCCTATGATTATATGTGAAGCCGCTTGTAAACAGTTTTTCATTTTTGTTCCTGTATGTTTAAAACTCTCCTTGTACCCGGTATTTTAGGAGGGGTCTTGAGCTGGCGGTTGTCTTAGGGGGCACACCGTGCAAATCACTGGTCTGTAATTAAAGATATATATTCCCTCTCTAAGTGCTCCCACATGTAATCTGCATGCTGCGTGTGGTTATGGCTTTTTGGTTTTTTTTACACAGCAGATTCATTCTATGGTTCTTGGATTTTTAATCCAGATTAAAGCGGGTGAGAGGGCAAAAATATTTGAGAAAATATTAAATATTGAAGGGGTACTCCAGTGAAATTTTTTTTTTTTTAAATCAACTGGTGCCAGAAAGTTAAACAGATTTGTAAATCACTTAAAATATGAATCCTTCCAGTACTTATCAGCTGCTGTATGCTACACAGGAAGTTCTTTTCTTTTTGAATTTCTTTTCTGTCTGACCACAGTGCGCTCTGCTGACATCTCTGTCTCAGGAACTGTCAAGAGCAGGATAGGTTTGCTATGGGGATTTGCTCCTACTCTTGACAGTTCCTGAGACAGACAGAGGTGTCAGCAGAGAGCACTGCACTGTGGTCAGACAGAAAAGAAATGTAAAAAGAAAAGTATACAGCAGCTGATAAGTACTGGAAGGATTAATATTTTTAAGTGATTTACAAATCTGTTTAACTTTCTGGCACCAGTTGGTGGTCCGGGGCCTTCATACGGGTCTCCCTCGGACGTCGCCATGACGTCGTTGCGCACGCCGTCCCGTCATCCAATAGGAACGGCGTGCGGCAGCGACGTGATGAGGTCACTACGGAGGCCCAGTAAGCCCTTGCGGCAGACAACGGAGGACTGGAGAAGACCAGGAGAGCCCAGCAGAGCCCGGCGGAGTACCGAAGAGGACTAGGAGAGCCCAGCGGAGGCCCGGGGACACCATCGGGAGCAGCGGGGACAGGTGAGTAGGGCTTTACTTTTTTACATTGCATGAATCCCTCAACATACGAATTACCATTGTATATTGAGGGATCACTAGACATGTGCAGAACCAAAAAATCTGAATTAACGAATGCATTTGTTGTTTTTAACGAATGGATCCGTTTTTTAAACGAATGTATCCGAAAAGGAAAAAAGTATTTGCGGATGCATCTGAAAACCGAATATGACGAATGCACAGCATTCCGAATATTCACAGAACCGAAAAAATTTTAAAAACAAAAACGAACATAACGAAAAAAATGACATTTTTGGTTCTGCACATGTCTAATGTACAGAAGCCAAGCGATAGCCTTTCATGACCTGCTTAATCTGATAGGTAGGAATTTTTAGGCCGGATACTAGAGATGAGCGAACTTACAGTAAATTCGATTCGTCACAAACTTCTCGGCTCGGCAGTTGATGACTTTTCCTGCATAAATGAGTTCAGCTTTCAGGTGCTCCGGTGGGCTGGAAAAGGTGGATACAGACCTAGGAGACTCTTTCCTAGGACTGTATCCACCTTTTCCACCCCACCGGAGCAGCTGAAGGCTGAACTAATTTATGCAGGAAAAGTCATCAACTGCCGAGCCGAGAAGTTCGTGACGAATCGAATTTACTGTAATTTCGCTCATCTCTACCGGATACCCATCCAATTTTGGAAACATGCAATACCTGCTAAATAACCAGCAACATAACTGTGTGATAACGTTTTCTCCAATAACCCTGCTAAGAACAACAGGGAACAGTAAACATCCATATGCACTAGTTCAATATTATGCTGGACACAGAAAGCACACCAAACTGACCAAGACTTACAATAATCCATACTGAGTTAAAGGGGTATTCCAGGCAAAAACTTTTTTATATATATATATATCAACTGGCTCCGGAAAGTTAAACAGATTTGTAAATGACTTCTATTAAAAAATCTTAATCCTTCCAATAGTTATTAGCTTCTGAAATTGAGTTGCTGTTTTCTGTCTAACTGCTTTCTGATGACTCACGTCCCGGGAGCTGTCCAGCTCCTATGGGGATATTCTCCCATCATGCACAGCTCCCGGGACGTGACATCATCATTGAGCAGTTAGACAGAAAACTTCAGAAGCTAATAACTATTGGAAGGATTAAGATTTTTTAATAGAAGTTATTTACCAATCTGTTTAACTTTCTGGAGCCAGTTGATATATTTAAAAAAAAGTTTTTGCCTGGAATACCCCTTTAAGGGCGAAATGCTCAATTAATCCAAGACCAGATTCCATAGGTGTAGTGGACAAGGAAACCCCTCTTTGTCTGCTTCCGGATATAACTGGTAGAATCTGTGGAACTGACCCTGCAATATTTGATATGCCCTTGATGTATACTCCCTTTAAATAAACATTTAATTTCAGACATACCGTACTAAAACTAGGTGTCGCATTAACTTAACTACAGGGTCTGATTTAGATGTTAAACAATTAATAGCAAAAGCCACCCCTTTATTATCTGTGTGAATAATAATACAGTAGTCCCTCAAGTTACAATATTAATCGGTTCCAGGACGACCATTGTATGTTGAAACCATTGTATGTTGAGACCAGAACTCTATGGAAACCTGGTAATTGCTTCTGAAGCCCCCAAAATGTCATCCGAAAATAGGAAAAAGTGAGGATTAAAGAAAAATAAGTAGATAACTAATATAGATAAAGCAAATCCTTACATATAAAAGTAATAAAGATCTGCTGGGAGCTGTAATCACTGTCTATGTCAGTGTTTCCCAAGCAGGGAGCCTCCAGCTGTTGCAAAACTACAACTCCCAGCATGCCCGGACAGCCAAAGGCTGTCCGGGCATGCTGGGAGTTGTAGTTTTGCAAAGGCTAGGGGCACCCTGCTTGGGAAACACTGGTCTATGTAGAGGACAGGAGCTTCTTCAGGGTCCTGTACTGTACATGCAATAGCCTAAAAAAGTAACATGGAGTCGCCCTCACCTGGTGTCCAAAGGAGCAGGTAACCCTGATACAGGTAAAGTGTACAGAACATGTAATACCTCGCTGTACTGTAGGGAGGCGCTACCAGACATCAGTCAGTGCATACGCTTCAGTAATACAGGGGTTTTACCAGTAAATTGCCCATTCTTACAAACATGATTTAAAAAAAAAAAAGTTTTAATGCCATAAATGAACTAAAATATTAAAAAAGTATGTAAATTTGGTATCGCTGTTATCGCATTAACCTGCAGTGTAACGTTAACATATAATTTATACCGCATGACGAACAACCTAAAAAAAAACAACCGCAGAATATATATTTTTTTATGTATACCACCTCATAAAAAAATAAAAAACAGTGTCACATGTCCCCCAGAATGGTACCAATGAAAGCGTCAACTTGTCTCCCAAAATATTTTTTGCACCCCAAGGCCACTGTAATTTTATATGATGCCAACAAAATATCCTAAACTAAAAGGATGCCCCAAAATCCTCACAGCACACCTTCATGTCTGAGGCCTATGTGTGAGGGACACGTAGCACACAAAGGCCACATATGAGATATTTCTAAGTGCGTCAGAATTAGGGGAATAAATCTTGAGTTGTTTTTCTTTGTCAACACCCACTGTGTTACAGAAAAAAATGGATCTGCAAAAAGATAAAATAATAAAATTCACAACACTTTGCTTTTATTTCTTTGAAACACCTAAAGGGTTAATAAACTTCTTCAATGTCATTCTGACTACTTTAAGGGGCGCAGTTTATAAAATGGGGTGATTTATGGGGGTATCTAACATACAGGCCCCTCAATTCCACTTCAGAACTGAACTGGTCCCTGAAAAATCAGATTTCGCAATTTTCTTGAAAATTTGGAAAATTGCTGCTAAACTTATAAACCTTCTAACATTCTAAAAAAGTTAAATAATGTGTACCAAGTGATGGGAACATAAAGTAGACATATTGTAGATGTGAATTAAAGGGGTACTCCGGTGCTTACACATCTTATCCCCTATCCAAAGGATAGGGGATAAGATGCCTGATCACGGGAGTCCCGCAGCTGGGGACGCCCGGGATCATGTACACGGCACCCCGTTTGTTATCAGTCCCCGGAGCGTGTTCGCTCCTGGACTGATTACGGTCGACCGCAGGGCCGGCGGCATGTGACATCACGCTCCGCCCCTCAATGCAAGCCTAGGGGAGGGGGCGTGATAGCTATCACGCCCCCTCCCGTAGGCTTGCATTGAGGGGCAGAGCGTGACATCACATGGGGGCGGAGGCGTGACGTCACATGGGGGTAGAGGCGTGACATCACACGCCCCGGCCCGGCGGTCGACCGTAATCAGTCCCGGAGCGAACACGCTCCGGGGACTGATTACAAACGGGGTGCCGCGTGCATGATCCCGGGGGTCCCCAGCTGCGGGACTCCCGCGATCAGGCATCATATCCCCTATCCTTTGGATAGGGGATAAGATGTGTTAGCACCGGAGAACCCCTTTAATCATTAATTTGGTACGGCATGACTATTTATCGTACGAGCAATAAATAACATCAAATATATCAATCAAAATTTACCACTAATGTAAAGTACAATAGGTCATGAAAAAACATTCTCATAAGTGAAAGCGTTCCAAAGTTTTTACCGAATAAATGGACGCATGTCAGTTTTTGAAAATTTGCCTTGATCATTAAGGTCAAAACAGGCTATTGAGTAAAGGGGTTAAGATTATTTTAAAGCTTATTGTGATCTCCATCTGCATTAAGATTTATACTTTCCTATTGTAATAGTTGTTTTTTGGGCTCTTAAAGGGGTACTCCGCCCCTAGACATCTTATCCCTATCCAAAGGATAGGGGATAAGATGTCAGATCGCGGGGGTCCTGTCGCTGGGGACCCCCAGGATCTCGGCTTCAGCACCCACCTGTTGCGGCTTCTGGGCAGCACTGGAGGGTCTCATCCTAACGCCTCACGACCATGGTGACGTGAGATCGTGACGTCACGACTCCGCCCCAGTGTGACATCACGCCCCGCCCCCTCAATGCAAGTCTATGGGAGGGGACGTGACGGCTGTCACGCCCCCTCCCTTAGACTTGCATTGAGGGGTGGGGCGTGACGTCACACAAGGGCGGAGTCGTGACATCACGATCTCATGTCACCGTTGTCGGGAGACGAAGCCTTAAGCATTTCCGGAAGCCGCAACAGGTGGGTGCTGCAGCTGAGATCCCGGGGGTCCCCAGCGGCGGGACCCCCACGATCTGACATCTTAACCCCTATCCTTTGGATAGGGGATAAAATGTCTAGGGGTGGAGTACCCCTTTAAAGGGATTGCATCACCAAAAATAATGGTTGTATATGGCTAGAAAATACCAACAATGGGGGAGATTTATCAAAACCTGTGCAGAGGAAAAGTTGCCCAGTTGCCCATAGCAACCAATCAGATTGCTTCTTTCATTTTTAACAAGGCCTCTGCAAAATGAAAGAAGCGATCTGATTGGTTGCTATGGGCAACTGGGTACTTTTCCTCTGCACAGGTTTTGATAAATCTCCCTCATTGTCCAGTCAATTGGTTATGACTTCTGTGACTCCTTGGTAGAATTAGGTGGCTCTGATGGCTCAGCCTTTTCTGTGTGATCTCCTTTATTTATTTTCTCCCACAACACATACACACAAGAAAACGAGGCTTCGTGGATATCAATGGTTATAAAAATTAGCCTAAGTATTAAAAAAATGGTAATCTTTTTTATTCTGTTTATTACTAATAGTATCATCTACTACTATATGTCTTTCATTTAGTGTCCAGTGCAGTAATAACAGAAGTAACCACAAGAGGGCGCTGTGTAACTATTCAACAAAACCAGTTGTCACAGAGGAGTCATTCATAGAGGATTGAGCTTTCACCCTTGTTCAGTACCAATACACCATAATGTTCTCTACAAGTGACAGTCCACAATACAGTGGTCTCTCAAGTTACAATATTCATAGGTCCCAGAACGACCATTGTAAATTTAAACCATTGTATGTTGAGACCAGAACTCAATGGAAAACTGGTTCTTAAGCCCCAAAGTATCATCCAGAAATAGGAAAAAGTGAGAATTGACCCCTTAAGGACCAGACCAATTTTATTTTTGCATTTTTGTTTTTTCCTCCTCGCCTTCTAAAAATCATAACTCTTTTATATTTCCATCCACAGACCCATATGAGGGCTTGTTTTTGCGTCACCAATTGTACTTTGTAATTACATCACTTATTTTACCATAAAATGTACGGGGCAACCAAACAAATATTATTTATGTGGGCAAATTTTAAAGAAAACCGCAATTTAGCAAATTTTGTAAGGTTATGTTTTCACGCTGTACACTTTCCGGTAAAAATGACATGTTTTCTTTATTCTGTGGGTCAATACGATTAAAATGATACCCATGTTATATTCTTTTCTATAATTGTACGGCTTAACCCCTTAAGGACTGAGCCCTTTTTCACCTTAAGGACTCGGCCATTTTTTGAACATCTGACCACTGTCACTTTAAACATTAATAACTCTGGAATGCTTTTAGTTATCATTCTGATTCCGAGATTGTTTTTTCGTGACATATTCTACTTTAACGTAGTGGTAAAATTTTTTGGTAACTTGCATCCTTTCTTGGTGAAAAATCCCAAAATTTGATGAAAAATTTGAAAATTTTGCATTTTTCTAACTTTGAAGCTCTCTGCTTGTAAGGAAAATGGATATTCAAAATAATTTTTTTTTTATTCACATATACAATATGTCTACTTTATATTTGCATCATAAAATTGATGAGGTTTTACTTTTGGAAGACATCAGAGGGCTTCAAAGTTCCGCAGCAATTTTCCAATTTTTCACAAAATTTTGAAATTCGCTTTTTTTCAGGGACCAGTTCAGGTTTGAAGTGGATTTGAAGGGTCTTCATATTAGAAATACCCCATAAATGACCCCAATATAAAAACTGCACCCCCGAAAGTATTCAAAATGACATTCAGTAAGCGTTTTAACCCTTTACGGGTTTCACAGGAATAGCAGCAAAGTGAAGGAGAAAATACACAATCTTCATTTTTTACACTCGCTTGTTCTTGTAGACCCAATTTTTGAATTTTTGCAAGGGGTAAAAAGGAGAAAATTTTTACTTGTATTTGAAACCCAATTTCTCTCGAGTAAGCACATACTTCATATGTCTATGTAAAGTGTTAGGCGGGCGCAGTAGAGGGCTCAGAAGGGAAGGAGCGTCAAATGGTTTTTGGGGGGCATGTCACCTTTAGGAAGCCCCTATGGTGCCAGAACTGCAAAAAACCCCACATGGCATACCATTTTGGAAACTAGACCCCTCGGGGAACGTAACAAGGGGTAATGTGAACCTTAATACCCCACAGGTGATTCACGACTTTTGCATATGTAAAAAAAAAAAAAAAATTTTTACCTAAAATACTTGGTTTCCCTACAGTTTTACATTTTTAAAAAGGGTAATAGCAGAAAATACACCCCAAAATTTGAAGCCCAATTTCTCCCGATTCAGAAAACACCCCATATGGGGGTGAAAAGTGCTCTGCTGGCGCACTACAGGTCTCAGAAGAGAAGGAGTCACATTTGGCTTTTTTGAAGGAAATTTTGCTCTGGGGGCATGCCGCATTTAGGAAGCCCCTATGGTGCCAGGACAGCAAAAAAAAAAACACATGGCATACCATTTTGGAAACTAGACCCCTCGGGGAACGTAACAAGGGGTAAAGTGAACCTTAATACCCTACAGGTGTTTCACGACTTTTGCATATGTAAAAAAAAATAAAAAAATTTACCTAAAATGCTTGGTTTCCCCAAAAATTTACATTTATACAAAGGGTTAAAGCAGAAAATACCCCCCAAAATTTGAAGCCCAATTTCTCCCGATTCAGAAAACACCCCATATGGGGGTGAAAAGTGCTCTGTTGGCGCACTACAGGTCTCAGAAGAGAAGGAGTCACATTTGGCTTTTTGAAAGCAAATTTTGCTCTGGGGGCATGCCGCATTTAGGAAGCCCCTATGGTGCCAGGACCGCAAAAAATACCCACATGGCATACCATTTTGGAAACTAGACCCCTCGGGGAACGTAACAAGGGGTTAAGTGAACCTTAATACCCCACAGGCATTTCACGACTATTGCATATGTAAAAAAAATAAAAAAAATTTTACCTAAAATGCTTCTTTTCCCAAAAACTTTACATTTTTAAAAAGGGTAAAAGCAGAAAATACCCCCCAAAATTTGAAGCCCAATTTCTCCCGAGTACGGCGATACCCCATATGTGACCCTTAACTGTTGCCTTGAAATACGACAGGGCTCTAAAGTGAGAGCGCCATGCGCATTTGAGGCCTAAATTAGGGATTGCATAGGGGTGGACATAGGGGTATTCTACGCCAGTGATTCCCAAACAGGGGGCCTCCAGCTGTTGCAAAACTCCCAGCATGCCTAGACAGTCAGTGGCTGTCCGACAATACTTGGAGTTGTTGTTTTGCAACAGCTGGAGGCTCCGTTTTGGAAACCATGGCGTACCAGATGTTTTTCATTTTTATTGGGGAGGGGAGGGGGGTTGTGTAGGGGTATGTGTGTATGTAGTGTTTTTTACTTTTTATTTTATTTTTTGTGGTAGTGTAGTGTAGTGTTTTTAGGGTACAGTCGCACGGGCAGGGGGTTCACAGTAGTTTATCGCTGGCAGTTTGAGCTGTTGCAGAAAATTTGCTGCAGCTCAAACTTGCAGCCTGATACTTACTGTAAGCCTCCGCCCATGTGAGTGTACCCTGTACGTTCACATTGGGGGGGACCTCCAGCTGTTGCAAAACTAAAACTCCCAGCATGCGCTGACAGACTGTACATGCTGAGAGTTTTAGTTTTGCAACAGCTGTAGGCACACTGGTTATGTATCACGGAGTTTGTGACCTTACTCAGTGTTTCAAAACCAGTGTGCCTCCAGCTGTTGCACAACTACAACTCCCAGCATGTACGGTGCATGGTGTAAGGTGACTGCTGAGAGTTGTAGTTTGCAACAGCTGGAGGCACACCGGTCGTGAAACACTGAGTTAGGTAAAAAAAAAAACTCTAAGTTTCACAACCAGTGTGCCTTCAGCTGTTGCAAAACTACAACTCTCAGCAGTCACCGACAGCCAACGGGCATGCTGGGAGTTGTAGTTATGCAACCAGCAGATGCACCACTACAACTCCCAGCATGCACTTTAGCTGTTTGTGCAAGCTGGGAGTTGTAGTTATACAACAGCTGAAGGTACACTTTTCCATAGAAATAATGGGCCTCCAGCTGTTGCAAAACCATAAGTCCCAGCATGCCCATAAGGGAATGCTGGGAGTTGTGGTGGTCTGCCTCCTGCTGTTGCATAACTACAGCTCCCAGCATGCCCTTTTTGCATGCTGGGAGCTGTTGCTAAGCAACAGCAGGAGGCTGTAACTCACCTCCTGCTGTTGCTTCATCGCTGGACTGTCCCTCGCCGCCGCCGTCGCTCCTGGGGCCCCGATCCCAACATGGACGCCGGGGATCGGGGTCCCCAGCACCCGGGGTCGTCTTCCCGCACCCGCTCACGCCCTCCGGAAGAGGGGCGGAGCGGGTGCGGGAGTGACGCCCGCAGCAGGCGCCCTGATTGGTCGGCCGGTAATCCGGCCGACGAATCAGGGCGATCGTGAGGTGGCATCAGTGCCACCTCACCCCTGCAGGCTCTGGCTGTTCGGGGCCGGAACAGCCAGTAATTCCGGGTCACTGGAGACCCGATTGACCCGGAATCGCCGCAGATCGCTGGACTGAATTGTCCAGCGATCTGCGGCGATCGCCGACATGGGGGGGCATAATGACCCCCCTGGGCGATATGCCGGGATGCCTGCTGAACGATTTCAGCAGGCATCCGGCTCCGGTCCCCAACCGGCTAGCGGTGGGGGCCGGAATTCCCACGGGCGTATGGATACGCCCTGCGTCCTTAAGGACTCGGGATGCAGGGCGTATCCATACGCCCTGCGTCCTTAAGAGGTTAAAAAAAATCTCAAACCATTTCAACAAAATTAGTATGTTTGAAATTGCCCTATTTTGACTACCTATAACTTTCTAATTTTTCCGTATATGGGGCGATATGAGGGCTCATTTTTTGCGCCATGATCTGTAGTTTTTATCAGTATCACTTTATGCTTAGGTTTTACTTTTTATTAATTTTTTATAAATTTTTTGGGGAATAAAATGTGACAAAAAAGCAGCAATTTTGGACTTTTTTTAAAATTTTTTTACGTTTACGCTGTTCACCATACGGGATGATTAACAATATATTTTAATAGTTCAGACTTTTACGCACGCGGCGATACCAAATATGTGTATAAAAAAAAATTCGCTTTTTTGGGGGTAAAATGGGAAAAACGGACGTTTAACTTTTTTATTGGGGGAGGGGATTTTTCTAATTTTTTTACTTTTTTATTTTAAATTTTTTTTACTTTTTTTTTTTTTTTTTACACTTTTTATGTCCCCATAGGGGACTATTCATTGCAATCAGTTGATTGCTAATACTGTTCAGTGCTATGTATAGGACACAGCACTGCTCAGTATTATCGGTGATCTTCTGCTCTGGTCTGCTCGATCTCAGACCAGAGCAGAAGACCCCGGGAGACGGCCGGAGCCAGGTGAGGGGACCTCCGGCCGCCATGCTGGATGATCGGATCCCCGCGGCAGCGCCGTGGGCGATCCGATCGTCCGTTCAAAGTACCGCACTGCCGCAGATGCCGTGATCTGTATTGATCACGGCATCGGAGGGGTTAATGGCAGACATCCGCGCGATCGCGGATGTCGGCCATTACCGGCGGGTCCCTGGCTGCTGATAGCAGCCGGGACCTGCCGGGCATGATGCGAGCACCGCTCCGGTGCTCGCGATCATGTCGGCGCGTTAATTGTACGTCATGGTGCGTTAAGTTTACGTCCATTGTCGTTAATGGGTTAAAGAAAAATAAGTAAAATGCTAATACAGATGAGGTACGTCCTTCCTATAAAATTAAGAATGAGCTATGTAGAGGACACACTACAGACCTGACTTTTAAACAAAAATCAGACCAGACCCTGTAAAGAGATACAAAACTCCAACCAGATCCCCTTAACCCCTTAAGGACACATGACGTACTGGAACGTCATGTGTCCACTCCCGATCTATAACGCGGGGCCACGGCGTGGCCCCGCGTCATAGCGGGTCGGGCCCGGCCTCTAACAACGGCCGGGACCCGTGGCTAATAGCGCGCGGCATTGATCGCTGTGCCGCGCGCTATTAACCCTTTAGACGCGGCGTTCAAAGTTGAACGCCGCGTCTAAAGTGAAACCGAAAGCATCCCGGCTAGCTCAGTGGGCTGTTCGGGATAGCCGCGGTGAAATCGCGGCATCCCGAACAGCTGACAGGACAGCGGGAGGGCCCCTACCTGCCTCCTCGCTGTCCGATCGCCGAATGACTGCTCAGTGCCTGAGATCCAGGCATGAGCAGTCATCCGGCAGAATCGTTGATCACTGGTTTCTTATGAGAAACCAGTGATCAACATAGAAGATCAGTGTGTGCAGTGTTATAGGTCCCTATGGGACCTATAACACTGCAAAAAAAAAGTGAAAAAAAAAAGTGAATAAACATCATTTAACTCCTCCCCTATTAAAAGTTTGAATCACCCCCCTTTTCCAATAAAAAAAAAAACACAGTGTAAATAAAAATAAAAATAAACATATGTGGTATCACCGCGTGCGGAAATGTCCGAATTATAAAAATATATCATTAATTAAACCGCTCGGTCAATGGCGTGCGCGCAAAAAAATTCCAAAGTCCAAAATAGTGCATTTTTGGTCACTTTTTATATCATTTAAAAATGAATAAAAAGTGATCAATAAGTCCTATCAATGCAAAAATGGTACCGTTAAAAACTTCAGATCACGGCGCAAAAAATGAGCCCTCATACCGCCCCATACACGGAAAAATAAAAAAGTTATAGGGGTCAGAAGATGACAATTTTAAACGTATTAATTTTCCTGCATGTAGTTATGATTTTTTCCAGAAGTCCGACAAAATCAAACCTATATAAGTAGGGTATCATTTTAATCGTATGGACCTACAGAATACATATCAGGTGTCATTTTTACCGAAAAATGTACTACGTAGAAACGGAAGCCCCCAAAAGTTACAAAACAACGTTTTTTTTTTTCAATTTTGTCGCACAATGATTTTTTTTCCCGCTTCACCATAGATTTTTGGGCAAAATGACTGACGTCATTACAAAGTAGAATTGGTGGCGCAAAAAATAAGCCATCATATGGATTTTTAGGTGTAAATTTGAAAGAGTTATGATTTTTTAAAGGCAAGGAGCAAAAAACGAAAATGCAAAAACGGAAAAACCTCCGGTCCTTAAGGGGTTAATAATCACAGACCCCAAACTCCTTAAAGGAGTACTCAGGTGGAAAATGTTTTTATTGTTTTTTTTTTTTTTTTTTTTAATCAACTGGTGCCAGAAAGTTAAACAGATTTGTAAATGACTTCTACTAAAAACTCTTAATCCTTCCAGTACTTATTAGCGGCTGTATACTACAGAGGAAATTCTTTTCTATTGGGATTCTGTCACAACCACAGTGCTCTCTGCTGACACTGGAGTACCCCTTTAAATCAAACAGACCTAAGACCAGGTCTCTAAGTCAATTTAGACCTTACTTTTTGTGGTAAGCTGGGGAGGAGTTTAATGTGGACTACAGAGACACGGATACTTGGCAGTGGATGTTGGTGGTAGTAGTCCCGCAGATTCTGATCCCTTACCACAGCTCCAAAGGAAGTAGTAATCGGTATCCCAGCACCAGGAAATAACTCCTCAAATGCAGGGGTGTTAGATAACCACTTGTAAAGTTTACTGAAGAGAGGTAAAAGGATGACAAGGCAAAGTACAGTCCAAGTTCTGATGATGGGATTACACTGAACGTAATGAATTGCAGTTTACTGGGTATGCTGGGACTTACAGCTGAGACACTCTGACTAGGGCTGGGCGGTGTACCGGTTCATACCGAATACCGTAATTTTTGTGCTGCACGATATAAATTTTTCCCATACCGCAATACCGGTTGGGCCCCTCCCCCTTGAGAATGAATTATCAGCCCAGCGCAGCGCTGTCCCCACATCAGGGAACTTATCCTATGTGACCCGCCAGCGCTGTTCTACTCCCCCCCCCCCCCCCCCCCCAATTAATCAACCCAGCGGGGTACTACTCACATATGTCACCTTCAAGCCGCCGGTGCGGACCTCCAGATGTTGCAAAACTAAAACTCCCAGCATGCCCGGACAGCCAACGGCTGTCCGGGCATGCTGGGAGTTGTAGTTTTGCAACAGCTGGAGGTCCACAGGTTTGAGACCACTGCTGTATGCTGTATCCCTTTGCACGGGCTGCAAAAGATAAAGAAAATAAACTTTAACTTACCTACGTCAGCCTTACGCTGGGGACGTGAACGTCAGAAAGCCGTCAGCCTATCACCGGCCGGAGCGATGTCCCTCCCCGGCCAGTGATAGGCTGAGCCCACTGTCATGTAAGGAGCTCTGGCTGGCTTCTTACATGACAGTGCATTTAATCTATCAATGGCCGGGGCGGGGCATCGCTGCGGCCGGTGATAAGCTAACGGCCCTTCCAACTTTCATGAAGGGGCCGTTAGATACTGCTATTGCCTACAACGCCGGCGGGATCCGTGTGAGGGGTGTACAGTCCCTCTGAAACAGACCAGACTGGACTTGAGGCCTGCTCTCATGAGGTTTGGGACAGGAAGACACAGAAGACGTCTTCTCACTACTCTGGATAGAGTCAGACCCTTTATAAAGTAGGGATTCTTCCTGTCAGGTGAGATCAGCATGGAAGAAGGGCCGGCTTGCCCTGGTTGGCTGAGACGGTTGTTGTAGCTACTCACTAGTTCTTTACAGAGGCAGACAATTAACTCTTACAGAGTAATTAAAGACACGGTAGCACCACAGGTTGGAAAACATAATTAAGACATTTTCACCTCTAAACCCAGGTTAGGGTCAGAGACAGGCACATTTGGGATAGCAACCACCCAACAGAGCAGGCAGTAAAGGTGCTTTGCTCTAGGACATCATATTTACACCACCAATACCAATACAAAATCATAAACATCCCAGACTCTGCAGATACTTCCCTTTCCTTATCTGTACAACCTTCAGAAACATTTACTACTTGTACAACTTGTCTTCACTCCTTTTTATTATTGTGTCCAAAGTCCAAAGGTGAAGAAGATTGCAGAAACAAGTAGAGGACTCTATTTAGTCTGGAAGTGGCATCTGGGATAGGTGTTAACTCTTAAAGTTCTTTGGTCTTCTCCTAGTTTCAAGGAAATTTTGAGTGGGCTAAGCATCTCATAGGCACAGCTGTATGGGCAGGGGGTTTACCAGTATTAGGGAATTACTATCTGAGGATACTCTAATACAGTGGTACCTCAAGTTACAATATGATTTTTTTCCAGGAGGACCAGTGTATGTTGAAACCATAACTGTATGGAAACCTTATAATTGGTTCTGAAGCCACAAAATATTATCCAAAAATAGGAAAAAGTGAGAAATAACCCCTTAATGACACAGCCCATTATGACCTTAACCCCTTAAGGACCAGGCCATTTTACACCTTAGGACCAGAGCATTTTTTGCACATCTGACCACTGTCACTTTAAACATTAATAACTCTGGAATGCTTTTACTTATCATTCTGATTCTGAGATTGTTTTTTCGTGACATATTCTAATTTAACATGGTGGTAAATTTTTGTGGTAACTTGCATCCTTTCTTGGTGAAAAATCCCAAAATTTGATGAAAAAATTTAAAATTTAGCTTTTTTCTAACTTTGAAGCTCTCTGCTTGTAAGGAAAATGTATATTCCAAATAAAAACGTTTTTTATTCACATTTCCAATATGTCTACTTTATGTTTGCATCATAAAATCTACAAGTTTTTACTTTTGGAAGATACCAGAGGGCTTCAAAGTTCATCAGCAATTTTTCACAAAATTTTCAAACTCACTATTTTTCAGGGACCAGTTTAGGTTTGAAGTGGATTTGAAGGGTCTTCATATTAGAATTACCCCATAAATGACCCCATTATAAAAACTACACCCCCCAAAATATTCAAAATGACATTCAGTAAGTGTGTTAACCCTTTAGGTGTTTCACAGGAATAGCAGCAAAGTGAAGGAGAAAATTCACAATCTTCATTTTTTACACTTGCATGTTCTTGTAGACCCAATTTTTTTATTTTTACAAGGGGTAAAAGGAGAAAATGTATACTTATATTTGTAGCCCAATTTCTCTCGAGTAAGCACATACCTCATATGTCTATGTAAATTGTTTGGCGGGCGCAGTAGAGGGCTCAGAAGGGAAGGAGCGAGAAGGGGATTTTGGAGAGTACGTTTTTCTGAAATGGTTTTTGGGGGCATGTTGCATTTAGGAAGCCCCTATGGTGCCAGAACAGCAAAAAAAAAACACATGGCATACCATTTTGGAAACTAGACCCCTTGAGGAACGTAACAAGGAATAAAGTGAGCCTTAATACCCCACAGGGGTTTCACGACTTTTGCATATGTAAAACATTTTTTTTATTTTTTCACTAAAATGTGTGTTTCCCACCAAATTTCACATTTTTGCAAGGGTTAATAGCAGAAAATACCCCCCAAAATTTGTAACCCCATCTCTTCTGAGTATGGAGGTACCCCATAAGTTGACCTGAAGTGCACTATGGGCGAGCTACAATGCTCAGAAGAGAAGGAGTCATATTTGGCTTTTTGAGAGCAAATTTTGCTTGGGGGGCATGTCGCATTTAGGAAGCCCCTATGGTGCCAGAACAGCAAAAAAAAAACACATGGCATACCATTTTGGAAACTAGACCCCTTGAGGAATGTAACAAGGAATAAAGTGAGCCTTAATACCCCACAGGGGTTTCACAACTTTTGCATATGTAAAAAAAAATTATTTTTTTTTCACTAAAATGTGTGTTTCCCACCAAATTTCACATTTTTGCAAGGGTTAATAGCAGAAAATACCCCCAAAATTTGTAACCCCATCTCTTCTGAGTATGGAGGTACCCCATAAGTTGACCTGAAGTGCACTACGGGCGAGCTACAATGCTCAGAAGGGGAGTCATATTTGGCTTTTTGAGAGCAAATTTTGCTCAGGGGGGCATGTCGCATTTAGGAAGCCCCTATGGTGCCAGAACAACAAAAAAAAAACACATGGCATACCATTTTGGAAACTAGACCCCTTGAGGAAAGTAACAAGGAATAAAGTGAGCCTTAATACCCCACAGGGGTTTCACAACTTTTGCATATGTAAAAAAAAAATATAATTTTTTCACTAAAATGTGTGTTTCCCCAAAATTCACATTTTTGCAAGGGTTAATAGCAGAAAATACCCCCCAAAATTTGTAACTCCATCTCTTCTGAGTATGGAGGTACCCCATAAGTTGACCTGAAGTGCACTACGGGCGAGCTACAATGCTCAGAAGAGAATGAGTCATATGTGGCTTTTTGAGAACAAATTTTGCTCGGGGGGCATGTCGCATTTAGGAAGCCCCTATGGTGCCAGAACAGAAAAAAAAAACACATGGCAAACCATTTTGGAAACTAGACCCCTTGAGGAACGTAACAAGGAATAAAGTGAGCCTTAATACCCCACAGGGGTTTCACAACTTTTGCATATGTAAAAAAAAATTATTATTTTTTCACTAAAATGTGTGTTTCCCCCCCAAATTTCACATTTTTTCAAGGGTTAATAGCAGAAAATACCCCCCAAAATTTGTAACCCCATCTCTTCTGAGTATGGAGGTACCCCATAAGTTGACCTGAAGTGCACTACGGGCGAACTACAATGCTCAGAAGAGAAGGAGTCATATTTGGCTTTTTGAGAGCAAATTTTGCTCGGGGGGCATGTCACATTTAGGAAGCCCCTCTGGTGCCAGGACAGCAAAACACATGGCATACTATTTCGGAAACTACATCCCTCAAGGAACATAACAAGGGGTACAGTGAGTCTTCACACCTCACAGGTGTTTGATAAATATTCATGAAGTGGGATGTGAAAATGAAAAATTGGATTTTTTTACACTAAAATGCTGGGGTTACACCAAATTTTTCATTTTCACAAGTGGTAAAAGGAGAAAATGTCACCGTAAGTTTGTAAATACATTTCTTTGCAGTAAGGACATACCTCAAGTCTGGGCGTAAACAGCTTGCACACTGGTCTGAGAGGAGCAGGTCGCATTCAGGGGCCTTGAGCTTCTGCTTTGCGGCCTATGGAGCCAGAACAGTGGAACCCCCCCTCAAGGGGCATTACATGGGGTAAATAACTGGGGTACACTAAATAACTAAAATGGGGTACAGTGGGACATAAAATTATAAAACAGGTTATGGTCCCAGAATGATGACCCAGAGCATAGCCAAAACTAAAAAATATGCCCACCCCAAACCCTATGCTCTGAATCATCATTCTGGGAATGTGACGTGTGTGGCCGTCCCTAACCTGTTGCCTCAAATGCACACCCCGCTCAGGTGGAGAGAGAGCGCTGCGCATTTGAGGCAACAAAAAAAGTCCCCGATGATAGTGACTCAGTAACCCATGACCCAGAGAAAAAAATACCCCCAGAAGTCTCATCAGTTTTTTTTTTAGATGAGTTTTTTTGGGCAATTTAGTGGTTTTACGGATGATCGGGGCAAGTGTCACACTGAGTGGTGGTGTCCTTCCGAATCCCCCTCCTGTTACACACTCTGCATTTTTTCTGGGATCGTCCCTTCTTTCCAGTATGGGGGACTTCACCTGGAAAGTGTTGGCCTGGGACGATCCTGGCACCTATAACTCCAGTTCCTTGGGAAGTCCGGCCTGCTCTATCCCGGTCGCCAAAGATCAGGACCTTTAGGAGTTCTTCATGGAACTGGAGGAATGTCCCTGTGTTGCCAGCATACTGGGACAGTACAAAAGCGTTGTACATGGCAACCTGTACCAAGTAGACCGCAACTTTTTTGTACCATACCCGTGTTTTCCGCATGGCCATGTATTGCTTGAGGACTTGATCAGAAAGATCAACTCCCCCCATATACCGATTGTAGTCCAGAATACAATCGAGCTTGAGGACCGGTGTTGTGGTACCTCGCACAGGGACAGGTGAGTTGCCGTTACCATGAATAGTGGTCAGCATAAGGACATCCCTCTTATCCTTATACCTGACCAACAACAGGTTTTCATGGGTAAGGGCACGGGACTCACCCTTGGGCATAGGTGTCTGCAGAAAATTTAGAGGGAGGCCTCTCTGGTTTTTCCGCATGGTCCCACAAGCGGACGTGGATCTGGCGGCAAGGGATGTGAAGAGAGGGATGCTGGTATAAAAGTTGTCCACGTACACGTGGTAACCCTTATCCAGCAAAGGGTGCACAAGCTCCCAAACGATTTTCCCGCTAACACCCAGAGTGGGGGAACAATCTGGGGGTTCAATACGGGAATCTCGTCCCTCATACACTCTAAACTTGAGAGTGTACCCGGAGGTACTCTCACAAAGTTTATAGAGCTTCACGCCATACCGCGCCCGCTTCGAGGGAATATACTGGCGGAAGATGAGTCTCCCCTTAAAACTGATAAGAGACTCATCAACAGAGAGCTCCCTGGGGGGTACGTAGGCCTCCAAAAATTTGGCCCCAAAGTGATCGATGACCGGCCTCACTTTGTAAAACCGGTCATGGGCGGGATCACCTCGGGGCAGACATGCCGCATTATCTGCATAATGCAGGCATTTCCGAATGGCCTCGAACCGCCTCCGTGCCATGACCATACTGTAAAGCGGGGTCTGGTAGAAGATGTCCCCGCTCCTGTACTGTCTGACACTTGGTTTTTTGACCAGACCCATATGCAGCAAGAGGCCCCAAAATGTCCTCATCTCTGCTGCATCAATGGCGTACCATTCATTGGGCCTGGCCAAAACAGAAACTGCCTGGCGTACAGATTCGTCTGCTCCACCATTAGATTGACAAAACTGTCACTGAAAAAATAACTGAAATAGTCAATTTCAGTGAATCCAGAATTGTCAATCCGGATTCCAGAGTCGCCAACAAACTCCGGAACCAGTGGCTGATAAGCCTCTGGGGGTCTCCAGACAGGTTCACCGGAAGGGGGCTCTGGTAAACTTGTCTGGGGGGTCGGACTCCTAGTACGAGCAGCATCACCACTCGCACTAGTGCCGCCCACTGGGCCACTATCATGGGGGGTGCGTGGCCTCGCCTGGCGGCGTCTCCACCGCCGTATAGGTGACTCATCATCAGTACTAGATGATGAGGAGGACGATGAAGAACACAGGAATGTTGGATCTTCATCGTCCTCACTGACAGATTCGGAGTCGGAGGCAAGAAAAGCATATGCCTCCGCTGCCGAAAATGCCTGGCGAGCCTTCGCCTTTTTTCTACGGTGGTGGGGGGGGGGGTTGGTGGCGGGGGTGGCGGGTGTGTGTGTGGGGGGGGGGAGTATGTAGTGTGTGTGATTGGTGTAACTAACTGTATGGGGGGGGAAAAGCGCTGCAGCCAATTAGGGCCCCTAATAAGCGCTGAATCCCTAATAGGGCCTGGGTCACACTAAAAAAATTTTTGCGGACCCTTTAGGTCCTATTAGGGGGTCAGGGGGGGAAAAAAATTTTAACTTTTTTTTACACTTTTTTTTTACTTTACTTTTTCCTTTTTTTTACTGGTTAACCCTACCTGTCCCTGGGGCTGTACTCTCTCCCTGCTCTAAGGGGGGTCTTCCTCTGTGAGGGGTTCCGATCTTCACAGAGGGGGGGTCCCTGGCTCCCTCTCGCAGCTCTGGCCGCTGAATGAACTCAGGGAGCAAGCAGAGCCGCGAGAAGGGTCCGTTAACCCCTCCCCTGCCGGCTGCTATTGGCCGGACGATCGCAGCGATCCTGGGGGGGTGATGACATCGCCACCTCCCCATAGATACAGAGGGTGATAGGGGGTGTATCCTACACCCCCGATCACCTTGTATCTCCGGGTCAGCGGGTCACACGTGACCCGCATCACCGGACTCGCCGAAAATCGCAAGTGTGAATTCACTTGCGATTTTCGTCCATCGCCTAAATGGGGGGGTCTGATGACCCCCCTGGGCATTGGCGCGGGGTGCCTGCTGTTCGATATCAGCAGTCACCCCGGTCCGGTCCCCCCCCCCCCCCCAGCGCGGCGCAGGGACCGAAATGCCCATGGGCGTACAGGTACGCCCTTGGTCCTTAAGTACCAGGGAGCAAAGGCGTACCTGTACGCCCTTGGTCCTTAAGGGGTTAAGGACCAGAACATTTTTTGCACATCTGAGTACTGTCACTTTAAGCATAACTCTGTGATGCTTTTACTTATGAATTTGATTCCGAGACAGTTTTTTGTGACATATTCTACTTTAACATAGTGGTAAATTTTTGTTGTTACTTGCATCATTTCTTGGTGAAAAATTCCAAAATGTCATGAAAAATGAGAACATTTTGCATTTTTTTAACTTTGAAGCTCTCTGCTTGTAAGGAAAATAGACATCCCAAATAAATTATATATTGATTCACACATACAATATGTTTACTACAGTATATATATTTGCATCATAAAGTTGACATGTTTGTACTTTTTGAAGCCATCAGAAGGCTTCAAAGTTCAGCAGCAATTTTCCAATTTTTCACAAAATTTTCAAAATCGGAATTTTTCAGGGACCAGTTCAGTTTTGAAGTGGATTTGAAGGGCCTTCATATTAGAAATACCCCATAAATGACCCCATTATAGAAACTGCACCCCTCAAAGTATTCAAAATGACATTCAGAACGTTTGTTAACCCTTTAGGTGGTTCACAGGAATAGCAGCAAAGTGAAGGAGAAAATTCAAAATCTTCATTTTTCACACTCACATGATCTTGTAGACCCATTTTTTTTTACAAGGAGTAAAAGGAGAAAAAGCTCCCCAAAATGTGTAACCCAATTTGTCTTGAGTAACGAAATACCTCATATGTCGATGTAAAGTGCTCTGTGGGTGCACTAGATAACTCAGAAGGGAAGGAGCGACAATGGGATTTTGGAGAGCTAATTTTGCTGAAATGGTTTTTGAGGGGCATGTTGCATTTAGGAAGCCCCTATGTGCCAGAACAGCAAAAAAAAAAAATAGCATACTATTTTGGAAACTACACCCCTCAAGTAACATAACAAGAGGTATAGTGAGCCTTAACACCCCACAGGTGTTTGACAACTTTTTGTTAAAGTTGAATGTGTAAATTTAATTTCTTTTTTTTCACAAATTTTTTTTAACCAAATTTACCATATTAAGAGGTAATAGGAGAAAATGCCCCCAAAAATTTGTAACCCCATTTCTTCTGAGTATGAACATACCCCATGTGTGGACACAAAGTGCTCTGCTGGTGAACTACAATGCTCAGAAGAGAAGGAGCCACATTTGGCTTTTGGAAATCAAATTTTGCTGAAATGTATTTTGGGGGGCATGTCGCATTTAGGAAGCCCCTATGGTGCCAGAACAGCAAAAAAAAAAAAAAAAATAAACACATGGCATACTATTTTGAAAACTAAACTCATCAAGGAACGTAACAAGGGGTAAAGTGAGCCTTTACACCCCACAGGTGTTTAATGAATTTTTGTTAAAGTTGGACATGAAAATGAAAAATTTGATTTTTTTCACTAAAATGCTGGTGTTACCCCAATTCTTTTATTTTCACAAGGGGTAATAAGAGAAAAAGCCCCTCAAAATCTGTAACCCCATTTCTTCTGAGTAAGAAAATACCCCATATGTGGATGTAAAGTGCTCTGCGGGCATACTACAGGGCTCAGAAGAGAAGGAGTTCCATTGGGCTTTTGGAAAGAGAATTTGGCCGAAATGGAAGTCGGGGGCCATGTGCGTTTACAAAGCACCCATGCTGTCAGAACAGTGGACCACCCCACATGTGACCCTATTTTGGGAACTACACCCCTCACTGAATGTAATAAGGGGTGCAGTGAGCATTTACACCCTACTGGCGTTTGACAGATCTTTGGAACAGTGGGCTGTGCAAATGAAAAATAAAATTTTTCATTTTCATAGACCAATGTTCAAAAAATCTGTCAGACACCAGTGGGGTGTAAATGCTCACTGCACCCCTTGTTACGTTCTGTGAGGGGTGTAGTTTCCAAAATGGGGTCACATGTAGGGGGGTCCACTGTTCTGGCACCATGGGGGCTTTGTAAACACACATGGCCTTCAATTCCAGACAAATTCTCTTTCCAAAAACCCAATGGCGCTCCTTCTCTTCTGAGCCCTGTAGTGCGCCCCCAGAGCAATTTATATCCACAAACGGGGTATTTCCATACTCAGAAGAAATGGGGTTACAAATGTTGAGGGGCTTATTCTCCTATTATCCCTTGTGAAAATAAAAAAATTGGGGTAACACCAGCATTTTAGTGAAAAAAATCTAATTTTTCATTTTCACGTCCAACTTTAACGAAAATTCGTGAAACACCTGTGGGGTGTTAAGGTTCACTATACCCATTGTTACCTTCCGTGAGGGATGTAGTTTCCAAAATGGGGTCAAATGTGTTTTTTTTTTTTTTTTTTGCGTTTATGTCAGAACCGCTGTAGCGATCAGCCACTCCTGGGCAAATCACCTCAAATGTACATGGTGTTCTCTCACTCCTGAGCCTTGTTGTGCACCCGCAGAGTATTTTACGTCCACATATGGGGTATTTCCGTACTCAGGAGAAATAGCTTTACAAATTTTGGGGGCCTTTTTTCCTTTTACCTCTTGTGAAAACGGAAAGTATGGGGCAACACCAGCATGTTAGTGTAAAAAAAAAAAAAATTATACACTTACAAGCGGGTGTAGATACTAACTTTTCCATTTCATAAGAGGTAAAAAGAGAAAAAGTCCTCGAAAATTTGTTAGGCAATTTCTCCCAAATACGGAAATACCCCATATGTGGCCCTAAACTGTTGCCTTGAAATATGACAGGGCTCCGAAGTGAGGGAGCTCCATGCGCATTTGAGGCCTAAATTAGCGATTTGCATAGAGTTGGACACAGATGCAAGAATAACACTTGCTTCTGATACCAGAAAAATTCTACACCACTGATTCCCAAACAGGGTGCCTCCGGGATGCCTGGACAGTGAATGGCAATACTGGGAGTTGTTGTTTTGCAACAGCAGAGGCTACGTTTTGGAAACACTGTTGTATGAGACTTTTTTTATTTTTATTGGGGGGGGGGGGGGCGGGTGTATATGTAGTGTTTTACTTTTTATTTTGTGCAGTGTAGTGTAGTGTTTTTAGGGTAAACTTACACGGTGAGGGTTTACAGCGAGTTTCCCGCTGGGAGTTTGCCACAGCTCAAACTTTCAGCAGGAAACTCACTATAAACCCTCGCCCGTGTGAATGTACCCTGTTCATTCACATGGGGGGAGGGGGAAAACCTCCAGCTGTTGAAAAACTACAACTACCAACATGTATGGTCTGTCAGTGCATGCTGGGAGTTGTAGCTTGCAACAGCTGGAGGCACACTGGTTGCGAAACACTGACTTAGGTAACAAACTACAAGCCCCAGCATGCACAAACAGCCAAAGGGCATTCTGAGAGTTGTAATTTTGCAACCAGCTGTTGCAAAACTTCAACTCCCAGCATGCCCTTTGGCTGTGCATGCTGGGACTTGTTGCTTAGCAACAACAGGAGGCAAGCAACTCAACTCCTGCTGTATCCTGTGAAGACCCTGCTGCCACCGCCGCCAGGGGCCTCCGCTGCCGGCCCTTCTTCCAGGGACCCCCGCCTGCCCCGATGGACCCACGACTGCCACGATCGCTGCCCAGCAGGTTCGGACCGATCAATCACGCAATCACGCGATCGTGAGGTGGCACCTGTGCGACCTCACTCCTGCTGGGTAAGAGTGATTGGGGCCCTAATCACCCTTTTTTCCGGGTCACGGGGTCATCGGAGACCCAATTGACCCGGAATCGCTGCAGAGAAGGGGATTAGGACCCCCCAGGTGTTGTCACAGGATGCCTGCTGAACGATTTCAGCAGTCATCCTGATCCAGTCTCCGCCCGGTGAGCGGCGGGGATCGGAATTGCAACAGGCGTACAGGTACAACCTGAGTCCTTAAGTACCAGTGTGGTAGCCCTTAGGGGGTGTATGGTAGTTGGGGAGTTGTTTCGGTAGATGAGGGGTTAATGATAACCCTACAGTTCGGGACTCCAGGCTGAGGGCTAGTATGCTGAGGTAATTCTCCGGCCTATCGCCGCCCTTCCCAGTAACGATAGGTGCATGCATAAAATGACTGAAGGTCCACAAGGTACTTGAACTTGGATAACTTTACTTAAATGCTTGCGGTACATCCAATGAACAGTAACAGTCTCAGCAATACAGTCTCTTTCTAGTGCAATGACTGACAGTTGTTGCGGACCTTGACTTCTCATAAAAGTCTCTGAATTAGGGAATGTTGCGAAGATCCGTCCGGATTTAGGGGATAGATAAGGTCCGGGGATCTTGCAGAGTGTCTAGGGATTGACACACTCACAATTTAGCAGATATCAGCCGTCGCCGCAAGGCTCAGGCCTAAACTCACTGAAGACAGCAGCGCAGATCCGTCTCCATCAACAGCCCACGAGGAAAGCGAGTGAGCAATGGCCGCCGCTCCCTTATATGGGCAGGGCCGTTTTTACTGGTCCAATCAACTGTCACTCACCATTACAAGGAGTGATGGGAGATAAATGTTACAGGGCCTCCAAAGGTCCTTAAGCACAAAACCATAGAGTTCACCCGGTCACGTGACCCGCAGGTCCTGTTCCGCTATGCATAGGTAATTAACCATTTATATACACTTGTACAATCCTATATATATATACAAATCCTGAAGAATTATTAGGCAACTAATACCTGGATGAGAGGCGACTAGGGGCGGGCTAGTTAAGAAGAACCCCGACGTCCTAGGGACTCTGGCTATGGGGACTTATATACAAAGGTACCGGATAGGATACGGTACCGGGACACCACACCAGGGAGCCAGGTCGTTCCTGTACGCCCTGTGTCCTTAAGTGGTTAAAGAAAAATAAGATAGACAAGGAATACAGATAGAGCAAGTCCTTATTTATAAAAGTGAGAAAAAGTTGCTAGGAGCTGTAAATCACTGTCTTTTTAGAGGTCAAGAGCTTCTTCAGGGCTCTGTACAGTACACACAGTGTCCTAAAAAAGTAAAATGGAGCTGCCCCCATCTGATGTCCAAAAGAGTTGCTAACCCTGGCACAGGTAAAGAGCAGTACAGAACAGGAATTTGGTGCATGCCCTTCAGTAATACAGGTGTTTTGCCAGTGAATGCCCATTCTGATTGGTCAGTTATTCCAGCCATTGACAGAACTGGACTGTGCATACATTGTATGTTGAGTCTGGTTTCAAGTTACAATGGTCCAGAAATAACCATCGTATGGTGAAACTATTGTAACCTGAGGCATTTGTAAATTGAGGGATCACTGTATATTCTTATAAATTCAGCACAACTGTCTGATCCCACTGCAGGAATATTATGCGCTGAAAAAAATTCCCATTATCCACTGCAATTCCCATTCCTCTGCTATGATTAATATCATTGTCAGGATCTGTTCTTTTATGTATGTATCAGGATTTATGTCATGTGTCCCTGCACTGAATAATTTGCCTTTTTATTCAATACGATCCACTGCCCAGTGTCCTTTTTCTATATGGGATATATATATATATATATATATATATATATACACACGTCAGCATGCTGCATCCCTATTTTCTAAATTAATATAATACGGGTTTATACATTCTGACCATCACTGGTAGGATTGTATGCTCCTTGTTACGCCGAGCGCTCCGGGTCCCCGCTCCTCCCCGGAGCGCTCGCTTCACTCTCCCCGCTGCAGCGCTCCGGTCAGATCCACTGACCCGGGGCGCTGCGATTCCGCTGCCAGCCGGGATGCGATTCGCGATGCGGGTAGCGCCCGCTCGCGATGCGCACCCCGGCTCCCGTACCTGACTCGCTCTCCCTCGGTCCTGTCCCGGCGCACGCGGCCCCGCTCCCTAGGGCGCGCGCGCGCCGGGTCTTTGCGATTTAAAGGGCCACTGCGCCGCTGATTGGCGCAGTGATTCCAATTAGTGTCTTCACCTGTGCACTTCCCTATATCACCTCACTTCCCCTGCACTTCCTTGCCGGATCTTGTTGCCATTGTGCCAGTGAAAGCGTTCCTTGTGTGTTCCTAGCCTGTGTTCCAGACCTCCTGCCGTTGCCCCTGACTACGATCCTTGCTGCCTGCCCCGACCTTCTGCTACGTCCGACCTTGCTTCTGTCTACTCCCTTGTACCGCGCCTATCTTCAGCAGCCAGAGAGGTTGAGCCGTTGCTAGTGGATACGACCTGGTCACTACCGCCGCAGCAAGACCATCCCGCTTTGCGGCGGGCTCTGGTGAAAACCAGTAGTGGCTTAGAACCGATCCACTAGCACGGTCCACGCCAATCCCTCTCTGGCACAGAGGATCCACTACCTGCCAGCCGGCATCGTGACAGTAGATCCGGCCATGGATCCCGCTGAAGTTCCTCTGCCAGTTGTCGCTGACCTTACCACGGTGGTCGCCCAGCAGTCACAACAGATAGCGCAACAAGGCCAACAGCTGTCTCAACTGACCGTTATGCTACAGCAGTTACTACCACAGCTTCAGCAGTCATCTCCTCCACCGGCTCCTGCACCTCCTCCGCAGCGAGTGGCCGCTCCTGGTCTACGCCTATCCTTGCCGGATAAATTTGATGGGGACTCTAAGTTTTGCCGTGGCTTTCTTTCCCAATGTTCCCTGCATCTGGAGATGATGTCGGACCTGTTTCCCACTGAAAGGTCTAAGGTGGCTTTCGTAGTCAGCCTTCTGTCTGGAAAAGCCCTGTCTTGGGCCACACCGCTCTGGGACCGCAATGACCCCGTCACTGCCTCTGTACACTCCTTCTTCTCGGAAATCCGAAGTGTCTTTGAGGAACCTGCCCGAGCCTCTTCTGCTGAGACTGCCCTGTTGAACCTGGTCCAGGGTAATTCTTCCGTTGGCGAGTATGCCGTACAATTCCGTACTCTTGCTTCAGAATTATCCTGGAATAATGAGGCCCTCTGCGCGACCTTTAAAAAAGGCCTATCCAGCAACATTAAAGATGTTCTGGCCGCACGAGAAATTCCTGCTAATCTACATGAACTTATTCACCTAGCCACTCGCATTGACATGCGTTTTTCCGAAAGGCGTCAGGAACTCCGCCAAGATATGGACTCTGTTCGCACGAGGCGTTTCTTCTCCTCGGCTCCTCTCTCCTCTGGTCCCCTGCAATCTGTTCCTGTGCCTCCCGCCGTGGAGGCTATGCAGGTCGACCGGTCTCGCCTGACACCTCAAGAGAGGACACGACGCCGTATGGAGAACCTCTGCCTGTACTGTGCTAGTACCGAACACTTCCTGAGGGATTGTCCTATCCGTCCTCCCCGCCTGGAAAGACGTACGCTGACTCCGCACAAAGGTGAGACAGTCCTTGATGTCTACTCTGCTTCTCCACGTCTTACTGTGCCTGTGCGGATGTCTGCCTCTGCCTTCTCCTTCTCTACTGTGGCCTTCTTGGACTCTGGATCTGCAGGAAATTTTATTTTGGCCTCTCTCGTCAACAAGTTCAACATCCCAGTGACCAGTCTCGCCAGACCCCTTTACATCAATTGTGTAAACAATGAAAGATTGGACTGTACCATACGTTTCCGCACGGAGCCCCTTCTTATGAGCATCGGATCTCATCACGAGAGGATTGAACTTTTGGTCCTCCCCAATTGCACCTCGGAAATTCTCCTTGGACTTCCCTGGCTTCAACTTCATTCCCCAACCCTGGATTGGTCCACTGGGGAGATCAAGAGTTGGGGGTCCTCTTGTTCCAAGAACTGTCTAAAACCGGTTCCCAGTAACCCTTGCCGTAACTCTGTGGTTCCTCCAGTAACCGGTCTCCCTAAGGCCTATATGGACTTCGCGGATGTTTTCTGCAAAAAACAAGCTGAGACTCTACCTCCTCACAGGCCTTATGATTGTCCTATCGACCTCCTCCCGGGCACTACTCCACCCCGGGGCAGAATTTATCCTCTCTCTGCCCCAGAGACTCTTGCCATGTCTGAATACGTCCAGGAGAATCTAAAAAAGGGCTTTATCCGTAAATCCTCCTCTCCTGCCGGAGCCGGATTTTTCTTTGTGTCCAAAAAAGATGGCTCCCTACGTCCTTGCATTGACTACCGCGGTCTTAATAAAATCACGGTTAAGAACCGCTACCCCTTACCCCTCATCTCTGAACTCTTTGATCGCCTCCAAGGTGCCCACATCTTTACTAAATTGGACTTAAGAGGCGCCTATAACCTCATCCGCATCAGAGAGGGGGATGAGTGGAAAACGGCATTTAACACCAGAGATGGACACTTTGAGTATCTGGTCATGCCCTTTGGCCTGTGCAACGCCCCTGCCGTCTTCCAAGACTTTGTTAATGAAATTTTTCGTGATCTGTTATACTCCTGTGTTGTTGTATATCTGGACGATATCCTAATTTTTTCTGCCAATCTAGAAAAACACCGCCAGCATGTCCGTATGGTTCTTCAGAGACTTCGTGACAATCAACTCTATGCCAAAATTGAGAAATGTCTGTTTGAATGCCAATCTCTTCCTTTTCTAGGATATTTGGTCTCTGGCCAGGGACTACAGATGGATCCAGACAAACTCTCTGCCGTCTTAGATTGGCCACGCCCCTCCGGACTCCGTGCTATCCAACGCTTTTTGGGGTTCGCCAATTATTACAGGCAATTTATTCCACATTTTTCTACCGTTGTGGCTCCTATCGTGGCTTTAACCAAAAAAAATGCTGATCCCAAGTCTTGGCCTCCTCAAGCAGAAGACGCCTTTAAACGACTCAAGTCTGCCTTTTCTTCGGCTCCCGTGCTCTCCAGACCTGACCCTTCCAAACCCTTCCTATTGGAGGTTGATGCCTCCTCAGTGGGAGCTGGAGCTGTTCTTCTACAAAAAAATTCTTCCGGGCATGCTGTCACTTGTGGTTTTTTCTCTAGGACCTTCTCTCCAGCGGAGAGGAACTACTCCATCGGGGATCGAGAGCTTCTAGCCATTAAATTAGCACTTGAGGAATGGAGGCATCTGCTGGAGGGATCAAGTTTTCCTGTTATTATCTACACCGACCACAAGAACCTCTCCTACCTCCAGTCTGCCCAACGGCTGAATCCTCGCCAGGCCCGGTGGTCTCTGTTCTTTGCCCGATTTAATTTTGAGATTCACTTTCGTCCTGCCGATAAGAACATTAGGGCCGATGCTCTCTCTCGTTCCTCGGATGCCTCAGAAGTTGAACTCTCTCCGCAACACATCATTCCACCTGACTGCCTGATCTCCACTTCTCCTGCCTCCATCAGGCAAACTCCTCCAGGAAAGACCTTTGTTTCTCCACGCCGACGCCTCGGAATCCTCAAATGGGGTCACTCCTCCCATCTCGCAGGTCATGCGGGCATCAAGAAATCTGTGCAACTCATCTCCCGCTTCTATTGGTGGCCGACTCTGGAGACGGATGTTGTGGACTTTGTGCGAGCCTGCACTATCTGTGCCCGGGATAAGACTCCTCGCCAGAAGCCCGCTGGTTTTCTTCATCCCCTGCCTGTCCCCGAACAGCCTTGGTCTCTGATTGGTATGGATTTTATTACTGATTTACCCCCTTCCCGTGGCAACACTGTTATTTGGGTGGTCGTTGATCGATTCTCCAAAATGGCACATTTCATCCCTCTTCCTGGTCTTCCTTCTGCGCCTCAGTTGGCTAAACAATTTTTTGTACACATTTTTCGTCTTCACGGGTTGCCTACGCAGATTGTCTCGGATAGAGGCGTCCAATTCGTGTCTAAATTCTGGAGGGCTCTCTGTAAACAACTCAAGATTAAATTAAATTTTTCTTCTGCATATCATCCCCAGTCCAATGGACAAGTAGAAAGAATTAACCAAATCTTGGGTGATTATTTGCGACATTTTGTTTCCTCCCGCCAGGATGACTGGGCAGATCTCCTTCCATGGGCCGAATTCTCGTATAACTTCAGGGTCTCTGAATCTTCCTCCAAATCCCCATTTTTCGTGGTGTACGGCCGTCACCCTCTTCCCCCCCTCCCTACCCCCTTGCCCTCTGGTCTGCCCGCTGTGGATGAAATTTCTCGTGACCTTTCCATCATATGGAGAGAGACCCAAAATTCTCTCTTACAGGCTTCATCACGCATGAAGAAGTTCGCGGATAAGAAAAGAAGAGCTCCTCCCGTTTTTTCCCCTGGAGACAAGGTATGGCTCTCCGCTAAATATGTCCGCTTCCGTGTCCCTAGCTACAAGTTGGGACCACGCTATCTTGGTCCTTTCAAAATTTTGTGTCAAATTAATCCTGTCTCTTATAAACTTCTTCTTCCTCCTTCTCTTCGTATCCCTAATGCCTTTCACGTCTCTCTTCTCAAACCACTCATCCTCAACCGTTTTTCTCCCAAATCTGTTCCTCCCACTCCTGTTTCCGGCTCCTCGGACATCTTCTCTGTCAAAGAGATCTTAGCTTCCAAAAAGGTCAGAGGGAAAACTTTTTTTTTAGTGGACTGGGAGGGTTGTGGTCCTGAAGAGAGATCCTGGGAACCTGAGGACAACATCCTAGACAAAAGTCTGCTCCTCAGGTTCTCAGGCTCTAAGAAGAGGGGGAGACCCAAGGGGGGGGGTACTGTTACGCCGAGCGCTCCGGGTCCCCGCTCCTCCCCGGAGCGCTCGCTTCACTCTCCCCGCTGCAGCGCTCCGGTCAGATCCACTGACCCGGGGCGCTGCGATTCCGCTGCCAGCCGGGATGCGATTCGCGATGCGGGTAGCGCCCGCTCGCGATGCGCACCCCGGCTCCCGTACCTGACTCGCTCTCCCTCGGTCCTGTCCCGGCGCGCGCGGCCCCGCTCCCTAGGGCGCGCGCGCGCCGGGTCTTTGCGATTTAAAGGGCCACTGCGCCGCTGATTGGCGCAGTGATTCCAATTAGTGTCTTCACCTGTGCACTTCCCTATATCACCTCACTTCCCCTGCACTTCCTTGCCGGATCTTGTTGCCATTGTGCCAGTGAAAGCGTTCCTTGTGTGTTCCTAGCCTGTGTTCCAGACCTCCTGCCGTTGCCCCTGACTACGATCCTTGCTGCCTGCCCCGACCTTCTGCTACGTCCGACCTTGCTTCTGTCTACTCCCTTGTACCGCGCCTATCTTCAGCAGCCAGAGAGGTTGAGCCGTTGCTAGTGGATACGACCTGGTCACTACCGCCGCAGCAAGACCATCCCGCTTTGCGGCGGGCTCTGGTGAAAACCAGTAGTGGCTTAGAACCGATCCACTAGCACGGTCCACGCCAATCCCTCTCTGGCACAGAGGATCCACTACCTGCCAGCCGGCATCGTGACACTCCTGACCTTCAATGGAATTATTCAATACGATCCACTGCCCAGTGTCCTTTTTCTATATGGGATATATATATATATATATATATATATATATATATATATATATATACATACACGTCAGCATGCTGCATCCCTATTTTCTAAATTTATATAATACGGGTTTATACATTCTGACCATCACTGGTAGGATTGTATGCTCCTGACCTTCAATGGAATTATTCAATACGATCCACTGCCCAGTGTCCTTTTTCTATATGGGATATATATATATATATATATATATATATATATATATATACACGTCAGCATGCTGCATCCCTATTTTCTAAATTTATATAATACGGGTTTATACATTCTGACCCTCACTGGTAGGATTGTATGCTCCTGACCTTCAATGGAATGTCAATCAGTTTTCTTCTTGCTTTAGGGGTGGGGGCTGCAAGCTCCTGTGCTTTCCATGTTCCATGACACTGTGCTTCATTGTGTGGTGGCCCAGTACGGGAGTTGTTACCCTGTACTCTTGCTGCCCTGTCAGGCAGCCACCCCGCAGTGTTCCCTGGCCCCCCCCCCCCCCCCCCCTGCATCTGTTCTACTGTAATTGTATATTATCCCCCATGTTATGTACATAAGAATTTTGTATCTTTAAGAAAGGTTAACAAGTGATCATCAGTTGTCCTGTGATTGTTACCCAGGAGGTATCAGTGACCAGGTGACTTAAGGGTGACCAATGGGACCCCACCAGAGTCTCCCCCATAAAAGCCCTGGGAGGTGTCTCTTCTCTCTCTTAGTTCCTGAGTCTTTGCTGAGGTGCAGTGAAGTCTAAGATTGTGTCTGGAGTCCTAGGAGCCTCAAGTCAAGTCTACAAGTAAGATAAAGTCACAGCTTAGTCTGTCTCCAGACTGTCATGTGCTCTTCACATATAGTGCCCCCCAGTGCTTTGCCCTGCAGCCCCTCACATTCAAAATTCCCCTTTCTCTTCCCCCTCAAGTTTTTAAATCCCCCTCCCTCTCCTCCTGTACGATATAGTGCCCTTAGCAGTGGCACATATTATGTCCCCCGAATCCCCTGGGCCCTGAGCATATTCTTTAGTACTTACAGTATGCAAGCCGCGGGGACGGGATCTCCGGGCGCCGGCGTGATGATGTGACGTCATCGCGCCGGCCTGCAGTGGATCGCGTCCCCGCAGCTCACACACTGTGTACTCACAGCGTGTGACACAGCAAAGGTTAGTGAATGGTAGAGCGGGAGTGTTAGGATTCGGCAGGCTAGATGTGGATCCTCTGTGTCAGCGAGGGATTGGCGTGGACCGTACCGGTGGACCGGTTCTAGGTTGCTACTGGTATTCATCAGAGCCCGCCGCAAAGCGGGATGGTCTTGCTGCGGCGGTAGCAACCAGGTCGTATCCACCGGCAACGGCTCAACCTCGCTGACTGCTGAGAAGGCGTGGGACAGAAGGACTAGACAGAGGCGAGGTCAGACGTAGCAGAAGGTCAGGGAAACACTGGTATGGCAAACACTGGAAACGCTTTCTCAAGGCACAAGGGCAACAAGATCCGGCAATGCTGAGAAGGGGAAGTGAGGTTATATGAGCAAGGAGCAGGTGGAAGCTAATTAGACTGATTTGGGCCAGGCACCAATCATTGGTGCACTGGCCCTTTAAATCTTAGAGAGCTGGCGCGCGCGCCCTAAGGAGCGGAGCCGCGCGCGCCAGGACGTGACAGCCGGGGACCAGGACAAGTAAGTGGATTGGGATGCGATCCGCGAGCCGGCGCGTCCCGCTATGCGAACCGCATCCCCGTCGGCAGTGTCAGTGCAGCGCTCCCGGTCAGCGGGTCTGACCGGGGCGCTGCAGAGAGGGGAACGCCGCGAGCGCTCCGGGGAGGAGCAGGGACCCGGAGCGCTCGGCGTAACAGTGAGCTTACAGCTTCGGCTCCACCATGCTTGGTGGCGGGGGGCAGCAATCTCGGAGGAGGGGGGCAATTGCCCCGTTGCCCCCCCCCCCCCCCCCCCCCTGGATCCGCCACCGCCTGAAGTGCCAATAAAAAACCCTTTAAAAAAAAAAAAAAAAAAAAAAAAAAAAAAAAGGATACATTCTGCCCCTTTGGTTGCTTGGTTTACAGGTCAGTTCAGTGAAAGTAGGGACTGTAACCAACTAAACAATGCAGAGACAGGATGGCTCCATAGACTTAATAAAAAGCCTTCCTGAAAGGCTGGACAGAGAATGTATTTCAGCAAGACAAGCCCAGACTACACTAAGTTTGTTTGTAGTCAGTTACCATGGAGACACACAAGTCTGCACAGGAGATGTATTCACAAAGCTGTGACATATTCATTTTTTGCTATAAATGCATTAGAGCAACAAATTAGAGCACATTAAAGCCTTTATATCCATAAAGCTGTGATATTCTTTGCTGATGTAAATTTGAATCAAGAAGCAACTTTATTAGTTTTTCATGATTGTTTACATTGGTTGTCACTTTCCCATTTCACGTGCTTCCATTCCTAAAACTGTTTGCTTTAATCTTTGCAGGATCAGATGACTTCACACATGACATACAGTATATAGACAATGGCTGCCATGTGTTATGTTTCCTTGTGACATGTTTTATCAGAGGTTCTCATTTGTTTTGACTTGAATAATGTATTGCCATCCATTACCAGTAAGGTTTACAGAGTCCCATCTGTCAGAGTATCGTGTTACACTACTACATATACACAAGGGAATTGACACTATACATGTTCTCCTTGCTGTATACATGAAGGGCATATAACAAAATCATCATTGTACTACAAGGCTTGATGTGGTGTCTCGGTACCGTATCCTATACGTTACCTGTATAGAGGTCCCATAGTCAGAGTCCCTAGTCCCTAGAACGTCAAGGTCCCTCTTTTCTAGTCTTCCCCTTGTCACCTCTCACTTAGCCACTAGATATATAATAGTTCTATCTACAGTTATAAGTATAGAAAGTGTATATAGGGAATTATCTACCTGTTTGTAGCGTAACAGGACCTGCGGGTCATGTGATCGGGTAAAACTCTATGGTTTTGCTTTAGGACCTTAGGAGGTCCCACCATGCATTGTAACGGTGAGTGACAGCTGACACGGACCAATCCAAAACGGCCCTGCCCATATAAGGGAGCGGCGGCCATTACTCGCTCTTTTTCCTCGTGGGCTGCTGATAGAGGAGGATCTGCGCAGCTATCTTCAGCAGTGACCAGGCCCAAGCCTTGCGGCAACGGCCATCCATACAGAATTGTGAGTTATCTTAATCCCTGTTAACTTCGCGGGATCACCGGACCTAAATAGACACCTAAATCCGGACGGATCTCTGCACAACTCCTAATTTTATTAACCCTTGGATAAGTCAACGGTCTGCAGCATCTGTCAATCATTGCTGAGCTGTATAGAGACTGTATTACTGAGACTGTTGCTGTTAATTGGATGTACCTCAGTAAAGTTTATGCAAGTTCAAGTTCATCCCTATTGTGGACCTTCATTCATTTAAACACGCACCTATCACACGCACCTATCGTCTCTGGGAAGGGTGGCGATAGGCCGAAGATTTACCTCAGCATATTAACCCTCACCCTGGCGTCACGAATGACAGGGGTTAAATTAACCCCTCATATACCTAAGCAACACCCCCACTGTATTATATTCCCCCCCTCGAATGAACAGGATTCGGGTGTGTGCCTACTACAGTTGCCACTAGTGAAAGTGTACTCCCCCCTAAGCAACGAACTTTATTAATGTGCTGTAAACCGTGTTGTTGTGTACGGGAGCGATGTCTGTGGTGCACCATGCAAGGGGGCCACGAGAAAAGTAAGGGGGGAGGCGAAAATTCATCTGCAACTAAGATGTGTAAACTGCGCAATGAGTTCATGCTGCGATCCTCTGGTCCGGTCAGCACAGGTGGAGCCGAACTGCTGCCAGAAAAGTGCGCAAAGAAAGCCCGCTGTGCGCCATGCTCTGCCCCTGGGCGTGGCTGCCAAGTTGCTGTATCACAGCCGAAAGGGAATTTGGAGATACAGGATTCGTCTCTGGAGGGACTGGAAGTCGGGGCTGCACCGATGACGTCCTTCCTGCCGGCCGCCATTTTGGGGAAGCCCACTATAAAAAACACCACGCACAGCGACCTCTTCAGTCTGCACAGGGAGCCGGAGAGTACAGACATGGCGGAGAGCAGCGTTCCACGTGGCGAAGATGGCAAAATGGTGCTGGAACAATGGAAAGTTGTCGCAGTCGCAGCCCGACTTTTTCAAGAACTTGCTGACTGTCTGCAGTGGTTGTCATTAGACAAAGAGGGTGCCTGCAATCTTCCCCCACTGCCTGATGATGACGACGATTGGCCAGAGACACCTCCAGCGGAGAGCACAGGGACACCTGGAGGTGCATCGCCGGTGAGACTGTCCCCTCACCACAGAACTTGGGGCTTGTGGGCCGAGATCCCATCGGAGGAGTCTTCAGTGAGTATCCCGCCAGAGGCGGACTTTTCTTCCTCCTCCAGCCCTGAAGTCATACCCCGATCAAGCTTGCCAAGTGCACGACCGTGCTCAGCAAAATTGCCACAATGGGTGTTTGGAGATGAGCCGGAGCTGATCGAATATATGCACAAGGTACTTCAGCCAATACCTGGGAAGCCACTTCCACAAATCCCGACTGCACAGAGAGAAAGGGCCCGTCAAGAAGCCGAGCTGGCCGAATTGATGGAAATGTTAAAGGCCTGACACAAAGAACTGTATGCCCCTAAGCACGTGCATTTGCCTCATGAAGAAAAAGTGCGGTATCAAGAAAATACCAAAGAAATGGAGGCATTGTACATATGTAAATGGGATCACTCCCGAGAAGGGGAGGAGCCATTGGAAAGAAGAAGAGCAACTGTGGCCAAGTTCGACAAGGTCAGAGGGAATGGGACACTTGTTGACTGCCACACTGGGCAGACCATCCTTGTAAACCGGCGAGCAGTACAAAGGCCATATCTACACAAGAAGTTCTACACCCTGGAGGTGGTTGAAATTATGGAGTACACCCCCGTCTAGAGCCTTCGAGTGGAATGGGCTGCTGTGGTCACAAGACCAACTGCCCCAACACAGCTTCCTTTCAAGTACTTCCCGTCGACTGATTGGGAGTCCAACCCCTTTAACTTGAGGCCGACATGGTCCGCTCCTAAAGCCTCCATCAACGTACCCAAGGAGGGGGAGCCTCAACAGCAAAGATCATCTTCTGTGTACAGCAAAGAGCCAAGTTCATCATCTTCTGTGTACAGCAAAGAGCCAAGTTCATCATCTTCTGTGTCCCGCCAAGAGCCAAGTCCTGTACAGGATCAGGAACGTAGGCCAAAGTTGCGGCCACCACAAACAGTACCTAGGCCCTCTCGGAGCCATGAAAGTTCGCCTGTTCCTGAGGTACAGACGAAAGGGTCATGGGTCCATCATCGTTTGGAGATGGTGCTCAAGCCCTATTGCCCCACTTACATTCAGGCTAGCAAGCCTATGGCCTCTTTGAATCCTACCAATGTGGGGTGGCAGAGCTATGTTAACTCTATACCTGCCCCTGATGTTGGGAGGTACAGAGGAACCAGGAGAGGCACAACAAGAGTGAGGAAGAATATTCTCTGAAGGACTTCAAAGTAATGTCTTGTTGTTTTATTAACCACTTTTGTTTTACAGCAGCCAAGTTCAAGAATTGTGCCTAGCAGGACTGTGCTAAGATTGTTCCAGTTCAAAGTTCAGCAACGTAACCACTAAGCTTTGTGCCTGACTATT
This sequence comes from Hyla sarda, assembly GCF_029499605.1. Classification (NCBI taxonomy): domain Eukaryota; kingdom Metazoa; phylum Chordata; class Amphibia; order Anura; family Hylidae; genus Hyla; species Hyla sarda. Next base: position 240,920,251 of record NC_079194.1, read on the forward strand.
AGGTCAAGAGACTCCTAGCCAGTAGGAGGTTCATAAGGACTGTACCCGGCTGATTTGTGGTACGGACGTGTTTTCCTTTCCCTTCCCATGAACTCTTAGTGTAGGTGGACTGCTGATCCTTACACGCCAATTTGTATATTTCTATGGACTCTTAGTGTAGGTGGACTGTTGATCCTTACACGTCTGTTTTATGTATATACGAGCAGCTTCATAAGAACTCTTATGCTAAATGTTGCATTTATCAGGTGAATGCGCCTGAACCCTGTTGGAGTGTTGATAATTGTGTAGGTTTGAGTAATAAATATGTATATGGTTCTGGTACACAGGAAGGTATCCTCGTGCCTGTGTACATAAAAAAAACCAGGTAAAGGTTGTGCATAGAAAATAGCCCAACGTCTATGTACATAAAAAGTAGGTAAGAGTTGTACATGGAAAATGTCAGCATGTTACACGTGTACACTAAACCCTAAAAAAATTAAATAATTGTTGTACATACAAATGTATAGAATGCTAGAGGTGTTTAGTAGTTACTCAATAGGTGACACCTTGGCTCCTCCGAGGGTAGTATTATTGCTGTCGCCAATCGCTATCACCTGTCTCAACCGGAAACATAGGGAAAATTACCCTTAAGATAGTACTTGCACACATAGTACTCTAAACTTCTGACTTAAATGTACTACCTCAATCTATTTCAGTGCATACACAAAAATAAAATATATCTCACGTCCAAGAAACACTTAGGAATTGTAGCCTATTGATATCCAATTCCTGCCACTGTTAGGTACACTCATATATTTCTTTTCTCTGTATTACATGTGTGAGATGCTCTACCTGGCTAGTAGGTGCTCTTGCGAGCATAGAATTAAACACGTATTTCTAAAGGTAACCTAGGTAGGTTGTTTAGAAGAGCTCTAGGGGTAAGTAGCTTGTAGCCGATAGACCCTAGCAGCCATCTTACTGTGACCTAGCTTCCGGCTAGCCAGTATACCTTTCGTGTACTAACAGGTAACTTATTGTTGGCAAAAAAAAAAGAAAAATCTGAGATTTCAAAATGTATACTCAGCTTGAAGCTAAAATTATAGAGAGCTGTACTAATGTCTAGTTAGCCTCATAAATGTTATAGAGAGCTATAATAAATGTTAAGGAGCTAGAAACTAAAGGTTAGATAGCTTCATTACTGTCTAGGTAGCATCAAAATGTCTAGATAGATTCCTATTGTCTAGTTAAGATACTAGTAAGAGTATCTAGAGAATGTGAATGTGTTTAATGTTTACTTAGGTTTTGTCAGGATGTATAGAAAAATATGTATATATATATATATATATATAATCCTGTTTAGTCCTATTTCCTCTGCCTTAGGGGACAGGCGTCGAGGTCGACTTATTTTAAGTAAGGGGGTTTGTGGTATCCCGGTACTGTATCCTATACGTTACCTGTATAGAGGTCCCCATAGTCAGAGTCCCTAGGACATCGAGGTCCCTCTTTTCTAGTCTTCCCCTTGTCACCTCTCACTTAGCCACTAGATATATAATAGTTCTATCTACAGTTATAAGTATAGAAAGTGTATATAGTGAATTATCTACCTGTTTGTAGCATAACAGGACCTGCAGGTCATGTGATCGGGTAAAACTGTATGGTTTTGCTTTAGGACCTTAGGAGGTCCCAATGACATGTGCACCCACCATGCATTGTAACGGTGAGTGACAGCTGACACGGACCAATCCAAAACGGCCCTGCCCATATAAGGGAGCGGCGGGCATTAAGCGCTCCTTTTCCTCGTGGGCTGCTGATAGAGGAGGATCTGCGCAGCTATCTTCAGCAGTGACCAGGCCCAAGCCTTGCGGCAACGGCCATCCATACAGAACTGTGAGTTATCTTAATCGCTGTAAACTTTGCGGGATAACCGGACCTAAATAGACCCCTAAATCCGGACGGATCTCTGCACAACTCCTAATTCTATTAACCCTTGGATAAGTCAACGGTCTGCAGCATCTGTGAATCATTGCTGAGCTGTATAGAGACTGTATTACTGAGACTGTTGCTGTTAATTGGATGTACCGCAAGTACTTCAGTAAAGTTTATGCAAGTTCAAGTTCATCCCTATTGTGGACCTTCATTCATTTAAACACGCACCTATCGTCTCTGGGAAGGGTGGCGATAGGCCAAAGATTTACCTCAGCGTATTAACCCTCACCCTGGCGTCATGAGTGACAGGGGTTAAATTAACCCCTCATATACCTAAGCAACACCCCACTGTATTATATTCCCCCCCAAGGGCTACCACATTGACACTGGCCAAGACATGTAGTCTGTACACACAGTATATACACACAGTATATACACACATACTTATATTCTATTGTAAGATATCAGCTCGTACATTTTTTTAGACACATACCCAGATATGTGGCATACAAACAGATATAACAAAGGAATACAAAATACAGAAGAACTGTACAGGTGCTAAGATGTATGCAATATTGTATATTTAGCTTATTTTATGTTGTATTATTTTTATATTTACTGTATGTTTATATTACATTCTTAGTAACATTCAGTTACAATGTGCTGACTATCTTTCCATGTGCACATAGACATACATTGTGAAGGGAACCTGGCAGGCTATATATAACACCGTGAAGAGAGAACTCTGTAAACCATCAGCATGTGGGCATTGGCACCTAATAAATGGTGGTGACTCTTCTCTGGCAGAACTTGGCATGCACTGAATGCTTTTGAATGCAGATGCTTGTAAACTATTCTACACTCCGGCATAAGCGACAACCTGCCAAAAAAAAGTGTGTCGGTCACTTATGTAAGTGTAGAACAGTTTAATCCAACTACATGATCCTAATCATTTATCGGAAGACATCAGGGTAGAGTTGGAAGGCTGCCATAAGCATTATATGGTCGGCTGGTCCTGCTGAGATTAACAGGTTTGGAGAACACTTATCTCATTGTATGGGCAGCTCACGCCAGAGCTGTAACAGTCGCACTGTCAGATATCACATGCTGCACTCTGACTACTCAGGAGCCACAGGTGCAGGGCCAATAGACTCTAACCTTAGCGACTGCACCCTCCTGAGCTGGTCTTTATAAGGCTTCTGCTTATTGCTTGTGAAAGTTTATTTTCTACGCTAGCATCTGACTTATACTTTGCTTTATTCCTGTGTATTGTGACCTTGGCTTGTTCTGTGACTACTCTTTTGCTTACCATATTTGTACTGTGCTGCTTTCAAGGTTTCTACTCGGTTCATCCGACTTAGCTTTATTTCTCTGCTTGTTTATTTGCTGTGTTCTGTTTTTGTCTTTAGTTCTGTGTCTGTTTAACCCATTGTACCCTGACCTTCTTCCCTGACTTCTGTATAGGGACCATAACCCAGTTGGGGGTCTGTCACTTAGGGCAGATAATTAAATAGGCAGGGGTAGTGGCTGTGGGTGAGCTAAGAGTTGCACATATCCCTGTCTAACGTAACAAGAGTGTACAAATTGTGTATGGAAGAGTGCACCAATAAATTGTGCTAGCCAGAGGGCTCCCATAAATACTTCCAGCCAGAATGCCCCCAAGAAGTTCATAGTTGATCTAAGCCTTCCTTTAGGGTGGGTTTCTTAGGGCCCTAATCACTCCGTGTAATATCATCTGAACAGGTCAATATCACCCTGTGTAACAGGGCCAGAGATCAGCTGATAAATGAGCAAATGCAAAGTGCAGATCTATGACATTGGTTCTCAATTAATGCCCATATTGCCCCATGTAAAAAGGGTTGTTTGTTGGCAGATCACTTCATTTTTCCTCCCTAAAAAATCCTCATTGTTTGTCTGCACTTGTCTGTTGGCTGTACATCTCTTTTCACATGGGGAGCTGTGTAATAGGGGATGTGCAGGCAATGAAAATGAATGGCAGCAGAGGGCATCATTAATAATCTAGCAATATCACCAATATCTCTTGCATCTACTAGGGGATATGCGGCGGATGGCAATTTGCCACAAAGGGCTGCATGAAGAATCCAGCAATCATTTGTGCGTCCCTCCCTGCACTGCGCTACAGGGCGTCTTGGGCCACTATTACGGCTTTAAAAACACACGCACACCCATGCAAATATACATTTCTTTCCTGGATATATGAGTCATGGGGGCGGAGCCCTTCAGAAGTGCGTTGCTTCATGTCGCCACCACAGCTGCTCATACATATGGAAATGCCAATGGAGGTTCTCAAAACTGGAGATAAATCTGTGATTATTCCCAGCCAGTATCTCTATTGCAGAACTAGACATTTGGCTTCTCCCCAGCATTGAATGGCTGATAACAGAGAAGAATAGATTGCATTTAACTTCACAGATAATATAGATTTTAATGTGCCTCTTAGCTCCCTTACCAGATGTAGAAACTATGTTAGACTAGTGTTTTTCAACCAATGTGTCTCCAGCTGTTGCAAAACTACAACTTCCAGCATGCCCAGACAGCCGAAGGCTGGGAGTTGTAGTTTTGCAACAGCTGGAGTCGCGCTGGTTTAAAAACACAGTTCATAGCCCCAACCATCACCTATTTTACTTCCTGACTAATAGTGGTTAGTTTTATAGAACAGACCATTACAAAGCATAAAACAAGTTACTGTTATTTTGCTATGGAAGATGCCCTAAGGCTTACAGTTCAAAGGAATCGTGTAAGCCTTAACCTTCAATTACAGAAATGTAATCCAAGTAATCTATGAAGGGGCAGGGTGGTAGCAGCAGTATTTATTGTTAATGTGAACAGATCACATCCTATATATATATATATATATATATATATATATATATATATATATATATATATCATTCTGTCCTATAATGCAATACAGAACTATTCCATTAAGGTTTTATCCATAAGGGCTACTATCAGACAGGGGCAAGGTGGGGGTGGCTGTAAGGGCATGAGTTCTGGATGTGTCAGTGGGAATGGGGAGCACAAACAAGCCACCTAGCATTTAGATACAGCAATAGGGCAGTAAACTGCTAGCTATGCCTAACCACGACTATCCACTATCAGAGGTCAATGTTATTATCCATAGTGATTTTGTATTCAGGAAAATAATAATAGTCATCATTTTTTATTTATATAGGGCACACAGATTCCTCAGCATTGTACATGCAAATTGGTCAATACAGAGGTAAAAAAGGACCATATACACTAAACAGGCCCTAAAGATTAAAGAGAAACTGTGGTCAGCTCCAAAAAAAGAATATTTTTTTTAATATAATATATATAGCCTTGGGTGCCCTTGGGTGGGCACCAGGAGCTATAAAAATTGTGGATTAATCACTTATTCTCTTTAGGAGGTATTCCTGAGAATATATATATTTTTTTTATCCAACTGCCCAGGGCGCAGTTAAAAAGGAAAAGAAAAAATATACTTACCCTCTGCTGTCTTTCTGTTGATCTCCCAACATGCTGCACTTCTTTTAGCTGTGTTGCACAAAGACCTTCCCACTCAATGGCTGCAGCAGTGTCCGGCCTCAGCCACTGTCTTGTTAAGCGGGAAGGTCTTTGTACTACAGAGACACATGGAAGTGCAGCGGTGGACTGGCATGAAGATAGTGGGCATGGTGAGTTGGGGGTTAGTATAGGTTATTACAGGTAAAGAGAAAAAAATTCTCTAGAATACCCCTTTAATGACTTCCTACAAAACTATGTATTTGTAATAGTTACACTCAGAGTTTGGCTGTTTTCATAACTCCATTCTTTTCTGGCCTGAATGCAGCAGATGGCAGTTATCTTAAAAGGGTGGTTTGGGGACCCTCATTCTTCATGTATATGGGATTTGTATCTACTACATATTCGTGGTATATACTGTGATATTGATATCCGACCAAGTGCAGTACCTGCAAGGAGTCTATCTGTTCTCCCTGTGTTTGTGTGGGTTTCCTGCGGGTTCTTTAGTTCCTCCTGTACTCCCAAAATATATACACATACAGTAGGTTATGACTGGAGCTATATGTTGATTACTGGTAGTGCAACCAAAAATTACTGTGTCACGTTGCTTGGATCCATCGAGGGTATGTTCACAAGGCAGAATGTCTGTGCAGAATTCCACCGGAATATTTCACATGGACATTCCGCAGCTGCAGAGTCCCATTGATTTTAATGTGATGCTGCTGGACTGTTCACACGGTGGAATTTTTTGCAGCAGAAACTTCTGAAACATCCGATTTCGGCATCCGCAGAAATAATAGACTTGCCTAAATAATAGACAGTTCTGCGGAATATGTTGGTGCTATATTAAATACATTTATATTGTATTAATCCAAGCATGTGGCATCTATACTGAACTGGAAGAGAATTGAGATTCTATGTTACACGTATTCCTAGCTTTGCATACAACAAGCTGCGGGACATGTGAAGCAATAACTAGAATGCAATGTGTGAGGAAACTTGTGAGGTCGGTTCATATTCTTCAGATGCTTCTGCTCTATATACACTGTAATCTGCCAAATTCCATTACTAGAGGAAGCTCTAAGCATAGCTTGGTAATAAACAGACCCCACTGACTGGTGGTTAGATGGGAGGAGGGGGCGAGGGACTGAGCAAGCCCAGGCATAGTGAAGGAGAATGAGGAAGGAACCGCAGCAAACGAAACAAACACTAAAAGCAAGATGAAGAGAAACTGCAAGTCAACATGAGCAAAGGAGAAAATGTATTGTAGCATTAGGGAAATGCCTCGAAATACATGAGACGGTAACAGAAGGCTTTCCATGGGGAACAGCTGGAGACAATGAGTGACAGGTGGATTGACGGGAACAGCTGGCATTGGAACTCCTCCTGTATCTGAAAAGAGAAAAAGAAAATGCTAAAAAGAAGACAAAACATAACCAAAAGGCGTTTAACACGAGGAAATCCAAGAAGACACTTCATATTGATCAGTAAGGCGTGTGGCAGGAAACTTGTAGTCGCAGTATGTACCCATACCATTATATGAGAAGCAGATGTAATGGGCTGATCAGTATCCACCCCTTGACTTAACCCCTCCCTAGTCTATAAATATAGAGATCAATGTACGTGCTCGACAAAACGTCTTACTTTAACCACTGCGTTGCCAGAACAAGACACACCAATTGGAGAGTGTGACAAGTAAACCACTCCCTTCTCAAAGCATTGAGAGTTGTAGAGTGGACTTTACACCTGTCTGACATCCAGAGCGGAACGTAATCTACAGACAGCAGCAATGCCACTGTTCACCAGGGCCCTTGGCCTTCTACGCCAGGCAAGATCTCCCCGAGTTATGAACAAGGCTTGGGCATCACAAGGTGCCAAACCCCAGGAGGCGACTGTAGTGGTAAGTAAAACTGGCATGGGTGGAGTGGGTGGAGAGGCCATTTTTGGTCTCTACAAAACCACTTTGTATTTCTGCATAACAGCCTAAATTTTTCTGCAGTAGTCACCATCGATTTCCCTTTATTTTTTTTGCCAAAGATTTCTGTCTGACAGATTGTGAGAGGTTGTGCAATTCTGCAGTTCAGAAAATTATTTTATTCTATGCCGTCATCGTCCAGGCATTGGGGCTTGGATTTTTGCACAGTTGACTAGAATTAGGGATACTTGAAGGGGCTGTAATCCTCGTAGCACGGTGGAGCTGAAATGTGGGTTATGTATAATTCTTTATGAGAAGTTCTGTCTTAATACAAGGTTAAGATAAGTCACAAACGGTTTGGCTGGAAGTCATTCTGAGGTCAACTGGCGCAACAATGACTTCACATACATTCTGGTTATAGATCTCCTTTTAGCCCTGACATCTGCACAGACTGAGATTCTATTGGGGATGTTTCATTGCTGACCTAATTTTATGGCAAGTCATATTTATCCAGAGACAGAGGAGCTGAGTTTGTCATTCTGCACAATTCATCTTGAGTTCAACATTAATGTTTTTTAATAGAACTACAGATAAACCTACTACTATATCCTCACATATGATGTAGTCATTAAGTGTTAAATGACAAATGTAGCTCTGACACATCTAGGAATATTTAGTGGAGAATCTCATCAGTCCCCAGGACATTCCTATTATTAATATGGTTAGATCTGTACTGTATATTATATAATCTTTCTCTAGGGATTTTCTAGTAAATATTACTATGTAAGATATATGCACCCTCCTTGTATTATACTCTCCTGACATGCACATCCTCCCAGAGGCCTGTTAATGTTCAATGAATAGGGGGGAGGGTGTATGGCACGAGGCTGACGACCTTGGGAAGTGTCCCGGTCACCAAGCTGAGGCCTGCAGCGGCCGTAGGACACAGTGCTGATAAATCCCTATAGACCCTGCAACTTCCATCAATTCCAGGAAGAGATTAGTTAGCATACCATTAGTATCCATGACAAGTAACAATAGTATTTGTAACATCCTGACGGTTGAATTATTGTTACTAGAGAACCTAGAGGACTGACTTTCTATTGATAACACCGCATAGTCTATGGGTCCTGTACCTATATGACCAGCATGGTGTCGGGTTAATGGACAAATCTGATGTATTGGAAGTTTTAACATCCAAAAAAGCCAACCTTTGGAGTTGTAACCTGAATACGAGTCCTCCACATTTTATCTTCAGGCTTTCCTTAAAGTACCAATACTACTTTTAATATTCATTATACCCTTTAAATCCAGAAAGTTTCAATAAGTATATGTTTGCATGCTAAATTAGAAAAAAATGCTACTCAGCCTACCACCAATCTGAACATGGTCCTTAGAAAAACATGCAGTATTGAAGAGAAAGCTCAGACGATGAAGACCAGCGAGCTGACGGTGTCACCAGCTTTCCGATAAAATCCTTGAAGTTTATTAGAAGAAAAAAAAATTGTGTATGCTGATGCGTTTCAGAGTACATATAGGGGGAGTTTTATCAAAACCTGTCCAGAGGAAAAGTTGCTGAGTTGCCCATAGCAACCAATCAGATCGCTTCTTTCATTTTTGAAAAGGCCTGTCAAATATGAAAAAAAAAGCAATCTGATTGGTTGCTATGGGCAGCTCGGCAACTTTTCCTCTGGGCAGATTTTAATAAATCTCCCCCATAGTTCTTAATCATGGCAGATATGCTGCAAGTTTGCTGATTTCTCCAATTCATTTCAATAGGAAAGTCGAATTCTGAAGCAAATCCGCTACAAATCTGCAGTGTATTCAGCACATGTAAACAGATTTGCAAGAAGTGTGATTTTTAAAATCTCATCTACACACAGACAAAATTTTCCTTACTGAAATTAAAGGGGTATTCTGGGGAACTAACCTTATTACAGGATAGGGGCTAGGTGATGATCGCGGAGGGTTCCAGCAGCTGGACCCCCGGTTATCAGACACCTATCCCCTATCCTGTGGTCGGGAGGCAAGTTAAGTTCCCCCAGAATACCATCTTAACTTCAGTCATGAAAATTTCCGCTGCGTGTCGATTAGATTTCAAAAAGATCCCTTATACAGGGCCCGGCAACTCACATGTCCTGAGAACGTTTCGCATAACAGCCACCCCCCCCCCAGGCTGTCACTCGCTGAGTGAAGATTTAAAATTCTCCAAAACTACATTAAATGTATCCCTTGCTTAAAGATATACAAATTTTAGCAGGAAATAAAAATACATATATCCCTACAAAAAAAAATTTTGGCGTTATTATAATGAACTCATGGGTTCCTCATGCGTATGTGCTTTTTATGGATATTATTAGGGATGAGCGAATCGAATCTGATGAATCCGAATTCGTTACGAATTTCAGAAAAAATTTGATTCAAAACAAATGTGATTATCGCCGTGATTCTATCGCATGAATCGCTTCTTTAAACTCCATTTAGTGTGGTCCAGGCTCCAAGGGCATCTAAAATTCACACATGTGAGGACATGGGGCGAGGACATGGGGCAAGGAATCCTGGGAAGGCGGGAACAAGGGTAGGTGGGATGACCCTGAATCACATGCAGGATGCAGCCTATCAACAGCCGGTCACTCCTGTGATACCACAGCCCTATATAATTGGTAGCCATATTGCAGCCAGTCACTTCAGCCTTTCACTGCAGAGAGATAGATAGGGACAGACAGTGCTGTGTGTTGCACAGAAAGCTTATTTCCAGCAGCGATTCACCTCCTAGTCAAGTCAGCGTTCTGTTGCACACAGAGAGAGAGGGACAGAGAGCAGTGTGTTGCACAGTGTCTTTCACAGAACAGCAGCGATTCAGCTTAAGCACAAATCCTGCCTAGAAGCACTGATAGGATATGGAGTGAGATTGAGAGAGAGAGAGAGAGAGAGAGAGAGAGAGAGAGTGCAATTTTGGGTGTAGCACACAGTGACTGTGTGCTGCAGCACTGCTGTGCACTGCTGGTGTTGTGAACAAATACTTTTTTAAGAGTACTGTAGCACATTTTTCTCCCTTCATAAGTGCATACCACATACGTACATCTAAGTGGTGTACTATTTTGTACCTGTTAAACTCAAGGGCCTAGATACTGTGAAAGGCCAGGCAAAAGTACTCACCGTCTGGTGTTGTACACAAATACTTTTTTAACCGTACTGTAGCGTATTGTACTCCTCTCATATAGTATGTCCGGCAGAAAAGTGCCAGGACGTGCACAGAGGAGTGGCAGAGGCCTAAATTTATAAGACAGAAGTCACAGCAGACTAGGGAGAGTGGCAGCAGGAGTCGCAGCGAGAGGCCTGAGCTCCCAGTATCAGCTAGCGGTCGTGTCTCGACCAGCAACCCATCTGCCGTCATCGACACATCTGACACCCCTAGTCAACAGTCGGTGGGTTCCTCAGACACAACCCCCAATTGGCATGGCCCGCGAGCAGTCCCTGTCCTCCCATTGCCTCTGTCCTATGCTGTTCCCTTCCCCACAGAAGTATCTTATGCTGTTTAGTGAGGACGATGTAGAGGACAGTCAGCAGCTACTGCCCAGCCAAGAAGTGGAGCAGACATCCGTTACTTCCTCCGCTAGGTTGGCAAGTAGTGATGAGGAGAGTGGCGTGGAAGGTGGTGTTGCGAGCATTCAGGCTCCTGAAGCAGACACTGTTGAGGAACCTGAGGAGGACATCAGTGACGTGCAGACACAACTCAATGATGATGATGAAGTTGGCAGAAGGTGAAGCGTGGCCAGGGTCCCAATGTTTGCACCACGGCCCTGCGTCAACATATCCAGCATCACCAGAAAGCAGCCTTGGAGAACCGTGGCTCCAATTTGGTGGTTCAGCCTGCTGCATCAACCAGTGGCACGCCGCTCCCTGTTTCAGCCAGCCAAGGCTCCACCACCTCAGGCGAAGGGAGCTGTGTGTCATACCCATCTTATGTAGCTCCAGATGCTCCTGTTCCTCCTACTTCGAGTCAGTCATTCCACCAGAAATCCATCGGCGAAGCCATGTCCAAAAGACAACAGTATGTGCCCACTTATCCAACGGCGCAGAAGCTGAATGTGCTCCTGTCCAAGTTGCTGGTACTGCAGTCCCTCCCTTTTCAAGTGGTGGACTCTGCACCTTTCAGAGAACTGATGGCTTGTGCCGAGCCGAGGTGGAGAGTGCCAAGCCGTCATTTCTTTGCGAAGAAGTCAGTACCGTCCCTGCACAATTTTATGGAACAGAAGGTGGGCCAGTCCTTGAGCGTGTTGGTGTGTACCAAAGTGCACAGCTATAACCACGTGTGGAGCTGTAACTCCTTTACAGCCCACTGGGTGAATATGGTTCCTGCACAGCCACAACAACTTGGACAGGTCACGCCGCTTCTTCCTCCACACTCTCAGGCTGTTGGTCCTGTGACAGTGTGCTACTCTGCCTCCTTATCCTCCACCGTGTCCTCAGCCTCCACTGCACGGACAAGCCTCAGTGCCCCTCCAGCATACCATTGGTGCAGGGCACGGTGGTGTCACACTGTTCTTCACATGGTTTGCCTTGGCAAATGGAGTCACACAAGGGAAAAACTACTAAAAGTAATTAGTCAAGAAATTGAATCATGGCTTACTCCACAAAAACTGGAAATGGGAACCATGGTGACCGACAACGGGAATAACATCTTGTCTGCTCTATGACAAGGAAGCCTGAGACATACGCCCTGCATGGCACACATGTTCAATCTGGTTGTCAAGCGGTTTCTGTTCCCCCATCTGTAAGACATCCTCAGCCACTCGTACACTGCAAAGCACACCCTTCTTGAGCTGCAGCATCAGAGCGGCATCCCCCAACATAGTCTGATTTGCGAGGGTTGGAATTCCACCCTCCATATGTTGGACCACCTATGCGAACAGAGAAAAGCCATCACCGATCTCTTGATGATCCAAGCAGATAGGGGGACTCCCCTGTGTAACTTCAATGTCAACCAGTGGCAGCTCATACGTGACACCTGCCATTTGCTCAGGCCCTTTGAGGAAGCCACCTTATTAGTCAGTCGCCAGGATTACGGGATGAATGACATAATTCCAATGCTTAATTTACTACAACACGTGTTGGAAAAGATGGCTGGTCAGGGTACTGGAGACGTGGTGCCTATATCTCACGGCCACATGAGCCCTGTGGGGGCTGATCTGGAGGAGGAGTGGGAGGGGCACAGTGGAGCACAGTTTAGGTTTCGCAAGATGGGTGGTTTTTCTAGTCATCTGACAGGAGAGGAGGAGCAGGAGCAGATAGAGGAGATAGAGGGTTATGAGGAAGGCGAGACACAGGACCCAGACACACCGTGGCAGTATGCAGCGGAGATGTAGGCAGGGAGTCCCTCCGAGTTACTTGCACAAATGGCACGATGCATGCTCCCTTGCTTGCGTAGTTACCACCGAATTGTCACCATTTGGCAGTGGGATGACTTCTGGCTCTCCACCTTATTGGACCCTCGCTACCGGCACAAAATGGGGGCCTTTTTCACACCCACTGAGAGGGAGGACAAACTGACCTACTACAGAGACATCCTACATAGTCAGTTGGACGATGTCTATCTGCACCAACGTCCATCCTCTCGCAGGTCTGACTCGGGGGGCCCTCTGCGCTGACATTCCACTGCCATGGCTGCTGGGAGGGGTGGGGTGGCAGGAGCAGTACCAGCTTCATCAGCAGTAGCCTGAGTCTACAGTCGCTGATGAGTAGGTTTCTTCACTCGCATAGTGAAGCAACTCATCAGCAGCAGGTAGACCTGGAGCAGGACCTGCACCAGCAGGTGATAGCATACCTTGACATGACCATGCCAACACACCTTGAAGATCCGCTGGACTTCTGGGCAGCCAAACTTGATTTGTGGCCGCAACTAGTAGAGTTTGCCCTGGAAAAGCTGTCCTGCCGGCCAGTAGTCTGCCATCAGAGTGGGTGTTAAGTGCGGTGGGGGCCATAGTGACCCCAAGGATAACTCGTCTGTCCACGAAAAATGTGGAGAGACTTACCTTTGTGAAGATGAATCGGGCATGGATAAGCCAGGATTTCCACCAACCAATGCCTGATGCATCAAAGTAGATTGACCATGGTGCCACACCAACACTTCACAAATATGCATACTGCAAAACAACATTTAAGGTGCTGCTCCCCAGTTACAAACATTCCTCGACATCAGACCACAAGTAAATAATGAGGATATGCATTACATAAAACTTAACTTTTATTAGGAAAAATATACATACTCAAATAGTTTTTTGAAATCAAACAAAAGTAAAGGTGTTCAAAAAACACCATGTGCCACCTACACCACCAAGTATTGATGTGATGCGATCTCTAAAAGGTGGAAGGGAACAACGTATGGTCCATTGTAACCAGTGGGGGTAAAAACTTCCCCTGTAAGGCCCTACTCTCGCATTAATAATTCCCTTCTTTGCAAGTGTTACTTGCCCTAAAAAGGGCAGCCCCACACAGGGACCTCTCCCTATTTCTCCCTACACTGCCATTTCCCAGGGTTTGTAGGTGGAAATAGAGAGAGATTCCTGTGTGGGGCTGCCCTTTTTAGAGTGAGTAACACTTGCCAAGAAGGGAATTAATAATGCGTGAGTAGGGCCTTACAGGGGAAGTGTTTACCCCCACCTGCTACAATGGACCATACATTGTTCCCTTCCACCTTTTAGAGGTCTTTGCCTCACATCAATTCTGTGTAGGTGGCACATGGTGTTTTTCGCACACCTTTCCTTTGGTTTGATTCAAAAAAAATTTGGGGGCCATATATTTTATCCTTTGCATATTATTAAAAGTTAAGTTTTACATAATGCATATCCTCAATACTTACTTGTTCACACTAACACTTTTACAAAAGAGACCGTTGTCTTCTGCCTACCTGCCTCTGCTACTATTCTGATCCTGCCACACGCCTGATACCACACATCTGATGTCAAGTTTGCCTTTTTTCACCCACCTTCGTCACCGAGTACTGGTATTGCCACCCACCACCCCACTCTGTCACCGAGTCACTTTCAGGACTCCTGATGCTGCTGCTGCCACCATATGTTCTCCTCATGCTGCCGCCAACTCCTGCCTGTGTCATTCAGCCACTATATGTTCTCCTCATGCTGCCACCACCACCACGCTGTGTCATTCAGCCACTATATGGTCTCCTCATACTGCCGCCACCTCCACTCTGTGTCATTCAGGCACTATATGGTCTCCTCATGCTGCCGCCAACTCCAGGCGGTTTCATTCAGCCACTATATGTTCTCCTCATGCTGCTGCCACCTCCACGCTGTGTCATTCAGCCACTATATGGTCTCCTCATGCTGCCGCCAACTCCAGGCTGTCATTCAGCCACGACATGGTCTCCTCATGCTGCTGCCAAATTCAGGCTGTGTCATTCAGCCACTATATGTTCTCCTCATGCTACCGCCACCTCCACGCTGTGTCATTCAGCCACTATATGGTCTCATACAGCTACCACCTCCACGCTGTGTCATTCAGCAACTGTGTTCTCCTCATGCTGCCGCCACCTCCCTGCTGTGTCATTCAGCCACTATATGGTCTCCTCATACTGCTGCCACCTTCATGCTGTGTCATTCAGGCACTATATGGTCTCCTCATGCTGCCGCCACCTCCAGGCTGTGTCATTCAACCCCTACATGGTCTCTTCATGCTGCCGCCAACTCCAGGCGGTTTCATTCAGCCACTATATGTTCTCCTCATACTGCTGCCACTTCCACGCTGTGTCATTCAGCCTATATATGGTCTCCTCATGCTGCCGCCAACTCCAGGCTGTGTCATTCAGCCACTACATGGTCTCCTCATGCTGCTGCCAAATTCAGGCTGTGTCATTCAGCTACTATATGTTCTCCTCATGCTGCCACCACGCTGTGTCATTCAGCCACTATATGGTCTCCTCATACTGCTGTCACCTTCATGCTGTGTCATTCAGGCACTATATGGTCTCCTCATGCTGCCGCCACCTCCAGGCTGTGTCATTCAACCCCTACATGGTCTCTTCATGCTGCCGCCAACTCCAGGCGGTTTCATTCAGCCACTATTTTCTCCTCATGCTGCTGCCACTTCCACGCTGTGTCATTCAGCCTATATGTGGTCTCCTCATGCTGCCGCCAACTCCAGGCTGTGTCATTCAGCCACTACATGGTCTCCTCATGCTGCTGCCGCCAAATTCAAGCTGTGTCATTCAGCTACTATATGTTCTTCTCATGCTGCCACCACGCTGTGTCATTCAGTCACTATATGGTCTCCTCATACTGCCACCACCTCCACTCTGTGTCATTCAGGCACTATATGGTCTCCTCATGCTGCCGCAAACTCCAGGCGGTTTCATTCAGCCGCTATGTGTTCTCCTCATGCTGCTGCCACCTCCACGCTGTGTCATTCAGCCACTATATGGTCTCCTCATGCTCCCGCCAACTCCAGGCTGTCATTCAGCCACTACATGGTCTCCTCATGCTGCTGCCAAATTCAGGCTGTGTCATTCAGCCACTATATGTTTTCCTCATGTTGCCGCCACCTCCACGCTGTGTCATTCAGCCCCTACATGGTCTCTTCATGCTGCCGCCAACTCCAGGCTGTGTTATTCAGCCCCTACATGGTCTCCTCATGCTGCCGCCAACTCCACGCTGTGTCATCCAAGCATTATATGGTGTCCTCATGCTGCCACCACCTCCACGCTGTGTCATTCAGCCACTATATGGTCTCATCATGCTGCTGGCATATTACCTAAAAATTTTTATGGTAGCACGTGCTACCAAAAAATCTTCAATTAAAATTTGAAAATGTATCTTTTAATCTTTGGAATTGTGAGGCCCTTTGGTCTCCTCATGCTGCTGCCACCTCCAGGCTGTGTCATTGTGCCACCAGATGGTCTCCTTATGCTGTTGGCACCTTAGATTAAACTTGAAAAATGTTCATGTATCTAAAACCTTCAATTCAAATTTTACAAAATATCTTTAATCTTTTCTATTGTCAGGCCCTATGGTCTCGTCTGGCTCCTGCCACCTCTAGGCTCTGTCATTGTGCCGCCATGTGACTTCTTGTTAGATTGTGTTTTGTGGTCATACAGTATTAGCTCAAAGTAAACGCTGGGACATTAAACTTGGAAATCTAATATAAATCTTAAATTTAAAAAATCGATGTCATCTTTTCAAGACTGAAGCCCTATGGTCGTTGACATCATATATTACTTGTGGAATTATCACAAGAATCCAATGAAACAGCTTGGAGCGATAAAAATGAACCATAACTGATTGAATGAAACATTCGCACAGTCAGGGGGGCGCTGAGAGGCAGGGGCTGGAATCTATCTCGCCTGGCGGAGGACCGCCAGCTCGATGCTCACCAGAATGAGTACTCAAAAATGTTTAATAAATTCAAATTAAATTAAATAAAAATTACATTAAAAAATCTCTTGCTGCCACATCCAAACGTTCAGCAGCAGTGATTCTAATGGCCATGCCTGTAATCTGCATGTCATACTGAATAAAAGTAGTATTTCACTAACACAGCACACTCCCTATGCGTGTTAGGACACGGCAAAATGTTCTACACCGCTATTGAGGCTATATGGTCTCCTCATGCTTCTGCCACCTTCACGCTGTGTCATTCAGCCGCTATATGTTCTCTTCATGCTGCTACCACCTCCACGCTGTGTCATTCAGCCACCATATTTTCTCCTCATGCTGCCACCAACTCCAGGCTGTGTTATTCAGCCACTATGTGGTCTCCTCATGCTGCCGCCACCTCCACATTGTGTCATTCAGCCACTATATGGTCTCCTCATGCTTCTGCCACCTCCAGGCTGTGTCATTCAGCCACTATATGGTCTCCTCATGCTGCCGCTACCTCCAGGCTCTGTCATTGTGCCAGACGTTGCCTCTGATCCGCATGTCATACCAAATAACAGTATTATTTCAGTAACCCAGCATACTCCATATGCGTGTTATAGCAAGGCAAAGTGTTCTACACCCCTATTGAGGCTCTCTGTAGGCCAGAAATTGCAGTTTTTAAGAGCGATTCACCACGAATAAATTTGGACCGAACCAATTTTTCGGAAAATTCGGCGAATCGGCCGAATCTAATTTTTCTAAAATTCGCTCATCTCAAGATATTATGGGTATGTTGAAATTGTGATTTAATAAAAATGTATTCATTTCATACAAGATTTTAAATTCTGCAGCATGCCAATTTAAGTTGTGGATTTGTTGCAGATTTCCCCATTGATATCATTGAGGAGGGTAAAATCTGCAACATATCCGTTTCAGCAAAAAATCCACAACAAAATCCACAACAAAATCTACGTGGATTTGCTGCAGATTTTTCCACAGAAAACCATTCTATGGTGCGTTTACTATAAAACAAAAACAAAAATGGCTACCTTCTTCCAGAAACAGTTCCGCTTGTATCCATGGGTCATCTGGTATTGCATCTGGTATGCAATACCACAAGTAGCCTATACAGAAGAGTGGCGCTGTTTTTGGAAGAATGCAGCCCTACGACCGTGTTAACATGCAGTATTATGCAGTGTTCTTTATGCCCACTAGTTCCTGAACCAGAGGACTTGATACTTGATAGCAGAGACTGGTAGTGCCTATCCTTCAAATGTCCTTCCTTACCATAGAAAACAGTGAAAGGCCTGAAGCCTTGTTATAATATTTCCTTCCAACTCAGATTTCCTTCCAATTGCCTCTGGGAAGGTTTTCATAAATCTCCCCCATCATTCCCTGAACGTATCCTGGTGAATGCGCAGTATGACAATCCTCACAAACCCATAGAAAAGTGGTCTTCCAAACGGTGGCCCTCCAGTTGCTGCAAAACTACAACTCCCAGCATGCCCGGACAGCCAACGGCTGTCCAGGCATGCTGGGAGTTGTAGTTTTGCAACACTGAGAAGAACACAGTTTGGAGACCACTGTCGGAGAGAATATAGACTTCTTATGCAGAAAATGTCCAAGAGTGACATGATGTCATACCTTTTGCTCTACTTATACACGTTGGAGCTGTGATATTCTGCAAGGAATGAAGACTTAATTACAATAATGGAGACGCGGGCAGTTCTCCAAGTCTTCGATCCTTTGTTAACCCTTGCTTACTCACTTGGAGTGCTGCAGGGTCTCCATTGTTTCAACTACAAAGTCACTTTTGGCTGCAGTCTTGGTGGGTGTGCACTGTCACTCACCTCCTTCGCTGCTGACATAATTGATTGATGGCTTAAAGGAGAACTCCGGAATAGGAAAATTATCATCCATACCGAAGACAGTAAAAAAATAAACAGGTACATACCTTCCTTCGCTTCCCTGATGCCTCCGGTAACCCACTCCGGCCTCCATCGCGATCCTCTTCCTGGTTGCTGGTGGTCGGCGAGTCATACTGCACTCAGCTAATCACCGGCCGCAGCGAAGTCCCAACTCGGCTGGCGATAGGCTGAGCGGCAGTGTGAGAACGCTTCGAGACACACAATTCTTCACTACACCGGCACCTGCTGCCGGGGCCGAAAACGTCACACTGCCGGTCAGCCTATCGCCGGCCGAGTCGGGACTTCGCTGTGGCTGGTGATTGGCCGAGCACAGTATGACTCGCCGACCACCGGCAACGAGGAAGATGATTGCGACGGAGGCCAGAGCCGGTTACCGGAGGCACCGGGAGCGCGAAGGAAGGTATGTACCTGTTTATTTTTTTTTACTGCCGGCAGTATGGAGGACAATTTTCCTATTCCGGAGTTCTCCTTTAACTGTCACAGCAAACAAGGCACAGCATGTACACCAAAGAATTTGTAAGGGTTTTTCCCAATCGTATGCAAATATACTGTAGCATAATGTAATGAAAAGTTCTTCTCATTTAATTTTTCTTACCATTTTCAACCTTAATGCTTGCCGTCTGTGGATTACAATCCTTTTATTAACTATTGATGACTTGAACACCTGCATCAGCCATTTTCTCGAACATATTGATAGCAGGGGAGACACATTAGGGAATGTTATGTCACTAAAAATAGGTTGTGTGTGAGACATAGAGGTCCTCCGCGCATGCGCCATCACTCAACATCGTTGCGCATGTGTGATGTGTGTGCGAGCGCTCGCTCCTGATGGGTTCTGACACTCATGGTGTCTGCATGGTAACAAAAGCAGAGCGCTTGGAGAAGCTCTTTGTCTCACACATAGCGGGGGAAGCTCTGATGTACTCAGAGAGAGATGTGGGGGCTCTGGTGCATTGCGGACCCCTGGCCACGCCTATCCGACTGTTACTGACTGTCTTAAAAAGTGATTTTTATCGATAAGGCATGGAAGAGGCGGCTAAAGATGTGGCTGCATTATTTATCTAGACAGCTAATACACTGTGGGTGGAGTTAATAAAGAGTAGCGTAGGTGCACGTCTTTTTACCCATTAATATTTGTGGAGGAAGCAATGTACCTGCACCAAATTTTACATGGTGCGGGGCATTAGATAAATAGGGTGCTGATCACATTTCTGACTTCAGTACTCCTCTTTGAATGGTGCTCCCTCTGCAACTTTTTGTGAGCTTTTTAACCCGTGCGACCAATTGTACAACTTTTTGATAATGCTGTCTAAAGCCAGTTGTGTCAGGGCTGGTGTAGATTTGCACCTCAGGAGCACAATTGCCCCAAAACATGCGCAAAAATGGTATTTGGACAGAGCTGAGTAACATCTATTAATGTGAGTTGCAGAATCTTTCAGACACAGATCTTAAAGGGTACCTTTAATCAAAAAAATGTTTGATATATTATAGATTAATGTATGCAGAATAACATTCCAATAGCATGTTATTAAAAAATATGCTTCTTTCTATTAAATTTCCCCCTTTAAAAAAATGACCACTAGGGGTCTCCCTACCAGTCCTGGCCGCCAGCTTTTTTTTTTTTTTTTTTTTTTACAGATTTCAGACTCATGCTAGAGTCCTAAATCTCAGACTGCAGCTGGGACACAGACAAGCTCAGCACTGCTCCCTGTAAGGGAGCAGTGCTGAGCTTGTCTTTGTCCTGGCTGCAGTCTGAGATTTTGGACTCCAGCATGAGTCTGAAATCTATTTAAAAAAAAGGCTTGCGGCCAGGACTGGTAGGGAGACCCCTAGTGGTCATTTTTTTAAAGTGGAAAATTAAATAGAAAGAAGCATATTTTTTAATAACATGCTATTGGAATGTTATTCTGCGTACATTAATCTATAATATATCAAAAGTTTTTTTGATGAAAGGTACCCTTTAAGATCTGTGTCGGAAAGATTCTGCAACTCACATTAATAGATGTTACTCAGCTCTTTCCAAATAGTAAAAATAAACTAATCTTTACAGGTAAGACACAAAGCAGATGCATGACCCCAGTCAGTTATAGGACAGACTTCCTAACAGAAACGGTTATGTTTACAGAACAGGAAGGTAACTGACATTTAGTCTATCCTGTCCAAGCGCCTAACAGATAATCTGAGTATGACACAGTGCAGTTTTTTTTCTGTCTTATTAGGACTAGGACATACAAGAAAATGAATATACACTATATATGCAGGAATAAACCTATAGGGTGTCACCTATAGGTATTGTCAGACTACTGGAGACAACAATGTAATAACAGTATTCCATAACAAAAATAGTATATCAGAATGTCTGTTTTTCACATATACAACTATACCAATTATAAGGTTCATTAGGAAAAATATTGAATAAATACAAATTACATATTTCAATGAATTACATTTTAAGTAATCTCTTATACAGTTCAAAAAGATGTTGCTGTTGTAGCTTCTCAACAGATTTGCAATCTATTAGTAAAAGAGAGAGTTCAAAACAAACAACAAAATGGGGGGGGGGGGATCCAACTGCTGGGACTCCCAAGTGACCTTGAGAATTAAATGTCCTGGAGGGACAAAGTGATGGTCACTAACTTGCACCACTGCTTCATCCATTGACTATAACAGCTGCCAGAGATAGCAGAGTACACATAACCAGTGTTGAGCGCGAATATTCGAAATGCAAATTTTTACCACGAATATCAGCACTTGGCTATTTCGCGAATATTTAGAATATAGTGCTTTATATTCGTAATGATAAATATTTTTTTTTTCTTCACAGTACACATCACAACAATGATGTATACTGTGTAAAAAAAAAAGTCATCCCTCCCTGCTTCCAGCTTGTGGTCCAAAGAAGGCTCCAATATTATTTACTGTGTGAGTCGGTGTGGAGTGCGAATATTTCGTATCTGCGAATATGCAAATATTTGCCAATATCGGCTCTTCCAGAGGACACTGATCCCTCCCTTCTTTTAGCTTGTGGGCCATTGAGGAGGATGCAAATATAGTTGTCAGAGGTTAGCAACATCCATAGCAACCAATAGGAAAGTTGCCCACCCCTTCACTATATAAGATAGGGTAGGTTAGTTTAGCAGACAGGTTCTAGTGTAGGGTATAGTGTTAGTTGTGATCGGGGCTACACATTCGTGCTCGTGATAACAATGAGGTATACTTACCTGTTGTATAACACATTTTACTTAACATATCGGTCTGAATTGTGCCCAATGACCGCGACGGAGGCCAGGCCTTAAGAGGGCATGCCCTGTAATGGATGAAATGAGAAATGAAAAGAAGAAAAAGAAAGGGAGGGTTGGGAGGTGTCTGCAAAACGTCACGAACGCCCCACGATAGGAGGCAGGGGTGTTATATACCCCTGCCCCCGCCCACAACCCCTTATGTGCCGCCTTGACGTGCAGGGGGGTGGAAATGTTACTGCCCCTCTCACAAATACAGCCTAATTAGGCTTCACACTTAGTTTAAAGATATAATCGCGCATGCCACTATACAAATTTCATTACAATTTTCGCATGGAAAAAAAAGATAGCGAATATGCGAATTTCACGAACATAGGATGAATATTCATCCATATATACGCGAAATATCGCGAATTTGAATATGGCCATTGCAGCTCATTACTATACATAACTTCGCTATCTCCAGCAGTTCCCATAGACGTGTAATGGAGCATCGTACCTATGCCTTACAGAAGCAGTGCGAAACATGTGACTGCCACTCTACTCTTTCGATAAACTCTGGACTCCATTCTTGTAATTGTAGAGAGCCCTAGCATTTGCACCCCTATGATCATACACTTATCTCCTATACTGTAGTTCTAATGGTGGGACAACCCCTTAAACACCTTTTTTTCCTAAGTAACCAGGAATGTTAACCTATAACCCACCGCAAGGATGTTAGGTTGTAACCCATAACCACCCAAGAAGACCACATCGCAAAAGGGGGTCCAACCTGCTACTAACAATGTGTACCTAACAAAATAGGCCAGTGAGTGTATGTAGATTTTCGAAAACATTTAAAAAAAATTAATTTTATCTTCTAGCTAAATACACATTGCGTATACACAACAGACAGCTCCATTCATTATGTAGTGGCCATGTCTGGCAGCTAGCGCCACAATTCTAGAGCAAAGGCTTCAGCAAACAGCTATCCTCAGGATTGGCAATCAGTAAATGAATGGTGGGAGTCTGACAACTGGCATCATCAGGGTTCAGGGTGTCAGACCCCCACCAATCAGTTACTAAAGGCCCAAAAAAACGATTTACCAACTGTAGACCAACAGGGCTATTACCAGGGATATTATCACCAACCCCCAAAAGATGAAGAAAACTTAGAGCAATGAAAAACTGATATAAAGTAATGAAAATCAATGTCCTTGTATCATGTTATCATCTGTCTGGATACTTGTGTTTCTACAGGAACAAGCAATTGGCCTTGGTGCGTTCTTCTCTGTATTCTTAATTCCCTCTGGCTGGATCCTGGCACACTTGCAAGACTACAAGGGCAGACCAGAATAGAGGAAGTTACCTGTCCTGTGTGGAGTCTATGGCACTGGATGATGGTGGGAAGTGAACAGCTTAGGATCGAATAAACTGCGTTGTCCATATCTGCTCCTGGGTGTCCTGCTTACCAACTCTATTTTTTGTACTTAATAAAATTTATCTTAATCCAATTTTGGTACTGGAGTATGTATATGTGAGAGTCTGGAGAGGATCTCTGTCCCAACTATAAATTCTAACAAATGTAGCTTATGGAGGATTTTTTTACATACCGTATATACAAGAGTATAAGCCGACCGAATATAAGTCGAGGCACCTACTTTTACCACAAAAAAACTGGGAAAACTTATTGACTCGAGTATAAGCCTAGAGTGCCAAATGCACCTACAGGACGCTACAGTCATCCTCCATAGCCACAAATCCATCCCCCCAGTCATCCTCCATAGCCACATATCGACACCCCCCTCAGTCATCCTCCATAGCCACATATCCACCCCACCCCCTTTCATCCTCCATAGCCACAAATCCATCCCCCCTTCTGTCTTCCTCCATAGCCACATATCCATCCCCCCCGTCTTCCTCCATAGCCACAAATCCATCCCCCCTGTCATCCTCCATAGCCATATAGCCCCCCCGTCATCCTCCATAGCCACAAATCCATCCCCCCCGTCATCCTCCATAGCCATATAGCCCCCCTGTCATCCTCCATAGCCACAAATCCATCCCCCTGTCATCCTCCATAGCCACAAATCCATCCCCCCGTCATCCTCCATAGCCATATAGCCCCCCCTGTCATCCTCCCTAGCCACAAATCCATCCCCCCCTTCCTCCTCCATAGCCATATAGCCCCCGTCATCCTCCATAGCCACAAATCCATCCCCCCCGTCTTCTTCTATAGCCACAAATCCACCCCACCCCCGTCATCCTCCATAGCCATATAGCCCCCCTGTTATCCTCCATAGCCACAAATCCACCCCCCCCCCGTCACCCTCCATAGCCACATATCGACCCCCTCTGCCATCCTCCATAGCCACAAATCCACCCCCCGTCTTCCTCCATAGCCACAAATCCATGCCCTCTGTCATTCTCCATAGCCACATATCCACACCCCCCTAGGTCATTCTCCTTAGCCACAAATCCATCCCCCCAGTCATCCTCCATAGCCACATATCCACCCCCCGTCATCCTCCATAGCCACAAATCCACCCCCAGTCATCCTCCATAGCCACAAATCCACCCCCCGTCATCCTCCATAGCCACAAATCCATCCCCCCATCATCCTCCATAACCACAAATCCATCCCCCCTCTGTCATCCTCCATAGCCACAAATTCATCCCCTCTGTCATCCTCCATAGCTACAAATCCATCCTCTGTCATCCTCCATAGCCACATATCCACCCCGTCATCCTCCATAGCCATATATCCATATCCACGCCCCCCTGTCATCCTCCATAGCCACAAATCCATCCCCCTCTGTCATCCTCCATAGCCACAAATCCATCCCCTCTGTCATACCCCCATAGCCACATATCCCCCCCTCTGTCATCCTCCATAGCCACATATCCCCCCCCCCCGTCATCCTCCATAGCCACAAATCCATCCCCTCTGTCATCCTTCATAGCCACAAATCGCTTATATAGCACAGCCACCCCAGCCCTCCAAACAGCCCCCCCCCCCCCCCGTTCACCTCCGCAGTCTGCACTTTGTATATGTCCATGACATATCGCCACAGGTCTGAAAAAAGCTAGGGAGGATCTGAGAGGTCTTTTAGCTCAGACATGGGTAATTCTTAAAACCCATTACAAAATTATCCATTGGTATTTAAGAAGTAGTTGGCCAGGATGAAATCCTATGGATATCCGGATAAATGTGCATATGAAATTATAAAAGCTATTTATTAAAATCATTAAGAGATACTACATATAATATAATAATACTAAAGGGTGAACCACATAGCCCTTGTGGTCACCTCACAAATATAATCAATAAAAAAAAGTATTAATACTCACGTTACTGCACCAAGCCAAAATAAACTTGCCCCCTGCATAAAGACCACCATATATATACCACAAGTGTGTTTGTTTTAGAAGACTTATTTCACCTGCTGTATATGGAATGCTAATAAGTATTGAACTCATCACCATTTCCCACATACAAAGAAATCAAAGGGCATGGAAAGCCAAGATAACAGCTGAAAACTATCAGTAATTAAAAAGCAATCCAACCCCTTGTCAGTACAAATTAATATCAGCTTGTTCAGTCCCAACTGATGGCTTATAGATGAGTAAAAGTAAAGAGCTGCATCGGGACCTTCACAACCTAATGGTTACAAACTCAACAGGTGCATTTCTAAGCTTCTGAATGTTCCAGTGAACACTGCTTGGGCCATAATACGGAAGTGGAAAGACAAAAAATGTTTCTATAAATTTACCTCGACCAGGTGCTCCTCCCATGATTTCTGATAGAGAAGTGAGAATAATAATCAGAAGAGTTGTCCAAGAGCCAAGGACACTTGTGGAGAGCTTCAAAAAGACCTGGAATTAGCAGGCACTGTTGTCTCAAAAAAACAATATTAAAGGGGTACTCCGCCCCTAGACATCTTATCCCCTATCCAAAGGATAGGGGATAAGATGTCAGATCGCGGGGGTCCCGCCGCTGGGGACCCCCAGGATCTACCATGCAGCACCCACCTTTAGCGGCTTCCGAAACCACTGGAGGTCCTCAGGCTGAGTCCATCTCGACCACGAGGACGGAGCATAGTGATGTCACGGCTCTGCCCCCGTGTGACGTCACGCTCCGCCCCCTCAATGCAAGTCTATTGGAGGGGCGTGACAGCTGTCACGCCCCCTCCCATAGGCATGCATTGAGGGGGCGGAGCGTGATGTCACTATGCTCCGTCCCCGTGATCGCCAGTAATCAGACCCGGAGCAAACCGCTCCGGGGACTGATTCTAACGGGGTGCGGCGTGGAAGATCACGGGGGTCCCCAGCGGCGGGACCCCCGAGATCAGGCATCTTATCCCCTATCCTTTGGATAGGAGATAAGATGTCTTGCGCCGGAGTACCCCTTTAAAGGGGTATTCCAGGAATCAAAAACAGGCATTTTTTTCTTTCAAAGACAGCGCCCTCCTTGTCTCCACTTTGGGTGTGGTATTACAACTTGGCTCCATTTATTTCAATGGGACTGAGCTGCAGAACCACACCCAAACTGGAGGCAAACAGCAAGAGGTCTTTGAAAGAAAAAAGGCCTGTTTTTTGATTCCTGGAATACCCCTTTAAGTGAAAAAAAATGGTGACGTGTTCAATACTTATTTACCCATTGCATACTCACTCACACTGATTTTGTGATACACTTACAGTACAGCTAGTTATGAATTACGAGCAGCAAAAAAGATATTTGGCCCAGATTTATCAAACTGTGTGAGAGGAAAAGTGAAGTGATTTTCCCACAGCAACCAATCACAGCTCAGCTTTCACTTTACCAGAGCTTGTTACCTGAGCTGTGATTGGTTGCTGTGGGAAAATCACTTCACTTTTCCTCTCACACAGTTTGTTAAATCTTCATGTTGAAATGACAAAGTCAATCATCCATTGGTTCTTTGCTTATAATCTGTAAGTCTGTATACACCAGCGAGTATATACTTTGTAGCATGGGAATAAACCATTGCAGTGCTGTTGTGGCTGATAACACTCTCCCAGATATAGTATTCTGTAAGGAAAAGGAGCACTGGGGCACTATACTGCAGTCCTGATGTTTAGATGTAGGCACAGCTGTACGTGGAAGTACAAGTATCATAATGTCTGATACCAGTTTGAGCATAGCGCGTGGCCGCGACCACCAGAATATTCAGTACAGGCCAAACAAGCATGCAAGCGCTCCCAACCATAGGCTATTGGAAGGTGAATTCAGACATGAGTATATGACTTAAAGGGGTTATCCAAGGAACGTAATAAAAAAAGGATCAGCATAGGACATTAACCTTGCATCTAATTATTCTACTGTGACCTTTGTATCTCCTGAATGCTGCTCTAATACACCTCTTTGCCGTCCCGCTTGTTCCCTTCCCCGCACGCTGTCTTTAAACTACAGGTCCCAGCATTCTTTGCTGCCGCTCTGTGCTCACTTCCTCCTAACTGCCGTTTTCTGCCGCAGTCATCTGAACAGCCCCAACACTCGGAATGTTACTAAGCAACCATTCCCATCCTGCTTTCATCTACTGTACTATATAGCAATGATTCACAAAAAGGCTGCCTCCATCTGTTGTAAAACTACAACTCCCAGCATGCCCAAAAAGTCAAAGTCCATCTGTGCATGGACATATATATGCATATATATATATATATATATATATATATATATATATATATATATACGGGGCCAGATTAAGGCTGTCTGGAAGACGGAGCACTTCATTATGATGCCCCCCCCCCCCCGACAGTTCCCCCACATTAGGTGCAGTATAGTTCTCCCACATTAGGTGCAGTACAGTTCCCCCACATTAGGTGCAGTATAGGTCCCAAAAAAATTAGGTTGGCAGTATAAGTCCCTGCACATTAGGTTGGCAGAACAGCTCCCCCACATTAGGATGGCAGTACAGTTCCTCCACATTAGGTTGACAGTACACTTCCCCCCCCCCCACCCCCCTTTAGGTTGGCAGTACAGTCTCCCCCACATTAGGTGCAGTACAGTTCCCCCACATTAGGTGCAGTATAGTTCCCCCGCATTAGGTTGGCAGTATAGTTCCCCAGCATTAGGTTGTAGTTCCCCCACATTGGGTTGGCAGTATAAGTCCCCGCACATTAGGTTGGCAGTATAAGTCCCCGCACATTAGGTTGGCAGTATAAGTCCCTGCACATTAGGTTGGCAGTACAGTTCCCCAACATTAGGTTGACAGTACAGTCCCCCCCCCCCCTTTAGGTTGGCAGTACAGTTCCCCCACATTAGGTTGGCAGTACAGTTCCCCTTCATTAGGGGCAGTATAGTTCCCCCACATTAGGTTGGCGGTATAGTTGCCCCACATTAGGTGTAGTATAGTTCTCCACATTAGGTGCAGTACAGTTCCCCACATTAGTTGCAGTACAGTTCTCCCACATTAGGTGCAGTATAGTTCCCCCACAGACATACAGCCTTCAGTCATATACAGTGTATGGCTGGAGGCTTAATGCCTGTTTACTGCCCCACTTCAGTGTACCGACCACCGCTCCGGGGTCACGATCTACTGCTATGGCCTATGGTCCATAGCAGTAGGTCCCGGGACCGAAGGAGCAGAGGTCGGAACACTGAAGAGGACATGCTGCTGGTGACTTACCATGCGAGCACGTTCTCCTCGATGCTCCGCTTCACTCTGTTTTTCTCCTACGGGCGCACGCACTGGACATCAGTGACGTCCCTGCGTGCGTGACCTCCCGGCGGCCCCTGCGTTTTTAAAGTTAACGCGGGGGCTGCCACAGAGAGGAAACCGCCGGGACATCCTTGTGTCCTGAAAAGATTTTTCGGGACACAGGGATGTCACGAATGTGACGCGGGCCCCCTGCGGGCACGGGGCCCGGAGCAGGCGCTCCATGAGCGCCAATGATGATCCGGCCCTGTGTATATGTGTGTGTATTATATTATATATATATATATATATATATATATATATATATATATATATAGAAAGGATCTTTCCGCAGTACACAAAGTATGGTGACAAAAATGAGTGGTTTATTCCATATTAAAAGGTGTTTTCACAGCAAGCGACGTTTCGACCAGGCCCACCCAGTCTTTTTCAAAGACTGGATGAGCCTAGTCGAAACGTTGCTTGCTGTGAAAACACCTTTTAATATGGAATAAACCACTCATTTTTGTCACCATACTTCGTGTGCTGCAGAAAGATCCTTTTTTTGTTATACAAATGGTGGGCTTTAAATACACGTTTTTAGTTATTTTTTCAGTAATTGTGCGGGTTACATATCTTTTATATATACATATAAAAATATTTTTATATATTATATATAATCAGTGTTTCCAAACCAGGGTGCCTCCAGCTGCTGCAAAACTAAAACTCCCAGCATGCCTAGGCAACCAGAGGCTGTATGGGCATGCTGGTAGTTGTAGTTTGCTGGAGGGCCACAGTTTGGAAACCACTGTGCAGTGGAAGACAGAAATAGTAGACAATCTCCAGCTCACCGTGTATTCGCCCCCCGCTCGGACCGTGCTATGGCAGGCACACAATGCAGTTTAGCATACAACAAGAGATTGTCCAGCTGTGCAATGGTCTACAAACTATGCCCCTGCAGATGTTACACAACTACAACTCCCAGCATGCCAAGACAGTCCACGCATGTTTGGAGTTGTAGTTCTGCAACATCTGGCTCTTTACATGTTGCCGAACTACAACTCCCAGCATGCCTGTACAGTGTGGACATGCTGGGAATTGTAGAGGGCAAAAGTTTGGTGACCACTACACAAGGGGTTTCAAAACCGTGCATTTCCATCTGTTGCATAAATAAAACTCTCAGGATTGAAGCTGGTGCAGCAGAGAAAATAAGATGTCCTCATGGTGCTCTCCAAAGGTTAAGAATAATTATTAACCGTAACTCTGGACAGTTAAAAAGGCACAGTTTGGAGACCATTAGGGTTTGGTTACAAAAATGAGCCCTTCCAGCTGTTGCATAACTACAACTCTCAGCATGCTCTTTCGGCTGTCAGTGCATGCTGGGAGTTGTAGTTTAAAAAAATTTTTTTTTTAGGTAGGCAGCAGTTCCCCCACATTAGGGGCATAGGTTCCCCATGTAAGGTAGTATGGTTCTCCCCCCCCCCATTAGGTAGCATAGTTTCCCCACATTAGAAGCAGTCCCACCCATTAGGTGGCATAGTTTCCCCACATTAAGTAGGAGCAGTTCCCCCGCATTAGGTAGCATAGTCACCCCCCTACCCCATTACCATTAGGAGCAGTTTCCCCACATTAGGTAGCATAGGTTCAACCCCCACCCCACCCACACAGACAAAAACAGACAGAAACACACACTCTCACCTGGCCTGCACCGCGCTTCTCTACGGCATGACGCTTGACGTCACTGACGTCCAGAACCGGTGAGCGGCGCAGCGCAGCAGGGGAGCTGTAGCAGGTGACCGGGAGCTCTAGCAGGGGACTCTGAACTGTAACAGGGGAGCGGGAGCTGTAGCAGGGGACCCTGAACTGTAGGAGAGCGGGAGCTGCAAGCAAATAAAAAAAAAAAAAACAGAAAGTCATACTCACCACCACTGTTGCTGCACCGGTCAGTGTGACTACCGCGGTTCACCCGAGTTTCTGCGACTGCTCATCTCCCTCCTCTGCGCTCCAGGGCAGTCATCAGTGCCGGGAGCGTAAGGGACCAGACACACTGCCTCACGGGTGTTGCTAGGCAGAAGTCTCCCACTCTCCCTCGCAGATGGAGAGTCAGGTGGTCGTCTCAGCAGTTGAGTCATGTGATCTCCGTCTCAGAAGGTGGGGGCTGTAGAAGGAGAGACAGCAGCCGAGACGGAGATGCCAGAACAGGGAGGCAGAAAAGGGTTTTGATGACATTTCACCATTGGAATAATGGTGTGAAGGAGTGTAAATTTTTTATGGATATTTATTGAAAAAAAAAAAAACTATGAAGGAATAATAATAGATAAAAATTATTAAACTGAACTACCCCTTTAAGTCCGATGGGGAGTAATAGCCTCCTCGTGGATGAGAGTGTGCACTTTGATTGAAAGTACCGAACAAAATAGTATGGAATAAATACTATAGGTTGGTCAAATAAGTGGGTGGGGTATCTGTATACAAGGCTGTACACATTTCCAGACCCCCAGGTCCCTTTCTCAGCAGCTAGGGACTTAATCTATATATATTTGGACCAGTGATCTCCAAACTTCGGCCCTCCAGATGTTGCTAAACTACAACTCCCAGCATGCCCAGTCAGCCATTGGCTGCCAGGCTCTAGTGGCTGCAGGAAGAATCTGCCTGTGTCCTAAAAGTCAGAGAAGACAATGGTGACTGGCAGAGAATCAGAGAGCGGAGGTAAGCTACTGTCAGCAGGTTAGGGAGTGATGGCTTCCTACATTCAGGGGTAAGCTGCCTACAGGGAGAGTCCTAACATACAAGGAGAAAACTTGCTGCTTTCATTTTTATGAAGGCCTGTGAAAAATGAAAGAAGCGATCTGATTGGTTGCTATGGGCAACTGGGCAAGTTTTCCTCTGCACAGGTTTTGATAAATCTCCCCCCATCTGCAGGATGGGGGATATGTGTCTGTTCGTGGCGGGGGTGGTGGGTGGGGGGGTTTGCAGTCCTGCTTGTTCCAGGATGACTATTGTAACTTCAGGGACCACTGTACTGCAGTACATCTGACAGCGTTACACTAACAATTCACATGTAAGATGCAGCCTGTAGCTGGACCGCACTGGCTTCCGTACTCGGCCGAATGGAAGCCATCAGCTGGCTTCCTGTTGCCATGACAACCATCGGTACCCCGCGATAGCATACTGGGGTAGCCGATGGATGACAGGAGCAGCCCCTTGCCCCTGTCAATCCTATAAATGCCGAGGTCAGTACACACCACTGCAATTATTGAGTTAAAGGGGTACTCCGGCCCTAATACATCTTATCCACTATCCAAAGGATAGGGGAGAAGATGTATGATTGCGGGGGTCCTGCAATCTGTCATTACGCACCCACCTTTGTGAGCTCTCCGCAGCGAAGGAGGATACAAGTGTGAAGCGTGACAACCACGGTGCCGGAGTATAGTGACATCACCACTCTGCCCCCATGTGACGTCACGCCACCTCAATCCAAGTCTATGGGAGGGGGTGTGACAGCCAGTGTGCTTAACAGCCAGGTCCTGCCACCAATCTCTTGCTGCGTGTCGCAGAGCTCAGGTGATCAGCAGGACATATACTTATGTCAATTCGCAGGAATGTTCCTCCAGATAAGCCGTATGCATTTGTCCTGGGGAGGGAAGAGGTTAATAATGGGAGTGACTGGGTGATGGGCAGTATAATACAGTCAGAGAGTGTATTAACCATGCATATGCCCACTCATCACCTAATATCATTAACCCCTTGAAGTAGGGCATAGATGTATACCCTGTGCCCACTTACAAACTATGAGGCGCACTCAGGAGCTGAGCGCGTGTCATAGCGGGATGGTGCTGACTACTATCAGCAGCAAGGACCTGTGGCTAATGCCGGATATAAATTGATCAGGGTGATGTCCAGCATTAACCCTTTAGATATCGCAATAAAAAAATATATATAAAAATCATCTGCCAGTTAGCTCAGGGAGAGCTGATCAGGACCCCTGTTGAAATCGGTGTCCGGAACAGCTCAGTGTATGGGCAGAGGGTCTCTACCTGCCTTCAGCTCATTCGATCGGGGCTCTGGTGGTGCAGGAAAGCTGCACTAATGGAACACCGATAACACTGATCAATGCTGTTCAGTGTATGCAATCTAAAGATTGCATGTAACAATCCTCTATGGGAACTAAACAATAATGTAAAAAAAATGTGTGAGGTGAATAAATGCAAATTAGCCCCTTGCCGATTAAGTTTGAATCACCCTCCTTTTCCCATTATTTAACCCCTTAAAGCATACCAGTCAGATCCAACAAAAACTATTTTTTTTTTGTAATATATCCCTCAGTACCTAATTCTGTGCTTCAAATTGTTATGTGTCTAGCCCCTTTATTTATTTCACTTTTAATTTAGCTCACTAGTCTGAATTCCTCTCAAAGGGAGGGGGTGTGGTCTCACTGTGCAGGTCTCCGCCCCCTCCCTCAGTATGCTGTCTGCTCACATCTCCCCTAGCATTAGCAAAACTACAACTCCCAGCTTGTCCTCACTGACAGTAGCGGGACACAAGATGACAGTGGGAAGATTTTTCCTCCAGCTGTAGCCCTGCGCTCACAGCTGTCAATCAAGGAAGTGTGTCCATGACATAGGTGATGATGCATGGACACAGCAGGACTAGTATGTGTCCAAGCAGGCGGGGGGGGGGGGGGGGGGGGGGCAGTTGTTTGACTGGCTTTTTTAGTATGAAACACTGAAAATTTTCTAATGAAAGCAATAGGTTTTGCATACTTTACAACATATCAAAAGTTTTTGTATCTGACAGTGCACATTTAAAGGACACAGCCCATTTTTACCTTAACCCCTTCCCGCAAATGGAAATATATTTACATCTACCCCGGGCTCCCAGTGTATGACAAGCGCTATTAGCAAGCGTCCTTGCCGACCAATCTGTGCTCCAAAGCTCCAGTCAGCCATGGCAGGCTGGAACAAGAGCACAATAACACTGATCGATGCTGTTCTATGGAGCAACATTGATCAGTGTACACTATGTAAAGATTGCATAATATAGTCCCCTATGGGGACAAAAAAAAAATAAATATATATATATTATATATATATAAAACACACACATAATAAATATGCATTACGCCTTCCCTAATTAAAGTTTAAATCACCCCCCTTTTACCATTTTTTTTTTAATAATAAAAAAAAAAAAAAAAAAATAGTTCAGAAATGTCCAAACTATTAAAATATAATGTTAAGCTCAGTTCTGTCCATCATGCAAATGGTGTCTGGCATCTCCATTCCTCATGAACCAGGTGCGGTCCTGTTGTTCATGTTCCCCATGTCTGCTCCTAAAGTTAAACTTTCACTTCTATGGCATCTCCTACAGGCGGCGAAAAGGTAGTCCCGCGGCATTGGCGCTCACCGGAAGCCCCTACTGTAGATGAGTGGGTTGCTGAAATAGCCTCTACTCAACGCATGGAAGAACTACTGGCTGTGTCCCACTCTGAAGTGTCTCATTATGCCTCCACTTGGCTGCCCTGGTCTGGTTTCTGTTCTTCGGGTACCTTTCGCTCTGGGTCCTCCTCCTTTAGTGCGGCCACCGGGTAGCCTCAGTTTTCTTCCACCTCCTTCCTCTTGCTTTCTTACTGTCTCTACTGCACACTCTGTTCTTTTGCCTTTCCACTCCTTCTGCTATTTCCTTTCTACCTTTGGAATAGCTTTTAGTAAAGCTTTCAGCAGTTCCGTGATGCCTCTTGATTTACCTTCACACTCCAGCCCTTACTTTTCTTTTCTTATTTGCCCCATTGGGCTGCTCTCTCATTGTCCATGTTTTTCCCCTCCTGCTCCCTTCCCTCTGTTTTCCCTCTTGCCCCTTATGTGTACTCTCCTCCTGTTTTCAAATCTTCCCCCTTTATTAAAAATAGATTACCACCTTATTTTGTATTTACTACCATTTAAGCATTGTCTATGATACCTGGACCTACATGGTCACCTATGTATCCTCATTGCCTTTCATTATATGCTTTATGTATTTTCATGTGTTATTTATAGAGATGAGCAAACTTACTGTTATTTATAGAGATTAGCGAACTTACAGTAAATTTGATTCGTCACGAACTTCTCGGCTCGGCAGTTGATGACTTTTCCTGCATAAATTAGTTCAGCTTTCCGGTGCTCCGGTGGGCTGGAAAAGGTGGATACAGTCCTAGGAGACTCTTTCCTAGGAATGTATCCACCTTTTCCAGCCCACCGGAGCACCTGAAGGCTGAACTAATTTACGCAGGAAAAGTCATCAACTGCCGAACCGAGAAGTTCATGACGAATCAAATTTACTGTAAGTTCGTTCATCTCTAGTTATTTACTTAATTTTACTTAATAAAAACCTTTTGAATTGGAAAAAAAATATATATAAATGTTAAATTGCAAAAAAATAAAAATAAAAAAAATCCCCTTTCACCCCACAAATAATTTTCTTTTTAGTTTTTAGTGGTAAAATTATTGATTTGTCATTACAAAGTACTATTGATGGTACAAAAAACAAGCCCTTATGTGGGACTGTAGGTGGAAAATTGAAAGTGGTATGGCTATTAAAAGGCAGGGAGGATATAAAAACTGTGAACATATTAAGAAACTAAAAAGATTTGTGATCACAGCACTCTCAGCTATTCAAATCTCCATTATCTGAGTTGGCCACAGGTCCTCTTAATTATTATTATTATTTTTTTATTGCTTTGCAACACCATATTCTGACCCCTATAAACATCTAGGGGGCTCTGCGAGGTCTCATTTTTAGTGCCGTGATCTTTAGTTTTTATTGGTACAATATTGACGGTACCTCCACTAGTTGAAGTGGAGTTGTTCAAGCAATCGTTTGCTCACTTACACAGTACAGTGGTCCCTTAAAGGGGTACTCCGCCCCTTAGACATCTTCTCCCCTATCCAAAGTCACGGCCATCACGCCCCCTCCCGTAGACTTGCATTGAGGGGGCGTGGCCGTGATGTCATGAGCAGGGAATGACCGTGACGTCACAAGCCTCCGCATCGCTAGTCATCCGGCACAGAGCGAAGTTCGCTCTGTGCACTGGATGTCTGGGGTGCCGCAGCAGAGATTTCGGGGGGTCCCCAGCAGCAGGACCCCCGGGTTCAGACATCTTATCCCCTTTCCTTTGGATAGGGGATAAGATGTCTAGGGGCGGAGTACCCCTTTAAGTTAAAATGGCCTCAAGTTACAATATTTTTAACATACAATCGCACTTTTTGAACATTTCAAGCCTAAAAAGAATACCAGCTACAGTGACCCCCACAACAGGATGTGCCATATAAATACAAGACAGGTCCTTCATAAATTTTAACCACTGTGCCTTCAAGTCTTCCCAAAAACCTTGTAGTTTAAACTGGAAGGAAAACTGTACAGAAGATCTTGCCTGAACTGTATATACTCCACAACATACACTACACACAGAATTTTGTATTCCGCTCTAATTCTGTACTGCAAAGCTTGCTTCAGAATTTTGTGGAATTTATGCAGAATTTCTGGGAATTCGCTCAAAACACAAAATTCTGCCAAAATTCAATGCTTCATTAAGTTTAATGGGATTCAGGACGGAATTTTGCTAAATTTTAAAGACATGTTCAATGTTTTTGCAGAATCTGGAAAGCAGAATTTCAGCGTCGATATGCGGTACATTTTGTGGAATTTGCGATCTGAACTTTCCAATGCAATTCCGCAAGGGAATTCTCCTGTGTGAACATAGCCTAACAGGGACCAAAGAGTGATCACTAGATGACCAGGTATTAGCATATCCGATATAATAGGTCTTGTATTCCCAGTATGTAGCAGTTAGCATTTATCAAAAGGAGTTCAGTGTTTGTTTCGGAAGAAATAGGCCCAAATTGCAGACAGGGCATAGTAGCCTAAATAGTTTAGTACCTTCAGACTAATTAGCTTTATTTAAATAGGGACTGTAGGCTCTGATGATAATAGGGACTGATGTGAATGTGTTCGTTCTCACACAGTGCTGCAGATTACCTCTATAGATCATTCTTAAAAAAAAGACTATAGACTGTGGAAAGCTAAGGACAAAAGTCTTCCACAGTATTAAGTTTCCTGTAGATGCTTTCACAGCTATATGCTGGATCTAAATTTTCAACATTTTGTAAAGGAGTATAGATACATTTTATTTATATGGCAAGTTCTGCTATATTGTTTGCTGCATACCAGCCTAAGATCGGAGCTGACACAGATAGAGAAGATTACTTTATAAGTAAGGTTTCATACAATTAATGTAATACTGATGGGAGAATGCATTGTTTGCCTCATAGTGTACTTCTCCAGATGTCAAAAAAGCAGTTTACAGAAATTGGTTTATTTGTCAATAGCCATTATCAGTGCAGGAGTAACCTATAGAACATAAAGAGGCTGCATCCTCTAGATAAAACCAGAACACAGGTCAGATGACTCAGGCAGTGGGGGCTTTAACCATCTATCAGTCCTGCTATACCCCTGCACCGGGCTAGCAACTGGTGACGGAAGGGGGACAGGTGTGATCTCTGAACAGTAGGAGGTATAAAGTCTATGTCAGGATGTCATGGGCTTGATGTTCTACCAGCATCTCCATGCTCTTCACATCTGTGCACCAGAACTCCAAGCGGTCTTTCATACCTTTGATCTAAAGAATAAAAAAAAGTAAACCTAAAAATTAACTAAATGCATTGTGACTTTTAAACTTACATGATTAAAAAAAAGTCTGGCATTTAAAGCAAGAACATACAAAATCACATTGAGGAAAAGGAGTGGGTGATGTCACCTTCTAATCTATTAGTCGGGAGAAGGAGATCTGCTCTGTGTATGGATTCATGTGGGCAATTCTCAACGGGGAAAGATATGCAACTACAGGTAGCTAAACTAATTCTAAACTTCAAATAAAAATTAATAAAATAGGACAGTTTGGTTGATCTCCTTAAAGGGGTACTCTGCCCCTAGACATCTTATCCCCTATGCAAAGTATAGGGGATAAGATGTCTGATTGCAGGGGTCCCGCTGCTGAGGACCCCCCGAGATCTCCCTGCTGCACCCGGTGTTTGTTTAGAGCACCGGGGGCAGTGCCGGAGGCTCGTCACGGTCACGCGCCGCTCGTGACGTCATGACCACTCAATGCACGTCTATGGGAGGGGGCGTGAGGTACGTCATGCCCCCTCCCATAGACTTGCAATGAGGGGGCATGGCCGTGACGTCACAAGCGGGGTGTGAATGTGACGTCATGAGCCTCCACCCCACATTACCAGTCATCCGGCATGGAGCAAAGTTCGCTCCGTGCACCAAATGTCTGGGAAGCTGCAGCCAAAATAGCGGGGGTCCACAGAGGCGGGACCATGATTAGACATCTTATAAGATGTCTAGGGGCAGAGTACCCCTCTAATCATGTTTCAAGGCTCTTGAAACCAAAACTGACTTAAATGGAAAAGCTACAGTTTCCATCTCTTTAGTAGAAAGGTGCTACTATACAT
Source organism: Hyla sarda (assembly GCF_029499605.1). Classification (NCBI taxonomy): domain Eukaryota; kingdom Metazoa; phylum Chordata; class Amphibia; order Anura; family Hylidae; genus Hyla; species Hyla sarda. Next base: position 240,958,245 of record NC_079194.1, read on the forward strand.
CTCATCTAGAACGTCATTTAATGTCTATGTATTAGCTGGAATGCCCACTCATTTAAAGTGAATCTGTCATCACTATCACCCCCCCCCCCCCCTAAGCTGCCACATGAAGTGTGGGTGATGTAGATGAAAATCATGCTTACCATTCTTCACTTCATGCCTTCATTTGTCCATAATCCCCATAATTCCCTATATATGCTAATGAAGGAGCTTGGTGCATACAGGTATTTTCAAGCCCTGGGTGCACAGTGACACCTCCTCCAATGCAGAATGAGACTCCACTCTGCATGACAACGCCTGTGGCCACAGCAATTGCACAAGTGCAGAAGAGGGTATAAATACAGAGAGGAGCTTTATTCTGCAGCGGAGGAAGCTTTACAATAAAAACTATTCCCTCAAGTGCATAGGATGAAATATTAAACACAATCCTGTGCAGTTAGATCTCCAATACAGTAGTCCCGAGATGAACAGTCTAGGCAGTGCTGCAACGCAGTGGCAGTATTATCAAACAGTAGTAAGAAAGAAATGAAAAGCGGGGCCCTGACCGGTAGTTCTTGATGTAAAGGTAGCTTTATTCTTTGTTGTGGGAACACTGTACACGGTGGAGCAGACAGCCGGGATGGACTTCTGGCAAAGACTGTATCGCGCTTGAGCGCTTCCTCTGGTAGGGCCAGAGGAAGTGCTCATGCACGATACGGTCGTTGCCTGACGTCCACCCCGGCTGTCCACTCCACCATGTACAGTGTTCCCACAACAAAGAATAAAGCTACCTTTACATCAAGAACTACCGGTCAGGGCCCCGCTTTTCATTTCTTTGTTACTATAAAGATGTCGGCCATACGTCACCGTGCACCTAGGGCTTGTCAAGACTCCCTATGCACCAAGCTCCTTCGTTAGAATATATCAAATAACAGGGATTACAAATGAACGCAAGCACAGAGCAAAGAACGTTAAGTATCTATTTTTTTTTCCAGTGTCATCTGCAATACAAGCCTGTGCCATCAGGTTAATGTGGGTGACACAGATGACCGATTTCCTATAAATGAAGTGTAATTCCTAAAGTCCAATGCATTTAAAAAAATTGGGCATTGAACTAAAAACACAGGGCAGTTTTTGACACAGTTTATATCAGATGCTGCAAGGGTACCACATTCTTGCACCAGGGTTACTATATAAAACTGTATATACAGAGCACGTAAATGGGGTTGAGTCCATGGAGAAGATGGGAGGCTGTTTCTAGACCAGCTAAATAGCAGAACTCTATTGGGAGAAGGCAAATTCATACCTGCTGCAAGTCAAGAACCCGAGGCTGAACCCATGTGATGTGCACTCTCTTATCCACTTCATCAATGCTTCCTCGCAGCAAACCCACAGATAGCGCCTTCATGACAAGAAGCTCCACCTATGACACAAAAGAGATTCCAAATACATTAGTAATATGACATCTGATGGAGGATGCAACTTTTTTCCTTTACACAAATTTATATGGCAAAAACAGTCTTCACCAAAGTGCACAGTTTGATGCCAACATACCAATCACAAGTCTAGCCATATACAATAGATCCAGATAAACAAAGAAAACAATGACAGAAAGACTTTATAGCTGCACTGCTACTCTACTCCACTCACATCATTAACATTGACTTGTGCGCTCTTTGCAATCTCTTCAAACGTCAGCTGACGATGATTCGCTGGCCGTGTGAACGTCATCTATGGATAAGCACAGACAATAGTTAGTACAAAATATGGGACTAATTCAACACACATCTAGGACTACAACAAATAGAACATTGCTGTTGACAGGCGGCACATTGCTGCCACTGTTCTTACATTACTTATGTACACATGTTTTCATTCACACTGCTTTGGAGTGTACATTTAATGTGCACACAGAGAACAGTATTAAAATATACACTAAAAATATCCATAGACCCCAATTACCGTATATACTCGAGTATAAGCCGACCCAAATATAAGCCAAGGCCCCTAATTTTCCCACAAAAACCCAGGAAAAGTTATTGACTCGACTATAAGCCTAGGGTGGGAAATACATCATTCCCCCCCCCCCCCCCCCGGTCATCAACACCCCCCCGGTCATCAACACCCCCCCGTCATCAACACCGCCTGTCAATCCCCTCAGTGGTCTTCAACCTGCGGACCTCCAGATGTTGCAAAACTACAACTCCCAGCATGCCCGGACAGCTGATGGCTGTCCGGGCATGCTGGGAGTTGTAGTTTTGCAACATCTGGAGGTCCGCAGGTTGAAGACCACTGATGAAGGGATTGACAGGCGAAGAGTTCACTCGAGTATAACCGAGGGGGGCGTTTTCAGCACGAAAAATCGTGCTGAAAAACTCGGCTTATACTAGAGTATATACGGTACCCAGCGGAGGCTAAGAGTGCCCTTATAACCTCAGTCATGTATACATTTTTTGGCTGGATACAATAGTGTACTTAGCTATGCTATTCTATCCAAAGGCATCTGTCAAAAAAAAACTAACAAAATAAAGTATTCCACACAAAGAATACTGACATATACAGTGTGAATCCACCCTAAAATTTACTAAATCACTTACCTCCATTAAACAGAGAAGCTGTATCTTCTTAAGTAAAAGGGATTCATTGGCAGCAAGATCAGGCTGGAGGTATGAAAATGCATGAGAATATGTCAATAAGCAAAAAAAAAAAAAATTATAATAATAAATAAAAAATAAAATAAAAATAGATAGCTAAATAAAATGTCAAGAATTTCCCAAACCTGTTGTCCCCAAGCTGTCTTCAAGGCTCTGAATGTCTCTACATTGCCACTATTGAAGGCGTAAAGGGTGTCTATCAGCCACTGTCGCTCAGAGCTGCGCAAAGATTCCAGCACCGGGTGCATCAACTGAAAAGAGATTTCATAATGTCTTCGTATACAGTCATAATTCTCTCCATAACAATTACAATGCTTGGATTACACAGTCATCTGAACATGGTACTAGGGAATACAGACTTTATTTGAAGGGGTACTCCACCGAAAGGATAGGGATAAGATGTCTAATCGCAGGGTCCTGCCACTGGGGACCACCGCGATCTCCACTGCGGTACCCCAGTCATCACGACTGCGGTACCCCAGTTGCACGAAGCGAACTCCGTGACGGCTACATTCTAGCTCCGGACGCTGCCGCCCCAGAGATCAGGGGGTCCCCAGCGGCCTGACCCCTGTGATCAGACATCTTATCTCCTATCCTTTGGATAGGAGATAAGATGTTTTCTGGTGGAGTACCCCTTTAAAGAAAGCTTCACTACCACAGGTGTACTGTAAGTAGGTTTATATTTCAGATGCAACAACCAGTGCCCATGCCGTTTTACCAAATGCAACATTTAGCCCCTCATGGATCCATGTTGCTCTAAATTTGTTTCAGTTGATCCATTGGGGGCCTAAGTATTATACTGAAACAGACTAAATCGCTCCATATTAGTACAAGGTATGTAAAAATAACTCACCAATTCTCCAAAGTTATAGACCCCGTCTCCAAGGAGACCAGCCAAGCCAAGAGTAAACGCTCTGTCTTGCTGCTCTGACACTGCAATGAAATGAAAGGAGATCTCCAGTTATTGCTAGAACACTTCAGAAAAGTGTATAAAGAATACATTCACACATGCAGATTTTGCTGCAGCAGATTTTATTCTGCAGATTTTCTAATGGTTAGTTAATGATCAAATCTGCTCATTCCTTTGGTAGAAATTCTGCAGCGGAATCCTTTTAACAGCAATGGAAGGCTGTATGGAAATTTCAGGAAGGAAACCCCATACAGGGCCCATACACACAAATGTCATTCAAGAGAAATTACAGATGGAGAGTCTGTTGTATTAGCCTCCCATTATTTTTAATGGGATTCTGCTGCACTGTGCCCACTGCAGAATGTCTACCATGAAATTCCGATACTCTTCAGTAAGAATGAGTATACTCATTCTTTTGGCGTAATTCTGCCCGGAACTGCACTGCCATCAACGGGGACAAGGCATGTCTGAGTGGTCATAGCGCCAATTCATTCCAGCAGCACCTGTTATTCCGTATTGTGCCCATGCCTTTAACATTGTTGTTTTGTATTACCTGATCTATATTGTTACTCCCAGGCTGCCACAGAAGTAATAAATTCAGTGTAAAGCTAATAAAGGAGGAGAGCCAAAGGACTACGGCAGCTAGTATAGTATTCCCATCTCCTAGACTCTACTACAAGAGATTAGCAGTCATAGAGGAAGAACACACAGCGCAGCGTAAAGAGATAACAAAAAAATGTCCTAGTGAAGTCTTGAGTACTTACCTGGTAGGTCTTTTAATTCTGTGCAACCCAAGAATCTAAGAGCGTCTTTATAATAGGAGGCATGATTTCCAATTGTCTGATAATACCTGCTGGACAGGTCATAGAAGCGGCTGTGCACAGATGTCACCCCAGCCAATGCTCCCAGCATCTCCTCCACACCTTCTATAGTTTCCTTAAAATGAAGAACAAGTAGTGGATGAATAGAACTAAAGGTCATATACACATTGACATCGTCCACTTTCATCAGTTTTAATCTCAACCAAAACTATTGTTGTTAAGTGTCACCCAGCAACGAAACTTTTTTAGCCGAATGATGACAGACTTAACTTCTGAAAAGTCGTCGCCTGTTAGAGCTGGGCGGTATGACCAAATATGTGTATCACGGTATTTTTGTAACTTATGGCGGTTCCACGGTATTTCTTTCACTACCCCCCCCCCCCCAATCATGTGACCCGCGAGCACTGTTCTGCTCCCCCCCCATCAAATCATGTGACCCACCAGCGTTGTTCTGCTCCCCCCCAGCAAATCATGTGACCCGCCAGCGTTGTTCTGCTCCCCCCCACCAAATCATGTGACCCACCAGCGTTGTTCTGCTCCCCCCCACCAAATCATGTGACCCACCAGCGTTGTTCTGCTCCCCCCCACCAAATCATGTGACCCGCCAGCGTTGTTCTGCTCCCCCCCCCCACCAAATCATGTGACCCGCCAGCGCTGTTCTGCCCCCCCCCCCCCCCAATCAATCATCAGCCCAGCGGAGTACTACTCACATGTGTCACCCGCATGTGCTGCCCTCCTCCTCTTTGTTGGGGGCCGCCGGCGCTGGAACTCTATACTGTACGCCAGTGGTCTCCAACCTGCGGACCTCCAGCTGTTGCAAAACTACAACTTCCAGCATGCCCGGACAGCCAACGGCTGTCCGGGCATGCTGGGAGTTGTAGTTTTGCAACAGCTGGAGGTCCGCAGGTTGGAGACCACTGCTGTATCCCTATGCCCGGGATGCAAAAGATAAAGAAAATAAACTTTAACTTACCTACGTCGGCCTCACGCTGTTCCTTGGGACTGGAACGTCGGACAGCCATCAGCCTATCACCGGCCGCAGCGATGTCCCGCCCCGACCAGTGATAGGTTAAACGCACTGTCATGTAAGAGGCTGGCCAGAGCTCCTTACATGACAGTGGGCTCAGCCTATCACTGGCCGGGGCGGGACATCGCTGCGGCCGGTGATAGTCGGACAGCCCAAGTTAAAGGTAAGTTAAATTTTATTTTCTTTATCTTTTGCATCCCGGGCATAGGGATACAGCGTACAGCTACTACTAGTAGTAGTTTTGCAACAGCTGGAGGTCCGCAGGTTGGAGACAACTGGTGTACAGAATAGAGTTCCAGCGCCGGCGGCCCCCAACAAAGAGGAGGTGGGCAGTGCTTGCGGGTGACACATGTGAGTAGTACCCCGCTAGGCTGATGATTAATTGGGGGGGGGGGGGGGTGAGCAGAACAGCGCTGATCGGTCACATGAATTGGTGGTGGTGGTGGGGGGGGGAGCAGAACAGCTGGCGGGTCACATGATTTGGTGGGGGGAGGGGGGGCGCAGAATAGCGCTGGCGGGTCACATATGATTAGTTCCCCGATGTGGGGACAGCGCAGCGCTGGTCTGATAATTCATTCCCAAGGAGGAAATGGGGAAAATTCATATCGTGCAGCCCAAAAATTTCGGTATTCAGTATGAACCGGTATACCGCCCAGCCCTATCGCCCGTGTTTGAAATTTTCGGGTGACAGTTGAACAAACTAACTTTTAAATGTCAACTTTAATGGGCTATAAGAAGTAAAATGTCAGCAGTTGTATCTGTGAAATAATTTGCCTTACACATTTGCTAGAAGAAGATTGATGGTTAAACAGACGATCGTGTTAGGCTACCTTAACCCCTTAAGGTCGCAGGGTTTTTCCGTTTTTGCATTTTCATTTTTCCTCATCACCTTCTAAAAATCATAAAGCTTTCAATTTTGCACCTAAAATTCCATATTATGGCTTATTTTTTGCGCCACGAATTCTACTTTGCAGTGAAATTAGTCATTTTACCAAAATATCCACAGCGAAGCGAAAAAAAAATTAATTGTGCGACAAAATTGTAGAAACTTTTGGGGGCTTCCGTTTCTACGCAGTGCATTTTTCAGTAAAAATGACATATTATTCTGTAGGTCCATAGGATTAAAATGATACCCTACATAGGTTTGATTTTGTCGTACTTTTGAAAAAAAATCATAACTACATGCAGGAAAATTTATAGGTTTAAAATTGTCATCTTCTGACCCCTATAAACTTATTTATTTTTCTGCGTATGGGGCGGTATGAGGGCTCATTTTTTTGTGCCGTGATCTGAAGTGTTTATATTGATTGGACTTTTTGATCACTTTTTATAAATTTTTTCATTAATAAAAAAAAAAATAAAAAAAATAAAAAAAACCCCATTTTGGACTTTGGAATTTTTTTGCACGTACACCATTGACCTTGCGGTTTAATTAACAATATATTTTGATAGTTCGAACATTTCTGCACGCTGCCATACTGCATGTGTTTATTTTTGTTTACACGTTTTTTTTTTGTTTTTTAAATGGGAAAAGGGGGGCGATTCTTACTTTTATTAGGGAAGTTACAAACTCATAGATCAAATATTCACCAATTAGGCGCAAGATACAGTAAAATATTAGATTTATTAAACTAGTCAATACACAAAAAATATTGTATGTGCTGGAATAGGGGATAGGATACAGGTGAAATTCTACACTAGAGGCCCTACCTATATAGGAGGGAACTCCTATTAAGTGTGGATGGGGAAAAGGGAACACAATACAAAAATTAAGATTAAAATTTCATGTGAAAAAGGCCTCTCTTCCCTACGCGTTTCGCCACAAGGTGATAATGGCTCATCAGGGAGTGAGAGGACTCCAAAATACAATACAATACTAAACAATTACAGATGACACAATATTAATAAAGAACAAAGCACATACAAGAATAGATATTAGTGATCTTAGTGCAAGCGTCCGTGGGTTAGTAACTGTCAGATAAATATATAATATAATAAGCCTCAAACCAAAGAGAACATAGGTATACACCAATCACATCAAGTGGTTCATAGCAACTGGATAGGGCTCCTGACAGAAACGCACAGACCCCTGTTGAAATTTAGATAAACACAAAATCTGACAATCCTCCAGGTACAGACCAACAGAGACCAAGGCCCAAAATACAGGGCAGAGATGAAAGCACTAAGCAGCGGGCAGAAGGTAATGATAATAACGAAGATGTAGATTACTGGGCTTATTGTCCCGTAGATAAGGGAAATGATGCTGGTCTAGATAGAGATCCCCAAAAGGGGAAAGACCGCCAGGTATAGTGAAACTGATGTGGAAGATCATATGAACACACTGCCCAGGTGCTCAGCTTTTGAGTTCATCTAAATTTCATCAGGGGTCTGTGCGTCTGTTCATCCACATCAGTGGTCTTCAAACTGTGGCCCTCCAGATGTTGCAAAACTACAACTCCCAGCATGCCCGGACAGCCAACGGCTGTCCGGGTATGCTGGGAGTTGTAGTTTTGCAACATCTGGAGGGCCACAGTTTGAAGACCGCTGATCTACATGAATGAATGTATCACAAGTGGGAACAGAAATTTTATCTGTCAGGAGCCCTATCCAATTGCTATGAACCACTTGATGTGATTGGTGTATACCTATGTTCTCTTTGGTTTGAGGCTTATTATATTATATATTTATCTGACATTTAGCTGCCGGTTACTAACCCACGGACGCTTGCACTAAGATCACTAATATCTATTCTTGTATGAGCTTTGTTCTTTATTAATATTGTGTCATCTGTAATTGTTTAATTTAGTATTGTATTGTGGGGTCCTCTCACTCCCTGATGGCAAGAGAGGCCTTTTTCACATGAAATGTTAATCTTAATTTTGTATTATGTTCCCTTTTCCCCATCCACACTTAATAATAGGAGTCCCCTCCTATATAGGCAGGGCCTCTAGTGTAGAATATCCCCTATCCCAGCACATACAATATTTTTTGTGTATTGACTAGTTTAATAAAATATTTTACTGTATCTTTCGCCTAATTGGTGAATATATGATCTAGGAGTTTGTAATGAAATTATTTTCACCGAGGGAATGACTTATCAAATTGGTTTTTGGGTGCCTCAATTGTAACCCATTAAGTGTATTTTATTAGGGAAGGTGTTAAATGATCCTTATTAACTTTTTTTTTTTACACTTTTTTTTGCAGTGTTATAGCTCCCCCCCCCCCGGTGGCTATTTCACTGCACATACCTATCTCATACACAGATCATTGCCGTGCATTGACACGGCAAAGATCAGTGTTATCGGTGGTGGATTGCTCAAGCCTAGATTTCAGGCTTGGAGCAATCAATCGCTGATCAGACGAGACAGAGGCAGGTGAGGGGACCTCCGCACACATTCTAGCTGATCGGGACATCGCGATTTCCCCACAATGGTTCCATCAGCCCAATTGAGCTGCCGGGAAGCTTTTACTTTCATTTTAGACTTTCAACTTTGAACGCCACGTCTAAAGGGTTAATAGCAGGTGCCACGCGCTATTAGCCCAGGGTCAGTCCCGGCGTGACACCCTGTTTTATACTGGGACTGGGCGCAGGGCATTCAGGTACGATGTTAAAAGGGGTACTCCGGTGGAAAATAATTTTTTAAATCAACTGGTGCCAGAAAGTTATACAGATTTGTAAATTACTTCTATTAAAAAACCTTAATCCTTCCATACTTATCAGTTGCTGTATACTACAGAGGAAGTTATTTTCTTTTTTAAATTTTTCTGTCTGACCAGTGCTTTCTGCTGACACCTGTCTGTCTCAGGAACTGTCCAGAGCAGGAGCAAAGCCCCATGGCAAACCTCTCCTGCTCTGGACAGTTCCTGACATAGAGGTGTCAGCAGAGAGCACTGGTCAGACAGAAAAGAACAACTCAACTTCCTCTGTAGTATACAGCAGCTGATTAGTACAGGAAGGATTAAGATTTTTAAATAAAAGCAATTTACAATTCTGTAACTTTCTGGCACCAGTTGATTTAAAAAAAAAAAAAAAGTAGATTTTTAGACTTACCGTAAAATCTCTCTCGAGCTTCGATTGGGGGATACAGGACCATGGGTATATGCTGCTTGCCGCTAGGAGGCTGACACTAGGCAAAAAACAAAAGAAGGTCGGATCCTCCCGGGAGGATATACCCGCCTCCTGGCTTTGAGCAACTCAGTTTAGTCCCAAAGCAGAAGGAGAACCGGCCAAGAAAGGAACAGTCCGAACGAAAACCCAGACAAAAGAAGGGGACCGACCACAAAAACAAAAATAAAATAAATAAATTTAAAAAACTGCACCACAGCGTCGGAAACTGGCTGGCCACAAACAAGCCAATGGGTGGGTGCTGTGTCCCCCAATAAAAGCTCTGAGAAAGATCTTACGGCAAGTCTAAAAATCTACTTTTCTTCTCGAGCGCTTCATTGGGGGACACAGGACAATGGAACGTCCTAAAGCAGTCCCTGGGGAGGGAAGACCTAGATCCCAGCCAGAAAAGAACTCAGGCGGACGGCCGCCTGCAAAACCCTGCGGCCCAGGCCTGCGTCGGAGGACTCAAAGGTAAATGAACACGGTAAAACTTGGCAAAAGTATGCAGAGGCGACCAAGTCGCCGCCTTGCAAACCTGAAGAGCTGAAGCCCCATGGCTGACTGCCCAGGAGGCCCCACCGCACGGGTGGATTGGGCAGTCACTCTAAAGAGGGGTACCTTACCCTTGCAGATATGCCTCCAAAATGGCGGAGCGTATCCACCTTGAGATAGTGGCCTTGGAAGCCGGGAGCCCCTTGCACCGCCCATTGGGAAGTACAAAGAGTCACACCGCCGGAAGGAGGAAGTGACCAACAAATAGGTCCGAACCGCCCGAACCAAGTCCAGCTTGAGAAGCTGGCACTCCCGCAGATGAGAAGGACGGGCAGAAAGAAGGCAACAATCTCCTCGTTCAAGTGAAATGAAGTCACAACCTTGCTCTGAAAAGAGGGTACCGGCTGAAGAACCACCTTGTCTTGGTGAAGCACCAGAAAAGGGGAACAGCAAGAGAGGGCAGCCAATTCCGGCACACGGCTAATGGACGTGACTGCGACCAGGAAGGCCACCTTTCAGGAAAGGAAACCTGACCAAGAGGCGCAAACAGAGCACCCTGCAGAGCATCCAATACAAGGTCGAGGTCCAAATGGTGCAGGTGCAGTGGGGGGGGGGGAAGCGGACCTCGTGAGCCAGGGTGGCAGAGGGGTCCTTGGGACAGAAGGTCGGGACGATCCGGAAGATGGAAAGGAACGTCTAACAAGAGACTGATCACGTCCACGTACCACACGCGACGAGGCCAATCTAGGGCCACCAGAATCGCCAAGACGCCCTCCGACTTGAGCTTCCGGACGACCCTGGGAAGAAGTGGAAGCGAAGGAAAGAGGTAGGGGAGAGCAAAGGGGGTCCAATGAACCACGAGAGCGTCTACCGCCAGTGCCAGGGGATCCCACGACCTGGAGATGAAGCGAGGGACTTTCCTGATCCAGCGTGATGCAAAGAGATCCACGTCTGGAGTTCCCCAGCAGTGACAGATTTCAAGGGACCACTCGCCCGGGTCGAGCTGCGGGTGCCGCCCAGGCGATCGATGTACGCCACGGCAGTGGCCTTGTCCGTCTGCACCCGTACTGGAAGACCCCGAAGAAGGAGACTCCAGTGAAGAAGGCACAGGAAGATCGCACAGAGCTCCAGTACCTCTATGGGGAGACCGGACTCCAACGGGGTCCAACGGCCCTAGACCATTTTGTCCCAGAATACACCTCCCCAGACGAGGAGACTCGCGTCTGTGGTCATGACATGCCAATGGAGAGGCAGGAGGGAGCAACCCTCCTGGAGGAGAGGAAACCGAAGCCACCAATGGTCAGAGCGGAAGCCGGAGCCCGTGGTGGAGAGACCAGGGGGATTTGTCCCACTGAGAGAGGTCGGTACTGAAATTGGGCGAAGGGGACTGCTGGAAGCTACCATCTTGCCCAGAATCAGACCCAGCCGCCGAAGCAAGCGAATCCCCGACAACAACTCCTGAAGCTTGTCCTCCGGAAGAGTAAGAAGGGCCGCCGCCATGTCGAAGTGGATGCCGAGAAATGTCAGAGATTGGGATGGAGACAGGTTGGATTTCAGGCAGTTAATGATCCAACCGAAACTGGAGAGGGTCTGCAGAATGATGTTGAGGCTGACCAGATTCTGTTCCAGGGAAGGGGCCTTGATGAGTAGGTCGTCCAGATAGGGGAGAATCAAGACATCCCAAGAGTGGAGGAGAGCCACCACTACCGCCAGCGTCTTGGTGAACACTCGGGGTGCGGTTGCCAGCCCGAAGGGCAGGGCGACAAACTGAAAATGACCCGCAGGAACAACGAACATTAGAAACTGCTGGTGGGGAGGAAAGATAGGGATGTACAAGTAGGCATCCCTTATGTCCACGGAAGAGAGGAACTCTCCCAGATTCCATAGAGGCGACTACTGACAGCAGGCATTCCATCCGGAAATGCCGTAGCCGCACATGATGGTTTAGAAGCTTCAAATCTAGAATGGGTCGGACAGTGCCGCCCTTCTTGGGAACTACGAAGAGATTGGAGTAGAACACTGAAAATCATCCCCGAGGAGAGACCGGCACGATCACTCCCTGGGATAGGAGGGTACGATGGGCCACCTAAAAAGCTGCAGCAAGAGCAGTAGATCGAGGGGGGCGGGACCGGAAAAAACAACCCCGGGGAATAGAAGAGAATTCTATTCGATAGCCCGGGACATGAACTCTCGAACCCAAGCATCCTGAACGTGCGTCAGCCAAATGTCCCGAAATAGGGACATGCGACCGCCCACCCGAGGAGAAGACTCGGATGGGGGCGCACCCTCATGCAGTGGGAGGCATGCGAGTCCCGGATTTGGAAAAGGGGCACTTGTAACGGGGCCCCGATTTCCAGGAGGGGCAAGCCTTGAAAGATGGCGCCCTCCTATCCTGTGAGGCCACCAGTTTGTCCAAGCGGCCCGAGAAAAGAAAGGGAGAAGTCTTCCGCCGAGAGTCCGAGTGGCGAGGACGATTTTGGGGCAGGAGGGAACTCTTGCCACCGGTAGCCTCAGAGATGATCGCATCTAGGCGCTTGCCAAAGAGACGAGACCCCAGAAAAGTAAGCTCAGTAAGGGAACACTTAGAGGCCGCATTCAGCATTTCAAGCCTTAAGCCAATAGATTGCCCGAGGCAAAGGCAGCGCAATGAGCAGACTCCAAGGAGGCCGAGCAGAGGTAGTCCCCTGCAGCAAGCACTAAGCGTTGCCGGAGGAACAAAGAAGCCACAGCGGGCGGAGCCACCAGCAGCCCAAGCCGCAAGAAGGGTATCCGGCCGCGCAGAAAACTAAGGGGGAGAACGTGCTACAGAGGGCAGGTGAGTCTTAAGGCAGATGCGGGGAGTACCGTTGACTGCGTGTGAGAGTGCAGCTGGGATTAACCCCTAATGTCCCAGGAAGACCCTTCCGGCACCATAGGAAAAAGCCTCCAGGGAAGAAGAAATGAGGCGGGGGGGGGGGGGGGGGGGGATGGAGGAATGGAGGGAGCGAAGGAAGGTGGGGAGGAAAACATACTCACCCACATAGAACATACTCGCTTAGGAAGTCACTGGCAAATGTGGGACCCAGACCCAGGGTACACCACCAGGTGCTTGTTGATGGCGAGGTGGGGGTTAACGGCCAATCCTGCCCCTAGCTCGCAGGTGGAGTATCAGGCAGCGCCATGCTCCTGTCGCCCCACGCTAGAAAAAAACATAAAAAGAGAGAAAATCTAACTAAAGAGACTAGGGAAAAAAAAATAAAGAAATAAGACCAGGTCTGGAATACTCCATACCTGTCTGCCTCCTGCTGACACTAAGCTAAAACTGAGTTGCTCAGAACCAGGAGGTGGGTATATTCTGCCCGGAGAAGCATACCTTCTTTTGTTTTTTGCCTAGTGTCAGCCTTCTAGCGGCAAGCAGCATATAACCATGGTCCTGTGTCCCCCAATGAAGCGCTCGAGAAAAAATTGTTATCCACTGGAGTACCCCTTTAAGACAGTGGCTAACTATGATCAGGAAATCCCAATAATAAACATGTTCACACGGCAGAATTGATTTCAGTTGGGATTCTGCTGCACTGTGCACACGGCAAAAACATCTGCCACGGAAATCCTGATTATGGCGTCCACAGAGACGGCACATTTTCAAACGGTCCTATCGAAAGCATGTTCTGCTTGTGCTCCACTATAGGGGGAATTTCAGCACTGAATTTTTCTGTGCAGATATTTGCCCATGTGAACATAACCTAAGAGACAGACCTAAGAGAACATGGCCTAAGAGTCAGAGACAACTGCGAAAAAAAGTATGGGCCCGGTGTATGAACACACAGGTAGTAATAGAATAGGAATAATAAGTTGCCATTGTGGGCTCAACGTTTAAAAAAAAAAATAATTTTATATTTATCTCCTGGAATACCACTTTAAGTTAAGTTAAACTCCACTGTGCGTCACTTAAGAACACACTGGTTCTAAATAGCAACACAGCAAGATTTACAAAATTCTGCATTATAGTTGCCTTCATACCTTAGTAGCTTGTAAGTCTCCAATATTCAGCTTTAAGGCTCCAATGGCCGTCCTGCAGAGTATCACAGCCTCATCACTGCTCTTCACCTGGAAAGAAGATGGCAAAACTGTTCTTTATGAAGCAATACTCATGTTTAGTACAAACATCCAAGTAACACCGTGAAATAACTGAGGCTATATAGAACTTGTTCCAGTGCCAGTCACCTCACAAGACTTAAGCCAGATTAAAACTTACATTTATTATAAGCACATAACGCGTTTCTGGCCCGAAATGGGCCTTCCATCAGAAATCAGATCAGCACCTTTTCCTGACAAAGGGCCCATTTCAGGCCACAAACGCGTTGATGTGTGCTTCTAATAAATTTAATTTTTAATCTGGCTTAAAAAATTTGTGAGGTGACGTTTACACGGGGTCTGGCACTGGAACAAGTTACATTTTTTGCTCTTCCTTTGCCTGCTACATACCGAACCAGAAGCAACCTGGAATTGGGAGGGACCAAGCTGCAGGACCCCAGCACTTGTTATATACGAATACAGATGTTGTGCACAACTTTACGGGGTAAGTGTTCTTATCCTGTACTACCCTTACCAGTGCTTTTCATACTTCACCAGGGGAGCTTGTGTGTTTCTCTTTCCTTGTGCGGTACATAGAAGGATTCATGTATATGCAGTTTAAGGGCACGTTCCCACTTGGCGTATAGGCAGCGTATTTCACACGGTGCAAAATCTGCAGCAGCAGCGGGAAATATGCTGCATATCCCTCGCTCACCATTCACACAAGGCTTTCAGGCGGCAGCCCTATATGTGCAGTGAGTTTTGGAGGCGGGGCCGTGTGTCGGCGTGACTGACACGCGGCTCTGCCTCCAAAAATCCCTACACACATAGGGCTGCCGCCGAAAAGCCTTGTGTGAATGGTAACCGAGGGATATGCAGCGTATCTCCCGCTGCTGCTGCAGATTTTGCACCGTGTGAAATACGCTGCGTATACGCCAAGTGGGAACATGTCCTAAAAGGACACTTTAATTTAGTTTTGGGAGGACCTCTTTTCCACACCATCCCAATAACTGAGGAACAGGGTCTCATGGAACTGAGCTTTATCTGCAATGCCAAACCTATTTTATAAGCAGTGTTAAAGGGGTTATAGAAAAACAAAGCTGCAGAACCCACCCAACCTGGCGACAGACGGAGAGAGGTTTCTGAAATAGATTGTTTTTCTAATCCTGGATAACCCCTTTAAAACAACGCAGCTGTTGACAATGAGAAAAGTGGTTCAGTTAGTCAGTGAAATTACACCAGGGGTGTTTTTGTATTAGAAAACAAAAGTAACAAGACCAGAAAAAAACCCTGTCACCACAGCAGGTTACTGTGGAAAAATATTACCAAATTTAGCTAAAAACAAGTGACTTTTAAACCTAATGAGTGAATACTACCAGCTACTGATCAGATAGCTACAGGCTCCATTGACTTGAATGGGTCAGTGATGCAGGGAAAGTAGTGACAGCATTGATGAAGGGTTAAATAAGCCCTGCTGCACCTTTATTCCTAGAATTGGTGGGGGTAACACCCCGATTGATCATAAAGATTCCATTATTTTATGATTGAGAACAAGTATTTGAAGGGGTCGTCCGGTGAATTTTTTTTATTGCACTACTGTCCCCAGCATGCCTAATAAAACGAAAGAGACTTTAACTCACCTCCCTTGCTACCTCGTAGCCTCCGATATCTGCCAATGGGAGGTGACACTGCTTGGAAACCCCCAAATAACCCTCCCCCTGCAAGCTGCAGATCATAGCACCAATCACTGGCTGAGGTGGGAAACCGCCAGCAATTGGCTGAGTGTCGCTGTAACGTCCCATCTGCAGACTGGGTGCCCGATACTGGAGGATACGAGGGAGCGGAGGAAGGAGAGTTAAAGTTTATATTGTTTTATTAGGGAGGCTGTGGACAGTAATGTAATAAAAATTACACTTGACAACCCATTTAAAAGCCCTCCCAAATGCAGAGCATGAAGATGAAGGCTAGAGCTAGTTCTAAATTTTGGGGGCTTTGTTTTGATACAACTTTTCCAATTCACAATAAATAAGAAGATCTGGAGCAGAGTCGTTGCTAATATGAATGGCTGTAGAAGCTGCTAACCTTCTCCCGAGTTTTCTCTAGAAATGCAAGAGCCACCGTGGGATCTACAAAGGAAAAGAAAATGGTTACAAAAATAAAACATACTTCTGCCTCCTCCTCATTGCCAAGCACCCGTGACTTCCCTTACCTGTCATCTGTCGCACCACATGGAGGATTATCTCAACCAGAGATAAGGGGTTAATTCTGAAACAAAAAAAGCTCATCATTCAGAGAAGTACGATTAAAGTGCAAACAACCCTTTTGTATAGTTGTTAAAGCCATGTGGAGCTAAGAGCGAACCGGTCATGTTAAACAGACTGTGTGATCTGCAGACAATGTATTATAGAGAAACAAGGGCTGTGCAGATAAGTATTCATGTAGGTGTGGGGAAAGATATACAGTGGTCCCTCAACATACAATGGTAATTCGTTCAAAATGGACCATCGTTTGTTGAACCCATCGCATGTTGAGGGATCCGTGCAATGTAAAGTATAGGACAGTGGTCTACAACCTGCAGACCTCCAGATGTTGCAAAACTACAACACCCAGCATGCCCGGACAGCCGTTGGCTGTCCGGGCATGCTAGGTGTTGTAGTTTTGCAACATCTGGAGGTCCGCAGGTTGTAGACCACTGTTACAGGAAGTTGTACTCACCTGTCCCCGCCGCTCCGGACCGTCACCGCTCGTCACCGCTGCCCTGGATGTCGCCTTCCATCGCTGTCGCCGAGTCCCTGAGGTGTCCCCGACGCTCCGGCAAGGCCTCTGCTTCCCCCGCATCCGCTCTCTCCATCGCCGCCATCACGTCGCTACGCACGCCGCTTCTATTGGATGACGGGACTGCGTGCGCATCGACGTGATGACGACAATGGAGAGCGCCAACGATGCAGGGGATCCCGAAGAGGACACGCCGGAGCCCCGAGGACAGGTAAGTGATCGTCAGCGGACCACACGGGGCACTGTAAACAGCTATCCGGTGGCAGCTGAAGAAGTCTGCTCTGCCGGATAGCCGTTTATGCGATGGTCCCGACATACAAAAGCATCGTATGATGATGCTGCCTTCAACATGCGATGGCCTCTCAGAGTGATCGTATGCTGAAATGATTGTATGTTGGGGCCATCGTAGGTCGGGTGGTCACTGTATACCGTACTTGTGATGTAATTATTTCAAATTTTATTTTTTATTTTTTTGTTTAAGAGCTCTACATAGTGCTAATGCTGTGTTAATCCTGACAGCAGGACACGAGCTGACAGTGTCCAATCAGAAATATGAACAAAAATGTATTGTTACCTGTGCTCAAAATCACTGATGAAGTTCTCATAAAGCTGTGGAACAAAAAAAAAAAAACACAACAAATAAACAAAAGAATCCATTAAGCAAAATAATAAAAATAAAAAAAAGGAATAAAAACCATATAAAAAATATTTTCCAAGTCCCATAACTTAATTTTTTATTTTTCCAGTGACAAAGTTGTATTAGGGCTTACTTTTTCAGGACAAGTTGTACTTTTCACTGGCTCCCTTTATTTTATCATATAATGTATTACAGAGCAAGAAAAAAATATATATGCAAGGCAAAATGTTAAAATAATTTATGGAATTGCGCAATTTTGTGGGGCAATAATGTATTCAGAGTTCTCAATACGGTAAATCTGACATGCTATCTTTATTATATGGGTCAGTATGATTCCAATGATACCAAACTTGGATATTTTCTTTCATTTTATGATCAAAAAAATAAATAGAAAACTTGAAAAAGAAAAAAAAAAAAAAAAAAAGTTTATTCAATGCAATGTTCTGACCACTATAACTCTTAATTTTCAACCTATGGAGCTGTGGATTTTGTGCCATGAGCTTTAGGTTTTTTTTTACAGTACCATGTTTGGGTATATGTGACTTTTTGATCACATTTTAAAGTTTTCTGGGACATAATGTGACCAAAAATAAGCAATTTTGGTGTTTGGTATATTTTTTTGCAATTATGCCGTTCACTGTGCAGGATCAAAAATATTATAATTTAATAGTTTTGACAACTATGCACTCGGCGATACCAAATATGTTGATTAGGGTGATTACATTTTTTATTTGGGGGGGGGGATTTTTTTTTTATGTTTTTAAAAACATTTTCCCCTTTTTTTTATTAAACACATTTCTTTGGCTCCCCCTAGGGGCCTATCATAAACCATCATTAGATGACTTACATAGATGAATGTAACACTGTTGCATTGCATTGATCTACGTTATCTGGGCTTCATTGCTAAGGGCTGTTCATCAATTACAGAGCAAGGGAAGCCTGAGGAGCAGAAGTAAGTCCCCAGGCTTCCCTAGCAACACATCGTCTCCCCGCGATTACATCGCAGGGGTGATGTGACCACTAGGCACCAGGAAATAGCGGCATTTAATGTTTAAATGCCTTGATCTGTATAGATCACAGTATTTAACCAGATAAAGGAGTACTCCTGTGGAAAACTTTTTTTTTTTTTTTTTTTAAATCAACTGGTGCCAGAAAGTTAAACAGATTTGTAAATTACTTCTATTAAAAAAATCTTAATCCTTCCAGTACTTTTGAGGAAATGCTATTCTTTCTGGATTTCTATCATGACCACAGTGCTCTCTGCTGACTTCTGATGTCCATTTTAGGAACTGTTCAGAGCAGTATATGTTGGCTATAGGGATTTTCTCCAGCTCTAGACAATTCCTAAAATGGACAGCAGAGGTCAGCAGAGAGCACTGTGGTTGTGACAAGAGAAATCCAGAAAGAATAGCATTTCCTCTGTAGCATACAGCCCCTAAAAAGTACTGGAATGATTAAGATTTTTTTTTTATAGAAGTAATTTACAAATCTGTTTAAACTTTCTGGTGCCAGTTGATAAAAAAAAAAAAAAAAAAAAAAAACAGGAGTACCCCTTTAAATGACGGACATGGGAGCAATGTCCAATATCCGTCATTACCGGCAGATGTCAGCTGCTGATAGCAGCGGGCATCTCTCGGTTATAATGCGGACCCAGGTCATGTCTGCCCACCCGACCCATGACATACATGCATGTCATGGGTAGGGAAGGGGTTAAGGGGTGTATAATAAGAAAAAGGAGGAAATACTTTTTTCCCCTATTCAAGAAGACTTTCTTAGAACTGTGTGTTGTGCTATTCCTCCTGGAAATATATCCATAAATTGGCTGGGTGTCACCACTTCCCTTGTCAATAGGGCATGTCCTTACACCCTCAGGACATCTATACGTGTAAGGAAATGCTCCATTGACAAGTGGAATGGTAAAGCCAATTGGTCAATTAATTCATAGACTGTTTTAGCCAAGATCAGAGCTCTAACCAATCAACTAGATCGACTTATATTTTTGACACAACGAATGATGAATTCAACTGCAATTCCACTTAAAGGGGTTGTGCGCTGCCCTGACTTTCAGAGCTCCGCTCACAGCATCCGAAAGTTCATTACTCCGCACGCTGTGTGCGGGCTTCCGTGTTCGCAGCCGCCGGGCGTGACGTCACGCGCGGCCCCTCGCGACGTCTCGCCCGCTCCCTCAACGAAAGTCTATGGGAAGGGGGCGCGACCACTGTCACGCCCCCTTCCCATAGACTTTGGTAGAGGGGGCGGGCATGACGTCACGAGGGGGCGGGCGTGACGTCACGAGGGGCCGGGCATAATGTCACGCCCGGCGGCCGCGAACACGGAAGCCCGCACACAGCTTTCGGAGTAATGAACTTCTGGATGCTGTGAGCGGAGCTCCAAAAATTAGGGCAGCGCACAACCCCTTTAAAGGGTTTTTTTCCAACATGAAAAAGTACAGAAAGCTTTGGCTATAAAACAAGTTACACTACTTTTGCCTTCTAGGTGTCCAGTGACCAGTGTCCTGGTCCACCCTGGAGTCTCAGTTTATTCCCCCCGATGATGCTCTCTCCTCACTATGCTGAAACGCCATCAGCAGAGCCAAAAAATAAGCAAGCCCTAAAAGCCACAATATGTGAATAATGTTTTCACACATTTATCCAATATCCTCCTGCTGTGGTTTTGGCACTGTGGTGTGGTGGAACATTTAATGTGGACTTGGACTCCATACTTCACTTACTTTGATAAGTCCATCTCCTTTTGCACATTCAGGGTCCTGTACGAAGTCCAGAAGCTGGAGAGTCAGCTGGTGCCAGAGCCTGCCAACAATAAAAGAAATATATATCTATTTCCGCATATTGAACAAATATGAATCTGTAGCAGACGCTAGGAACGCTCAAAAAAGCGACATCTAAATACAGCAATGCATTTCAAAGCAGATACCACTGAAAGAATGACCATGTGATTCGGAACTTCCGTGGCGGAGCGTCAGCAAAGGAAATTCCGTAGTTTGAAAGGTGGAGCAGAACCCCAGTATATGCAGCGTGAATGGAAGTCACCCCAGACTAGGTCTGTATTAGATTTTAACACTAACAGCAAACAATGGTACTGAAAAAGATTGCAAACTGAAACCTAAAATTGTGTAAAGCTGGAAATCGTAACAATATACAATGATGAACTCTATTAGCATTAAACCCCCTGTGGATTTTGCAGAGTCATTACACATGAGAGCACGAGAGTCTATTATCAGTTACTTAAAATCTTGACGAAAACCATACAGACCTTGCTACAAGGGCTCTATTAGATTATTGGGCAAACAGGCTATGTGTAAAGTAGGGCTGGGCGGTATAACCAATTGTGTTTGTTTTTTTTTTTGTTTTTTACTTTTGGCGGTTCCACAGTATATAATGGTATTTCCTAGACCCCCCCCCCAATATTAATTATCAGCCCACATCCCCATCGGGGTACTACTCACATATCACCCGCAAGCACTGCCCTCCTCATCCTGTTTGTTGCGGCCGGCGGCGCTGACACTCTATACTGTGCGGTATCCCTATGCCCGGGCTGCAAAAGGTAAACAAAATAAACTTTAACGCACCTACGTTGGCCTTACGCTGGGGACGGGAACTTTGGAGAGCTGTCAGCCTATCACCGGCCGCAGCTATACCCTGCTGGTGATAGGCTGAGCCCACTGTCATGTAAGAAGCCGGCTGGTGATAGGCTGAATGCTGTCTGAAGTTCCCGTCCCCAGGAAACAAGTGAGGCCGCTACAGGACCAACGGGAGGTGAGTTAAAGTTTATTTTGTTTATTTTTTGCAGCCCGGGCATAGGGGATACCGCACAGTATAGAGCAGTGGTCTCCAACCTACGGACCTCCAGATGTTGCAAAACTGCAACTCCCAGCATGCCCGGACAGCCAACGGCTGTGCGGCCATGCTGGGAGTTGCAGTTTTGCAACATCTGAAGATCCGCAGGTTGGAGACCACTGGTATAGAGTGTCAGTGCCAGCGGCCACAACAAACAGGACGAGGAGGGCAGCGCATGTGGGTGACATGTGAGTAGTACCCTGATGGGGACAGCACTGGGCTAATAATTAATTGGGGGGGGGGGGGCAGAACAGTGCTCGCAGGTCACATAGGATTAGTTCCCCGAAGTGGGGACAGCGCAGCGCAGGGCTGATTCATTACCGAGGGGGAGGGGCCAAACCGGTATTGCGATATGGGTTAAAATTCATATTGTGCAGCACAAAAATGTCGGTATTTGGTATGAACCGGTATAACGCCCAGCCCTAGTGTAAAGGTGCCAGTGATCAGTCAATGAACCGAACAAAAGCTATTCTTGAAATAGGTCCTTCTCCACCCCTCCATGTAACAGTGTGATGTGCGGCCAACGAACACATCAGGAGCGGCACCATCCAGCTTCCTGCACCACCTCTCTATTTTTGTTTTAGGCTCTGTACAGTTCTTTGGTTACCTTCTTATTATTTTGCATGCACAGCACATGGCGAGATTAATCAAACTATGAAAGAAAAACATGGAGGGATTTTTCCGCAGTAACCAATCACAGCTCAGCTTTCACTTTACCAGAGCTCGTTAGCTGAGCTGTGATTGGTTGCTGTGGGAAAATCTCTCCACTTTTTTCTTTCACATAGTTGGATAAATCTGGGCCTTATGGGTTTCTTTTTTGGGTTTTTTTTTATGCACATTACTAATTGGTTGTTTGCTTAGCGGCACAAATGGCACTGGATGTGCATATAAACAAAAAACCAATTAGTCCCAGTATGTATTAGGAATCCTTATCTAGTAAACACCATATGTGATTATACTATATGTACCCTGCCATATTTCTGTTTACATCATAGTGTTCAGCATTCCAGTGACGTCGCTTCATTTTTGATGTCGTCGATTCAGTTTTTGATTATATTTGTCAAATATTTATATTTTATGGGTATTTTTAGACAAGTTACTCAGTTTTGTTACCTTTTGGTTTATAAGTAGGGATGAGCGAACTTACAGTAAATGCGATCCGTCACGAACTTCTCGGCTCGGCAGTTGATGACTTATTCTGCGTAAATTAGTTCAGCCTTCAGGTGCTCCGGTGGGCTGGAAAAGGTGGATACATTCCTAGGAAAGAGTCTCCTAGGACTGTATCCACCTTTTCCAGCCCACCGGAGCACCTGAAAGCTGAACTAATTTATGCAGGAAAAGTCATCAATTGCCGAGCCGAGAAGTTTGTGACGAATCAAATTTACTGTAATTTCGCTCATCTCTATTTTTAAGTCCTGCATGGAGTACCCCATACAGCGCTGAGTACTTTACAGGGGCTATTTTAGCGTAATCACTTCTTTATACTTTCCCTGTAGTCCTGTCTGTTTTTTGGCTAACAATGGCAGTAGAGGGGTGGACAACCAATCCACCAATTGTTAGCAGGCCCCTCTCCACGCAGTAGTCGAGTAAACCTCAGGCCGGGTACAGGACCATCAGGCTCTGTCTACACTACCATTAAAGGCCCTGTCATTAATTCTGTCAGATTTGACAGGAAGATAAAGGGCAGGATGCAGTGCGACCCAATGGACCCAATTAGCAGTCAATGAGGTCTGTACTGTATTCCAACAGGTCTGATACTGCCATCATGACTCTGATTGGAATGGAAGACACCTGTATAGTTAACTTTGAGGCAGAATCCGCACTGAAATGGATGCATAATCTGCCTAGAATCATATTCCCATTCATTTTAGTGGGATTACAGATATACCTGTTCACACAGCAATGACATGTCAATACTTCTGAAAGAAAAATCCCATAAAGTCAATGGGACTTTAGATTTTCATGCCAAATAAGTGTCACTTAATTCCTTCCTCATTTTAGCAAGGAGCAGAAAGAGGCTCCAAAATATCAGTGAAGAACCTACCCTTAAAGGGGTACTCCGGTGGAAAACTTTTTTTTTTAAATGAACTGATGCCAGAAAGTTAAACAGATTTGTAAATTAAACGTGTGAGAGGGCATAGAAAATGAGCGGCACTCACCACAAACAGCTAGCGACAACTTCTTTATTTCTTAGACGTGCAGTTTAAACATACTGGTGCAGGGAGACAGGAACGCCGGTGAATCCGGCTGACTGGTCACAGCCGTATCGTGTTTCCGCACTTCGTCAGACCAAGTGGTCTGACGAAGTGCGGAAGCACGATACGGCTGTGACCAGTCAGCCGGATTCACCGGCGTTCCTGTCTCCCTGCACCAGTATGTTTAAACTGCACGTCTAAGAAATAAAGAAGTTGTCGCTAGCTGTTTGTGGTGAGTGCCGCTCATTTTCTATGCCCTCTCACACGTTTGATGTATGACTCTGTCCCGGCCCAGCACCCCACCAGCAGCGACATACATGCACACCTGTTTTACCAAGAGCGATCACTAGGCTACACGGCTGGCAGTGCCGAACGCTGTTTCTTACTGCAAGCAGATTTGTAAATTACTTCTATCAAAAAAATCTTAATCCTTTTAGTACTTTTTAGCAGCTGTATGCTACAGAGGAAATTATTTCTTTTTTGTCTTGTCCACAGTGAAACCTCTGTCCATGTCAGGAACTGTCCAGAGCAGCATAGGTTTGCTATGGGGATTTTCTCCTGCTCTGGACAGTTCCTGATAAGGGCATCAGGTGTCAGCAGAGAGCACTGTGGACAACACAAAAAAATATAGAATTTCCTCTGTAGCATACAGCTGCTAAAAAGTACTGAAAAGATTAAGATTTTCTAATAGAAGTAATTTACAAATCTGTTTAACTCTCTGGCACCAATTCATTAAAAAAGTTTTCCACTGGAGTACCCCTTTAAGGTTTTAACAAATCATTAAGGGTGCGTTCACACTACGGAATCTCTGCTCGCTGAATTCCGCGAGCGGAGATTCCGCCTGGGGGCCACCGCCGGAGATACTTCGGCGCTAGGGCTGTGGAGCACTGAGCTGTCACCAATGACGGCTATGCAGTGCTCGCGGAAACCGCGCAAAGAATGAACATGTTCTTTCTTTGCGCGGAACAATTTCAGCAGCGGAATTCCACAGTGTGAACAGGTCTCGCGGAAACCCATTTAACACCAATGTTAAGTTTACACCGCGGAATTCCGCTCGTGTAATTCCGCAGAAATTCCATAGTGTGAACGCACCCTAACACTGCCACTTAGCCTATTGCCGGCCGAGTCAGGACTTTGCTGCGGCTGGTGATTGGCCGAGTGTGGTATGACTCACCGATCACTCTTTTTTTTACTGCTGGCAGTATGGAGTACAATTTTCCTATTCTGGAGTACTCCTTTAAGGCCAAAATGGGCTGAGTCCTTAAGGGGTTAAAAGGCGTATTCTGATTATATATATATTTTTTTTAAAGGGATACTCTGGTTAAGCAGTGGGCTGTCATTCCTGAGACCAGTTAAAGGAGTACTCCGATGCACCACCAAAAAAAAAAAAAAAAAAACATGCCACAATGTAGCCCATTAACTTACCTTTTCAACGACCCCTCAATCATCTTAAATGGCCCAGCCGTTCTCCTCTTATGGCCGCCCGAAGTTTCTGCTAAAAACTACATGCTCCCAGCATGCCCGCTCCCAGCATGCCCGCTCCTGACATCCGGCCAGCTCCTGCCTAAAGGGAGGATTGCGCATGCGCAGAACGTAAGTGCTGATTGGAAGGCAGCGCAGAGATAGGCGTTTGCAGAGCTGAGCTTATAGCAGCTCAGCTCTGCGAATATATTACTGAGATGGGGAGTGGCCGACTCGGGACTGGGAGGCCGGCAGAGCCCGCAGTGACTCATGGGAGCGATGAGTCCCCGGGCTAAGATGGCGGCGGTGCCTAAGAAGCAGCGGTCGAGCGTCATGGATTGAAGAAAAAGGAGCCAGCTTCTGGTCGGAGAAGAAATGCGGGAGAAGACCAGGAAAAGAGCCATATGGATTAGGTAAGTTATTTATAATGTTATATAACTTTGTTTTAGGCTTAGTTTGCCCTTAAAAAAAACAAGCATCGGAGTACTCCTTTAATTTAGGAAGCTGGGGGCCTAAGCCATTCTGGAGATTGCAGAGGGTCACAGCAGTCAGACTCCCAGTGATCACACATTTATCCTCTATCCACTGAATAGGTTTTGTATAACTAGAGTACCCCTTTAATGCCCCAAGTGCAGCTACTAGTGTAAAACAACCCCCCCAGGTCAGCATCGGTCTGTTTACTTACTACTGCTCTCTCTGCTCTGTTGAGGAGGTTGTGAACATACTGCAGCATCAGTGATTGACAGCAGTGGGCTTGGGACAGCGCATCATCAGTTCAGCATCAGTTCAAATCAGCGTTTCCCAACCAGGGTGCCTCCAGCTGTTGCAAAACTACAACTCCCAGCATGCCCGGACAGCCTTTGGCTGTCCGGGCATGCTGGGAGTTGAAGTTTTGCAACAGCTGGAGGCCCCCTGGTTGGGAAACACTGGTCCAAATAGACCCTGGATACTAACCCACTAATGCATGTTGGCATAAGATACGTTGACTTATAGGCTGGGTTCACTGATCCGACATATATAAACCTGGCCTAAACACATACAATGGGGGACTATCTAGAACAGTAGTCTACAAACTGCTGCAAAACTACAACTCCCAGCATGCCCGGAGAGACAACAGCAGGGGTCAAGTCCTGGGGAAAATAAAGTGTGGGAACTCACCCAAGATTTCCACTTAAAGGGGTACTAGATATCTTATCCCCTATCCAAAAGGATAGGGGATAAGATGTCTGATCCCATGGGTCCCGCTGCTGGGGACCCCCACGTCCTCCCTGCTGCACCCAGCGTTCATTTAGAGCATTGGGTGCAGCGCTGGAGGCTTGTGACATCACGGCCCCTCAATGCAAGTCTATGGGTGGGGGCGTGACGGCCGTCATGCCCCCCTCCAGAGAATTGAATAGAGAGGGGGCATTACTGTGACGTCACAAGCCTCTGCACTGCATCACCAGTCATCTGGCACAGCCGAGATCGCGGGGGTCGCCAACAGCAGGACCCCCGCAATCAGACATCTTATCCCCTATACTGGTCCTGCAGGACTCCTGCTTATGGGAACTGTGTGGAAAAAGTGCAGGGACTCCGTTCCATGAGTTCCTGCCGGACTTGAGCCCTGGACAACAGGTTTGGAGGCTGCTGATTAAAACAAAAAACTTCTTTGTAGTCCTTACCGACCAATCACATTGAAGAATACTATGTGAAACCTGTGCTGTGATTGGTTGCTGTGGGCAACAAAGACTTGCGAAACCTAATTCAGGTAAACAGCAGCCAATTAGATCTCTGCTTAAACCTGAAGTGGAAAATAAAAGCTTGGTTTTGATTGGCTGCTATCCGTGCGCCCCAGAGTCTGTCACCCCGCACTCACTTCTTGTTGTAGAGCTCCTCCAGCCGGTGCCATATCCCCGCGGTCTCCGGTGACGAGCTCTGGCTCTGCTGTTGCTGTAGGAATCCGGTCACGTCCCTCATCTCGCCTATTCAATATATAAATCTCCTACCGGCTAGAAATAAAATAAGCGTGCAAGAAACACCGGCCGCCACAACCGGAAGAATCAGACCAAGCTGCACACTCACTTCCGCCGCAAAGCAACACTCAAAGTCGTAAAAGCATCTGCGCTAAACTACATCTCCCGGCGTTCCATGCAGTAAGCCACTCTGCAGCCATAGTAACTGTTACTAGGCGAACGTGCTGGAACTACAGGGGCCGCCATAAGACAAATTACCTGATGGCGCGTTTTCTTGAGCTCTCTAGTTAAATCAAGTTTTGTTTTTGTGATAATTTCTCTGTATTAATCTATTGATATATTTACATAAAGATTTAGACATTGGAGAGTCGCTGACACATAAGGCTGCTTTCACACTATGAAAAGTAACCGTTATAAAATAGCGGCCGATCGCGGGGTTAAACCGCCATTAGAAAATCCTTAACATATGTTAGAAAATAGCCGTTTTAACCCGTTATCGCCCATTATTCATAACGGACGTTATTTTATGACGGGAGATAGTAACAGGAGAAATGGTGCATGCGCTATTTCTTCCGATCAATCTCCCGTCACAAAATAACGCCCGTTATGAATAACGGGCGATAACGGGTTAAAACGGCTATTTTCTAACATATGTTAAGGATTTTCTAATGGCGGTTTAACCCCGCGATCGGCCGCTATTTTATAACGGGTGTTATATAACGGGTACTTTTCATAGTGTGAAAGCAGCCTTACCGACAACAAGAACCATTTACCATTATTGGCGTCCAAGCGGGAAAAACTCCCAACATGCCCTCAAAGTCCCAGGCTTGTCAAGGCATACTGGGAGTTGTAGTGTTACTACAGCCGGACCACCACAGGTTGGGATCTCTAGTCTATTGACCCCATAGCAATATCAGAGCCTATATCAGCGTTTCCCAACCAGTTTGTCTCAAACTGTTGGAAAACTACAACTCTCAGCATGCCCAGACAGTCATTGGATGTTCAGGTATGCTGAAAGTTGTAGTTTTGCAACAGCTGGAGGCACCCTGGTGGGGAACTCTGACCCATATATAGGGCAGTAGGGGGAGATTTATCAAGCTGTTCCCATAATTTTTTTTGTTGTAAAAAGGCGCAATTTGCGCAAATGTTGTGATCTTGCACCATTTTGAAATAGACGTTTTTGGAATAACTGGCTGTGGGTTGCAGGGCTGTGCAGTTACCCATGCAGTGGACAGTATTTAAAAAGCGCAAATATTTTGGGCAACCATGTTAAATACACTGCAAATGTAGACCATTACCAACTTGGCTTAAGAAAATGTCAGACCCCAGTTATTTAGTAAGGAGTCATCTATTCTAATAGAGTAATCAAAATCAAAGAAGAACTGAATTTGGGGGAGATTTATTTAAACCTGTCCAAAGGAAATGTTGCTAAATTGCCCATAGCAACCAATCAGATCACGTCTTTTATTTTTCAGAGGCCTTGTAAAATATGAAAGTAGCCATCTGATTGGATGCTATGGGCAACTCAGCAACTTTTCCTCTGGACTGATTTTGATAAATCTCCCCCTAAGCACCAAAAAGGATGGTGTGACCCAATCAGAACATCTAACATTATTCTTAACCAAATATCAATATATTAATAGAGATTATTACATACCATTAGGATATGCCAAACAAGCTAATATCATGCTGGATTTTATTTCACATTTGGCAACAGCTGGAGACACCACAACCAGCGTGAGAGAGTATTCATGTATTTGGGTTGCTCTGTTAGCCAAATCGCCTTAAATTGTCGAATACCTAACAAACTGGAGAGCGCAAAGTGAGAGCCCTAAGTTTTGAGACCAGGGAGCGGTGACAATCCTAGCCACAATGGCCTAGGCCAGTGTTTCCTAACCAGTGTGCCTTCAGCTGTTGCAAAACTACAACTTCCAGCATGCTTTGGTTGTCCGGGCATGCTGGGAGTTGAGGTTTTGCAACAGCTGGAGGCACACTGGTGGAGAAACACTGGCCTAGGTGTTGAAAACACTGCGGGGTAGACAGCTTGGTAACAGGTAAGCTGCGTTTAGTCTGAAGGTTGGACCATGTGCCTTAACAGACAGACGCAACCGCTCTCTGTTATTCCAACTTGGGGCACGTCAGGTGTTATGTTATTGAACAGTTGGTGATTATGCAGGGCCAACTCTGTCTGAGGGTAAATAGACAGAAAAGGACCCGCAACATACACAAAGTAAAAAAATAAGACAGGCAGTGCAAGTGTTTTAACATTAAACACTTGCACGTGGGGCATCTTGCTATGACAGCACCTTCTGTACGGAGCACAGGCAACTAAGTCTGAGGGAAAACTAAAGAAAACTTCCAAATTGGCGGCTCACAGCCGTTTGTGAGGTGAATTTAAATTTGCACAATATTTATTAAAGTCTGTGGGCCTTCTTAATACATTTGGTCAGCAAAAAACAGCCCAAAAAAACACACACACACAAAAAAAGGACTTTGCACAGCAAAACAATGATAAATCTTCCTCTTAGTGTCCATAGTGTGGATCTACAGCTGTTTTAAAACTACTAATCTACCACATCTGACAGGACTGGGGATCGGTAGCATCAGCGCGGCAGCGGCAGAGGATTGGGATAAGTATGGCTTCTTTTTTTATTCAGTTACACTTCTCCACACCAGATGTCAGATCAGGTTAGAGTACGCCTAGATAACCCTTTAAGGCTTGTGTTACACTTCGAATTTGGCTGTGACACTGGGGTTCTGCAGCTGCCAAAGATTACTTTGTTGCACTTCCTCAATCTTAGGCTAGAGTTACATTAAGGGTACGTTCCAACACGGCGTATTTTGCTGCGTATTTGCTGCGTATTTGGTGCTGCGTATTTTCCTACCCATTGACTTCAACAGAGAAAATAAAATACGCAGCAGCAAATACGCCGTGTGGGAATGTACCCATATGCAGCATCCGGCTTCGGCGGAACTGGGTGAAAATTGCCACAACTGATGCCAAATGTGCATCAGTTGTGCATCATCCGGTGTCCATAATTTGTGATTGCCGGACCCCGTGTCATATCGGGTCGAGCCCGGCGGCCATCAACAGCCGGGACCCGCGGCTAATACAGGACATCACTGATCGTGGTGATGCCCTGTATTAACTCTTCAGATGCGGCGATCAAAGTTGACCGCCGCGTCTGAAGTGAAACTGAAAGTATCGCGGTAGCTCAGTCAAGCTGTTCAGGACCACCACGATGAAATCGCAGCGTCCCGAACAGCTTACAAGACACGGGCGGATCCCTACCTGCCTCCTCGGTGTCCGATCGGCGATTGACTTTTATTAACCCCTTCCCTAATAAAAGTCTGAATCACCCCCCTTTTCCCATAAAAAAAAAAAACTGTGTAAATAAACATAAAAATAAACATTTGTGGTATCGCCGCGTGCGTAAATGTCCGAACTATAAAAATATATCATTAATTCAACCGCACGGTCAATGGTGTACACATAAAAAAAATTCCAAGGTCCAAAATAACATATTTTTGGTCACTTATTATACCATTAAAAAATGAATAAAAAGCGATCAAAAAGTCAGATCAAAACAAAAATGGTCGATCATGGTGCAAAAAATGCGCCCTCATACCGCCCTGTACGCAGAAAAATAAAAAAGTTATAGGGGTCAGAAGAAGACATTTTTAGACCTATACATTTTCCTGCATGTAGTAGTACGACAAAATCAAACCTATATAAGTTGGGTATCATTTTAACCGTATGGACCTACAGAATAAAGTTAAGGTGTCATTTCTACCGAAAAATGCACTGCGTAGAAACGGAAGCCCCCAAAAGTTATAAAATTAAGTTTTTTCTTCAATTTTGTTGCACAATGATTTTTTTTCCATTCTGACGTGGATTTTTGGGTAAAATGACTGATGTCACTGCAAAGTAGAATTGGTGGTGCAAACAATAAGCCATAATATGGCTTTTAAGGTGGAAAATTTGAAGGGTTATGATTTTTAAAAGGTAAGGTAAACGAAGATGCAAAAACTGAAAAACGCTGAGTCCTTAAAGGGGTACTCCACCCCTATACATCTTTTCCCCTATCCAAAGGATAGGGGATAAGATGTCAGATCGCCGGGGTCCCGCTGCTGGGGACCCCGGGGATCGCTGCTGCAGCACCCCGCTATCATTACTGCGCAGAGCGAGATCGCTCTGCACGTAATGACGGGCAATACAGGGGCCGGAGCATCGTTACGTCACGGCTCCGCCCCTCATGACATCACGGCTCGCCCCCGTCAATACAAGTCTATGGGAGGGGGCGTGGCGGTCGTCACGCCCCCTGCCAAAGACTTGCATTAAGGGGGCGGGCCGTGATGTCATGAGGGGCGGAGCCATGACGTCACGCTGCTCCGGTCCCTGTATCGCCCGTCATTACGCACAGAGCGAACTCGCTCTGTGCAGTAATGATGGTGGGGTGCCGCAGCGGCGATCCTCGGGGTCCCCAGCAGCGGGACCGCGGCGATCTAACATCTTATCCCCTATCCTTTGGATAGGGGATAAGATGCCAGGGGCGGAGTACCCCTTTAAGGGGGTAAAGGAAGCCAGATGGATTCACACTGTGACACCCAAGAGGCCATGATCTCCCACTGACCATAGGAAAAGTTCAGATTTTCAGTAGTGGTTGCAGCCCGATTGTGACACAGTGATTAGAGATGAGCGAACTTACAGTAAATTTGATTCGTCACGAACTTGATTCGTCACGGCTCGGCAGTTGATGACTTTTCCTGCGTAAATTAGTTCAGCTTTCAGGTGCTCCGATGGGCTGGAAAAGGTGGATACAGTCCTAGGAGACTCTTTCCTAGGACTGTATCCACCTTTTCCAGCCCACCGGAGCACCTGAAGGCTGAACTAATCTACGCAGGATAAGTCATCAACTGCCGAGCCGAGAAGTTTGTGACGAATCGAATTTACTGTAAGTTCACTCATCTCTAACAGTGATCTTTGGCCATGTGCTGTGTAGCCCTAAACCACAGTTTTCCCAACAGTGTGCCTCTAGCTGTTGCACAACTACAACACCCAGCATGCCCGGACAGCCGAAGGCTGTCCGGGCATGCTGGGAGTTGTAGTTTTGCAACTGTTAGAGGCACACGGTTTGGAAAACACTGCCCTCGACTAAAACACTGCACCCTAACAGCACCCCCATAATAAGATAGCTCTTTTGTTCTTTGTGTTTAGGGAGAGCATTGAACATATAGGAGTGTTTATGTCTGTTTTTTAGTGCTAGGATAGCCCAAGAAGGTGTCCAGAACTTATGACGGTTCTCCATCTAGTTGTTTCCTTCCAGCAGCATAGAGGTTAATCTACCGAGGGTGCAGTGTCAAGGTTAGAGCTGGCAGCTGGGTTCGCCCCCACCGCACTGACCCTAATGGGAGCCTATTGGTGGGAGCGCACAATGGGGAGGACCCAGGTGGCTGACAGACACAGCCCAGTATAGGAAACAACTTTATACACACATACATGTCCTAACCCTATGTCAGATACCAGCACAGGCTTACCCAGCAGTAACTGATGTAGTGTCACCCGCAGGCGCTCATACCTGGGCACCACAATATACGTATATATATTTAGAGAGAAGAGATCTATATATTGCATTGTGTAGTATCCATACAGTCTTGGCGTTAAGAAATGGCTTTACTAGGTGTTTCCTACCAACCATCTTTTAAGAAAATGGTTCTGGTGACCGCAACATCATTACAACTAGCGATAGGTAAGGATTTCCTATGCAATGTCTTCATGTTGTTCTGCTACCGCCTTCCCATTCTTTAACTCTTTCATTCAGGGCGAAGGATCCATGTAAACCCATATCAGCTGCTGCCACGTACTGGTAGGAATAGAATATCACCATTGACTGGCTGCACGTCTGGATTTAATGTATATCGACGGTAAGTGGCACACACAGTAATATAGCAATATACTTTCCATATACACCACTTTCTGTATCCCCCTCTGTTTTGACAAGTACAGTGTTTTCCATAAAGTGTGGCCCCAGCTGTTGCAGAACTACAACTCCCAGCGTGCCCGGACAGCCGTTGGCTGTCCGGGCATGCTGGGAGTTGTAGTTTTGCAACAGCTGGAGGCACACTGGTTGGGAAATACTGGACTAGTATGACGACATTGTCCATACTGATGACCTAAACGGACCACGCCAGCCACACAACGTTGAATCCATAGTGAGATACCTCTAAGGGGGGCGGTATAGGTGACACATCATAACACACGTATGTACACAGTATATAGCAATAGAGTCTTTATTGAAAAGGGTTATCCAGGATAAGAAAAACAGAGGCGATTTCTTCCGAAATCAGCGCCACACCCGTCCTAAGGTTGTCTGTGGTATTGCAGCTCAGTTCCATTGAAGTGAATGGAGACAAGTTGTAAAACCACACACAACTGAGCTAATTTCTTCTTTTGGAAGAAATTTGCTCAGTTTTTCTATTGCATTATAACCCCTTTAGGGGTTAATGTGCAGAATTTGAAGCTACAGATTTCAATGTAAACTAAATGATTGAACACAGCTTCAAATCTGTAGCATCAAATCCTGTGCATTTAAAGGAGAAATGTGGTGCTAAACTTTTAACTCCAATAATGCCCAGGCTGCAAAAAAAAAAAAAAAAAACTTTAACTCACCTTCCTACGTTCCCCCGTTGCTCCAGTATCAGCGCCCGGTTCCCCCGGCGCTGCTTGGGTCCCTCTACTTAGGCTCGGCACATCATACTGCAGTCAGCGTATCGCCGGCCTCAGCGATGTCCCGCCTCGGCCAGTGATAGACTGAGCGCACGTCATGTAAGGAGCCCGGGCCCCATCTTCTCCCTGCTGCCCGGGCTCCTTACATGACAGTGAGCTGAGCTTATCACCGGCCGAGGCGGGACAATGCTGCGGCAAGCGATTCGCTGACCCTAGTGTGACGTCCTGAGCCTAAAAAGCAGGGACCCGAGCAGCACCGGAGGAACGGGACTCTGATACCAATGCAATAGGGGAATGTAGGAAGGTGAGTTAAAGTTTTTATTTTTTTAGTTTTTGCAGCCCGGGCACTATTGGAGTCAAATGTTTAGTGCCGTATTTCTCCTTTAAATATGTGCAGGATACTGCTGTGGTGTCCACGGGGTGTTAGTAAGAATATCTGATCACTTTGTGATGCCAGGGCACCGTTATCCTATACATGGTCCGAAGTTGGAGCTTCTCCTGGGCCAGACATGAGGAGTAAATGAACACACAAATGTCAGGTTACGGATAATTGTCTTTACTGAGCTGGTTGATGGTAATACACGTACAGCTGGCTTTAGGTGAGACACACAGTATTGGGAGAGATAAAAAGAGAAAACAGGGGGTGCTCCCTAGTAGTGTATATCAGCTTTCGTGTGACCCTCCACCACACCTGAGTGATATACTCACCTAATTTGGTGTATTGACTCTGCGCCACAGCTCGTGGGGTCATGGCTCACAGAGGTAGGTATGAGTAAGAGTTGGGTAGGTATAAAGATGGCTACCGCACTCGGACCGGATCTGGGCTCCCTTGTGGGGGGTCAGCAGAAAATAGCAAATACCAGGAAAAAAAAAAGAATGGTCTTGGAGGCGCTGCTCAGAGGGTTGTCACACAACGGATAAACTCAGGCCAGCACAGGACAATACATTTATTTATTTTTTGACATACGGACAACGTGTTTTGGCACACATAAAGTACCTTCCTCAGGTCCAAATATACAGGGTGGGACATTTATATGGATACACCTTAATAAAATGGGAATGGTTGGTGATATTAACTTCCTGTTTGTGGCACATTAGTATATGTGAGGGGGAAAACTTTTCAAGATGGGTGGTGACCATGGCGGCCATTTTGAAGTCGGCCATTTTGAATCCAACTTTTGTTTTTTCATTAGGAAGAGGGTCATGTGACACATCAAACTTATTGGGAATTTCACAAGAAAAACAATGATGTGCTTGGTTTTAACGTAACTTTATTCTTTCATGAGTTATTTACAAGTTTCTGACCACTTATAAAATGTGTTCAATGTGCTGCCCATTGTGTTGAATTGTCAATGCAACCCTCTTCTCCCACTCTTCACACACTGATAGCAACACCGCAGAAGAAATGCTAGCACAGGCTTCCAGTATCTGTAGTTTCAGGTGCTGCACATCTCGTATTTTCACAGCATAGACAATTGCCTTCAGATGACCCCAAAGATAAAAGTCTAAGGGGGTCAGATCGGGAGACCTTGGGGGCCATTCAACTGGCCCACGACAACCAATCCACTTTCCAAGAAACTGCTCATCTAGGAATGCTCGGACCTCACACCCATCATGTGGTGGTGCACCATCTTGCTGGAAAAACTCAGGGAACGTGCCAGCTTCAGTGCATAAAGAGGGAAACACATCATCATGTAGCAATTTCGCATATCCAGTGGCCTTGAGGTCTCCCGATCTGACCCCCTTAGACTTTTATCTTTTGGGTCATCTGAAGGCAATTGTCTATGCTTTGAAGATACGAGATGTGCAGCACCTGAAACTACGGATACTGGAAGCCTGTGCTAGCATTTCTCCTGCGGTGTTGCTATCAGTGTGTGAAGATTGGGAGAAGAGGGTTGCATTGACAATCCAACACAATGGGCAGCACATTGAACACATTTTATAAGTGGTCAGAAACTTGTAAATAACTCATAAAAGAATAAAGTTATGTTAAAACCAAGCACATCATTGTTTTTCTTGTGAAATTCCCAATAAGTTTGATGTGTCACATGACCTTCTTCCTATTGAAAAAACAAAAGTTGGATTCAAAATGGCCGACTTCAAAATGGCCACCATGGTCACCACCCATCTTGAAAAGTTTCCCCCCTCACATATACTAATGTGCCACAAACAGGAAGTTAATATCACCAACCATTCCCATTTTATTAAGTTGTATCCATATAAATGGCCCACCCTGTACAATGTACTTCTCATGGATGGTAGGATTTGAGGGTGCTGATGGGGATCCTGTGTGTATGTGGCGCTGGCGAGGCCAGACCTCTATTGGTGCTGGGACACCACACTGTCACGTGAATAAACCCTTAAGAACATGCTAAACACCTTTAAAAAAAAAAAAAGTGGTTCCCAAGAGACACCATGCAGGATATGGTGCAACTTTCCTGTTTCTTCCTTCAAATACTAACCCTGGGGCTTAGGTTGTGTTCACACTTCTGTTATTTTTCCATCATAGCAGCAGAACAACAACAAAATGGCCACATTCGCTGCTGCACCATTAATTTTCTATGGAAGTTGCTTGAGATAACCAAGTACAGCACTTGGCTGTCCCTGGGGGCTCCCATAGAGAATGAATGAAGCTGCATCTAGAGATCAGTGGGGGTCTGAACACTCAAAACCCAAATAATCAAAACAGTTGACTAGTCTCTGCAACATGTCAAAGGTTTTGTATAATGACAATGGTATAGTGCATCTATTACGCTATATTGATCTCTATATTGGAGGCTCTGTCACAGATCCCATCTGACACTTCAGTGGAACCTGATAGTTCTAGTTATAAATCCATGGGATCAGTTTGGCACAGTGGTATCGGACATGATATGGATTGGGCACTGTATTGTGGATCAAAGCATGGGCTGTAGATTTACCAAACAGCAGTCTAGGAAAGCTTGATGACAGCCCTTTTGTAGGGTGTAGTGGTTGTTTGCACCCAGCTTTCCTAGAAGCAGCTTTAACTATAAGGCAAGGGAAAAGCTAAATTGTTGACTGCTTGTCAGAACAGGACTGGGGCAATTATCTGAAATAGAGACTGTGTATTCATAGTACATTAAGTGGAACTTATTAAAATCAAATGTATGTGATATGAAATATATTATTATTCATTTCATTTTATTTCCTTTGTCACAGCCAGGTGCTAGTTTATAGCACTAAGAGCAGCGCTCTGTCCCTTGTTGATGTGGCTGAAAAAATAAAGAAGGGCTCCTACCGCCATATATTAGTCATGGCTGGGGCTGGCATTAGCACAGACAGTGGGATACCAGATTTCAGGTAAATGTAACAACATATTGGGAAAGATTTATCAAAACCTGTACAGAGTAAAAATGGAGCAGTTGCCTATAGCAACCAATCAGATTGCTTCATTTATTTTTAACCACCCTTGTCCCCTGGTACTTAAAGGGGTACTCCGGTGATAACCTTTTTTCTTTTAAATCAACTGGCTCTGGAAAGTTAAACAGATTTGTAAATTACTTCTATAAAAAAATCTTAATCCTTCCTGTACTTATTAGCTGCTGAATACTACAGAGGAAATTCTTTTCTTTTTGGAATGCTCTCTGATGACATCACGAGCACAGTGCTCTCTGCTGACGTTATTATAATAAGTCTTTATTTATTTATTTATTTATATATTGTTGTCCTTAGTGGGATTTGAACCCAAGGCCCCAGCTAACCACTAAGCCATCATGCTGCCCTTAGCATACATCTGCTATGCATGGTTGCTAAAATGGACAGAGATGTCAGCAGAGAGCACTGTGCTCGTGATGTCATCAGTGTTCCAAAAAGAAAGGAATTTCCTCTGTAGCATTCAGCAGCTAATAAGTAATGGAAGGATTAAGATTTTTAATAGAAGTAATTTACAAATATGTTTAACTTTCTGGCACCAGTTGATTTAAAAGAAAAAAGGTTTTCACCAGAGTACCCCTTTAAGGACGCAGGGCGTACCTGTATGCCCCAATGCCTTAAATGTCTTTGAAGTGAGCACAGGAGCTGCATTTGCTTCAGAGCAGTGAGTGTTGGCTACCATCAGTGGGCAGACACTCACTGCTTATGCCAGGCAGTGGCAAACCCGCCACTGCCCTGCATTTAACCCTTTATATATCGGCAATGATCACAGCGTGTAAAGTGAAAGTAAAAATCTGCGGTAGCTCAAAAGAGGGTTCGGTAAGGTAAAATGGAGGAGGAGGGTCCCCTTACCTTTTTTTTTTTTTACATATTTGGTATCAACGTAAATGTCCAAACTACTAGAATATATTGTTTATGAACACCAAAAATACTGATTTTTAATTGCATCATATATCAGAGAAAAATTTATCAAAAGCGATCAAAAAGTCCCATCAAAACAAAAATTGTACCAACAAAAACTTCAGATCACGAAACAAAAATTGAGCCCTCATACATCCCTGTATATGGAAAAATAAAAAAGTTATAGGGGTCAGAAAAGGACAATTTTATGCATACCAATTTTTAAATAAAGTTTGCAATTTATTAAAGTAGTACAATATTTGAAAAACTATATAAATTTGGGTATTGTTTTAATTGCATTAACCTACAGAATATAATGGATTATTTTTTTACCAGAAAGTGCACTGTGTAAAAACAAAACACCCAAAAATTTCCTAAATTGCAGTTTTCTTAAAATTTCCGCCCACAAATAATAATTTTTGGGTTTTGCAGTACATTTGTATGTTAAAATAAAAGGTGTCATTACAAAGTACAGATGGTCGCGCGAAAAACAAACAAACCCTAATATGGGTCTGTAGGGAGGGAAACTGAAAGAGTTATGGATTTTAAAAGAAGAGGAGGAAAAAATGAAAACACAAATATGGGCTGAGTCCTTAAGGCCAAAGGTCCGAAAGTGAGTCTGGAAGGGGTTATAAAGGGGCCTCTAAAAAGCAAAAGAAGCTATCTGATTGGTTGTTATGGGCAACTGGTCCACTCTTCGGTTGCACAGATTTTGATCTCCCCTATGGAATTTATTGCATGTGGTTTGGACATTAGATTCTACAAAATATACCGCACTCTAATGCTCTAACATACACATCCATTGCATTTATATTTCAGGTGACCTAAGATGCATCTGCTCTGAAAGTTACTTGTTCTTTTCTTGCTCCAGGTCACCTACTAATGGACTGTACAGTAAACTGCAGGAATATTCCCTCCCCTATCCGGAAGCTATATTTGATCTAAGCTACTTTTTACATGACCCCAAACCCTTTTTACGCCTTTCCCAAGAGCTGCTACCTGGGCGCCATCATCCCAATTCAGCACATTATTTCCTGCGCCTTCTTCACGACAAAGGATTATTGCTTCGTCTCTACACGCAGAACATTGATGGACTGGAGAGAGGTAGGTAGCTGTAAATTTACTAGTTAATCAACCAAACTAATCCATGAAAAGGTAATGTGGGATCCCC
The DNA here is from genome assembly GCF_029499605.1 of Hyla sarda. NCBI lineage: Eukaryota > Metazoa > Chordata > Amphibia > Anura > Hylidae > Hyla > Hyla sarda. The sequence goes on from NC_079194.1 coordinate 240,997,354, forward strand.
TAATTGTGAGTGATCTGGAGGGCTGAGTAAATGACTTTGACAAAATATGTCTGTCACTGGTGATTAAAGGGGTATTTCACCCACAGACATCTTATCCCCTATCCAAAGGATAGGGGATAAGATGTCTGATCACGGGGGTTCCTACTGCTGGGACCCCCCGCGATGTCCGTGCAGCACCCGGCATTCTAAACAGTATGTTTAGGATGCTGAATTTCCACGCGTGGAGACGTGACATCACACCATTCCCCCTCGTGAGGTCGTTTGGATAGGGGATAAGATGTGTGTGGGCTGAGTACTCCTTTATTTGTTCTTCATCTCAGATTTTGTGTTTCAGCTGCAGGGATTCCCGCTGAGAAGTTGGTAGAAGCTCATGGTACATTTGCTTCATCCACCTGCACCATGTGCCTTAAAGAGTACCCTGGAGAAAACTTCTGTGTAAGTAGTCATGAATGGTTGGACAATGTACGTTTTTTAAGTTATGTCCTTACTGGTTCACACATTTTAGGACTGAATTCATACTAGGTAGCATAGAAACATAGAATGTGTCAGAAGATAAGAACCATTCGACCCATCTAGTAAGCCCAATATCTTATATGAAGGATAGCCTTATGCCTATCCTATGCACTCCTTCACTGTATTTACAGCTACCACTTCTTCAGGAAGGCTGTTCCATGCATCTACTACATTCTAAGGCTGGGTTCACACCACGTTTTTGCACTACAGTTTCCGTATACGTTTTGAATTTGAAAACCATACGGAACCGTATTGAAAACCGTATGCATTGACTCTCCATTGAAAACCATATGCCAAATGATGCATCCGGTTGTGTCAGTTTCGTATCCTGTACAATTTTGTCCCGTATCAAAAACCGTAGCCTACTACAGTTTTTGGTACGGGTGAAAATCCGTATTGAAACGTATGTGTTTTTTTTTTTTTTTTACATGGGAGTCAATGGGAACCGTACAGAACTGTATGTGGGTACGGTTCCATCCGGTTTTCACCATACGGCTTCTGACTTTGCAGTTTTTCTTTTCTTGGAATTTCAATCAAACAAGTGAAACTTATTCATAATGGAATGAAAAGTTAAAAACCTATCAGTTTTTTTTCTTGAAAAACGGATGCAACTGGACATCATTTTTCAAACCGTAATGGATAAAAATTTGTACACACATTTTGATACAGTTTAGTCAGGTTTTGAGGAATCAGTTTTGATCAAAAACCTGATACAGTATTGCAAAAATGTGGTGTGAACCCAGTCTAAGTAAAGTAACACTTCCTGATATTACTGCATTAACCTTTGCCCCTTTTCCCTATAAAGCTATGTCCTATTGTGGTAAAAAAAATATATATTCTTTTCCTTTACCAAGTTGATTCCCTTTATATGTAAAAAAGTTCTATCATATCCCCTCTGTCTCATCTTTCTTCCAAACTATACATGTTAAGGTCCTTTTAACCTTTTCTGGTAAGTTTTATCCTGCAGTCCGTTTACTAGTTTAGTAGCTCTTCTCAGAACTTTTTTCAGTCTATATCCTTTTGGAGATACAGGGGGAGATTTATCAAAACCTGTGCAGAGGAAGAGTGGTGCAGTTGCCCATAGCAACCAATCAGATTGCTTCTTTCATTTTCCACAGGCCTCTAAAGAGGCCTGTGGAAAATGAAAGGAGCAATCTGATTGGTTGCTATGGGCAACTGCACCACTCTTCCTCTGCACAGGTTTTGATAAATCTCCCCCACAGTCTCCAGTACTGCGCACAATACACCAAGTGAGGTCTCACCAGTGTTCTGTAAAGCGGCATGAGCACTTCCCTCTCTAACCTATACACCCATGAGCACTTCCCTCCTTATACTGGTAATACCTCTCCCTATACACCCATGAGCACTTCCCTCCTTATACTGGTAATACCTCTCCCTATACACCCATGAGCACTTCCCTCCTTATACTGGTAATACCTCTCCCTATACACCCATGAGCACTTCCCTACTTCTACTGCTAATACCTCTCCCTATACACCCAAGCATTCTGCTAGCATTTCCCCCTGCTCTATGACATTGTCTGCCTACCTTTAAGTCTTCTGAAATAATGACCCCTGAATCCTTTCCTCAGATACTGAGGTTAGGATGGTGTCACCTATTTTATATTCTGCCCTTGGGTTTTTATATCCCAGGTGCATTATCTTGCACTTATCCACATTAAATGTCAGTTGTCAACCCTGTTACAGATCTTTGTGTCATCAGAAAAAAAAAAAAAAAACCTTCCTATGAAGACCTTCTGTGTTAAAAATATAATAAAAATATGAAACAAAATGGGTCTCAGTACAGATCCCTGAGGTCCCCACTGGTAACAAGACCTTGCTCTGAATATTCTCCATTAAAGGGTACCTTTCATCAAAAAAACTTTTGATATATTATAGATTAATGTATGCAGAATAACTTTCCACTAGCATGTTATTAAAAAAGATGCTTCTTTCTATTTAATTTTCCAATTTGAAAAAATGACCACTAGGGGTTTCCCTACCAATCCTTTTATATAGATTTCAGCCAGGGAGCAGTGCTGAGCTTGTCTGTGTCCCGGCTGCAGTCTGAGATTTAGGATTCCAGCATGAGACTGAAATCTATAAAAAAGGACTGGTAGGGAGACCCCTAGTGGTCATTTTTTCAAAGTGGAAAATTAAATAGAAACAAGTATATTTTTTAATAACATGCTATTGGAAAGTTATTCTGCATACATTAATCTATAATATATCAAAAGTTTTTTTTTGATGAAAGGTACCCTTTAACTACAACCCTCTGTTGTCTGTCCCTCAGCCACTGCCTAATCCACTCAACAATATTGGAGTCCAAGCTCAAAGATTGCAGTTCAATGATAATTCTTCTATAGGTAGACAGATATAGACTAGCACTTTTGTATTATTATTTAAGTCTTTTGTAGGCACAAACATCCACCATGAAGCCTCCAGACCCAATATACTGGAAACATTTCCATGCAAAATGGTAAAAAAGTATTTTTTTGTTTTTTTTTGTTTTCTAGGACGCTGTAATGAAGTCTGACATTCCTCGCTGCTCATCTTGTGGTGGTCTCATAAAACCAGACATTGTATTTTTTGGAGAGCAACTACCTGCGCGGTTTTTCCTCCACCTAACTGATTTTCCCAGGGCGGATCTCCTGTTTGTCATGGGCACATCACTTGAGGTCATACTGACAAAAGAAAAGTATAATAACTTGTTTAATTCAGTTGCACAATGGTCTAAAATGTTTGTATGTAAATGGCTAGGCAACATACAATGTAGTGCTTCACAGTAAATTTAGTGATTCTAATGGTGGATTGCACTAGGTGCGCACAAAGTATGCTATCCATATAAACACCATTTTGGAGAGTGTGAAGATATTAAGTTCAGGGAGAACATTCACACCACATAGAGAAGTGTCCCTTAACCTGTGGCCCTCCAGCTGTTGCAAGACTACAACTCCAGGGCTATAGCCACACTATGGAATATCCACCCAGAGATATTCCAGATGGATACTTCAATTGCAGCAGAATTTCCGAACTGAATTCCTGAGTAAAATTCCATATTGTGAATGTAGTCTTAATATGCTTTTTGCAACAGCTGGAGGTCGATAGGCTAGGAAATACTGCCACAGAATATTGCAAGACAGTCAATGACATACGGTGACTTAAAAGTGTACTCCACTGCTCAGCGTTTGGAACAAACAATTCCAAATTCTGGAGCTGGAGCCAGGAGCTTGTGACATCATAGCCACGCCCCCTCATGATGTCACACCCCGCCCCCTCAATGGAAGTCTATGGGAGGGGGCGTGACGGCCATCACGCCCCCTTCAATAGACTTGCATTGAGGGGGCAGGGCGTGATGTCATGAGGGGGCGGGCTATGACGTCACGAGTTCCCAGCGTCTGTCCCAGCATTCGGAACAGTTTCTACCAAATGCTGAGCAGCGGAGTACACCTTTAACTATGTGTATGAATATTTGGCCTGCCATAGGAATGTCCTAAACAGCCAACTTTTGTATGGGGTTTGCAAAACTCCGCCCCTTTACGTCCCAGTTTTCTGTTTTGTATCATAAAACTCGGGACTGTTGGCATACATGTGCATGTAGGTATTGTAATGAAGCTAATGTTAATAGAAAAAAAATATATGTATGTATGTATGTATATATATATATATATATATATATATATATATATATATATATATGTGTGTGTGAAAAAGTCATGTTTTCCTCTCATCATTCTGCTTCTAATTCCTCAATAGGGCAAAGTGAAAATAGAATGTTAGAAATCTTTGCTAACTTATTGAAAAGGAAAGACATTGCATCAACATAAGTATTCAGCACTGAAATGGGAACAGACACGATGCTTAGAATTGAGACCAAAAAGGTCATTTTTTATTTCATCAGACCAGAGAATCTTGTTTTTATACTCTGAGAGTCCATCAGGTGCATTTTTGCAAACTGCAGGCAGGCTTTCATGTAGCTTTTACTGAGGAAAGGCTTCTTTCTGGCCACTTTGCTATAAAGCCCAAATTGTAGAGTGCTACAGTGATGGTTGACCTTCTGGAAGTCCCTCTCATCTGCACACAGGATCTTTGGAGCTCAGCCATTGGGTTTTTGGTCACCTCTCTTACCAATGCCATTCTCACCCAATTACTTAGTTTGGTGGGTAGCTCTAGGAAGAGTCCTGGCTGTTTAAATCTCCTTCCATTTAAGGATTATTGAGGCCAGTGTGCTCTTGGAAACTTTCATTGCATCAGTAATTGTTTTGTACTCTTCTCCAGAGCTTTGCTTCACCTTAAAGGGGTATTCCGGGAATTTTTTTTATTTTACTATGCTACAGGGGCTGTAAAGTTAGTGTAGTTCATTATATAGTGTCTGTACCTGTGTGTGACGGTTTTCTCACAATTCTTCAGTGATTTTCACCCCACTATTTATTTTTACCAGCATACAAAATGACTGTGGTCTTAGATTTTTCCCAGCTTGCAATGTGGCCGAGACCTGACTCACTAGTCAGCTGATGACAGGGAACCTGTCTGCTTCAATGGGTGGAGGGATCAATCTGCAACTAATGCAACAGCTGGAGGCCCCCTGATTGAAAACGACAGGTCTGCAGCTCATTTATGTTTCAATGGGTGGGGTGGCTTATGTGTGGGAAGGAGGAAAATAGAATTGTGGGATTTGTAGTAAAAAAAAAGCAAAGTCAAACAGGAAATACCAGTTCACAAAAAGCTAGCCACAGTGTTATGTAATCTCACAACATAGCCATTCAGCCCCAGGACATGCGCAGATCCTTCCTAAGCATGTCCATTATTGTCTGCCAGGTACATACTAATATCACCTTATGCTGGAGAACCCCTTTAAGGCTGAATTTCCCACTGGTGACTCTAAGGTGTAGATTAATCTCTAAGATGATCAATGTGGGAGGCCCCCAGAGCGAAATTCTAAGTGTCACAGCAAAGGGTTTGAATACTTTTGTCTATGTAAAATTTAAGTTTTTCCTTTTTAATAGATTTGCAAAAACGTTGTCATTATGGGGTATTGAGCGGAAAATATTTTTGAGTTTTATAACGAGACCTTAACATAACCATGTGAAAATGTAAAAGGATCTGAAAGCATTTCAGAAGCATTGTGTATATATATATGGTTTTGTAGGTGGAACCCTTTGCCAGTTTAGTGTATGCAGTTAGGAGCTCTACACCCCGAGTCCTTATCAATCGAGACCCCGTGGGACCTTTTCTTGACAGATCAGATGGGCTCAATGTGTTGGAGCTAGGAGACGTCACTAGAGGGGTGAAGCACCTTGTACAACTATTGGGATGGGATGGTGAATTGGAGGAGCTAGAAAAAAATTAAGGTAAGTCATTTTAGTGCATGGCTTAACATTTACAGCACAAATCATTCATAATATTAATGTCTGTCGTCTTCTTTCCATTGCAGAACCCTGACAATGCCAATAAAGACCTTCATCTATGAGCAGACACCATGACACCTGTTATATAGTGTTTATTAGATACATCAAATATATATACAGACAAGGGAAGTCGTTTAAGCTGCAGACATTGGCCCTCATTTACTATTCTAAACCCGACTTCTTTTGTCGGGTTTTTTTGTCGCATCTTTGTCCGCGCCATGTCGCAGACATCATGCGCCAGTCTGCGACACGATGCGACATTTTTTCCCGACGGACCCGATGTGGATTCTACCAAACCCGAAAAAGGGGCGTAGCCCGACATTTCTGAGCTTTCCCACGTATTTATAAAGGTTTCCGAATTTGTTGAATTGTTGTGGATTTTTCCCGACAGCTCAGAGGAGTTGGAAACCAAAACCAACAAAACCCACGTGCGACAAACAAGATGCGACATAATAATAAATACCAGGGGAAAAAAGCAATCGGGTAAGAAAGCAACATAGACTTACAACCCGATTTTCTAAGTAAATGAGGGCCATTGTTGTGAGATGGAGAGATGTAGTTGAATCCATTATGTTAATACAACGATATAGAAGATCAAACAGGGGCCAAGCTATAGGGATGCACAATAGAAACCTGGTGTCTGAGGGGGTCCAATGGCTCCTCTGCCAGATAAGAAGACTCCCAGGTAAAGGGCCCAGAATTTTCAATTCGAGTTAAGCCTCTGTGCACTTACCTTCATACTGTGACTTACTGGTGAGTTCTGCAACTTTTACCTCAAATACATATCATTTAAATGTAAAATGCACAAATGCACTTTTTACAATAAACTTGTGAATTTTGTAGTGTTTTATTGTCAATGATATTATCATATGGACTGGTCCGTCGTGCTATCAATTCTACCCAAAGAAGGAATTGACTAGTTGGTTTTCTCATTGGGCTATAATATATGAGGGGGGGGGGGGCAGGATACAGGATATCGTGGGGTTCTCAGCGGTCAGACTCCTCGCTATCAGAAACTTAGCCTGTGGATTCGGGATTTGGATATTTTCTTGGAGTACACCTCTAAGAGGTAAAATGCTATTTTTTTGTCATTTATTTCTGTGGCATACCTTTACAATTTGTGCGGTTTTTGATGCAGATTGACATCAAAATTTTTTCAGCTGGGAGAAATTGGCCTCAATTCCATGTGAAAACACAAGAATAAGTGACAATACTCTTTTTCAGCCTAAAACAATCAGTGGCGCTGTTTTTAAAAAGTGTATGGATTTTTTTAGCACTCTGCAGACCAGTGTTTTCCAACCATGGTGCCTCCAGTTGCTGTCACACATGCTGGGAGTTGTAGTTTTGCAACAGCTGGAGGAACCCTGGTTGGGAAACACTGCTGTAGACAATGAAAGGTTTCAATACATGGTAGTTGGATTTCCATGCGGGAACAAGATGACTTGGGCCTAAAAATTTGCACGGATTCCTTGTCCAAATCAGCCTTGATATGAGCCGTGTGAACATGCCCTTACTGGCACTATTTCTGACTACTTTCTGTCCTTATTGAACCCCGATTTTTTACCTGCAGAACTTGAGTGCTGTGGTACTTTCTATCTTACGTTATGTCAATTGTCTGTGTGTGTATTTATGTTCCAACATCACTTTTAAGTGGCTGTAGATATTTTGATAAAACTTGGCACACGTGTTACTTATAGGTCAACTAAAATATAGGATAGTTAAAACTGTGGAAAACTTTTTTTTTTTTTTTAAATCCACTGCTGCCAGAAAGTTAAACAGATTTGTAAATAACTTCTATTAAAAAAATCTTAATTGTTCCAGTACTTTTTAGGGGCTGTATACTAAAGAGAAATCAAAAAAAGAAATGCATTTCCTCTGATGTCATGACTACAGTGCTTTCTGCTGACATCTCTGTCCATTTTAGGAACTGTCCAGAGCAGGAGAAAATCCCCATAGCAAACATATGCAGCTCTGGACAGTTCCTAAAATGGACAGCTGAGGTCAGCAGAGAGCATTGTGGCCAGGACATCAGAGGAAATGCATTTCCTTTTTGGATTTCTCTTTAGTATACAGCCCCTAAAAAGTACTGGAAGGATTAAGATTTCTTAGTAGAAGTGATAAAAAGATTTGTAAAACTTTCAGGCACCAGTTGATTTAAAAAAAAAAAAAAAAAAAAAAGTTTTCCACGGGAGTACCCCTTTAAATTTACCCTAACCCACCCCCATTTGTGAGGGTCAGGGTTTTTGTCTAAAGTCCCATGCAAGTCTATTGGACTTCTGGTACCTTACTCCACAAGCTCTGCTCTACATTTCCTGAGTGTGTTGGTCCAGCCTGAAAGCCATAAATGCCCCCCCACCCCGCAAGCCATACCCCTTAGATTTCCAGCCCTTTTTTTTCTTTCACCTCAAGACCAAAACCACAGTTTTTGCCACATATACCCACATTCTAGGATCTTTAATCACAATCTCTTCATTGCAGCTCTTTTTTTTTTTTACCTGAGAAAAGGATATGAGTATAAGGACCCGATATGAAGTCGAGATATGAGGTCTGAATAGGAGGATGAGGATGGGATATGAGTATTAGAAAGCAATATGAGGATGGAATATGATGTCAGGATGTGAATATGAGGATGGGATATGATGTCAGGATGTGAATATGAGGATGGGATATGAGGATGGGATATGAGGTATGGATTTGAGTGTGAGGATGGGATATGATGTCAGGATGTGAATATGAGGACGGGATATGAGGTGGGGATATAAGGATGGGATATGAGGTACGGATTTGAGTATGAGGATGGGATATGAGGTCAGGATGTGAATATGAGGACAGGATATGAGGTGGGGATATAAGGATGGGATATGAGGTACGGATTTGAGTATGAGGATGGGATATGAGGTCAGGATGTGAATATGAAGATGGGATATGAGTATGAGGACGGTTTATGAGTATTAGAAAGCAATATGAGGATGGGATATGATGTCAGGATGTGAATATGAGGATGGAATATGAGGATGAGGTGGGGATATAAGGAAGGGATATGTGGTATGGATTGGAGTATGAGGATCTGATATGATGTCAGGATGTGAATATGGAGGATGGGATATGAAGTTGGGATGGGATATGAGTATGAGGTCGGCATATGAGGATGGGATGTGAGTATTAGAAGGTAATATGAGGATGGGATATGAGTATGAGGACGGGATATGAGGTGGGGATATAAGGATGGGATATGAGGTATGGATTTGAGTATGAGGATGGGATATGATGTTGGAATGAGAATTTGAGGATGGGATATGAGTATAAGGACAGCATGTGACCAGACGAGCATAAAATCATTGCAAGAACTCATTTTTTTTTTTTTTATCAAGTTAAAGGAGTAGTCCAGTGGTGAATCCAGTGGTGAACAACTTATCCCCTATCCTAAGGATAGGGGATAAGTTTGAGATTGCGGGGGGGTCCGACCGCTGGGGCACCCTGCGATCTCCTGTATGGAGCCCCAACAGCCCGCACGAAGCGGCGGCCGACACGCCCCCTCAATGCAACTCTATGGCAGAGCCGAAGCGCTGCCTTCGGCAATCTCCGGCTCTGCCATAGAGATGTATTGAGGGGGCGTGTCGGCTGCCGCTTCGTGCAGAGGTCGACACCCCTTATCTGGCTGGAGAGCCTGGCCCCCGTACAGAGAGATCGCAGGGGGCCTCAGCAGTTGGACCCCCCACGATCTCAAACTTATCCCCTATCCTTAGGATAGGGGAGAAGTTTTTCACCACTGGACTACCCCTTTAAGTCCAGTAAAATAATGGACATCATGCCGGAAACCTGACAGACCCCATAAAAGTCAATAGGGTCCTTTTGGGCTGTCCGCCTGCTCCCTGACTGGATTAAACAAGGGAGCTTCCAAAGTAGATGTGAACACAGCCCTATCAGTGTACTTAATATTACTTGTGTTTTCCGCCCTTACATAGGGTGACCACGTGTCCCGGATCGCCCTGGGACAGTCCCGCATTTGGAGAGTCTGTCCCGGGTCCCGGTCACCCCCATTCCGGGACAATGCAGTGTCGTAGAATGATCTGAGCCCGTGAGCCGCCGTCCGCCGAGTTGACCGCTGCTGTGCTGTGACAGATTCCTTATACTATGCGATCGCCGAATCAGATCGGCATCGCATAGTACTGTCCAGTGTGCACAGCCGAGTCACGTGACGACGGTGACGTCAGCCGGAGCGGGGATCTCTGTGCAGTCATGGCCTGGAAGTTAGGGGGGAGCCAGCCACTCCGAGCTGGTCGACAACCTGCGCAGTGAGTGTGTGAGGGGCAGTCAGATGGCACACGTCCCCTGCCTGGGCACAGACACAGTGACATGATCGTGCGTTACAGTGTGTGTGGTGGGTATGATGAGCCGGGGTGGCGGGGCTGCAGCTCCCATCTGGCATGTGTGATCCTAGAGCTGCATTCATTTGTGATGTGTCATTAGTGCATATTAATGGGACTGCTCCCTCATGTCTGTGTGAACAGGTGCTTACTGCAACTTAACATCTGGGTTGGCCAGTCACTGCAGTCGCCTGTAGCCCAAAGCTGCACTGGTGGCTGTGCCCTGTGGTCACTGTGACCCTGCCTGTCATACCTGGTTGTACTAAAGGTGACACTAAAGACAGTGCCTTAAAGGGGTACTCCGGTGAAAACCTTTTTTCTTTTAAATCAACTGGTGCCAGAAAGTTAAACATATTTGTAAATTACTTCTATTAAAAAATCTTAATCCTTCCAGTACTTATTAGCTGCTGAATGCTACAGAGGAAATTCCTTTCTTTTTGGAACACTGATGACATCACGAGCACAGTGCTTTCTGCTGACATCTCTGTCCATTTTAGCAACCGTGCATAGCAGATGTATGCTAAGGGTGGCTTAGTGGTTAGCACTGCTGCCTTACAGTGCTGGGGCCTTAGGTTTGAATCCCACTAAGGACAACAATAAATAAAGACTTATTATTATTATTATTATTATTATAACATCAGCAGAGAGAACTGTGCTTGTGATGTCATCAGAGAGCATTCCAAAAAGAAAAGAATTTCCTCCGTAGTATTCAGCAGCTAATATGTACAGGAAGGATTAAGATTTTTTAATAGAAGTAATTTACAAATCTGTTTAACTTTCTGGCACCAGTTGATTTAAAAGAAAAAAGGTTTTCACTGGAGTACCCCTTTAATAATACCGAGCAGTCACCAACATCATGGTAAATGTGGCGTTAGAAATGACAAGGTAACAGGACTCTGTTATAATAGTTTATTTACTACACACAGGTAAGGGGGCTAGGTCACTAAGACTCTATGGGGAGACGGAAACGGACAAGTCTCTCCTCCGGCCATGGATATTGGCTTGTGAATTCAGTTTTATGTATGATCTAGAGCAGTGTTTCCCAACCAGGGTGCCTCCAGCTGTTGCAAAACTACATCTCCCAGCATGCCCGGACAGCCGAAGGCTGTCCGGGCATGCTGGGAGATGTAGTTTTGCAACAGCTGGGGAACCCTGGTTGGGAAACACTGATTTAGAGAAACAGTATTTAGCGTAGGGGACCTGTCCTATCTTTCGGCTGTTCTTAGTAAATATAATTCTGGAATATATTTTCTGTATTTTGAATTTCCTCAGTTTTTTTCCTTTTTTTTAAATTTATTTATTTTTTTGCAATCGATTGACCATCGGGTGTCGCCATTCTCAGTTTCAACACCCAGTTGTCAACATAGCGTTTTAGGAAAAAAATGTTCCACGACGCCGTTGTTTTTGCCAGTCTCACGTATAAGTTTCACGAAATGCACTTGTGAAAATAAGTGTCCCTGAATGGCAGTTAGGAAATGTGGTCACCCTACCCTTACATCGTATGATCTCTACACCATGCTACCCTATGATACTGTTTATTTATTGGGCACCCAAGGCCATTCTGTGGGCACAGCATGCCACCTTTAATTGCATGAGGAGACTGTATAGAACAATTTAAAAGAACTGTTTAATGGGCACTGCTGATTTTTTCCTTTTTTCTTTCTTTTTTTCTTGGGATATAGATATTAAACTGAGGCAAAAACTCTCAGATATTGGTGTATTCTGAAGTTTTTTTTTGTCATAGTTTTGTCATTTGCAATCATTGAGGTCTATTCCCGGAATGACCAGCAGGGGAAGCAGCGAGTTATTACGGAAAGCCACCTCATTAGTAAAACTATGGCAACGTGACGCGTTCATTTCCGTAAGGGGCGTGGTTTCCGCATTCCGTGCGTGACGTCAAATGAGGGGCTGGTCATGTGATGCCGCAGATCCTGCCAGCTCACTTATCGGAAGGAAGCAAAGATGGCGGACTGGGGTAGAGGTTCGTGATGTATACACTGGTGATGAACATAGCTGGCACTGAATATTGTTTGTGTAGATTAGTGTTCCCCAGCTAGGGTGTTGCAAAACTACAACTCCCAGCATGCCCGGACAGCCTTTGGCTGTCCGGGCATGCTGGGAGTTGTAGTTTTGCATCAGCAGTAGGAACCTTGTTTGGACTATAAGGTTTCCAAGTCACTGGGTACACATTTATTGGAGCCAGAGTCTCTTTATTTAAACGGTACAGTTAAAGGGGTACTCCCCTGGAAAATATATATATTTTTTTTTAATCAACTGATACCAGAAAGTTATACAGATTAAATGTAAATGACTGCTATTTTAAAATCTTAATCCGTCCAATACTTATCAGCTGCTGTATACTACAGAGGAAGTTCTTTACTTTTTGAATTTCCTTTCTGTCTGACCACAGTGCTCTCTGCTGACACCTCTGTCCATGTCAGGAACTGTCCAGAGTAGGAGCAAATCCCCATGGCAAACCTCTCCTGCTATGGACAGAGGTGTCGGCAGAGAGCACTGTAGTCAGAAAGAAAGGAAATTCTAAAAGAAAAGAACTTCCTGTGGAGCATACAGCAGCTGATAAGTACTGGAAGGATTAAGATTTTTTAATAGAAGTCATTTTCAAATCTGTTTAACTTTCTGGTCCCAGTTGAGAAAAAAAAAAATTATAATTTCCAGTACCCTTTTAAAAGCATGGTCCAGCGGGACGCCAGGCAGAGTGTGTAGCAACGATAGCTATTTCGTGCCGCTCCCAGCACTTCTTCAGGACCATGCTTTTAACTGCAACGTTTAAATAAAGAAGCAGAACCTGATCACCGTAACTGTGAGTGCCCCTGGTCTTTCTTATCTTCTTTTTTACCTGAGATTACCTTTTCTCTAGCTGGATGGAGTACCCGTGGGATCGGGAGCTCATTAAGTGCACGCCGCACTGCTTAAAGGGGTACTACGGTGGAAAACTTTTTTTTTTTATTTTTTTATTAATTTTTTTTTATCAACTGGTACCAGAAAGTTAAACAGATTTGTAAATTACTTCTAATAAACAATCTTAATCCTTCCAGTATTTATTAGCTGCTGAATACTACAGAGGAAATTCTTTTCTTTTTGGAGCACAGTGCTCTCTGCTGACATCTCTGTCCTTTTTAAGAACTGTCCAGAGCAGCATATGTTTTCTATGGGGATTTTCTCCCAATCTTAAAATGGACAGAGATGTCAGCAGAGAGCACTGTGCTCGTGATGTCAGCAGAGAGCTCTGTGTTCCAAAAAGAAAATAATTTCCTCTGTAGTATTCAGCAGTTAATAAGTACTGGAAGCATTAAGATTTTTAAATAGAAGTAATTTACAAATCTGTTTAATTTTCTGGCACCAGTTGATAAAAAAAAAAAAAAAAAAAGTTTTCCACCGGAGTACCCCTTTAAGAGACTGTCTGTCCCGTAGCTCAGTGAATTGCTTTACCAGCGGCTATTCCTCCACAGACTTTTGTTATAGGACCCAATAGACCTGACTAATACCATAAAAAGTGTGCTGTTATTGTACACCATGCTGGTATGTGTTGGCATATTTTCTTTACTGTAAGATATAGTCCACTGCACTTACATGTACACAGGTATCCGGCACAGAAGGATATAGTTTTCTTTATCTGGAAAGCCTAAGGGTGTCATGTATACAGAAGCTTATGCTGGAGGTTTACATCAGGAGTGTGTTCAGTGGTGGATCCAGGGGGAGGACAACGGGCAATTATGCCTAACTAATGTGGGGGACTATCTACTACCTTCCTGCCTAACTAATGTGGGGGACTATCTACTACCTTCCTGCCTAACTAATGTGGGGGACTATCTACTACCTTCCTGCCTAACTAATATGGGGGACTATCTACTACCTTCCTGCCTAACTAATGTGGGGGACTATCTACTACCTTCCTGCCTAACTAATATGGGGACTAACTACGAAGCTAATAGGTGGGTTTACATCACTTGTATAGGGGTTTTCACACAGGGGACAGCAATCTGGAAATATACCTAGCTGGGGGACATGACCTACTAGGGGCCACTACCTAGCTGGGGGACATGACCTACTAGGGGCCACTACCTAGCTGGGGGACATGACCTACTAGGGGCCACTACCTAGCTGGGGGACATGACCTACTAGGGGCCACTACCTAGCTGGGGGACATGACCTACTAGGGGCCACTACCTAGCTGGGGGACATGACCTACTAGGGGCCACTACCTAGCTGGGGGACATGACCTACTAGGGGCCACTACCTAGCTGGGGGACATGACCTACTAGGGGCCACTACCTAGCTGGGGGACATGACCTACTAGGGGCCACTACCTACTGGGAGCATTACCTACATGGGGTACTACCTACCTGGCGGAATTACGTACCTGTACGTTCCGTAAGCAACACTTTTCTGTCCGCCAACACAAAATATTCCGATAGTGCCCCTCCCGAGACTAGACTCTGGATCTGCCCCCGAGTGTTTTTCAACATATTCCTCGGCTGGTGGGAACAAAAAAAAAAAAAAAAGATAGTCCCCATCCTTTTTATCTTAAGAGACCTAAACCACCAGAGGTGGTTGGCAGCACATTCACAACACATGCACGCTCAGCCATACAAAGCATCCAAATGTAAGAGGAGGCTGGTAGAGATGGATGAATGACATGCCTTAGATATCATTGGTGTGTGACTGGGGTGTTCATGAGACCGCCTCCTGTCATTGATGTGTCTGTGAGGTTGCAGCATTCTACCTAGCACATAGTTTATTAATTCATAGATTCCACCATAAACACTTATCCTCTTGCCACAGGATAAATGATCGCCGGGGGTCTGACTGCCAGAATTCCCCACAATCTTGAGAAACGGAGTTTCCCATTTGAATGGAGTAAAATCAAAACCGAATGACCATAAATTCAGGAGTTCGTCCGGCGCAGAGAGGAACCACCAGGAAGCCAAGTAAAATCAATAGATTTATTAAATGCAACGCGTTTCGCTGCGCATGCGCAGCGAAACGCGTTGCATTTAATAAATCTATTGATGTTACTTGGCTTCCTGATGGTTCCTCTCTGCGCCGGACGAACTCCTGAATTTATGGTCATTCGGTTTTGATTTTACTTCTACCCAGGAGGGCTGCAGTGGACCTTCTTTTATATTTCTTCTATTTTACCTTGTTGTGTGTGGGCGCACAACTAACTTTGGTAAGCGGCTTGGGAATTACCGTCCCCCACCCCCACTAACAAGATCTGCTGATCCCGCACATGAGGCGCCTTCCTCCCTCTCTCTAGATTTGAATGGAGTGGTAGTGCACATACTCGCCTGCCACTCAGTTTGGTGCCTATGGGAGTGCAAAAGATAGCTGAGTGCTTTGCTATCTTTGGTGCTCCCATAGAGAGGTGATAAACAATCTGAAGGCCCTGGTTTAATGGCTACAGGAGGATACAGATCTCCATGCCCAGGTATAATGGCCTCAGGAGGATACAGATCTCCATGCCCAGGTATAATGGCTCAGGAGGATACAGATCTCCATGCCCAGGTATAATGGCCTCAGGAGGATACAGGTCTCCATGCCCAGGTATAATGGCCTCAGGAGGATACAGGTCTCCATGCCCAGGTATAATGGCCTCAGGAGGATACAGATCTCCATGCCCAGGTATAATGGTCTCAGGAGGATACAGATCTCCATGCCCAGGTATAATGGCCTCAGGAGGATACAGGTCTCCATGCCCAGGTATAATGGCCTCAGGAGGATACAGATCTCCATGCCCAGGTATAATGGCCTCAGGAGGATACAGATCTCCATGCCCAGGTATAATGGCCTCAGGAGGATACAGATCTCCATGCCCAGGTATAATGGCCTCAGGAGGATACAGATCTCCATGCCCAGGTATAATGGCCTCAGGAGGATACAGATCTCCATGCCCAGGTATAATGGCTCAGGAGGATACAGATCTCCATGCCCAGGTATAATGGCCTCAGGAGGATACAGATCTCCATGCCCAGGTATAATGGCTCAGGAGGATACAGATCTCCATGCCCAGGTATAATGGCTACAGGAGGATACAGATCTCCATGCCCAGGTATAATGGCCTCAGGAGGATACAGATCTCCATGCCCAGGTATAATGGCCTCAGGAGGATACAGATCTCCATGCCCAGGTATAATGGCCTTAGGAGGATACAGATCTCCATGCCCAGGTATAATGGCCTCAGGAGGATACAGATCTCCATGCCCAGGTATAATGGCCTCAGGAGGATACAGGTCTCCATGCCCAGGTATAATGGCCTCAGGAGGATACAGATCTCCATGCCCAGGTATAATGGCCTCAGGAGGATACAGATCTCCATGCCCAGGTATAATGGCCTCAGGAGGATACAGATCTCCATGCTCAGGTATAATGGTTACAGGAGGATACAGATCTCCATGCCCAGGTATAATGGCCTCAGGAGGATACAGATCTCCATGCCCAGGTATAATGGCCTCAGGAGGATACAGATCTCCATGCCCAGGTATAATGGCCTCAGGAGGATACAGATCTCCATGCCCAGGTATAATGGCCTCAGGAGGATACAGGTCTCCATGCCCAGGTATAATGGCCTCAGGAGGATACAGGTCTCCATGCCCAGGTATAATGGCCTCAGGAGGATACAGCTCTCCATGCCCAGGTATAATGGTCTCAGGAGGATACAGATCTCCATGCCCAGGTATAATGGCCTCAGGAGGATACAGATCTCCATGCCCAGGTATAATGGCTTCAGGAGGATACAGATCTCCATGCCCAGGTATAATGGCCTCAGGAGGATACAGATCTCCATGCCCAGGTATAATGGCCTCAGGAGGATACAGATCTCCATGCCCAGGTATAATGGCCTCAGGAGGATACAGATCTCCATGCCCAGGTATAATGGCCTCAGGAGGATACAGATCTCCATGCCCAGGTATAATGGCCTCAGGAGGATACAGATCTCCATACCCAGGTATAATGGTCTCAGGAGGATACAGATCTCCATGCCCAGGTATAATGGCCTCGGGAGGATACAGATCTCCATGCCCAGGTATAATGGCCTCGGGAGGATACAGATCTCCATGCCCAGGTATAATGGCCTCGGGAGGATACAGATCTCCATGCCCAGGTATAATGGCTACAGGAGGATACAGATCTCCATGCCCAGGTATAATGGCCTCAGGAGGATACAGATCTCCATGCCCAGGTATAATGGCCTCAGGAGGATACAGATCTCCATGCCCAGGTATAATGGCCTCAGGAGGATACAGATCTCCATGCCCAGGTATAATGGTAATGGATCGATGATGTCAGTCATACCAGGGGCAGTAATGATTACCTGTAGTCTGGGGGGACTCATACAGAAACTCTGACCCCCTGTGTTCTCATCATAGATGTCTCATTGTCAACAGATCCCTACTAAATTATCATAAGAAATGGATAATATTTATGGCCAGCTGAAGCCTCGTCTAGTGGTCGTACTAAAACTCATTTTATCTCAATCTTTTCTGTGTCCACAGGTTCCAGTTCAGGAGCAGTGGATGAGATGCTCGATGCGGAGAATAAACGCCTCACAGATGATCTCTCCACCAAAGTGACACGGCTGAAATCGGTAAGTGCAATGAATACAGGACATGCAAACGGTGACAAGCATGTCCAGCATGGTCTACTACAGCTAGTTCTCTGCAGTCCTACAGGACCAGGGCCATTACCCCTGAAGATGCTGGAGACGTCAGGTGTTGGTTGGCAGATGACCTACTACCTGGCAGCACCTCATTCCCTTCCCAGCCTCACAGGGGTGGAAATAACAATAACATCGCAATAACTGCGTCACTCTTGACTTATGTACAATTTTACACTAAAACGTAATTAACCCCTTAAGGACCAAGCCCATGTTAGTTTTTGCACATGTGATTTTTATAAGGTTAGGAGGAAAAAACAAAACACTTTCAATTTTGCACCTACAGACCCATATAAGGGTTTTTATACTTTTTAATGATATCAATCATTTCATAACAAAATCTACAGCGAAACAAAAAAAAAAATTTGTGGGGGGAAATTGATTTTTTTTAAAACTATTTAGTAAATTTTGAGGGCTTTCGTTTCTACGCAGTGCACTTTTTGGTAAAACTGACAACTTATCTTTATTCTGTAGATCCATATGATCACAAGAATACCCAATTTATGTAGATTTATTTTACTACTTAAAAAAAATTATTACTACATGCGTATGCTTAACATGAGTATGCTTAAAAGTGTCATCTTATGACCCTTGCAATGTTTTTATTTTTCTGTATACAGGAATGTGTGAGGGCTTATTTTTTGCGCCGTGATCTGTAGTTTTTATCGGTACCATTTTTGTTTTGATGGGACTTTTTGATAGCTTTTTATTCATTTTTTTTTTTTGGTATATGAAGTGACCAAAACATGCGCAATTTTGGAATTTTTTTTATGTGTATGCCATCGACTGTGCTGTTTAACCTTATATTTTAATTGGACCTTTATGCACGCAGCGGTACCACATATGATTGTTTATTTTGGATTACATTATTTTATTTAAAAATGGAAAGGGGGGGGTGATTCAAACTTTTTTTTTTTAGGGAAGGGCTTGGGGCATGAACAGAACTTAGTGACGTAACAGCTGCTGTTGCCTAGCAGCGGGGCCCAGCAGAGAGCAGCAGCGGTGACGTCACTAAGCTCCGCCCGTGCCCCAAGCCCGGTGCCCGGAGCTGAAGATAACGGAGGAAATTACCAGAGATCCCCGCCAAGGAACGGGACAAGTTAAGTACCGTTGTCATCAGTGTCACCTTTAGTTAGTGCAGGTGACACTGGTGACAGATTCCTTTTAATAAAAGTGAATTAACCCTCCGTCCACTCGGCTGATCGGGACATCACGATTTTGCCGCGGATGCTCTGCTGAGCTAACCGACACCGTTAACTCCCGCATTTAGACACCGCAATCCACTTTGATTGTGGCGTCTAAAGGGTTAATGCTGGGCATCAGGTGGTTTTTAAGTACCAGGATGCAAGGGTGTACCTGTAACCCCTTCGTCCTTAAGGGGTTAATATTCTACATAATGTTAATTCCACACTGATAAGATGCTTCTGTTTTCCTGCAGCTTGCACTGGACATTGACAGAGAGGCGGACGACCATAACAATTATCTGGATGGAATGGTAAGGTTCTGCTATAGACTGACTATCTTACTAGTGATGTACTTAACAGATAGGGGCTTTGGTCAAGATATTTCCAAATCAAGATCCATTTGGTTTTATCTAAAATAAATCTTATGATTTCAATGGTTTATGTGGTACCATTCGAAAAAGAAGTGACACATACCATGAATAATCAGTGGGAGCCATGCAGACTTCAGGGCACAACAGCCAGGAGTGAGGAAAGCCAGGGGCCGGTAGCTGGATGCTGTGGCAGCTCAGGCAGAAGGTGGAAAGCAGGGGGCGCAATGGGTGTCAGAGCTGCTGCACTGATACGTCACATCACAATCTGCAGCACTTTTTCCTGCATTTCTAAAAGGGGTATTTTGAGTACATTTTTTTTTGTCCCCCCTATCCACAAGGCATAAGTGTGACCACTAAGTGTGACCACTAGGACCCCCACAATCTCCAGAACAGAGCCTTTTTTTTTTTATGAATGAAGCTGCCGCGCACATGTGACTCACTATATACATACATATATAGACTATGTACTACCAATAAAAAGATATGACTGCTGGAAGTCAGAGGCACAAAATAAATTTATACATTTATAAAAGCATTAAAGAAGCATTACAGTGACCCCCCAACCTACGATGGCCCCGACATGTTGAAGGCAGCACTAACATACGATGCTTCTGTATGTCGGGGCCATCATATAAACAGTGCCCCGTAAGCTCCGGTGATGGTCACTCACCTGTCCGCGGTGCTCCAGGATGTCATCTCCGGGATCCCCTGCATCGCCGTCATCACGTCGTGATGTGATGGCGGCGATGAGGAACGACGCTCCCAGGCAACAGAGACGTTCCCCGGGGACGCGGCGACAGCGATGGACGGCGACATCCAGGGCAGCGGTGATGTCCTATATTTATTGCACGGATCCCTCAACATACGATGGTTCATTTGGAATGAATTACCATCGTATGTTGAGGGACCACTGTATAGAGCAGCACAGGCTATTATTAGAGAATAATGTACAGGTTCTTTTATATGCCTTGTGCTTAGCTGATGTAGCAGGTATAAGATTAGTGTCATGTTTGTTTCCAAATTCATTGCTTTATTTCCCATGACTCCTCTGGCTTTGGCATTTGATTGTTGCAACTGGTCTTCTAATTAGACTCCTGATAAACTCATTAGACTCATAAGTGGGTAATGTTCAGTTCACATTATGTGCAGCTTTTTTTATTTGTGTTTTTTATTTAAATTGCATTTTTTAGAGAAATATTGCCATTAGGTGAAAGTGATTTGACGTATAATCACAATAGAGGTGATTTTTGAAGATTTGAATCTTTAAAGGGATACTCCGCCCCTAGACATCTTGTCCCCTATCCAAAGGATGGGGGATAAGATGTCTGATTGCAGGGGTTCCGCCGCGATCTCTGCTGTGGCACCCCAGACATCTGGTGCACGGAGTGAACTTTGCTCAGTGTCGGATGGGATGGAGGCTCGTGAGGTCACGGCCATGCCCCCTCAATGCAAGTCTATGGGAGGGGGTGTGACGTCCCCTCCCATAGACTTGCATTGAGGGGGCGAGGCTGTGACGTCACGGGCCTGGGGAGCTGCAACCGACGCTCTAAACAAATGCTGTATGCAGCAGGGAGATCGCGGGGGTCCCCAGCAGCAGGACCCCCGCGATCAGACATCTTATCCCCCATCCTTTGGATAGGGGATAAGATGTCCAGGGGTGGGGTACCCCTTTAAGCTTTAACATGTTGAATTTGTACTTCGTTTTTCACATAATTGTACAGTATTTTGGCTGTTGTTGCTACAATTTTTTCTAAATGGTGATAATCCTGTAGGTTACAGGATGTCATATGACCCAGGACTGACCTTCTCTGAAACACATTGGCCCAGATTTATCAAACTGTGTGAGAGAAAAACTGGAGTGTTTTTTTTCCACAGCAACCAATCACAGCTCAGCTAACAAGCTCTGGTAAAGTGAAAGCTGAGCTGTGATTGGTCGCTGTGGTAAAATCACTCCAGTTTAAGCACAGTAACTCTGTGACAGTCAGGCTGGTGATCACATGACCAAGTTATAGTGGATGCAGCTCTGCTGGAATAATACAAATGGGGCTGAAATACTAATGGTGGGGAGTGTGCATGACATGGAAAAACCTCCCCCAAAAACTGGTGTGCTTCTTTACTGCCTGTGTATAGATTTTGCACATACTATTACTATAGTACATGCTTGTACATTACTATTACATTTTTCTCCTCCTTTAGGACTCGGACTTTATGAGTGTGACCGGTCTTCTGAGCGGCAGCGTGAAACGATTCACAGGAATGGCTCGTTCCGGGAGGGACAATCGCAAGCTCTTGTGCTATGTGTCAGCTGGTCTAGTCGGACTCTTCTTCATTCTCTATTACCTTGTGTCACGGGCCAGCACGTGATGATTTGGTTAACCCTTTTCTATGAAAGACACTGATTATGTACAGACACCCAGTGACCCACATGCGGGGAGGGGTCTTTGGCATAATATGAAATCTGAAGAGGATCCAGGCACTTTAAACATATTATGATAAATCTTTAGAGACCCAAAGTTTCCACATAAAACCTGACAATTTGTATGTAAATAGCATTTTATATAATTCCTGATAAATTGCTTCCAGTTCACTTAGAACTAGTTCAGCCTTTATGCGGCATATTTGGCTTACACCAAATTCATATGTGTTAGAAATGTTTTTATGTGAGAATTTTATCTGTGGATTTGTGTGGACATGGGGATAAGCACTTTATTCTTTGGTGGATTTTGCTGCTGCCAGTTGCAGTCTAAACTACATGTGGACCCAGCCTAAGACCATGTTCACACCACAGAATTTCCATACGGAATTCTGCAGAAGAATCCACCAATGTCTCCGGCTTCTCCAGAAAGGAAAGTCATGTTTATTCTTTGTGCGGAGTCCGCATGGAAATGCACTGCCCTCTGAGACGGCACATTTCCAAGCAGTCCTAGTGTCAGCATGTTCTGCCGGCACTGTGTTGTCGGGCTTCCACCATGTGAACATAGCCTAAGACTATGTGCATAGAAAGAAAGACACGGCTGCGCATCCACATGCCATACGTTGATCTATTGCTTCTCTGCACAGTTTTGTTAAGTAACGTCAGGTTAGGATACATTTTGAAATAACTATATAATCCCACTTGCCTCTTCACAGTCACCTGATCTAGGTTGGTCCCTAAAGTAAATGGCTGCTAAGCAATGGATCAATATATAAGGCTAGGTTCACACTGCCGTTGTGCCCTGACCCGGACAGGGTCCCTTCAGCTCAGCTCTTTTTTTTAATTTATTTATTTATTTTTGTGCTCATCAGACCCTAAACAGGTCAGAGCACAACTGACACCGCCGGGTCCAGGCTGATACCATTGACTTGAATGGGGTTCATCATATGTCTGGTATTTTAGGGGAGTTGAGTGGAAAAAAATCAAACATATAGGCCCAGATTTATCAAGCTGTGTGAGAGAAAAAGTGGAGTTATTTTCCCACAGCAACCAATCACAGCTCAGGTAACAAGCTCTGGTAAAGTGAAACCTGAGCTGTGATTGGTCGCTGTGGGAAAATCACTCCAGTTTTTCTCTCAAACAGTTTGATAAATCTGGGCCATAGTTTCTGTTACTCTCTGCTCAACTCCTGTCCTTTCGACGGAGTGAGCGGCGAAGCCCTCTTTAGCGTAGCACAGCGACTGTGTGAACATGGCCTTAAACTGTGCGCCCATGTCTTTCTTTCTAAATTTGTTGTACATAATAGAACACTATGTTGCTTTCTTTTTGGGTAATTATACTTGCAGGCAGATTGGGACTGACCATGATGTAGATGAAAACACATATCCATATCGCACATTTGTGAAAATCTGTGTGGGTTAATTTTGGACATAATCTTAGGGTGTATTCACACAAAGATTATACAGTGAATGGGAAGTTATAATAGCCGCTATTGCGGATCTGCTGTGTGTAAATGCATCCTTAAGCCCCATTTCCATTATTGTATTGGCTTAATTTATTATTGGAGCCTTGACAGCTTTGATAGATTCGTTTGGAAACTTCCAAGAGTCTTTTGGCTTTTGGGGAAAAACAGAGACTAGTGGTGGTGTAAATAGAGCTTAACATCCGGTCATAACTTATGTTAGAAGGTGAGTAATTGTACAAATGCATCACATTACAGCTCAGATAAGCTGTTATATTAGCTGAGCTTGCTGACTCCAACAAGCTACAAGTTTGGCCTAGAGCAATGTATTTACAAAGTTTTTTTTTACTTAATTGTAGATTTTATGAAGGTGTTGAGAACATGACTACAAAATCTTGTATACTTATGATTACACCAGTGCTTTGCAGTATTAAGAAATATACCAGCAAAAAAAACCTAAAAGGTCACGTCTGATAAAGCTCTGAAATCCAGCTTGCATGATCCTTCTTCCCAAAGTCTGTGTCAGAAAGGGTCAGGAGACCCTATAAAGATTAGTCATGTGACAGCATCTAATGCTTAAAGGAATACTGTAGTAGAATCTGAAGGATAGGGGATAAGGTATAGATCGCAGGGGGTCCAACCGCTGGGCCCCCCGCGATCTCCTGTACGGGGCTGCAGAAGTCCGCAGGAAGGGGGTGTTCAGTCCGCACATGACACGGCGGCCGACACGCCCCCTCCATGTATAACATAGCCGACACGCCCCCTCCATGTATCCCATAGAGATACATGGAGGGGGCGTGTCTGCCTCTGCTTCCTGCTGGGGACGGCGCGGTGCTTCCTGCGAACTGCCGCAGCTCTGTACAGTAAGTAGATCGGACCTCCCCGCGATCTATAACTTACCCCCTGTCCTTCAGATAGGGGATAAGTTATATTCTACTACACTACTCCTTTATGGATCACACAAGCTGAATTTCAACATACCTGACCCGTTGTTTCTTTGACACACTTATTAAATGGTTAACATTGTAATATCCACACGAAAAGATCCCATCTCCACGTTCTGGAAACTCCATTCTCTGTCACCTTAGCAAGTGCCATATGGAATTGTAGTGCCTATCCATAGGATTTCCGGCAAGTGTATTGCAATGTGAGTCTATTTGACTTCCAGTATTTTTGTATACAGCTCGCTTTAGCGTCTGAGAACGGAGTTGCCGTAGTTGGGATCCTTTTTAAAGAGCAGTTGTCCGAGATTAGAAAATCCATGGCTGCTTTCTTCCAAAAACAGTGCCAGTCCTGTCCACAGTTTATATGTGGTATTGCAGCTCAGACCCATTCACTTTAATGGAGCAGGTGTGGTGCTGTTTCTTGAAGAAAGCAGAAATGTTTTTCTATTCCTGGACAATACTTTTAAAGTGTCATGAAATAACATTTGCTCACCCTTTTTGATCTTGCGAACATGCAGCTCAGATGCTGTAGGGGGCGGTCTGGTCTGTATACTTGTGGCTGACACATGACCATTGCAGCCAATCGGTGGCCTCGGCAGTCATGTATTGTACTTCTGGCATCACTGCTTGACAATGTTTAGCCAAAATGTAATGATATTTTTAGAATTTCTTAGTTTAGTTATATCTGTTTTTAGATAGTTGGGTGGACCAATATGGTGTCCTATAGTGACAGTCACCTACCTCACCACACTTCTGAATGCCAAATCTTATGCAACATAATATGTAATTTATATCCCCAGAGCTCCTATAGCTACATCGGAGGGTGTGGGGCCATTTATAGTCCATGTTTCTTTATCTTTGCTGTCAAAACGTCTTTTCAATAAAAGAGACATGTATATTTATATTTTCCCTCTGTTTGCAATGAAAACCATAGGTGCTGCAGCTTTTTTTTTTTTTTTTTTTGGGGGGGGGGGGGGGGGGGAGCATAATGCTGGTTCCACACTACGATTTGTAACTACGGTTCCCGTATACGGCTGGGAGGAGGGGGGCGGGGCTTAATCGCGGCACCCGCACTCAGCCGTATAGGGGAACCGTATTTAATGCATGTCTATGAGCCGACCACAGTGAACCGCAGCCTCCGGTCGACTGCTTTTTCGGCCGTATGCGGTTTCCCATCCGTAGGCAAAAACGCGGTCGACCACGTTTTTGACTGCGGTCGGGAAACCGCATACGGCCGAAAAAGCAGCTGACCGGAGGCTGCGGTTCACCCTGGTCGGCTCATAGACATACATTAAATACGGTTCCCCTATACGGCTGAGTATAGCGATTAAGCCCCGCCCCCCTCCTCCCAGCCATATACGGTAACCGTAGTTACAAATCGTAGTGTGAACCCAGCCTAATTCTTGTACTATGCAAAGCATCTTAAACATAAGGGTATAGCTACAGTATTGCTGATTTTTCTGAGTACATTGGTGAGGCAGAAGGAGTTGGCTAGGAATAGAAAAACAGAGCAACATCCTTCCAAA
This sequence comes from Hyla sarda, assembly GCF_029499605.1. Taxonomy (NCBI): domain Eukaryota; kingdom Metazoa; phylum Chordata; class Amphibia; order Anura; family Hylidae; genus Hyla; species Hyla sarda. The sequence goes on from NC_079194.1 coordinate 241,023,216, forward strand.
ACGGCACCACACCTGTCCTTAGGTTGTGTGTGATATTACAACTTAAAGAGTATCTGTCACCAAATAAAACTTTTCATATAGTGTTCCTTGTGTAATTAGCAGACACTTTCCCATTCACTTCCTTTCAAAATGATCAACATAATTATGTTTAAAATGTAATAGAAAAACGGCCACTAGGTGACTCTGTTCTGTTCCCTGCTGCAGTTAATACAGTGAATTTGGTCTCCTCCCGGCCTGGCAGGAGACCAAACTCAGGAAGTGCGTCTGGCTGCACTGAGCTTGATTGACAGCTGCACAGAGCCTCAGGTCTTCTATTCATCACAGCGCTGCAAAGATGTGACGGTGGAAGTGGTCCCCAGCAGGCTTCAGTGATGTCATTACTGCTGAGAAATGCCCACTTTCTCCTACTGGGAAAATAAAGGTATAATACAGAGCTTTTTAAAGCTCTGAATTTTTTTTTTAAGGGTTGGAGGGGTCTTAGGAGTAGTTAGGTAACCAAAGGATAGGGGATAAGATGCATGATCATGGGGGTCCCGCTGTTGGGATACCCCGTGATCTCCGTGCAGCAACCGGCATTCTGTGCAGGGATGTCACGCCACACCCCTCCCATAGACATGAATGGAAGGAGCGTGATGTCATGTTTCCGTCTCTGGAGCAGGGCCTGCACAAAATGACAGGTGCTGCACGGAGATCAGACGTCTTATCCCCTATCCTTTTGGATAGGGGATAAGATGTTTAAGGCCAGAATATGCCTTTAAGTCAGCTGTTTTTCTGATCCTGGATCAACCCTTTATAAATGTAGATTCTTTATCCATATTGTATATTCTGCAACAAACTTGTCAACCTGTGGTTATACCCTTACACTCGCTCTAAATAACTAAATGTTAAGGCGTTATTACTAATGGATTCAGCTGCATTATCATCAACCTACTCTACATTGTACACATCATACATTTTTCTCATTTATTTTCACGAAAGAGTTCTTAAAAGGATATTCCAGGGGTGTAATATTGATGACCTGTCCCTAGGAAAACTCCTTTTAATATCTGAATAATAAATGTTTATGTCTATGCCTTAACAAGTTACAATAAATAACAGCAAATTGAATTAATATTGTTGTCTCCAGGAATGAACACTGATACTGTATACAGATAGAAGAAATGGAAGACGGCACTCCGGTATTGGTGTCCAAATTCAAGAAAAGTGGTTTATTGATCCCAATACATACAAAATGATGCAAAACGTTTCGACCTAACAATAAGGTCTTTATCACCTTATTGATAAAGACCTTATTGTTAGGTCGAAACTTTGCATCATTTTGTATGTATTGGGATCAATAAACCACTTTTCTTGAATTTGGACACCAATACTGGAGTGCCTTCTTCCATTTCTTCTATTGGTACGTTTGCCTTGGTCAAGCTTGAGGATGGGCACCCACTATCCCTTGTAAGGGTCTGAACACTGTGCATCTCCCATCTTTTGTATTGGATACTGTATACAGAAATGTCATCAATGTGAGAATGAAAAGGGCCAGACTCCTCCCAGGATCAGTACAATAATGTGATGTAGGGCCCCTGAAGTACTAGGCAGCTAAATGGTAGGAAGTTCTTAATGAAGACTATTTAGAACATTGTTTCATTTTAAAACTCACGAAACTAAAGAATAAAAAAAAAAACAATCAGTGCAACAGTCTTTAACCCCTTCCCACTTTATGATGTGTATACACGTCATTGTGGGAAGGTGGTTAACACTTTGTGATGGGTATACCAGTCACAGAGTGTTAACGTGCTAACAACATGCAGGACTGGCCATTGTCGTGGAAGGAGCTATCATTAAAGGGGTACTCCGCCCCTAGACATTTTATGTCAGATTGCCGCAGTCCTGCTGCTGGGGAGCCCCGGGATCCCCGCTGCGGCACCGCGCTATCATTACAGCACAGAGCGAGTTCGCTCTGTGCGTAATGACGGGCGATACGGGGGACGGAGCAGCGTGACGTCATGGCTCCGCCCCTCGTGACATCACGACCCGTCCCCTTAATGCAAGTATACTTCATATGCAGAAATATTTGTGCCCCCACTGTATATAACATAGTTGCCTATCTCATGCTTGTCTTGCCTGATCCAGATGTAGGCAGAATGATTACATAGGCACGTCCTAAGGATGCGCTTACAACTGAATACAGGCAGAGAAACAGTGAGCGGATCTTGTTTCCTCCTGGTTCCCCTAACAAGCTGTTATTTTTACAAATGGTTCCCGCAAACCAGAGAGAATCGGCTGAATCTCACCAATGTGATTAGGGCCTTTTAAGCTTTCTAAGGGTATGTTCATGTGATGGACTGGGACATTCCACACGTTTTACGCCATGTGAGCATGGCCTAAACGTGCCAAAAACTCAATATTTTGAGGTTGACCACAGGTCCTCTGTGAAGTCAATTCTTAGCGCGACAAGATGTCACAGGGTAGGTAGCCCTGGCCTTATGGAAGAAAATATGCTACACAGTTAGGAAAAACTCATTGTAAAATTCATTGTAGATACAGCCTTTTATATTTCCTGACTGACCACCACTTAACATGGCTGTAGCGTTTTTTATGCCATTTATGAAATCACCCTATACAAAGTTCCCCAGCGAGAGATCCCACTGTAGATTAGTGCACTCGATATGGTCTGGTAGTTTAAAAGATGTACATATAAAATTGTAAGACACACTACAAAATATAAAGACACAAAAATACAAGTAATAAGACAATTAGCAGATGTTTTTTCTTATTACTCTGTATTGTACCACTGTTAAATCTGCTTGACATTATAAGGTCATAAATAGAAATAATAACAGTAATAATGAATCATTTTAATAATAATGTGTGTTACCATTCTTCTTGTCATTGGGGTATAGGGTGCTGAATGGATAGTGGCAGGCCCCATTCACATCACATTTTGGGGCACTGTCAATTGAAGGGGGAAAAATTTTAAAGATCGACTCACAGCAATTTTGAGCCAGAACCATCTAAAGAAAAACCACATGGAACGTTTCCATGTGGGATGTAAGATGTCTATTTACTATGTACAACTACATCGATTTTATAAATGTTATGTGTAATTTTATTCACACCTAAGAAGTTATTTTTTGTCGGACTCTTGTGCTAACTATTGGCCCGGAGTTGGCGGCCACGCCCAGGGGGCGTGGCCCGCCATAATGTGGCGCCAATTTTGAGCATAAAGAGCGTCTTTGTATCTTGTATTGTTATGCTGCCATACTTACCTGACGAAGGAGCTCCAAAGCTCTGAAACGCGTTGTTTTCTTTGGCAATAAAAATTCCTTTTTGAAGAAACTGTTATCCATTGCTGGTGGTTTGCGCCAACAACCTGGTATCTTTTTCCCTAAACCTACCATTCCACTGACCGGCCTGGAGCATTCCAAGACCTGGGACCAGGAGGCTGCATCACCTATCTGACTGTCTAAGCGCTATTGCAGTTGTGTCATTATACACAACTAAGCAAGGTGAGTGGTACAACTACACTCACCACACATGATCTGCTCGACACACATATTCTGTATCAGACGATACTTGTTCCATGAGGAAGCTCTGCCGTTTTTGTCCCTCCAGATCCACGTTATGTGGGAGATGGAACATTTGCCCCCATATTGTCAAGAGCAACACATTTAAGAGTATTACTACAGAACAAATATACAGGAATAGACACTTTGCGAATTGTGAGACTAGGGGTGTAATATATCTCCTAACATGTGGGTGCCCCCTTAACTATGTAGGTAAGACCTATAGGCCCCTGAAAAAACGGCTGCAGGAACATCTAGGGGACATCAGACATTCAAGGGTTACCCCAGTGGCTAAACATTTCACTGAGTTTCACTCAAGTAATACTGAGAGTCTAAGAGTACAGGTCATTGAGGTCATAGCGCCACCTAGGAGAGGAGGATGCTGGGACAAGATCCTGCTTCAACGTGAGGCAGAATGGGCATTCAGGATTGAATGTGTTAAACCCTATGGCCTCAATGAGGGACATTTATCATGTTTGCTTATGTATTCTTTTTTTTAGTAATTTTTTCCTTACTTTTTTTTTGCTTATGTGCGACTTATTTATCAACTGGTTTCAGCCTGTTGATAATTTTCTTTCACGTAAGCAATTTTTCCTTTTTTACTTTGGTAGTAGCTTTTTCTGCTCCATGTTTGAGCTGGAGTAAATTTAGTCAATTTTTAACCCTTTTTAACCTTTTTTTTGCGCAGTTGCGACTGTCGCAGTCAATAAATACCTGACTATCTGTAGTCCATTTTAAAATTATTACTATGTAGTTAATTTTTGGAAAACTTGCTTTTCTCGCTTTCCAGTCAAAATGTCGCACGAAAAATCGCGTAGTCGCAGTTGCGACAATTTTGCGACAATCATAGTAAAGAAAACCTGACTAAACCCGTTGATAAATGTCCATAAATGACTTTGTATCCTGTGCATGCTTTATTGACTAGCTCTACCACCAGAGAGTGGCACAATGTTTAATGAAATCTAAATTATGTAAATATCAGGTCTATCTGCTACTATCAGCACTCAATATTGTCAAAGTGTATGTGTATATACGTTGGTGAATTTCGTGTCTATTTAAAATGAGACTCTCTCCTTCTCTTTTTCATACAATGTAAAATATGTTACGTCTATGTGATTAGATGAGTTGCCTACTCCCCTTGCCCGACACAAAGAGTCAGTACAAGGTTTTTGTGTTTACCTTCTGACAGATTGCGCACCTAGTTCTTCTGATTCTCGGCCAAATGTATCAGCGGTGTGCGTAGCTAATCACTCCCAGTGACGTGGCATACCGCTGATTGGAGCCTCGGACCACACGAACAGGTGCATGTAGGTACAGTGATCCCTCAACTTACAATGGCCTCAACATACAATGGGCTTTTCTGGACCATCGTAACTTGAAACCAGACTCAACATACAATGCTACGGACAGTCCAGATCTGTGAAACGTGTCACAACTGGAGGAACTGACCAATCAGAATGGGCATTTTACTGGTAAATCACCTCTATTACTGAAGTGCATGCACTGACTGGGTGTCCGGTAGCGCCCCCTACAGTACAGGGAGGAACTACAAGTTCTGTACTACTCCTTACCTGTGCCAGGGTTACCTGCTCCTTTGGACACCAAGTAAGGGCAGCTCCATTTGGGACACTGTGTGTACTGTATAGGACCCTGAAGAAGCTCCTTTCCTCTACATAAACCAGTGTTTCTCAAACAGAATGCCTCCAGCGGTTGCAAAACTGCAACTCCCAGCATGCCCGGACAGCCGATGGCTGTCCGGGCATGCTGGGAGTTGTAGTTTTGCAACAGCTGGAGGCACCCTGGTTGGGAAACGTGATGCCCCTTCCCATAAACATGCATTGAGGGGGCGGGGTGTGATGTCACACAGGGGCGGAGTCGTGACATCACTATACTCCGTCTCCGTGGTCGGGAGGCATTAGATTTGGAGTCTCCAGCGCTTCCTACAGTGCTAACAGGTGGGTGCTTCATGCTAGATTGTGGGGGTCCCCAGCGGCGGGACCCCCGCGATCAGACATCTTATCCCTACCCTTTGGATAGGGGATAAGAGGTCTTAGTGCCAGAGTACCCCTTTAAAGATATGCCACTGACACATGCTGAGAACATAAACAGTGTATATCTCTGAGGAAAAATATTACCTTGGACCATACACTGGTCATTAGCATGTATCATCTGCCAATTATTAAGATTCAGAAACAATATTTATGTTGATGGTTACAAAGATACATAACATATGTTCAAATAAAGTCTCTTTATTTTTTGCATAACACTGAACAATCTTTTATTTATGCACCCTGCATATAATATAAAGTGCATTCGGAAAGTCTTCAGACCCTTTCACTTTTTTCACAATAAGTTATGTTGCAGGCTTGTGCAAAAAAAAAAAAAAAATGTTTATATTCACAGGATATTCACAGTTGTCCCTCTGTGTTGTCTTGGCTGTGTGCTTAGGGTCATTGTCTTGTTGGAAGGTGACCCTTCACCTCAGTCTGAGGTCCAGAGCACTCGGGATCAGGTTGTGTATAGTATTACAAATTTGTTTTAGTAGAAAGTAGTTTTCTATTCTTAGATACCCCTTTTAGAATATTCCTGGACTTCGCTCCATTCAGCTTTCCTTTAACCCTCAACAATCTCCCTGTCCAAATTCGTGAAACCCCCCCCCCCCCCCCCCCCCCACAGTATGATGCTTTCACTACCATGCTTTACTGGATGAATGGTATTGAGCAGTGCCTGGTTTTTCTCAGAGAATCTTGTTTCTCACAGTCTAAGGCCATGTTCATACAGCCGATTCCATGTGGACATTCCGCACATCTGAATGATCCGACGGGCACTTCTGCATTAATTTATAGCCAATACACTTCAATGGGATTCTGCTGTCCCATTGCCACTGTCATTAAAACACATTTTTGCTACTGCACTCCTTATGGTAAATAAAATATCTTTCTAATGTACTTTGCTTAAAAAAAAAGAAGTTTTCTATGTTTCATTTATGTTTAAAAAAGCTGCCACTAGGTGTCTCCCTACTTATCCAGAACACATTTCCCCCATGTTTTGCACAGATATTGGACTCCTGCTGGCCTGGCAGAAGTCAAAAATCAAGAAATGCAGTGCTGAGTGGTGTGTGTGTGCAGCCTTAGCCAGTCATAGCTCATCTCACACTGAACTGCTCTGGGCTGTGTATAGGGAGGAAGTTCTCCCCTGTAAGGCTTCAGATGATGTCACAGTCTGCTGGGTAACGCCCCTTTCCAGTCTGTGAATCTGATTGAGACTGAGCAGAAAATACAGAGCAATATCAAGGTAGAAAACTAAAAAAATAATAAAAAATAAAGGCAGAAGGGGGTTTATCATGATGGGGGCAGTGAGCTGGGAGAATTATAAAATGTAATAAGATCATGAGAGGTACTCTTTAAAGTGAACTGGAATTAATGCAGAATTTTCATGCAGAATTCAGTGCAGAAAATCTGCCGTGTGAACCCGAGTCTTTTAGGTGCTGCAGTAAGGCTCGGTTCAGACTACGGAATCTCCGGGCAGAAAATTTCCACCCAGAGATTCCGAGTGACTGAATCAGTCGGCGCTAGGACCGCGCGGACACTGCAGTCTCCAATAGACTGCAATGTGTTCTGCGCGAATTTCCGCCTGAAGAAAGAGCAACCCCTTTCTTCAGGCGGCAATTTCCGTTCACAAATTCCGCTTCACAAATTCCAAAGTGTGAATTTGTGAACGGAAACCCATTCACTATGCCAGTGATCCCCAAACTGTGGCCCTCCAGATGTTGCAAAACTACAATTCCCAGCATGCCTGGACAGCCGTTGGCTGTCCAGGCATGCTGGGAGTTGTAGTTTTGCAACATCTGGAGGGCCACAGTTTGAGGACCACTGCACTACACAGTACATTTTAGCAAGCGGAATTTCCGCCTGCAATTTCAGAGAGGAATTGCAGGCGGAAATTCCGTAGTCTGAACCTAGCCTAATGGTTGAGGCTTTTCTCCTCCAAATACTTCGTTTGGTGGGGTGGTCAGCTCTAGGTCGAGCTCTGGTTGTTGCAAATTTCTTCCATATAAGTAATGGAAGGCCCCCTAAAGCAAAATTTATAGTGTCATCGCAAAAGGTCTGAATATTTATGTCCGAGCAAAATTTGAGTTTTTCCTTTTTTATAAGTTTGCAAACCATTCTAAAGTTTCTGTTTTCACATTAACATTATGGGGTACTGAGTGTAGATTAATGGGGATTTTTTTTTTTTTTTCTTCGAACAAGGCTTAACCTAACTAAATGTAAAAAAAGTGAAAGGGTCAAAAGACTTTTTGTATGCATTGTAAATACCATATAGATAAATTACAGCTTATTGGTTCTATTATATAATAAAACAAGAATATGAATATGTTACCTGTTTTCAGAAATATAGAAATCTTATGTCAATGTAATATATTATTTATCTGAAAAATAGACTTTCACCTTGAAAATACTTAGTGGCATAAATATATGATAAAACTGTCAGTACTATAGCTATAGAGGGTGCTGAAACTTTTTAGACCTTACAGTGATATTAAAGTTACATACGATTAAAAGAAACATATCTCTATGATCACCGGTTAAGGAGGTGTTTGTAGCTTTTTTGGGGGGGGGGGGGGGGGGGGGTAAAAAAGAGTTTGGATATTGTGCACATGTGAAACTAATTTCCGTAGTTTTTTTTAGTGTTGGCCTCCTTGACATCTGCAGCTGTAGATTCACTCCCCTCTATAGGTGGCGCTGTTACAGTCTGTCTCATGCACGCACACTTCATACAGCAGACCTGGTGGAAGCTTCTTGTTAAGGCCATCCCAGATGAATACAGTCAGGTTCTCTACAGAGCTGTAAGGAATATGTTGAAAAGTTATGGCAAATATATAAAAGAAGTGAAAACTCTTAATGCAGTGACTTCATTCTTATGGGATTAATGGGAGAATATCTTTATGGGACTAATATACTTAGAAATTAGAGATCAACAATTCCTTTCCCATGTATGGGTTAAAGGTTCCTCTCCATCTAGTATTCAAACATACTACACACCCATATTATATGGATCCCTAATACAGCACCCATAAACTCCTATGGACCAATACTATACTTTTCCCCTATTAACTATTCTAACCCCTCTCTCCACTCCACCCCCAGGTACATTAATAAGTCCCCCCTCTCTATCTACACTATCTTTCCCCTGTATGTTATAGTTTCCCTCCCCCAAGTCCCTAGTTTAAACACTCCTCCACCCTTCTAGCCATCTTCTCCCCAAGCAAAGCTGCACCCTCCCCATTGAGGTGCATCCCGTCCCTACGGTAGAGCCGGTAACCGACAGCGAAGTCGGCCCAGTTCTCTATGAACCCAAACCCTTCCTTCCTACACCAGCTTCTGAGCCACTTGTTTACCTCCCTAATCCCCCGCTGCCTCTCTGGTGTGGCTCGTGGTACAGGTAATATTTCAGAAAATACTACCTTGGAGGTCCTTGCCTTAGGCTTGCGGCCTAAGTCCCTGAAATCATTTTTAAGGACACTCCACCTACCTCTTACTTTGTCATTGGTGCCAATATGTACCATGACTGCTGGGTCCTCCCCAGCCCCTCCAAGCAATCTGTCAACCCGATCCGCGTTGTGCCAAACTCGAGCGCCAGGAAGACAACACACTGTTCGGCAATCCCGGTCTTTGTGACAGATCGCCCTGTCTGTCCCCCTAATAATAGAGTCCCCACTAGCAGTACCTGTCTGGCCTGCCTTGCACTTCTCCCTCCCTCCTTACTGGAGCAGACACCCCCCTGGTGGTCAGAGGCAGAGTCTTGCTGCAGTACTGCTAGTTCTGTAATGGCATCCCCCTCATCTGCCAACCGGGCAAACTTGTTGGGGTGTGCCAGTTCAGGACTAGCCTCCCTGCCACTTTTCCCTCTACCCCGTTTTCTAACTGTAACCCAGCTAGCTGCCTGACTGTCCTGCACCTCTGTCCCACTGTCCTCCCCCACATCTACCCCGGAGAGTACTTGCTCAGTGAGCAGGAGACTCCTCTCCGGGTTGTCAATCCATCTCAGTGTTGCCAGTTGCTCCTCTAGATCCAGGATCTGGGCTTCCAAATGAACAACTCGCACACATCTCACACAACAATGTGCACCCTCAAACTGCTGTTCAAGGATTGCATACATTGTGCAAGATGCACACTGGACTGCCAACATGGAGGCCATACTAGATTTGGGGATTGCAAAAATTAGTAATAAAAAAAACAAAACAATGAAATATTTCAATTAAACTCCCTGAATTTAAAGTCCCTTAATTTTAAGTCCCTCTCACTTATATACTTCACACTCTTTTGTATACAGACACACAATCACTAGCTCAAACAACCGCTTAGTATACTTTATTTTATAGTTACCAGATACCACCTCTCTCTTCCACTGCCTGGAAGTGAATGCAAGGGTGGAGGAGTGTTTAAACTAGGGACTGGGGGGGGGAGGGAACCTACAACGTAGAGGGGGAAGATAGAGATGGGGGACTTATTAACCCCTTAAGGACCGGGCGTTTTTCCATTTTTGTTCTTACGTTTTTTCCTCCTTACCTTTAAAAAATCATAACTCTTTATATTTTGCACCTAAAAATCTGTATTATGGCTTATGTTTTGCACCACCAATTCTACTTTGTAATGACATCAGTCATTTTACCCAAAAATCTACGGCGAAACGGGAAAAAAAATCATTGTGCGACAAAATTGGAAAAATACAGCCATTTTGTAACTTTTGGGGGCTTCTGTTTCTACACGGTACATTTTTCGGTAAAAATGACACCTTCTCTTTATTCTGTAGGTTCATACGGTTAAAATGATATCCTACTTATATAGGTTTGATTTTGTCGGACTTCTGGAAAAAATCATAACTACATGCAGGAAAATGTATACGTTTAAAATTGTCATCTTCTGACCCCTATAACTTTTTTATTTTTCCGTGTTCAGGGTGCTATGAGGGTTCATTTTTTGCGCCGTGATCTGAAGTTTTTGTCAGTATCATTTTTGCATTGATCTGACTTTTTGATTGCTTTTTATTCATCTTTTCATGATATAAAAAGTGACCAAAAATACGCTATTTTGGACTTTGGAATTTTTTTCCACGTACACCATTGACCGTGCGGTTTAATTAGTGGTATATGTTTTTTATTCAGGCATTTCCGCACGCGGCGATACCACATATGTTTATTTTTGTTTTTATTTACACTGTTTTTTTTATTATTGGAAATGCCGGGTGATTCAAACTTTTATTAGGGGAAGGGATAATTGAAAGGGTTAATGATTTTTTTTTACACTTATCTTTTGCAATATTATAGCATTATAACATTGCATTTACTGATCTTTAACTGTGTTCAATGCATCTCCATAGGGATGCAATGATCAGTGTTTTCGGCGATTGATTGCTCAAGCCTGGATCTCAGGCTTGAAGCATTCAATCGGCGATCGGACTGCAGGAAGGAAGGTAAGAGATCTTCCTCCTATAGTACAGCTGTTCGGGATGCCGCGATTATACTGCGGCGATCCCGAACAGCTCCCTGAGCTAGCCGGGCACTTTTACTTTCACTTTCAGCCGCGTGGCTCAGTTTTGAGCGCGCGGCTAAAGGGTTAATAGCGCGCTATTAGAGGCGGGTCCCGGCTTCACTATGACGCCGGGCCCGCCGTGATATGATGCGGGGTCACCGTGGGTCCCCGCATTACATCACAGGAGTGGGACCAAGGACGTACTCATACTTCCTTGGTCCTTAAGGGGTTAATATACCTGGGGTTAGAATAGTTAATAGGGATTGGCTTCATAGAGAGAAAAACATACACCTTTGGATAGGGGATAATATGTTTTTCCCCGGAATATCCCTTTAACCTCTTCACACTGTGGAATTTCCATCTTAAAATAACAATCTAAAATTCCGTCAGATCTGACCTTGAACTTGCTCAATGTTCTGGCGGAATCTGCGTTGCAGACATTGCCGTCTTTTGCAACTACAATGTCCAGGTAATCCTAGCACAGACTGATTTAGACGACGCTGGCCACAGTCTGAATCTCCAACTGGAATTTTTCCAGCCGTGGATTCTGGAGTGTGAACCCAGCCTTAGTCAGTGCTCTGCAGGGCTTCCAGTTCCTGTTATTCAACCTGACACATGATAAAGAAGCCTCTATTTTGTGTTCTCACACTTTTACCACTACTGGCATTCAAAATATTTCTTACATTTTTTAAGACAGTTCAAACTGAGACTGACAGACTTCCACTGCCCCAGCATTCGGAACATTTTGTGGCTGCGGGGGGGTCATGATGTCACGGCCATGCCCCTCATGATGTCATGCCACACTCCCTCAATGCAAGTCTATGGGAGGGGGTGTGCAAGCCGCCACGCTCCCTCCCATAGAATTGCATTGAGGGGGTGTGGCATGACATCACAAGGGTGTGACCGTGATGTCATGACCCCCACAGCCCACACCCAGAGTTCGGAACAAAATGTTCCGAACGCTGGGACAGTGGAGTACCCCTTTAAATGCGTCAGATTTATCACAGTGTATCAGGCTTATCGATAAATCTAGTGCATCAGAAAACTTCTAGTTTAAGTTTAGACCTGCTATTAGTTAGCTTAAATGTGCACCAGAATTTGGGGCAATTTTTGGCACACATTAAGCCTCGCCCTGTCCCATGATGCTATGTCACCTTTAGATCAGTAAACTATAGTAAAAGTGTCAGAAATGCATAGTAAGAGCCAGAAGTCAAGTAGAACGTTACTTAGTAAATCTGGTCTAAGGTATAAGAACAAGGGTCTAAAACTCGCGGCCCATGGAATGAAATTTTGCGACTACAGCTTCAGGCACCTATGTCAAAATAGGCCCAGAGGCACCCCAAGGTGCCCTGCTGCATAGGCCGCCAGGTGCTTGCACTGCATCTGCCAGTGCGACCACTGTCACAGAACACTGACCGAGGTCACGAGTGGTGTTAATAGAGCTTGTAGTGGTGTGACCGCTGCCTCACATCGGACGTAGAGCTTGTATGCTCGTACATCGGTGGGCAGAGTCTAGCTGCGCCAAGCTGATTATATATGAAGGGCACATGATGGGGGCATTATATGTGAGGGGCACATGCGGCCCATCCTCCCCCAGCCGCTACCTCCAGTGGCCCCAAAATAATTTGAGTTTGAGCCCCCTGTATTCCTATTATGGAATCTTGGCAGAACACAAACTTTTCTCCATCCAGCTCTAACTCACATATTAGATTTTTAGGAAAATATATTTAGATAAAGAACTTTAATAAAGCTGAATTTTTATACAAAGCCATGTTTCAACTAAGCCTCTCCTATAAAATAGAAATAGTTAAAAATGCATAGGAAACCTTGCATTTTGAGGCAAAACTAAATACCATCAAATTATACCCATTTAATTGTATGTCTTCTAGGTATATGCAACAACAAATGTGGATGATGGTTGCAACCAAATCTACCTGATCCGACTGCGGACCAATATATGGAGGGCTGTTATAACCGATTAACCAAATCTACCTCACACGAATGCTCACTCTGACACTCACCTTACAACAGTTTTGAAGTAGGGAACATCACGGTCCAGATTTTTATGATCCAAAGGAATCATTATAGCCTCCTGTAGAGGGAAGAGCATTTATTCAGATTATTGAGGAATTAATAGAGCCTGGCTCAGAGAGGTAAAATGTATGTAATCTAACAAATTCAGGTTATTTTCTATATTTTTCAAGGTGTCCATAATAAAGGACATCTACAGTCAAAAGAAGTGCATGGGACAGCTAATAAAAGGGCACTGAACCAAAGGGCAGGTCCTGCACACGGTGTTTACTTTCCAGCTGAATTAGTCAACTAAGCACACAGTGTGACAGAAGTCATGTTAAAGAGTAGCTCCCACCATCCTTTCCTTTTTTTTTTTTCTGTCCCTGCCTATTGCCGATCTATCCCTAACCCCCTCCCTGCTTTTAAAATTTTATCTACTATATTAAAAATGCCCTTTTGTCTGCCTGGTAATGTGCTCACTACCAGGCAGACTTCCCCAGCAGGCACGATGTCACTGATGCCTGCTGGGGCCGACACTTCCGCCCTTAGCTCATTTATACCGGGTGCCTTCAGCTGTTTCACTGCACTAAAGAAAGCGATGGGCACCGCTGAAATAATGAACGTGGGTGCAAGGAGGTCGCCCAAACATTACATAATTGAAAAAAGGAGAAAAAGACTGGCAACCACAAAAAATGCACACCACCATATGTACAAATGAATATAAATATTACTTTATTAGAAAAACCACAAAGGGAGACCATTTTTTTGTGTTTTTTGGTATTTTTTGTGTGAGGGCATTGCTCATATAATATCTATTCGCTATTTATATTGTTGTATTTATTTTTTGTGGACTTGGCAGGGTTTATTTGTATTGACCTTGTGGGCAGTTTTCTACCGACACGCTATTCAGCGTCGGTTAGGGGGTTGAGGTAGGGTTACATCACTTCTCTCTGTACATTTATTTGTGTTTTTAAGTGTTTTTAAGATGGTCTCTCCCTTTGTGGTTTTTCTAATAAAGTAATATTTATATTCATTTGTACATATGGTGGTGTGCATTTTTTGTGGTTGCCAGTCTTTTTCTCCTTTTTTCAATTCAGCTGTTTCACCACTACAACTCCCAGCTTTCCCTGACATCTATTGGCTGTCAGGGCATGCTGGGAGTTGTAGTGGAGAAACAACTGGAGGCACCCTGTGGTGAAAACAGTACCTCCGAACCCCGCCGTGCAACCCGCTATCCCCTCCCGAACCCCGCCGTGCAATCCGCTATCCCCTCCTGAACCCCGCCGTGTAACTCGCTATCCCCTCCCGAATCCCGCCGTGCAACCCACTATCTCCCACCCCCTCCCCCCAAAAAAGACTAAAGTGCAGGGTTTACACTCACACCGGGAGCCGGGGCCGGCGTGCACCCTTATAGTTCAAAGCGCTCGCTCCCGCCTGTCTGATTGACAGGCAGGGAGCAAGCACAGCCTGACTGAATTCGGACCGATGCCCATCCGGGATCAGTTCGAATTCATCTGTGACGTCACAGCAGGCTGCAGCTGGTCACTAGGAGGGAGACCCCTAGTGGCCGGATTTCAAAATTAAAATAAAGTATTTTAATTTAAAAAGAAAAAGTTAAAGTATATTAGAAATATGTTGTAGTACATCAGTACTACAACATATAAAAAAAAAAGTTCATGACAGTGCCCATTTAAAGGAAATATTCCATGCAGAAAAATCTGCCATTATGCCCAGACGGCCAGAATAAAAAACAAACTGGACTCCCCTGCTGGTGCTCCCTTGGTGTCCCGGTATCGCCGCTCCAGTTCTCCGGTGGTGACTTCTTCCTGGTTGTCCGTGGCTGAGGCGGGACATCTCTGTGGCCAGTGATTAGCTGTGCCGCAGTGTGATGTTTTGACCACGAACAACCAGGAAGAAGACTCCACCGGAGAACTGGAGCAGCAGCAGGTAAGTCCCGTTTGCCACTTGGGCATAATGGCAGAAGACTTTTCTACTTTGGATATCTCCTTTAACCCCTTAACGACGCAGGACGTAAATGTACGTCCTGGCGACGTGGTACTTAACGCACCAGGACGTACATTTACGTCCTGAGCATAACCACGGGCATCGAAGCGATGCCGGCATCATGCGCGGCAGTTCCCGGCTGTGGATCGCAGCCAGGGACCCGCCGGTAATGGCGCACCCGCGATCCCGCGGATGTCCGCCATTAACCCCTCAGATGCCGTGATCAATACCGATCACGGCATCTGCAGCATCGCGGTCACTTAACAGGATGATCGGATCGCCCGCAGCGCTGCCGCGGCGATACAATCATCCTGCACGGCAGACGGAGGTCCCCTCACCTGGCTCCGCTGTCTTTCGGGAGTCTTCTGCTCTGCCTTCCCGCAGACCAGAGCAGAAGATGACTGATAACCCTGATCAGTGCTATGTCCTATACATTGCACTGAACAGGATTAGCAATCGAGTGATTGCTTTAAATAGTCCCCTATGGGGACTATAAGAGTGTAAAAATAAAAGTAAAAAAAGTAAAAAAATAAAGTAAAAAAAATGTGAAAAACCCCCTCCCCCAATAAAAACATAAATTGTCCCATTTTCCCTATTTTACCCCAAAAAGTGTAAAAAATTTATTTTATATACATATTTGGTATCGCCGTGTGCGTAAATATCCGATCTATTAAAATAAAATGTAAATTATCCCGTACGGTGAATGTGTGAACGTAAAAAAAAAAAAAAAAAATTTCAAAAATAGCTGCTTTTTTATAACATTTTATTCCCAAAAAATGTATAAAAAATGTAATAAAAGTTTTGTATAAGCAAATATGGTATTAATAAAAAGTACAGATCACGGCGCAAAAAATTAGCCTTCATAATGCCGCTTATACGGAAAAATGAAAAAGTTATAGGTCTTCAAAATAGGGGGATTTTAAACGTACTAATTTGGTTAAAAAGTTTGCGATTTTTTTTAAGCGCAACAGTAATAGAAAAGTGTATAATCATGGGTATCATTTTAATCATATTGACCCAGAGCATAAAAAACACGTCATTTTTACCGTAAATTGTACGCCGTGAAAACAAAACCTTCCAAAATTTGCAAAATTGCGGTTTTCGTTTTAATTTCCCCACACAAATAGTATTTTTTTGGTTGCGCCATACATTTTATGGTAAAGTGAGTGATGGCATTACAACGGACAACTGGTCGCGCAAAAAAAAAGCCCTCATACTAGTCTGTGGATGAAAATATAAAAAAGAGTTATGATTTTTTGAAGGGGAGGAGGAAAAAACGAAAACGTAAAAATAAAATTGTCTGAGTCCTTAAGGTCCAAATGGGCTGAGTCCTTAAGAGGTTAAAGGCTTCAGGAAGATGCCCTGTTGGTGGTGCCCCTGTTTTATGGTAAAGTGAAAAAATGTGAGTTAAAGGGGTATTCTCATTTCAGCAAGTTATCCCCTATCCACAAAATAGGGGGATAACTTGCTGATCAGTGGGGGTTCGGCTGATTCCCAGTATACAGTAAAATGAACGGAGCAGGCTACTTGTGTCCATAGAGAATGAGCGGAATAGTAGCCTTGCATGAGTGCTCTGCAATTTGACTGTGTTATGGGGACTGGCTTCCTGCAGACGGACTGATCCTCAAGTAAATAGGGGGAAAACTTGCTAAAGTACCCTTTTAAGTTACTTTCTCTTAATCATAGAAGCCAATGAGAACACGATTTAGGCTAGGTTCACACTACATTTTCTCCCATACGGGAGCGCATACGGCAGGGGGGAGCTAAAACCTCGCGCTCCCGTATGCCTTCGTATGCGCTCCCGTATGTCATTCATTTCAATGAGCCGGCCGGAGTGAAACGTTCGGTCCGGTCGGCTCATTTTTGCGCCGTATGCGCTTTTACAACCGGACCTAAAACTGTGGTCAAGCACGGTTTTAGGTCCGGTTGTAAAAGCGCATACGGTGCAAAAATGAGCCGACCGAACGTTTCACTCCGGCCGGCTCATTGAAATGAATGACATATGGGAGCGCATACGAAGGCATACGGGAGCGCGAGGTTTTAGCTCCCCCCTGCCGTATGCGCTCCCGTATGGGAGAAAACGTAGTGTGAACCCACCCTTACATTGATTTCTATGGAGTGTAACTCCATTAATAGATGAGGACATCTACTGTATCTATAAGATAAACCTGCATGCACAGGGTTGGGTATACAATAGTCTACAAATTCCCAAAGACAACCCTAAGAAACCATTACCTCCATGTATTTCTTCAAGTCGGTCAGATTCATCACCATCCCAGTGACCGGGTCAATCTGCAAGAGAAGGAACAGTAAAAAGTTGAGTTAGTTTAGAGAAGAACTTTATTATCTACTAAACATCTGCCTCCATTTCTTTGCATTGAAATCAATTTTACTATGCAAAATATTATCATGGAAGAAGTTATATGAGGTTGTTGTTTTTTAGTGTCTCTTTGTATATTATTTTTATTTCGGAGTAAATGAGGGGTTTTCCTGCTTTTGATTGAGTATAAAAGCCAAAACTTTAATTATATTTTCAACCAACCCCAATGACTGCAGCACAGACGTGAACTGGCAGCGAAATGGCAAGCCAATCTGCTGTAGGTGTAGAGCTAATGCTGCTAAATTCTAATTATTAAAGGGTTACTCCGCTGCTCAGTGTTTGGAACAAACTAAATGCTGGAGCTGGCAGCTCGTGACATCATAGCCCCGCCCCCTCATGATGTCACACCCTGCCCCCCCTCAATGCAAGTCTATGGGAGGGGGCGTGACGGCAGTCACGCCCCCTCCCATAGACTTGCATTAAGGGGCAGGGCGTGATGTCATGAGGGGGCGGGGCTATGACATCACAAGCTGCCCCTTTAAAGTACCCCTTTAATTGTTCCAAATACTCGAGCGTAGGGCTGGGTGGTATACCGGTTCATACCAAATACCGAAATTTTTGTGCTGCACGATATGAATTTTAACCCATACCGCAATACCGGTTTGGCCCCTCCCCCTCGGGAATGAATGAATCAGCCCAGCGTTGCGCTGTCCCCATCGGAGAACAAATCCTATGTGACCTGCGAGCGCTGTTCTGTCCAATTAATTATTAGCCCAGCCCAGCGCTGTCCCCATCAAGGAACTACTCACATGTCACCCGCATGCGCTGCCCTCCTTGTCCTGTTTGTTGGGGCCGCCGGCGCTGACACTCTATACCAGTGGTCTCCAACCTGCAGACCTCCAGATGTTGCAAAACTACAACTCCCAGCATGCCCGGACAGCTTTTGCAACATCTAGAGGTCTGCAGGTTGGAGACCACTGCTCTATACTGTGCGGTATCCCTATGCCCGGGCTGCAAAAAAGAAACAAAAAAAACTTTCTCACCTCCTGTTGGTCCGGTACCGGCCTCACTTGTTTCCTGGGGACGGGAATGTCGGACAGCTATCAGCCTATCACCGGTCGCAGCGATGTTCCGCCTTGGCCAGTGATAGGCTGAGCCCACTGTCATGTAAGAAGCCGGCTTCTTACATGACAGTGGGCTCAGCCTATCACCGGCCGAGGCGGAACATCACTATGGTTGGTGATAGGCTGACATCTCTCCGACGTTCCCGTCCCCAGGGTACGGCCGACGTAGGTGCGTTAAAGTTTATTTTGTTTACCTTTTGCAGCCCGGGTATAGGGATACCGCACAGTATAGAGCGCCACCGTCGGCGGCCGCAACAAACAGGACGAGGAGGGCAGCGCATGCGGGTGATATGTGAGTAGTACCCCGATGGGGATGTGGGCTGATAATTAATATGGGGGTGGGGGGGGGGGGGTGGCTAGGAAATACCGTTATATACCGTGGAACCACCAAAAGTTTAAAAAATACTGTGATACACACATTTGGTCATACCGCCCAGCCCTACGCAAGCGTTCGAATAGTTTGTACCAAACGCTGATCAGCGGAGTATTCCGGAGTTAAAATTAGGAAGAATCACAGTAAGAGTTATATAAGAGAAAAAAAAAAGAATATTTTGGTGACAAATAAAAAAATTTAGTTAACATAAATCTGTGTGTTTTTACAAAGAATGTTGGGTAGTGCTAGCTATAGTAGATATAGGATTATGCCTAGAATCTTTACTGTAAAACATAAATAAAAAAATCACTTACTTCTCCTCGTACAGTGACGATCACTAGAAAGAGCAAAAACAAGTAAATTTGGTAGGTTACATAGGCCTTATAGTAATATTGCTACCAGATGTTGGCTACATTCCTTCCTGCCAATAGTCTAAATGAACATTTGGGCCCCAGACTTGCTGTCTCGAGCTGTTTGCAGTGTAAAAGTGTCCTTGTTTTCTTTCTCAACCGCTAATGTTGTGAAACAAAGTGGGTTCTTTCACACCAATTTACTCCCAGTGGCCTGAATTCGGATCATTGTCATTTTTTTTTACTTGTTCTGCCCAAATTTTCTTATCATTGCCTTTAACCATTAGTCATGGTTAGTCATTAACTTTCTATTTTCTTTTGTGGCCCACTTTGAGAGCAAGATATGGTTTAGCTTAAAGGGGTATTCCAGGAAAAAACTTTTTTTTATATATATCAACTGGCTGCAGAAAGTTAAACAGATTTGTAAATTACTTCTATTAAAAAATCTTAATCCTTTCAGTACTTATGAGCTTCTGAAGTTAAGGTTGTTCTTTTCTGTCTAAGTAAGCTCTGATGACACGTGTCTCGGGAAACGCCCAGTTTAGAAGCAAATTCCCATAGCAAACCTCTTCTAAACTGGGCGTTACTTAGACAGAAAAGAACAACCTAAACTTCAGAAGCTCATAAGTACTGAAAGGATTAAGATTTTTTAATAGAAGTAATTTACAAATCTGTTTAACTTTCTGGAGCCAGTTGATATATAAAAAAAAGTTTTTCCTGGATAACCCCTTTAAAGGATTAAAGAAGCCATGACCAAAGTGGATGTTATATGCCTCCTTACAAGCTCCCATTTGACTCAATAACAATGCAGAGACATTTACTACTCTTCTTGCATGTACTATAGAGTGTGGGCTGCTCTGACCATCATTCAAGGTTAGAACTTCCATGTGTTATACAGGGGTAAGAGTAAACATTAATCCCGTATTCATCTGCAATATTAAAAAATTTAGACTAATGGTGGGTCTACATTCATGACCCCCCTTTCCAAAATCCTTCTCACTCTGTAGAACCCTGTACTTCCCATAAGCCAATTAATGTTATTTCATTTTTGGGAAATGTGTAATACGTTATTTCACCTGCAGAGGTGCTGCAGGAAAACTGGACACTTGCTGCTGGGTTCCCCCACATTGGTAATCCATCTAACAGAACAAAAGAAGTAACCTAAATATTTGGGTTTATATGCCACATACATTACCGCACAAAAAAAACTTAGGGGTCTAAGTGTGGAATGTAAAAAATTCTTCCTTCAAGGATTATGAGGCATAAAATTACATCCACCAGCCCGATTGACATCGTGGACTCTGAAATCTACACGTTTTGACTGCGGTCTTTATCGTGCCCATGACTAAGACTGTTTGAGTGCAGTCGAAACGTGTTGGTTTCAGCCTCCTCGGCAATAACAAATAGGAGAAAGGATGTATTTTCTACCCTTTGCACTTGATGGATCCCGAGGTGTTTTTGTTCATTCTAACCTGTTGAAGCCAGGAGAGGGATCCATGCTGGAGTCTTTATGTCAGCCTACCTGGGGAACAAAGCTGTACTATCTGTTCATTTCTAACAACATATATTACTGCCCCTGAACGCTTTTGTACAGGAACGACTTCAGACAGTATCACTCAATGTGCAGAGATTATCTTAACTTTGTAAGTTTATACAGTAGAAAGCAGTTCACACTGGTCCATTGTTTTATGCAAGAGACAGTTTTGCCCTAACTGGGGAAAAGCATAAGCTGCCTCCTGAGTTCAAGCATAAGCTGCCTCTTGAGTTCAAGCATAAGCTGTCTCCTGAGTTCAAGCATAAGCTGTCTCCTGAGTTCAAGCATAAGCTGTCTCCTGAGTTCAAGCATAAGCTGTCTCCTGAGTTCAAGCATAAGCTGCCTCCTGAGTTCAAGCATAAGCTGCCTCCTGAGTTCAAGCATAAGCTGCCTCCTGAGTTCAAGCATAAGCTGCCTCCTGAGTTCAAGCATAAGCTGCCTCCTCAGTTCAAGATGAAAAAGCCGACAGACCAGAATAACCAGACAACATAGACCGCTATATAGTTATCTTCTCACCTCGGTAATTGTGACCATGTCCATTAGGATTGTTACACTTGCCAAAAATCTTTTTATTTTCCTCATCAGAAAGAGTATTGCTGTAAAAGATAGAAAACGGATGATCAAAAAAGCATTGGAATAGTTAATAGAGAAGCTTTACATCAACCTGTCAGACCAATGGGCACCTGAACCATAGGTTGGATTTGTCACTAGATATAGTGACTAGTTATAGAGTACTAGTATAGATATAGAGTACTAGTTTGTCTCTTCTTCTAGCTTAGAGATTACCTCACAATATACACACGGTTAGGTTATAACAGTGGTCTCAAACTGTGGCCCTCCAGATGTTGCAAAACTTCGACTCCCAGCATGCCCGGACAGCCAGGGACAGTTTGAGACCACTCAGGTATAACATTTAATACACTGCCCAATGCCCAAATATCAATTGGTTCAGACTGCAGAGGGCACAAGCAGGTGGTGCAGACTTGCTAATTGTCTCCAGGACAAGATCCGTCGCCACAGCTCATTCGGCACAAAGCTCAAAGGCTGCCATGTGTCAGGCATTGGGTTGGTTTATGGGACATGGGTACCACCTTATGTGATGGTAGTGGTCATGGTGTGGTGCAATTATTTGTCCTTTGTATAGTGGTGATAATAGTTTGTGTATAATGTTTTTTTTATATAACAGTATGATGGTCACTGCAATAGTAATATGTCGTCCTGGTGTGGAGTTATTACTTTATGTGAAAATCCTGTGCACACCCCTGGTGAGGGGCGATGCATACACAATGTGTAGACAAAAATCCTCACACCGGCCCTGGTAGGCTACAGTCCTCTGAGGGAGTCACAGCAGCACACACTTGTTGTGGATGTTGTAGTTTTCTTCCGTACCTGCTCCATCTATGGTGCATCAGGAAATATATATATATATATATATATATATATACGGTATATATATATATAAAAAATATATAGTTACCACCCCTTAAAGGAGTACGAGAGCCCCAAAGAGTGTCTGATGGTAAGGGGGCGCAACCTCTGGCACCCCCAACAATCTTCAGAACGAGCCCTGACTCTCTTTGTTGCATGGAGCAGTGGGTCAGCCAGCACTCCATGCATTGTCTATGGGAGCGCTGGAGATATCTGAGTACAGCGGTTGGGTATGTCCAGCGCTTCCATAGACCATGCATTTAGCTTGTGTGTTGTATCTGAGAGTTGTCACGCTCGGCTGGCAGGAGGTGGATCCTCTGTGCCAGAGAGGGATTGGCGTGGACCGTGCTGGTGGACCGGTTCTAAGTTGCTACTGGTATTCACCAGAGCCCGCCGCAAAGCGGGATGGTCTTGCAGCGGCGGTAGCAACCAGGTCGTATCCACCAGCAACGGCTCAACCTCTCTGACTGCTGAAGATAGGCGCGGTACAAGGGAGTAGACAAGAGCAAGGTCGGACGTAGCAGAAGGTCGGGGCAGGCAGCAAGGATCGTAGTCAGGGGCAACGGCAGGAGGTCTGGAACACAGGCTAGGAACACACAAGGAAACGCTTTCACTGGCACAATGGCAACAAGATCCGGCGAGGGAGTGCAGGGGAAGTGAGGTATAAATAGGGAGAGCACAGGTGAACACACTAATTAAGCCAACTGCGCCAATCAGTGGCGCAGTGGCCCTTTAAATCGCAGAGACCCGGCGCGCGCACGCCCTAAGGAGCGGGGCCGCGCGCGCCGGGACAAGACCGATGGAGAGCGAGTCAGGTACGGGAGCCGGGGTGCGCATCGCGAGCGGGCGCCTCCCGCATCGCGAATCGCATCCCGGCTGGGAGAGGTATCGCAGCGCACCCGGTCAGCAGGTCTGACCGGGGCGCTGCAATTGCGAGGATGTTGCGAGCGCTCCGGGGAGGAGCGGGGACCCGGAGCGCTCGGCGTAACAGTACCCCCCCCCCCCTTGGGTCTCCCCCTCTTCTTGGAGCCTGAGAACCTGAGGACAAGACTTTTGTCTAGGATGTTGTCCTCAGGTTCCCAGGATCTCTCTTCTGGACCACAGCCTTCCCAATCCACCAAGAAATTTTTTTTTCCTCTGACCGTCTTGGAGGCCAGTATCTCCTTCACGGAGAAGACGTCAGAAGAACCGGAAACAGGAGTGGGAGAAACAAGTTTGGGAGAGAAGCGGTTGATGATGAGTGGTTTAAGGAGAGAGACATGGAAGGCATTGGGAATACGAAGAGAAGGAGGAAGAAGGAGTTTGTAAGAGACAGGATTAATCTGGCACAAGACTTTGAAAGGACCAAGATAGCGTGGTCCCAGTTTGTAACTGGGGACACGAAAGCGGACATATTTAGCGGAGAGCCATACCTTGTCTCCGGGAGCAAAAATGGGGGGAGTTCTTCTTTTCTTATCGGCAAACCTTTTCATGCGGGATGAAGCCTGTAAAAGAGAATTTTGGGTCTCTTTCCATATGGTGGAAAGATCACGAGTCACTTCATCCACAGCGGGCAAACCAGAGGGCAAGGGGGTAGGGAGGGGGGGAAGAGGGTGACGGCCGTACACCACGAAAAATGGGGACTTAGCAGAAGATTCAGAGACTCTGAAGTTGTATGAGAATTCGGCCCATGGTAGAAGATCTGCCCAGTCATCCTGGCGGGAGGAAACAAAATGCCGTAAATAGTCACCCAGGACCTGGTTAATTCTTTCTACTTGCCCATTGGATTGGGGATGATAAGAAGAAGAAAAGTTTAATTTAATCTTGAGCTGTTTACAGAGGGCCCTCCAGAATTTAGACACGAATTGGACGCCTCTATCCGAGACGATCTGCGTGGGCAAACCGTGAAGACGAAAAATGTGTACAAAAAATTGTCTTGCCAACTGAGGCGCTGAAGGAAGACCAGGAAGAGGAATAAAATGTGCCATCTTGGAAAATCGATCAACGACCACCCAAACAACAGTGTTGCCACGGGATGGGGATAAGTCTGTAATAAAGTCCATACCAATCAGTGACCAAGGCTGTTCGGGGACAGGCAGAGGATGAAGGAGACCAGCAGGCTTCTGGCGAGGAGTCTTATCCCGGGCACAGACAGTACAGGCCCGCACAAAATCAACAACATCCGTCTCCAGAGTCGGCCACCAATAGAAACGAGAGATGAGTTGCAAGGATTTTTTGATGCCCGCATGGCCTGCGAGGTGGGAGGAGTGTCCCCATTTGAGAATCCCGAGACGCTGGCGTGGAGAAACGAAGGTCTTCCCTGGAGGAGTTTGCCTGATGGAGGCTGGAGAAGTGGAGATCAGACAGTCACGAGGAATGATGTGTTGCGGAGAGACCTCTACTTCCGAGGCATCCGAGGAACGAGAGAGGGCATCGGCCCTAATGTTCTTGTCGGCAGGGCGAAAATGAATTTCAAAGTTAAAACGGGCAAAGAACAACGACAACCTGGCCTGGCGAGGGTTCAGCCGTTGGGCAGACTGGAGATAGGAGAGATTCTTGTGATCGGTGTATATGATAACTGGAAATTTTGATCCCTCCAGCAGATGCCTCCATTCCTCAAGCGCCAATTTAATGGCCAGTAGTTCTCGATCCCCGATGGAGTAGTTTCTCTCCGCCGGAGAGAAGGTCCTAGAAAAAAAACCACAAGTAACAGCATGCCCGGAAGAATTTTTTTGTAGAAGGACAGCTCCAGCTCCCACTGAGGAGGCATCTACCTCCAATAGGAAGGGTTTAGATGGGTCAGGTCTGGAGAGCACGGGAGCAGAAGAAAAGGCAGACTTGAGACGTTTAAATGCGTCTTCCGCTTGGGGAGACCAGGACTTGGGATTGGCATTTTTCTTGGTTAAAGCCACGATAGGAGCCACAATAGTGGAAAAGTGTGGAATAAATTGTCTGTAATAATTGGCGAACCCCAAAAAACGTTGGATAGCACGGAGTCCGGAGGGGCGTGGCCAATCTAAGACGGCAGAGAGTTTATCTGGGTCCATTTGTAATCCCTGGCCAGAGACCAAGTATCCTAGGAAAGGAAGAGATTGACATTCAAACAGACATTTCTCCATTTTGGCATAAAGTTGATTGTCTCGAAGTCTCTGAAGAACCATGCGGACATGCTGGCGGTGTTCTTCTAAGTTGGCAGAAAAAATCAGAATATCGTCCAGATAAACCACAACACAGGAATATAAGAGATCACGAAAAATTTCATTAACAAAGTCTTGGAAGACGGCAGGGGCGTTGCACAGGCCAAAGGGCATGACCAGATACTCAAAGTGTCCATCTCTGGTGTTAAATGCAGTCTTCCATTCGTCCCCCTCCCTGATGCGGATGAGATTATAAGCACCTCTTAAGTCCAGTTTGGTAAAGATGTGGGCACCTTGAAGGCGATCAAAGAGTTCTGAGATAAGAGGTAGGGGGTAGCGGTTCTTTACCGTGATTTTATTAAGTCCGCAGTAATCAATGCAAGGACGTAGGGAGCCATCTTTTTTGGACACAAAAAAAAATCCAGCTCCGGCAGGAGAGGAGGATTTGCGGATAAACCCCTTTTTTAAATTTTCCTGGATGTATTCAGACATAGCAAGAGTCTCTGGAGCAGACAGAGGATAAATTCTGCCCCGGGGTGGAGTAGTACCCGGGAGGAGGTCAATAGGACAGTCATAAGGCCTGTGAGGAGGTAAAGTCTCAGCTTGCTTTTTGCAAAACACGTCAGCATAGTCCATATAAGCCTTAGGAAGACCGGTTACAGGGGGAACCACAGGGTCACGGCAGGGAGTACTGGGAACCGGTTTAAGACAGTCCTTGAAACAAGAAGTACCCCAGCTCTTGATTTCTCCTGTGGACCAATCAAGGGTTGGGGAATGGCGTTGAAGCCACGGTAGTCCAAGAAGAATTTCGGAAGTGCAATTGGAGAGGACCAAAAACTCAATTTTTTCGTGATGAGGTCCGATGCACATTAGGAGAGGTTCCGTGCGGTAACGCACGGTACAGTCCAATCTTTCATTGTTAACACAATTGATGTAGAGGGGTCTGGCGAGACTGGCCACCGGGATGTTGAACCTGTTGATGAGAGAGGCCAAAATAAAATTTCCTGCAGACCCGGAATCCAAGAAGGCCATAGTAGAGAAGGAGAAGGTAGAGGAAGATATCCGCACAGGCACAGTAAGGCGTGGAGAAGCAGAGTTGACATCAAGAACTGTCTCACCTTTGTGCGGAGTCAGCGTACGTCTTTCCAGGCGGGGAGGACGGATAGGACAATCCTTCAGGAAGTGTTCGGTACCGGCACAGTACAGGCACAGATTCTCCATGCGGCGTCGTGTCCTCTCTTGAGGTGTCAAGCGAGACCGGTCAACTTGCATAGCCTCCACGGCGGGAGGCACAGGAACGGATTGCAGAGGACCAGAGGAGAGAGGAGCCGGGGAGAAAAAACGCCTCGTGCGAACAAAGTCCATATCCTGGCGGAGCTCCTGACGCCTTTCGGAAAAACGCATGTCAATGCGGGTGGCCAGATGAATAAGTTCATGCAGGTTAGCAGGAATTTCTCGTGCGGCCAGAACATCTTTAATGTTGCTGGATAGGCCTTTTTTAAAGGTCGCGCAGAGGGCCTCATTATTCCAGGATAATTCGGAGGCAAGAGTACGGAATTGGATGGCGTACTCGCCAACAGAAGAATTACCCTGGCCCAGGTTCAGCAGGGCAGTCTCAGCAGAAGAGGCTCGGGCAGGTTCCTCAAAGACACTTCGAATCTCCGTGAAGAAGGAGTGTACAGAGGCAGTGACGGGGTCATTGCGGTCCCAGAGCGGTGTGGCCCATGACAGAGCTTTCCCAGACAGAAGGCTGACTACGAAAGCCACCTTAGACCTTTCAGTAGGAAACTGGTCCGACATCATCTCCAAGTGCAGGGAACATTGCGAAAGAAAGCCACGGCAAAACTTAGAGTCCCCATCAAATTTATCCGGCAAGGATAATCGTAGGCCGGAAGCGGCCACTCGCTGCGGAGGAGGTGCAGGAGCTGGCGGAGGAGATGATTGCTGAAGCTGTGGTAGTAGCTGCTGTAGCATCACGGTCAGTTGAGACAGCTGGTGGCCTTGTTGCGCTATCTGTTGCGACTGCTGGGCGACCACCGTGGTGAGGTCGGCGACAACTGGCAGTGGAACTTCAGCGGGATCCATGGCCGGATCTACTGTCACGCTCGGCTGGCAGGAGGTGGATCCTCTGTGCCAGAGAGGGATTGGCGTGGACCGTGCTGGTGGACCGGTTCTAAGTTGCTACTGGTATTCACCAGAGCCCGCCGCAAAGCGGGATGGTCTTGCTGCGGCGGTAGCAACCAGGTCGTATCCACCAGCAACGGCTCAACCTCTCTGACTGCTGAAGATAGGCGCGGTACAAGGGAGTAGACAAGAGCAAGGTCGGACGTAGCAGAAGGTCGGGGCAGGCAGCAAGGATCGTAGTCAGGGGCAACGGCAGGAGGTCTGGAACACAGGCTAGGAACACACAAGGAAACGCTTTCACTGGCACAATGGCAACAAGATCCGGCGAGGGAGTGCAGGGGAAGTGAGGCATAAATAGGGAGTGCACAGGTGAACACACTAATTAAGCCAACTGCGCCAATCAGTGGCCCTTTAAATCGCAGAGACCCGGCGCGCGCGCGCCCTAAGGAGCGGGGCCGCGCGCGCCGGGACAAGACCGATGGAGAGCGAGTCAGGTACGGGAGCCGGGGTGCGCATCGCGAGCGGGCGCCTCCCGCATCGCGAATCGCATCCCGGCTGGGAGAGGTATCGCAGCGCACCCGGTCAGCAGGTCTGACCGGGGCGCTGCAATTGCGAGGATGTTGCGAGCGCTCCGGGGAGGAGCGGGGACCCGGAGCGCTCGGCGTAACAAGAGTTTCTGCTAACGATTCTATCCTGGAATGGTCTCTGAATAAGGAGGAGTCCAGACTAAAGCAAATGGCTAGTAGCAGTAGTTTTAAAGTAGTAAAGTTAAAGTAAAATGAAAAAGTTACAAAAACTAATGGGTAACCTGGTACTAAGAAAAACCTTCCTTCAATGTCGTATACTTGACAAGAATACAAGCACTAATAAACATGTAACATCAAATCCTAATTCTAAAGCTTGCTCCTCTCTATATATCTAACTGTGGTGACCCAGTACGGAATAACGTGTTCTTCTGTACTTCTGCCCATCCTGTGTGGCAGATGTTGCTTCAATGTCCATTTTGGGCTCACTCTACTCAGAACTCTCTATAATGTACAGTATAATGCAATGTTATGCAATGGTTAATTTATTGGTATTTCTATGCACTTGTTACATTAAGAAACCAGTTGTCATGCACCTTTTTTATTTAGAGGAGTATGCAGAGTTGAACCATGTGACTTATCTGCCCAATGGGAATGCTAACAACCTGTTCCATATATAGTGTAACCAAAGTTCAGAGTTCAGTTCATGTTAAGGTACAGTTGATTAAAGTGTGGAGTCTGTCTGTGATTCTGAAGGAGGCCTGAGGCCTAGTCCAGCAACCATGCTTCTACTACCAGTTAACCCCTGTGCCTGGGTGAAAGTCAAAGCCTGGCGGTACGCACTAAAGTCCGGGGATCAATTCAAGTAAAGTCCAAGTAACTACAGTCTAGCGTGGGTTGCATACAAGTCAAGTCAGTCACATACAGTACAATCAACTATAAGTCCCAGCAAGCTGATAAGTTTCCCAAAGTTCACCCTGCATCTCCTTCATGCTAATCTGAGCTGTAACAGATTGCACCATCTTTCCAACCTCAGTAAAGCAAGCCAATTATCGGTAACCTTGCATTGGAGTGATTATTTGCCCCGTGCCTGGCACAGGAGAAGCTGGTCTACCACGGGTGGTGTATAGGTCAACCACGCCCTGGCGTCACGAAAAGGTTAATTCACACAATATCCTCACCCAACACCACATATCTATATAATTTGGCCTAGTATATATCAAACCACATTCACACCCATAATTCCATCCCTTACTCCTGTATCTTCCGGCCTTCTTTAAGACAGTTTTTCCAATCATCTTGCAGTAATGTGATATGGGTCTGTTCCTGCATATTGTCGCAGTAGCTTCCATCTTCCTGTGTATGGTGTTGTAGAATAAGTACTTGGGCCTGAGGCATTGTATGCTGTTTCATTAGCAGGATGACAGCAAGCACAGGTTGATATCAAGCCCTCCACATTCCATGTCCCCCACAATATCTAAGCCATGAAGGAGTACCAACTTAAGGCTAGGTTCACATTGCCTTCGAGCTCCATTAAAGCGAGATCTGTTGGCAATCCCTAAAGACAGGAGTTTAGCGGGGAAAAAAGTGCATGCACTATTTTTTTTCCTTGGCTAAACTACCAGATCCGCGACAGACCCCAATCATGCCAATGGAATTTATCGGGACCCAGCGGTGACTCAGTTGTGGATTCAGTTGTGTTCTGACCCATTTTGGGACTGTGCAGCACAAAAAAAAAAAAAAGAGCTGA
This sequence comes from Hyla sarda, assembly GCF_029499605.1. Taxonomy (NCBI): domain Eukaryota; kingdom Metazoa; phylum Chordata; class Amphibia; order Anura; family Hylidae; genus Hyla; species Hyla sarda. The sequence goes on from NC_079194.1 coordinate 241,052,965, forward strand.
ATGGTACACCCTTGCATCCTGGCCGCTTGCCGGGCAATGATCGGAGCGAGATGCCATCTATAATGGGGCCATTTATGGGGGATTCCTCAAATCCACTTCAAACTGAAAGATCCCTCAAATCCACTTCAAACTGAACTGGTCCCTGAAAAATTCAGATTTTGAATTTTTCGTGAAAACTTGGAAAATTGCTGTTATACTTTCAAGCCCCCTAATGTCTTAAAAAAGTAAAAACATGTCAACTTTATGATGTCAATTTATAATTTATTTGGCATGTCCATTTTCCTTACAAGCAGTGAGTTTGAAAGTTACAATAATGCAAAATTTTCATGAAATTTTTTGAATTTTTCACCAAGAAATGATGCAAGTATCGCTGAAAATTTACCACTATCTAAGTAGAATATGTCACGAAAAAAACTATATCCGAATCAAATTCATAAGTAAAAGCAACTTATTAAACAAGTTATTAATGCATAAAGTGACAAAGGTCCTTAAAGGAGTTATCCAGGAATAGAAATAGAGCTACTTTATATGAAAAAACTCCCTGTCTGTCTCTAGGTTGTGTGTGGTTCTGCAGCTCAATTCCATTGAAGTGAATGGAGCCAAGTTGTAAAATCACACCCAACCTGGAGACCGACATGGAGCTATTTTTGAAAGAAATTATCTCTGTTTTTCTATTCCCGGATAACCCCTTTAACCCTGCACATTTTGTTCACAACGCTCGGAGCCGGAGGCCGTGATCGTGACGTCACGGCCAGGCCCCCTTGTGACATCACGAAGGGGCCTGGCTATGCGGGAGCCCCATGCAGCGGGACCCCCGTGATCAGACATCTTATCCCCTATCCTTTGGATAGGGGATAAAATGTCCAGCAGCGGAGTACCCCTTTATAGACAAAATGGGCTTGGTCCTTAAGGAGTTAATCTTATGTTTTTGAGTTATGATCCATACATCCAATCCAAGCCCTCATCTACCATGTGGAATGAGTGAACGTGAGGAGCTCTGGTAATGCAGAAGTGGCCTGAGATAGTAAATCAATGGCCATTGCCCATTATACTACGTTTACATTGGCTGTAGGTTACTGATGATTTCATTAATTTCCCTCTGTACCTTAACCCCTTAACAACCACGGACATAAATGTACAATCTGGTGCAGCGGTACTTAGAGCACCAGGACGTACATTTACATCCTGTGTATGACCGCGAGCATCGGTGCGGTGCTCGCATCATACATACTATCTATCAGCAGCGGGGGACCCACGGGTAATGGCCGACAACCACGATCGTGCGGATGTCCGCCATTGACCCCTCAGTATCTGCGGCAATGTTAAAATAGGTGATCGGATCGCCCTCAGCGTTGCCACGGGGATCTGATCATCTGTAATGGCGGCCGGAGGTCCCCTCACCTGCCTCCGTCCGTCTCCCTGCGTCTTCTGCTCTGGTCTGAGATCGAGCAGACCAGAGCAGAAGATGACCGATAACACTGATCAGTGCTATGTCCTATGCATTGCACTGAACAGTATTAGCAATCAACTGATTGCTATTGATAGTCCACTATGGGGACATAAAAAGTGTTTAAAAAAAAAGTTGAAAAATGTAAAAAAAATAGTGAAAAATCCCCTCCCCCAATAAAAACTAAAATTGTCCCTTTTTTCCCCATTTTACCCCAAAAAGTATAATTTTTTTTATATAAACATATTTGGTATCGCTGCATGCGTAAATATCTGAACTATTACAATACAATATTAACAATCCTGTACGGTGAACGGCGTAAACGTAAAAAATAAAAAAAGGCCAAAAATTCAGCTTTTTTGTCACATTTTATTAAAATAAAAATTAATAAAAAGTGATCTTAAAGTTTTATATATGCAAATGTGATATCAATAAAAAGTACAGATGATGGCGCAAAAAAGGAGCCCTCATAGCGCCCTATATACCAAAAAATAAAAAAGTTATAGGTGGTCAAATTAGAGCGATTATATATTACTGATTTTGTACAAAAAGTTTGAGATTTTTTTTTAAGCAGTACAAAAATATAAAAGTATCTAGCCATGGGTATAATTTTAATCGTACCCAGAATAAAGAACACATGTCATTTTTACCGTAAAGTGTACAGTGTGAAAACTAAACTCTCCAAAGTGTGCAAAATTGTGGCTTTCATTTCAATTTCCTCCCTAAAAAAAATTCTTCTTTGGGTTCGTCATACATTTTTTGGTAAAATGAGAGGTTTCATTCCAATGCACAATTGGTCATGCAAAAAACAAGGCCTTATATGGGTCTGTAGATGGAAATTCTAAAAGAGTTATGGATTTTAGAAGGCGAGGAGGAAAAAACAAAAACGCAAAAATAAAATTGGCTTGGTCCTTAAGCCTCGAGCTGTTTCACCACTACAACTCCCAGCATGCCCTGACAGCCACTAGATGCTGGGAGTTGTAGTGGTGAAACAGCTGGAGGCACCCTGTGTAGATTAACTAAGGGCGGAAGTCGACCCCCCCAGTAGGCATCAGTGACGTTGTGCCTGCTGGGGAAGTCTGCCTGGTAGTGAGCACACTACCAGGCAGACAAAAAGGCATTATTTATATAGTAAAAATTTTTTTAAAGCAGGGAGGGGGTTAGGGAGAGATGGGCAATAGGCAGGGACAGAAAGAAAAAATGGATGGTGGGAGCTACTCTTTAACTTTCTGGCACCAGTTGATTAAAAAGGAAATGTTTTCCAGTGGAGTACCCCTTTAATGGGAGCCATCTTCAAGATCAATGTGATCTCAGGACCTCCCCGCCATCAGATAGATAAGACGTAACATGTAGTTGTAGGACAACCCCTTTAAAACCAATCATGTGTTAGAATATTATCCTGTCCAGAAACCATACAGAAAGACTGAATAAATCCTTTACACTGATGGATCTGTAGGCGTGCACAGCGCCCTCTATAGGTAAAGTGGTGGGATACTTGCAATGCAACCAAAGAAAAACACATAAGATCCCTATATATCCCCCATATACAGGACAGATAGAGAGGAGACCCCCAGCACCAGTGTCTATGTTATATACTATATACTATTCAACTATATATAGCAGTGGTCTCCAACCTGTGGACCTCCAGATGTTGCAAAACTACAACTCCCAGCATGCCCGGACAGCCGAAGGCTGTCCGGGCATGCTGGGAGTTGTAGTTTTGCAACATCTGGAGGTCCACAGGTTGGAGACCACTGATCTATAGTATAAAATGCTATAACATGTAATCTAGTATATTGATACATTGTAATAAAATATATATATCTTGTTTTTTTTACTGTAACATAATACAGGTCAGCAGTAATATACTTTATATATAATTATACCAGTTTAGGGTAATCCACATAATGTCATACTACCCTGGGGCTGGGCATCTGTCGTAGTCTGCGGGCATGCTGGGAGTTGTAGTGCTGCACAGGATGGAGTGCCCCGCTATATACTGTACAGTGATAATATAATACGGACCGGGCTGGGGCACAGGTGAACACCGGGGAGGTACCGCCGGGCCCCGCTCCGCACTCACCAGTGTAGCCGGTGGCAGGCGCTGAAGGAGGCGCTGCGGGCGATCTCTATGACCCGGGGGCGCTCTGTACTGCTGTGTCCGTTCTGCATGCTGGGTCCGGGGCCGCTCTCCGCTCTTCTGCTTGGCTGCGGGATATAACAGGCGCGTCACGGGACCGGAGGCAGCGCTGCGCTCTGATTGGCCAACTTCTCTGTGATGTCACGCGTTAACCCCCATCCGTGCCGTGATAATGCGACAGAGGGACCAGAAGGGTGAGTGATGGGGAGAGAGGGCGGGACTACAACTGAGCATGTCACCAGGATTTAGGAACATGCTGGGAGTTATAGTGTGAGTACAGAGCATGCTGGGAGTTATAGTGTGAGTACAGAACATGCTAGGAGTTATAATGTGAGTACAGAGCATGATAGGAGTAATAGTGTGAGTACAGAACATGCTGGGAGTTATAGTGTGAGTACAGAACATGCTAGGAGTTATAGTGTGAGTACAGAACATGCTAGGAGTAATAGTGTGAGTACAGAGCATGCTAGGAGTAATAGTGTGAGTACAGAGCATGATAGGAGTTATAGTGTGAGTACAGAACATGCTAGGAGTAATAGTGTGAGTACAGAACATGCTAGGAGTAATAGTGTGAGTACAGAGCATGCTGGGAGTTATAGTGTGAGTACAGAACATGCTAGGAGTTATAGTGTGAGTACAGAGCATGATAGGAGTAATAGTGTGAGTACAGAGCATGCTAGGAGTTATAGTGTGAGTACAGAGCATGCTAGGAGTTATAGTGTGAGTACAGAACATGCTAGGAGTTATAGTGTGAGTACAGAACATGCTAGGAGTTATAGTGTGAGTACAGAGCATGCTAGGAGTTATAGTGTGAGTTCAGAACATGTTAGGAGTTATAGTGTGAGTACAGAACATGCTGGGAGTTATAGTGTGAGTACAGAACATGCTAGGAGTTATAGTGTGAGTACAGAGCATGCTAGGAGTTATAGTGTGAGTTCAGAACATGCTAGGAGTTATAGTGTAAGTACAGAACATGCTAGGAGTTATAGTGTGAGTACAGAGCATGATAGGAGTAATAGTGTGAGTACAGAACATGCTAGGAGTTATAGTGTGAGTACAGAGCATGCTAGGAGTTATAGTGTGAGTACAGAGCATGCTAGGAGTTATAGTGTGAGTACAGAACATGCTAGGAGATATAATGTGAGTTCAGAACATGTTAGGAGTTATAGTGTGAGTACAGAACATGCTAGGAGTTATAGTGTGAGTACAGAACATGCTAGGAGTTATAGTGTGAGTACAGAGCATGCTAGGAGTTATAGTGTGAGTACAGAGCATGCTAGGAGTTATAGTGTGAGTACAGAGCATGCTAGGAGTTATAGTGTGAGTACAGAACATGATAGGAGTTATAGTGTGAGTACAGAGCATGCTAGGAGTTATAGTGTGAGTACAGAGCATGCTAGGAGTTATAGTGTGAGTACAGAGCATGCTATGAGTTATAGTGTGAGTACAGAGCATGCTAGGAGTTATAGTGTGAGTACAGAGCATGCTAGGAGTTATAGTGTGAGTACAGAACATGCTAGGAGTTATAGTGTGAGTACAGAGCATGCTAGGAGTTATAGTGTGAGTACAGAACATGCTAGGAGTTATAGTGTGAGTACAGAACATGCTAGGAGTTATAGTGTGAGTACAGAACATGCTAGGAGTTATAGTGTGAGTACAGAGCATGCTAGGAGTTATAGTGTGAGTACAGAGCATGCTATGAGTTATAGTGTGAGTACAGAGCATGCTGGGAGTTATAGTGTGAGTACAGAGCATGCTGGGAGTTATAGTGTGAGTACAGAGCATGCTAGGAGTTATAGTGTGAGTACAGAACATGCTAGGAGTTATAGTGTGAGTACAGAACATGCTAGGAGTTATAGTGTGAGTACAGAACATGCTAGGAGTTATAGTGTGAGTACAGAGCATGCTAGGAGTTATAGTGTGAGTACAGAGCATGCTAGGAGTTATAGTGTGAGTACAGAGCATGCCAGGAGTTATAGTGTGAGTACAGAACATGTTAGGAGTTATAGTGTGAGTACAGAGCATGCTAGGAGTTATAGTGTGAGTACAGAGCATGATAGGAGTTATAGTGTGAGTACAGAACATGCTAGGAGTTATAGTGTGAGTACAGAGCATGCTAGGAGTTATAGTGTGAGTACAGAACATGTTAGGAGTTATAGTGTGAGTACAGAGCATGCTATGAGTTATAGTGTGAGTACAAAGCATGATAGGAGTTATAGTGTGAGTACAGAACATGCTAGGAGTTATAGTGTGAGTACAGAACATGCTAGGAGTTATAGTGTGAGTACAGAGCATGCTAGGAGTTATAGTGTGAGTACAGAGCATGCTAGGAGTTATAGTGTGAGTACAGAACATGCTAGGAGTTATAGTGTGAGTACAGAACATGCTAGGAGTTATAGTGTGAGTTCAGAGCATGCTAGGAGTTATAGTGTGAGTACAGAGCATGCCAGGAGTTATAGTGTGAGTACAGAACATGCTAGGAGTTATAGTGTGAGTACAAAGCATGCTAGGAGTTATAGTGTGAGTACAGAACATGCTAGGAGTTATAGTGTGAGTACAGAACATGCTAGGAGTTATAGTGTGAGTACAGAGCATGCTAGGAGTTATAGTGTGAGTACAGAACATGCTAGGAGTTATAGTGTGAGTACAGAACATGCTAGGAGTTATAGTGTGAGTACAGAACATGCTAGGAGTTATAGTGTGAGTTCAGAGCATGCTAGGAGTTATAGTGTGAGTACAGAGCATGCCAGGAGTTATAGTGTGAGTACAGAACATGCTAGGAGTTATAGTGTGAGTACAAAGCATGCTAGGAGTTATAGTGTGAGTACAGAACATGCTAGGAGTTATAGTGTGAGTACAGAACATGCTAGGAGTTATAGTGTGAGTACAGAGCATGCTAGGAGTTATAGTGTGAGTACAGAACATGCTAGGAGTTATAGTGTGAGTACAGAACATGCTAGGAGTTATAGTGTGAGTACAGAACATGCTAGGAGTTATAGTGTGAGTTCAGAGCATGCTAGGAGTTATAGTGTGAGTACAGAGCATGCTAGGAGTTATAGTGTGAGTACAGAGCATGCCAGGAGTTATAGTGTGAGTACAGAGCATGCTATGAGTTATAGTGTGAGTACAAAGCATGCTAGGAGTTATAGTGTGAGTACAGAGCATGCTAGGAGTTATAGTGTGAGTACAGAACATGCTAGGAGTTATAGTGTGAGTACAGAACATGCTAGGAGTTATAGTGTGAGTACAGAGCATGCTAGGAGTTATAGTGTGAGTACAGAACATGCTAGGAGTTATAGTGTGAGTACAGAACATGCTAGGAGTTATAGTGTGAGTACAGAGCATGCTAGGAGTTATAGTGTGAGTTCAGAGCATGCTAGGAGTTATAGTGTGAGTACAGAGCATGCCAGGAGTTATAGTGTGAGTACAGAACATGCTAGGAGTTATAGTGTGAGTACAAAGCATGCTAGGAGTTATAGTGTGAGTACAGAACATGCTAGGAGTTATAGTGTGAGTACAGAACATGCTAGGAGTTATAGTGTGAGTACAGAGCATGCTAGGAGTTATAGTGTGAGTACAGAACATGCTAGGAGTTATAGTGTGAGTACAGAACATGCTAGGAGTTATAGTGTGAGTACAGAACATGCTAGGAGTTATAGTGTGAGTTCAGAGCATGCTAGGAGTTATAGTGTGAGTACAGAGCATGCTAGGAGTTATAGTGTGAGTACAGAGCATGCCAGGAGTTATAGTGTGAGTACAGAGCATGCTATGAGTTATAGTGTGAGTACAAAGCATGCTAGGAGTTATAGTGTGAGTACAGAGCATGCTAGGAGTTATAGTGTGAGTACAGAACATGCTAGGAGTTATAGTGTGAGTACAGAACATGCTAGGAGTTATAGTGTGAGTACAGAGCATGCTAGGAGTTATAGTGTGAGTACAGAACATGCTAGGAGTTATAGTGTGAGTACAGAACATGCTAGGAGTTATAGTGTGAGTACAGAGCATGCTAGGAGTTATAGTGTGAGTACAGAGCATGCCAGGAGTTATAGTGTGAGTACAGAGCATGCTATGAGTTATAGTGTGAGTACAAAGCATGCTAGGAGTTATAGTGTGAGTACAGAGCATGCTAGGAGTTATAGTGTGAGTACAGAACATGCTAGGAGTTATAGTGTGAGTACAGAGCATGCTAGGAGTTATAGTGTGAGTACAGAGCATGCCAGGAGTTATAGTGTGAGTACAGAACATGCTATGAGTTATAGTGTGAGTACAAAGCATGCTAGGAGTTATAGTGTGAGTACAGAACATGCTAGGAGTTATAGTGTGAGTACAGAACATGCTAGGAGTTATAGTGTGAGTACAGAACATGCTAGGAGTTATAGTGTGAGTACAGAGCATGCTAGGAGTTATAGTGTGAGTACAGAACATGCTAGGAGTTATAGTGTGAGTACAGAACATGCTAGGAGTTATAGTGTGAGTACAGGACATGCTAGGAGTTATAGTGTGAGTACAGAGCATGCTAGGAGTTATAGTGTGAGTACAGAACATGCTAGGAGTTATAGTGTGTGTACAAAGCATGATAGGAGTAATAGTGTGAGTACAGAGCATGCTAGGAGTTATAGTGTGAGTACAGAGCATGCCAGGAGTTATAGTGTGAGTACAGAACATGCTATGAGTTATAGTGTGAGTACAAAGCATGCTAGGAGTTATAGTGTGAGTACAGAACATGCTAGGAGTTATAGTGTGAGTACAGAACATGCTAGGAGTTATAGTGTGAGTACAGAAGATGCTAGGAGTTATAGTGTGAGTACAGAGCATGCTAGGAGTTATAGTGTGAGTACAGAGCATGCTATGAGTTATAGTGTGAGTACAGAACATGCTAGGAGTTATAGTGTGAGTACAGAGCATGCTAGGAGTTATAGTGTGAGTACAGAACATGCTAGGAGTTATAGTGTGAGTTCAGAGCATGCTAGGAGTTATAGTGTGAGTTCAGAGCATGCTAGGAGTTATAGTGTGAGTACAGAGCATGCTAGGAGTTATAGTGTGAGTACAGAACATGCTAGGAGTTATAGTGTGAGTACAGAACATGCTAGGAGTTATAGTGTGAGTTCAGAGCATGCTAGGAGTTATAGTGTGAGTTCAGAGCATGCTAGGAGTTATAGTGTGAGTACAGAGCATGCTAGGAGTTATAGTGTGAGTACAGAACATGCTAGGAGTTATAGTGTGAGTACAGAACATGCTAGGAGTTATAGTGTGAGTACAGAGCATGCTGGGAGTTATAGTGTGAGTACAGAGCATGCTAGGAGTTATAGTGTCAGTACAGAGCATGCTGGGAGTTATAGTGTGAGTACAGAGCATGCTAGGAGTTATAGTGTGAGTACAGAGCATGCTAGGAGTTATAGTGTGAGTACAGAGCATGCTAGGAGTTATAGTGTGAGTACAGAACATGCTAGGAGTTATAGTGTGAGTACAGAGCATGCTAGGAGTTATAGTGTGAGTACAGAACATGCTAGGAGTTATAGTGTGTGTACAAAGCATGATAGGAGTAATAGTGTGAGTACAGGACATGCTAGGAGTTATAGTGTGAGTACAGAACATGTTAGGAGTTATAGTGTGAGTACAGAACATGCTAGGAGTTATAGTGTGAGTACAGAGCATGCTAGGAGTTATAGTGTGTGTACAAAGCATGATAGGAGTTATAGTGTGAGTACAGAGCATGCTAGGAGTTATAGTGTGAGTTCAGAGCATGCTATGAGTTATAGTGTGAGTACAAAGCATGATAGGAGTTATAGTGTGAGTACAGAACATGCTAGGAGTTATAGTGTGAGTACAGAGCATGATAGGAGTTATAGTGTGAGTACAGAACATGTTAGGAGTTATAGTGTGAGTACAGAGCATGCTAGGAGTTATAGTGTGAGTACAGAGCATGATAGGAGTTATAGTGTGAGTACAGAACATGCTAGGAGTTATAGTGTGAGTACAGAGCATGTTAGGAGTTATAGTGTGAGTACAGAGCATGTTAGGAGTTATAGTGTGAGTACAGAGCATGCTATGAGTTATAGTGTGAGTACAAAGCATGATAGGAGTTATAGTGTGAGTACAGAACATGCTAGGAGTTATAGTGTGAGTACAGAACATGCTAGGAGTTATAGTGTGAGTACAGAGCATGCTAGGAGTTATAGTGTGAGTACAGAACATGCTAGGAGTTATAGTGTGAGTACAGAACATGCTAGGAGTTATAGTGTGAGTACAGAGCATGATAGGAGTAATAGTGTGAGTACAGAGCATGCTAGGAGTTATAGTGTGAGTACAGAGCATGCTAGGAGTTATAGTGTGAGTACAGAACATGCTAGGAGTTATAGTGTGAGTTCAGAGCATGCTAGGAGTTATAGTGTGAGTACAGAGCATGCTAGGAGTTATAGTGTGAGTACAGAGCATGCTAGGAGTTATAGTGTGAGTACAGAACATGCTATGAGTTATAGTGTGAGTACAGAGCATGCCAGGAGTTATAGTGTGAGTACAGAGCATGCTATGAGTTATAGTGTGAGTACAAAGCATGCTAGGAGTTATAGTGTGAGTACAGAACATGCTAGGAGTTATAGTGTGAGTACAGAACATGCTAGGAGTTATAGTGTGAGTACAGAGCATGCTAGGAGTTATAGTGTGAGTACAGAACATGCTAGGAGTTATAGTGTGAGTACAGAGCATGCTAGGAGTTATAGTGTGAGTACAGAACATGCTAGGAGTTATAGTGTGAGTACAGAACATGCTAGGAGTTATAGTGTGAGTTCAGAGCATGCTAGGAGTTATAGTGTGAGTACAGAGCATGCTAGGAGTTATAGTGTGAGTACAGAGCATGCCAGGAGTTATAGTGTGAGTACAGAGCATGCTAGGAGTTATAGTGTGAGTACAGAACATGCTAGGAGTTATAGTGTGAGTACAGGACATGCTATGAGTTATAGTGTGAGTACAGAGCATGCTAGGAGTTATAGTGTGAGTACAGAGCATGCTAGGAGTTATAGTGTGAGTACAGAACATGCTAGGAGTTATAGTGTGAGTACAGAACATGCTAGGAGTTATAGTGTGAGTACAGGACATGCTATGAGTTATAGTGTGAGTACAGAGCATGCTAGGAGTTATAATGTGAGTACAGAGCATGCTAGGAGTTATAGTGTGAGTACAGAACATGCTGGGAGATATAGTGTGAGTACAGAACATGCTAGGAGTTATAGTGTGAGTACAGAGCATGCTAGGAGTTATAGTGTGAGTACAGAACATGCTAGGAGTTATAGTGTGAGTACAGAACATGCTAGGAGTTATAGTGTGAGTACAGAGCATGCTAGGAGTTATAGTGTGAGTACAGAACATGCTAGGAGTTATAGTGTGTGTACAAAGCATGATAGGAGTAATAGTGTGAGTACAGAGCATGCTAGGAGTTATAGTGTGAGTACAGAGCATGCCAGGAGTTATAGTGTGAGTACAGAACATGCTATGAGTTATAGTGTGAGTACAAAGCATGCTAGGAGTTATAGTGTGAGTACAGAACATGCTAGGAGTTATAGTGTGAGTACAGAACATGCTAGGAGTTATAGTGTGAGTACAGAACATGCTAGGAGTTATAGTGTGAGTACAGAGCATGCTAGGAGTTATAGTGTGAGTACAGAACATGCTAGGAGTTATAGTGTGAGTACAGAACATGCTAGGAGTTATAGTGTGAGTACAGAACATGCTAGGAGTTATAGTGTGAGTACAGAACATGCTAGGAGTTATAGTGTGAGTACAGGACATGCTAGGAGTTATAGTGTGAGTACAGAGCATGCTAGGAGTTATAGTGTGAGTACAGAACATGCTAGGAGTTATAGTGTGTGTACAAAGCATGATAGGAGTAATAGTGTGAGTACAGAGCATGCTAGGAGTTATAGTGTGAGTACAGAGCATGCCAGGAGTTATAGTGTGAGTACAGAACATGCTATGAGTTATAGTGTGAGTACAAAGCATGCTAGGAGTTATAGTGTGAGTACAGAACATGCTAGGAGTTATAGTGTGAGTACAGAACATGCTAGGAGTTATAGTGTGAGTACAGAAGATGCTAGGAGTTATAGTGTGAGTACAGAGCATGCTAGGAGTTATAGTGTGAGTACAGAGCATGCTATGAGTTATAGTGTGAGTACAGAGCATGCTGGGAGTTATAGTGTGAGTACAGAGCATGCTAGGAGTTATAGTGTGAGTACAGAGCATGCTGGGAGTTATAGTGGGAGTACAGAACATGCTAGGAGTTATAGTGTGAGTACAGAACATGCTAGGAGTTATAGTGTGAGTACAGAGCATGCTAGGAGTTATAGTGTGAGTACAGAACATGCTAGGAGTTATAGTGTGAGTTCAGAGCATGCTAGGAGTTATAGTGTGAGTTCAGAGCATGCTAGGAGTTATAGTGTGAGTACAGAACATGCTAGGAGTTATAGTGTGAGTACAGAGCATGCTAGGAGTTATAGTGTGAGTACAGAGCATGCTAGGAGTTATAGTGTGAGTACAGAACATGCTAGGAGTTATAGTGTGAGTACAGAACATGCTAGGAGTTATAGTGTGAGTACAGAACATGCTAGGAGTTATAGTGTGAGTACAGAGCATGCTAGGAGTTATAGTGTGAGTACAGAACATGCTAGGAGTTATAGTGTGAGTACAGAACATGCTAGGAGTAATAGTGTGAGTACAGAGCATGCTGGGAGTTATAGTGTGAGTACAGAGCATGCTAGGAGTTATAGTGTCAGTACAGAGCATGCTGGGAGTTATAGTGTGAGTACAGAGCATGCTAGGAGTTATAGTGTGAGTACAGAGCATGCTAGGAGTTATAGTGTGAGTACAGAGCATGCTAGGAGTTATAGTGTGAGTACAGAACATGCTAGGAGTTATAGTGTGAGTACAGAGCATGCTAGGAGTTATAGTGTGAGTACAGAACATGCTAGGAGTTATAGTGTGTGTACAAAGCATGATAGGAGTAATAGTGTGAGTACAGGACATGCTAGGAGTTATAGTGTGAGTACAGAACATGTTAGGAGTTATAGTGTGAGTACAGAACATGCTAGGAGTTATAGTGTGAGTACAGAGCATGCTAGGAGTTATAGTGTGTGTACAAAGCATGATAGGAGTTATAGTGTGAGTACAGAGCATGCTAGGAGTTATAGTGTGAGTACAGAGCATGCTAGGCGTTATTGTGTGAGTACAGAACATGCTAGGAGTTATAGTGTGAGTACAGAACATGCTAGGAGTTATAGTGTGAGTACAGAACATGCTAGGAGTTATAGTGTGAGTACAGAGCATGCTAGGAGTTATAGTGTGAGTACAGAGCATGCTAGGAGTTATAGTGTGAGTACAGAGCATGCTAGGAGTTATAGTGTGAGTACAGAGCATGCTAGGAGTTATAGTGTGAGTACAGAGCATGCTAGGAGTTATAGTGTGAGTACAGAGCATGCTGGGAGTTATAGTGTGGGTACAGAGCATGCTTGGAGTTATAGTGTGAGTACAGAGCATGCTAGGAGTTATAGTGTGAGTACAGAGCACGCTAGGAGTTATAGTGTGAGTACAGAGCACGGTAGGAGTTATAGTGTGAGTACAGAGCATGCTAGGAGTTATAGTGTGAGTACAGAGCATGCTAGGAGTTATAGTGTGAGTACAGAGCATGCTAGGAGTTATAGTGTGAGTACAGAGCATGCTAGGAGTTATAGTGTGAGTACAGAGCATGCTAGGAGTTATAGTGTGAGTACAGAGCATGCTAGGAGTTATAGTGTGTGTACAGAGCATGCTAGGAGTTATAGTGTGAGTACAGAACATGCTAGGAGTTATAGTGTGAGTACAGAGCATGCTAGGAGTTATAGTGTGAGTACAGAGCATGCTAGGAGTTATAGTGTGTGTACAGAGCATGCTAGGAGTTATAGTGTGAGTACAGAACATGCTAGGAGTTATAGTGTGAGTACAGAGCATGCTAGGAGTAATATTGTGAGTACAGAACATGATAGGAGTTATAGTGTGAGTACAGAGCATGCTAGGAGTTATAGTGTGAGTACAGGACATGCTATGAGTTATAGTGTGAGTACAGAGCATGCTAGGAGTTATAGTGTGAGTACAGAGCATGCTAGGAGTTATAGTGTGAGTACAGAGCATGCTAGGAGTTATAGTGTGAGTACAGAACATGCTAGGAGTTATAGTGTGAGTACAGAGCATGCTAGGAGTTATAGTGTGAGTACAGAGCATGCTAGGAGTTATAGTGTGAGTACAGAACATGCTAGGAGTTATAGTGTGAGTACAGGACATGCTATGAGTTATAGTGTGAGTACAGAACATGCTAGGAGTTATAGTGTGAGTACAGAACATGCTAGGAGTTATAGTGTGAGTACAGGACATGCTAGGAGTTATAGTGTGAGTACAGAGCATGCTAGGAGTTATAGTGTGAGTACAGAACATGCTAGGAGTTATAGTGTGCGTACAAAGCATGATAGGAGTAATAGTGTGAGTACAGAGCATGCTAGGAGTTATAGTGTGAGTACAGAGCATGCCAGGAGTTATAGTGTGAGTACAGAACATGCTATGAGTTATAGTGTGAGTACAAAGCATGCTAGGAGTTATAGTGTGAGTACAGAACATGCTAGGAGTTATAGTGTGAGTACAGAACATGCTAGGAGTTATAGTGTGAGTACAGAAGATGCTAGGAGTTATAGTGTGAGTACAGAGCATGCTAGGAGTTATAGTGTGAGTACAGAGCATGCTATGAGTTATAGTGTGAGTACAGAACATGCTAGGAGTTATAGTGTGAGTACAGAGCATGCTAGGAGTTATAGTGTGAGTACAGAACATGCTAGGAGTTATAGTGTGAGTTCAGAGCATGCTAGGAGTTATAGTGTGAGTTCAGAGCATGCTAGGAGTTATAGTGTGAGTACAGAGCATGCTAGGAGTTATAGTGTGAGTACAGAACATGCTAGGAGTTATAGTGTGAGTACAGAACATGCTAGGAGTTATAGTGTGAGTTCAGAGCATGCTAGGAGTTATAGTGTGAGTTCAGAGCATGCTAGGAGTTATAGTGTGAGTACAGAGCATGCTGGGAGTTATAGTGTGGGTACAGAGCATGCTAGGAGTTATAGTGTGAGTACAGAGCATGCTAGGAGTTATAGTGTGAGTACAGAGCACGCTAGGAGTTATAGTGTGAGTACAGAGCACGGTAGGAGTTATAGTGTGAGTACAGAGCATGCTAGGAGTTATAGTGTGAGTACAGAGCATGCTAGGAGTTATAGTGTGAGTACAGAGCATGCTAGGAGTTATAGTGTGAGTACAGAGCACGCTAGGAGTTATAGTGTGAGTACAGAGCACGGTAGGAGTTATAGTGTGAGTACAGAGCATGCTAGGAGTTATAGTGTGAGTACAGAGCATGCTAGGAGTTATAGTGTGAGTACAGAGCATGCTAGGAGTTATAGTGTGAGTACAGAGCATGCTAGGAGTTATAGTGTGAGTACAGAGCATGCTAGGAGTTATAGTGTGAGTACAGAACATGCTAGGAGTTATAGTGTGAGTACAGAACATGCTAGGAGTTATAGTGTGAGTACAGAGCATGCTAGGAGTTATAGTGTGAGTACAGAACATGCTAGGAGTTATAGTGTGAGTACAGAACATGCTAGGAGTTATAGTGTGAGTACAGAACATGCTAGGAGTTATAGTGTGAGTACAGAACATGCTAGGAGTTATAGTGTGAGTACAGGACATGCTAGGAGTTATAGTGTGAGTACAGAGCATGCTAGGAGTTATAGTGTGAGTACAGAACATGCTAGGAGTTATAGTGTGTGTACAAAGCATGATAGGAGTAATAGTGTGAGTACAGAGCATGCTAGGAGTTATAGTGTGAGTACAGAGCATGCCAGGAGTTATAGTGTGAGTACAGAACATGCTATGAGTTATAGTGTGAGTACAAAGCATGCTAGGAGTTATAGTGTGAGTACAGAACATGCTAGGAGTTATAGTGTGAGTACAGAACATGCTAGGAGTTATAGTGTGAGTACAGAAGATGCTAGGAGTTATAGTGTGAGTACAGAGCATGCTAGGAGTTATAGTGTGAGTACAGAGCATGCTATGAGTTATAGTGTGAGTACAGAGCATGCTGGGAGTTATAGTGTGAGTACAGAGCATGCTAGGAGTTATAGTGTGAGTACAGAGCATGCTGGGAGTTATAGTGGGAGTACAGAACATGCTAGGAGTTATAGTGTGAGTACAGAACATGCTAGGAGTTATAGTGTGAGTACAGAGCATGCTAGGAGTTATAGTGTGAGTACAGAACATGCTAGGAGTTATAGTGTGAGTTCAGAGCATGCTAGGAGTTATAGTGTGAGTTCAGAGCATGCTAGGAGTTATAGTGTGAGTACAGAACATGCTAGGAGTTATAGTGTGAGTACAGAGCATGCTAGGAGTTATAGTGTGAGTACAGAGCATGCTAGGAGTTATAGTGTGAGTACAGAACATGCTAGGAGTTATAGTGTGAGTACAGAACATGCTAGGAGTTATAGTGTGAGTACAGAACATGCTAGGAGTTATAGTGTGAGTACAGAGCATGCTAGGAGTTATAGTGTGAGTACAGAACATGCTAGGAGTTATAGTGTGAGTACAGAACATGCTAGGAGTAATAGTGTGAGTACAGAGCATGCTGGGAGTTATAGTGTGAGTACAGAGCATGCTAGGAGTTATAGTGTCAGTACAGAGCATGCTGGGAGTTATAGTGTGAGTACAGAGCATGCTAGGAGTTATAGTGTGAGTACAGAGCATGCTAGGAGTTATAGTGTGAGTACAGAGCATGCTAGGAGTTATAGTGTGAGTACAGAACATGCTAGGAGTTATAGTGTGAGTACAGAGCATGCTAGGAGTTATAGTGTGAGTACAGAACATGCTAGGAGTTATAGTGTGTGTACAAAGCATGATAGGAGTAATAGTGTGAGTACAGGACATGCTAGGAGTTATAGTGTGAGTACAGAACATGTTAGGAGTTATAGTGTGAGTACAGAACATGCTAGGAGTTATAGTGTGAGTACAGAGCATGCTAGGAGTTATAGTGTGTGTACAAAGCATGATAGGAGTTATAGTGTGAGTACAGAGCATGCTAGGAGTTATAGTGTGAGTACAGAGCATGCTAGGCGTTATTGTGTGAGTACAGAACATGCTAGGAGTTATAGTGTGAGTACAGAACATGCTAGGAGTTATAGTGTGAGTACAGAACATGCTAGGAGTTATAGTGTGAGTACAGAGCATGCTAGGAGTTATAGTGTGAGTACAGAGCATGCTAGGAGTTATAGTGTGAGTACAGAGCATGCTAGGAGTTATAGTGTGAGTACAGAGCATGCTAGGAGTTATAGTGTGAGTACAGAGCATGCTAGGAGTTATAGTGTGAGTACAGAGCATGCTGGGAGTTATAGTGTGGGTACAGAGCATGCTTGGAGTTATAGTGTGAGTACAGAGCATGCTAGGAGTTATAGTGTGAGTACAGAGCACGCTAGGAGTTATAGTGTGAGTACAGAGCACGGTAGGAGTTATAGTGTGAGTACAGAGCATGCTAGGAGTTATAGTGTGAGTACAGAGCATGCTAGGAGTTATAGTGTGAGTACAGAGCATGCTAGGAGTTATAGTGTGAGTACAGAGCATGCTAGGAGTTATAGTGTGAGTACAGAGCATGCTAGGAGTTATAGTGTGAGTACAGAGCATGCTAGGAGTTATAGTGTGTGTACAGAGCATGCTAGGAGTTATAGTGTGAGTACAGAACATGCTAGGAGTTATAGTGTGAGTACAGAGCATGCTAGGAGTTATAGTGTGAGTACAGAGCATGCTAGGAGTTATAGTGTGTGTACAGAGCATGCTAGGAGTTATAGTGTGAGTACAGAACATGCTAGGAGTTATAGTGTGAGTACAGAGCATGCTAGGAGTAATATTGTGAGTACAGAACATGATAGGAGTTATAGTGTGAGTACAGAGCATGCTAGGAGTTATAGTGTGAGTACAGGACATGCTATGAGTTATAGTGTGAGTACAGAGCATGCTAGGAGTTATAGTGTGAGTACAGAGCATGCTAGGAGTTATAGTGTGAGTACAGAGCATGCTAGGAGTTATAGTGTGAGTACAGAACATGCTAGGAGTTATAGTGTGAGTACAGAGCATGCTAGGAGTTATAGTGTGAGTACAGAGCATGCTAGGAGTTATAGTGTGAGTACAGAACATGCTAGGAGTTATAGTGTGAGTACAGGACATGCTATGAGTTATAGTGTGAGTACAGAACATGCTAGGAGTTATAGTGTGAGTACAGAACATGCTAGGAGTTATAGTGTGAGTACAGGACATGCTAGGAGTTATAGTGTGAGTACAGAGCATGCTAGGAGTTATAGTGTGAGTACAGAACATGCTAGGAGTTATAGTGTGCGTACAAAGCATGATAGGAGTAATAGTGTGAGTACAGAGCATGCTAGGAGTTATAGTGTGAGTACAGAGCATGCCAGGAGTTATAGTGTGAGTACAGAACATGCTATGAGTTATAGTGTGAGTACAAAGCATGCTAGGAGTTATAGTGTGAGTACAGAACATGCTAGGAGTTATAGTGTGAGTACAGAACATGCTAGGAGTTATAGTGTGAGTACAGAAGATGCTAGGAGTTATAGTGTGAGTACAGAGCATGCTAGGAGTTATAGTGTGAGTACAGAGCATGCTATGAGTTATAGTGTGAGTACAGAACATGCTAGGAGTTATAGTGTGAGTACAGAGCATGCTAGGAGTTATAGTGTGAGTACAGAACATGCTAGGAGTTATAGTGTGAGTTCAGAGCATGCTAGGAGTTATAGTGTGAGTTCAGAGCATGCTAGGAGTTATAGTGTGAGTACAGAGCATGCTAGGAGTTATAGTGTGAGTACAGAACATGCTAGGAGTTATAGTGTGAGTACAGAACATGCTAGGAGTTATAGTGTGAGTTCAGAGCATGCTAGGAGTTATAGTGTGAGTTCAGAGCATGCTAGGAGTTATAGTGTGAGTACAGAGCATGCTGGGAGTTATAGTGTGGGTACAGAGCATGCTAGGAGTTATAGTGTGAGTACAGAGCATGCTAGGAGTTATAGTGTGAGTACAGAGCACGCTAGGAGTTATAGTGTGAGTACAGAGCACGGTAGGAGTTATAGTGTGAGTACAGAGCATGCTAGGAGTTATAGTGTGAGTACAGAGCATGCTAGGAGTTATAGTGTGAGTACAGAGCATGCTAGGAGTTATAGTGTGAGTACAGAGCACGCTAGGAGTTATAGTGTGAGTACAGAGCACGGTAGGAGTTATAGTGTGAGTACAGAGCATGCTAGGAGTTATAGTGTGAGTACAGAGCATGCTAGGAGTTATAGTGTGAGTACAGAGCATGCTAGGAGTTATAGTGTGAGTACAGAGCATGCTAGGAGTTATAGTGTGAGTACAGAGCATGCTAGGAGTTATAGTGTGTGTACAGAGCATGCTAGGAGTTATAGTGTGAGTACAGAACATGCTAGGAGTTATAGTGTGAGTACAGAGCATGCTAGGAGTTATAGTGTGAGTACAGAGCATGCTAGGAGTTATAGTGTGTGTACAGAGCATGCTAGGAGTTATAGTGTGAGTACAGAACATGCTAGGAGTTATAGTGTGAGTACAGAGCATGCTAGGAGTAATATTGTGAGTACAGAACATGATAGGAGTTATAGTGTGAGTACAGAGCATGCTAGGAGTTATAGTGTGAGTACAGGACATGCTATGAGATATAGTGTGAGTACAGAGCATGCTAGGAGTTATAGTGTGAGTACAGAGCATGCTAGGAGTTATAGTGTGTGTACAGAGCATGCTAGGAGTTATAGTGTGAGTACAGAACATGCTAGGAGTTATAGTGTGAGTACAGAGCATGCTAGGAGTTATAGTGTGAGTACAGAGCATGCTAGGAGTTATAGTGTGAGTACAGAACATGCTAGGAGTTATAGTGTGAGTACAGGACATGCTATGAGTTATAGTGTGAGTACAGAACATGCTAGGAGTTATAGTGTGAGTACAGGACATGCTAGGAGTAACAGTGTGAGTACAGAACATGATAGGAGTTATAGTGTGTGTACAAAGCATGCTAGGAGTTATAGTGTGAGTACAGAACATGCTAGGAGTTATAGTGTGAGTACAGGACATGCTAGGAGTAATAGTGTGAGTACAGAACATGATAGGAGTTATAGTGTGTGTACAAAGCATGCTAGGAGTTATAGTGTGAGTACAGAGCATGCTATGAGTTATAGTGTGAGTACAGAGCATGCTAGGAGTTATAGTGTGAGTACAGAACATGCTAGGAGTTATAGTGTGAGTACAGAACATGCTAGGAGTTATAGTGTGAGTACAGAGCATGCTAGGAGTTATAATGTGAGTACAGAACATGCTGGGAGTTATAGTGTGAGTACAGAACATGCTAGGAGTTATAGTGTGAGTACAGAGCATGCTAGGAGTAATAGTGTGAGTACAGAACATGATAGGAGTTATAGTGTGTGTACAAAGCATGCTAGGA
Organism: Hyla sarda; assembly: GCF_029499605.1. NCBI lineage: Eukaryota > Metazoa > Chordata > Amphibia > Anura > Hylidae > Hyla > Hyla sarda. The sequence goes on from NC_079194.1 coordinate 241,073,104, forward strand.
GTTATAGTGTGAGTACAGGACATGCTATGAGTTATAGTGTGAGTACAGAGCATGCTAGGAGTTATAGTGTGAGTACAGAACATGCTAGGAGTTATAGTGTGAGTACAGAACATGCTAGGAGTTATAGTGTGAGTACAGAGCATGCTAGGAGTTATAATGTGAGTACAGAACATGCTGGGAGTTATAGTGTGAGTACAGAACATGCTAGGAGTTATAGTGTGAGTACAGAGCATGCTAGGAGTTATAGTGTGAGTACAGAACATGCTAGGAGTTATAGTGTGAGTACAGAGCATGATAGGAGTTATAGTGTGAGTACAGAACATGTTAGGAGTTATAGTGTGAGTACAGAGCATGATAGGAGTTATAGTGTGAGTACAGAGCATGCTAGGAGTTATAGTGTGAGTACAGAGCATGCTAGGAGTTATAGTGTGAGTACAGAGCATGCTAGGAGTTATAGTGTGAGTACAGAGCATGATAGGAGTTATAGTGTGAGTACAGAGCATGCTAGGAGTTATAGTGTGAGTACAGAGCATGCTAGGAGTTATAGTGTGAGTACAGAGCATGCTAGGAGTTATAGTGTGAGTACAGAGCATGCTAGGAGTTATAGTGTGAGTACAGAGCATGCTAGGAGTTATAGTGTGAGTACAGAGCATGCTAGGAGTTATAGTGTGAGTACAGAGCATGCTAGGAGTTATAGTGTGAGTACAGAGCATGCTAGGAGTTATAGTGTGAGTACAGAGCATGCTAGGAGTTATAGTGTGAGTACAGAGCATGCTGGGAGTTATAGTGTGAGTACAGAGCATGCTAGGTGTTATAGTGTGAGTACAGAGCATGCTAGGAGTTATAGTGTGAGTACAGAACATGCTAGGAGTTATAGTGTGAGTACAGAGCATGCTAGGAGTTATAGTGTGAGTACAGAGCATGCTGGGAGTTATAGTGTGAGTACAGAGCATGCTAGGAGTTATAGTGTGAGTACAGAGCATGCTAGGAGTTATAGTGTGAGTACAGAGCATGCTAGGAGTTATAGTGTGAGTACAGAACATGCTAGGAGTTATAGTGTGAGTACAGAGCATGCTAGGAGTTATAGTGTGAGTACAGAGCATGCTAGGAGTTATAGTGTGAGTACAGAGCATGCTGGGAGTTATAGTGTGAGTACAGAGCATGCTAGGAGTTATAGTGTGAGTACAGAGCATGCTGGGAGTTATAGTGTAAGTACAGAGCATGCTAGGAGTTATAGTGTGAGTACAGAACAAGCTTGGAGTTATAGTGTGAGTACAGAGCATGCTAGGAGTTATAGTGTGAGTACAGGACATGCTTGGAGTTATAGTGTGAGTACAGGACATGCTAGGAGTTATAGTGTGAGTTCAGAGCACGCTAGAAGTTATAGTGTGAGTACAGAGCATTCTAGGAGTTATAGTGTGAGTACAGAGCATGCTAGGAGTTATAGTGTGAGTACAGAGCATGCTAGGAGTTATAGTGTGAGTACAGAGCATGCTAGGAGTTATAGTGTGAGTACAGAGCATGCTAGGAGTTATAGTGTGAGTACAGAGCATGCTAGGAGTTATAGTGTGAGTACAGAGCATGCTAGGAGTTATAGTGTGAGTACAGAACATGCTAGGAGTTATAGTGTGAGTACAGAGCATGCTAGGAGTTATAGTGTGAGTACAGAGCATGCTAGGAGTTATAGTGTGTGTACAGAGCATGCTAGGAGTTATAGTGTGAGTACAGAACATGCTAGGAGTTATAGTGTGAGTACAGAGCATGCTATGAGTTATAGTGTGAGTACAGAACATGCTAGGAGTTATAGTGTGAGTACAGAACATGCTAGGAGTTATAGTGTGAGTACAGAGCATGCTAGGAGTTATAGTGTGAGTACAGAGCATGCTAGGAGTTATAGTGTGAGTACAGAGCATGCTAGGAGTTATAGTGTGAGTACAGAGCATGCTAGGAGTTATAGTGTGAGTACAGAGCATGCTAGGAGTTATAGTGTGAGTACAGAGCATGCTAGGAGTTATAGTGTGTGTACAGAGCATGCTAGGAGTTATAGTGTGAGTACAGAACATGCTAGGAGTTATAGTGTGTACAGAACATGCTAGGAGTTATAGTGTGAGTACAGAACATGCTAGGAGTTATAGTGTGAGTACAGAACATGCTAGGAGTTATAGTGTGAGTACAGAGCATGCTAGGAGTTATAGTGTGAGTACAGAACATGCTAGGAGTTATAGTGTGAGTACAGAACATGCTAGGAGTTATAGTGTGAGTACAGAACATGCTAGGAGTTATAGTGTGAGTACAGAACATGCTAGGAGTTATAGTGTGAGTACAGGACATGCTAGGAGTTATAGTGTGAGTACAGAGCATGCTAGGAGTTATAGTGTGAGTACAGAACATGCTAGGAGTTATAGTGTGTGTACAAAGCATGATAGGAGTAATAGTGTGAGTACAGAGCATGCTAGGAGTTATAGTGTGAGTACAGAGCATGCCAGGAGTTATAGTGTGAGTACAGAACATGCTATGAGTTATAGTGTGAGTACAAAGCATGCTAGGAGTTATAGTGTGAGTACAGAACATGCTAGGAGTTATAGTGTGAGTACAGAACATGCTAGGAGTTATAGTGTGAGTACAGAAGATGCTAGGAGTTATAGTGTGAGTACAGAGCATGCTAGGAGTTATAGTGTGAGTACAGAGCATGCTATGAGTTATAGTGTGAGTACAGAGCATGCTGGGAGTTATAGTGTGAGTACAGAGCATGCTAGGAGTTATAGTGTGAGTACAGAGCATGCTGGGAGTTATAGTGGGAGTACAGAACATGCTAGGAGTTATAGTGTGAGTACAGAACATGCTAGGAGTTATAGTGTGAGTACAGAGCATGCTAGGAGTTATAGTGTGAGTACAGAACATGCTAGGAGTTATAGTGTGAGTTCAGAGCATGCTAGGAGTTATAGTGTGAGTTCAGAGCATGCTAGGAGTTATAGTGTGAGTACAGAACATGCTAGGAGTTATAGTGTGAGTACAGAGCATGCTAGGAGTTATAGTGTGAGTACAGAGCATGCTAGGAGTTATAGTGTGAGTACAGAACATGCTAGGAGTTATAGTGTGAGTACAGAACATGCTAGGAGTTATAGTGTGAGTACAGAACATGCTAGGAGTTATAGTGTGAGTACAGAGCATGCTAGGAGTTATAGTGTGAGTACAGAACATGCTAGGAGTAATAGTGTGAGTACAGAACATGCTAGGAGTAATAGTGTGAGTACAGAGCATGCTGGGAGTTATAGTGTGAGTACAGAACATGCTAGGAGTTATAGTGTGAGTACAGAACATGCTAGGAGTAATAGTGTGAGTACAGAGCATGCTGGGAGTTATAGTGTGAGTACAGAGCATGCTAGGAGTTATAGTGTCAGTACAGAGCATGCTGGGAGTTATAGTGTGAGTACAGAGCATGCTAGGAGTTATAGTGTGAGTACAGAGCATGCTAGGAGTTATAGTGTGAGTACAGAGCATGCTAGGAGTTATAGTGTGAGTACAGAACATGCTAGGAGTTATAGTGTGAGTACAGAGCATGCTAGGAGTTATAGTGTGAGTACAGAACATGCTAGGAGTTATAGTGTGTGTACAAAGCATGATAGGAGTAATAGTGTGAGTACAGGACATGCTAGGAGTTATAGTGTGAGTACAGAACATGTTAGGAGTTATAGTGTGAGTACAGAACATGCTAGGAGTTATAGTGTGAGTACAGAGCATGCTAGGAGTTATAGTGTGTGTACAAAGCATGATAGGAGTTATAGTGTGAGTACAGAGCATGCTAGGAGTTATAGTGTGAGTACAGAGCATGCTAGGCGTTATTGTGTGAGTACAGAACATGCTAGGAGTTATAGTGTGAGTACAGAACATGCTAGGAGTTATAGTGTGAGTACAGAACATGCTAGGAGTTATAGTGTGAGTACAGAGCATGCTAGGAGTTATAGTGTGAGTACAGAGCATGCTAGGAGTTATAGTGTGAGTACAGAGCATGCTAGGAGTTATAGTGTGAGTACAGAGCATGCTAGGAGTTATAGTGTGAGTACAGAGCATGCTAGGAGTTATAGTGTGAGTACAGAGCATGCTGGGAGTTATAGTGTGGGTACAGAGCATGCTTGGAGTTATAGTGTGAGTACAGAGCATGCTAGGAGTTATAGTGTGAGTACAGAGCACGCTAGGAGTTATAGTGTGAGTACAGAGCACGGTAGGAGTTATAGTGTGAGTACAGAGCATGCTAGGAGTTATAGTGTGAGTACAGAGCATGCTAGGAGTTATAGTGTGAGTACAGAGCATGCTAGGAGTTATAGTGTGAGTACAGAGCATGCTAGGAGTTATAGTGTGAGTACAGAGCATGCTAGGAGTTATAGTGTGAGTACAGAGCATGCTAGGAGTTATAGTGTGTGTACAGAGCATGCTAGGAGTTATAGTGTGAGTACAGAACATGCTAGGAGTTATAGTGTGAGTACAGAGCATGCTAGGAGTTATAGTGTGAGTACAGAGCATGCTAGGAGTTATAGTGTGTGTACAGAGCATGCTAGGAGTTATAGTGTGAGTACAGAACATGCTAGGAGTTATAGTGTGAGTACAGAGCATGCTAGGAGTAATATTGTGAGTACAGAACATGATAGGAGTTATAGTGTGAGTACAGAGCATGCTAGGAGTTATAGTGTGAGTACAGGACATGCTATGAGTTATAGTGTGAGTACAGAGCATGCTAGGAGTTATAGTGTGAGTACAGAGCATGCTAGGAGTTATAGTGTGAGTACAGAGCATGCTAGGAGTTATAGTGTGAGTACAGAACATGCTAGGAGTTATAGTGTGAGTACAGAGCATGCTAGGAGTTATAGTGTGAGTACAGAGCATGCTAGGAGTTATAGTGTGAGTACAGAACATGCTAGGAGTTATAGTGTGAGTACAGGACATGCTATGAGTTATAGTGTGAGTACAGAACATGCTAGGAGTTATAGTGTGAGTACAGAACATGCTAGGAGTTATAGTGTGAGTACAGGACATGCTAGGAGTTATAGTGTGAGTACAGAGCATGCTAGGAGTTATAGTGTGAGTACAGAACATGCTAGGAGTTATAGTGTGCGTACAAAGCATGATAGGAGTAATAGTGTGAGTACAGAGCATGCTAGGAGTTATAGTGTGAGTACAGAGCATGCCAGGAGTTATAGTGTGAGTACAGAACATGCTATGAGTTATAGTGTGAGTACAAAGCATGCTAGGAGTTATAGTGTGAGTACAGAACATGCTAGGAGTTATAGTGTGAGTACAGAACATGCTAGGAGTTATAGTGTGAGTACAGAGCATGCTAGGAGTTATAGTGTGAGTACAGAGCATGCTATGAGTTATAGTGTGAGTACAGAACATGCTAGGAGTTATAGTGTGAGTACAGAACATGCTAGGAGTTATAGTGTGAGTACAGAGCATGCTAGGAGTTATAGTGTGAGTACAGAACATGCTAGGAGTTATAGTGTGAGTTCAGAGCATGCTAGGAGTTATAGTGTGAGTTCAGAGCATGCTAGGAGTTATAGTGTGAGTACAGAACATGCTAGGAGTTATAGTGTGAGTTCAGAGCATGCTAGGAGTTATAGTGTGAGTTCAGAGCATGCTAGGAGTTATAGTGTGAGTACAGAGCATGCTAGGAGTTATAGTGTGAGTACAGAACATGCTAGGAGTTATAGTGTGAGTACAGAACATGCTAGGAGTTATAGTGTGAGTTCAGAGCATGCTAGGAGTTATAGTGTGAGTTCAGAGCATGCTAGGAGTTATAGTGTGAGTACAGAGCATGCTGGGAGTTATAGTGTGGGTACAGAGCATGCTAGGAGTTATAGTGTGAGTACAGAGCATGCTAGGAGTTATAGTGTGAGTACAGAGCACGCTAGGAGTTATAGTGTGAGTACAGAGCACGGTAGGAGTTATAGTGTGAGTACAGAGCATGCTAGGAGTTATAGTGTGAGTACAGAGCATGCTAGGAGTTATAGTGTGAGTACAGAGCATGCTAGGAGTTATAGTGTGAGTACAGAGCACGCTAGGAGTTATAGTGTGAGTACAGAGCACGGTAGGAGTTATAGTGTGAGTACAGAGCATGCTAGGAGTTATAGTGTGAGTACAGAGCATGCTAGGAGTTATAGTGTGAGTACAGAGCATGCTAGGAGTTATAGTGTGAGTACAGAGCATGCTAGGAGTTATAGTGTGAGTACAGAGCATGCTAGGAGTTATAGTGTGTGTACAGAGCATGCTAGGAGTTATAGTGTGAGTACAGAACATGCTAGGAGTTATAGTGTGAGTACAGAGCATGCTAGGAGTTATAGTGTGAGTACAGAGCATGCTAGGAGTTATAGTGTGTGTACGGAGCATGCTAGGAGTTATAGTGTGAGTACAGAACATGCTAGGAGTTATAGTGTGAGTACAGAGCATGCTAGGAGTAATATTGTGAGTACAGAACATGATAGGAGTTATAGTGTGAGTACAGAGCATGCTAGGAGTTATAGTGTGAGTACAGGACATGCTATGAGTTATAGTGTGAGTACAGAGCATGCTAGGAGTTATAGTGTGAGTACAGAGCATGCTAGGAGTTATAGTGTGTGTACAGAGCATGCTAGGAGTTATAGTGTGAGTACAGAACATGCTAGGAGTTATAGTGTGAGTACAGAGCATGCTAGGAGTTATAGTGTGAGTACAGAGCATGCTAGGAGTTATAGTGTGAGTACAGAACATGCTAGGAGTTATAGTGTGAGTACAGGACATGCTATGAGTTATAGTGTGAGTACAGAACATGCTAGGAGTTATAGTGTGAGTACAGGACATGCTAGGAGTAACAGTGTGAGTACAGAACATGATAGGAGTTATAGTGTGTGTACAAAGCATGCTAGGAGTTATAGTGTGAGTACAGAACATGCTAGGAGTTATAGTGTGAGTACAGGACATGCTAGGAGTAATAGTGTGAGTACAGAACATGATAGGACTTATAGTGTGTGTACAAAGCATGCTAGGAGTTATAGTGTGAGTACAGAGCATGCTATGAGTTATAGTGTGAGTACAGAGCATGCTAGGAGTTATAGTGTGAGTACAGAACATGCTAGGAGTTATAGTGTGAGTACAGAACATGCTAGGAGTTATAGTGTGAGTACAGAGCATGCTAGGAGTTATAATGTGAGTACAGAACATGCTGGGAGTTATAGTGTGAGTACAGAACATGCTAGGAGTTATAGTGTGAGTACAGAGCATGCTAGGAGTAATAGTGTGAGTACAGAACATGATAGGAGTTATAGTGTGTGTACAAAGCATGCTAGGAGTTATAGTGTGAGTACAGGACATGCTATGAGTTATAGTGTGAGTACAGAGCATGCTAGGAGTTATAGTGTGAGTACAGAACATGCTAGGAGTTATAGTGTGAGTACAGAACATGCTAGGAGTTATAGTGTGAGTACAGAGCATGCTAGGAGTTATAATGTGAGTACAGAACATGCTGGGAGTTATAGTGTGAGTACAGAACATGCTAGGAGTTATAGTGTGAGTACAGAGCATGCTAGGAGTTATAGTGTGAGTACAGAACATGCTAGGAGTTATAGTGTGAGTACAGAGCATGATAGGAGTTATAGTGTGAGTACAGAACATGTTAGGAGTTATAGTGTGAGTACAGAGCATGATAGGAGTTATAGTGTGAGTACAGAGCATGCTAGGAGTTATAGTGTGAGTACAGAGCATGCTAGGAGTTATAGTGTGAGTACAGAGCATGCTAGGAGTTATAGTGTGAGTACAGAGCATGATAGGAGTTATAGTGTGAGTACAGAGCATGCTAGGAGTTATAGTGTGAGTACAGAGCATGCTAGGAGTTATAGTGTGAGTACAGAGCATGCTAGGAGTTATAGTGTGAGTACAGAGCATGCTAGGAGTTATAGTGTGAGTACAGAGCATGCTAGGAGTTATAGTGTGAGTACAGAGCATGCTAGGAGTTATAGTGTGAGTACAGAGCATGCTAGGAGTTATAGTGTGAGTACAGAGCATGCTAGGAGTTATAGTGTGAGTACAGAGCATGCTAGGAGTTATAGTGTGAGTACAGAGCATGCTGGGAGTTATAGTGTGAGTACAGAGCATGCTAGGTGTTATAGTGTGAGTACAGAGCATGCTAGGAGTTATAGTGTGAGTACAGAACATGCTAGGAGTTATAGTGTGAGTACAGAGCATGCTAGGAGTTATAGTGTGAGTACAGAGCATGCTGGGAGTTATAGTGTGAGTACAGAGCATGCTAGGAGTTATAGTGTGAGTACAGAGCATGCTAGGAGTTATAGTGTGAGTACAGAGCATGCTAGGAGTTATAGTGTGAGTACAGAACATGCTAGGAGTTATAGTGTGAGTACAGAGCATGCTAGGAGTTATAGTGTGAGTACAGAGCATGCTAGGAGTTATAGTGTGAGTACAGAGCATGCTGGGAGTTATAGTGTGAGTACAGAGCATGCTAGGAGTTATAGTGTGAGTACAGAGCATGCTGGGAGTTATAGTGTAAGTACAGAGCATGCTAGGAGTTATAGTGTGAGTACAGAACAAGCTTGGAGTTATAGTGTGAGTACAGAGCACGCTAGGAGTTATAGTGTGAGTTCAGAGCACGCTAGAAGTTATAGTGTGAGTACAGAGCATGCTAGGAGTTATAGTGTGAGTACAGAGCATGCTAGGAGTTATAGTGTGAGTACAGAGCATGCTAGGAGTTATAGTGTGAGTACAGAGCATGCTAGGAGTTATAGTGTGAGTACAGAGCATGCTAGGAGTTATAGTGTGAGTACAGAGCATGCTAGGAGTTATAGTGTGAGTACAGAGCATGCTAGGAGTTATAGTGTGAGTACAGAACATGCTAGGAGTTATAGTGTGAGTACAGAGCATGCTAGGAGTTATAGTGTGAGTACAGAGCATGCTAGGAGTTATAGTGTGTGTACAGAGCATGCTAGGAGTTATAGTGTGAGTACAGAACATGCTAGGAGTTATAGTGTGAGTACAGAGCATGCTATGAGTTATAGTGTGAGTACAGAACATGCTAGGAGTTATAGTGTGAGTACAGAACATGCTAGGAGTTATAGTGTGAGTACAGAGCATGCTAGGAGTTATAGTGTGAGTACAGAGCATGCTAGGAGTTATAGTGTGAGTACAGAGCATGCTAGGAGTTATAGTGTGAGTACAGAGCATGCTAGGAGTTATAGTGTGAGTACAGAGCATGCTAGGAGTTATAGTGTGAGTACAGAGCATGCTAGGAGTTATAGTGTGTGTACAGAGCATGCTAGGAGTTATAGTGTGAGTACAGAACATGCTAGGAGTTATAGTGTGTACAGAGCATGCTAGGAGTTATAGTGTGAGTACAGAGCATGCTAGGAGTTATAGTGTGAGTACAGAGCACGCTTGGAGTTATAGTGTAAGTACAGAACATGCTAGGAGTTATAGTGTGAGTACAGAGCATGCTAGGAGTTATAGTGTGAGTACAGAGCATGCTAGGAGTTATAGTGTGAGTACAGAGCATGCTAGGAGTTATAGTGTGAGTACAGAGCATGCTGGGAGTTATAGTGTGGGTACAGAGCATGCTAGGAGTTATAGTGTGAGTACAGAGCATGCTAGGAGTTATAGTGTGAGTACAGAGCACGCTAGGAGTTATAGTGTGAGTACAGAGCACGGTAGGAGTTATAGTGTGAGTACAGAGCATGCTAGGAGTTATAGTGTGAGTACAGAGCATGCTAGGAGTTATAGTGTGAGTACAGAGCATGCTAGGAGTTATAGTGTGAGTACAGAGCATGCTAGGAGTTATAGTGTGAGTACAGAGCATGCTAGGAGTTATAGTGTGAGTACAGAGCATGCTAGGAGTTATAGTGTGTGTACAGAGCATGCTAGGAGTTATAGTGTGAGTACAGAACATGCTAGGAGTTATAGTGTGAGTACAGAGCATGCTAGGAGTTATAGTGTGAGTACAGAGCATGCTAGGAGTTATAGTGTGTGTACAGAGCATGCTAGGAGTTATAGTGTGAGTACAGAACATGCTAGGAGTTATAGTGTGAGTACAGAGCATGCTAGGAGTAATATTGTGAGTACAGAACATGCTAGGAGTTATAGTGTGAGTACAGAGCATGCTAGGAGTTATAGTGTGAGTACAGGACATGCTATGAGTTATAGTGTGAGTACAGAGCATGCTAGGAGTTATAGTGTGAGTACAGAGCATGCTAGGAGTTATAGTGTGAGTACAGAGCATGCTAGGAGTTATAGTGTGAGTACAGAACATGCTAGGAGTTATAGTGTGAGTACAGAGCATGCTAGGAGTTATAGTGTGAGTACAGAGCATGCTAGGAGTTATAGTGTGAGTACAGAACATGCTAGGAGTTATAGTGTGAGTACAGGACATGCTATGAGTTATAGTGTGAGTACAGAACATGCTAGGAGTTATAGTGTGAGTACAGAACATGCTAGGAGTTATAGTGTGAGTACAGGACATGCTAGGAGTTATAGTGTGAGTACAGAGCATGCTAGGAGTTATAGTGTGAGTACAGAACATGCTAGGAGTTATAGTGTGTGTACAAAGCATGATAGGAGTAATAGTGTGAGTACAGAGCATGCTAGGAGTTATAGTGTGAGTACAGAGCATGCCAGGAGTTATAGTGTGAGTACAGAACATGCTATGAGTTATAGTGTGAGTACAAAGCATGCTAGGAGTTATAGTGTGAGTACAGAACATGCTAGGAGTTATAGTGTGAGTACAGAACATGCTAGGAGTTATAGTGTGAGTACAGAACATGCTAGGAGTTATAGTGTGAGTACAGAGCATGCTAGAAGTTATAGTGTGAGTACAGAGCATGCTATGAGTTATAGTGTGAGTACAGAACATGCTAGGAGTTATAGTGTGAGTACAGAGCATGCTAGGAGTTATAGTGTGAGTACAGAACATGCTAGGAGTTATAGTGTGAGTTCAGAGCATGCTAGGAGTTATAGTGTGAGTTCAGAGCATGCTAGGAGTTATAGTGTGAGTACAGAGCATGCTAGGAGTTATAGTGTGAGTACAGAACATGCTAGGAGTTATAGTGTGAGTACAGAACATGCTAGGAGTTATAGTGTGAGTTCAGAGCATGCTAGGAGTTATAGTGTGAGTTCAGAGCATGCTAGGAGTTATAGTGTGAGTACAGAGCATGCTAGGAGTTATAGTGTGAGTACAGAACATGCTAGGAGTTATAGTGTGAGTACAGAACATGCTAGGAGTTATAGTGTGAGTACAGAGCATGCTGGGAGTTATAGTGTGAGTACAGAGCATGCTAGGAGTTATAGTGTCAGTACAGAGCATGCTGGGAGTTATAGTGTGAGTACAGAGCATGCTAGGAGTTATAGTGTGAGTACAGAGCATGCTAGGAGTTATAGTGTGAGTACAGAGCATGCTAGGAGTTATAGTGTGAGTACAGAACATGCTAGGAGTTATAGTGTGAGTACAGAGCATGCTAGGAGTTATAGTGTGAGTACAGAACATGCTAGGAGTTATAGTGTGTGTACAAAGCATGATAGGAGTAATAGTGTGAGTACAGGACATGCTAGGAGTTATAGTGTGAGTACAGAACATGTTAGGAGTTATAGTGTGAGTACAGAACATGCTAGGAGTTATAGTGTGAGTACAGAGCATGCTAGGAGTTATAGTGTGTGTACAAAGCATGATAGGAGTTATAGTGTGAGTACAGAGCATGCTAGGAGTTATAGTGTGAGTACAGAGCATGCTAGGAGTTATAGTGTGAGTACAGAGCATGCTAGGAGTTATAGTGTGAGTACAGAGCATGCTAGGAGTTATAGTGTGAGTACAGAGCATGCTAGGAGTTATAGTGTGAGTACAGAGCATGCTAGGAGTTATAGTGTGAGTACAGAGCATGCTAGGAGTTATAGTGTGAGTACAGAGCATGCTAGGAGTTATAGTGTGAGTACAGAGCATGCTGGGAGTTATAGTGTGGGTACAGAGCATGCTAGGAGTTATAGTGTGAGTACAGAGCATGCTAGGAGTTATAGTGTGAGTACAGAGCACGCTAGGAGTTATAGTGTGAGTACAGAGCACGGTAGGAGTTATAGTGTGAGTACAGAGCATGCTAGGAGTTATAGTGTGAGTACAGAGCATGCTAGGAGTTATAGTGTGAGTACAGAGCATGCTAGGAGTTATAGTGTGAGTACAGAGCATGCTAGGAGTTATAGTGTGAGTACAGAGCATGCTAGGAGTTATAGTGTGAGTACAGAGCATGCTAGGAGTTATAGTGTGTGTACAGAGCATGCTAGGAGTTATAGTGTGAGTACAGAACATGCTAGGAGTTATAGTGTGAGTACAGAGCATGCTAGGAGTTATAGTGTGAGTACAGAGCATGCTAGGAGTTATAGTGTGTGTACAGAGCATGCTAGGAGTTATAGTGTGAGTACAGAACATGCTAGGAGTTATAGTGTGAGTACAGAGCATGCTAGGAGTAATATTGTGAGTACAGAACATGATAGGAGTTATAGTGTGAGTACAGAGCATGCTAGGAGTTATAGTGTGAGTACAGGACATGCTATGAGTTATAGTGTGAGTACAGAGCACGCTTGGAGTTATAGTGTAAGTACAGAACATGCTAGGAGTTATAGTGTGAGTACAGAGCATGCTAGGAGTTATAGTGTGAGTACAGAGCATGCTAGGAGTTATAGTGTGAGTACAGAGCATGCTAGGAGTTATAGTGTGAGTACAGAGCATGCTGGGAGTTATAGTGTGGGTACAGAGCATGCTAGGAGTTATAGTGTGAGTACAGAGCATGCTAGGAGTTATAGTGTGAGTACAGAGCACGCTAGGAGTTATAGTGTGAGTACAGAGCACGGTAGGAGTTATAGTGTGAGTACAGAGCATGCTAGGAGTTATAGTGTGAGTACAGAGCATGCTAGGAGTTATAGTGTGAGTACAGAGCATGCTAGGAGTTATAGTGTGAGTACAGAGCATGCTAGGAGTTATAGTGTGAGTACAGAGCATGCTAGGAGTTATAGTGTGAGTACAGAGCATGCTAGGAGTTATAGTGTGTGTACAGAGCATGCTAGGAGTTATAGTGTGAGTACAGAACATGCTAGGAGTTATAGTGTGAGTACAGAGCATGCTAGGAGTTATAGTGTGAGTACAGAGCATGCTAGGAGTTATAGTGTGTGTACAGAGCATGCTAGGAGTTATAGTGTGAGTACAGAACATGCTAGGAGTTATAGTGTGAGTACAGAGCATGCTAGGAGTAATATTGTGAGTACAGAACATGATAGGAGTTATAGTGTGAGTACAGAGCATGCTAGGAGTTATAGTGTGAGTACAGAGCATGCTAGGAGTTATAGTGTGAGTACAGAACATGCTAGGAGTTATAGTGTGAGTACAGAGCATGCTAGGAGTTATAGTGTGAGTACAGAGCATGCTAGGAGTTATAGTGTGAGTACAGAGCATGCTAGGAGTTATAGTGTGAGTACAGAACATGCTAGGAGTTATAGTGTGAGTACAGAGCATGCTAGGAGTTATAGTGTGAGTACAGAGCATGCTAGGAGTTATAGTGTGAGTACAGAACATGCTATGAGTTATAGTGTGAGTACAGGACATGCTATGAGTTATAGTGTGAGTACAGAACATGCTAGGAGTTATAGTGTGAGTACAGAACATGCTAGGAGTTATAGTGTGAGTACAGAGCATGCTAGGAGTTATAGTGTGAGTACAGAGCATGCTAGGAGTTATAGTGTGAGTACAGAACATGCTATGAGTTATAGTGTGAGTACAGGACATGCTATGAGTTATAGTGTGAGTACAGAACATGCTAGGAGTTATAGTGTGAGTACAGAACATGCTAGGAGTTATAGTGTGAGTACAGGACATGCTAGGAGTTATAGTGTGAGTACAGAGCATGCTAGGAGTTATAGTGTGAGTACAGAACATGCTAGGAGTTATAGTGTGTGTACAAAGCATGATAGGAGTAATAGTGTGAGTACAGAGCATGCTAGGAGTTATAGTGTGAGTACAGAGCATGCCAGGAGTTATAGTGTGAGTACAGAACATGCTATGAGTTATAGTGTGAGTACAAAGCATGCTAGGAGTTATAGTGTGAGTACAGAACATGCTAGGAGTTATAGTGTGAGTACAGAACATGCTAGGAGTTATAGTGTGAGTACAGAAGATGCTAGGAGTTATAGTGTGAGTACAGAGCATGCTAGGAGTTATAGTGTGAGTACAGAGCATGCTATGAGTTATAGTGTGAGTACAGAACATGCTAGGAGTTATAGTGTGAGTACAGAGCATGCTAGGAGTTATAGTGTGAGTACAGAACATGCTAGGAGTTATAGTGTGAGTTCAGAGCATGCTAGGAGTTATAGTGTGAGTTCAGAGCATGCTAGGAGTTATAGTGTGAATACAGAGCATGCTAGGAGTTATAGTGTGAGTACAGAACATGCTAGGAGTTATAGTGTGAGTACAGAACATGCTAGGAGTTATAGTGTGAGTTCAGAGCATGCTAGGAGTTATAGTGTGAGTTCAGAGCATGCTAGGAGTTATAGTGTGAGTACAGAGCATGCTAGGAGTTATAGTGTGAGTACAGAACATGCTAGGAGTTATAGTGTGAGTACAGAACATGCTAGGAGTTATAGTGTGAGTACAGAGCATGCTGGGAGTTATAGTGTGAGTACAGAGCATGCTAGGAGTTATAGTGTCAGTACAGAGCATGCTGGGAGTTATAGTGTGAGTACAGAGCATGCTAGGAGTTATAGTGTGAGTACAGAGCATGCTAGGAGTTATAGTGTGAGTACAGAGCATGCTAGGAGTTATAGTGTGAGTACAGAGCATGCTAGGAGTTATAGTGTGAGTACAGAGCATGCTAGGAGTTATAGTGTGAGTACAGAACATGCTAGGAGTTATAGTGTGTGTACAAAGCATGATAGGAGTAATAGTGTGAGTACAGGACATGCTAGGAGTTATAGTGTGAGTACAGAACATGTTAGGAGTTATAGTGTGAGTACAGAACATGCTAGGAGTTATAGTGTGAGTACAGAGCATGCTAAGAGTTATAGTGTGTGTACAAAGCATGATAGGAGTTATAGTGTGAGTACAGAGCATGCTAGGAGTTATAGTGTGAGTACAGAGCATGCTAGGAGTTATAGTGTGAGTACAGAGCATGCTAGGAGTTATAGTGTGAGTACAGAGCATGCTAGGAGTTATAGTGTGAGTACAGAGCATGCTAGGAGTTATAGTGTGAGTACAGAGCATGCTAGGAGTTATAGTGTGAGTACAGAGCATGCTAGGAGTTATAGTGTGAGTACAGAGCATGCTAGGAGTTATAGTGTGAGTACAGAGCATGCTGGGAGTTATAGTGTGGGTACAGAGCATGCTAGGAGTTATAGTGTGAGTACAGAGCATGCTAGGAGTTATAGTGTGAGTACAGAGCATGCTAGGAGTTATAGTGTGAGTACAGAGCACGCTAGGAGTTATAGTGTGAGTACAGAGCACGGTAGGAGTTATAGTGTGAGTACAGAGCATGCTAGGAGTTATAGTGTGAGTACAGAGCATGCTAGGAGTTATAGTGTGAGTACAGAGCATGCTAGGAGTTATAGTGTGAGTACAGAGCATGCTAGGAGTTATAGTGTGAGTACAGAGCATGCTAGGAGTTATAGTGTGAGTACAGAGCATGCTAGGAGTTATAGTGTGTGTACAGAGCATGCTAGGAGTTATAGTGTGAGTACAGAACATGCTAGGAGTTATAGTGTGAGTACAGAGCATGCTAGGAGTTATAGTGTGAGTACAGAGCATGCTAGGAGTTATAGTGTGTGTACAGAGCATGCTAGGAGTTATAGTGTGAGTACAGAACATGCTAGGAGTTATAGTGTGAGTACAGAGCATGCTAGGAGTAATATTGTGAGTACAGAACATGATAGGAGTTATAGTGTGAGTACAGAGCATGCTAGGAGTTATAGTGTGAGTACAGGACATGCTATGAGTTATAGTGTGAGTACAGAGCATGCTAGGAGTTATAGTGTGAGTACAGAGCATGCTAGGAGTTATAGTGTGAGTACGGAGCATGCTAGGAGTTATAGTGTGAGTACAGAACATGCTAGGAGTTATAGTGTGAGTACAGAACATGCTAGGAGTTATAGTGTGAGTACAGAGCATGCTAGGAGTTATAGTGTGAGTACAGAACATGCTAGGAGTTATAGTGTGAGTACAGAGCATGCTAGGAGTTATAGTGTGAGTACAGAGCATGCTAGGAGTTATAGTGTGAGTACAGAACATGCTAGGAGTTATAGTGTGAGTACAGGACATGCTATGAGTTATAGTGTGAGTACAGAACATGCTAGGAGTTATAGTGTGAGTACAGGACATGCTAGGAGTAATAGTGTGAGTACAGAACATGATAGGAGTTATAGTGTGTGTACAAAGCATGCTAGGAGTTATAGTGTGAGTACAGAACATGCTAGGAGTTATAGTGTGAGTACAGGACATGCTAGGAGTAATAGTGTGAGTACAGAACATGATAGGAGTTATAGTGTGTGTACAAAGCATGCTAGGAGTTATAGTGTGAGTACAGAGCATGCTATGAGTTATAGTGTGAGTACAGAGCATGCTAGGAGTTATAGTGTGAGTACAGAACATGCTAGGAGTTATAGTGTGAGTACAGAACATGCTTGGAGGTATAGTGTGAGTACAGAGCATGCTAGGAGTTATAGTGTGTGTACAGAGCATGCTAGGAGTTATAGTGTGAGTACAGAGCATGCTAGGAGTTATAGTGTGTGTACAGAGCATGCTAGGAGTTATAGTGTGAGTACAGAGCATGCTAGGAGTTATAGTGTGTGTACAGAGCATGCTAGGAGTTATAGTGTGAGTACAGAACATGCTAGGAGTTATAGTGTGAGTACAGAGCATGCTAGGAGTTATAATGTGAGTACAGAACATGCTGGGAGTTATAGTGTGAGTACAGAACATGCTAGGAGTTATAGTGTGAGTACAGAGCATGCTAGGAGTAATAGTGTGAGTACAGAACATGATAGGAGTTATAGTGTGTGTACAAAGCATGCTAGGAGTTATAGTGTGAGTACAGGACATGCTATGAGTTATAGTGTGAGTACAGAGCATGCTAGGAGTTATAGTGTGAGTACAGAACATGCTAGGAGTTATAGTGTGAGTACAGAACATGCTAGGAGTTATAGTGTGAGTACAGAGCATGCTAGGAGTTATAATGTGAGTACAGAACATGCTGGGAGTTATAGTGTGAGTACAGAACATGCTAGGAGTTATAGTGTGAGTACAGAGCATGCTAGGAGTTATAGTGTGAGTACAGAGCATGCTAGGAGTTATAGTGTGAGTACAGAGCATGCTAGGAGTTATAGTGTGAGTACAGAGCATGCTAGGAGTTATAGTGTGAGTACAGAACATGCTAGGAGTTATAGTGTGAGTACAGGACATGCTATGAGTTATAGTGTGAGTACAGAGCATGCTAGGAGTTATAGTGTGAGTACAGAGCATGCTAGGAGTTATAGTGTGAGTACAGAACATGCTAGGAGTTATAGTGTGAGTACAGAACATGCTAGGAGTTATAGTGTGAGTACAGGACATGCTATGAGTTATAGTGTGAGTACAGAGCATGCTAGGAGTTATAATGTGAGTACAGAGCATGCTAGGAGTTATAGTGTGAGTACAGAACATGCTGGGAGATATAGTGTGAGTACAGAACATGCTAGGAGTTATAGTGTGAGTACAGAGCATGCTAGGAGTTATAGTGTGAGTACAGAACATGCTAGGAGTTATAGTGTGAGTACAGAACATGCTAGGAGTTATAGTGTGAGTACAGAGCATGCTAGGAGTTATAGTGTGAGTACAGAACATGCTAGGAGTTATAGTGTGTGTACAAAGCATGATAGGAGTAATAGTGTGAGTACAGAGCATGCTAGGAGTTATAGTGTGAGTACAGAGCATGCCAGGAGTTATAGTGTGAGTACAGAACATGCTATGAGTTATAGTGTGAGTACAAAGCATGCTAGGAGTTATAGTGTGAGTACAGAACATGCTAGGAGTTATAGTGTGAGTACAGAACATGCTAGGAGTTATAGTGTGAGTACAGAACATGCTAGGAGTTATAGTGTGAGTACAGAGCATGCTAGGAGTTATAGTGTGAGTACAGAACATGCTAGGAGTTATAGTGTGAGTACAGAACATGCTAGGAGTTATAGTGTGAGTACAGAACATGCTAGGAGTTATAGTGTGAGTACAGAACATGCTAGGAGTTATAGTGTGAGTACAGGACATGCTAGGAGTTATAGTGTGAGTACAGAGCATGCTAGGAGTTATAGTGTGAGTACAGAACATGCTAGGAGTTATAGTGTGTGTACAAAGCATGATAGGAGTAATAGTGTGAGTACAGAGCATGCTAGGAGTTATAGTGTGAGTACAGAGCATGCCAGGAGTTATAGTGTGAGTACAGAACATGCTATGAGTTATAGTGTGAGTACAAAGCATGCTAGGAGTTATAGTGTGAGTACAGAACATGCTAGGAGTTATAGTGTGAGTACAGAACATGCTAGGAGTTATAGTGTGAGTACAGAAGATGCTAGGAGTTATAGTGTGAGTACAGAGCATGCTAGGAGTTATAGTGTGAGTACAGAGCATGCTATGAGTTATAGTGTGAGTACAGAGCATGCTGGGAGTTATAGTGTGAGTACAGAGCATGCTAGGAGTTATAGTGTGAGTACAGAGCATGCTGGGAGTTATAGTGGGAGTACAGAACATGCTAGGAGTTATAGTGTGAGTACAGAACATGCTAGGAGTTATAGTGTGAGTACAGAGCATGCTAGGAGTTATAGTGTGAGTACAGAACATGCTAGGAGTTATAGTGTGAGTTCAGAGCATGCTAGGAGTTATAGTGTGAGTTCAGAGCATGCTAGGAGTTATAGTGTGAGTACAGAACATGCTAGGAGTTATAGTGTGAGTACAGAGCATGCTAGGAGTTATAGTGTGAGTACAGAGCATGCTAGGAGTTATAGTGTGAGTACAGAACATGCTAGGAGTTATAGTGTGAGTACAGAACATGCTAGGAGTTATAGTGTGAGTACAGAACATGCTAGGAGTTATAGTGTGAGTACAGAGCATGCTAGGAGTTATAGTGTGAGTACAGAACATGCTAGGAGTTATAGTGTGAGTACAGAACATGCTAGGAGTAATAGTGTGAGTACAGAGCATGCTGGGAGTTATAGTGTGAGTACAGAGCATGCTAGGAGTTATAGTGTCAGTACAGAGCATGCTGGGAGTTATAGTGTGAGTACAGAGCATGCTAGGAGTTATAGTGTGAGTACAGAGCATGCTAGGAGTTATAGTGTGAGTACAGAGCATGCTAGGAGTTATAGTGTGAGTACAGAACATGCTAGGAGTTATAGTGTGAGTACAGAGCATGCTAGGAGTTATAGTGTGAGTACAGAACATGCTAGGAGTTATAGTGTGTGTACAAAGCATGATAGGAGTAATAGTGTGAGTACAGGACATGCTAGGAGTTATAGTGTGAGTACAGAACATGTTAGGAGTTATAGTGTGAGTACAGAACATGCTAGGAGTTATAGTGTGAGTACAGAGCATGCTAGGAGTTATAGTGTGTGTACAAAGCATGATAGGAGTTATAGTGTGAGTACAGAGCATGCTAGGAGTTATAGTGTGAGTACAGAGCATGCTAGGCGTTATTGTGTGAGTACAGAACATGCTAGGAGTTATAGTGTGAGTACAGAACATGCTAGGAGTTATAGTGTGAGTACAGAACATGCTAGGAGTTATAGTGTGAGTACAGAGCATGCTAGGAGTTATAGTGTGAGTACAGAGCATGCTAGGAGTTATAGTGTGAGTACAGAGCATGCTAGGAGTTATAGTGTGAGTACAGAGCATGCTAGGAGTTATAGTGTGAGTACAGAGCATGCTAGGAGTTATAGTGTGAGTACAGAGCATGCTGGGAGTTATAGTGTGGGTACAGAGCATGCTTGGAGTTATAGTGTGAGTACAGAGCATGCTAGGAGTTATAGTGTGAGTACAGAGCACGCTAGGAGTTATAGTGTGAGTACAGAGCACGGTAGGAGTTATAGTGTGAGTACAGAGCATGCTAGGAGTTATAGTGTGAGTACAGAGCATGCTAGGAGTTATAGTGTGAGTACAGAGCATGCTAGGAGTTATAGTGTGAGTACAGAGCATGCTAGGAGTTATAGTGTGAGTACAGAGCATGCTAGGAGTTATAGTGTGAGTACAGAGCATGCTAGGAGTTATAGTGTGTGTACAGAGCATGCTAGGAGTTATAGTGTGAGTACAGAACATGCTAGGAGTTATAGTGTGAGTACAGAGCATGCTAGGAGTTATAGTGTGAGTACAGAGCATGCTAGGAGTTATAGTGTGTGTACAGAGCATGCTAGGAGTTATAGTGTGAGTACAGAACATGCTAGGAGTTATAGTGTGAGTACAGAGCATGCTAGGAGTAATATTGTGAGTACAGAACATGATAGGAGTTATAGTGTGAGTACAGAGCATGCTAGGAGTTATAGTGTGAGTACAGGACATGCTATGAGTTATAGTGTGAGTACAGAGCATGCTAGGAGTTATAGTGTGAGTACAGAGCATGCTAGGAGTTATAGTGTGAGTACAGAGCATGCTAGGAGTTATAGTGTGAGTACAGAACATGCTAGGAGTTATAGTGTGAGTACAGAGCATGCTAGGAGTTATAGTGTGAGTACAGAGCATGCTAGGAGTTATAGTGTGAGTACAGAACATGCTAGGAGTTATAGTGTGAGTACAGGACATGCTATGAGTTATAGTGTGAGTACAGAACATGCTAGGAGTTATAGTGTGAGTACAGAACATGCTAGGAGTTATAGTGTGAGTACAGGACATGCTAGGAGTTATAGTGTGAGTACAGAGCATGCTAGGAGTTATAGTGTGAGTACAGAACATGCTAGGAGTTATAGTGTGCGTACAAAGCATGATAGGAGTAATAGTGTGAGTACAGAGCATGCTAGGAGTTATAGTGTGAGTACAGAGCATGCCAGGAGTTATAGTGTGAGTACAGAACATGCTATGAGTTATAGTGTGAGTACAAAGCATGCTAGGAGTTATAGTGTGAGTACAGAACATGCTAGGAGTTATAGTGTGAGTACAGAACATGCTAGGAGTTATAGTGTGAGTACAGAAGATGCTAGGAGTTATAGTGTGAGTACAGAGCATGCTAGGAGTTATAGTGTGAGTACAGAGCATGCTATGAGTTATAGTGTGAGTACAGAACATGCTAGGAGTTATAGTGTGAGTACAGAGCATGCTAGGAGTTATAGTGTGAGTACAGAACATGCTAGGAGTTATAGTGTGAGTTCAGAGCATGCTAGGAGTTATAGTGTGAGTTCAGAGCATGCTAGGAGTTATAGTGTGAGTACAGAGCATGCTAGGAGTTATAGTGTGAGTACAGAACATGCTAGGAGTTATAGTGTGAGTACAGAACATGCTAGGAGTTATAGTGTGAGTTCAGAGCATGCTAGGAGTTATAGTGTGAGTTCAGAGCATGCTAGGAGTTATAGTGTGAGTACAGAGCATGCTGGGAGTTATAGTGTGGGTACAGAGCATGCTAGGAGTTATAGTGTGAGTACAGAGCATGCTAGGAGTTATAGTGTGAGTACAGAGCACGCTAGGAGTTATAGTGTGAGTACAGAGCACGGTAGGAGTTATAGTGTGAGTACAGAGCATGCTAGGAGTTATAGTGTGAGTACAGAGCATGCTAGGAGTTATAGTGTGAGTACAGAGCATGCTAGGAGTTATAGTGTGAGTACAGAGCACGCTAGGAGTTATAGTGTGAGTACAGAGCACGGTAGGAGTTATAGTGTGAGTACAGAGCATGCTAGGAGTTATAGTGTGAGTACAGAGCATGCTAGGAGTTATAGTGTGAGTACAGAGCATGCTAGGAGTTATAGTGTGAGTACAGAGCATGCTAGGAGTTATAGTGTGAGTACAGAGCATGCTAGGAGTTATAGTGTGAGTACAGAACATGCTAGGAGTTATAGTGTGAGTACAGAACATGCTAGGAGTTATAGTGTGAGTACAGAGCATGCTAGGAGTTATAGTGTGAGTACAGAACATGCTAGGAGTTATAGTGTGAGTACAGAACATGCTAGGAGTTATAGTGTGAGTACAGAACATGCTAGGAGTTATAGTGTGAGTACAGAACATGCTAGGAGTTATAGTGTGAGTACAGGACATGCTAGGAGTTATAGTGTGAGTACAGAGCATGCTAGGAGTTATAGTGTGAGTACAGAACATGCTAGGAGTTATAGTGTGTGTACAAAGCATGATAGGAGTAATAGTGTGAGTACAGAGCATGCTAGGAGTTATAGTGTGAGTACAGAGCATGCCAGGAGTTATAGTGTGAGTACAGAACATGCTATGAGTTATAGTGTGAGTACAAAGCATGCTAGGAGTTATAGTGTGAGTACAGAACATGCTAGGAGTTATAGTGTGAGTACAGAACATGCTAGGAGTTATAGTGTGAGTACAGAAGATGCTAGGAGTTATAGTGTGAGTACAGAGCATGCTAGGAGTTATAGTGTGAGTACAGAGCATGCTATGAGTTATAGTGTGAGTACAGAGCATGCTGGGAGTTATAGTGTGAGTACAGAGCATGCTAGGAGTTATAGTGTGAGTACAGAGCATGCTGGGAGTTATAGTGGGAGTACAGAACATGCTAGGAGTTATAGTGTGAGTACAGAACATGCTAGGAGTTATAGTGTGAGTACAGAGCATGCTAGGAGTTATAGTGTGAGTACAGAACATGCTAGGAGTTATAGTGTGAGTTCAGAGCATGCTAGGAGTTATAGTGTGAGTTCAGAGCATGCTAGGAGTTATAGTGTGAGTACAGAACATGCTAGGAGTTATAGTGTGAGTACAGAGCATGCTAGGAGTTATAGTGTGAGTACAGAGCATGCTAGGAGTTATAGTGTGAGTACAGAACATGCTAGGAGTTATAGTGTGAGTACAGAACATGCTAGGAGTTATAGTGTGAGTACAGAACATGCTAGGAGTTATAGTGTGAGTACAGAGCATGCTAGGAGTTATAGTGTGAGTACAGAACATGCTAGGAGTTATAGTGTGAGTACAGAACATGCTAGGAGTAATAGTGTGAGTACAGAGCATGCTGGGAGTTATAGTGTGAGTACAGAGCATGCTAGGAGTTATAGTGTCAGTACAGAGCATGCTGGGAGTTATAGTGTGAGTACAGAGCATGCTAGGAGTTATAGTGTGAGTACAGAGCATGCTAGGAGTTATAGTGTGAGTACAGAGCATGCTAGGAGTTATAGTGTGAGTACAGAACATGCTAGGAGTTATAGTGTGAGTACAGAGCATGCTAGGAGTTATAGTGTGAGTACAGAACATGCTAGGAGTTATAGTGTGTGTACAAAGCATGATAGGAGTAATAGTGTGAGTAACAGGACATGCTAGGAGTTATAGTGTGAGTACAGAACATGTTAGGAGTTATAGTGTGAGTACAGAACATGCTAGGAGTTATAGTGTGAGTACAGAGCATGCTAGGAGTTATAGTGTGTGTACAAAGCATGATAGGAGTTATAGTGTGAGTACAGAGCATGCTAGGAGTTATAGTGTGAGTACAGAGCATGCTAGGCGTTATTGTGTGAGTACAGAACATGCTAGGAGTTATAGTGTGAGTACAGAACATGCTAGGAGTTATAGTGTGAGTACAGAACATGCTAGGAGTTATAGTGTGAGTACAGAGCATGCTAGGAGTTAAAGTGTGAGTACAGAGCATGCTAGGAGTTATAGTGTGAGTACAGAGCATGCTAGGAGTTATAGTGTGAGTACAGAGCATGCTAGGAGTTATAGTGTGAGTACAGAGCATGCTAGGAGTTATAGTGTGAGTACAGAGCATGCTGGGAGTTATAGTGTGGGTACAGAGCATGCTTGGAGTTATAGTGTGAGTACAGAGCATGCTAGGAGTTATAGTGTGAGTACAGAGCACGCTAGGAGTTATAGTGTGAGTACAGAGCACGGTAGGAGTTATAGTGTGAGTACAGAGCATGCTAGGAGTTATAGTGTGAGTACAGAGCATGCTAGGAGTTATAGTGTGAGTACAGAGCATGCTAGGAGTTATAGTGTGAGTACAGAGCATGCTAGGAGTTATAGTGTGAGTACAGAGCATGCTAGGAGTTATAGTGTGAGTACAGAGCATGCTAGGAGTTATAGTGTGTGTACAGAGCATGCTAGGAGTTATAGTGTGAGTACAGAACATGCTAGGAGTTATAGTGTGAGTACAGAGCATGCTAGGAGTTATAGTGTGAGTACAGAGCATGCTAGGAGTTATAGTGTGTGTACAGAGCATGCTAGGAGTTATAGTGTGAGTACAGAACATGCTAGGAGTTATAGTGTGAGTACAGAGCATGCTAGGAGTAATATTGTGAGTACAGAACATGATAGGAGTTATAGTGTGAGTACAGAGCATGCTAGGAGTTATAGTGTGAGTACAGGACATGCTATGAGTTATAGTGTGAGTACAGAGCATGCTAGGAGTTATAGTGTGAGTACAGAGCATGCTAGGAGTTATAGTGTGAGTACAGAGCATGCTAGGAGTTATAGTGTGAGTACAGAACATGCTAGGAGTTATAGTGTGAGTACAGAGCATGCTAGGAGTTATAGTGTGAGTACAGAGCATGCTAGGAGTTATAGTGTGAGTACAGAACATGCTAGGAGTTATAGTGTGAGTACAGGACATGCTATGAGTTATAGTGTGAGTACAGAACATGCTAGGAGTTATAGTGTGAGTACAGAACATGCTAGGAGTTATAGTGTGAGTACAGGACATGCTAGGAGTTATAGTGTGAGTACAGAGCATGCTAGGAGTTATAGTGTGAGTACAGAACATGCTAGGAGTTATAGTGTGCGTACAAAGCATGATAGGAGTAATAGTGTGAGTACAGAGCATGCTAGGAGTTATAGTGTGAGTACAGAGCATGCCAGGAGTTATAGTGTGAGTACAGAACATGCTATGAGTTATAGTGTGAGTACAAAGCATGCTAGGAGTTATAGTGTGAGTACAGAACATGCTAGGAGTTATAGTGTGAGTACAGAACATGCTAGGAGTTATAGTGTGAGTACAGAAGATGCTAGGAGTTATAGTGTGAGTACAGAGCATGCTAGGAGTTATAGTGTGAGTACAGAGCATGCTATGAGTTATAGTGTGAGTACAGAACATGCTAGGAGTTATAGTGTGAGTACAGAGCATGCTAGGAGTTATAGTGTGAGTACAGAACATGCTAGGAGTTATAGTGTGAGTTCAGAGCATGCTAGGAGTTATAGTGTGAGTTCAGAGCATGCTAGGAGTTATAGTGTGAGTACAGAGCATGCTAGGAGTTATAGTGTGAGTACAGAACATGCTAGGAGTTATAGTGTGAGTACAGAACATGCTAGGAGTTATAGTGTGAGTTCAGAGCATGCTAGGAGTTATAGTGTGAGTTCAGAGCATGCTAGGAGTTATAGTGTGAGTACAGAGCATGCTGGGAGTTATAGTGTGGGTACAGAGCATGCTAGGAGTTATAGTGTGAGTACAGAGCATGCTAGGAGTTATAGTGTGAGTACAGAGCACGCTAGGAGTTATAGTGTGAGTACAGAGCACGGTAGGAGTTATAGTGTGAGTACAGAGCATGCTAGGAGTTATAGTGTGAGTACAGAGCATGCTAGGAGTTATAGTGTGAGTACAGAGCATGCTAGGAGTTATAGTGTGAGTACAGAGCACGCTAGGAGTTATAGTGTGAGTACAGAGCACGGTAGGAGTTATAGTGTGAGTACAGAGCATGCTAGGAGTTATAGTGTGAGTACAGAGCATGCTAGGAGTTATAGTGTGAGTACAGAGCATGCTAGGAGTTATAGTGTGAGTACAGAGCATGCTAGGAGTTATAGTGTGAGTACAGAGCATGCTAGGAGTTATAGTGTGTGTACAGAGCATGCTAGGAGTTATAGTGTGAGTACAGAACATGCTAGGAGTTATAGTGTGAGTACAGAGCATGCTAGGAGTTATAGTGTGAGTACAGAGCATGCTAGGAGTTATAGTGTGTGTACAGAGCATGCTAGGAGTTATAGTGTGAGTACAGAACATGCTAGGAGTTATAGTGTGAGTACAGAGCATGCTAGGAGTAATATTGTGAGTACAGAACATGATAGGAGTTATAGTGTGAGTACAGAGCATGCTAGGAGTTATAGTGTGAGTACAGGACATGCTATGAGATATAGTGTGAGTACAGAGCATGCTAGGAGTTATAGTGTGAGTACAGAGCATGCTAGGAGTTATAGTGTGTGTACAGAGCATGCTAGGAGTTATAGTGTGAGTACAGAACATGCTAGGAGTTATAGTGTGAGTACAGAGCATGCTAGGAGTTATAGTGTGAGTACAGAGCATGCTAGGAGTTATAGTGTGAGTACAGAACATGCTAGGAGTTATAGTGTGAGTACAGGACATGCTATGAGTTATAGTGTGAGTACAGAACATGCTAGGAGTTATAGTGTGAGTACAGGACATGCTAGGAGTAACAGTGTGAGTACAGAACATGATAGGAGTTATAGTGTGTGTACAAAGCATGCTAGGAGTTATAGTGTGAGTACAGAACATGCTAGGAGTTATAGTGTGAGTACAGGACATGCTAGGAGTAATAGTGTGAGTACAGAACATGATAGGAGTTATAGTGTGTGTACAAAGCATGCTAGGAGTTATAGTGTGAGTACAGAGCATGCTATGAGTTATAGTGTGAGTACAGAGCATGCTAGGAGTTATAGTGTGAGTACAGAACATGCTAGGAGTTATAGTGTGAGTACAGAACATGCTAGGAGTTATAGTGTGAGTACAGAGCATGCTAGGAGTTATAATGTGAGTACAGAACATGCTGGGAGTTATAGTGTTGAGTACAGAACATGCTAGGAGTTATAGTGTGAGTACAGAGCATGCTAGGAGTAATAGTGTGAGTACAGAACATGATAGGAGTTATAGTGTGTGTACAAAGCATGCTAGGAGTTATAGTGTGAGTACAGGACATGCTATGAGTTATAGTGTGAGTACAGAGCATGCTAGGAGTTATAGTGTGAGTACAGAACATGCTAGGAGTTATAGTGTGAGTACAGAACATGCTAGGAGTTATAGTGTGAGTACAGAGCATGCTAGGAGTTATAATGTGAGTACAGAACATGCTGGGAGTTATAGTGTGAGTACAGAACATGCTAGGAGTTATAGTGTGAGTACAGAGCATGCTAGGAGTTATAGTGTGAGTACAGAACATGCTAGGAGTTATAGTGTGAGTACAGAGCATGATAGGAGTTATAGTGTGAGTACAGAGACATGCTAGGAGTTATAGTGTGAGTACAGAGCATGATAGGAGTTATAGTGTGAGTACAGAGCATGCTAGGAGTTATAGTGTGAGTACAGAGCATGCTAGGAGTTATAGTGTGAGTACAGAGCATGCTAGGAGTTATAGTGTGAGTACAGAGCATGCTAGGAGTTATAGTGTGAGTACAGAGCATGCTAGGAGTTATAGTGTGAGTACAGAGCATGCTAGGAGTTATAGTGTGAGTACAGAGCATGCTAGGAGTTATAGTGTGAGTACAGAGCATGCTAGGAGTTATAGTGTGAGTACAGAGCATGCTAGGAGTTATAGTGTGAGTACAGAGCATGCTAGGGAGTTATAGTGTGAGTACAGAGCATGCTAGGAGTTATAGTGTGAGTACAGAGCATGCTAGGAGTTATAGTGTGAGTACAGAGCATGCTAGGAGTTATAGTGTGAGTACAGAGCATGCTAGGAGTTATAGTGTGAGTACAGAGCATGCTAGGAGTTATAGTGTGAGTACAGAGCATGCTAGGAGTTATAGTGTGAGTACAGAGCATGCTAGGAGTTATAGTGTGAGTACAGAGCATGCTAGGAGTTATAGTGTGAGTACAGAGCATGCTAGGGAGTTATAGTGTGAGTACAGAGCATGCTAGGAGTTATAGTGTGAGTACAGAGCATGCTAGGAGTTATAGTGTGAGTACAGAGCATGCTAGGAGTTATAGTGTGAGTACAGAGCATGCTAGGAGTTATAGTGTGAGTACAGAGCATGCTAGGAGTTATAGTGTGAGTACAGAGCATGCTAGGAGTTATAGTGTGAGTACAGAGCATGCTAGGAGTTATAGTGTGAGTACAGAGCATGCTAGGAGTTATAGTGTGAGTACAGAGCATGCTAGGAGTTATAGTGTGAGTACAGAGCATGCTAGGAGTTATAGTGTGAGTACAGAGCATGCTAGGAGTTATAGTGTGAGTACAGAGCATGCTAGGAGTTATAGTGTGAGTACAGAGCATGCTAGGAGTTATAGTGTGAGTACAGAGCATGCTAGGAGTTATAGTGTGAGTACAGAGCATGCTAGGGAGTTATAGTGTGAGTACAGAGCATGCTAGGAGTTATAGTGTGAGTACAGAGCATGCTAGGAGTTATAGTGTGAGTACAGAGCATGCTAGGAGTTATAGTGTGAGTACAGAGCATGCTAGGAGTTATAGTGTGAGTACAGAGCATGCTAGGAGTTATAGTGTGAGTACAGAGCATGCTAGGAGTTATAGTGTGAGTACAGAGCATGCTAGGAGTTATAGTGTGAGTACAGAGCATGCTAGGAGTTATAGTGTGAGTACAGAGCATGCTAGGAGTTATAGTGTGAGTACAGAGCATGCTAGGAGTTATAGTGTGAGTACAGAGCATGCTAGGAGTTATAGTGTGAGTACAGAGCATGCTAGGAGTTATAGTGTGAGTACAGGAGCATGCTATGAGTTATAGTGTGAGTACAGAACATGCTAGGAGTTATAGTGTGAGTACAGAACATGCTAGGAGTTATAGTGTGAGTACAGAGCATGCTAGGAGTTTATAGTGTGAGTACAGAGCATGCTAGGGAGTTTGTGATAGTGCATGCTAGGAGTTATAGTGTGAGTACAGAGCATGCTAGGAGTTATAGTGTGAGTACAGAGCATGCTAGGAGTTATAGTGTGAGTACAGAGCATGCTAGGAGTTATAGTGTGTGTACAGAGCATGCTAGGAGTTATAGTGTGAGTACAGAACATGCTAGGAGTTATAGTGTGTACAGAACATGCTAGGAGTTATAGTGTGAGTACAGAACATGCTAGGAGTTATAGTGTGAGTACAGAACATGCTAGGAGTTATAGTGTGAGTACAGAGCATGCTAGGAGTTATAGTGTGAGTACAGAACATGCTAGGAGTTATAGTGTGAGTACAGAACATGCTAGGAGTTATAGTGTGAGTACAGAACATGCTAGGAGTTATAGTGTGAGTACAGAACATGCTAGGAGTTATAGTGTGAGTACAGGACATGCTAGGAGTTATAGTGTGAGTACAGAGCATGCTAGGAGTTATAGTGTGAGTACAGAACATGCTAGGAGTTATAGTGTGTGTACAAAGCATGATAGGAGTAATAGTGTGAGTACAGAGCATGCTAGGAGTTATAGTGTGAGTACAGAGCATGCCAGGAGTTATAGTGTGAGTACAGAACATGCTATGAGTTATAGTGTGAGTACAAAGCATGCTAGGAGTTATAGTGTGAGTACAGAACATGCTAGGAGTTATAGTGTGAGTACAGAACATGCTAGGAGTTATAGTGTGAGTACAGAAGATGCTAGGAGTTATAGTGTGAGTACAGAGCATGCTAGGAGTTATAGTGTGAGTACAGAGCATGCTATGAGTTATAGTGTGAGTACAGAGCATGCTGGGAGTTATAGTGTGAGTACAGAGCATGCTAGGAGTTATAGTGTGAGTACAGAGCATGCTGGGAGTTATAGTGGGAGTACAGAACATGCTAGGAGTTATAGTGTGAGTACAGAACATGCTAGGAGTTATAGTGTGAGTACAGAGCATGCTAGGAGTTATAGTGTGAGTACAGAACATGCTAGGAGTTATAGTGTGAGTTCAGAGCATGCTAGGAGTTATAGTGTGAGTTCAGAGCATGCTAGGAGTTATAGTGTGAGTACAGAACATGCTAGGAGTTATAGTGTGAGTACAGAGCATGCTAGGAGTTATAGTGTGAGTACAGAGCATGCTAGGAGTTATAGTGTGAGTACAGAACATGCTAGGAGTTATAGTGTGAGTACAGAACATGCTAGGAGTTATAGTGTGAGTACAGAACATGCTAGGAGTTATAGTGTGAGTACAGAGCATGCTAGGAGTTATAGTGTGAGTACAGAACATGCTAGGAGTAATAGTGTGAGTACAGAACATGCTAGGAGTAATAGTGTGAGTACAGAGCATGCTGGGAGTTATAGTGTGAGTACAGAACATGCTAGGAGTTATAGTGTGAGTACAGAACATGCTAGGAGTAATAGTGTGAGTACAGAGCATGCTGGGAGTTATAGTGTGAGTACAGAGCATGCTAGGAGTTATAGTGTCAGTACAGAGCATGCTGGGAGTTATAGTGTGAGTACAGAGCATGCTAGGAGTTATAGTGTGAGTACAGAGCATGCTAGGAGTTATAGTGTGAGTACAGAGCATGCTAGGAGTTATAGTGTGAGTACAGAACATGCTAGGAGTTATAGTGTGAGTACAGAGCATGCTAGGAGTTATAGTGTGAGTACAGAACATGCTAGGAGTTATAGTGTGTGTACAAAGCATGATAGGAGTAATAGTGTGAGTACAGGACATGCTAGGAGTTATAGTGTGAGTACAGAACATGTTAGGAGTTATAGTGTGAGTACAGAACATGCTAGGAGTTATAGTGTGAGTACAGAGCATGCTAGGAGTTATAGTGTGTGTACAAAGCATGATAGGAGTTATAGTGTGAGTACAGAGCATGCTAGGAGTTATAGTGTGAGTACAGAGCATGCTAGGCGTTATTGTGTGAGTACAGAACATGCTAGGAGTTATAGTGTGAGTACAGAACATGCTAGGAGTTATAGTGTGAGTACAGAACATGCTAGGAGTTATAGTGTGAGTACAGAGCATGCTAGGAGTTATAGTGTGAGTACAGAGCATGCTAGGAGTTATAGTGTGAGTACAGAGCATGCTAGGAGTTATAGTGTGAGTACAGAGCATGCTAGGAGTTATAGTGTGAGTACAGAGCATGCTAGGAGTTATAGTGTGAGTACAGAGCATGCTGGGAGTTATAGTGTGGGTACAGAGCATGCTTGGAGTTATAGTGTGAGTACAGAGCATGCTAGGAGTTATAGTGTGAGTACAGAGCACGCTAGGAGTTATAGTGTGAGTACAGAGCACGGTAGGAGTTATAGTGTGAGTACAGAGCATGCTAGGAGTTATAGTGTGAGTACAGAGCATGCTAGGAGTTATAGTGTGAGTACAGAGCATGCTAGGAGTTATAGTGTGAGTACAGAGCATGCTAGGAGTTATAGTGTGAGTACAGAGCATGCTAGGAGTTATAGTGTGAGTACAGAGCATGCTAGGAGTTATAGTGTGTGTACAGAGCATGCTAGGAGTTATAGTGTGAGTACAGAACATGCTAGGAGTTATAGTGTGAGTACAGAGCATGCTAGGAGTTATAGTGTGAGTACAGAGCATGCTAGGAGTTATAGTGTGTGTACAGAGCATGCTAGGAGTTATAGTGTGAGTACAGAACATGCTAGGAGTTATAGTGTGAGTACAGAGCATGCTAGGAGTAATATTGTGAGTACAGAACATGATAGGAGTTATAGTGTGAGTACAGAGCATGCTAGGAGTTATAGTGTGAGTACAGGACATGCTATGAGTTATAGTGTGAGTACAGAGCATGCTAGGAGTTATAGTGTGAGTACAGAGCATGCTAGGAGTTATAGTGTGAGTACAGAGCATGCTAGGAGTTATAGTGTGAGTACAGAACATGCTAGGAGTTATAGTGTGAGTACAGAGCATGCTAGGAGTTATAGTGTGAGTACAGAGCATGCTAGGAGTTATAGTGTGAGTACAGAACATGCTAGGAGTTATAGTGTGAGTACAGGACATGCTATGAGTTATAGTGTGAGTACAGAACATGCTAGGAGTTATAGTGTGAGTACAGAACATGCTAGGAGTTATAGTGTGAGTACAGGACATGCTAGGAGTTATAGTGTGAGTACAGAGCATGCTAGGAGTTATAGTGTGAGTACAGAACATGCTAGGAGTTATAGTGTGCGTACAAAGCATGATAGGAGTAATAGTGTGAGTACAGAGCATGCTAGGAGTTATAGTGTGAGTACAGAGCATGCCAGGAGTTATAGTGTGAGTACAGAACATGCTATGAGTTATAGTGTGAGTACAAAGCATGCTAGGAGTTATAGTGTGAGTACAGAACATGCTAGGAGTTATAGTGTGAGTACAGAACATGCTAGGAGTTATAGTGTGAGTACAGAGCATGCTAGGAGTTATAGTGTGAGTACAGAGCATGCTATGAGTTATAGTGTGAGTACAGAACATGCTAGGAGTTATAGTGTGAGTACAGAACATGCTAGGAGTTATAGTGTGAGTACAGAGCATGCTAGGAGTTATAGTGTGAGTACAGAACATGCTAGGAGTTATAGTGTGAGTTCAGAGCATGCTAGGAGTTATAGTGTGAGTTCAGAGCATGCTAGGAGTTATAGTGTGAGTACAGAACATGCTAGGAGTTATAGTGTGAGTTCAGAGCATGCTAGGAGTTATAGTGTGAGTTCAGAGCATGCTAGGAGTTATAGTGTGAGTACAGAGCATGCTAGGAGTTATAGTGTGAGTACAGAACATGCTAGGAGTTATAGTGTGAGTACAGAACATGCTAGGAGTTATAGTGTGAGTTCAGAGCATGCTAGGAGTTATAGTGTGAGTTCAGAGCATGCTAGGAGTTATAGTGTGAGTACAGAGCATGCTGGGAGTTATAGTGTGGGTACAGAGCATGCTAGGAGTTATAGTGTGAGTACAGAGCATGCTAGGAGTTATAGTGTGAGTACAGAGCACGCTAGGAGTTATAGTGTGAGTACAGAGCACGGTAGGAGTTATAGTGTGAGTACAGAGCATGCTAGGAGTTATAGTGTGAGTACAGAGCATGCTAGGAGTTATAGTGTGAGTACAGAGCATGCTAGGAGTTATAGTGTGAGTACAGAGCACGCTAGGAGTTATAGTGTGAGTACAGAGCACGGTAGGAGTTATAGTGTGAGTACAGAGCATGCTAGGAGTTATAGTGTGAGTACAGAGCATGCTAGGAGTTATAGTGTGAGTACAGAGCATGCTAGGAGTTATAGTGTGAGTACAGAGCATGCTAGGAGTTATAGTGTGAGTACAGAGCATGCTAGGAGTTATAGTGTGTGTACAGAGCATGCTAGGAGTTATAGTGTGAGTACAGAACATGCTAGGAGTTATAGTGTGAGTACAGAGCATGCTAGGAGTTATAGTGTGAGTACAGAGCATGCTAGGAGTTATAGTGTGTGTACGGAGCATGCTAGGAGTTATAGTGTGAGTACAGAACATGCTAGGAGTTATAGTGTGAGTACAGAGCATGCTAGGAGTAATATTGTGAGTACAGAACATGATAGGAGTTATAGTGTGAGTACAGAGCATGCTAGGAGTTATAGTGTGAGTACAGGACATGCTATGAGTTATAGTGTGAGTACAGAGCATGCTAGGAGTTATAGTGTGAGTACAGAGCATGCTAGGAGTTATAGTGTGTGTACAGAGCATGCTAGGAGTTATAGTGTGAGTACAGAACATGCTAGGAGTTATAGTGTGAGTACAGAGCATGCTAGGAGTTATAGTGTGAGTACAGAGCATGCTAGGAGTTATAGTGTGAGTACAGAACATGCTAGGAGTTATAGTGTGAGTACAGGACATGCTATGAGTTATAGTGTGAGTACAGAACATGCTAGGAGTTATAGTGTGAGTACAGGACATGCTAGGAGTAACAGTGTGAGTACAGAACATGATAGGAGTTATAGTGTGTGTACAAAGCATGCTAGGAGTTATAGTGTGAGTACAGAACATGCTAGGAGTTATAGTGTGAGTACAGGACATGCTAGGAGTAATAGTGTGAGTACAGAACATGATAGGACTTATAGTGTGTGTACAAAGCATGCTAGGAGTTATAGTGTGAGTACAGAGCATGCTATGAGTTATAGTGTGAGTACAGAGCATGCTAGGAGTTATAGTGTGAGTACAGAACATGCTAGGAGTTATAGTGTGAGTACAGAACATGCTAGGAGTTATAGTGTGAGTACAGAGCATGCTAGGAGTTATAATGTGAGTACAGAACATGCTGGGAGTTATAGTGTGAGTACAGAACATGCTAGGAGTTATAGTGTGAGTACAGAGCATGCTAGGAGTAATAGTGTGAGTACAGAACATGATAGGAGTTATAGTGTGTGTACAAAGCATGCTAGGAGTTATAGTGTGAGTACAGGACATGCTATGAGTTATAGTGTGAGTACAGAGCATGCTAGGAGTTATAGTGTGAGTACAGAACATGCTAGGAGTTATAGTGTGAGTACAGAACATGCTAGGAGTTATAGTGTGAGTACAGAGCATGCTAGGAGTTATAATGTGAGTACAGAACATGCTGGGAGTTATAGTGTGAGTACAGAACATGCTAGGAGTTATAGTGTGAGTACAGAGCATGCTAGGAGTTATAGTGTGAGTACAGAACATGCTAGGAGTTATAGTGTGAGTACAGAGCATGATAGGAGTTATAGTGTGAGTACAGAACATGTTAGGAGTTATAGTGTGAGTACAGAGCATGATAGGAGTTATAGTGTGAGTACAGAGCATGCTAGGAGTTATAGTGTGAGTACAGAGCATGCTAGGAGTTATAGTGTGAGTACAGAGCATGCTAGGAGTTATAGTGTGAGTACAGAGCATGATAGGAGTTATAGTGTGAGTACAGAGCATGCTAGGAGTTATAGTGTGAGTACAGAGCATGCTAGGAGTTATAGTGTGAGTACAGAGCATGCTAGGAGTTATAGTGTGAGTACAGAGCATGCTAGGAGTTATAGTGTGAGTACAGAGCATGCTAGGAGTTATAGTGTGAGTACAGAGCATGCTAGGAGTTATAGTGTGAGTACAGAGCATGCTAGGAGTTATAGTGTGAGTACAGAGCATGCTAGGAGTTATAGTGTGAGTACAGAGCATGCTAGGAGTTATAGTGTGAGTACAGAGCATGCTGGGAGTTATAGTGTGAGTACAGAGCATGCTAGGTGTTATAGTGTGAGTACAGAGCATGCTAGGAGTTATAGTGTGAGTACAGAACATGCTAGGAGTTATAGTGTGAGTACAGAGCATGCTAGGAGTTATAGTGTGAGTACAGAGCATGCTGGGAGTTATAGTGTGAGTACAGAGCATGCTAGGAGTTATAGTGTGAGTACAGAGCATGCTAGGAGTTATAGTGTGAGTACAGAGCATGCTAGGAGTTATAGTGTGAGTACAGAACATGCTAGGAGTTATAGTGTGAGTACAGAGCATGCTAGGAGTTATAGTGTGAGTACAGAGCATGCTAGGAGTTATAGTGTGAGTACAGAGCATGCTGGGAGTTATAGTGTGAGTACAGAGCATGCTAGGAGTTATAGTGTGAGTACAGAGCATGCTGGGAGTTATAGTGTAAGTACAGAGCATGCTAGGAGTTATAGTGTGAGTACAGAACAAGCTTGGAGTTATAGTGTGAGTACAGAGCACGCTAGGAGTTATAGTGTGAGTTCAGAGCACGCTAGAAGTTATAGTGTGAGTACAGAGCATGCTAGGAGTTATAGTGTGAGTACAGAGCATGCTAGGAGTTATAGTGTGAGTACAGAGCATGCTAGGAGTTATAGTGTGAGTACAGAGCATGCTAGGAGTTATAGTGTGAGTACAGAGCATGCTAGGAGTTATAGTGTGAGTACAGAGCATGCTAGGAGTTATAGTGTGAGTACAGAGCATGCTAGGAGTTATAGTGTGAGTACAGAACATGCTAGGAGTTATAGTGTGAGTACAGAGCATGCTAGGAGTTATAGTGTGAGTACAGAGCATGCTAGGAGTTATAGTGTGTGTACAGAGCATGCTAGGAGTTATAGTGTGAGTACAGAACATGCTAGGAGTTATAGTGTGAGTACAGAGCATGCTATGAGTTATAGTGTGAGTACAGAACATGCTAGGAGTTATAGTGTGAGTACAGAACATGCTAGGAGTTATAGTGTGAGTACAGAGCATGCTAGGAGTTATAGTGTGAGTACAGAGCATGCTAGGAGTTATAGTGTGAGTACAGAGCATGCTAGGAGTTATAGTGTGAGTACAGAGCATGCTAGGAGTTATAGTGTGAGTACAGAGCATGCTAGGAGTTATAGTGTGAGTACAGAGCATGCTAGGAGTTATAGTGTGTGTACAGAGCATGCTAGGAGTTATAGTGTGAGTACAGAACATGCTAGGAGTTATAGTGTGTACAGAGCATGCTAGGAGTTATAGTGTGAGTACAGAGCATGCTAGGAGTTATAGTGTGAGTACAGAGCACGCTTGGAGTTATAGTGTAAGTACAGAACATGCTAGGAGTTATAGTGTGAGTACAGAGCATGCTAGGAGTTATAGTGTGAGTACAGAGCATGCTAGGAGTTATAGTGTGAGTACAGAGCATGCCAGAGCATGCTAGGAGTTATAGTGTGAGTACAGAGCATGCTAGGAGTTATAGTGTGAGTACAGAGCATGCTAGGAGTTATAGTGTGAGTACAGAGCATGCTAGGAGTTATAGTGTGAGTACAGAGCATGCTAGGAGTTATAGTGTGAGTACAGAGCATGCTAGGAGTTATAGTGTGAGTACAGAGCATGCTAGGAGTTATAGTGTGAGTACAGAGCATGCTAGGAGTTATAGTGTGAGTACAGAGCATGCTAGGAGTTATAGTGTGAGTACAGAGCATGCTAGGAGTTATAGTGTGAGTACAGAGCATGCTAGGAGTTATAGTGTGAGTACAGAGCATGCTAGGAGTTTATAGTGTGTGTACAGAGCATGCTAGGAGTTATAGTGTGAGTACAGAAGCATGCTAGGAGTTATAAGTGTGAGTACAGAGCATGCTAGGAGTTATAGTGTGAGTACAGAGCATGCTAGGAGTTATAGTGTGTGTACAGAGCATGCTAGGAGTTATAGTGTGAGTACAGAACATGCTAGGAGTTATAGTGTGAGTACAGAGCATGCTAGAGTAATATTGTGAGTACAGAACATGCTAGAGTTATAGTGTGAGTACAGAGCATGCTAGGAGTTATAGTGTGAGTACAGGACATGCTATGAGTTATAGTGTGAGTACAGAGCATGCTAGGAGTTATAGTGTGAGTACAGAGCATGCTAGGAGTTATAGTGTGAGTACAGAGCATGCTAGGAGTTATAGTGTGAGTACAGAACATGCTAGGAGTTATAGTGTGAGTACAGAGCATGCTAGGAGTTTATAGTGTGAGTACAGAGCATGCTAGGAGTTATAGTGTGAGTACAGAACATGCTAGGAGTTATAGTGTGAGTACAGGACATGCTATGAGTTATAGTGTGAGTACAGAACATGCTAGGAGTTATAGTGTGAGTACAGAACATGCTAGGAGTTATAGTGTGAGTACAGGACATGCTAGGAGTTATAGTGTGAGTACAGAGCATGCTAGGAGTTATAGTGTGAGTACAGAACATGCTAGGAGTTATAGTGTGTGTACAAAGCATGATAGGAGTAATAGTGTGAGTACAGAGCATGCTAGGAGTTATAGTGTGAGTACAGAGCATGCCTAGGAGTTATAGTGTGAGTACAGAACATGCTATGAGTTATAGTGTGAGTACAAAGCATGCTAGGAGTTATAGTGTGAGTACAGAACATGCTAGGAGTTATAGTGTGAGTACAGAACATGCTAGGAGTTATAGTGTGAGTACAGAGACATGCTAGGAGTTATAGTGTGAGTACAGAGCATGCTAGAAGTTATAGTGTGAGTACAGAGCATGCTATGAGTTATAGTGTGAGTACAGAACATGCTAGGAGTTATAGTGTGAGTACAGAGCATGCTAGGAGTTATAGTGTGAGTACAGAACATGCTAGGAGTTATAGTGTGAGTTCAGAGCATGCTAGGAGTTATAGTGTGAGTTCAGAGCATGCTAGGAGTTATAGTGTGAGTACAGAGCATGCTAGGAGTTATAGTGTGAGTACAGAGACATGCTAGGAGTTATAGTGTGAGTACAGAACATGCTAGGAGTTATAGTGTGAGTCAGAGCATGCTAGGAGTTATAGTGTGAGTTCAGAGCATGCTAGGAGTTATAGTGTGAGTACAGAGCATGCTAGGAGTTATAGTGTGAGTACAGAACATGCTAGGAGTTATAGTGTGAGTACAGAACATGCTAGGAGTTATAGTGTGAGTACAGAGCATGCTGGGAGTTATAGTGTGAGTACAGAGCATGCTAGGAGTTATAGTGTCAGTACAGAGCATGCTGGGAGTTATAGTGTGAGTACAGAGCATGCTAGGAGTTATAGTGTGAGTACAGAGCATGCTAGGAGTTATAGTGTGAGTACAGAGCATGCTAGGAGTTATAGTGTGAGTACAGAACATGCTAGGAGTTATAGTGTGAGTACAGAGCATGCTAGGAGTTATAGTGTGAGTACAGAACATGCTAGGAGTTATAGTGTGTGTACAAAGCATGATAGGAGTAATAGTGTGAGTACAGGACATGCTAGGAGTTATAGTGTGAGTACAGAACATGTTAGGAGTTATAGTGTGAGTACAGAACATGCTAGGAGTTATAGTGTGAGTACAGAGCATGCTAGGAGTTATAGTGTGTGTACAAAGCATGATAGGAGTTATAGTGTGAGTACAGAGCATGCTAGGAGTTATAGTGTGAGTACAGAGCATGCTAGGAGTTATAGTGTGAGTACAGAGCATGCTAGGAGTTATAGTGTGAGTACAGAGCATGCTAGGAGTTATAGTGTGAGTACAGAGCATGCTAGGAGTTATAGTGTGAGTACAGAGCATGCTAGGAGTTATAGTGTGAGTACAGAGCATGCTAGGAGTTATAGTGTGAGTACAGAGCATGCTAGGAGTTATAGTGTGAGTACAGAGCATGCTGGGAGTTATAGTGTGGGTACAGAGCATGCTAGGAGTTATAGTGTGAGTACAGAGCATGCTAGGAGTTATAGTGTGAGTACAGAGCACGCTAGGAGTTATAGTGTGAGTACAGAGCACGGTAGGAGTTATAGTGTGAGTACAGAGCATGCTAGGAGTTATAGTGTGAGTACAGAGCATGCTAGGAGTTATAGTGTGAGTACAGAGCATGCTAGGAGTTATAGTGTGAGTACAGAGCATGCTAGGAGTTATAGTGTGAGTACAGAGCATGCTAGGAGTTATAGTGTGAGTACAGAGCATGCTAGGAGTTATAGTGTGTGTACAGAGCATGCTAGGAGTTATAGTGTGAGTACAGAACATGCTAGGAGTTATAGTGTGAGTACAGAGCATGCTAGGAGTTATAGTGTGAGTACAGAGCATGCTAGGAGTTATAGTGTGTGTACAGAGCATGCTAGGAGTTATAGTGTGAGTACAGAACATGCTAGGAGTTATAGTGTGAGTACAGAGCATGCTAGGAGTAATATTGTGAGTACAGAACATGATAGGAGTTATAGTGTGAGTACAGAGCATGCTAGGAGTTATAGTGTGAGTACAGGACATGCTATGAGTTATAGTGTGAGTACAGAGCACGCTTGGAGTTATAGTGTAAGTACAGAACATGCTAGGAGTTATAGTGTGAGTACAGAGCATGCTAGGAGTTATAGTGTGAGTACAGAGCATGCTAGGAGTTATAGTGTGAGTACAGAGCATGCTAGGAGTTATAGTGTGAGTACAGAGCATGCTGGGAGTTATAGTGTGGGTACAGAGCATGCTAGGAGTTATAGTGTGAGTACAGAGCATGCTAGGAGTTATAGTGTGAGTACAGAGCACGCTAGGAGTTATAGTGTGAGTACAGAGCACGGTAGGAGTTATAGTGTGAGTACAGAGCATGCTAGGAGTTATAGTGTGAGTACAGAGCATGCTAGGAGTTATAGTGTGAGTACAGAGCATGCTAGGAGTTATAGTGTGAGTACAGAGCATGCTAGGAGTTATAGTGTGAGTACAGAGCATGCTAGGAGTTATAGTGTGAGTACAGAGCATGCTAGGAGTTATAGTGTGTGTACAGAGCATGCTAGGAGTTATAGTGTGAGTACAGAACATGCTAGGAGTTATAGTGTGAGTACAGAGCATGCTAGGAGTTATAGTGTGAGTACAGAGCATGCTAGGAGTTATAGTGTGTGTACAGAGCATGCTAGGAGTTATAGTGTGAGTACAGAACATGCTAGGAGTTATAGTGTGAGTACAGAGCATGCTAGGAGTAATATTGTGAGTACAGAACATGATAGGAGTTATAGTGTGAGTACAGAGCATGCTAGGAGTTATAGTGTGAGTACAGAGCATGCTAGGAGTTATAGTGTGAGTACAGAACATGCTAGGAGTTATAGTGTGAGTACAGAGCATGCTAGGAGTTATAGTGTGAGTACAGAGCATGCTAGGAGTTATAGTGTGAGTACAGAGCATGCTAGGAGTTATAGTGTGAGTACAGAACATGCTAGGAGTTATAGTGTGAGTACAGAGCATGCTAGGAGTTATAGTGTGAGTACAGAGCATGCTAGGAGTTATAGTGTGAGTACAGAACATGCTATGAGTTATAGTGTGAGTACAGGACATGCTATGAGTTATAGTGTGAGTACAGAACATGCTAGGAGTTATAGTGTGAGTACAGAACATGCTAGGAGTTATAGTGTGAGTACAGAGCATGCTAGGAGTTATAGTGTGAGTACAGAGCATGCTAGGAGTTATAGTGTGAGTACAGAACATGCTATGAGTTATAGTGTGAGTACAGGACATGCTATGAGTTATAGTGTGAGTACAGAACATGCTAGGAGTTATAGTGTGAGTACAGAACATGCTAGGAGTTATAGTGTGAGTACAGGACATGCTAGGAGTTATAGTGTGAGTACAGAGCATGCTAGGAGTTATAGTGTGAGTACAGAACATGCTAGGAGTTATAGTGTGTGTACAAAGCATGATAGGAGTAATAGTGTGAGTACAGAGCATGCTAGGAGTTATAGTGTGAGTACAGAGCATGCCAGGAGTTATAGTGTGAGTACAGAACATGCTATGAGTTATAGTGTGAGTACAAAGCATGCTAGGAGTTATAGTGTGAGTACAGAACATGCTAGGAGTTATAGTGTGAGTACAGAACATGCTAGGAGTTATAGTGTGAGTACAGAAGATGCTAGGAGTTATAGTGTGAGTACAGAGCATGCTAGGAGTTATAGTGTGAGTACAGAGCATGCTATGAGTTATAGTGTGAGTACAGAACATGCTAGGAGTTATAGTGTGAGTACAGAGCATGCTAGGAGTTATAGTGTGAGTACAGAACATGCTAGGAGTTATAGTGTGAGTTCAGAGCATGCTAGGAGTTATAGTGTGAGTTCAGAGCATGCTAGGAGTTATAGTGTGAATACAGAGCATGCTAGGAGTTATAGTGTGAGTACAGAACATGCTAGGAGTTATAGTGTGAGTACAGAACATGCTAGGAGTTATAGTGTGAGTTCAGAGCATGCTAGGAGTTATAGTGTGAGTTCAGAGCATGCTAGGAGTTATAGTGTGAGTACAGAGCATGCTAGGAGTTATAGTGTGAGTACAGAACATGCTAGGAGTTATAGTGTGAGTACAGAACATGCTAGGAGTTATAGTGTGAGTACAGAGCATGCTGGGAGTTATAGTGTGAGTACAGAGCATGCTAGGAGTTATAGTGTCAGTACAGAGCATGCTGGGAGTTATAGTGTGAGTACAGAGCATGCTAGGAGTTATAGTGTGAGTACAGA
This sequence comes from Hyla sarda, assembly GCF_029499605.1. NCBI lineage: Eukaryota > Metazoa > Chordata > Amphibia > Anura > Hylidae > Hyla > Hyla sarda. The sequence continues at coordinate 241,114,951 of NC_079194.1, forward strand.
GCATGCTAGGAGTTATAGTGTGAGTACAGAGCATGCTAGGAGTTATAGTGTGAGTACAGAGCATGCTAGGAGTTATAGTGTGAGTACAGAGCATGCTAGGAGTTATAGTGTGAGTACAGAACATGCTAGGAGTTATAGTGTGTGTACAAAGCATGATAGGAGTAATAGTGTGAGTACAGGACATGCTAGGAGTTATAGTGTGAGTACAGAACATGTTAGGAGTTATAGTGTGAGTACAGAACATGCTAGGAGTTATAGTGTGAGTACAGAGCATGCTAAGAGTTATAGTGTGTGTACAAAGCATGATAGGAGTTATAGTGTGAGTACAGAGCATGCTAGGAGTTATAGTGTGAGTACAGAGCATGCTAGGAGTTATAGTGTGAGTACAGAGCATGCTAGGAGTTATAGTGTGAGTACAGAGCATGCTAGGAGTTATAGTGTGAGTACAGAGCATGCTAGGAGTTATAGTGTGAGTACAGAGCATGCTAGGAGTTATAGTGTGAGTACAGAGCATGCTAGGAGTTATAGTGTGAGTACAGAGCATGCTAGGAGTTATAGTGTGAGTACAGAGCATGCTGGGAGTTATAGTGTGGGTACAGAGCATGCTAGGAGTTATAGTGTGAGTACAGAGCATGCTAGGAGTTATAGTGTGAGTACAGAGCATGCTAGGAGTTATAGTGTGAGTACAGAGCACGCTAGGAGTTATAGTGTGAGTACAGAGCACGGTAGGAGTTATAGTGTGAGTACAGAGCATGCTAGGAGTTATAGTGTGAGTACAGAGCATGCTAGGAGTTATAGTGTGAGTACAGAGCATGCTAGGAGTTATAGTGTGAGTACAGAGCATGCTAGGAGTTATAGTGTGAGTACAGAGCATGCTAGGAGTTATAGTGTGAGTACAGAGCATGCTAGGAGTTATAGTGTGTGTACAGAGCATGCTAGGAGTTATAGTGTGAGTACAGAACATGCTAGGAGTTATAGTGTGAGTACAGAGCATGCTAGGAGTTATAGTGTGAGTACAGAGCATGCTAGGAGTTATAGTGTGTGTACAGAGCATGCTAGGAGTTATAGTGTGAGTACAGAACATGCTAGGAGTTATAGTGTGAGTACAGAGCATGCTAGGAGTAATATTGTGAGTACAGAACATGATAGGAGTTATAGTGTGAGTACAGAGCATGCTAGGAGTTATAGTGTGAGTACAGGACATGCTATGAGTTATAGTGTGAGTACAGAGCATGCTAGGAGTTATAGTGTGAGTACAGAGCATGCTAGGAGTTATAGTGTGAGTACGGAGCATGCTAGGAGTTATAGTGTGAGTACAGAACATGCTAGGAGTTATAGTGTGAGTACAGAACATGCTAGGAGTTATAGTGTGAGTACAGAGCATGCTAGGAGTTATAGTGTGAGTACAGAACATGCTAGGAGTTATAGTGTGAGTACAGAGCATGCTAGGAGTTATAGTGTGAGTACAGAGCATGCTAGGAGTTATAGTGTGAGTACAGAACATGCTAGGAGTTATAGTGTGAGTACAGGACATGCTATGAGTTATAGTGTGAGTACAGAACATGCTAGGAGTTATAGTGTGAGTACAGGACATGCTAGGAGTAATAGTGTGAGTACAGAACATGATAGGAGTTATAGTGTGTGTACAAAGCATGCTAGGAGTTATAGTGTGAGTACAGAACATGCTAGGAGTTATAGTGTGAGTACAGGACATGCTAGGAGTAATAGTGTGAGTACAGAACATGATAGGAGTTATAGTGTGTGTACAAAGCATGCTAGGAGTTATAGTGTGAGTACAGAGCATGCTATGAGTTATAGTGTGAGTACAGAGCATGCTAGGAGTTATAGTGTGAGTACAGAACATGCTAGGAGTTATAGTGTGAGTACAGAACATGCTTGGAGGTATAGTGTGAGTACAGAGCATGCTAGGAGTTATAGTGTGTGTACAGAGCATGCTAGGAGTTATAGTGTGAGTACAGAGCATGCTAGGAGTTATAGTGTGTGTACAGAGCATGCTAGGAGTTATAGTGTGAGTACAGAGCATGCTAGGAGTTATAGTGTGTGTACAGAGCATGCTAGGAGTTATAGTGTGAGTACAGAACATGCTAGGAGTTATAGTGTGAGTACAGAGCATGCTAGGAGTTATAATGTGAGTACAGAACATGCTGGGAGTTATAGTGTGAGTACAGAACATGCTAGGAGTTATAGTGTGAGTACAGAGCATGCTAGGAGTAATAGTGTGAGTACAGAACATGATAGGAGTTATAGTGTGTGTACAAAGCATGCTAGGAGTTATAGTGTGAGTACAGGACATGCTATGAGTTATAGTGTGAGTACAGAGCATGCTAGGAGTTATAGTGTGAGTACAGAACATGCTAGGAGTTATAGTGTGAGTACAGAACATGCTAGGAGTTATAGTGTGAGTACAGAGCATGCTAGGAGTTATAATGTGAGTACAGAACATGCTGGGAGTTATAGTGTGAGTACAGAACATGCTAGGAGTTATAGTGTGAGTACAGAGCATGCTAGGAGTTATAGTGTGAGTACAGAGCATGCTAGGAGTTATAGTGTGAGTACAGAGCATGCTAGGAGTTATAGTGTGAGTACAGAGCATGCTAGGAGTTATAGTGTGAGTACAGAGCATGATAGGAGTTATAGTGTGAGTACAGAGCATGCTAGGAGTTATAGTGTGAGTACAGAGCATGCTAGGAGTTATAGTGTGAGTACAGAGCATGCTAGGAGTTATAGTGTGAGTACAGAGCATGCTAGGAGTTATAGTGTGAGTACAGAGCATGCTAGGAGTTATAGTGTGAGTACAGAGCATGCTAGGAGTTATAGTGTGAGTACAGAGCATGCTAGGAGTTATAGTGTGAGTACAGAGCATGCTAGGAGTTATAGTGTGAGTACAGAGCATGCTAGGAGTTATAGTGTGAGTACAGAGCATGCTGGGAGTTATAGTGTGAGTACAGAGCATGCTAGGTGTTATAGTGTGAGTACAGAGCATGCTAGGAGTTATAGTGTGAGTACAGAACATGCTAGGAGTTATAGTGTGAGTACAGAGCATGCTAGGAGTTATAGTGTGAGTACAGAGCATGCTGGGAGTTATAGTGTGCGTACAGAGCATGCTAGGAGTTATAGTGTGAGTACAGAGCATGCTAGGAGTTATAGTGTGAGTACAGAGCATGCTAGGAGTTATAGTGTGAGTACAGAGCATGCTGGGAGTTATAGTGTGAGTGCAGAGCATGCTAGGAGTTATAGTGTGAGTACAGAGCATGCTGGGAGTTATAGTGTAAGTACAGAGCATGCTAGGAGTTATAGTGTGAGTACAGAACAAGCTAGGAGTTATAGTGTGAGTACAGAGCACGCTAGGAGTTATAGTGTGAGTACAGAGCATGCTAGGAGTTATAGTGTGAGTACAGAGCATGCTAGGAGTTATAGTGTGAGTACAGAGCATGCTAGGAGTTATAGTGTGAGTACAGAGCATGCTGGGAGTTATAGTGTGAGTACAGAGCATGCTAGGAGTTATAGTGTGAGTACAGAGCATGCTGGGAGTTATAGTGTAAGTACAGAGCATGCTAGGAGTTATAGTGTGAGTACAGAACAAGCTAGGAGTTATAGTGTGAGTACAGAGCACGCTAGGAGTTATAGTGTGAGTTCAGAGCACGCTAGGAGTTATAGTGTGAGTACAGAGCATGCTAGGAGTTATAGTGTGAGTACAGAGCATGCTAGGAGTTATAGTGTGAGTACAGAGCATGCTAGGAGTTATAGTGTGAGTACAGAGCATGCTAGGAGTTATAGTGTGAGTACAGAGCATGCTAGGAGTTATAGTGTGAGTACAGAGCATGCTAGGAGTTATAGTGTGAGTACAGAGCATGCTAGGAGTTATAGTGTGAGTACAGAACATGCTAGGAGTTATAGTGTGAGTACAGAGCATGCTAGGAGTTATAGTGTGAGTACAGAGCATGCTAGGAGTTATAGTGTGTGTACAGAGCATGCTAGGAGTTATAGTGTGAGTACAGAACATGCTAGGAGTTATAGTGTGAGTACAGAGCATGCTATGAGTTATAGTGTGAGTACAGAACATGCTAGGAGTTATAGTGTGAGTACAGAACATGCTAGGAGTTATAGTGTGAGTACAGAGCATGCTAGGAGTTATAGTGTGAGTACAGAGCATGCTAGGAGTTATAGTGTGAGTACAGAGCATGCTAGGAGTTATAGTGTGAGTACAGAGCATGCTAGGAGTTATAGTGTGAGTACAGAGCATGCTAGGAGTTATAGTGTGAGTACAGAGCATGCTAGGAGTTATAGTGTGTGTACAGAGCATGCTAGGAGTTATAGTGTGAGTACAGAACATGCTAGGAGTTATAGTGTGTACAGAGCATGCTAGGAGTTATAGTGTGAGTACAGAGCATGCTAGGAGTTATAGTGTGAGTACAGAGCACGCTTGGAGTTATAGTGTAAGTACAGAGCATGCTAGGAGTTATAGTGTGAGTACAGAACATGCTAGGAGTTATAGTGTGTGTACAGAGCATGCTAGGAGTTATAGTGTGAGTACAGAGCATGCTAGGAGTTATAGTGTGAGTACAGAGCACGCTTGGAGTTATAGTGTGAGTACAGAGCATGCTAGGAGTTATAGTGTGAGTACAGAACATGCTAGGAGTTATAGTGTGAGTACAGAGCATGCTAGGAGTTATAGTGTGAGTACAGAACATGCTAGGAGTTATAGTGTGAGTACAGAGCATGCTAGGAGTTATAGTGTGAGTACAGAACATGCTTGGAGTTATAGTGTGAGTACAGAACATGCTAGGAGTTATAGTGTGAGTACAGGACATGCTAGGAGTTATAGTGTGAGTACAGAGCACGCTGGGAGTTATAGTGTGAGTTCAGAGCATGCTAGGAGTTATAGTGTGAGTACAGAACATGCTAGGATTTATAGTATGAGTAAAGAGCATGCTAGGAGTTATAATGTGAGTACAGAACATGTTAGGAGTTATAGTGTGAGTACAGAGCATGCTAGGAGTTATAGTGTGAGTACAGAACATGCTAGGAGTTATAGTGTGAGTACAGAGCATGCTAGGAGTTATAGTGTGAGTACAGAGCATGCTAGGAGTTATAGTGTGAGTACAGAACATGCTAGGAGTTATAGTGTGAGTACAGAACATGCTAGGAGTTATAGTGTGAGTACAGAACATGCTAGGAGTTATAGTGTGAGTACAGAACATGCTAGGAGTTATAGTGTGAGTACAGAACATGTTAGGAGTTATAGTGTGAGTACAGAACATGCTAGGAGTTATAGTGTGAGTACAGAACATGCTAGGAGTTATAGTGTGAGTACAGAGCATGCTAGGCGTTATTGTGTGAGTACAGAACATGCTAGGAGTTATAGTGTGAGTACAGAACATGCTAGGAGTTATAGTGTGAGTACAGAGCATGCTAGGAGTTATAGTGTGAGTACAGAACATGTTAGGAGTTATAGTGTGAGTACAGAACATGCTAGGAGTTATAGTGTGAGTACAGAGCATGCTAGGCGTTATTGTGTGAGTACAGAACATGCTAGGAGTTATAGTGTGAGTACAGAGCATGCTAGGAGTTATAGTGTGAGTACAGAACATGCTAGGAGTTATAGTGTGAGTACAGAACATGCTAGGAGTTATAGTGTGAGTACAGAACATGCTAGGAGTTATAGTGTGAGTACAGAACATGCTAGGAGTTATAGTGTGAGTACAGAACATGCTAGGCGTTATTGTGTGAGTACAGAACATGCTAGGAGTTATAGTGTGAGTACAGAGCATGCTAGGAGTTATAGTGTGAGTACAGAGCATGCTAGGAGTTATAGTGTGAGTACAGAGCATGCTGGGAGTTATAGTGTGAGTACAGAGCATGCTAGGAGTTATAGTGTGAGTACAGAGCATGCTGGGAGTTATAGTGTAAGTACAGAGCATGCTAGGAGTTATAGTGTGAGTACAGAACAAGCTAGGAGTTATAGTGTGAGTACAGAGCACGCTAGGAGTTATAGTGGTAGTTCAGAGCACGCTAGGAGTTATAGTGTGAGTACAGAGCATGCTAGGAGTTATAGTGTGAGTACAGAGCATGCTAGGAGTTATAGTGTGAGTACAGAGCATGCTAGGAGTTATAGTGTGAGTACAGAGCATGCTAGGAGTTATAGTGTGAGTACAGAGCATGCTAGGAGTTATAGTGTGAGTACAGAGCATGCTAGGAGTTATAGTGTGAGTACAGAGCATGCTAGGAGTTATAGTGTGAGTACAGAACATGCTAGGAGTTATAGTGTGAGTACAGAGCATGCTAGGAGTTATAGTGTGAGTACAGAGCATGCTAGGAGTTATAGTGTGTGTACAGAGCATGCTAGGAGTTATAGTGTGAGTACAGAACATGCTAGGAGTTATAGTGTGAGTACAGAGCATGCTATGAGTTATAGTGTGAGTACAGAACATGCTAGGAGTTATAGTGTGAGTACAGAACATGCTAGGAGTTATAGTGTGAGTACAGAGCATGCTAGGAGTTATAGTGTGAGTACAGAGTATGCTAGGAGTTATAGTGTGAGTACAGAGCATGCTAGGAGTTATAGTGTGAGTACAGAGCATGCTAGGAGTTATAGTGTGAGTACAGAGCATGCTAGGAGTTATAGTGTGAGTACAGAGCATGCTAGGAGTTATAGTGTGTGTACAGAGCATGCTAGGAGTTATAGTGTGAGTACAGAGCATGCTAGGAGTTATAGTGTGAGTACAGAGTATGCTAGGAGTTATAGTGTGAGTACAGAGCATGCTAGGAGTTATAGTGTGAAAACAGAACATGCTAGGAGTTATAGTGTGAGTACAGAGCATGCTAGGAGTTATAGTGTGAGTACAGAGCATGCTAGGAGTTATAGTGTGTGTACAGAGCATGCTAGGAGTTATAGTGTGAGTACAGAACATGCTAGGAGTTATAGTGTGTACAGAGCATGCTAGGAGTTATAGTGTGAGTACAGAGCATGCTAGGAGTTATAGTGTGAGTACAGAGCACGCTTGGAGTTATAGTGTAAGTACAAAGCATGCTAGGAGTTATAGTGTGAGTACAGAACATGCTAGGAGTTATAGTGTGTGTACAGAGCATGCTAGGAGTTATAGTGTGAGTACAGAGCATGCTAGGAGTTATAGTGTGAGTACAGAGCACGCTTGGAGTTATAGTGTGAGTACAGAGCATGCTAGGAGTTATAGTGTGAGTACAGAACATGCTAGGAGTTATAGTGTGAGTACAGAGCATGCTAGGAGTTATAGTGTGAGTACAGAACATGCTAGGAGTTATAGTGTGAGTACAGAGCATGCTAGGAGTTATAGTGTGAGTACAGAACATGCTTGGAGTTATAGTGTGAGTACAGAACATGCTAGGAGTTATAGTGTGAGTACAGGACATGCTAGGAGTTATAGTGTGAGTACAGAGCACGCTGGGAGTTATAGTGTGAGTTCAGAGCATGCTAGGAGTTATAATGTGAGTACAGAACATGTTAGGAGTTATAGTGTGAGTACAGAGCATGCTAGGAGTTATAGTGTGAGTACAGAACATGCTGGGAGTTATAGTGTGAGTACAGAACATGCTAGGAGTTATAGTGTGAGTACAGAACATGCTAGGAGTTATAGTGTGAGTACAGAGCATGCTAGGAGTTATAGTGTGAGTACAGAACATGCTAGGAGTTATAGTGTGAGTACAGAACATGCTAGGAGTTATAGTGTGAGTACAGGACATGCTAGGAGTTATAGTGTGAGTACAGGACATGCTAGGAGTTATAGTGTGAGTACAGAGCATGCTAGGAGTTATAGTGTGAGTACAGAGCATGCTAGGCGTTATAGTGTGAGTACAGAACATGCTAGGAGTTATAGTGTGAGTACAGAACATGCTAGGAGTTATAGTGTGAGTACAGAACATGTTAGGAGTTATAGTGTGAGTACAGAACATGCTAGGAGTTATAGTGTGAGTACAGAACATGCTAGGAGTTATAGTGTGAGTACAGAGCATGCTAGGCGTTATTGTGTGAGTACAGAACATGCTAGGAGTTATAGTGTGAGTACAGAACATGCTAGGAGTTATAGTGTGAGTACAGAGCATGCTAGGAGTTATAGTGTGAGTACAGAACATGTTAGGAGTTATAGTGTGAGTACAGAACATGCTAGGAGTTATAGTGTGAGTACAGAACATGCTAGGAGTTATAGTGTGAGTACAGAGCATGCTAGGCGTTATTGTGTGAGTACAGAACATGCTAGGAGTTATAGTGTGAGTACAGAGCATGCTAGGAGTTATAGTGTGAGTACAGAACATGCTAGGAGTTATAGTGTGAGTACAGAACATGCTAGGAGTTATAGTGTGAGTACAGAACATGCTAGGAGTTATAGTGTGAGTACAGAACATGCTAGGAGTTATAGTGTGAGTACAGAACATGCTAGGCGTTATTGTGTGAGTACAGAACATGCTAGGAGTTATAGTGTGAGTACAGAGCATGCTAGGAGTTATAATGTGAGTACAGAGCATGCTGGGAGTTATAATGTGAGTACAGAACATGCTAGGCGTTATTGTGTGAGTACAGAACATGTTAGGAGTTATAGTGTGAGTACAGAACATGCTAGGAGTTATAGTGTGAGTACAGAGCATGCTAGAAGTTGTAGTGTGAAAACAGAAGATGCTGGGAGTTGAAGTGTAAGTACAGAGCATGCTAGGAGTTATAGTGTGAGTACAGAGCATGCTAGGAGTTATAGTGTGAGTACAGAGCATGCTAGGAGTTATAGTGTGAGTACAGAGCATGCTAGGAGTTATAGTGTGAGTACAGAGCATGCTAGGAGTTATAGTGTGAGTACAGAACATGCTAGGAGTTATAGTGTGAGTACAGAACATGCTAGGAGTTATAGTGTGAGTACAGAACATGCTAGGAGTTATAGTGTGAGTACAGAGCATGCTAGGAGTTATAGTGTGAGTACAGAACATGCTAGGAGTTATAGTGTGAGTACAGAACATGCTAGGAGTTATAGTGTGAGTACAGGACATGCTAGGAGTTATAGTGTGAGTACAGGACATGCTAGGAGTTATAGTGTGAGTACAGAGCATGCTAGGAGTTATAGTGTGAGTACAGAGCATGCTAGGCGTTATAGTGTGAGTACAGAACATGCTAGGAGTTATAGTGTGAGTACAGAACATGCTAGGAGTTATAGTGTGAGTACAGAACATGTTAGGAGTTATAGTGTGAGTACAGAACATGCTAGGAGTTATAGTGTGAGTACAGAACATGCTAGGAGTTATAGTGTGAGTACAGAGCATGCTAGGCGTTATTGTGTGAGTACAGAACATGCTAGGAGTTATAGTGTGAGTACAGAACATGCTAGGAGTTATAGTGTGAGTACAGAGCATGCTAGGAGTTATAGTGTGAGTACAGAACATGTTAGGAGTTATAGTGTGAGTACAGAACATGCTAGGAGTTATAGTGTGAGTACAGAACATGCTAGGAGTTATAGTGTGAGTACAGAGCATGCTAGGCGTTATTGTGTGAGTACAGAACATGCTAGGAGTTATAGTGTGAGTACAGAGCATGCTAGGAGTTATAGTGTGAGTACAGAACATGCTAGGAGTTATAGTGTGAGTACAGAACATGCTAGGAGTTATAGTGTGAGTACAGAACATGCTAGGAGTTATAGTGTGAGTACAGAACATGCTAGGAGTTATAGTGTGAGTACAGAACATGCTAGGAGTTATAGTGTGAGTACAGAACATGCTAGGCGTTATTGTGTGAGTACAGAACATGCTAGGAGTTATAGTGTGAGTACAGAGCATGCTAGGAGTTATAATGTGAGTACAGAGCATGCTGGGAGTTATAATGTGAGTACAGAACATGCTAGGCGTTATTGTGTGAGTACAGAACATGTTAGGAGTTATAGTGTGAGTACAGAACATGCTAGGAGTTATAGTGTGAGTACAGAGCATGCTAGGAGTTGTAGTGTGAAAACAGAAGATGCTGGGAGTTGAAGTGTAAGTACAGAGCATGCTAGGAGTTATAGTGTGAGTACAGAACATGCTAGGAGTTGTAGTGTGAGTACAGAGCATGCTAGGAGTTATAGTGTGAGTACAGAGCATGCTAGGAGTTATAGTGTGAGTACAGAGCATGCTAGGAGTTATAGTGTGAAAACAGAAGATGCTGGGAGTTGAAGTGTAAGTACAGAGCATGCTAGGAGTTATAGTGTGAGTACAGAGCATGCTAGGAGTTATAGTGTGAGTACAGAACATGCTAGGAGTTATAGTGTGAGTACAGGACATGCTAGGAGTTGTATTGTAGCACAGAATCTGTGAGGAATTGTATGAACATGCTAGGTGTGTTAGCATGACCACATTAGGAGTTGTAGTGTGAGTGCAGAAATGCTGGGATTTGTAGTGTACATTCAGAAATGCAGATGGTTTATTATAATGATTTCACTCAAACACGAACGTTCGAATTTACTGAGATTTTACAGATATTATGTACAATACAATAAGGATCCAGACTATTATACATGGGCAGAGTGGTTCCAGGCCTCACCTAGCGATGGCGCCATCCTGCTCACTATTGGAATATTGTTGCATGATTTCATCCTTCATTGGCCGACATGAGAAGTCAAGTATGTTGTTTTGTATGGGTCTGACAGTCCGCAGGAGAATGCGCTGCCTGTAATTTCCCTTAGTATTAACAATCAGCTGCTTCTGTGGCAGGGATCTCTTCTCTGTCAAGGGAAGCCAGGGGAAGCCGGGGGCGCTATGCTGGGATCGTGTGCAAAATATCTAACATGAATAAGCTGTGCACTAGATGGATGCTGCTTTTGCTCACACCACAGAAATGTCTAAAGGATATTCTATAATATCGGCAGCGCAGGCATACGTACGGCAAGAGGGAATAGGCAGATACATTGGGACAGCACCAGAAATCTGGGACTCTTGGTTCTGGAATGGCTTGGAGGATGCAGAGTTTTTTGTTGTTGGGGTTTTACGCACAATGTTCCCTCATTTACTAAAGTCCAACCGACTCTTTTTCACGGTTGTTGCACCAAAATTTTTGTCGCAACGTCTGTGCGACTAATTATGCGACCACATTTTAGTCACGCAGCCGACATTTTAGAAAACACTCTGACTGTTTTTTTTCACTCAGAAATGGGTGTGTTTTATGCAAAAATGGGCGTATTACGGACAAAAAACAAAAATCACTTGGAGTACTTCCAAAATCACTCGAGAAAAAGTCTGAGTTTACCTCACACAATAACCTACAGCCAAGAGGCCGAGTGAAATTCCCAAAATGGAGGGATTTGTAACAAGGGACTGTTTCCCATTGTGTTTTGTGTGAAAGTAACTTGTTTTATAACCTGAAAACGTTTTGTACAGTTTAACACTTTTATGAATAAAATATTGAATGCTTTTGTGATAGTTAATGTTTATGTATTTTTTTTCTTTTTAAACACATTTGCAATATTAGGTTTAAATCAATTTAACACCCAAGCTGATAAACAAGGAGAATTGTTGTAATGTTTGAAACATTATAACACATGAATACTTTTGATTCATGGAGACATTTTTAAACAAACAAGTCTAAACCATTTTGACTGACACAACTAATTTCTTTACCTCTGAGTTTGTGCGACACAATTGACTAGTGCGAGACAAAAAAACGTGCGACACAAAAATAACTGACATGTGCGACAGAATAGTAAATAAGCCTGAAAAAAAAGGACAAGTGATATTGAAATCACTCCAGAATAAATACTCCACACTCCACAAATCAGGGCCAGTTTTTGTCCCCTGTAGTAAGATCCTTGTGATTTTGCCAGCTCCTGTGGCCACTGTTGTCTCCTGAATATTCTTTATCCTTTCTTGCAGCCCAGACTACAACTCCCAGCAGTCAGTGCGGCTCTGTGTAATAGCTCCCAGCCAATTGCTATTACTATCTGCCTGCATGCTATGTGTTGTTGTTAACACAGTCGGCTGCAGATGTCAGGTACACACTGTACATGTGTTCTCTTTAACCCCTTCCCGCTATTGGACGTATGCATACGTCCAGGCGAATTACACGTTCGCGCAAATGGACGTATGCATACGTCCAAGCGATCCCCTGCTCTGCCGCGGGCAGCGCAGTAGATCGCGGGTGGGACTCAGCTGTCAATCACAGCCGGAGTCCCACCGCAGCTGCCGGGGCCACGATCGCGCCGGTCCCGGCAGCATTAACCCCATAGATGCCGTGATCAGTTCTGATCACAGGATCTACGGTGTTTGCAGGGGGAGCGCTCTCCCCCTGCCCATCAATCGCGGCGCCGCGATAAAATAAGGGGGATCGGGGGTGTCCAAGACACCCTCGATCCTCCTTGAAGAGATAGGAGTGAGGTGGCAGGGTTGCCACCCCTCCTATCCCTGCTATTGATCGGCGGAGCGGCCGACCAATAGCAGACTGGGGGCGGGGGGGTTAAAGTTCGGTTCCCCCCGCTATGCCCACCCATCGGTGTCCGGGCACAACGGGGGGAACCGTGTAATAGCGGTGGCAGCGGCGGTCACTTACCCGGCGGCGGCGGCTGTGATTACGGCGGCGGTGGAGGTAAGTATGACGCCGCGTGTCCAGAGTCTGTTGCCTAGCAACATCTGCAGGGCGACAGTTTAGAGAGTGGTCTCTAAACTGTCGCCCTCCAGATGTTGCAAAACTACAACTCCCACCATGCCTTGACAGCTGTTTGCTGTGTTGGCATGCTGGGAGTTGTAGTTTTGCAAGATTTAGAGGGGTTCAGGCTGGAGATCACTGACAGTGGTCTCTAAACTGTAGCCCTCCAGATATTACAAAACTACAACTCCCTGCATGCCCAGACAGCAGTTTGCTGTCTTAGCATGCTGAGATTTGTAGTTTTGCAACATCTGGAGGGCTACAGTTTAGAGACCACTGTCAGTGATCTCCAGCCTGAACCCCTCTAAATCTTGCAAAACTACAACTCCCAGCATTCAGGAACAGCAAATGGCTGTCTCGGCATGTTGGGAGTTGTACTTGCGTGCCTCCAGCTGTTGCATAACTACATCTCCCAGCATTCCCTTTGGCAATCAGTACATGCTGAGAGTTGTAGTTCTGCAACAGCTGGAGGCACACTGGTTGGGAAATACCGAGTTAGGTAATAGGTTCTATTACCTAACTCAGTATTTTCCAACCAGTGTGCCTCCAGCTGTTGCAAAACCACAGCTCCCAGCATGCACGTTCTGTCAGTGCATGCTGGGAGTTGTAGTTCCCCCCCCCCTCCCATGTGAATGTACAGGTTACATTCACACTGGCGACGGATTACAGTGAGTTCCCTCCTTCAAGTTTGAGCTGCAGCCGCAGCTCAAACTCCTAGCGGGAGACTCAGTGTAATCCGCCGTCAGTGTGAATGTAACCTAAAAACACTACACTAACATAAAATAAAGAGTAAAACACTACATATACACACACGTACACTGCCCCCACCCTAACACCCCCTCTTCCCCCCCAATAAAAATGAAAAACATATCCTACAGCAGTGTTTCCAAAACGGAGCCTCCAGCTGTTGCAAAACAAAAACTCCCAGCATTTCCGGACAGCCATTGACTGTCCAAGCATGCTGGGAGTTTAGCAACAGCTGGAGGCACCCTGTTTGAGAATCACTGGTGTAGAATACCCCTATGTTCACCCCTATGCAAATCCCTAATTTAGGCCTCAAATGCACATGGCGCTCTCTCACTTCGGAGCCCTGGCGTATTTCAAGGCAACAGTTTAGGGCCACATATGGGGTATCTCCGTACTCGGGAGAAATTGCCTAACAAATTTTGGGGGGCTTTTTCTCCTTTTACCCCTTATGAAAAGGTAAAGTTGGGGTCTACACCAGCATGTTAGTGTAAAAAAAAAAACATTTTTGTACACTAACATACTGGTGTTGCCCCATACTTTAAAATTTCACAAGCGGTAAAAGAAAAAAAGCCTCCAAAATTTGTAACGCAATTTCTCCTGAGGACGGAGATACCCCATATGTGGGCGCAAAGTGTTCTGGGGGCGCACAACAAGGCTCAGAAGGGAGAGTGCACCATGTAAATTTGAGGTCTAAATTGGTGATTTGCACAGGGGTGGCTGATTTTACAGCGGTTCTGACATAAGTGCAAAACAATAAATACCCACATGTGACCCCATTTTGGAAACTACACCCCTCACGGAATGTAACAAGGGGTACAGTGAGCATTTACACCCCACAGGTGTCTGACAGATCTTTGAAACAGGAGTCTGTGAAAATGAAAAATAAAATTTTTAATTTGCACAGCCCACTGTTCCAAAGATCCGTCAAATGCCAGTGGGGTGTAAATTCTCCCTGCACCCCTTATTACCTTTCGTGAGGGGTATAGTTTTAAAAATGGGGTCACATGTGGGGGGGTCCACTGTTCTGGCACCACGGGGGGGGGGGGGGGTGCTTTGGAAATGCACATGGCCAAATTCTCTCTCCAAAAGCTCAATGATGCTCCTTCTCTTCTGAGCATTGTAGTTCGCCCCCAGTGCACTTCACGTCCACTTATTGGGTATTTCCATACTCAGAAGAGATGGGGTTACAAATTTTGGGGGGTATTTTCTGCTATTATCCCTTGTAAAAATGTAAAATTTGGGGGAAAACAAACATTTGCAGGCATGCCCCCAGTGCAAAATTTGCTTCCAAAAAGCCAAATGTGACTCCTTCTCTTCTGAGACCTGTAGTGCGCCAGCAGAGCACTTTTCATCCCCATATTGGGTGTTTTCTGAATCGGGAGAAATTGGTCTTCAAATTTTGGGGGGTATCTTTTGGGGGATATTACCTTTTTTAAAAATGTAAAATTTTTGCTAAACCAAGCATTTTTGGTAAAAAATTTTTTTTTTTTTTACATATGCAAAAGTCGTGAAACACCTGTGGGGTATTAAGGTTCACTTTATCCCTTGTTACGTTCCTCAAGGGGTCTAGTTTCCAAAATGGTATGCCATGTCGTTTTTTTTTTGCCGTCCTGGCACCATAGGAGCTTCCTAAATGCGACATGCCCCCCAAGCAAAATTTGCTCTCAAAAAGCCAAATATGACTCCTTCTCTTCTGAGCATTGTAGTTCGCCCGTAATGCACTTCAGGTCAACTTATGGGGTACCTCCTTACTCAGAAGAGATGGGGTTACAAATTTTGGGGTTATTTTCTGCTATTAACCCTTGCAAAAATGTGAAATTTGGGGGGAAACACACATTTTAGTGAAAAATTTTTTTTTTTTTTTTACATATGCAAAAGTCATGAAACACCTGTGGGGTATTAAGGTTCACTTAATTCCTTGTTACGTTCCTCAAGGGGTCTAGTTTCCAAAATGGTATGCCATGTTTTTTTTTTTTTTTTGCTGTTTTGGCACCATAGGGGCTTCCTAAATGCAACATGCCCCCAAAAAAACATTTCAGAAAAACGTACTCTCCAAAATCCCCTTGTCGCTCCTTCGCTTGTGAGCCCTCTACTGCGCCCGCCGAACAATTTACATAGACATATGAGGTATGCGCTTACTCGAGAGAAATTGGGCTACAAATTCAAGTATAAATTTTATCCTTTTACCCCTTGTAAAAATTCAAAAATTGGGTCTACAAGAACATGCAAGTGTAAAAAATTAAGATTTTGAATTTTCTCCTTCGCTTTGCTGCTTTTCCTGTGAAACACCTAAAGGGTTAAAACGCTTACTGAATGTCATTTTGAATACTTTGGGGGGTGTAGTTTTTATAATGGGGTCTTTTATGGGGTATTTCTAATATGAAGACCCTTCAAATCCACTTCAAACCTGAACTGGTCCATGAAAAATAGCGAGTTTGAAAATTTTGTGAAAAATTGTAAAATTGCTGCTGAACTTTGAAGCCCTCTGGTGTCTTCCAAAAGTAAAAACTCACAAATTTTATGATGAAAATATAAAGTAGACATATTGTATATGTGAATCCAAAAAAAAAAATATTTGGAATATCCATTTTCCTTACAAACAGAGAGCTTCAAAGTTAGAAAAATGCAAAATTTTCAATTTTTTCATCAAATTTTGGGATTTTTCACCAAGAAAGGATGCAAGTTACCACAAAAATTTACCACTATGTTAAAGTAGAATATGTCACGAAAAAACAGTCTCGGAATCAGATTGATAAGTAAAAGCATTCCAGAGTTATTAATGTTTAAAGTGACAGTGGTCAGATGTGCAAAAAAGGGCTGCGTCCTAGAGGTGAAAATGGGCTGTGTCCTTAAGGGGTTAAACTATCCTTCCCCCCCATCAATAGATCATGCTATGCTCTGAATGTCAGCAGTCAGTGATTAGATCTACAGCTGGCAAAAAGCAGTGTTGTGTGCTGAGTTGTGACTGAGAATCTTTACAGGGATGCTTAGCTGTTTCTCTCCCAGCAAGATCTTCACTCAGTGAGGGGAATGGGAGGTGTGGCTGTGAATCCAAACCCCTAGACAAAACAGAAATCCCGTGGTGTTTGTCTTCCAGGAGGGTGGGGGCTACTCTTAGTGAGGGCTTTGCACAAAGACAAGTTGGATCTGATAATCATGTCTTTTTCTCACTCCCTGCATGTAAGTGACAGGGAAACTGCTTTATATATCTAATGAATGATATTTAGACAAATAGGTTGGTGAGAGGGAAAGGATGGGCTATGGATTTAGTTACTCGGAGTAACCCTTTAAATTGCAGTGTTTCATGTGGCTATTTTCTTGGAATTTTTTTCGTGGCTAAAATTCTGCAGCCAGATGTTAAATTAAGGTCTACAGGGAAATATAAAAATGCTATACGAACACTGCATTTTTCTTTGGTATTTTGTTGTTTTTTTAGAGTCAGTGTTTTTTTTTCAAAATGCAGCTTGCTCGGGTCTTGGTCTATGTTGTGGTGTATATAGCGGCATACCTACTGTTTGGCAAGTCCGGGGGAGGGGTATGGTTGTGCAGACCGCCAAACAGATCAAACACCCCCAGCCAATCAGGGACTTTTCTCCTGCGATGAACAGTATGCAGCTTCACATAGGCAAGCAAGCAATGCTGCCCATCATTAACTATTTCTGGGGCTGAAGGAACCTGGAATTTGATTTGCCAGGTTACCGTTATTTGTTGTGCGGCTGCACCATTTGACCTCAGGGTACACTGTGTCGCAGACAGAAGCCTGGAAAATCCAAAGCCAAGCTTCTCTAGCATAAATAGCAGTGTATTCTAGCTAAGCTCAGAAAGACTGGCATTTGATTTTTCAGGCTTCTTTCAGCATCGGCCTGCACTCTAAGACCATAGGGCACAAATCAAATGCCTGCCAGGCTTCCCTAGACCCTAGAGTAGGCAGGTTATGCCTGTGCAGCTTGAGCTGAGGGGGGCACTGCAAGATGCACTAGGCACACCTCTGGGTGTATGTTTCATAGGCATTTCTATAGGACTTGAAAAACACCAGAAAAAATTAATATGGCAAACTTAAGAAATTAGAACCACGCCACTACCAAATACACTTGTAAAAAAAAAAAAATGCAATATAAATCTTAAAATTCGTGGTATTTATAAGCAATAAATTTTTTTTTTTTTTAAAAACACTGGATGAATTATTGCCGGGGTCATGATGAAAATTTCAGAGCCCCAGCTGAGGGTGGAGAGCTTAGACAAGTGATGGAGCTTCAATATCTTCTTGTCATACTGCAGATAGGAAAGAGGGGGAGGCTCCTGCTTCAGATAGTTGTTTTACAGCGAGACACAGGACAGTGAGGGGGAGAAAAGACATTTTTTCATTGTTTAGTGTGCATCTAGAGGGGTTATCCCGCCACTAAGGCTTATCCCCTTTGGTGGAGTATGTGTGCTGACTACTGCAGCCCCCTGTGATCTCAAGATTGGGGTCCTGAGTCTCCCATTGGAATGAAGTGGTGCACTCTATTCATTGTCTGTGGTTGCTGCTGAACATAGACAAGATAGTGCTGTCCCATAGACAAGGAATGGAAGGTCAGTACTCAGGAGCAATAACTGAACAGAAGAACTGCACATTGTAGAGATGTTCTATAACAAATGTTCAGGAATTGTTATATACATGTGCATTGATACAGAGTGGAATAATACTGTCATTACCACTACCAGTCTAGAATCCAAGCAATAAAGCTTCCTGACTGCCCAGAAGAACAATGACCCCATTAACAGTACTTATTAACAGTGACTATACTAGAACATGGAGATCTAATATAAGTACCAGCTGACTAAAGGGATTTTTGCTGAACAATCTTGGGTGCGAAATTTCATAAACACAGTAGTTCAGTGCTCTGTATTCATCAACAGGGCCCTAGTGATGAATGTAGCATGGGATATAAAGAACTTCAGGTCCTATCTGACATTGTTGCAGTCCCAATTCACTACTGTCAGATATAAAACAGATTTACAGCATAGATATCTATGACAAATCATGGGGTTTCTGCAACTGTTAGCCCATATGCATCAGAAAATGTTGTTTCCACAGATTATAAAGGTGATTCTCTACAGTCACAGAAACCAAAGTCTGGGTAATGGAAGCCTGTAGAAGATGATAGAAGATGAGGCCCCTGGTGTGAGTGCTATATATAATCTGTTAGACATTACTATTCCAATCAACCATCCACTAATAATGAAGCTAAATAGAGAAATAGAATTATTATAGAACCTTGATAACAATGCACCAGGCAATCAGGCACCTCCAACTTCAAGGGGGTATACACTTGCCTGTGCTGCTTATTTTAGACAGATAATAAAATTGTAGACACTTATTTCCTCTAGTTCGGTCTTCAAACTACTTTTTATTGTCTCCCCCCCCCCCCCCCCAAATGATAAGAATGAAAGCTTGAGTGGAAATCTTGGGGGCTGTCCATTCATCTGTAGTAGGCAAGGGATAAAGTAAAGTGTGTGGACTATTGTACTAAGGATACTTGGCTGTCTAGTTGTCAGTTCATGACGCCAGGAGTGTGGTATAAACGTGTGTAAGGGGCGATGGTTGTAATAGTCCTTTAGACAAAGTTCACTTACCACAACTCCAATTGAAGCAGTCATCGGTATCCAAGCCCCGGGAAAGAAAGCCTCTAATGGAGATTAGTAGCAATCCTGTTACACAGGTGCAGATTGAATTTAGTGAGAAGCCACAGTTTCAGTCTACTAGAAATTTTGGGACTTGTATTACTTGGGGTTACTGGACTTTACACTGACTTAGGACAGACTAGACAGGTTCTGACTTGCACTGACTTGGACTGAAGATCAATTGCCACATTGACTCTAAAAGCTAGGTTCACCTTTGCACGGCTATAGGATTATGGAACTCAGGATCACTATGGCATGTGGGACCTCTGTGAGACCTGGCTTTACCCCGTTCACGTCACTTCAGGCACACTAGGCTGTAGGCAATTTAGTTGGGCGCAGCAGACACACGCTGGGTTCTTAACTGATGGGGTTCCATTAGTTGTGTATACTGCAATGGTCTACATGGGGGTCAGTCCCTGGAAACTAGAAAGGTCCTTCTCCCTCACCTACATTTCCTTGAGCAAAAACTAGATGCCCTAAAGCACCATTTAGATGATGACTTCACCTTGGCTCTGGAACAGGTGGACAACACTTGGGGCCTACTCTCACTAAAGGTATGAGAGCAAGAGACTGTAGCTGGAGAAGTTACCTCACTGCTGGCTAAAGCCAGACTAAGCTAACTAGGTTGGACCCCTTGTCCCAAGAGACTAGAATGGAGGCAGACTGACTCAACCTGATTGGTGGAGAACTGAACTGTGGCTATTCACCAGTTCTTTACAGTGGAAAATAATTAACTCTTACATAGCATTTAAAGGCACAGTAGGCAAAAATGCTGAAAAACATAAAGACATATTGATATCAACTACAAAACAAAAGAAACAGTGCTCCATGGTGTGTTATGAGTAACCGCATGCTATGATAAGTGCTTACCATGGATGGTTATAACATTGGAATCAGTGTAGAAATGTAGTATCCCTGCAGCCCTTCTGCAATCCACACACAACAGCTTCCTCCAAACAACGGCGGGATCAAAAGCAGGTGCTGGTAAAACTCAATGGGAAGATACGTTTATTCACCCATAATGCAACGCGTTTCACGGTATGAGGGCTTTGTCAACAACCACTCGAACAGAGCTCAGGTATTGAAGGTATTCCTGCTCTGGGACACCACACATCCAATGAGCTCAAATCTTCTCTTAAGATTACAAAGGTTAGGGTAGACTTCATATTGCTGTGTAAGATCAAACACAGAATTGTAATGATATGGACAAATGAAAAAATGGAATCCAGTCCTGACATTTTCCTGTTAAAACTTAATTTTTATCGAGATGGATCTGAAAACGTTTACATCTAGTAACACTTAAGACGCTTTTCGTGGTCGTATCGAACCCTTTTCAAGGGTTCTTTGATCTCCATCTCAGGACTGGATTCCATTTTTTCATTTGTCCATATCATCACGTTTATGCTGGGATCCATGCAGAAAATGGGCTAATCCAGGGCTACTGACCTGTACATACTATTGTGATACGCCTTAATAGATGCTCTGAGCATCTCTTGGTAAGCACAGTTACTATTGTTTTTTCCCCTCTCTACATCTCGGTAATGCACTTGGAGCATGCACTCAATCCCTTTCTGAGTGCAGATCTGAGAACCAAACGTGTCATCAAATATGGGGCATAACAGGTTCTGTTTGCTCGTAGGATACATCTCTTTTAAAAACACACTAGCTGAGTACCCGGCGTTGCCCAGTTTTTCCTACCTAATCCTTGTGGGAGAGGAAAAGCAACATAAGAGGAAATACTTCTCCTCATATCCCGTCCTCATATCCCGACCTCATATCCCGACCTCATATCCCGACCTCAATCCCGACCTCAATCCCGTCCTCATATCCCGTACTCATATCCCGTCCTCATATCCCATCCTCATATCCCATACTCATATCCTGACCTCATGTCCTGTCCTCATATCCTGACCTCATATCCCATCCTCATATCTCAAACTCTTATCCTGTCCTCATATCCCACTTCATATCCCTTCATCATATCCCATCCTTATATCCTGTCCTTATATCCCAACCTGTCCTCATATCCCGTCCTTATATCTCATCCTCATATCCCTTCCTCAGGTGGGGCGGAGTTGTGATCAAGCGATTGTAGGCCAAAAATTGAAGGAGGTGTCGTTTTATGGAAGTGGGCATGACTTGCAAGCCGGACCAATGCACAAAAAGGTCTGTGGATCTGCGAGATGGAGTGTGGCATGCGGAAGGGGTGTGGCCAGACTGACGCACTCACTAGGAGATGCAGATGCAGAGCTTGGAATAAGGTTCTGGAAGTCCTATATAATTGTATAGGACTTAAATTAACCCTAACCTAGGGTTTTTGTCCTATCATGTACCAAGTTTTATCGAAATTTCTCCGGCTGTTTGGAAGTGATGCTGGAACATACGCACACATATACACACATTGGGGGGGATTTATCAAGACATTTAGAAACGGCTGTTTTCTCTATGTTTGTCACACAAAATGTCGCACAATGGGTCTGTGTGACTTTTTGTGCAACAATTGCTTTAGAAGCGCTTCTGTGACCCATTTAGAGCACTTTGTGTAGTGGTCACTGATTTACTAATTGCGACTTTTTGCGGAATGTCACCAAATTGTCGCATGATCCCAGAAATAGACAGTTTCATGGTTCAATTCAACCCTGCCCTACATTTTTCTGTGCGACTTTTGAGTCAGGGTATATGTGACTGTTCACACAAAAGTCGCAACTCCGCACAAAATTTGTGACTTTCTTAGAGGTTGCATCAGCAATGTTTATCAAAGTCTGTGTGCACGGCCGGTGCAAGGATTTCTGCCTACACAAGCAAAGCTCCATTTTGGGGTGGACTCCGGATAGGGCGGACCTAATGACCACCGGCAGCACCTCAGGCAGGCCCCTGACACAGCTGTGCTGCCAAAAATACCGGTATACCAAGATACATTTTACCAATAATACACCTATATAAGGGACACATAATACCGTCACACAAGGACCATTACACCACAAAGCGACTAATGACTGGATAATTCCACTATACTGTTATTAAATAAAATCCACTATATACAAACCAAGATTCCCCAACTACCCTCCCCCAATACAGTGACCATATAGAGGTATATACTAGCTGTATACAGGATCTGTATACCATATAAGTGATTATATACAGGACCATATATTGGTATACACCAGCTGTACAAAGGTTCTGTATACCATGTTTGTGATTATACACAGGACCATATAGAGGTATATACCAGCTGTACACAGGTTCTGTATACCATGTTTGTGATTATACACAGTACCATATAGAGGTATATACCAGCTGTATAAAGATCTGTGTACCATATAAGTGATTACAATTACATTTAGGGACTCACAATCTTTTCTCATCACTGGCGTCCTCTTTCCTATTCATCTCCATCTGGCTCCGACCGCCATGACGTCTTCTTCCAGCCAAAACATGTTAGGCTCCAGTGCTCTCCATTGCCAATCCCCCCTTTGCCATTTCAATTCCCAATCCCCCCCCCCTGTACAATTTCATTTCCCCTTCTGATCCCCTCTGTGCCATTTCAATCCCCATCCCCCCTTCTGATAGGGAGATGATATAGCACAGGCTACGGGAGATGGAAACTGGGAATTTAAATGGCGCAGGGGGATATCAGAAGGGTTGGGAATTGAGGAGGCCCCTCTGATCCCCTGTGCCATTTAATTACCCCCCCCCCCTCTAATCCCCCTGTGCTGTGTCATTTTAATTACCCCCCAATCCCCCTGTGCCATTATATTAACCCCTCCCTCCCCTCAGCCATTTCATTAACCCCCCTCCTCCCTATGCCATTTCATTAACCCCTCCTTTCCCATGTGCCATTTAATTACCCCCCTCCCCTCCTCCCCCTTTGCTAATTCATTAACCCCCCCTTCTCCTCCCCCCTGTGCCAATTAATCAAGCCCCCTCCCCCTGTGCCAATTCATTAACCCCCCCCTGTGCCAATTTATTAACCCCCCCTCCTCCCCCTATGCCAATTCATTAACTCCTCCTCCCCCCTATTCCAATTCACTAACCCCCTCCCCTACTGTGCCATTTATTTAACCCTCCGCTGCCTCACCTGCTCAGGCCTGGTCCTGGCTCAGATTGCAGACTCGTCTCAGGGACAGAGCTCTGTGTAACGTCCCCCACTCCACAGCCAGCTCACCTGATTTAAAGAGGCAGCCGCGCTTTGTTTTCAGCTGCTGCTGTGGCCATTTACAACGGTGAGCTGCGCCAGCGGCCCCACGATGCAGGAACGATGCCCCCCCCCATGCTGGACTGACGGCAATGGTGAGTTAAAACAAAGTCTTCATTTTTCCGCCCCCCCCCCCCCCCCCCGGCTGTGTAGTCTGGTGCGCCCTAACGCGTCCGCTTGGTCCGCCTTATTACAGCGCCGGGCCTGGCCGTTTGATAAATTTGGTGCAAGTCCCCAACTATTGCCACAACTTTTGTGCTCTAAAACAGTTAAGAATTCACACTCAATACTTTGTAAATGCCCCCCATTGAATTTTATTTCAATATATATATATATATATATATATATATATATATAACGCCATTAGTGTAACTAGAATCCCATGTGACCCAGGGCAAATTTTTACCATATTGGAGTAGATACCATCACCATCACATAGTGACTGAATAATAATGTTACTGAATAAAACATAACATATACAGATTAATATTCCCCCATATAAGTGACCATATAACAGTACAGTAGATACCAGTACTGACTCACGGGTGACATATTCTTGAAATGGTTCCCTTTAGTTTTTTCTTCTCCAGACCGTTTTGACAAATTCTTCCAGCCATGATTTTTTTCTATATGAAAAGAAAAACATCTAGTCTCCTTTCTTTTCCAAAATACATCCCATCTCTATACAATCTACCCATCTTTAATCTCCAAAGAGTAATAATGCCTCCCTGTTGTTCCCCCTACAGTAAAAGTAGGTAGGAAGGTAGGTCATCCATTAGTTAGATAGGCTTTCTATTAGGTAATTCCCCCATTAGTTAGGTATGTCCATAGGTACAGTGAGTAGTTCCCCCATTATTCAGCTCATCCCCCTATTTCCCTATTAGGCAGGTAGTCCCCCCATATGGCAGGTATGTCTTCAGCGGGAAGGTGGTCCGCCATTAGGCAGAAAGTCATCCCAGTAGGCAGGTAGCCCCGCAGTAGCCTGGCCACCGTCTTCTTCCTTAGGTGCAGATGGCAATGAAGAGTGACATCATCACCTGCAAAATTATTAGACCCTTGAAGGTGAGATATTCCTTGTGAACTAAGCAAAACAATCCTCAGTAGTTGCTTTAACGCCCTTGATGAGATGTTAAAAACATGACCCAAAAAACTTTCACAGCATATTTTCTGCCTGGTCTCATGAAGAACAAGTGGTATATGGACTGCAGAGGCCATGTGATGAACACAGGTGGTATAAAAATAAGAGGCGGGAGGAATACTTCATGGCATTAACTGCACATGTATGAAAACATGTGCAGAATACATGATAAAATAGAAGACTCATTGTTGTCTGTGAGTCAAACATGCAAAAATGTGTGACAGATATATAATTTACTGCATGATCTATATCACTGTGCATCCAGACCGTGTCCACAAATGTGCTTGAACTCTAAAAACTCTACAAACAAATATTTCTCGGATGTTTGACCTCCATATGCAAAAGTGAATGAATTCTACAGTGAAGGAAAATTTGATTTTCTGCTGATTCTTTACGTTTGATTCCTAACAAATAAATGATCAGTCTATAATTTTATGGAATAAAACAAAAAAATAATCCAGAAAAATGCATTTCAAATAAATTATGAATTAATTAGCATTTTATCCCCTATCAATCAACAAGATTTCTGGCCCAAAGGTGTCTTTTATTTAGGTAAAAGCTGAGATTATGAGAATTCTCAAAAAAGAGTGCTCCTCTTCAATCAGATTCCAAACTCTCCACCATGGCCAAGACCAAAGAGCTGGCCAAGTATGTCAAGGACAAGTCTGCAGACCTACACAAAGCTGGAATCGACTACAAGACCATCGCCAAGCAGTTTGGTGAGAAGTTTACAACAGTTGGGGTAAATAATGCAGAGGTTCATGGGCAAACTTCAGTGGGGCTTGTACATGTATTTTCTTGTGCAGGGGACTTGTACAGGCGCTGAAGGATTTTAAGTCCTTCGCGTCATAGTGTTTTACCAATTATTTTGGACCCAGCTGCCTTGACATCATTGACTAAATCCTCCCATGTAGTTCTTTCTGATTTCTCATTGTTCTCATTAAAGGAGTACTCCACTGGCCAGTGTTCAGAATATTTCATTCCGAATGCTGTGTGCACGCTGTGGGGATCAGCCTCACCCCCTTGTGACATCATGCCATGCCCCCTCAATGCAAGTCTATGGGAGGGGGCGTGATGGCCGCCACACCCCCATCCCATAGACTTGCATTGACATCACGAGGAAGCGCGGCCGACCCCCACAGCGCGCACACAGCGTTCGGAATAAATGCTCTGAAAGCTGGCCAGTGGAGGTGAAACTCCATGAGGTGAAAACGTGCATGGAGCCCCCGATTGAAGGAGATTAACAGTTATTTAGTGTTTCTTCCATTTGCAAATATTTCCAAACTGTTGTAATCTTCTAAAGCTGCTTGTAGACGATTCCAGCCTTGTGTAGATCTACAATCTTGCCCCTGACATCCTTGGACAGCTCTTTGGTCTTGGCCGTGGTGGAGAGTTTGGAATCTGATTGATTGCTTCTGTGTACAGGTGTCTTTTGTACAAGTAACAAGCTGAGATTAATAGTACTCCCTTTAAGAGACTGCTTCTTATCTCAGCTCATTACCTGTATAAAAGACACCTGGGAGCCAGAAATCTTGCTGATCAAGATGATCAGATGATGCTTTTGGGCCCTTTTTTGCACCAGAGTGTGACTTCTACTTTTGAACCCTAATAGCTACTTCCCTGTATATCCAAAGTCGGTGTTAGGCAGCACACCAATCCAGGTTCAAGCAAAGTGCAGTTTTATTTTCCCATATCCAGATACAACGTTTCGGCAGTATCACACTGCCTTTCCCAAGCATAACACAATGCATACCATTTTTTCCACAGGATATAATGGCATACAGTCATGGCCGTAAATGTAGGCACCCCTGAAAATGAAGTATTTCTCAAAGAAAAGGATTGCAGTAACACATGTTTTGCTATTCACATGTTTATTCCCTTTGTGTGTATTGGAACTAAACCAAAAAAGGGAGGAAAAAAGGCAAATTGGACATAATGTCACAATTTGGACACAAGATCTCGGAAGCATACCCAGCTGGGCTATACAGTGCGACCCAAAATCCGTTGGTATTCCTCAGATTTTATGATGCGCACATTCAAGGCACCCAATGCCAGAGGCAGTAAAACAACCCCAAAACATCATTGAACCTCCACCATATTTCACTGTAGGTACTGTGTTCTTTTCTTTGTAGTCCTCATTCTATTTTCGGTAAACAGTAGATTGATGTGCTTTACCAAAAAGCTGGAAAAATTTCAGGGGTGCCAACATTTACGGCCATGACTGTATATATAAAACCAAGGCATATGCCACAAAAGTATCAAGTACATACTATTGTTCTATCTTTATATGCCAGGTGTCTTCTGATTTTGGCAAAAATACTAACCTCAAATGAGGCTCAAAAATGACTCATAAACTTCTAAATTATATTGTGCCTTCACACTGTTCTGAGGATATTTTTCCCAGTACTTGGTGTTGCCCATTTTCATAAGGCCTTTTTTTCCAGCATTGTTTTAGCAGTATTGTAAAAGTTAAGCCTGATTTGTGTATCTGTCCTTTTGCAGGTCATGGTGCTTCATGCTGTCATGTATGGGCAGGGAAGGAGTGCAGTACTGATCTCATCCACTCACTCACTCTATCCCTGCCTACTTGCCTATCCGTCGCAAATAGCTGATCCACAACCACGGTGACAGTCCCTCCCTAAATATGTGATGGAAGTCACTGTCAACAAAAAAAACTACAATGCAGGCACAGGTCATGATACAGTAAGGGAGCAAACAGACTAACAGAAATAATATCCAACACACACACATACACACACACAATAAGTCAATGCCCAATAGCCGAGTCAATACCAGGAGTTGTCTAAGTACAAAAACACTAATACCAGAGAGAAGTCGAGAAGTAAAGGCAAAAGTCACAGATACTGGGTAAACTGGAATAAACAGGATTAGGGCTGCAGCTAATGATTATTTTTAAAATCGATTAGTTGGTCAATTATTCGTTCAGATAAAACAGCAAAATGACACAAAAAGTTTTTTGGGGGGTTTAACTTCAATAGCTATGTATATAAGGCAAATAAAACAGGCTAAAAAACATCATAAAAAAGTTCATGAGTAACAGCAAACAAACTTCAAACAAGGTAGACATCTACAAAGTGTCCAAAGTAGAGCTTACACGGCCTGGTAGTACTACGGGGATGCTTAAGCATTATGCAGGTAAAAAGCTCTGTCTGTCAAAAACCTACTCATATATTTTATATATGAAAGTGAGCAAGTTAGACCAAAATAGCATTATATATCCCATGACAAATCCCTGTGCCATGCAGAATCCAGTGCCACATTAGTCCATTGTTCATATAGTCAATGCGTGGCAGGAGGCTTTTCAGGATGGGAAGAATACCATTAGTGCTAATAAGAGCAGCAGATTTGTCTTCACTGCAGACATATGGAGCATCAAAGCAATTTGCTACTAGCAAACATCCTGGACGAGAAGCGTCGATGGTACAGTATCCACTGCACTGGTCACACTTTGCAACTGGTTATAATGGTTCATTGAAGAATCCAAGAATTGAAAGAAATAACTGTCAGTGGCTGGGACTAGTTTCAGTGGCAGGGACTAGTTTCAGTGGCAGGGACTAGTTTCAGTGGCAGGGACTAGTTGAACACTTTAGAAGAAGGAAAGGCATCTTAAAGGAGAAGCAGATGGAGATGGGTACAGTGGAACATAAACCGTTGCAAGATGTCAGCACCAGATGGAACAGCATTTACTACATGGTTGACAGACTCCTTGAACAAACATGGCCAGTAACTGCAACCCTGTCAGAACCATCAGAACCTAAAACCAGAAAAATGGAGTGTTCTTGAGGCACCTTCTACTGTGGGGTCCAGTGAGTCTGTATGTTTTGAATATTTGGCCATGAGGTGTTTCCAATCTACTGCAACCAACCAGCTTCACAGCAGATGGAGTGATATCCTTCCAGAACAAGTCCATGATCCTGTCATTATTTCCGAGCGCGGGACCCAAGATTTAGAAAATTAAAGTTTTTGACACTTGAAAAAAATTATAAAAGTCCAGACAGAGCTGATCGCTCTTAGAAATGAGATCATGGAGGTGCAGCAGAAAATCACTTCACTTGCAGTTTCTAGTTCTAGTCAATCCTTCGTTTTTCTGTATTATAGCACCCAAAAAAAAAAGGAAAAAAAATGAAATTCATCTTTTTTGCACTGCAGCCATATACATTTGCATATACTTGCTCAGGGGTGGACTGACCGGCCGATCCATTTGGACATTGCCTGAAGGCCCGGACGGAAAAAAGGGCCCGCCAGCCGACGCCTATCATATAAAATCTAAAAAAAATTTTTTTTCAAAATAGCCGGGCCCCGCATGGGGAAAACGTAGCTGTTACTGTTATTCCGCTCCCAGACATCCACTGTAGTGGCAGCCCTTTAAGAGAACCGCTATGGCTGCCTGGGAGAGGCGCTCAGGTCACGCCTCATGGTGACATGAACCTGACGTCTAAGCACAGCAGCGCCGGAGTTAACTGCTGCCGCCGCCGAAGCCCAGTATGCCAGCCCTGCTTGCCCTCAGTGTACAGAGCCCCGCTTGTCCTCAGTGTACGGAGCCCCGCTTGTCCTCAGTGTACTCAAAAAGGTAAAAAAAAAAGTGTTAATAAAGATCATTTAAACCCTTCCCTAATAAAAGTTTGAATCACCCCCCTTTTCCCATAAAAAAATAAAACAGTGTAAATAAAAATAAACATGTGTGGTATCGCCGCGTGCGTAAATGTCCGAACTATAAAAATATATAATTAATTAAACCGCACGGTCAATGGCGTACAAAGCGTATTTTTGGTCACTTTTTATACCATTAAAAAGTGATCAAAAAGTCCGATCAAAACAAAAATGGTGCCGATAAAAACTTCAGATTCCGGCGCAAAAAATGAGCCCTCATACAGCCCTCTACGTGGAAAAATAAAAAAGTTATAGGGGTCAGAAGAGGACATTCTTGACGTCACATGGGGGCGGAGGCGTGACGTCACATGCCGCCGGCGCTTTGGTCGCCGGTAATCAGACCCGGAGCGAACATGCTCCGGGGACTGATTTTAACTGGGTTGCTGCGTGCAAGATCACGGGGGACCCCAGCGGCGGGACCCCCGCGATCAGGCATCTTATCCCCTATCCTTTGGATAGGGGATAAGATGTCTAAGTGCCGGAGTACCCCTTTAATAAAATTCAGATCAACAAAATTGTCAGCAGAACCTGAATCAACAAAGCTTTACCAGATATAGATTTAAAGTAAAAAAAAAAGTATTTAGACTGGTAACAAGAGTTACCTGTGCGCCTAAATTATTTCCCAAATTGTCATTTAGGTGCTGGCGTTTTCCTGGCTGCTGACGTTTGGGACAATTTTGTAACCGACGTCCCACTTCTAGACAAAAGAAACATGAGGTGTTCTTCTTCCGGATAGATTTTCTCTCCTAGGAGGACAATTTCCCTATCTCCATGGGTTCCTCTGAAGGGACATGAGAGATAGGTGAAGAAGACAACATGGATAAAGGAGATTGAGAAACAGAAGAAACAGACCGTTCACGTCAGTCATACAGCTAAAGTCATAGCCTGTTCTAAGGAGTCAGATGAGGGGTAATAGCATCAGATAATCCCAGTCTGAACTGCCACCTAAGCGCTGGATCATTTCTTCCTGAGACTGTACACCATTTACGAAAATCTGCACAATACTCCTCGGCCGTTCTTCAACCCTGCTTAAGACTAATCAGCTGAGATTCTGCAAAGACTACACGGTCAGGTTCATCATAAAGGAGACCCTTAGAAGAAAATAGCACATCCACAGAACGTAACAGCAGAGGGCGGCAATGAATTTCCCATTCCTGTGGATGCAAAGACATGACAATTCCTACTCTCTGGACTTCAGTACTAGCTGACTGAGGTCTTAGGCAAAAATACAGCTTATAACTCTCCCTGAACACCACAAAGTTCTTTCGGTCACCTGAAGAGCGGTCAGAAAGATTTATTCTTGGTTTACTAGAAACAGCTGGAGGACAGACCACTGCCCGAACATTAGCTGATTCCAGGGCTTTAACCCGCTCGGCAGGAGACTGTACCAAATGTGTGAGATCCTGCATTTGCTCCACTAAAGCCGTCATAGCCTCCATCTTTTCAAATGCATGTCATGTATAGGCAGGGAAGGAGTGCAATACTGATCTCACCCACTCCCTCTATCCCTGCCTACTTGCCTATCCACCCTAAATAGTGAATCAACAACCACAGTGACAGTCCCTCACTAAATATGTGATGGAAGTCACTGTCAACAAAATAAACTACAATAGAGACACGGGTCGGAATACAGTAGGGAAGCACACAGACTAACAGAAATAATATCTAACACACACAATAAGTCAATGTCCACAAGCCGAGTCAATGCCAGGAGTTGTCAAGTACAAAAATGCCAATATCAGAGAGACGTCAAGCCAAAAGTCACAGATGCCGGGTAAACAGGAATAAACAGGATATATAACTAGCTACAGGAGAGAACCTCTTTCACAGGCAAAGCCTGTGTTACGTTATGCGCTCTGGCGATGCGCTGGCCGTGAGCTCATGGTCCCCTTACCTTCTGCTGCCGACGGGGCTGGATCTCGCATTGTGGGACACGACCGCATGCGAGCCCCAGTCCGTCACTCTCTGGGTGTTTCTCCTGCCTCTGTTTCTCTGTCCTAGGGGACGGGGACACGCGCATGCCGGAGCTTTAAGATTTAAAGGGCTAGTACGCTCATTAGTGTAATCCACCTGTGGCTCATTTATAAATTCCTCCACCCTTCTCAGTTCCCTGTCGGATCTTTGTTGCCTTGTGCCTTTGAGAAAGCGTTCCTCAGTATTGCCTCGCTGTGTATCAGATATCTTGCTTTTGTGACCTGACATTGCTTCTCTGCCGCCTGCCTACTGAACTTCTGCTTCGCTTTGACTATGCTACTGTTCTGCCTGCCCTGACCTTCTGCTATCCAGACTACAAGCTGCCTTATCCCTCCTGTGCCTCGCATCTCCTCAGCCACCTGTGTGGTCGAGCCGTACCAGGGGTAGCGACCTGGGTGCCGCCTGCTGCAGCAAGTCCATCCCGCTTTGTGGGTGGGCACTGGTGAAAACCAGTGGCACCTTAGACTCCGCTCCATGGTACCGTCCGAGTCATCTGCCACACAGGTCCAGCGGATCCATATCCACCGGTGTTCCTGTCTTCAGAAACGTGAGTGTTACAGGTGAATGTAAACTGCAGGTTTAAATAGGGAGATATCCAACAACCAAAACCCTGGGCCCAAAGGCCCACGGCAAAAATATCCCCTTAAAGAGAATGTCCCTAAAACTTTACTTTTATTAGGTCCCTATATAAAATATAATGAATGGTGCAGTGACACAAAATTTAACTAAAACCTTGCTGTCATCACGTCATATATCATTATAGTAGATAGATTGACACAATGTCAGATTGAGAAGCTATTCATTGGGGTCTGCAGTACTCCAATGTAAGAAGATGTGATCACTGCATTTAAAAACACATGATAATTCACCCCCTCTACAGGTTTTGGTGCCTTAGCACCGTCTTCAGGAGGAAAACACTCCTAAACACGGCCGACTGTCATATTTATAGACTACTATCTGATGTCCCATTAAGGACTGCCAATCCCAGACCTTTTAACAACTTACTTATGGTAGTCCTGGAGGGGTCCTAACCTAAAAGATCAGCTAGTACATAGTCACTTAAGTGCTGAAAGAAAGACTAGAAAACTGGTTGATTTCAAGAACTGTTGGATCATTCCCATGTGGTCACTGTTTTTTTGGTCCCTTTTTGAAGAAAACTAAGACATTCACAAAACACTCTGACTCCCGTACTTACCATATATGGCAATTTATCAATTGTAGCAGTAGAAATATAATTTATATTGCTATCTGCACATGTCCCAGAGTTTATGTTGGCAAGACAACGCAAGAACTTAGACGGAGGATTTAGCATCATCTAAGCACTATAAGGACAAAACAAAATACTCCTATTTCCCATCACATGCAATTGATGCTTCATGGAAACTAACAAGATTTGAAATTTATTGGTCTTTGCCAAATGACTCTGGGTCCACGTCGAGGAGACATTAATGTACTCCTGTTGAGGTAAGAGGCCAGATGGATCCACCGATTAACCTCTTGGGGATGCAGGGCATATGCATATTATATATATATCGTCTTAAATATTAATCAAATCTGGACAATTCCATATAACAATGGGCACAAATATATATCTTTGAATTAAGAACATTCACTAAGTAATTTTTTAGAATTACACAGTCATAAATATTGGAGTTCTGTTTGTACATGTATATGAGGGACCTGCATCTGTATTTATATGTACTCTTTGTTATCCAAGTATTACATGTGTTTTCAGCATTGGCTGTGGCTGTGCATACATTTGGAATATATTGGTAGGTGCGCATCTATGAGAGGTTCAGTGATATTCCGGTGCTTGTGCAGTGTAGCGCTCTAGCAATTGAAGTGAGTTTAGGTCCCCGGTCATGCGCGGAATCTTCTGACATGCGCATGGAAACATTTGCTGTTGGATATTAGTTAAAGTTCCCGGACATGTGCGGCGCAGACGGATTACATAACAGCAAACGCTGAATGGTATGCGATAGATGCGCAATTCTAATTGGATGTCGGCAATGGGATAAATTTTAACCCCTAAGCTCCAGGAGTACCATAGGTAAGTTGTTAAAAGGTCTGGGATTGGCAGTCCTTAATGGGACACCCGCTGATTACATTAGATAGTAGTCTATAAATATGGCAGTCGGAGTGTTTGCCTCATGTTCCTCCTGAAGACAGTGTGAGTCACCGAAACCTGTAGAGGGGGTGAATTATCATGTGTTTTTAAATGCAGTCATCACAGCTTATTACATTGGAGTACTGCAGGACCCAATGAATACCTTCTCAATCTGACATTGGCCCTCATTTACTGAGAAAATCGGGTTGTAAGTCTATCTTCCTTTCTTACCCGACTGCTTTTTTCCCCTGGTATTTATTATTATGTTGCATCCTGTTTGTCGCACGTGGGTTTTGGTTTCCAACTCCTCTGAGTTGTCGGGAAAAAATCCACAACAATTCAACAAATTTGGGTTGGAAACCTTTATAAATACCCGGGAAAGCTCAGAAATGTCGGGTTACGCCCCTTTTTCGGGGTTGGGAGAATCCACATCGCGTCCGTCGGGAAAAAATGTTGC
The DNA here is from genome assembly GCF_029499605.1 of Hyla sarda. Classification (NCBI taxonomy): domain Eukaryota; kingdom Metazoa; phylum Chordata; class Amphibia; order Anura; family Hylidae; genus Hyla; species Hyla sarda. Next base: position 241,148,547 of record NC_079194.1, read on the forward strand.
ATCGTGTCGCAGACTGGCGCACGATGTCTGTGACATGTCGCAGACAAAGATGCGCCAAAAAAAACACGACAAAAGAAGTCGGGTTTAGAATAGTAAATGAGGGCCATTGTGTCAATCTGTCTACTATACTGATATATGACTGTGATGAGAGCAAGGTTTTAGATCACTTTTGTGTCACTGCACCATTCATTATATTTTATATAAGGACTTAATAAAAGTTATGTTTTAGGGACATTCTCTTTAAGGGGATATATTTGCCGTGAGCCTTAGGGCCCATGGTTTTGGTTGTTGGATATTTAATTGGATCCCTGGTGTCCTTGGGAATTTTGTTTGTGGAGCTTTTAAATAGGAAGTACACAGGTGAAATCTAACGAGGTAAGCTGACCAACCCAGAGTGCTAGGTGTAACCCGACAACAGAAAGTAACATAAGAAGCTGTCAGAATCAATTAACACTATGGGTTCTCACACGTGCCTTGGGTAAGGGTTCTACACTCTGTTTACTGCAGTACAGTGCATGGGGGGCACCATCCCCAATAGAGCCTCCTGCCTTAAACCTTGTCAGTAAGTGGACTTGAGAGGGCAAACAGATGTGCACTCTGCCAGGTGTGCTATATACCTACCCTTCTGGTTTCTCTTAAGCTCTAGGTGATGCAGCAGGGCTGTAACAACATCCTGATACTGGTCTGGAGTCTGATTGTTTGAGGGGTCTGATCAGAGGTTTGATCTTGGTTTTATTTAGGATTCTGGTCTGGAGTGCAGAATTGATTTGGAGGACTAGTTTAAGGTCTGGATTAATTTAGGGGGTATTATTTCAACTGGGATCTAAATAACTAGAGTCATGTAGTCTGGGGTATGAATAAATGTAGGAGTTTGGCCTGTGGTCTGAATTTGTGTTACTACACTGGGTGAGGGTGGGCTTCAGAAAAAAGATGTATGGGCAGCAAATAAGGCTTGCATCTGCTTTTACTGACGTCTTACAGAAAAGATAGCACTCTGTAGAAGACTCTGAAGTTGCATGGTATGCTTTTTGATCTGCCTCCTCTCCATGCCTCCGGTTTAGGGTTTGGGGTAACACATGATTGTAAATTCAGACTGCAGAGGATTTGTATTGTACTGTATATTTGCATTTCTAGATGTAATCGAACCATAAAATTGAACTGCAAAAGTGTTCCTATTCCTTGTATAGCTTCATATAGAACATTATTTATTTTTATAGCTCTCCCTTTTGTAGGTGTTTTAATTTATGCAGAGAAAGTAAGATGTATAATGGAATTAATACCTTAGCTGAGACTAAGAAACTAAATGAAGAACCCCCCCCCCCCCACACACACACTATGTTACTTTATTGATGTCTGGAATAGACAACCTCCTTCTAGGAGAATCCCCAATTGGAATTGGCTCTTTATCTGTTAATGTCAGTGGGTGCTCTACAACAGTCCTAGTTCCCAACATCAATGTATTCTCTTTTTAGGGTTCCTGCAGTTATATTAGCGAAATTAGGGGCTCCTAGTACCACAGCCTCCTGCTTTATAGCATAGTATACACCCTCAATATTCTGTATTTGTGTATGTGTTTTATGGGCCAATAATATGACAATATTATGTTATATACTAAAGTTGACGAACCCAACTGAAAGAAATAATCTTAGTTCTTAGTAGATCTATATCTTCCCAGAGATTTGTTTAACACCTTATTTCCTCTCTTTCTTGGAAAACTATTATGCCTTGTGACCGCCATCACCCCACAGAAACCCTGCCACAAAATCACCAAAGTCTCAGCTGACGTATGAATAGAGTTTCAGCCTCTTCATTATCACAGCTACTACACAAAACCAGGTCTATGTTATTTAGTCACTGGTAAAGACACACATAATGCGGAGGGAAAAATTGATTGATTTGGTTTTATTATTCAAGAATGTTGTAATACAATAGATTGACTGTCTTAATGAATCTGAAGATGTTAAGCATGTGAGCTTGGAGAGCACTTGTATATGGTATGACGTCTAAGGAATAAAACGGGGATGTGTGTGATTGGAGTGCTTCTTCTTGCATCTTTGGATTGGGACCTAGCTCCCCTGATGAAGCTGTTTTCATAATAAAACAACCAAAATATATTTCAAGCAATCATAGTAAAAACTGGATATGTGAATGTGACTGTTGGGGTTGTAATTTTAAAGTGTACCGTTTTATTTAACCCACAACAATTTGCCTATAATGTTAACTTCTGTGTTGATTTTGAGGCCAAGCCTCTCCATTTTTCGAAAAAATTCAGTTTTTTGTAAAGACTTTTCTGAGTCGCACCAATGTTCTAGACACTCTTTTTAATGGTCAGAGATGCTTCAATTCGGGTATAACATAAAATAGGTTTTGTCCCAATTTACGCCAGAATGTGACAACATTTTTCATCATATCATCTATAATATTTTCTTGGTATGTAATCTATATTCATATAATCCTTATGGATTAAAAATCTATAAAAATGTTTTTACATGGATTGTTTAGTCCTTTAACTTGCTCAGGCAATGTTATTTTCCTGAAAACATCTGCCCTGTGCGTCTTGTTTGTAGTCAAGGGATACATGTACAGATATATGTAGCTGTAATATTATTATTATTAGTATTATTATTAATAATAATAATAGTAATAATAATAATATAATTGTCAACTTTTCTTACTACAGGGGAAAAACCTGTATTGGAAAAAATCATTGCAATTTTTAGTCCTATCAATACACTTTATAGCATTTTTATATTCAACCACAGCCATAGTAAACAAACATGACCTCCGGCACTAAGACATCTTATCCCCTATCCAAAGGATAGGGGATAAGATGCCTGATTGCGGGGGTCCCGCCCCTTGGGACCCCCGTGATCTTGCACGCAGCACCCTGTTAGAATCAGTCCCTGGAGCGTTTTCGCTCCGGGTCTGATTACTGGCGATCACGGGGACGGAGCGTTATGCCGTCAAGGCTCCGCCCCATGTGATGTCATGCTCCGCCCCCTCAATGCAATCTGCCCCCGTGTGACATCACGCCCCCTCCCATAGGCTTGCATTGAGGGGGCGGAGAGTGGCGTCACACGGGGTCGGAGCCGTGACGTCACAACGCTCCGTCCCCGTGATCGACAGTAATCAGACCCGGAGCGAACACGCTCCGGGGACTGATTCTAACGGGGTGCTGCATGCAAGATCAAGGTGGTCCCCAGTGGCGGGACCCCCGCGATCAGGCACCTTATCCCCTATCCTTTGAATAGGAGATAAGATGTCTTAGCGCCGGAGTGCCCCTTTAAGTAAGGATTTTATATGTTATTTAGAAGCTATAATTACAGCTACCAGGTATTTGATAGGGAGCTCCAGCTCTCGTGGTGTATAGCATCCAGACAGGTCACAGATTTATCGAACTATCAACAAAACAGCTGCAAGCGAGGTGTCGAAATGTTTTACTGCAAATCAATATCCCTTTTCAGAAGTAAGAGCAATTGAAATGATATAGCAGTATGTTAAGTGAAGCTCTTTTACACTCCGTAAATATCTTCCATTGTTAAGTGAGCCACACTTTGATTTTTAATGATCTAATTGTATTAAGGGGATTATATTAGAAGTTACTGTTTACTGATCCCAAACACATACTTAAAGGGGTACACCTCTGAAAAAATGTTTTTTTTTAAACTGGTGCCTGAAAGTTAAACAGATTTGTAAATTACTTCTATTTAAAAATCTTAATCCTTCCAGTACTTATCAGCTGCTTTATACTCCACAGGATATTATTTTCTTTTTTAATATCCTTTCTGTCTGACCACAGTGCTCTCTGCTTATACCTCTGTCCATTTTAGCAACTGTCCGGAGCAGGATAGATTTGCTATGGGAATTTGCTCCTACTCTGGACAGTTCCTAAAATGGACAGAGGTGTCAGCAGAGTGCACTGTGGTCAGACAGAGAAGAACTTAAAAAAGGAAAGAACTTACAGAAGCTGATAAGTACTGGAAGGGTTTAGAATTTTAAATTGAAGTAATTTACAAATCTGTTTAACTTTCTGGCAGTTGATATTAAAAAAAAATGTTTTCCAGTGGAGTACCCCTTTAACAAAACATAAATCCCAAATCATTGACATTTTACACAGCCTCAGAAAGAGTCTAAAGTGTCTCTCTTTAAAGGGGTACTCTAGTGGAAGACATTTTTTTTCATATCAACTGGCTCCAGGAAGTTAAACAAATTTCTAAATTACAGTACTTCTATTAAAAAATCTTAATCCTTCCAGTCCTTATCAGCTGCTGTTTGCTCCAGAGGAAATTGAGTTGTTCTTTTCTGTCTTACCACAGTGCTCTCTGCTGACACCTCTGTCTGTATTAGGAACTGTCTGGAGGAGGAGCAGATCCCCATAGCAAACCTACCCTGCTCCGGACAGTTCCTGACATGGACAGAGGTATCAGAAGAGAGCACTGTGGTGAAACAGAAAAGAACTTCTCAACTTCCTGGGGAGCATACAGGAGCCGTTAAGATTACTGGAAGGGTTAAGATTTTTTTCATAGAAGTAATTTACAAATCTGTTTAACTTTCTTGAACAAGTTGATTTGAATTTTTTTTTTTCTACCGGAGTACTCCTTTAAGACAAATTAGCAAAGACCTAACCCTTTAAATGACCTTTTGTTGGAGAGCCCCGCAAATACAGTATAAAGTTTTCCTCCATAGCTTTATCTTTGTGATCTATTATTTGTCTGCCAGAAAGAGACACATGAAAGCCTTGGGGTCTGTTTTTGCAATGCCCCATCCCAAAACAACAGGAACACAGGAACCTTTATACTACTACATTTGTTGAGATCTGGATTTTGGATATCATTAATAAGGGATAGGAGACAGATGACTCTTTAGGATTGAGTTGGAAAATGAGTTTGGCCAGTGACATTCTTAGAAAAGAGAAAATCCCAATGCAAGATCCAACTGGTCCAATTGGTTTTGACACCCAGGGCAATATAGTCTGGTGTTTATTCCCCCTGAGCATGCGAGAAAGCCATCGGTCTCGGCTCCCTGCCATCGCAGGTGCACACCACTGGATCTAAGCTTGGTACTCCAGACGGGAGCATAGTCTCCAGTCTGTTCTTGGCAGTACTTTAACGGTGCAACGAGCTGATACTACTCAACACTAAGCACTGTTGATTTACTTGACATTGTATCCATAGTATTTGTTTTTGGGGATGTTGACTTAGCACCTTGAGGATAAAGTTAATTAATATGCATTACAGATATTATAATAATAGTTTTAACCCTGTATAGTTTTCCCCGTTTACCTCCACTGATGACATCCCCTATCCTGGCGGCCGAAACACGTAGGAAGATGTCTACATGTTGATATGCTTGGGGACAATCAGTTGTTGTGAGATACTTTGGCCTTCTGGTATAGCACACCATAGGTTTTATATTATAATGGTGGTGCTAGTTCATGTCCTGGCGCGATTGCACTTTGATCACCATTTTTTGCAAATATTTTAAGCTATATTTGAAAAAAAAAAGTTACATTGTATCAAGCACTTTTCTTCTGAGCATGTGTGTGCTAATTCCCTGGTGATTTTTCCCCTCCCAAGTTTTTCCTATCACTCTCAGGCCAAATTTACACCCACTTAGTTTGTGACAGTGAAGTTTCTCTATAGAAACATACAATTCAGTATCAAACTTGTTCTGGTCAACCACTGTCACTAGCTTTATTTGCCTGGGTAAATTATTAACCCTGAAATAATATGATCACATGCTTTTGCCTTTCACATTGTTTGTGTGTATCAATCACACAGCCTCTGTACAGCTGCTGCTTGGAAGAGTTTTCCAGTCTGGATGTAAAACCATTGGAACCTAAATTGAGCTGTGTTGAGACAGCCATGCTTGACTGGTTCCCCCAGACATTAAAGGGATCACTGTCATATCATCTGTGTAATTGAGCCTCACACATTCTATAGACCTACATACTGCAAGTTTACCCTTTTGTGAAGCTTGTGGTTAACTAACAATGGTCCACAGCTAAACCATCTTAGAGAGAGAGCGATGTCCTCATCCAGCCTTTTACACCACATATTATAAATGACAGGAGGGGTTTAGTGGGTCTTCAAGTACTGACCCGGTCTCTATCTGACATTCCTTGAAACACCTCTTATTTGGACCTCCAATCCATGGCCTGCACTTTAAAGTCAATTTGCCTACTTCCCACCTTGCTTCAATTACACCAATTGCAATTCCCACCCCCAGACTTTGCTATTTTTGCCCCTTTCGTACTACACCATCGGTGCCCTAACTAACCTGCCATGCTAGGAATTCCTGCCCCACCTTATGGCTCTTACATCTTAGTAAGGGGCATAACTATAGGCATTACAGTTGTACCTGGGCCCAGAAGCCTGAGGGGCCTATCAACCTAAGTTCTCGCTTTCCTATCAGAGTAGTCTAGTGCTATAAATATAATTGTTGATGGCCCTGTAACAGTTTTTGCATTGGGGCTTAGTATCTTCAAGTTACTCCACAGCTCGCTGCAACTTTTCACTTCAAGAAAACCTATCAAGATGCACCAAACTGACACAATGCATAATGAATAAGTATGAATCTTTATTATTACCAAATAGAATAAAACATGATAAAAAATCAGCAGCAGTCAGAAAGAAAAAGACTCAAGACAAAGGGATCAAATATTGTCCAATAAGTACATAGGATAACTTATAGATATAAAGTATACACCTATAAAGATCTCAGTAAACCCAGTACACTAATGTAAACAAGAAGGATATATACAAAAGCATAGCATGTAAAGTGTCATTTGCCTAGTGCTATTGGCAGTATAAATACAGGGAGACAAGGATGTTAACCATACAAGTCTGAGGGGAAAGAAACCACCTCAATAAGAGTTGGAACATCGGTTGTCCCTGTGACAGAAATAATCAAATGAAACTGTCCATGCATCTAGCCATCTGACACCCAGCTATACTTACAGAAGTCAGGAGCCTACCCCTACGTCGTTTCGCTCACTCGCTTTCTCAGGGAGTGTCTCATGGAGGGTAAACAGAAGTTTATATACATAGTATCGATCAATAAGAAAAGGTTCTATATGAATAAAATACCTGGTGCAGCTGTGCGCGCTGTTCACGTGGCGTGTGATGGTCTGCGCCATCTTGTGTTCACCTGCGCACGGCACCACCGGAGTGCGTACGTGTTGATGTCACCCCGATGGTAGTGGGCGCATGCGCAGTAAACACAAGAAGCTGAAACTGGCAAGGTAGTATCCAACGCATGCGCAGACTAATTTACAAGCAGCGCATGCGTGGAAAGAATCAGCCCATATTCAATGGGCACAAGCATACTAGTAAGAATAGTATTAGGAGCGCAAAATTTAAAGAATGGACAGCACAAACCACATATAGTGAAGATGAAAAAGTGCAAAATGCTCGTGCACAAAATAAATAAAAGTGATCATGCAAGTGAAAACGTGAAACACACAATAAGGATGCAAAGTTAGATATAATGATGATACTACATAATAATAAATAGATTTAAGAGGAACATGAAACCTGAATACATAATGAATAAAGTGCATATATGCATGTGCATATAGGTGTATCAATATAAGTGTATTTCTACATATGTATGTGTAAAAAAATAAGTGAAGGAGTAAAATATGTTACAAAAATAATGATAATAGTGTGATATGAATGAGTGCATATAGTCCAGCGCCGAACTCAGAGTCCGCAGACATGCCTGGTACCTAAAACGAAAAACAAGAGAAAAAAAGAGAAAAAAGAAAAAGAAAGAATAATAGAAGAGAGAGGTGGATATATAGACCCAGATCAGGAAATGAACAGAATGAAAAAAGAAAAGAAAAAAAAAAAATAGAAAAAAGACACCTTATGGCTCTTACATCTTAGAAAGGGGCATAACTATAGGCATTACAGTTGTACCTGTAACTTGTTGTACGTGTAACTTGTTCTTCAAGGAGCACACCCATATAGAGGTTTTATTAATTCCAACATAAACAACTTTTCACTAACAATATTTATTTGGAGTGAAATATCTATTTAACCTGATAGATGCCTGAAGCATTTAGCATTAATGACTAATTACCATATTGTAGTCATTCAGTCCACCTACACATTGAATTATACAGCAGTTTACATGTATTTGGCAATAAAAATGAACAAACTTAGACAATCACATTTGTGACAGCTTTTAGTGTGGACCTTTTGTCCAAAGAATATATAGCAAATCTGGAAGTAAATTATGGTAACTATAAAAAGAAAACACAGTGGTGCTTACAAACCAAATAAGTCATTTGTATATGCAGTTGTAAGGGTCACGGCAGGTGATGGATCCCCTGGGCCTGTGGATGATGACATGAGCCATGCCTGGGAGCGGAGTCTAAGGCATGGTCTTGCTGCAGCAGGCTGCGCCCAGGTCGATACCCCTGGCACAACCCATCCACACTTGTTGCTGGGATGAAGCGTGGCACAGAAGGATACAGACAAGATGTGGTCAGGATAGCTGATGGACAGGACAGGTGGCACAGTAGCAGGGTCAGGACACAGAACAAGGGTCTGGTACACGGATAACAGGAACAATGGAACACAGAAAGCTTATATGCACATGATAGGGGCTGAAAATGAAAAGCTACTGGCGCCATCTACTGGGGTAAGAGAGAGCACAACAGATCCCACTGTCCATATAAAATTAATTTACACCAAACTGAATGACTGAGTTTCTACCAAAGAAAATTCTCAGTTGTGGATGGACTTGTTCTTCAAGGAGCACACCCATATAGAGGTTTTATGAATTCCAACCTAAACAACTTTTCACTAACAATATTTTCCTGTAATGAAATATCTATTTAACCTGATAGACTTGATGCCTAAAGCATTTTGCATTAATGACTAATTACCATATTGTAATAATTTAGTCCACCTACACATTGAATTATACAGCAGTTTACATGTATTTGGCAATAACAATGAACAAACTTAGACAATCACATTTGTGACAGCTTTTAGTTTGGACCTTTTGTCCAAAGAATATATAGCAAATCTGCAAGTTAATTATGGTAACTTTAAAAAGCAAACACAGTGGTGCTGACAAATCAAATAAGTCATTTATATATGCAGTTGATCTCCATCAAACTTCAAAGGCATGAGCAAAGCTCGTGCCAGGGAGCGGAGTCTAAGATGCCGTTAGTTTTTACCATAGCCCGCCGCAAAGCGGGATGGTCTTGCTGCGGCAGGCGTCACCCAGGTCGCTACCCCTGGTATGACCCATCCACACAGGTTCCTGGGATGAAGCATGGCACAGAAGGATACAGACAAGATGTGGTCAGGATAGCTGATGGACAGGACAGGTGGCACAGTAGCAGGGTCAGGACACGGAACAAGGGTCTGGTACATGGATAACAGTAACAATGGAACACAGAAGCTTTCTCTCAGGCACTAGGGCAACAAAGATCCATCAGGGAGTCATGGGAGGAACTGATACTTATAAGAGAAGGTGCAGGTGAATTCACTAATTAAGGGCGTACTGGTCCTTTAAATGTAAGGGCTTTGACGCACACATGCCCTTGGAGGTAGGGGCATGCATGCTGGAACTGAGAACACAGAAGACCAGGGAGGTGAGTGACGAGCTGGAACTCGCATGCGGGCACATCCTGCGATGCAAATTCCAGCCCCGCCGGCAGCGGGGACAAGACGGGAGCGCTCAAGGCCAGCGTTTCTGGCCGGAGCGCTGACGTTACAGTACCCCCCTTTGGTCTCCCCCTCTTCTTGGAATTTAGAAGGTTCCGGAGTATAGGAGGGTGACAGATCGATAAAGTTCTTAGCACAATAAGACCAAGGGGTTTCTGGAGTGGGCAAAGACTGTAAGAGGCCCACAGGTTTCTGTAGAAGAGTCTTGTCACGGGCACAGGTGACGCAGGAACGAAGAAAATCTGTGACTTCGCATTCAAGGTGCAGTCACCAGTAATGGCGGGAGATAAGTTGAAAAGTCTTCCGTTTACCCTGGTGACCAGGCAACAAAGTAGAATGTCCCCAATTCAAGACTTTATGTCTCAGTTTAGCAGGCACAAAAGATTTTCCAGGTGGATCTTGTTGAAGATAGACAGGAGCTACAGGAAACAATCGCTCTGGAGGAATATTATGCTTTGGCGAGGAATTCAAACCTGCAACATCTGAGGACCTGGAAAGAGGTTCAGCTCTCAAGTTTTTGTTAGAAGGCCTAGGAGGAGGTGAAGAAAGAGTTTTAGACTGGATCGGCACAAGACTATGATTTTGACAAAACTGTCCCCAGCATGTGATTTCACCAGAATTCCAGTCTAGTTCAGGAGAATGATGTTGAAGCCAAGAAGAAGCTCCGAAGTACAATGTGGCAGCACATAGAACTCAATTTTTTCCTTATGCAAATCTCCTACTTGCAGGATGAGAGGTTCAGTGCAGTATAGCACCTTACAGTTCAGATTTTGTCCATTAACAGAGGAAATGTACAAGGGGTTGTCGAGACGAGTCACTGGAAGGCGAAGTTTCTGAACCAGGGAGGCACCAATGAAGTCACCAACAGAACCAGAGTCCAAAAATGTAGAAGCGTTGAAAGACATCAGGGCAGGAGAAAAGACCTGAACTGGGATGGTCAGACAAGGAGAGGTAATATTCACATCTAGGGAAGCCACTCCTACTTGTCCAAGATACAAGCATTCTCCAGGACGCGGAGGACGTATAGAACGGTCTTTGTGAAAGTGCTTCGGACTGGCACAATATAGGCACAAATTCTCATTGCGTCAACGGGATCTTTCCTGATGCGTTAGGCGAAAGCGATCCACTTGCATAGCCTCTGAGGCAGGAGGCAAAGAAGATGGTAGAGGTGGAGGTTGGAACACAGGAGCCAGTCGGGGTAATTGCCATGTTTGAGCAGGTTCTGTTTGCAAATGAAGTTCTTCCTGCCTCTCGGCAAAAAAAACAAGTTTACTTAGATTAGTCAGAGGATCTCGTGCAGCGAGAGCATCCTTGATTTTACTGGAAAGTCCATTTTTTATAGGTGGCACACAAGGCTTTGTCGTTCCAAGCCAGTTCTAAAGCTAGTGTGCTGAATTGAACAGCGTAGTCGCCCACAGAGGAATTACCTTGAGAAAGAGTCAGAAGAGCCGTCTCAGCAAAGGAGGCTCGCTCTGGTGTTTCAAATACTTTGCAGAATTCTACAAGGAAGGCCGGCAGGTTAGAGGAGACCGGATCATTACAATCCCAGAAAGGAGTAGCCCAGGCCAGGGCTTTTCAGGACAAAAGACTGACCACAAACGCCACCTTAGCACGTTCCTTCGGGAACGGATCCGCCATGAGCTCCTGATGCATGGAACACTGAGCCACGAAGCCTCTACACATCTTAGGATCTCCATCAAACTTTGAAGGCAAGGATAAGCAAAGCTTGTGCCAGGGAGCAGAGTCTAAGGTGCCGCTGGTTTTCACCAGAGCCTGCCGCAAAGCGGGATGGTCTTGCTGCATCAGGCGGCACCCAGGTCGCTACCCCTGGCAGGACCTGTCCACACAGGTTGCTGGGATGAAGCATGTCACAGAAGGATACAGACAAAATGTGGTCAGAATAGCTGATGGACAGGTGGCACAGTAGCAGGGTCAGGACACGGAACAAGGGTCTGGAACACGGATAACAGGAACAATGGAACACAGAAGCTTTCTTTCAGGCACTAGGGCAACAAAGGAGGGTAACTGATACTTATAAGAGAAGGTGCAGGTGAATTCACTAATTAAGGGGGTACTGCTCCTTTAAATGTAAGAGCTCCAGCGTGCGCGCGCCCTAGGAGGCGGGGGTGTGCTTGCCGGAATTGAGAACACGGAAGACCAGGGAGGTAAGTGACAGGCTGGGACAAGACAGGGGAGCGCTCACGGCCAGCCTGTCTGGCCGGAGCGCTGATGTTATAGCAGTACATGTATGTGCTCACATTCAGCTGATATCGAGGTGTTCCCTGGGCAGGCTCAGTGATGTGTAAGCCAATCTTATGATCAGCATGGCCACAACTCTCCAACTGGACTTTTGGTGACCAAGGGCTCATTCACATCACTTTTTGGGTATCTAGTGGGAGAATTTGAAAACCGCCCATGCCGTATCCCCAAAATGTAATGTGAATGCACCCAAATTGAGTATCAGAATATCTTCTAATTGATATACAGTATAATATAAGTTTTTGTGGAAATCCTACATCACATTTAAAGAGGTACTCCAGTGGAAAACAATTTTTAAAAATCAATTTCCCAAAAGGTCCCAAAAAGTTAAACAGATTTGTAAAAAAATAATAATAATAATAATAATAACCACACCTCAAAGACACCACCATTAAAAATGGGGCATAATGGAATTTACAGAAGACCATGCTTCAATTTCATAGAAAATGTATTAAAACAATTAGCATTTCATTTTCATTTGTTTCTATTAACATTATTATTTTTATTATTTTTATTTCCATAGTCATAGACATAGTCATTTTCTTTTCATATTGACTTATATTCATTTTATCTGTTTTCCTTTGCATTCGTATCCACATTTATATGCATTTTTATTTTAGTTTACTATTATCTAAGTTTCCCTCTACATTAATATCTCTACTTCTAGCCTCTATGCACTATGTCATGTAATCTCCATTATACTAAGATAATTTCTTATGTGCAAACTGAGTGTGAACAAGACCCAAAATTGAAGCTATATGTAACAGCGAAAATCCATTTCATGTTTTCTCCATACACAAAAGTTAAAGGGGTACTCCGGTGGAAAACGTTTTGTAAATTCCAATATGCACCATTTTTAATGGTGGTGTCCTTGAGGTGTGGTTATTATTGTTTTTTTTATATATTATTTTTAATTTACCGTTGGGTATTGGAAAATAACCACAGATACCTCAGACATTTTGCTCTGAGCTGCACACCATTTTCCTTTTTATTTCTCTAGATTTGTAAATTACTTCTATTAGTAAATCTTAATCATTCCAGTACTTATCAGCTGCTGTATGTTCCACAGAAAGTTATATAGTTCTTTTCTGTCTGACCACAGTGCTCTCTGCTGACACCTCTGTCCATGTCAGGAACTGCCCAGAGTACAAGCAAATCCCCATAGCAAACCTCTTCTGCTCTGGACAGTTCCTGACATGGACAGAGGTGTCAGCAGAGAGCACTGTGGTCAGACTGGAAAGTACTACACAACTTTCTCTGTAGCATACAACTGCTGATAAGTACTAGAAGGATTAAGATTTACAAATCTTTTTAACTTTCTGCCATCAGTTGATTCCACCACAGTACCCCTTTAACCACTTAGGGAACCAGGGCGTACCTGTGGCAAGCGGCAGGGACCGGACCGGGATACCTTCTGAAATCATTCAGCAGGCATCCCGTGACAATGCCCAGGGGGGGGGGGGGGGTTCTGAATCTGCGGCGATTCCGGGTCATATGGGTCTCTGATGACCCAGAAAATAAGGTGGATTGGGGCTGTCCAAGACACCCACGATCCCCCTGAAGGGATAGGAGTGAGGTGGCAGGGGTGCCACCGCTCCTATCCCTGCAATTGGTCGGTCAGAAGTGACCGACCAATAGCAGATCGGGGGGTAGGGGGGTAAAAGTTTAGTTTCCCCCTGTTCTGCTCCATCACAGTAGTCCAGGCAGAACAGGGGTACTGTCCTGTGACCGGCACCGAAGGTCACTTACCATTGGCGGCAGCGATGACGTGCGGCTGGTTCCCTGGTGCAGACTACGGAAGCCGGTGAGTTGTCTAGCAACATCTGGAGGGCTACAGTTTGGAGACCACTATACAGTGGTCTCTAAACTGTAGCCCTCCAGATGTTGCAAAACTGCAACTCCCAGCATGCCCAGACAGCTGTTTGCTGTTTGGGCATGCTGGGATTTGCAGTTTTGCAACAGCTGAAGGGCTACAGTTTGGAGATCACTGTGCAGTGGTCTCTAAACTGTGGCCTTCTAGATCTTGCAAAACTACAACTCCTAGCATGCCCACACAGCAGTTTGCTGTCTGGGCATGCTGAGATTCGTAGTTTTGCAACATCTGGAGGGCTACAGTTTGGAGATCACTGTGCTGTGGTTTCTAAGCCGTGGCCCTCTAAATCTTGCAAAACTACAACTCCCAGCATGCACAAACAGCAAACGGCTGTCTCACCATGCTGGGAGTTGTAGTTGCATAGCTCCAGCTGTTGCAAAAGTACAACTCCCAGCATGGATGGTTCGTCAGTACATGTTGGGAGTTGTAGTTTTGCAAAAGCTGGAGGTTTACAGTGAGTTTCCTGCTTCAAGTTTGAGCTGTGGCAAATTTTCCACCGCAGCGCAAACTCCTAGCGGGAAACTCACCGTAAACCCCCGCCTGTGTGAATGTACCCTAAAAACACTACACTACACTAACACAAAATAAAGGGTAAAACACTACATATACACCCCCTTACACTGTCCCCCTCCCACCCAATAAAAATTTTAAACGTATTGTACGGCAGTGTTTCATAAGCAGAGCCCCCAGCTGTTGCAAAACAACTACTCTCAGCATTTCCGGACAGCCACTGACTATCCAGACATGCTGGGAGTTTAGCAACAGCTGGAGGCACCTTGTTTGGGAATCACTGTTGTAGAATACCCCTATGTCCACCCCTATGCAATCCCTAATTTAGTCCTCAAATGCGCATGGTGCTCTCTTACTTTGAAGCCCTGTCATATTTCAAGGAAACAGTTAAGGGCCAGATATAGGGTATTTTCGTACTCGGAAGCAATTCTGTTACAAATTTTTGGGGGCTTTTTCTCCTTTTACCCCTTATGAAAAGGAAAAGTTGGGGTCTACTCCAGCCTGTTAGTCACAAAGCAAGAAACCATGGAGTCACTTATAGAAATATATAACAATAAGTTTATTAGGTAAAATTAGGGTCTAACATAGACCTAAAACCAGTATGTATGTATTATATTATAAGGAGAATAACAGCATCAAACAAAGAAAGGGGCAAATACCATTACATATATAAGGAGTATAATGTAGTGGCCAGATAGGTACAAAACAATGCGTATAGATACATAAAGTAAACATGTTTAACAGTACTGGCCATAATAGCCACATATTGCACATATGTCCGCAAAGTAAATGAGTAATACCACCAGGTAATGAGTAATACACCCAGGTATACCGGAATGCCCCACTCCAACGTCCGTTTTGGCTGTACCGCCTTCTTCCGTGAGTGGCGTATGCTTAGTCCTCCTGTATATATATATACAATATGAACCAATGGGATACAAGTGCTATTTGGAGTGATATGTCTCACCTGTAATACATAAAATACATGGGGCTGGTGTCATGGCGCATGAACGCGGCCTCCGGCCGATGCTGCGTCCTCCCAGAAGTCGTCGTGTCATGTGACATGCCACGTGAAATCACATGACCGCACGTCACGTGACCGCCAGGAGAGCCGGGGCAGGCAGGGCCAGCGCATGTGCACCCAGCGACATGCTCGGCAATGGTGTATTACCTGTGCCGAGAGAGACATCTAGTAGTGAAACAGTACAATGTTGATGTCAAACATAAACAAAGGAGGCAACACTGACACCTAATGGTAAAAATAACGTATATATATATAAATAAAAAGTCAATCCATTCTAACCCTACACAAATGCTCTGTTATTGTCAATCATCTCATACATTTTACATTAAATCAAAGGTCCGCATATTGTATACAACAGAGTACATGCAGTGGTGGATCTACTAATTAATATATAAGGACAATATTAAGGGGAAAAAGAACGAAATTTAACAAACGCAATTATTACTCAAAAAAGAGAATACAACTGAGGAACTAGATATCTTCAATCAAAATATGGACAAACAATTTGAGGATTGGGAAAAGGACATTTCAGACAGGAAGAGTAAGAAACTATCGAGGGACCTAAATGACGTTCAAACTAATCAGGTGTATAAATGGCGCCGTCCCCCATTAGAGGGAGGAAGAGAAAGGTTGGGGTCTATATCCTCTATATCATCTTCAAGTGAACACGGAAATAATACATATAGATTTCATCAAGCAAACTGCCGATACAAACAAAAGAAAGATGACAATAGACCCAGCGCAAAAAGACATTTGGGAAATGATGAGCAGAGGATGATACCTATTAACAACCTACAGGTGATCAATTTATCTACATATATGTTCTCTGAGACAGATAAATCCGTGCTAGAGAGGGGACTTACCTTTTTTCCTTCAGCACCATTTGATAACTTCATGGTGCTTAAGGATCTGCATTTATTCGCACGGAATTTATTATTTAAAAAGTGGCATCATAATACTGATGAAACATGTTTATTTACATCCCCAGAAGAGAGAAGAGCCATCCAGACATTAAATGAACTTTTGGCCGACCAGGAGATTCCATCTTAAGAACAGGTACCCCAATGCATATGCTCTAAGTCTAAGAAATTCCCTCCTCTCTCCCTATACCCAACTATTGACTTGTTTGTCAAAATGATTAGTAATGAAATTGAATCCTTTCCCAAAAATATTGCCCATGACAATTTGACGAGTGACCAGCAACAGAGTCTCAAAAAATTGACCAATCTACCTGACATTATATTCTAGCCCTCTGATAAAGGCGGCAATATTGTTGTGTGGCCAAGAGCCATGTACGAAATGTAAGCAAGCCGCCATCTTCGGGATACATCATGCAATAAGAGATTAACTTTTAATCCTTTGTCTAATTTTCAGACCATCTTGAAAAATATTTTGGAGCAAGCAGTCAGTACATCCACAATATCACAGAAGTTGGCTGATGCACTATGGATCCAACATCCCATTATTTCAACAATGTATCTTCTACCAAAGATTCACAAAAATCAGACCAGACCACCGGGGAGACCCATCATCTCCTGCACAGGTAATCTGATGGATAATATTGCCAAATTTATTGACTCCAAACTCAACCCTTTGGTTGAGGAGTTACCATCGTTTGTTAAAGACACCACTGATCTGATATGTTGGATAAATGGTGTCCAACTAGATGAGACACCCTTTTAGTTGCATTGGATGTGGAATCTTTATATACCAGTATCAAGCATGAGGATGGTTTGGCTGCAACACGATTGTTTCTGAATTCTAGTAACTACTCTTTTTTTTTGGAATTATTGGAGTTTACGTTGTCCCACAATTTTTTTTCATTTAATGGATCCCTCTACCTGCTTCGGGGGACAGCTATGGGGGCCCCTTGTGTGCCCTCGTATGCTTGTCTTTTCCTGGGGCTGTAGGAGAGGGACCTATTCCTGTCAGATCATGGGGATGTCGAGATTGACCGTGTCCTGTTCTGGGCATGGTACATCGATGACATCCTCATGATCTGGCAGGGTTATTCTGTTCAGTCGGCACAATTTGTTTCATTTTTAAACCAGAATTAGTTTAATATTAGCATCACATATACCTACCATGTGAACAGAATTGAATTTTTGGATGTTCTCTTACAGTGAGATCAACAGGGGTATATACAGACGGATTTCTTCAGAAAGTCTACTTCGGTCAACTCATTCCTCCATGCATCTTCTTCACATCCAGAACATACTATTAAAACAATTCCCTATGGGCAATATCTCCGAATGAGACGCATCTGCTCTTCTGAGGATACATTTAAACTCCAAGCGGATGATCTCCGCTCAAGATTCCGCAATAGGGGATATAGCAATCGAGTTTTGAAGCGTGCCTATAATAAAGCGAGGAAGATTCCACGCTAACAATTTTTACAGCCTTCTCGGAATACCGCCACACACTCCCAATGAAATCGTTTGAAATCATGTCTTGCCAAGTATTGGCCATTACTTGCTACTGACCCAATATTGAGACATTATGTACCATCACAACCATCCATTACTGCAAGAAGAGCTAGGAACTTAGTGAATCTCCTGGTTAAAAGTGAATACAGTCCACCTACTCAGGTCAGAAATTACTTTGGGTCAAGTGGACCAAAGAATGGGTGTATACCCTGTGGACAATGTGTCGCGTGCCCGAATATACAGAGAGCTACAAATTTTGTGGACTTACAATGGCAAAAAACGTACCAGATCAGACATCATCGCATATCTTGCTCTACACGCTATGTAGTCTATTATGCTGTATGTCCTTGTTCAAAAATCTATATATCAAAACCGAATGACCAGGGAGTCAGGAGTTTGTCTGGCGCAGAGAGGAACCATCAGGCAGCCAAGTAAAATCAATGGATTTATTAGATGCAACGCGTTTCGCTGCGCATGCGCAGCTTCATCAGGCATGACAAGGGAAGGCTGGTAACAGATATATATACCTCCAGGAATTAACCATTAGAGTGCTTTTTGAAAGAGTTGTTACATAGAATTATATATCCATATATAGATGTGACAATGTATGAAAAATATATAAATAGATATAAATAAATATAAATAGGCAAACAAAAGTCATAAAAATAATAATAAAACAGCAATATAAAAGCACAATGCAATCTTATAAACATATATATATATATATATAATATAATTATCGCATGTTATGTGAATTTAACACCAAAAGCGACTCAAGGAATCACACCGCTTAGTCACCGGTGCGGCATTCAACAACGCAAGTTGGATATTATTTCGAAAAATGTATATGATATAAAGAGTTATGTATGTTAATTCAAAGGATAAATTTTTTTTTATTGTATATCGCTGCCTTATTAAAATAAAAAGTAAATAATAAACAGTGCGGTAAACCAAATCGCAACTGACCAGAAGGGGATGTATGAACACTACTTGGAGGAAAGTGAAAAAGATGAACTAGAATGACTAGTGTGGTATTGAATACAGCACCCGGCGAAAACGCAGGGTGTGAATATTCGTAAAGAGATCCAAATTTACAAACAATAAATAATTAAATAAAAAATACAGAAGTATCTATATGCAGAAAGGAAACTTAGATAATAAAACATAAGGAATAATAAATACACAGTGAGGCGCTCCAGGGTGAACAGCACAGAAGGAACGAGGAAAAAATAGATCAAGGTATAATATTTTGGAGATTAATCCATAAGAAAAAATGGGAAATTTTTAAACCCTAAATTATCAGATTATTTAACTGTATCGATACATTCATTAAAACCTTGAGGGTGCAAAGTATGTAGTTTGTGAATCCAGAAGGATTCACGATTATTTAATCTTTGTATTCTGTTAGGTAAATGAATAGGGATAGTTTCTAGAATAATTAATTTCAAAGTTTCGGTGTTTTTTGATGATGAAGTGTCGGGACAAACTATGCAACAAAAAACCATGTTTTATGTTCCATCTGTGCTTGTTCATCCTGGAGTGCACCGTTTGTGTGGTACGGCCAACGTATTGGCGGTCGTAACCACAGGTTAATAGATAGATAGCAAAAGTGGTGTCGCAATTTAGTGAATCTTTTATTTTAAATGTTTGTTGTGTGAAAAAGGAAGAAAAAGTATCAGTTTGGATGATCCATTCACAACAAAGGCAGCGACTTTTGTTTTTTACAAGGGAAACAATATGGTTTAATGGAACAGGAATTCTGTGGTGTAAGATGTTCGGAAAATCTACTGGGGGCTAATAAATTGCTGAGATTTTTGGAACGTCTGTAGGTGACATTAGGAACTGGGGGAATTATTTGGTTTAGAATATTATCATTTTGAATAATGGGCCAGTTTTTAGTTAGTATTTTTCTGATATTAGATGTCTCAATATTGAAATTCGTAACAAAATTATATCTAAAGGGGTTATGAGGCTGATTGGAACTGGATTTTTTGGAAATAGATGTAACCAAATCAGATTGTTTTTTGTCTTTCACCTTCATATATGCCTTGGTTAGGTGCGATTTAGGATAGCCCTTCTGTATGAAGCGTTGTTTTAAAACCTCAGCTTGAGAAATATAATCTGAATCAGAAGTACAATTTCTGCGAATTCGTAAATACTGGCCGAATGGCACCCCTCTTAGCCAGCTTGGATAATGTGCACTATCGAACTGTAAAAAACTGTTAATATCGACAGATTTGAAAAAAGTCTTCGTGGAAATAGTGCCATCGACTGTTTTATGGATATCAAGGTCTAAAAATTTGATTGAGTTTTCTGCATAATGCATAGTAAATTTTATGCCCCATGTATTAGTATTCAACTCATGTACAAAGAGGTCAGCTTCATGTTTGGTACCTACCCAGATCAAGAAAAGGTCGTCTATATAACGATGAAAGAAAAAAACAGACTTAAAATGCAGGGACTGTGCCATAACTAGGGACTCGAATCGCCCCATGAACAAATTAGCGTAACTGGGGGCGAATCGAGTCCCCATGGCACAGCCCCTGTTCTGCCGATAGATGGTATGATTGAATTCAAAAACATTGTTAAGAAGAATAAATCTAATAGACTCCAGTAAAAATTCTGACTGACTGGGGTTTAGTGAGGGGTCCTCTTGTAGAAAATGTTTAATTGCAGGAACACCTAAATCAGTGGAGATGTTAGAATAGAGGGAGCACACATCCAGGGTAAGGAAACTATAATGAGTGGGTAGGGATAGGGCATGTAATTCAGAAATGAGCTGAGCTGAATCTCTCAAATAGGATGGTAAATGTAAAACAAAAGGTTGGAGAAATAAATCTATAAAGTGGGAAAGGTTTGCAGTAATCGAACCAGTACCAGAAATAATAGGTCTTCCAGGGGGATTGGTTAAGCATTTGTGTAATTTGGGTAAATAATAAAAAATAGGTAAATTATAATTTTTAATATTGAGAAATGTGTGCTCCCTTTTATCCAACAATTGTTTTTCTATAGCTCCACCTATAAGCAAACAATATTGTGAAAAAATATGAGGAGAAGGGTCATAGGAAAGCGGGGTGTAATATTCGAGATCTGATAAGATTCTGAGGGCTTCATTTTTATAATCAGCCCTATTCAAAACAGCGACCCCCCCACCTTTATCTGCAGGGCGAACAATAATAGATTTATTGTTCTGTATGGATTTAATTGCAATTCTCTCAGCAGAAGTTAGATTATCATTCTCCTTAAAAATAACAGATTTATCACATAAATTTGAAAAATCCTGCATGACCATATGGTAAAAAGTCTCAAGATGGCTGCCACGGTTGTGTAAAGGATAAAACAAAGATTTGGGTTTTACTAGTACATGACGAGCTGGGGTCATGTCAACTGGTGTGGTAACAGAAGTTGAAGTGTTACCAATGTTAGAATTACAAACTCCCAAATTCGAAATTTGGGGGGTATTAATAGTTTGATGATCGGATCTGTTCTGGATAAAAAAGTGACGGCTCAATGTTAATCTACGAATAAAGTCGTTTAGATGTAAGAATAACTGGAAGTCATTCGGACGTGCAGCAGGACAAAAGGAAAGCCCTTTCGCAAGTAAATTAGTTTCATTTTCGGAAAGTATAGACCTTGATATCCGTAAAACAGTCGATGGCACTATTTCCACGAAGACTTTTTTCAAATCTGTCGATATTAACAGTTTTTTCCAGTTCGATAGTGCACATTATCCAAGCTGGCTAAGAGGGGTGCCATTCGGCCAGTATTTACGAATTCGCAGAAATTGTACTTCTGATTCAGATTTTATTTCTCAAGCTGAGGTTTTAAAACAACGCTTCATACAGAAGGGCTATCCTAAATCACTCCTAACCAAGGCATACATGAAGGTGAAAGACAAAAAACAATCTGATTTGGTTACATCTATTTCCAAAAAATCCAGTTCCAATCAGCCTCATAACCCCTTTAGATATAATTTTGTTACGAATTTCAATATTTAGGCATCTAATATCGGAAAAATACTAACTAAAAACTGGCCCATTATTCAAAATGATAAAATTCTAAACCAAATAATTCCCCCAGTTCCTAATGTCACCTACAGACGTTCCAAAAATCTCAGCAATTTATTAGCCCCCAGTAGATTTTCCGAACATCTTACACCACAGAATTCCTGTTCCATTAAACCATATTGTTTCCCTTGTAAAAAACAAAAGTCGCTGCCTTTGTTGTGAATGGATCATCCAAACTGATACTTTTTCTTCCTTTTTCACACAACAAACATATAAAATAAAAGATTCACTAAATTGCGACACCACTTTTGCTATCTATCTATTAACCTGTGGTTGCGACCGCCAATACGTTGGCCGTACCACACAAACGGTGCGCTCCAGGATGAACAAGCACAGATGGAACATAAAACATGTTTTTTTGTTGCATAGTTTGTCCCGACATTTCACTCTTCACCATCAGAAAAATACCGAAACTTTGAAATTAATTATTCTAGAAACTATCCCCATTCATTTACCTAACAGAATACAAAGATTAAATAATCGTGAATCCTTCTGGATTCACAAACTACATACTTTGCACCCTCAAGGTTTTAATGAATGTATCGATACAGTTAAATAATCTGATAATTTAGGGTTTAAAAATTTCCCATTTTTTCTTATGGATTAATCTCCAAAATATTATACCTTGATCTATTTTTTCCTCGTTCCTTCTGTGCTGTTCACCCTGGAGCGCCCCACTGTGTATTTATTATTTCTTATGTTTTATTATCTAAGTTTCCTTTCTGCATATAGATACTTCTGTATTTTTTATTTAATTATTTATTGTTTGTAAATTTGGATCTCTTTACGAATATTCACACCCTGCGTTTTCGCCGGGTGCTGTATTCAATACCGCACTAGTCATTCTAGTTCATCTTTTTCACTTTCCTCCAAGTAGTGTTCATACATCCCCTTCTGGTCAGTTGCGATTTGGTTTACCGCACTGTTTATTATTTACTTTTTATTTTAATAAGGCAGCGATATACAATAAAAAAAATTTATCCTTTGAATTAACATACATAACTCTTTATATCATATAAATTTTTCGAAATAATATCCAACTTGCGTTGTTGAATGCCGCACCGGTGACTAAGCGGTGTGATTCCTTGAGTCGCTTGTGGTGTTAAATTCACACCACATGCGATAATTATATTATATATATATATATATATATATATATATATGTTTATAAGATTGCATTGTGCTTTTATATTGCTGTTTTATTATTATTTTTATGACTTTTGTTTGCCTATTTATATATATTTATATCTATTTATATATTTTTCATACATTGTCACATCTATATATGGATATGTGCTTTTCAAAAAGCACTCTAATGGTTAATTCCTGGAGGTATATATCTGTTACCAGCCTTCCCTTGTCATGCCTGATGAAGCTGCGCATGCGCAGCGAAACGCGTTGCATCTAATAAATCCATTGATTTTACTTGGCTGCCTGATGGTTCCTCTCTGCGCCAGACAAACTCCTGACTCCCTGGTCATTCGGTTTTGATTTTACTCTTACCCAGGAGGGCTGCAGTGGACCTTCTTCCATATCTCTTCTGCTCGTAACCTTGTTGTGTGTGGGGGCGCACAACCAACTTTGGTAAGCGGCTTGGGAATCACCGTCCCCTACCCCCACCTGCAAGATCTACTGATCCCGCACATGAGGCGCCTTCCTTCCTTTCTCCAAAAATCTATATAGGACTGACTACACGTGCCTTAAAAATTTGGGTATGCGAACATGTACGGGACATAAATCTAGCCAAGACTACACATGTGATGGGGGACTTGAAACCGATTCCACAACACTTCAAGCTACAACATGAATGTGACTCATCTTTACTTAAAATTTGTGGCATTGACTGTATCCTTCCTGGGATGCGTGGTGGAGATCTTGCAAAATGGTTGGCACAACGCGAATGTTAATGGATTTGGCGTTTGAAAACTACACAACCACTAGGCCTCAATGAAGTATTGAGCTTTGCGCCATTTCTCTGATCATTTAACCCAATTGCATTTCCTCTGTTCTTCCAGGTCTTGTTTTGTGATCTATCTATCTATACATATATATATTTATATATATTTATGATTGATTGATTTTAACACATACTTTTTCCTTGTTTTCTTTTTAATATAGGTAATGGTACCAATTCGGATTAAGTGAATCTTGGTTTGATACCTGATGGAGGGACACGGACATCAATTTATACATCCATCTAGCCACTGTATGATTTTCTGCCGTAGATGACTTCACCATTACACTGCTAGGACTTGTGTGTTCCAATTATATGTGAACCTTTTTGGTATTTTTGTGGGGGACATTTTTCCCCCTTCCCCTGGGGCTCTACTATGATATACTGGTCATGATCTAATTTGGTATGTTTAACATCGTAGCCGTGAACTGTTCTTGGTTTGAATCTCGAGATGGTCGTGGAGTCTCGGTCTGTCTGTAGCCCTTGGGGGTGGGTATATAGGAGGGGGTATCATACCCTCTACAACTTATGTGGTGTTATGGTTGTATTTTTATCTTGATGACCTATTAGCCCAGGACACTACGCAATCCCAGTTATGCTCTGCAGTATCGGTCTAATTTATAGTGTAACTAGCTGAGTACCCGCCGTTGCCCGGTTTTCCTTCCTAATCCTTTTTGGGGAGGCAAATAAACAAAGGAGGAAGCTTTTGACTTCAAATCCCGTCCTCATATATTGTTGTCATATCCCAACCCCACATCCCGACCTCCTATCCCGTCCTCCTATCTCGACCTCCTGTCCCGACCTCCTATACCATCCTCCTATCCCGACCTCCTATGCTGACCTCCTATCCCAATCTCCTATCCCGTCCTCCTATCCCGTCCTCCAGTCCCGTCCTCCTATCCCGTCCTCCTATCCCATCCTCCTATCTCGACCTCCTATCCTGTCCTCCAATCTCGACCTCCTATCCCAACCACCTATCCCGACCTCCTATGCGTCCTTTCTCAACCTCCTATCCCGTCCTCCTATCCCATCCTCATATCTCGACCTCCTATCCCGTCCTCCTATCCCGACCTCCTATCCCGACCTCCTATCCCGACCTCCTATCCCGACCTCCTATCCCGACCTCCTCTCCCGTCCTCCTATCCCGTCCTCCTATCCAGTCCTCCTTTCCCGTCCTCCTATCTCAACCTCCTATCTCGACCTCCTATCTCGTGCCAAGTTTCATGTTAATACCTTTAGCCGTTTGAAAGTTTTTGTGGAACATACACACATACATACACAAATACATACATACATACATACACACACACGTTGAGTTTTATATATATAGATAGACTAGCTGAGTACCCGGCGTTGCCCAGTTTTTCCTTCCTAATCCTTGTTGGGGAGGAAAATAAACAGAGGAGGAAGCTTTTGACTTTATATCCCATCCTCATATATTATTGTCATATCCCGACCTCCTATCCCGTCATCGTATCCCGACCTCCTATCCCGTCCTCCTATCCCGTCCTCCTATCCCGTCCTCCTATCCTGTCCTCCTTTCCCGTCCTCATATCTCGACCTCCTTTCCCGTCCTCCTATCTCAACCTCCTTTCCCGTCCTCCTTTCCCCTCCTCCTATCCCGTCCTCCTATCCCGTCCTCCTATCCTGTCCATCTATCCCGTCCTCCTATCCCATCCTCCTATCCCGTCCTCCTATCCCGTCCTCCTTTCCCGTCCTCCTATGCCATCCTCCTTTCCCATCCTCTTTTTCCATCCTCCTTTCCCATCCTCTTTTCCCGTCCTCCTTTCCCGTCTTCCTTTTCCGTCCTCCTATCCTGTCCTCCTATCCCGTCCATCTATCCCATCCTCCTATCCCATCCTCCTATCCCGAACTCCTATCCCGACCTCCTATCCCGTCCTCCTATCCCGTCCTCCTATCACGACCTCCTATCCCGTCCTCCTATCTCGACCTCCCATGCCGTCCTCCTATCACGACCTCCTATCCGTCCTCCTATCTCGACCTCCTATCCCGTCCTCCTATCTTGACCTCCTATCCTGTCCTCCTATCACGACCTCCTATCTCGACCTCCTATCCCGTCCTCCTATCCCGTCCTCCTATCTCGACCTCCTATCCCGATCTCCTATCTCGACTTCCTATCCCGACCTCCTATCTCGACCTCCTATCCCGTCCTCCTATCACGTCCTCCTATCTCAACCTCCTATCCCAGTCCTCCTATTGCGTCCTACTACCCCGGTCCTCCTATCGCATCCTCCTATCCCGTCCTCCTAACCCGTTCTCCTATCCTGACCTCCTATCCCGACCTCCTATCCCGGTCCTCCTATCGCGTCCTCCTATCCCGGTCCTCCTATCCCTGTCCTCCTATCGCATCCTCCTATCGTGTCCTCCTATCCCGTCCTCCTATCCCGTCCTCCTATCTTGACCTCCTATCCCGTCCTCCTATCCCGTCCTCCTATCCCGACCTCCTATCCCGACCTCCTATGTCGTCCTCCTATCCCGACCTCCTATCCTAACCTCCTATCCCATCCTCCTATCGCGTCCTCCTATCGCGTCCTCCTATCCCGTCCTCCTATCCTGACCTCCTATCCCGTCCTCCTATCCCGTCCTCCTATCCCGACCTCCTATCCCAACCTCCTATGTCGACCTCCTATGTCGACCTCCTATCATAGGCGTGCGCACAGGGTGTGCCGGGTGTGCCCAGGCACACCCAAATCACCGCGGCCGTGGAGCAAAAGGGGCAGCTGCCCCGGGCCCTGTAATTCCTGGGGGCCCAAAAGCAGCTCGCCCCTTTTGCCCCATGGGCCCTGATAAAGCTGATAAAGGCTGGCGGGCTAGGCCTCAGGGGCCCGGCCAAAATGTTAGTGGGAGGGGGCCCAGGGGGAAGGAGAGGGCCGGGGGGGGGGGGGGGGGCGGGTTTGCGCCGAACGCTACCTTTTTATGTTCGCCGCCGCCGTCACTCATCCCCAGGCAGCCAGTACCGCAATGGCTGTCTGGGAGATGGTCACGTGACGTGACGTGCGACGTCACGGGCGGCATCATAGAGAGGAGCGGAGCAGAGAGAGTCTCCCGCTCCTCGCAGTCCCCACACGGCCGCTTCCAGGATCCAGGTCGCAGCAGGGGACCCACCGCCGGATATGTGAGTATGTATAATGTGTATGTATAATGTGTATGTATAATGTGTGTGTGTGTGTGGGGGGGGGGGGGTGGGGGTGGATTTATTATATAATGTGAGGGGGGATTTATTATATAGTGTGGGGGGGATTTATTATATAATGTGAGGGGGGATTTATTATATAGTGTGGGGGGGATTAATTATATAATGTGAGGGGGGATTTATTATATAGTGTGGGGGTGGGGGGATTTATTATATAATGTGAGGGGGGATTTATTATATAGTGAGGGGGGGATTAATTATATAATGTGAGGGGGGATTTATTATATAATGTGAGGGGGGATTTATTATATAATGTGAGGGGGGATTTATTATATAGTGTGGGGGTGGGGGGGATTTATTATATAATGTGAGGGGGGATTTATTATATAGTGTGGGGGGGATTTATTATATAATGTGAGGGGGGATTTATTATATAGTGTGGGGGTGGGGGGGATTTATTATATAATGTGAGGGGGGATTTATTATATAGTGTGGGGGTGGGGGGGATTTATTATATAATGTGAGGGGGGATTTATTATATAGTGTGGGGGGGATTTATTATATAATGTGAGGGGGGATTTATTATATAGTGTGGGGGGGATTTATTATATAGTGTGGGGGGGATTTATTATATAATGTGAGGGGGGATTTATTATATAGTGTGGGGGTGGGGGGGATTTATTATATAATGTGAGGGGGGATTTATTATATAGTGTGGGGGTGGGGGGGATTTATTATATAATGTGAGGGGGGATTTATTATATAGTGTGGGGGGATTTATTATATAATGTGAGGGGGGATTTTTTATATAGTGTGGGGGTGGGGGGATTTATTATATAATGTGAGGGGGGATTTATTATATAGTGTGGGGGGGATTTATTATATAGTGTGGGGGGGGGGGGTATTATATAGTGTGGGGGGGTTTATTATATAGCTTGGGGGGATTTATTATATAATGTGAGGGGGGATTTATTATATAGTGTGGGGGGGATTTATTATATAGTGTGGGGGGGGGGGGTTATTATATAGTGTGGGGGGGTTTATTATATAGCTTGGGGGGATTTATTATATAATGTGAGGGGGGATTTATTATATAGTGTGGGGGGATTTATTATATAATGTGAGGGAGGATTTATTATATAGTGTGGGGGTGGGGGGGATTTATTATATAATGTGAGGGGGGATTTATTATATAGTGTGGGAGGGATTTATTATATAGTGTGGGGGGGGTTATTATATAGTGTGTGTGGGGGGGGTTTATTATATAGCTTGGGGGGGATTTATTATATAATGTGAGGGGGGGATTTATTATATAGTGTGGGGGGGATTTATTATATAATGTGAGGGGGGATTTATTATATAGTGTGGGGGTGGGGGGGATTTATTATATAATGTGAGGGGGGATTTATTATATAGTGTGGGGGTGGGGGGGATTTATTATATAATGTGAGGGGGATTTATTATATAATGTGAGGGGGATTTATTATATAATGTGAGGGGGGATTCATTATATAATGTGAGGGGGGATTTATTATATAATGTGAGAAGGGAGGAAATTATACATGTGAGTGGAGGATAATAGTGATTATTATAATCCTCCCCTCACATATATGTAACATCTCCCCCTCACATGTATAATCTGATAATCCCCTCCTCACATTGATTATCCCCTCACATATATATATAATATCATACTCAGATTATATGTGAAGGGATAATCAATGTGAGGAGGGGATTATCAGATTATACATGTGAGGGGGAGATGTTACATATATGTGAGGGGAGGATTATAATAATCATTATTATCCTCCCCTCACATGCATAATCTGATAATCCCCTCCCCCGTACGTATCCTGTACTGATCCTGAGTTATATCCTGTATTATTCTAAAGAGCTGTACTCACTATTCTGCTGGTGAGGTCACTGTGTACAAACATTACTGATCCTTTACTGATCCCGAGTGTGTGTGGGATGGGGGTGGGGGACCGGGGGGACCAAAAAAAATTGCTTGCCCAGGGTCCAATCAAAATTAAAGACGGCCCTGTCCATTATACATACTGTACAGCAATCATACCTCCATTATACATGCACTGTACAGCAATCATACATCCATTATACATACACTGTACAGCAATCATACATCCATTATACATACACTGTACAGCAAGCATACATCCATTATACATACACTGTACAGCAAGCATACATCCATTATACATACACTGTACAGCAATCATACCTCCATTATACATACACTGTACAGCAAGCATACCGCCATTATACATACACTGTACAGCAATCATACATCCATTATACATACACTGTACAGCAAGCATACCGCCATTATACATACACTGTACAGCAATAATACATCCATTATACATACACTGTACAGCAAGCATCCATCCATTATACATACACTGTACAGCAATCATACATTCATTATACATACACTGTACAGCAATCATACATTCAGTATACATACACTGTACAGCAATCATACCACCATTATACATACACTGTACAGCAAGCATACCTCCATTATACATACACTGTACAGCAATCATACATTCATTATACATACACTGTACAGCAAGCATACCACCATTATACATACACTGTACAGCAAGCATACCACCATTATACATACAGTGTACAGCAAGCATACCTCCATTATACATACACTGTACAGCAATCATACATCCATTATACATACACTGTACAGCAAGCATACCACCATTATACATACACTGTACAGCAAGCATACCACCATTATACATACAGTGTACAGCAAGCATACCTCCATTATACATACACTGTACAGCAATCATACATCCATTATACATACACTGTACAGCAATCATACCACCATTATACATACACTGTACAGCAAGCATACCTCCATTATACATACACTGTACAGCAATCATACATTCATTATACATACACTGTACAGCAAGCATACCACCATTATACATACACTGTACAGCAAGCATACCACCATTATACATACAGTGTACAGCAAGCATACCTCCATTATACATACACTGTACAGCAATCATACATCCATTATACATACACTGTACAGCAAGCATACCACGATTATACATACACTGTACAGCAAGCATACCACCATTATACATACACTGTACAGTAATCATACCTCCATTATACATACACTGTACAACAATCATACCGCCATTATACATACACTGTACATCAATCATACCTCCATTATACATACACTGTACAACAATCATACCTCCATTATACATACACTGTACAGCAAGCATACCGCCATTATACATACACTGTACAGCAATCATACCTCCATTATACATACACTGTACAGCAATCATACATTCATTATACATACACGGTACAGCAAGCATACCACCATTATACATACACTGTACAGCAAGCATACCACCATTATACATACAGTGTACAGCAAGCATACCTCCATTATACATACACTGTACAGCAATCATACATCCATTATACATACACTGTACAGCAAGCATACCTCCATTATACATACACTGTACAGTAATCATACCTCCATTATACATACACTGTACAACAATCATACCGCCATTATACATACACTGTACATCAATCATACCTCCATTATACATACACTGTACAACAATCATACCTCCATTATACATACACTGTACAGCAATCATACATCCATTATACATACACTGTACGTACAGCAAGCATACCACCATTATACATACACTGTACAGCAATCATACCTCCATTATACATACACTGTACAGCAATCATACCTCCATTATACATACACTGTACAACAATCATACCTCCATTATACATACACTGTACAGCAAGCATACATCCATTATACATACACTGTACAGCAATCATACATCCATTATACATACACTGTACAGCAATCATACCTCCATTATACATACACTGTAAAACAATCATACCTCCATTATACATACACTGTACAGCAATCATACATCCATTATACATACACTGTACAGCAATCATACCTCCATTATACATACACTGTACAACAATCATACCTCCATTATACATACACTGTACAGCAATCATACATCCATTATACATACACTGTACAGCAATCATACCTCCATTATACATACACTGTAAAACAATCATACCTCCATGATACATACACTGTACAGCAATCATACATCCATTATACATACACTGTACAGCAATCATACCTCCATTATACATACACTGTACAACAATCATACCTCCATTATACATACACTGTACAGCAATCATACCTCCATTATACATACACTGTACAGCAATCATACATCCATTATACATACACTGTACAGCAATCATACATCCATTATACATACACTGTACAGCAATCATATATCCATTATACTTACACTGTACAGCAATCATACATCCATTATACATACACTGTACAGCAATCATACATCCATTATACATACACTGTACAGCAATCATACCTCCATTATACATACTGTACAGCAATCATACATCCATTATACATACACTGTACAGCAATCATACATCCATTATACATACACTGTACAGCAATCATACCACCATTATACATACACTGTACAGCAAGCATACCTTCATTATACATACACTGTACAGCAATCATACATCCATTATACATACACTGAACAGTAATCATACATCCATTATACATACGCTGTACAGCAATCATACCTCCATTATACATACACTGTACAGCAAGCATACCGCCATTATACATACACTGTACAGCAATCATACATCCATTATACATACACTGTACAGCAAGCATACCGCCATTATACATACACTGTACAGCAATAATACATCCATTATACATACACTGTACAGCAATCATACCACCATTATACATACACTGTACAGCAAGCATACCTCCATTATACATACACTGTACAGCAATCATACATTCATTATACATACACTGTACAGCAAGCATACCACCATTATACATACACTGTACAGCAAGCATACCACCATTATACATACAGTGTACAGCAAGCATACCTCCATTATACATACACTGAACAGCAATCATACATCCATTATACATACACTGTACAGCAAGCATACCTCCATTATACATACACTGTACAGTAATCATACCTCCATTATACATACACTGTACAACAATCATACCGCCATTATACATACACTGTACATCAATCATACCTCCATTATACATACACTGTACAACAATCATACCTCCATTATATATACACTGTACAGCAAGCATACCGCCATTATACATACACTGTACAGCAATCATACCTCCATTATACATACACTGTACAGCAATCATACATTCATTATACATACACGGTACAGCAAGCATACCACCATTATACATACACTGTACAGCAAGCATACCGCCATTATACATACAGTGTACAGCAAGCATACCTCCATTATACATACACTGTACAGCAATCATACATCCATTATACATACACTGTACAGCAAGCATACCTCCATTATACATACACTGTACAGTAATCATACCTCCATTATACATACACTGTACAACAATCATACCGCCATTATACATACACTGTACATCAATCATACCTCCATTATACATACACTGTACAACAATCATACCTCCATTATACATACACTGTACAGCAATCATACATCCATTATACATACACTGTACGTGCAGCAAGCATACCACCATTATACATACACTGTACAGCAATCATACCTCCATTATAAATACACTGTACAGCAATCATACCTCCATTATACATACACTGTACAACAATCATACCTCCATTATACATACACTGTACAG
This sequence comes from Hyla sarda, assembly GCF_029499605.1. Classification (NCBI taxonomy): domain Eukaryota; kingdom Metazoa; phylum Chordata; class Amphibia; order Anura; family Hylidae; genus Hyla; species Hyla sarda. The sequence goes on from NC_079194.1 coordinate 241,181,333, forward strand.
CAAGCATACATCCATTATACATACACTGTACAGCAATCATACATCCATTATACATACACTGTACAGCAATCATACCTCCATTATACATACACTGTAAAACAATCATACCTCCATTATACATACACTGTACAGCAATCATACATCCATTATACATACACTGTACAGCAATCATACCTCCATTATACATACACTGTACAACAATCATACCTCCATTATACATACACTGTACAGCAATCATACATCCATTATACATACACTGTACAGCAATCATACCTCCATTATACATACACTGTAAAACAATCATACCTCCATTATACATACACTGTACAGCAATCATACATCCATTATACATACACTGTACAGCAATCATACCTCCATTATACATACACTGTACAACAATCATACCTCCATTATACATACACTGTACAGCAATCATACCTCCATTATACATACACTGTACAGCAATCATACATCCATTATACATACACTGTACAGCAATCATACATCCATTATACATACACTGTACAGCAATCATATATCCATTATACGTACACTGTACAGCAATCATACATCCATTATACATACACTGTACAGCAATCATACATCCATTATACATACACTGTACAGCAATCATACCTTTATTATACATACTGTACAGCAATCATACATCCATTATACATACACTGTACAGCAATCATACATCCATTATACATACACTGTACAGCAATCATACCACCATTATACATACACTGTACAGCAAGCATACCTTCATTATACATACACTGTACAGCAATCATACATCCATTATACATACACTGAACAGTAATCATACATCCATTATACATACACTGTACAGCAATCATACATCCATTATACATACACTGTACAGCAAGCATCCATCCATTATACATACACTGTACAGCAAGCATACATCCATTATACATACACTGTACAGCAATCATACCTCCATTATACATACACTGTACAGCAATCATACATCCATTATACATACACTGTACAGCAATCATACATCCATTATACATACACTGTACAGCAAGCATACATCCATTATACATACACTGTACAGCAAGCATACATCCATTATACATACACTGTACAGCAATCATACCTCCATTATACATACACTGTACAGCAAGCATACATCCATTATACATACACTGTACAGCAATCATAGCTCCATTATACATACACTGTACAGCAAGCATACCGCCATTATACATACACTGTACAGCAATCATACATCCATTATACATACACTGTACAGCAAGCATACCGCCATTATACATACACTGTACAGCAATAATACATCCATTATACATACACTGTACAGCAAGCATACCGCCATTATACATACACTGTACAGCAATCATACATCCATTATACATACACTGTACAGCAAGCATACCGCCATTATACATACACTGTACAGCAATCATACATCCATTATACATACACTGTACAGCAAGCATACCGCCATTATACATACACTGTACAGCAATCATACATCCATTATACATACACTGTACAGCAAGCATACCGCCATTATACATACACTGTACAGCAATCATACATCCATTATACATACACTGTACAGCAAGCATACCACCATTATACATACACTGTACAGCAAGCATACCTCCATTATACATACACTGTACAGCAATCATACATTCATTATACATACACTGTACAGCAAGCATACCACCATTATACATACACTGTACAGCAAGCATACCACCATTATACATACAGTGTACAGCAAGCATACCTCCATTATACATACACTGTACAGCAATCATACATCCATTATACATACACTGTACAGCAAGCATACCTCCATTATACATACACTGTACAGTAATCATACCTCCATTATACATACACTGTACAGCAATCATACCGCCATTATACATACACTGTACATCAATCATACCTCCATTATACATACACTGTACAACAATCATACCTCCATTATACATACACTGTACAACAATCATACATCCATTATACATACACTGTACAACAATCATACCTCCATTATACATACACTGTACAGCAAGCATACATCCATTATACATACACTGTACAGCAATCATTCTTCCATTATACATACACTGTACAGCAATCATACCTCCATTATACATACACTGTAAAACAATCATACCTCCATTATACATACACTGTACAGCAATCATACATCCATTATACATACACTGTACAGCAATCATACCTCCATTATACATACACTGTACAACAATCATACCTCCATTATACATACACTGTACAGCAATCATACATCCATTATACATACACTGTACAGCAATCATACCTCCATTATACATACACTGTACAGCAATCATACATCCATTATACATACACTGTACAGCAATCATACATCCATTATACATACACTGTACAGCAATCATACCTCCATTATACATACACTGTACAGCAATCATACATCCATTATACATACACTGTACAGCAATCATACATCCATTATACATACACTGTACAGCAATCATACATCCATTATACTTGCACTGTACAGCAATCATACATCCATTATACATACACTGTACAGCAATCATACATCCATTATACATACACTGTACAGCAATCATACCTCCATTATACATACTGTACAGCAATCATACATCCATTATACATACACTGTACAGCAATCATACATCCATTATACATACACTGTACAGCAATCATACCACCATTATACATACACTGTACAGCAAGCATACCTTCATTATACATACACTGTACAGCAATCATACATCCATTATACATACACTGAACAGTAATCATACATCCATTATACATACACTGTACAGCAATCATACCGCCATTATACTTACACTGTACAGCAATCATACATCCATTATACATACACTGCACAGCAATCATACATCCATTATACATACACTGAACAGTAATCATACATCCATTATACATACACTTTACAGCAATCATACCGCCATTATACTTACACTGTACAGCAATCATACCTCCATTATACTTACACTGTACAGCAATCATACATCCATTATACATACACTGTACAGCAATCATACCTCATTTATACTTACACTGTACAGCAATCATACATCCATTATACATACACTGTACAGCAATCATACCTCCATTATACATACACTGTACAGCAATCATACATCCATTATACTTACACTGTACAGCAATCATACATCCATTATACATACACTGTACAGCAATCATACCTCCATTATACATACACTGTACAACAATCATACATCCATTATACATACACTGTACAGCAATCATACCTCCATTATACATACACTGTACAGCAATCATACCTCCATTATACATACACTGTACAGCAATCATACCTCCATTATACGTACACTGTATAGCAATCATACATCCATTATACATACACTGTACAGCAAGCATACCCCCATTATACATACACTGTACAGCAATCATTCCTCCATTATACATACACTGTACAACAATCATACCTCCATTATACATACACTGTACAGCAAGCATATATCCATTATACATACACTGTACAGCAATCATACATCCATTATACATACACTGTACAGCAATCATACATCCATTATACATACACTGTACAGCAATCATACCTCCATTATACATACTGTACAGTAATCATACATCCATTATACATACACTGTACAGCAATCATACATCCATTATACATACACTGTACAGCAATCATACCACCATTATACATACACTGTACAGCAAGCATACCTCCATTATACATACACTGTACAGCAATCATACATCCATTATACATACACTGTACAGCAATCATACATCCATTATACATACACTGTACAGCAATCATACCTCCATTATACATACACTGTACAACAATCATACCTCCATTATACATACACTGTACAGCAATCATACCTCCATTATACATACACTGTACAGCAATCATACATCCATTATACATACACTGTACAGCAATCATACATCTATTATACATACACTGTACAGCAATCATACATCCATTATACTTACACTGTACAGCAATCATACATCCATTATACATACACTGTACAGCAATCATACATCCATTATACATACACTGTACAGCAATCATACCTCCATTATACATACTGTACAGCAATCATACATCCATTATACATACACTGTACAGCAATCATACATCCATTATACATACACTGTACAGCAATCATACATCCATTATACATACACTGTACAGCAATCATACCACCATTATACATACACTGTACAGCAATCATACCTCCATTATACATACACTGTACAGCAATCATACATCCATTATACATACACTGTACAACAATCATACCTCCATTATACATACACTGTACAGCAATCATACCTCCATTATACATACACTGTACAGCAAGCATATATCCATTATACATACACTGTACAGCAATCATACATCCATTATACATACACTGTACAGCAATCATACATCCATTATACATACACTGTACAGCAATCATACCTCCATTATACATACTGTACAGTAATCATACATCCATTATACATACACTGTACAGCAATCATACATCCATTATACATACACTGTACAGCAATCATACCACCATTATACATACACTGTACAGCAAGCATACCTCCATTATACATACACTGTACAGCAATCATACATCCATTATACATACACTGTACAGCAATCATACATCCATTATACATACACTGTACAGCAATCATACCTCCATTATACATACACTGTACAACAATCATACCTCCATTATACATACACTGTACAGCAATCATACCTCCATTATACATACACTGTACAGCAATCATACATCCATTATACATACACTGTACAGCAATCATACATCCATTATACATACACTGTACAGCAATCATACATCCATTATACTTACACTGTACAGCAATCATACATCCATTATACATACACTGTACAGCAATCATAAATCCATTATACATACACTGTACAGCAATCATACCTCCATTATACATACTGTACAGCAATCATACATCCATTATACATACACTGTACAGCAATCATACATCCATTATACATACACTGTACAGCAATCATACATCCATTATACATACACTGTACAGCAATCATACCACCATTATACATACACTGTATAGCAATCATACCTCCATTATACATACACTGTACAGCAATCATACATCCATTATACATACACTGAACAGTAATCATACATCCATTATACATACACTGTACAGCAATCATACCGCCATTATACTTACACTGTACAGCAATCATACATCCATTATACATACACTGTACAGCAATCATACATCCATTATACATACACTGAACAGTAATCATACATCCATTATACATACACTTTACAGCAATCATACCGCCATTATACTTACACTGTACAGCAATCATACCTCCATTATAATTACACTGTACAGCAATCATACATCCATTATACATACACTGTACAGCAATCATACCTCCATTATACTTACACTGTACAGCAATCATACATCCATTATACATACACTGTACAGCAATCATACCTCCATTATACATACACTGTACAGCAATCATACATCCATTATACTTACACTGTACAGCAATCATACATCCATTATACATACACTGTACAGCAATCATACCTCCATTATACATACACTGTACAACAATCATACATCCATTATACATACACTGTACAGCAATCATACATCCATTATACATACACTGTACAGCAATCATACATCCATTATACATACACTGTACAGCAAGCATACCACCATTATACATACACTGTACAGCAATCATACCTCCATTATACATACACTGTACAGCAATCATACATCCATTATACTTACACTGTACAGCAATCATACATCCATTATACATACACTGTACAGCAATCATACATCCATTATACATACACTGTACAACAATCATACATCCATTATACATACACTGTACAGCAAGCATACCGCCATTATACATACACTGTACAGCAATCATACATCCATTATACATACACTGTACAGCAAGCATACCACCATTATACATACACTGTACAGCAATCATACCGCCATTATACATACACTGTACAGCAAGCATACATCCACTGTACAGCAAGCATACCACCATTTTACATACACTGTACAGCAAGCATACCACCATTATACATACACTGTACAGCAAGCATACATTCATTATACATATACTGTACAGCAAGCATACCACCATTATACATACACTGTACAGCAATCATACCGCCATTATACATACACTGTACAGCAATCATACCGCCATTATACATACACTGTACAGCAAGCATACATCCATTATACATACACTGTACAGCAAGCATACATCCATTATACATACACTGTACAGCAAGCATACATCCATTATACATACACTGTACAGCAAGCATACATCCATTATACATACACTGTACAGCAATCATACCGCCATTATACATACACTGTACAGCAATCATACCTCCATTATACATACACTGTACAGCAATCATACCTCCATTATACATACACTGTACAGCAATCATACATCCATTATACATACACTGTACAGCAAGCATACCGCCATTATACATACACTGTACAGCAAGCATACATCCATTATACATACACTGTACAGCAATCATACCGCCTTTATACATACACTGTACAGCAATCATACCGCCATTATACATACACTGTACAGCAATCATACCTCCATTATACATACACTGTACAGCAATCATACATCCATTATACATACACTGTACAGCAATCATACCTCCATTATACATACACTGTACAGCAAGCATACCTCCATTATTCATACACTGTACAGCAATCATACCGCCATTATACATACACTGTACAGCAATCATACCTCCATTATACATACACTGTACAGCAATCATACCTCCATTATACATACACTGTACAGCAATCATACATCCATTATACATACACTGTCTGTGACTGTACAGCAATCATACATCCAATCCATTATTAATGGATTGGATGTATGATTGCTGTACAGTCACAGTGTATGTATAATGGATGTATGATTGCTGTACAGTGTATGTATAATGGCGGTATGATTGCTGTACAGTGTATGTATAATGGATGTATGATTGCTGTACAGTGTATGTATAATGGAGGTATGCTTGCTGTACAGTGTATGTATAATGGAGGTATGATTGCTGTACAGTGTATGTATAATGGATGTATGATTGCTGTACAGTGTATGTATAATGGAGGTATGATTGCTGTACAGTGTATGTATAATGGAGGTATGATTGCTGTACAGTGTATGTATAATGGACGTATGATTGTTGTACAGTGTATGTATAATGGAGGTATGCTTGCTGTACAGTGTATGTATAATGGATGTATGATTGTTGTACAGTGTATGTATAATGGATGTATGATTGCTGTACAGTGTATGTATAATGGATGTATGATTGCTGTACAGTGTATGTATAATGGATGTATGTTTGCTGTACAGTGTAAGTATAATGGATGTATGATTGCTGTACAGTGTATGTATAATGGAGGTATGATTGCTGTACAGTGTATGTATAATGGTGGTATGCTTGCTGTACAGTGTATGTATAATGGATGTATGATTGCTGTACAGTGTATGTATAATGGCTGTATGATTGCTGTACAGTGTATGTATAATGGCGGTATGATTGCTGTACAGTGTATGTATAATGGAGGTATGATTGCTGTACAGTGTATGTATAATGGAGGTATGATTGCTGTACAGTGCAAGTATAATGGAGGTATGATTGCTGTACAGTGTATGTATAATGGATGTATGATTGCTGTACAGTGTATGTATAATGGAGGTATGATTGCTGTACAGTGTATGTATAATGGTGGTATGATTGCTGTACAGTGTATGTATAATGGAGGTATGATTGCTGTACAGTGTATGTATAATGGAGGTATGATTGCTGTACAGTGTATGTATAATGGTGGTATGATTGCTGTACAGTGCAAGTATAATGGAGGTATGATTGCTGTACAGTGTATGTATAATGGCTGTATGATTGCTGTACAGTGTATGTATAATGGAGGTATGATTGCTGTACAGTGTATGTATAATGGTGGTATGATTGCTGTACAGTGTATGTATAATGGATGTATGGTTGCTGTACAGTGTATGTATAATGGATGTATGATTGCTGTACAGTGTATGTATAATGGATGTATGATTGCTGTACAGTGTATGTATAATAAAGCCTCCAATCCAAAAAAAAGCCTCCAATCCAAAAAAAAGTTTTAATAAAGTTTTTCATTTTGTTTGTATTGATATTTATGAGTGTAGGTATGTTTATGTATGTGTGCATGCAAGCAAGAGTGTGTGTGTGTGTGTGTATATATATATATGACACACACGCGTGCGCTGCGTGAGTTTGTGCTTTAGGGTGCACACCCTAATGCAATAGGCTGCGCACGCCTATGCCTCCTATCCCAACCCATGATATGTGTACCAGTTTTTGAAATATCTCCAGCCGTACGGAAGTTATGTGGGAACATACATTTCCCATTGATTTGCATGGGACTTTAAACAAAAACCCCGACCCTCACAAATGAGGGTAGTTAAGGGTTAAATTAACTATCCTATATTTTAAGTGAACATATAAGTAACATCTGACCAAGTATTATCAAAATATCTCCAGCCGTTTGGAAGTTATGCTGTAACATATATTTCCCATAGACTTGTATGGGACTTTAAACATAAACCCCGCCCCTGGCAAATGGGGGTCAGTAAGGGTTAAATCACCAATTTATGTTTGTTGTTGACATATAAGTAACATGTGTACCAAGTTTCATGTTAATATCTTTAGCCGTTTGGACATGATGCTGGAACATACACACACACACATACATACACACACATACACACACACACGTTGAGTATTATATATATAGATATTGATATCTGCATATAGTGTTATGTAGTTGTGGACAATACATCATGTGGGTTTTGCATATTTGCAGTGGAGTGTTTTTCTTGCGATCATTTTCTTGGGATATCGTGTTTCTAATTCTTCATTTTCTTTTTCTCCTTTTTCTCATTTGGGCTAACTGATATAACTTGTTACGCACTTCACCATTTCATATCACTGTCACTTTTTACTGATAGTATTGTCACGTGTGTGTCTTTAACTGACTATTATGCCTAGGTTAGTTGTGGGTAATCTACACCCAATATTATTTATAAACACGGTCTAGTTACACATATCACACTATTTATGTATACATATATACACCTTATTACTTATTCTTTGGTATTAGCACCTGTACACATACCATCATCGTGTTGCGGGTATTATATTTACACCAGTGTGTTTAATTAATCATTATTATTATTATGGTGATTCTTAACAATTTAATTTGTCATATATATCTCACAATATTAATATACATCACATTTACACTATTCATGCACATTCACACCTATCATCTTTTTTCACTTAATGTTTATATATTTTTTATATGGAATTTGGGAAAAGGGGGGTGATTTAAACTTTTAATTAGGAAGGGGTTAATGTGTGTGTTTTCAAACGCATGTCAGCTATTAACGCCGGCCCCCAGCTACAGGAATCAGTATGGCGTGAGCTCGAGTCGGGAGCCCGCGTCATACACCGTTAACGGCCATTGGACATCCATGGTCGTTAACGGGTTAATATTGTCCTTATTTATTAATTAGTAGATCCACCACTACATATACTCTGTTGTATACAATATGCGGACCTTTGATTTAATGTAAAATGTATGAAATGATTGACAATAACGCAGAGCATTTTTGTAGGGTTAGAATGGATTGACTTTTTATGTATACTATTCCCATTACAATATGAGTTATGTACCTCTATTATCAGTACCTTATTTTTACCATTAGGTGTCAGTGTTGCCTCCTTTTTTTATGTTTGACATCAACGTTGTTCTGTTTCACTACTAGATGTCTCTCTCGGCACCGGTAATACACCATTGCCGAGCATGTCGCTGGGTGCGCATGCGCTGGCCCTGCCTGCCCCGGCTCTCCTGGTGGTCGCGTCTCTACGTGATGTGCGGTCATGGGATTTCACATGGCATGTCACGTGAGACGACGACTTCCGGGAGGCCGTGGCATCGGCCAGAGGCCGCGTTCATGCGCCATGACACCAGCCACATGTATTTTATGTATTACAGGTGAGACATATCCCTCCAAATAGCACTTGTATCCCATTGGTTCATATTGTATATATATAGACAGGGGGACTTAAGGATATGCCACTCCAGGAAGAAGGCGGTACAGCCGAAACGGACATTGGAGTGGGGGCATTCCGATATACCTGTTTATATTACTTATTACCATGTGCTATGCATGTCTTTATATGAGTTTACTTTGCGGACATATGTGCAATATGTGGCTATTATGGCCAGTACTGTTAAACATGTTTACTTTATGTATCTATACGCATTGTTTTGTACCTATCTGGCCACTACATTATACTCCTTATATATGTAATGGTATTTGCCCCTTTCTTTGTTTGATGCTGTTATTCTCCTTATAATATAATATATACATACTGATTTTAGGTCTATGTTAGACCCTAATTTTACCTAATAAACTTATTGCTATATATTTCTATAAGTGACTCCATGGTTGCCCCATACTTTTTATTTTCACAAGAGATAAAAGGAAAAACAGATCCCCAAACTTTGTAACGCAATTTTTCCTGAGTATGGAAATACCCCATATGTGGGTGTAAAATGCTCCTCGGGCGCACAATAAGGCTCAGGAGTGAGAGCGCACTTTTTACAATTGAGGCCTAAATTGGTGATTTGCACCGGGGTGGCTGATTTTACAGCGGTTCTGACATAAACGCAAAAAAATTAATACCCACATGTGACCCCATTTTGGAAACTACACCCCTCACGGAACGTAACAAGGGGTATAGTGAGCCTAAACATCCCACAGGTGTTTCACAAATTTTTGTTAAAGTTGGATGGGAAAATGAAAATAATTTTTTTTTTTAACTGAAATGCTGGTGTTACCCTACATTTTTCCTTTTTTGCAAGGGAAAATAGGGGAAAAAAAGCTCCCCCCAAATTTTTAACCCCATTTCTTCTGTGTAAGAACATACTCCATATGTAGATATAAAGTGCTCTGCGGGTGAACTACAATGCTCAGACAAAAGGGAGCGCCATTGGGATTTTGGAGAGAAAAATGTGTCCGGAATTGAAGGCCACGTGTGTTTTCAAAGCCCCCATAGTGCCAGAACAATGGACCCCCCCACATGTGACCTCATTTTGTAAACTACACCCCTCACAGAATGTAATAAGGGGTGCAGTGAGCATTTACGCCCCCCAGGTGTCTGACAGATTTTTGGAACAGTGGTCCGTGAAAATGAAATATTTTATTTTTCATTTGCTCAGCCCACTGTTCCAAAGATCTGTCAAACGCCAGTGAGGAGTGTAGTTTCCAAAATGGGGTAACATGTGGGGGGTCCACTGTTCTGGCACCACGGGGGGCTTTGTAAATGCACAAAACCCCTGACTTCTATTCCAACCAAATTCTCTCTCCAAAAGCTCAATGGCGCTCCTTCTCTTCTGAGCATTGTAGTGCACTAGCAGGATGGGTTTTTCTTGCTGTTCTTGCACCATAGGGGCTTCCTAAATGTGACATGCCCCCCAAGCAAAATTTGCTTTATGAGCATTGTAATATGCCCGCATGCACTTGATGTCCACTCATGGGGTATTTCCATACTCAGAAGAGATGGGGTTATACATTTGGGGGACATTTTCTCCTATTGCCGCTTGTAAAAATGTAAAATTTGGGGAAAAATCTGCATCTTTGTGAAAAATAAAAATTCATTTACACATCCAACTTTAACGAAAAGTCGTCAAACCCCTGTGGCGTGTTAAGGCTCACTGGACCCCTTGTTCCATTCCCTGAGGAGTGTGGTTTCCAAAATAGTATGCCATGTTTTTTTTTTTTTTTTTTGCTGTTCTGGCACCATAGGGAAAAACTCATTCTCCAAAATCTCCTTCCCTTCTGAGCCCTCTAGTGCACCCACAGAGCACTTGACATACACATATGAGATATTTCCTTACTTGAGATAAATTGGGTTACAAATCTTAGGGTGATTTCTCTCCTTTTACCCCTTGTAAAAATTCAAAAACTGGGTCTACAAGAACATGCGAGTAAAAAATACTGCTATTCCTGGGAACCACCTAAAGGGTTAACACACTTACTGAATGTCATTTTGAATACTTTGAGGGGTGCAGTTTTTATAATGGGGTCATTTATGGGGTATTTCTAATATGAAGGCCCCTCAAATCCACTTCAAAACTGAATTGGTCCCTGAAAAATTTAGATTTTGAAAATTTTGTGAAAAATTGGAAAATTGCTGCTGAACTTTGAAGCCCTCTGATGTCTTCCGAAAGTAAAAACATGTCAACTTTATGATGCAAACATAAAGTAGACATATTGTATATGTGAATCAATATATAATTTACCGTATATACTCGAGTATAAGCCGACCCGAGTATAAGCCGAGACCCCTAATTTCAACCCAAAATCCCAGGAAAAGTTATTGACTCGAGTATAAGCCTAGGGTGGGAAATACCTCATCCCCCCCTGTCATCATCCAGACCCCCGTCATTAACATCCTCATCATCATCCCCTTGTCATCATCCCACACATCCCCCCTTCATCATCCCCTTATCATCCCACACATCCCCCTTCATCATCCCCTTGTCATCATCCCACACATCCCCCCTTCATCATCCCCTTATCATCCCGCACATCCCCCCTTCATCATCCCCTTATCATCCCACACATCCCCCCTTCATCATCCCCTTATCATCCCACACATCCCCCCTTCATCATCCCCTTGTAATCATCCCCACCCCCCTTCATCATCCCCACACCCCCCCTTCATCATCCTCTTCTCATCATTCGCCCTCAGTGGTCTTCAACCTGCGGACCTCCAGAGGTTTCAAAACTACAACTCCCAGCAAGCCCGGGCAGCCATCGGCTGTCCGGGCTTGCTGGGAGTTGTAGTTTTGAAACCTCCGGAGGTCCGCAGGTTGAAGACCACTGCGGCCTTCAACTTCATCCAGCCCCCTCTCACCCCCTTTAGTTCTGAGTACTCACCTCCGCTCGGCGCTGGTCCGGTCCTGCAGGGCTGTCCTGTGAGGAGGTGGTCCGGTGAGGAGGTGGTCCGGGCTGCTATCTTCACGGGGGCGCCTCTTCTCCGCGCTTCCGGCCCGGAATAGATGCGTTGCCTTGACAATGACGCAAATGACGCACCTCTGCGTCGTTGTCACGGCAACGTGACTATTCTGAGGCCGGGCCCGAAGCGCTTAGAAGAGGCCTCCCCGGTGAAGATAGCAGCCCGGAACCACTATCCCACCCGACCACCTCCTCACCGGACAGTCCTGCAGGACCGGACCAGCGCCGAGCGGAGGTGAGTACTCAGAACTAAAGGGGGTGAGAGGGGGCTGGATGATGTTGAAGGCCGCAGTGGTCTTCAACCTGCGGACCTCCGGAGGTTTCAAAACTACAACTCCCAGCAAGCCCGGACAGCCGATGGCTGCCCGGGCTTGCTGGGAGTTGTAGTTTTGAAACCTCTGGAGGTCCGCAGGTTGAAGACCACTGCGGGTGGGGGAGTTCACTCGAGTATAAGCCGAGGGGGGTGTTTTCAGCACGAAAAATCGTGCTGAAAAACTCGGCTTATACTCGAGTATATACGGTATTTGGAATTTCCATTTTCCTCATAAGCGGAGAGTTTAAAAGTAAAAAAAATGCAACATTTTCAAATTTTTCATCAAATTATTATTCATCAAGAAATAATTCAAGTATCGACGAAATTTTACCACTAACAGAAAGTAGAATATGTCACGAAAAAACGATCTCAGAATCAGAATGAAAAGTGAAAGCATCCCAGAGTTATTAATGCTTAAAGTGGCAGTGGTCAGATGTGCAAAAAATGCCCGGGTCCTTAAAGGGGTACTCCGGTGCTAAGACATCTTATCCCTCATCTAACGGCTTACATTGAGGGGGCGGAGCGTGGCATCACACGGGGGTGAAGGCCGTGATATCACAAAACTCCGGCCCTGTGACCGGCAGTCATCAGACCCGGAGCGAACATGCTCCAGGGGCTGATGGTAACGGGGTGATCCGTGAAAGATAACGGGGGTCCCCAGCAGCGGGACCCCGCGATCAGGCATCTTATCTATATAAGATAAGATGTCTTAGCGCCGGAGTACCCCTTTAAGGTGAAAATGGGCTGGGTCCTTAATGGGTTAAGGACCTAGAATCCATCCATTTCTGCACTTCAGTATAAAAAGCATCAATCACTACAGTCCCCCAGGGCCTGTCACACAATGATATCACGGTTTAGTAGTTCATTGGAACTAGGTTGAGACAATCAGAAGCAACACATGTGATTAACAGACAAATAGGATTTGGGAGGAGTGAAACTTATAAATTACTTCTGCCTTGCACCAAAGAAGTATAAAACACAGCTACATGTGTGCTCCAACTGGAGGATATCCTTTTTAGCCGAGTAAGAGGTGCTCTGAGGCTTAGTTTTAACTTTTTTTGTGTGTTTGATGTTTTTTTCTTGTGTTTTTTCTGGAGTTTTTGTTGGGTACCAAAAAAAACAAAAAAAACAAAAACAAAAAGGATGCAGTAGTGATGGAAATAAAATGTATTTTACGAAATTTATATTTTTTATAACAAAATTTTTATAAATTTTTAATAAAGTGTGTGTTTCACTTTTTCCCCTCTTCTTTTTACATTTTGTAGGTAGTACTACTACTCCGAGCATGGAACATACTGTTTCATGATGGGAGTAGTAGTACCTGTACTAATAGACATATAGCCCGAGTGTCAGTCAGGAAACCCGATGCAATCATCCATAATATAGCAGAAATGCTCTGAACTCTGGCCAGTGATGTGAATAGAGCATCACTCATTCATATTTTCTGCCCAGAGTGGGGATTGGCCGGATGGTTGCAGCCAATCACAGCTCTCAGAGGGAAATATGAATGAGTGATGATCTATTCATATCACTGGCTGGAGTATAGTGTAGAGATGCGAGCGCTGTATAGAGCCGCTCCACATCTCTGAAATAGATAGGATGATCATAGCGGATGTCAGGAGTGATACCCATTGTGATCTGTTCTTAACTGCAGGTACTACTACTCCAAACATGGAGCACACTCTGCTCCCTGCTGGGAGCTGTAGTACCTGCCTTAATAGACAGATCGCAGCGAGTGTAAATTCAGACACCTTTTCCCATCTGTCTATTAATGCAGATACTACAGCTTCCATGATGGAGCAGAGTGTGCTCCGTGTTTGGAGTAGTAGTACCTGCAGTTAAGGAATAATCACAGCGGATGTCACTCCTGACACCCGCTGTGATCCTTCTGTATAATGTATAGATGCAGCCGGCCGCTCTTCTATGGCCCCCTGCGCTGATGTATATATACACCTATTCATATTTCCCACAGAGAGTTGTTATTGGCTGGAACCATCTGGCCAATCACAGCTCTGCAGGAAATATGAATAGGTGTATATAAGGCAGTGCAGGGGACCATAGAAGAGCGGCCGGCCACATCTATACATTATACAGGAGGATCGCAATAGACCCGGGTGATCAGTCAATTAGTACAGTTACTACTACTCCCATCATGGAACAGTGTGTTCCATGCTGGGAGTAGTAGTACTACCTAAAAAAAATGAAAAAAATAAGAAAAAAAAGTGTAAAACACACACACACTACATTTTTATTATTGTCGGCTACATTTTTAGTGCTCTGCTCGCTCACATAAATTGATCCCTGTTTTAAAAATTAATAAAAAAGTTGTTATAAAAAAGATAAATTTCGTTAGATACAATTTTATTTCCTCCACTACTGTATCTTTTTTTTTTTGTTTGTTTTTAATGGTACCCTACGAAATTTTATTAAAAAAAGGCATCTCCATCACTTTTTTGGATCGCTAAAGTCCAAAAAAGAATATAAACTGCCTGTAAAAATGCCAGTTAAAGTTAAAACCCATATGTCGTTTTTCTTGGCATTTTTTCACTCCCATAGACTTCTATGGGAGAAAAAGTCACGATTTCAGGGGAAAAAAAGCCATTGGCTCAACATGCTGCATCTTGGCAAAACCGCCAAGAAGCTAAAAAAAAAGAAAAAAACGCAAAAAGGATTAAAAAAAAACCTCCAAACTAAAAAACGCAAAGTAGAAAAAGAATTTTGTGATTACTCATTGATTTACAACTAAAATCTGGCCACAGCATTTTTTGGCCGAAAAAACGCCATGCGGTAGAGTTGGCTTTTTTCTTGGCATTTTTCCCTCCAAAAAAAAAAGTAGAAACTTAGCCTAAGAGAGTTGGAGGCATTAACTCTTTTAAAGAGGACCTATGGTCAGTAAAAAGTAAAATAAAATGCTCTTATCCCAATGCTGTTTTAATTTGTTGATAATGCCTCCTCGTCTTCCAGATATACTGGAAAGAAGATATAGTAACTGATTCCATCACAAAAATAATAAAATAAATGTCCTTTTATTTTGTAAGGGCAATTGACAGTTGCCCTTATGAAAAAAAAGGACATTTATTTTATTATTTTCTTGTCCGAATCGGTTACTATATCTTATCAAAAATCCTCCAGCACGAGCGCCAAGAAGTATCAAGTTTTCATGTGAAGCACCACAGGAGTGTTTCGTTCCCTCCTGTTTCCTTTCCGGTATCTCCACATTGAGGGTCATGGCAGGATACCGGCTGCGGCTGCACAACCCAGCAAGGTGGGCAGGAATACTGCATACTGTATGTCACTGTAAACCTACCTATCATTGGTAATGGCACTTAGAGCGCTCCTCTGTCTCTCCTCTTTTTCTCTCCCATGTATACTTCTTGAAATATAGAGATTTCACAATTTACTATTAAAACTTTTCCATGAATAGTTCGGTGGGCATGAATGGTATTTTAAAAAGTTGTAGTTTGAATTGCTACGGTAAGATGTGTGAGCCTGGGTCAGCCCCTCAGCCTTATATTCACACTCTCTGGGGAGAATTATCAAAACCCGTGCAAAGAAAAAGTGGTGCAGTTGCCCAAAGCAACCAATCAGATTGCTGTTTTCATTTTTTAATTAAGGCCTCTAAAAATGAAAGAATAAATCTGATTGGGTGCTATAGGCAACTGCAACACTCTTCCTCTGCACAGTTTTGATAAATCTCCCCCTAAGAGCGTAACATTCATACCTCTTTTTTTTTTTTAAATAAAGTTTCCACTCACCTGACTATTTAAAGGGGTACTCTGCTGCCCCATTGACAAAATGTTCCGAACACTTGGAGTGGGCAGCGGGGGTCGTGACGTCACATCACGCCCCCTCAATGCAAGTCTATGGGAGCGGGCGCCACACCCCCTCCAATAGACTTGCATTAAAGGGGAGGGGTGTGACATCAAGAGGGGGCGTGGTTGTGACGTCACGGCCCCTGCCGCCCACTCCAAGTGTTCGGAACAATTTGTTGATGGGGGCAGCAGCGTAAGCTGGGTGCTACACAAAGATTGTGGGGATCCCAACTGCGGGACCCCCATGATCAGACATTTTATCCCCTATCCTTTGAATAGCAGATAAGATGTCTAGGGGCAGAGTACCCCTTTAAGGAAAAGCGCAGATAGAAAGTCAAATAATAAAATTCCTATTTCTCAGGAAAAAGGGGCATAGAAACAAAAACAGTGTTGGAATCAGGAAACCCAAAGTTACAAAACAATACAAAAACTTTATTTTTTTCTGTGTTGAATTCTATATATCTTGCTGGTATACAACAGTATTCTGTAAAACAAAAAAGTAATGCCAACATATACCTCCATTGTCCCCTCCACTTTAATAGCTTAAACATAATAAACTTGTGACAACATTGAAGCCATTTTCAATAGATATATGTTTATTTTAGGGGGACTTAAAAACATAACCTCTTGCACAAAGTAAACACATATAGGTATAGAAATGGGCGAATTTAGTCACAGATTAAAGGGGTTATCCAGGAAAAAACTTTTTTATATATATCAACTGGCTCCAGAAAGTTAAACAGATTTGTAAATTACTTCTATTAAAAAATCTTAATCCTTTCAGTACTTATGAGCTTCTGAAGTTAAGGTTTTTCTTTTCTGTCTAAATCCTCTCTGATGACACCTGTCTCGGGAAACGCCCAGTTTTGAAGAGGTTTGCTATGGGAATTTGCTTCTAAACTGGGCGTTTCCCGAGACAGGTGTCATCAGAGAGGATTTAGACAGAAAAGAACAACCTTAACTTCAGAAGCTCATAAGTACTGAAAGGATTAAGATTTTTTTAATAGAAGTAATTTACAAATCTGTTTAACTTTCTGGAGCCAGTTGATATATAAAAAAAGTTTTTTTCCTGGAATACCCCTTTAAAGCTACTGAGCCCAATTTGGAATATGTATTCACATCACATTATCACTATTTGTTCCTAGTATACGTCAGCACCAGTCAAAAGGGCACTTATATAGTTAAGTTCAGCTTCGGATAACATAATTCATGTTATGCCCCCAATATCATGGGTTAGCCCTGCTTGTGAGAAATATATGGAATTGCTATGAAGAGTCTGGTACCTGAAATACATATGATCGGTTGGTAATGTTATTCTGATGTAATGGGAGAACCCTGAGAGCTAGCCATGAATATTTAACACAGACAGATAAAGTTTCCTCAAAACCTACAAAGGAATTGAGAGTGACCAGGAGGGGAGCGGTTTACAAGTGGCAGGCAGCTCAGTAATATGTTCCTTATGGGGGCACAATACAATTACTTTGTGCCAATTGTAAATTGTCGATACCCATGAAAGGCTTACAAATTGTATATGGAGCTCAAATCTACAATCTGCCAAACTTTTTGTGATTCCTGCGGCCGTCCAGATGGGAGGATGTGGATCGGTGCCAACGGTGGCAGGAGAAGTTGTAAATGAACCTTTACCAGAAGATACAGAGGAACAACTAAGTACAGGAGATGGCACCTTGGAGTTCAGTGGACGCAAAATGGCACGACTGCCTGCTTCAATATGCACACTTACTGATCAGCTCTATAAATTGTACCTGAGTGGCACAATGGTAAGTGAGATACCTGATGACTTATACCAACTCCACAATCTACGCACATTGGCACTTGATGCCAACAAATTACCAGAGTTGCCAGAGGCTGTGTGTTCACTACCCCATTTGGGACGTCTCTACTTAGGGGCAAACCGACTTCAGGGTCTCCCCCCATCTTTTGCACGTCTCCAGACTTTGCGTACTTTGTGGATAGAGCGTAACTTTTTGCACCACTTTCCACGAGTATTGCTGAACCTGCCTGCCCTGCGATGTCTACAAATGGGTGACAACCGGCTTAAGAGCCTTCCAGGAGATATTGCAACTTGTATGCCAGGTCTCAGAGGTCTTTGGCTCTATGGAAATAGACTGGAGCATGTACCAAAGGTCCTTTTACGCTTACATGACTTAGAGATCCTGGATCTGGATAAGAACAAGATAGCTGTATTTCCAGACATGAGTGGTATGAAGGGACTGCGTCTTCTTTCTTACGACCACAACCCTGTTAATGCACCACCCAAGGTAAGGGAGACGGTTACATTGGTTGGTGAGGGTGCCCAGGAGTTTATGGAAGAACGTGAGGAACGCAGGAAGCAGATTGAGGAAGAGGAGATGGAGCAGCGAGAAAGAGAGCAGGAAGAGGAGGCACAAAAGGCGGAGGAGGTGGCAGAAGGAGAGGGTGAAGGGGAGCAAGAGGAAGAATATGAAGAGCAGGTGGAAGAGAAGGAAAACCACCATACTGACTATTACTCTGGTGATCAGGAAGAAGACTATTATCCAGATGAGGAAGGGTATTATAAGGATGAGGAAGAGGAGGGATATTACCCTAGTGAAGGAGAAAACTACTATGTGAGAGGAATTTATTGACTACCATAAATGTCCAAAAAGTAATGTTTGCACTAGGTCTTCGAGAAGACTTTTCAATCATAGAACTGTGATAGAAATTATTCCAACAGCATTTCATACAGCCCATGGATCAGGCAGCATGCAACTAGTGACAGGTTCCATTTAAAGGGGGTTTAAAGGGGTACTCCGCCCCTAGACATCTTATCCCCTATCCAGAAGGATAGGGGATAAGATGTCAGATCGCGGGGGGCCCGCCGCTGGGGAACCCCCGGGATCTCGGCTGCAGGACCCACCTGTTGCGGCTTCCGGAAACACTGGAGGCTTCGGCTCCCGACTACGGTGATGTGAGATTGTGACGTCACGACCCCGCCCCATGTGACGTCATGCCCCGCCCCTCAATGCAAGTCTATGGGAGGGGGCGTGACAGCCATCACGCCCCCTCCCATACACTTGCATTGAGGGGGCGGGGAGTGACGACACACGGGGGCGGAGTCGTGATGTCACGATCTCACGTCACAGTAGTCAGGAGGCGTTAGGATGAGACTGAGCCTCCAGCGCTGCCGGAAGCCAAAACAGGTGGGTGCTGCAGCCGAGACCCCCGAGATCTGACATCTTATCCCCTATCCTTTCGAAAGGGGATAAGATGTCTAGGGGCGGAGTACCCCTTTAAAACTTAATCAATGTAAAATGAAAAGAGATGCAACCTTTTCAACCTTCCTTGTGTATTACCTTTTAAAATCTGTGCTTGCAGTCAGTGACTGAAAACCTTTTTCTGTCCTGACCCTATCCTGCTCACACGAGAGCTGGGATACACTGCAAGCAACTAACATAAACAAAAGCAATTCCATTCACCGACTCAACCAATGATCTGGGAAGCTGAGGGAATGAACCGCAAAGTGTGTTCCATTAATTTTCATTGTGCATTGAATAATCTTTATTTATGCAAAACTAGGAAAACCACATCAATAATGCCCGGTTATCAGTGAGGGGAGATGTCCTATTTCTGGGATAGATGCTTTACTTCGACTTTATTAATCAACAATATAAAACTACATTTGATTAATGAACTTAATATAATATTTTCCTGCTTTAATTGCAGCCATTAATTATAATGAGTGTTCTGTCGCGGGCACATATTTCAGCTGTAATGGGGCTCTGTAATAACAGTTATTGATGGCATCGATAAAATACATGCCGGTGCCATCGCTATCTTCAATGCAGGTCTGACCAAACAAACAGCAGCTACTCTGGGTAGCCTCATAAGATAGCCATACACTTGCTAACCGGTGGTCCCTGGTGGCTTCAGATTTCCTCTCCAGTCTTGATTGGTAGATCTTCTATATACCCATACAGGGAGAGTTGGATCAATCGAAGTCGGTTGGGTAGCGAGAAGCTACCAGGGACTGCTCTGATTACTCGCTATTCGGGTAGTGTGATGACCGGTTCCCTTTCCTTTGTTTGGAATGGAAAGAGAAGGGGTAGGCCACTGTCAGACATGCATATATCTTTCTAAAAACAAAAGAATTGGGTGGTTAAAATTCAACATGTTGAAGGCTACCATGCACATTAGATTAGTCGGCTGGTCCCACTGGAAGTCATGGATTCAGCCAACACATGTCTAAGGCGGCTTTTACCAGACAGCGATTTGTCCTCTATCTGGTACTGCACCTTAGCTCTATTCACTTTTCTTGTAGAGTGAAATACCTCAAAGTAAGACACAATGAAACATATGGTAAATACTCAAGTATAAGCCGACCCAAATATAAGCCGAGGCCCCTAATTTCACCCCAAAAACCCAGGAAAAGTTATTGACTCGACTATAAGCCTAGGTTGGGAAATACATCATCCCCCCCATGTAATCATCCAGACCCCCGTCATCATCCCCCCGCTTCATCATCCCCCCTTCATCATCACTGCCTGTCAATCCCTTCATCAGTGGTCTTCAACCTGCGGACCTCCAGATGTTGCAAAACTACAACTCCCAGCATGCCCTTTAGTTTTCTACTCACCTCCCCTCAGTGGGAAGTTAGGGTGAGCTGGTCCGGGCCATCTATGCTGCAGGGACCTTCCGGTGGGGAGGGTTAGTCATTCCGGGGGGCCCCTCTTCTCCGCGCTCCAGGCCTGCCCCGGACTAGTGACGTTGCCTTGACGATGACGCACAGGGACGTTCATGCGCAGGCCCTCCTGGTGAAAATGGACAGCCCGGAACGACTAACCCTCCCCACCGGACGGTCCCTGCAGCACAGATGGCCCGGACCAACTCACCCTTCCTTCCCACCGAGGGGGGGTGAGTAGAAAACTAAAGGGGGGGGGGGGTCTGGATGATGATGAAGGCCGCAGTGGTCTTCAACCTGCGGACCTCCAGAGGTTTCAAAACTACAACTCCCAGCATGCCCGGACAGCCGATGGCTGTCCGGGCATGCTGGGAGTTGTAGTTTTGCAACATCTGGAGGTCCGCAGGTTGAAGACCACTGAGAAAGGATTGACAGGCGGAGAATTCACTCGAGTATAAGCCGAGGGTGGTGTTTTCAGCATGAAAAATCGTGCTGAAAAACTTGACTTATACTCGAGTATATACAGTTACCACAATTTTATTTTACTCACAGATTCATTCAGATTCTTGCATATCATATTCTATGAAAAAATTAATATGTGGCATGTTCCCTTACATGCAAATATAATACCAAGCAGCTTACCCCTCCTCCTCACGAATAGTAGGCATGTGAGTGGTTGTTCATCAGTATTTTGCACCTATGTGACTTCTGGCTGCTCTACATCATGGTGAAAATAGGTATCTAACCTGCCCTTATACCAGTAACCAGTATGTATGGCCTCCTTTCTGTGATTTTTGAGTCATTTTTGTCCATATTCCCATATTCCCTTACATGTCATAAAATAACCTGTAAAAAAATTCTGGTTTAGCTGATGTCATGTTTCAAGGCTGTTGTGTCAGTCAGATATTGGCCCTCATTTACTATTGCAAACCCGACATGTTTTGTCAGGTTGTGCTCCAGAAATTCTGTCTGCCCCAGAATTTGCACAAAAAAACAGACTAACTCTCCGTTTTACTAAGAAAACCTGAAAAAGGGGCGTGACCATCGGGAAAGGGTGTGTGGTCAACAAAAAGGGGCGTGTTCCTGGCATTTTCACAAAAACCCAACATATTGGCCCTAATTTACTAAGAGTGGAGTGTTTATGCTGGACTGATTTCAATATCACTCATCTCTTTTTTTTTTCAGGCTTATTTACTATTCTGTCGCACATTTCGTTTTTTTCTGTTGCACGTTTTGTTTTGTCGCACAAACTCCGAGCTAAAGAAATTAGTTGTGTGAGTCAAAATGGTTTAGACTTGTTTGTTTAAAAATGTTTTCATGAATCAAAAGTATTCATGTGTTATAATTTTTCAAACATTACGATTCTCCTAGGGTGTTAAATTGATTTAAACCTAATATTGCAACTGTGTTAAAAAAATAAATAAAATTAAACATTAACTATCACAAACGCATTCAATATTTTATTCATAAAAGTGTTGAACTGTACAAAATGTTTTCAGGTTAGAAAACAAGTTACTTTAACCTATTAAGGACCAAGGACGTACCGGTATGTCCTGAGTCCTTTCTCTTTTTATAACGCGGGGCCACGACGCGGGTCGGGCCCGGCCTTTAACAACGGCCAGGACCCGTGGCTAATAGCGCGCGGCAATGATCGCGGTGCCGCGCGCTATTAACCCTTTAGACGCGGCGTTCAAAGTTCAACGCCGCGTCTAAAGTGAAAGTAAATCAGCGCCGGTTAGCTCAGGGGGCTGTTCGGGATGTCCCCGGCTGAATCGCGACATCCCGAACAGCTCTGGGACACGAGAAGGGTCTCCTACCTTGCCTCCTGGTGTCCGATCGCCGAATGACTGCTCAGTGCCTGAGATCCAGGCATGAGCAGTCAAGCGGCAGAATCATTGATCACTGGTTTCCTATGAGAAACCACTGATCAATGATAAAGATCAGTGTGCGCAGTGTTATAGGTCCCTATGGGAGCTATAACACTGCAAAAAAAAGTGAAAAAAGATCATTTAACCACTCCCCTAATAAAAGTTTGAATCACCCCCCTTTTCCCATTTAAAAAAAAAAAACCAGTGTAAATAAAAATAAACATATGTGGTATCGCCGCGTGCGAAAATGTCCAAATTATAAAAATATATCATTAATTAAACCGTACAGTCAATGGCAAACGCGCAAAAAAATTCCAAATTCCAAAATAGTGTATTTTTGGTCACTTTTTATGTCATGAAAAAATGAATAAAAAGCAATCAACAAGTCCGATCAATGCAAAAAGGCTACCGCTAAAAACTTCAGATCACGGCGCAAAAAATGAGCCCTCATACCGCCCCATACACGGAAAAATAAAAAGTTATAGGGGTCGGAAGATGACAATTTTAAACGTATAAATTTTCCTGCATTTAGTTGAGCGGCAGTGTGACGTTTTACTCGAATAAATTCCTCTCTAATTCCTCAGTGTGAACATACTCTTAAGGTTCTGTATCTCCAGCAGATTCAACAGATGTACTATGCTTCAGTGTTTACGAGGGTAAAGTCTATGGCAAAGTCACACAAGGACATCTAGAGCATGGACTGCAGGGGGACCACAAATGCAGTATAAAATGAAGAGTATATACACAAATATACCGCTGGTTTATACATTAGAAAATCTAAACTACAAAATGTTTTAATGTATTATCATTCCCATTTTGTATACAGTGATCTCTTAAAGGGGTACTCCGCTGCTCAGCGTTTGGAACAAACTGATCCGATCGCTGGAGCCGGCACCAGGAGCTCATGACGTCATAGCCCCACCCTATCATGATGTCACGCTTCACCCCCTCAATGCAAGTCTATGCATAGACTTGCATTGAGGGGGCAGGGCGTGACATCATGAGGGGGCAGGGCTATGATGTCATGAGCTCCCGAACAGTTTGTTCCAAACACTGAGCATTAAGTTACAATGGCTACAACATACAATATTTTTAACATACAATGGTCTTTTCTGGACCATTGTAACTTGAAAACAGACTCAACATACAATGTACAGACAGTCCAGATCTGCGAAACATGTCAATGGCCGGAAGAACTGACCAATCAGAATGGGCATTCACTGGTAAAACCCCTGTATTACTGAAGTGTATGCACTGACTGGCTGTCTGGTAGCGCCTCCCTACAGTACATGCAGGTATTACATGTTCTGTATACTCTTTACCTGTGCCACAGTTAGCTGCTTCTTTGGACACCAGGTGATGGTGGCTCCATTATACCTTTTTTAGGACATTTGTGTCCAGAGGAAAAGTTGCTGAGTTGCCCATAGCAACCAATCAGATCGCTTCTTTCATTTTTCAGAGGCCTTTGCAAAATTGAAAGAAGCGATCTGATTGGTTGCTATGGGCAACTCAGCAACTTTTCCTCTGCACAAGTTTCCTCTGAAGAAGCTCCTGTCCTCTACATATACAGTGATTTTCAGCTCCCGGCAGATCTTTATTACTTTTATATGTAAGGATTTGCTTTATCTGTATTGGTTATCTACTTATTTTTCTTTAATCCTCACCTTTTCCTATTTTTGGATGACGTTTTGGTGGCTTCAGAACCAATTACCAGGTTTCCATAGAGTTATGGTCTCAACATACAATGGTTTCAACATACAATGGTCATCCTGGAACCAATTAATATTGTAACTTGAGGGACCACTGTACTGCCCTGTATATTCTCTAATCACTTCTATTAGGGACACGGTACACTATTATGTTTAATAGGGGATAGAATTGTCCTCATCTTATGCTGCTGTTACGTAGGGCAGAATAATTCTGGTGACTTAAAGGAAACCAATCATCAGATTTTACCCTAAATAACGTTTGGCAAAGTGTCATATAGGGTTACATTTTTATCCTCCCACTCCCCCAGGGATAATGAGGATATGAACTTACCCTCTTGTGTGTGTGTGTATGTATATGCGTGTATATATATGGGCCCCGTTATTTCACAAGAAACAACAAAGAGTGCACATCCCCCGAAATATGGGCCCCTGTAGTCATCCATGGTGCTGCTGGGCTCTTCAGACTGTTGTCTGTCTCTGTGCTGTTTATGCTTTCTGGTTATGTTTTTCTTCTTGGGAGAGTGGGTCTGGAATCCTGTTCTTTGAATTATCTCCAGGAGACCCGCTCTTCTCCTCCATCTGTAGTCCTTTCACCATCTGTTAAAAGCTGCCTCTTCAAATGAATAAATAAATATCTCTAGCATGCAAAACATCCAAATGGATAGCAGTCTTGAGGAATACGACTGATCGAGACCTAATGCGTATTAGGACCTTGTTCCCACAAAGTAAAAGTGGATCCTAGACAGAAGAGAAGTGTCTGGGAAGGTTTTGAACTCCAAAAGGATGCATGCAAAAAGTGCACCATAACAACACTATAGTCACGTCACTTTTATGGTCTCCCCACCTCTATACATTGGCATACCTTTCAACAGCTATTCAGAAGTATACTACGGTGGGCTCCTGCATACCCATAGATTTTAATAGACCACTGTACTGTACTAGTGACTGTGTTTGGTCTGTTATACACCCCTATGCCTAAACAGTTATGAAACACACCAAACATAGTCACAAGTAGACTACATTTGGTCTATTAAAGGGGCATTCCAGGGAAAAACTTTTTTTTATATATCAACTGGCTCCAGAAAGTTAAACAGATTTGTAAATTTCTTCTATTAAAAAATCTTAATCCTTTCAGTACATATGAGCTTCTGAAGTGAAGGTTGTTCTTTTCTGTCTAAGTGCTCTCTGATGACACGTGTCTCGGGAACCGCCCAGTTTAGAAGAGGTTTGCTATGGTGATTTGCTTCTAAACTGGACAGTTCCCGAGACAGGTGTCATCAAAGAGCAAAGGATTAATATTTTTTAATAGAAGTAATTTACAAATCTGTTTAACTTTCTGGAGCCAGTTGTTTCCTGGAATACCCCTTTAAGTCAATGACCGCACAATGGGGTATGCCACAGTATACATTGGAATACATTTTTACTGGCAGAAGATAACAGAAACATGATGTGATTGGGATCTAAGGATGAAGCTTGTTGACTGTATAGCTTAGGAGGCCACAATGTAGCTGGTTTACTGTGTAGCCTATGAGGCCACAATGTAGCTGGTTTACTGTTTAGCCTACGAGGCCACAATGTAGCTGGTTTACTGCATACCCTAGGAGGCCACAATGTAGCTAGTTGACTGTATAGCCTAGGAGGCCACAATGTAGCTGGTTTACTGTATAGCCTAGGAGGCCACAATGTAGCTGGTTTACTGTATAGCCTACGAGGCCACAATGTAGGTGGTTTACTGTATAGCCTATGAGGCCACAATGTAGCTAGTTGACTGTATAGCCTAGGAGGCCACGATGTAGCTGGTTTACTGTATAGCCTAGGAGGCCACAATGTAGCTAGTTGACTGTATAGCCTAGGAGGCCACAATGTAGCTGGTTTACTGTATAGCCTATGAGGCCACAATGTAGCTAGTTTACTGTATAGCCTATGAGGCCACAATGTAGCTAGTTTACTGTATAGCCTAGGAGGCCACAATGTAGCTGATTTACTGTATAGCCTACAACGTCAAAATGTAGGTGGTTTACTGTATAGCCTACAAGGCCACAATGTAGGTGGTTTAATGTATAGCCTAGAGGCTACAATTTAGCTGTTTTACTCTATAGCCTATGAGGCCACAATGTAGCTAAGGAAGCAAATGCTTCTTAGATGGTGGTAAGCTGCTAAAGGAAAGAGCCAGGAACTGCAGCGGTGGGTATAGCTTTAAGGAGGTTTAAGTTAATTGGGCAACATGTGTCGTCATGTGAGGGCTTTGGGAGCTGTGAAAGTGACACATAGCCTACAAGGCCACAATGTAGGTGGTTTACTGTATAGCCTAAGAGGCCACAATGTAGGTGGTTTACTGTATAGCCTATAAGGCCACAATGTAGGTGGTTTACTGTATAGCCTAAGAGGCCACAATGTAGGTGGTTTACTGTATAGCCTAAGAGGCCACAATGTAGGTGGTTTACTGTTTAACCTAAGAGGCTACATTGTAGATGGTTTACTGTATAGCCTACGAGGTCACAATGTAGCTGATTTACTGTATAGCCACGAGGCCACAATGTAGGTGGTTTACTGTATAGCCTAAGAGGCCACAATGTAGGTGGTTTACTGTTTAACCTAAGAGGCTACAATGTAGCTGGTTTACTGTATAGCCTACGAGGTCACAATGTAGCTGATTTACTATATAGCCTACGAGGCCACAATGTAGGTGGTTTACTGTATAGCCTACGAGGTCACAATGTAGGTGGTTTACTGTATAGCCTACGAGGTCACAATGTAGGTGGTTTACTATATAGCCTACGAGGCCACAATGTAGGTGGTTTACTGTATAGCCTACGAGGTCACAATGTAGGTGGTTTACTATATAGCCTACGAGGCCACAATGTAGGTGGTTTACTGTATAGCCTACGAGGTCACAATGTCGGTGGTTTATTGTATAGCCTACGAGGCCACAATGTAGGTGGTTTACTGTATAGCCTACAAGGCCACAATATAGCTGATTTACTGTATAGCCTACGAGGCCACAATGTAGCTGGTTTACTGTATAGCCTACGAGGCCACAATGTAGCTAAGGAAGCAAATGCTTCTTAGACGGCTCTAAACTGCTAAGGGAAAGAGCCAGGAACTGCAGGGGTGGGTATAGCTTTAAGGAGGTTTAAGTAAATTGGGCAAGATGGGTTTTGAGCATGTGTCGGCATGTGAGGGCTTTGGGAGCCGTGAAAGTGACACATTGGTTATTGGAAGGGGAGAATGGTGATGTTTTGCATGCGGATGGTGTTCATCTGAATTCCATTGGTACAGACATTTTCTGCCAGGTTTGCAGGATGGCATTAAGGGTGCTTTGCTGCATCTGTGTGGGGTGGTCAGATAGATGAGGTACGAGACTCACACACTCTCCTAAGAAAAGTTTTGGAGGTATCCCCATGCATGCTGTAACACAGCGGTCACCTGGCAGAGAGCTTATGACAATGGTGATGTCATCCAGGGAAAAAAATGTATTATTTATTATATTGTTCAAAATTAAATAAAGATGTAAGAGAGTGTCTGTGTTTATGGTAAGAATGGTAATTGGTAGAGGACTTGCCACCAGTAATAATAATCAGAAAGGGGTTAGTGTATGACGGAAGTCATTGGGCCTCTTCCATGTTACCAGTGATGTCTACAGAACAGAGGGGTCCCAGAACAAGGATGATCTTTGGTTGCTAAGGCGACTGCTGCTGCCAAGCTCCAATGCAGGCTCGGGTGACACTACAATCTGTGAGGCCAAAGTAGCCATATAGTCCTAGCCTAATGTCTGCAAATATGACCGACCTGTTGTAGTAATGGGAATTCAACCTTTTTGTCAGTTTAGGTAAATTCCTGGCTATTGACTCAAAACCGTTTTTGAGCTATATGCTCTATTACAATAACATTATAATTGTACATTATAACATTATAATTGCTCACTGTTAGGAACAATCCTGGCAGATGAGTAGACTAAAGAACTAGTCTTCATCTTTGATGCGTTAGGATGATGGCGAATGATAGGAGAAGTAGTTCTCACAAACATGTTTTCAATGCAGACCATTCAGAGGGAAGGAACACTTACGTTCAGGCCTCCCTAGGCAAAAACTAATTTTGCTGCCCCTTGACCCTGTCATTGGCTCCCCCCTATGTATAGAGGCGCACGCAATATCAGGATGTTGGACAGACCTGACTTTAATGATCGCCCCTGTCTGTCTTGGAGACGGTGCTGAAAAAAAGCGGGTGTAGCGTGGCAGGGGCGTGGTAGGGTTTTCCTTGATGGGCAGGTGCTTTGGATGGGCAGGTGCTTCTGATGCTGACCAATTTTATTGAAGCAGGCAGAGCGGAACCCCATTAAGAGGGCGTTCTAGGCAGCTGCCTATTTTGCCTATAGGCAGAGCCGGCCCTGCTCACGTTGGACAACACGAACACTCAAAATGCCTCAGACAGAAAAAAAACTAAGACGAGTGCAAACTAGCAGCAGACATTAGGTAACAAACTGGATACTGACTAAACTATCCTAAGGCCAGGTTCACATGGCAGTATTTGCTTTAGTATTTTGCATCAGTATTCATAGGCCAAAATCAGAGGTGGAGCCTACAGAGATAAAAACAAAATAGAAAGGTTAATACCTTTTCCAGGCCAAAGTCAGAAGTGGATCCAGGAGGAAGGAGAAATATTTAGGTCATTCTTTTATATTTTCCATCCCATTTGAATACACTTCTGACTATGGCTCAATAACTGCAGAGACAGTTCTATGTGATAACCTAGCCTAAGAGTTCATTCACACCACTCTTTACATGTATAGCGTTTACAGTTTATATTATGAAACCATAGAGAACCGTATATCGCTGTATATCTATACAGCTTTGAGAGATCAAACTAAAAAGGTGAATCTGGTTTTGTATGGTTTGACACAACAGGGATTTAGTCAGTTTTTTCTTGGCTAAACAAAAAATCGGTTTTGTTTACTGTTTCAAACCTGTAGTCACAGTATATATTTTTTTAATGGTATTGTAAAAGTTTTTAGCTCATATGGTTTTAATATTCCTAAACTGTATGCACAATCTGTGGTGTGAATGCACAGTAATGGAGAGGCTAAAATGACAAACAATATCTCCCATATGTGCACAGAGGTAAAATGGTTCCTTAAAGGATTTTTTTTATTTGACTATGCTACAGGGGCTGTAAAGTTAGTGTAGTGCATAATATAGTGTCTGTACCTGTGTTTGATGGATGGTCTCACAATTCCTATATGATCTTTGCCCCAATGTTTATTTTTAACAGCAAACAAAATGACTGTTGTCCCAGGTGTTCACAGGTTGCAGTGTCGCCTGAGACATTACATCACTAGTCAGGTGTTCAGAGGAGCCTGTCCATGCTTCACTGGGTGGAGCGACGCATGGGTGGGAGGGAGATCCTTCTGCAGGGGATTGCAGTTTTGCAACACCTGGAATCACCCTGGGTAGAAAACACTGGTTTATTGTTTACAGCACACCAATGAAGGCAGCTCAGGTGTGCTTCAATACACCTATTGAAGTAGGTGATGTGTTTGAGGGAGAAAGTGACCTCACACTTACAAACAAGGGATCATGGGACTTTTAGTTGGAGGGAGGGAATGCCAACAGAAAATAGCCATTTCACAAAAAGATAGCAGCATCGTTATGGTGGACTCAGAACACAGCCATTTTAGGGTGGTTTCACACCACGTTTTGTACTTACGGTTCCCGTATACGGCTGGGAGGAGGGGGGCGGGGCTTAATCACGGCGCCCGCACTCAGCCGTATAGGGGAACCGTATTTAATGCATGTCTATGAGCCGATTGGAGTGAGCCGCAGCCTCCGGTCGGCTGCGTTTTCGGCCGTATGCGGTTTCCCGACCGTAGGCAAAAACGTGGTCGACCACATTTTTGCCTGCGGTTGGGAAACTGCATACAGCCGAAAACGCAGCCGACCGGAGGCTGCGGTTCACTCCGGTCGGCTCATAGACATGCATTAAATACGGTTCCCCTATACGGCTGAGTGTGGGCGCCGTGATTAAGCCCCGCCCCCCTCCTCACAGCCGTATACGGGAACCGTAAGTACAAAATGTGGTGTGAAACCACCCTAACAAAGTCACCTTATGGTAGATAAACCCTTTAAATTGGCAATCTCATTAAAACAAATCTTTGCTATTGCGCTCCTTATGGTAAATAAACAATCTTTCTATAAAAATGAATGTTCTGTGTTATAAAAAGCTGCCACTAGGTGTCTCCCTACTTGTCCAGAGCACATTTTCCCCCATCTTTTGCACCGACTTTGGACTCCTGCTGGCCTGGCAGACATCCAAAATCAGGAAATGCTAATGGGGGGGTTAGGTGCAGCCTTATCCAATCAGAGCTCATCTCACACACTGAACTGCTGTGGGCTGTGTGTAGCAGAGTGATGGAGGAGGTTCTCCCCTGTGTGGCTTCAGATGATGTCACACCTGCTGGGTAACGCCTCTTCCAGTCTGTGAATCTGACTGAGACTAAGCAGAAAATACAGAGCAATATCAAGGTAGAAAACTAAAAAAATATAAAAATAAAGGCAGAAGGAGGTTTATTATGATGGGGGCAGTGAGCTGGGAGGATTATAAAATTTAATAAGATCATGAGAGGTACTTTTGAAATATGTTTGGGGAACATCAAGCCAAAACAACACAAAAACCTGAGATGAACAAATCCCTAGGCAAAAACTCCAGACCTTCTTTTAAGAACAGACAGATACCCTACCAAGTAAAATCCTGTGGTTTGAGATTCTCAGAGAGTGATTTTTCTTCCATCATTTTGGAAATCATTGGAGAAGAGAACTTACCAAAATTCTAAATCACATTTGATCTGCTCGGCGGTGGGCTAAATATCAGTCCTAAAATAGTAAACATAATTAATATCTCTGGTATTTCCCCAAATTGTTGTATACACAACCCTACAATGTGTCTTTCTCTTGACATCGGTGCTTGATCAGATTTTTGTGTGATAAATAAAGGAGCGATTATTTACAGCTAATGGATGATGATATTTGTCACCTATACTATACTGTAACTATCGGCACAGGGGAGGGATTTGTGGTGCTGTTTTGTTACGCCATAGAGGATTTCCTAGACAAGATAACATTGTGGCAATTTTCAGCTCAGATCTGAACTAGGCGTACACCAGTTTGTATTTTTTTTTTTTACCATTTTGATGTAACAAGAATATTTTTAACTACAGACAGCAAACAAAGGTCTTGCAAATTATGGGAAATGGAAAATGCTTTGTCATTGCTTCTTATGATCAAGACACCAAAAAAAAGGCACATCACACTAACAGAGTACATTGCCGGTATACATGGGGATACTGGCAAAAGGGTATTCTGTCACATACTGTCGTGTTCCACACCGTGTGCATATTGACCTTAAAGGGGTACTCCGCCCCTAGACATCTTATCCCCTATCCAAAGGATAGGGGATAAGATGTCAGATCACCGGGGTCGCGCTGCTGGGGACCCCGGGACTCGCTGCTGCAGCACCCTGCTATCATTACTGCGCAGAGCGAGATCGCTCTGCACGGAATGACGGGCAATACAGGGGCCGGAGCATCGTTACGTCACGGCTCCGCCCCTCGTGATGTCACGGCCCGCCCCCTTCAATACAAGTCTATGGGAGGGGGCAGGGCTGTCATCACGCCTCCTGCCATAGACTTGCATTAAGGGGACGGGTTGTGATGTCACGAGGGGCGGAGCCATGACATCACGCTGCTCCGGCCCCTGTATCGCCCGTCATTACGCACAGAGCGAACTCGCTCTGTGCAGTAATAATGGCGGGGTGCCGCAGCGGCGATCCCCGGGGTCCCCAGCAGCGGGACCACAGCGATCTAACATCTTATCCCCTATCCTTTGGATAGGGGATAAGATGCCAGGGGTGGAGTACCCCTTTAATAGTCCAAATGTTGCCTACCACATCCTGCAAAAAAGTATATGCTCAAAAACCAGATCAAACAGAGTCACTAGTAGACTTCGGTCAGTCTATTAAAGACATGGGGGGTACCTCATAGTTTATATCAGCATAATCTTTTGTCAGTATCTTGAAGTGTACCCTGAAAATGTGATGTGACCCTCCTAAAAATCTACATTGTACAAAACTGGATACTACACTGGGGCCTATACTCCTTTTTAGTTCCTTATAACCTAGTCTCCAAATCTACAGTCTCTAGTGATATTGAAGTATAAAGTATGAAGATGAAGCATGAAGGTGTTCTTCTGCCTTTTGTTCTTTTTATTTAGTTCCCATTCATTTTACTGACAACCTCTTTTTGGAGACTTGGAACAATGACTACCTTGATGTCAAAACAATGGGGACCCCAGCTGCCATACTTGAACCCAATTGGCTGATATGTCATGTGGTAGGTTTAATCTTGTATGGGCAAGATCTCTATAATCCTTTGTCTATGGTTTATGGTAAATTATGTGCATCCTCACCGCCTACGTATATTCTGTACATCCAGAATACATACATTTACTGCAAAATGATATCTTCTCTGTCCAAGACTGAGAAACGCGCAATTTTAACTTTGCAAGCAGCGTAGCGGTTGTTATAAATGTCCTCAGCTGTATCCTCCACCGACGGGGAGGGGGGATTGCCTGGTGCCAGTTTATGTTTTAAGGAATCCAATCACTGTGAAATGTTTTGTAAAGGTTATTCTTTATAGCCAGTGGTGAAGTGTTTAGCTGTTATGGGCCGAAGTAGATCTCTCATGTCTTTGAAATCAAATGAGTCTGCAGAAAAATAAAGAGGAGAAATCTGAAATATTTCTCCTCATAGACATGATGAGCGTCTGCTCTGCACATCATCATCATCTAGCGAGATTGATTCCTGTCTCATCACGGTTTATTTATATCCAGGCGCACTTGCCAGCAGCGGGCCTGACAATGAATGTAGGCAGGTCTCCTGGAAAAGTGCAGCTACCTGGGGGATCAATGAATCTGCGTCCCTCACCTGAGTTCAGGGAGCCATACTAAAGATGAAGAGTCAGTTTTGTACGTTTATTGTTTTCGATCCGAAAATGACCCAGTGACACCATGTTATTAAACCTTTACTCAAATAAAATGTAGCAAATTCCCTTTTGCTCGTTGGATGAGTCAGAGAACTTTCTGGCTTTACAAATGCTTAAAGGAAAATTCACTTTCGAACAACAATTTGCAATATTCCTAAATGGAGGTGTAACTTGAAGCTGCACCAGGACCCCAACTGTTTAAAAACTAGTGTCCTCCATTCAAGGGGTACCACGCCCCTCCCCTAGACATCTTATCCCTATCCAAAGGATAGGGGATAAGATGTCTGATCGCGGGGGTCCCACCGCTGGGGACCCCCGCGATCTTGGCTGCTGGACCCCAGACTTCCGGTGCACAAAGCAAACTGCGCTCCGTGCCGGATGATAGGCTTGTTATGATAGGCTTGTTATGATAGGCTTGTTATGTCATGACCGCGCCCCCTCAATGGCTGTCATGCCCCTTCCCATAGTCTTGCATTGAGGGGGCGTGGCCGTGATGTCACGAGTGGGGCGCAACTGTGACGTCACGAGCCTTCGGCGCTGCACCCGACGCTCTAATCGAATGCCGGGTGCAGCAGGGACATTGAATGCTGGGTGCAGCATCAGACCTATACTTTGGATTGGGGATAAGATGTCTAGGGGCGGAGTACCCCTTTAAGGTCCTAGCCTGTGCAGAGTCTATGTATATAAAACAGTGTACAGCAGAGAATGAGCTTATCTCTTCAGAGCACAAATGTTCTGTTCTTCGTTCTGCTTACTTGTTATAATTCTCCTACAGGGGCCAATTTATATTCAGTATTTTATGGCTCCTATTGACCTGAATAAAAGCTGAAGTCAACAAAGAAGTAAATGGAGCAGGTGGGGGCCAAACATTGGTACTCTATATGAAAAAAAGAATAAAATATATTGAGAACCTGATTCGGCAAATTACTTTAAGATCTACATAAATTAGATAAATAAATGATGTATTATTCTCCATTCATACATCCTTATAATAACATTTAAAACAAGAAAATGGGGTCATGATTAAGACTCTAAAAAGAAAAATTGGTCAGCAACACATCCAATGAGACGGCTGACTACCTACGGAGCTCCTTGGCAACCTAACTACTTACCTAACTACCTACCCAGCTACTTGCAGAGTATATGGGAAAAGGACCATCGATTCCAGGTACTGCTAGCTCAAACATCAGAGTCACAGATTATCTTGTCAAAGATCCACTTTCACTTTCATTGTAATAAAACTAAATAAAATGAAATAAAATAGATGATGTGTTTCAAGGATAACCCCCTCTTCCTCAGATCAGCATCGTGGTCTTTCTTTCTTTCTACATTACCACAGGTACCCAGCTACCTGGCTACCTAATTACCTAGTTACCATTTTACCTACCTACCCACCTACCTAATTTCCTAGCTACTTGACTACCTACCTAGCTAGCTACCTAACTAATTGGCTACCTACCTACTTAGCTATGTGGCTAAATACTTACCTACCCAGCTACCTGGCTACTGTATTAACCTTCTGGGGGAGATTAATGTACCTACCTAAGGATTTATTTACCTATTGGGGGGGGGGGGGTCTACCTTCCTGAAGACATACTTATCTATGGGGTGACTACCTTATAAAAGGAACTACTCTGCTGATTCAGCACCTTGTCAGGGGCGCTAAGGGCACAAGGACTATGTCACCACGGTAATGTGGCCACATTTGGGACGGACCCTCCACTAAAGAATAAGCCTCTCTTGGACTAACACTAAGTCTACAATTTCTGGGCATGTAGGATTCAGATTTTCCCTGCTTAAAACCACCCATTGGAATGAGTAGAGTGCATATCCAACATGGAGGCAGCAACTCCCCCCCCCCTCCACATATGTTACACAAAATAACAAAAATTGGTCAGCACATCCCACTCAACTATTATAGATGTTAAATATATATATTAGTGGTATGCGCTGCTGGAGAGGGTGCGTGGTTAATACAGAGAGAGAAAAGTGTAAAGAATACCTGTTTCTGTAGGACAGAAGGATGTTTCAGTACTGACGCTTTACTAGGAAACAGGTGTGTAGAGTAATCTGTTAGCGATCCTGCACTGATAGTTAGTGGAGCTTTTGTGTCTCAAGTAGAGAAATGATACCTGAGTTCATGCGTAGCGTTAATAATCCATAGTTGTAGCACTGGTTACCGGTTACTGATGGTATGGAGGGTCCTCAAATTCTGGCGCGGTGGTTCCGTCTCGGTGTCCCTGGAGTTTCCTCCTGTGATGTGATACAAATGCTCCTATAGTCCACAACACCCTATAGGAGCATTTGTAGTGATGTCACTACTCCTCACTTTGCTTTGATACAGCACAGCAGCTTGGTTGAGACGCCACCGGCAGGGGCGTTCTCCCGCTGCATCACAGGAGGAAACTCCACGGACACCGAGACGGAACCACCGCGCTAGAATTTGAGGACCCTCCATACCATCAGTAACCGGTAACCAGTGCTACAACTATGGAGTATTAACACTACGCATGAACTCAGGTATCATTTCTCTACTTGAGACACAAAAGCTCCACTAACTATCAGTGCAGGATCGCTAACAGATCGCTAAGCGCACACTTGTAAAAACCACTTATGGCCCTTCAACTTTGTTGCTTATAGCTCTCTAACTTTGCTGTTTTTTTTAGAAACACGAGCAGTCGGCAATAATCTATTTTTCTGAACGGGCATCACCCATAGCAACCAGCCACATGGACGGCGTCAACACACATAATTGCTGCTGAGCTGCGTAAGGTATGGGACCAACACACCAGCAGTACATCTATAAGTATATACGGTAAGAATTATAGACCATCCATTAACAACCATCCACTTTTTTGTACGTTTAATTCAGCTCAATCCAGCCTTCAGTCTGACCTCCAGCACTACTCTGCACACCTGTTTCCTAGTAAAGTGTCAGTACTGAAACATCCTTCTGTCCTACAGAAACAGGTATTCTTTTCACTTTTCTCTCTCTGTATTAACCACACACCCTCTCCAGCAGCGCATACCACTAATATATATATTTTGTATCTTCACTTATTGCACAACATCACGATGCCCCGTCCCCTGCACCGTCCATCATCAGCCTCGGAGAAAATTTAGCTTAATGCACATAGCATACATAGTCCAGTTTATGAAACAGTCCAATGAAATTCAAGGCTGCATTCATGTCTAAAGCTAATTTTAAAGGGGTACTCCCGTGGAAAACTTTTTTTTAGATCAACTGGTGCCAGAAAGTTAAACAGATTTGTAAATCACTTCTATTAAAAAATCTTAATCCTTCCAGTACTTTTTAGGGGCTGTATACTACAGAGGAAATACTTTTCTTTTTGGATTTCTCTGATGTCACAATCACAGTGCTCTCTACTGACCTCTGTTGTCCATTTTAGGAACTGTCCAGAGCAGGAGAAAATCCCCATAGCAAACATATGCTACTCTGGAACGTTCCTAAAATGGACAGCAGAGGTCAGCAGAGAGCACTGTGGTCATGACATAAGAGAAATCCAAAAAGAAAAACATTTCCTCTGTAGTATACAGCTGCTAATAAGTACTGGAAGGATTAAGATTTTTTTTATAGAAGTAATTTACAATCTGTTTAACTTTCTGGCACCAGTTGATAAAAAAAAAAAGTTTTCCACGGGAGTACCCCTTTAAACATAATTTGCCGTCTAAAGGGTCTGTAGATAGAAAAATAAAAGAATGATGACTCTTAAAATGTAAAAATGAATATATACAGTACAACTGGGGTGTCCATTGTGGTGTCCATTGCAATAGACCAACCAGTATGTTGTCTAATACCTATTCCACACAGAGTATACACAACATACCTGCCGTTCTCCCAAACAGGCACATTCCCTTAGTGGTCTTCTACCTGGTCACAAACATGCTTCATTAGACCTGGGGGGTGAAATATTCATGGAGCGGCTTCTATTTTTATCATTGTATAAACTCCATGATTTTATTAAGCCGAAATAATAAAAACAATTAATGGTCTGAAATGCGTAGGCCTGACCAGTGATGTTTGCAGAAGAGGATTAGTAAAGCTTGAAAGTATTTTATGGAACCGTAAGTCTTACTGTGTGTTTGTCCTACAAAACATACTGGCAGAAATGCTCCCTCTCTATTGTCGGGTGACTCTTGGCGGTTAAATGTAATAGAAGCTGCATGAAACCAATAAAGATAAAAGCCATCTGGCCAATGGGAGCACAGGGTGTTTAAGCTTTATGACTATTTAATAGCTCGGCTGGAGTCTGATACAATTAATAAACAGTAATGGCCTATTGATTTTCAATTAAAAAGAAGTAAATGATTTCCCTCCTATTCATGTCATATCTCCGATCTGTGCTACACTGCTCCGTGGTAAAGAGGTGCCCAGAGTTTACTAGTAGCTTAAAGTAAATGTCCAGAGGGGGAGGGGGGAACTCTGATGTCTGTACTTACTGTGGGGAAACTCTGTTGCCGCCTATACCTACTGTGGGGGAACTCTGCTGCTGCTTATACCTAATGTGGAGGCACTGCTGCCTGCCAATTGTGTGGGAAAATCTACTATGTTCCTGCCTAGCTAATATGGGTACAAACTACTAAACTAATGGAGGGGGGGGGGGCTACCTACTACCTACATAGGTTTTTTTTATACAGGGGGCAGCTATCTGGGGATTTTACCTACAGGGGGCATGACTATCTACCTGGAGGACATTAGCTATTGGGGACATTGTCACGATTCGGCTGGCAGGAGGTGGATCCTCTGTGCCAGAGAGGGATTGGCGTGGACCGTGCTGGTGGACCGGTTCTAAGTTGCTACTGGTATTCACCAGAGCCCGCCGCAAAGCGGGATGGTCTTGCAGCGGCGGTAGCAACCAGGTCGTATCCACCAGCAACGGCTCAACCTTTCTGACTGCTGAAGATAGGCGCGGTACAAGGGAGTAGACAAGAGCAAGGTCGGACGTAGCAGAAGGTCAGGGCAGGCAGCAAGGATCGTAGTCAGGGGCAACGGCAGGAGGTCTGGAACACAGGCTAGGAACACACAAGGGAACGCTTTCACTGGCACAATGGCAACAAGATCCGGCGAGGGAGTGCAGGGGAAGTGAGGTATAAGTAGGGAGTGCACAGGTGAGAATACTGATTAGGCCTGCTGCGCCAATCAGTGGCGCAGCGGCCCTTTAAATGGCAGAGACCCGGCGCGCGCGCGCCCTAAGGAGCGGGGCCGTGCGCGCCGGGACAACACAGACGGGGAACGGGTCAGGTACGGGAGCCGAGATGCGCATCGCGAGCGGGCGCGTCCCGCATCGCGAATCGCATCCCGGCTGGGAGTAATATCGCAGCGTACCCGGTCAGCAGGTCTGACCGGGGCGCTGCGAATGAGAGAACGCTGCGAGTGCTCCGGGGAGGAGCGGGGACCCGGAGCGCTCGGCGTAACAGTACCCCCCCCCTTGGGTCTCCCCCTCTTTTTGGAGCCTGAGAACCTGAGGATAAGACTTTTGTCCAGGATGTTGTCCTCAGGTTCCCAGGATCTCTCCTCAGGGCCGCAATTCTCCCAGTCGACCAAGAAGAATCTTTTACCTCTGACCGTCTTGGATGCTAGAATCTCCTTCACAGAAAAGACGTCAGAAGATACGGAAACTGGAGTGGGAGAAACAACTTTGGGAGAGAAGCGGTTAAGGATGAGTGGTTTAAGGAGAGAGACATGGAAGGCATTGGGAATACGGAGAGAAGGAGGAAGAAGGAGTTTGTAAGAGACAGGGTTGATCTGGCACTTGATTTTGAAAGGACCAAGATAGCGTGGTCCCAGTTTATAACTGGGGACACGAAAGCGGACATATTTAGCGGAGAGCCATACCTTGTCTCCGGGAGCAAAAATGGGGGGAGTTCATCTTTTTTTATCAGCAAATCTTTTCATCCGGGATGAAGCCTGTAAAAGAGAATTTTGGGTCTCTTTCCATATGGTGGAAAGATCACGAGTCACTTCATCCACAGCGGGCAAACCAGAGGGCAAGGGAGTAGGGAGGGGAGGAAGAGGGTGACGGGCGTACACCACGAAAAATGGGGATTTAGCAGAAGATTCGGAGACTCTGAAGTTGTATGAGAATTCGGCCCATGGTAGAAGATCTGCCCAGTCATCCTGGCGGGAGGAAACAAAATGCCGTAAATAGTCACCCAGGACCTGATTAACTCTTTCTACTTGCCCATTGGATTGGGGATGATAAGAAGAAGAGAAGTTTAATTTAATCTTGAGCTGTTTACAGAGGGCCCTAGAGAATTTAGACACGAAATGGACGCCTCTATCTGAGACGATATGCGTGGGCAAACCGTGAAGGCGAAAAATGTGTACAAAAAATTGCTTTGCCAACTGAGGCGCTGAAGGAAGACCAGGAAGAGGAATAAAATGTGCCATCTTGGAAAATCGATCAACGACCACCCAAACAACTGTGTTGCCACGGGATGAGGGCAAGTCCGTAATAAAGTCCATACCAATCTGTGACCAAGGCTGTTCAGGAACAGGCAGAGGATGAAGGAGACCAGCAGGCTTCTGGCGAGGAGTCTTATCCCGGGCACAGACAGTACAGGCCCGCACAAAATCAATAACATCAGTCTCCAGAGTCGGCCACCAATAAAATCGAGAGATGAGTTGCAAGGATTTTTTGATGCCCACATGGCCTGCGAGGTGGGAGGAGTGTCCCCATTTGAGAATCCCAAGACGCTGGCGTGGAGAAACGAAGGTCTTCCCTGGAGGAGTTTGCCTGATGGAAGCTGGAGAAGTGGAGATCAGACAGTCCGGAGGAATGATGTGTTGCGGAGAGACCTCTACTTCAGAGGCATCAGAAGAACGAGAGAGGGCATCGGCCCTAATGTTCTTGTCAGCAGGGCGAAAATGGATTTCAAAGTTAAAACGGGCAAAGAACAACGACCACCTAGCCTGGCGAGGGTTCAGTCGTTGGGCAGACTGGAGATAGGAGAGATTCTTGTGATCAGTGTATATGATAACTGGAAATTTTGATCCCTCCAGCAGGTGCCTCCATTCCTCAAGCGCCAATTTAATGGCCAGTAGTTCTCGATCCCCGATGGAATAGTTTCTCTCCGCCGGGGAGAAGGTCCTAGAAAAAAAACCACAAGTCACAGCATGCCCGGAAGAATTTTTTTGTAGAAGGACAGCTCCAGCTCCCACTGAGGAGGCATCTACCTCCAATAGGAAGGGTTTAGATGGGTCAGGTCTGGAGAGCACGGGAGCGGAAGAAAAGGCAGACTTGAGATGTTTAAATGCGTCTTCCGCTTGAGGGGACCAGGACTTGGGATTGGCATTTTTCTTGGTTAAAGCCACGATAGGAGCCACAATAGTGGAAAAGTGTGGAATAAACTGTCTGTAATAATTGGCGAACCCCAAAAAACATTGGATAGCACGGAGTCCGGAGGGGCGTGGCCAATCTAAGACGGCAGAGAGTTTATCTGGGTCCATTTGTAGTCCCTGGCCAGAGACCAAGTATCCTAGGAAAGGAAGAGATTGACATTCAAAGAGACATTTCTCCATTTTGGCATAAAGTTGATGTTACGCCTAGCGCTCCGGGTCCCCGCTCCTCCCCGGAGCGCTCACGGCGTCTTTCTCCCTGCAGCGCCCCGGTCAGTCCCGCTGACCGGGAGCGCTGCACTGTCTTGGCCGTTGGGGATGCGATTCGCACAGCGGGACGCGCCCGCTCGCGAATCGCATCCCAGGTCACTTACCCGTCCCGGTCCCCTGCTGTCATGTGCTGGCGCGCGCGGCTCCGCTCTCTAGGGCGCGCGCGCGCCAGCTCTCTGAGACTTAAAGGGCCAGTGCACCAATGATTGGTGCCTGGCCCAATTAGCTTAATTGGCTCCCACCTGCTCCCTGCCTTTATCTGACCTCCTCCCATGCACTCCCTTGCCGGATCTTGTTGCCTTGTGCCAGTGAAAGCGTTTAGTGTGTCCAAAGCCTGTGTTACCTGAACTTCTGCTACCCATCCTGACTACGAACCTTGCCGCCTGCCCCCGACCTTCTGCTACGTCTGACCTTGCCTCTGCCTAGTCCTTCTGTCCCACGCCTTCTCAGCAGTCAGCGAGGTAGAGCCGTTGCTAGTGGATACGACCTGGTTGCTACTGCCGCAGCAAGACCATCCCGCTTTGCGGCGGGCTCTGGTGAATACCAGTAGCCTCTTAGAACCGGTCCACTAGCACGGTCCACGCCAATCCCTCGCTGACACAGAGGATCCACTACCTGGAAGCCGAATCGTGACAGTAGATCCG
This sequence comes from Hyla sarda, assembly GCF_029499605.1. NCBI lineage: Eukaryota > Metazoa > Chordata > Amphibia > Anura > Hylidae > Hyla > Hyla sarda. The sequence continues at coordinate 241,224,297 of NC_079194.1, forward strand.
GCCATGGATCCCGCTGAGGTGCCGCTGCCAAGTCTCGCTGATCTTCCCACGGTGGTCGCTCAGCAATCGCAGCAGATTGCCCAACAAGGACAGCAGCTGTCGCAGTTGACCGCCATGTTACAGCAACTTCTACCTCTGCTACAGCAGCAACCATCTCCTCCGCCAGCTCCTGCACCTCCTCCGCAGCGAGTGGCCGCTCCTAACCTCCGCTTGTCCCTGCCCGACAAATTTGATGGGGACTCTAGACTCTGCCGTGGATTTCTGTCTCAGTGTTCCCTGCATATGGAGATGTTGTCGGACTTGTTTCCTTCAGAACGGTCTAAGGTGGCGTTCGTAGTAAGCCTTCTTTCAGGAAAGGCCTTGTCTTGGGCCACACCGCTCTGGGACCGCAATGATCCTGCCACAGCCACAGTCCAGGCCTTCTTCGCTGAAGTCCGGAGTGTCTTCGAGGAGCCAGCCCGAGCTTCTTCTGCCGAGACTGCCCTGCTGAACCTGGTCCAGGGTAATTCTTCAGTGGGCGAGTACGCCATCCAATTTCGTACTCTTGCCTCCGAGTTATCATGGAATAACGAGGCTCTCTGCGCGACCTTTAAAAAAGGCCTATCCAGTCGCATCAAGGATGTGCTGGCCGCACGAGAGATTCCTGCCAATCTGCAAGAACTCATCCATCTAGCTACCCGCATTGACATGCGTTTTTCTGAGCGACACCAAGAGCTCCGCCAGGAAAAAGACTTAGATCTCTGGGCACCTCTCCCACAGTATCCGTTGCAATCTACGCCTGGGCCTCCCGCCGAGGAGGCCATGCAAGTGGATAAGTCTCGCCTGACCCAGGAAGAGAGGAATCGCCGTAGGGAAGAAAATCTCTGTCTTTACTGTGCCAGTACCGAGCATTTCTTGGTGGATTGCCCTATCCGTCCTCCACGCCTGGGAAACGCACGCACGCACCCAGCTCACGTGGGTGTGGCGTCTCTTGGTTCCAAGTCTGCTTCTCCACGTCTCACGGTGCCCGTGCGGATTTCTTCTTCAGCCAACTCCTCCCTCTCAGCCGTGGCCTGCTTGGACTCCGGTGCCTCTGGAAATTTTATTTTGGAGTCGTTTGTTAATAAATTCAGCATCCCGGTGACCCGTCTCGTCAAGCCGCTCTACATTTCCGCGGTCAACGGAGCCAGATTGGACTGCACCGTGCGTTACCGCACAGAGCCCCTCCTCATGTCTATTGGACCCCACCTTGAGAGGATTGAGTTCTTCATTCTCCCCAACTGTACCTCTGAGGTCCTCCTCGGTCTGCCTTGGCTCCGGCTTCATTCCCCCACCATTGATTGGACCACCGGGGAGATCAGGAACTGGGACTCTGCCTGCCATAAGAAGTGCCTCTCCCCCCCTCCCAGTCCCGTCAGGCAAGCCTCTGTGCCTCCCCATGGCCCCCGTCCTGGTGTCACACTGCCCCGTGCCAGGCCTCGCCCTCTGCCCCCCCTCCCCATCCCCACTCCTGCTGTACTGCCTGCCGTTGAGGAAACCCTCCATTCTTTCCCGGTGTCCTCATCCCAGGGGAGGCAGTTACCGGACAAAGAGAAGGGGAGACCTAAGGGGGGGGGGGTACTGTTACGCCTAGCGCTCCGGGTCCCCGCTCCTCCCCGGAGCGCTCACGGCGTCTTTCTCCCTGCAGCGCCCCGGTCAGTCCCGCTGACCGGGAGCGCTGCACTGTCTTGGCCGTTGGGGATGCGATTCGCACAGCGGGACGCGCCCGCTCGCGAATCGCATCCCAGGTCACTTACCCGTCCCGGTCCCCTGCTGTCATGTGCTGGCGCGCGCGGCTCCGCTCTCTAGGGCGCGCGCGCGCCAGCTCTCTGAGACTTAAAGGGCCAGTGCACCAATGATTGGTGCCTGGCCCAATTAGCTTAATTGACTCCCACCTGCTCCCTGCCTTTATTTGACCTCCTCCCATGCACTCCCTTGCCGGATCTTGTTGCCTTGTGCCAGTGAAAGCGTTTAGTGTGTCCAAAGCCTGTGTTACCTGAACTTCTGCTACCCATCCTGACTACGAACCTTGCCGCCTGCCCCCGACCTTCTGCTACGTCTGACCTTGCCTCTGCCTAGTCCTTCTGTCCCACGCCTTCTCAGCAGTCAGCGAGGTAGAGCCGTTGCTAGTGGATACGACCTGGTTGCTACTGCCGCAGCAAGACCATCCCGCTTTGCGGCGGGCTCTGGTGAATACCAGTAGCCTCTTAGAACCGGTCCACTAGCACGGTCCACGCCAATCCCTCGCTGACACAGAGGATCCACTACCTGGAAGCCGAATCGTGACAGTTGATTGTCACGAAGTCTCTGAAGAACCATGCGGACATGCTGGCGGTGTTCTTCTAAGTTGGCAGAAAAAATCAGAATATCGTCCAGATAAACCACAACACAGGAATATAGGAGATCATCTTTCATTAACAAAGTCTTGGAAGACGGCAGGGGCGTTGCATAGGCCAAAGGGCATGACCAGATACTCAAAGTGTCCATCTCTGGTGTTAAATGCGGTCTTCCATTCGTTCCCCTCCCTGATGCGGATGAGATTATAAGCACCTCTTAAGTCCAGTTTGGTAAAGATGTGGGCACCTTGTAAGCGATCAAAGAGTTCCGAGATAAGAGGTAAGGGGTAGCGTTTTTTTACCGTGATTTTATTAAGTCCGCGGTAATCAATACAAGGACGTAGGGAGCCATCTTTTTTGGACACAAAAAAAAATCCAGCTCCGGCAGGAGAGGAGGACTTGCGGATAAACCCCTTTTTTAAATTCTCCTGGATGTACTCCGACATAGCAAGAGTCTCTGGAGCAGACAGAGGATAGATTCTGCCCCGGGGTGGGGTAGTACCCGGGAGGAGGTCAATAGGACAGTCATAAGGCCTGTGAGGAGGCAAAGTCTCAGCTTGCTTTTTGCAAAAAACGTCAGAATAGTCCATATAAGCCTTAGGAAGACCGGATACAGGGGGAACCACAGGGTCACGGCAAGGAGTACTGGGAACCGATTTAAGACAGTCCTTGTGACAAGAAGTACCCCAGTTCTTGATTTCTCCTGTGGACCAATCAAGGGTTGGGGAATGGCGTTGAAGCCACGGTAATCCAAGAAGAATTTCAGAAGTGCAGTTGGAGAGGACCAAAAATTAAATTTTTTCGTGATGAGGTCCGATGCACATTAGGAGAGGTTCCGTGCGGTAACGCACGGTACAGTCCAATCTTTCATTGTTAACAGAATTGATGTAGAGGGGTCTGGCGAGACTGGTCACCGGGATGTTGAACCTGTTGATGAGAGAGGCCAAAATAAAATTTCCTGCAGATCCGGAATCCAAGAAGGCCATAGCAGAGAAGGAGAAGGTAGAGGAAGATATCCGCACAGGCACAGTAAGGCGTGGAGAAGCAGAGTAGACATCAAGAACTGTCTCATCTTTGTGCGGAGTCAGCATACGTCTTTCCAGGCGGGGAGGACGGATAGGACAATCTTTCAAGAAGTGTTCGGTACCGGCACAGTACAGGCATAGGTTCTCCATGCGGCGTCGTGTCCTCTCTTGAGGTGTCAAGCGAGACCGGTCAACTTGCATAGCCTCCACGGCGGGAGGCACAGGAACGGATTGCAGAGGACCAGAGGAGAGAGGAGCCGGGGAGAGAAACCGCCTCGTGCGAACAAAGTCCATATCCTGGCGGAGCTCCTGACGCCTTTCGGAAAAACGCATGTCAATGCGGGTGGCAAGATGAATAAGTTCATGCAGGTTAGCAGGAATTTCTCGTGCGGCCAGCACATCTTTAATGTTGCTGGATAGGCCTTTTTTAAAGGTCGCGCAGAGGGCCTCATTATTCCAGGATAATTCGGAGGCAAGAGTACGGAATTGGATGGCGTACTCGCCAACAGAAGAATTACCCTGGACCAGGTTCAGCAGGGCAGTCTCAGCAGAAGAGGCTCGGGCAGGTTCCTCAAAGACACTTCGGATCTCCGTGAAGAAGGAGTGTACAGAGGCAGTGACAGGGTCATTGCGGTCCCAGAGCGGTGTGGCCCATGACAGAGCTTTCCCAGACAGAAGGCTGACTACGAAAGCCACCTTAGACCTTTCAGTTGGAAACTGGTCCGACATCATCTCCAAGTGCAGGGAACATTGCGAAAGAAAGCCACGGCAAAACTTAGAGTCCCCATCAAATTTATCCGGCAAGGATAATCGTAAGCCGGAAGCGGCCACTCGCTGCGAAGGAGGTGCAGGAGCTGGCGGAGGAGATGATTGCTGAAGCTGTGGTAGTAGCTGCTGTAGCATCACGGTCAGTTGAGACAGCTGGTGACCTTGTTGCGCTATCTGTTGCGACTGCTGGGCGACCACCGTGGTGAGGTCGGCGACAACTGGCAGTGGGACTTCAGCGGGATCCATGGCCGGATCTACTGTCACGATTCGGCTGGCAGGAGGTGGATCCTCTGTGCCAGAGAGGGATTGACGTGGACCGTGCTGGTGGACCGGTTCTAAGTTGCTACTGGTATTCACCAGAGCCCGCCGCAAAGCGGGATGGTCTTGCAGCGGCGGTAGCAACCAGGTCGTATCCACCAGCAACGGCTCAACCTCTCTGACTGCTGAAGATAGGCGCGGTACAAGGGAGTAGACAAGAGCAAGGTCGGACGTAGCAGAAGGTCAGGGCAGGCAGCAAGGATCGTAGTCAGGGGCAACGGCAGGAGGTCTGGAACACAGGCTAGGAACACACAAGGGAACGCTTTCACTGGCACAATGGCAACAAGATCCGGCGAGGGAGTGGCGCAGCGGCCCTTTAAATGGCAGAGACCCGGCGCGCGCGCGCCCTAAGGAGCGGGGCCGCGCGCGCCGGGACAACACAGACGGGGAACGGGTCAGGTACGGGAGCCGAGATGCGCATCGCGAGCGGGCGCGTCCCGCATCGCGAATCGCATCCCGGCTGGGAGTAATATCGTAGCGTACCCGGTCAGCAGGTCTGACCGGGGCGCTGCGAATGAGAGAACGCTGCGAGCGCTCCGGGGAGGAGCGGGGACCCGGAGCGCTCGGCGTAACAGACATGACCTACTAGGAGCCTCTACCTCCTTGAGAAACTATCTACCTGTGGGCATTACCTAACTGTAACTTCCATAAGCAACACCTTATTTTCTGTCCGCTAACACAAAATACTCTGATAGTGCTCCTCCCAAGACTAAACTCTGGATCCACCACTGGGTTGAGGGATGTGCTGGCTACCTACTTGATTAATTACCTGGCTACCTAATTTTATACCTGGATAACTACTTACCTACATACCTGGCTACTTAACTATTTGCATGCCTGGCCTTCATACATGGCTGCCTAACTACCTAGCTAGACAAAGAATAAGTCAGCCAGCACTTTAGTTGATACCAAACTATTATATGGACCTGGACCTGTTGCTAACTACCTAGCTAGCCATCTACCTACATGCCTGGCTATCTACATACCTAGCTAGTCACCTACCTACATATCTGGCTACCTGATCTACCTACCTAGTTACCTACCTACCTGGCTACCTAGCTACTTGCCCTTTTACTGTGCAGGACACCAAGGAGGGCATTATTACAGTTTGTGGGCCTATAAATGGGTAGATTGTGTAGAGGAGGGGAGGGCACTGGAAAAATTAGTCTAACATGTTTGTCCTGCAGATATTAAGAGATGGACATGGCAGTCTGATCTGGATGGAGAAGAAAAAAGAAGAGGATGCCGCCGATCAGAAAATATGTAATTGTGAGTCCCTAGATGTAACTGTAAGCACTTATATGGTATTCAGATCCTGTGTACAGCTGATATCTACTGTCATATGGTCCTGTATATAATCACTTATATGGTATACAGATCCGGTATAGTACACTGGTCTGTGTATAGCGTGTGTATAAATTTTAGTTTATTTTGTGTGTGGGATTTGGGTGGAATAGGGCAGAAATGTGACCAGTGGCGGAACCTCACAGGGGGGCTTTTGCCTTTTTGTGATTGTTGTCAGTTCACCCCTGGATGGTACACTTCTGGCCCTTCAATAGGCCACCGGCTGCCAAAGGCACAGCAGGATCACATCGATGATACTGTCTCCTTACTTTTATTCACCACTTTGCTCTTATGGTCTAGCATCTGAGCTGTGTGATCACCATCACATAGGTACAATATAATTCCTTTGGTTAATGCACTATATTACGAACATGTATGCAAGAAGGGGTTACATTTGTCTGTGCAGGTGATTTGGAATCTTTATAATAATCATTTCATTTCTCAGCCAAGTGTCAAAGAGGCCTGGTCAAGCTGCTGAAGTGCCACAGTCTGCCACTATATATATATACATATATATATATCCAAAGCCACCAAACTACCTGGATATGTTCACTATAAACCATCCTGCCTGATATCCATGAGTCCTCCCTTTCTCAATTGTGGACGTATGTGGTCTATTGTACCAACGGCAGGTAAGTGCATAAATACATTTAGAAAATGGCGCCAAGAAAAATTAACATAGGTCAAGGGTCATGCAACACTGTAACATTACATGGTGATATATACTGGACATAAAAATAAAAATAAACTAATCATGTTATCATGAGATAATAAATTTATATCAAAACTGAGTACTTTCATTCTTAGTGTATTTTGATAGAGGGAACATATAATACATGTACTGCAAATGGAGATTACTTTTTGGTAAAAGTGGCCACAGCCTCAAACCGAGGCTAGGGGTAGCTAGTGTTGAAAGTGAGGCTTGGATGGGTTCGCCATGGTTTGTAATTCGCGCTGAATACTATGTGTAATAGGCGACCAATCAGAGTGTAGATAGGAAGTACGGGAACTCCTGTGACTAGCAGAAATCCTATTCAAAACTCCCCGTTCAGGATGCGTTTATTTCACCTAGATTCTCCATAGCCCTTTCCATGTGAAGTAGGCGGCTATCCTATTGGCTGAGACTTCCACCTTTTAGAAATAGCCAGTATAAGAAGTCCATTCTACCCACGTTTACATTGCCGAGTAGGCTTTAATCCGATTGGTCGCTTCTTAGGTGACGTCACAAAGGAAGCTCCGGATTGGCCAAGAGCACATCACTATTCAATTCTGAATTTTCCATTCTACTGCAACACCGCCACCTTCGCAGCCCACTGAATTGGCTGAATATCTTGGATTCTATTGGCCTGTTCTGCACACCACGTGACTATATAAACACAAGCCTTTAGCCTAAACACCGGCTGATTACGTCATCACCTATCCATAATCCGGTTGGTCGCTGTCCTTCTGACTCTGCAATCTGATTGGTCGCCAACCGCTCATAGCTTTGGACTTTTTCCACTTACCCATGCCACGAGTATAGTACGTCACCGCGTATCTACACTCTGATTGGTCGCCTGTTACACATAGTATTCAGCGCAAATTACAAACCACGGCGAACCCATCCAAGCCTCACTTTCAACACTAGCTAGCCCTAGCCTCGGTTTGAGGCTGTGGCCACTTTTATCAAAAAGTAATCTCCATTTGCAGTTCATGTATTATATGTTCCCTCTATCAAAATACACTAAGAATGAAAGTACTCCGTTTTGATATAAATTTATTATCTCATGACAACATGATTAGTTTATTTTTCTTTTTATGTCCAGTATATATCACCATGTAATGTTACAGTGTTGCATGACCCTTGACCTATGTTAATTTTCCTTGGCACCATTTTCTAAATGTATTTATGCACTTACCTGCCGTTGGTACAATAGACCACATACATCCACAATTGAAAAAGGGAGGGCTCACTCCCGAAACGCGTCTTGTCCTTGTATCACCCCCAAATGTATGTGTCTTAATAAAATATCATTGGATTATACATTTGGCAGCATCATTGACCATCTGACCATCCGAGCAGCGCGGGCACAAAGGTTCTTTTTTCTTCCCGTATCCTGTTCCATGAATTTGCCGACCCCTGAGAGGATCCCGGCCACTACCCGCAGGCTGCAGCTTCGGATTATCTACCAGCACCCCAACACGGAGGGGTTACATGCATGAACCCAAGGTTCACGTAAGGTGAGCATATTACCTGCTGCTTTACTCACAACGTGACCTGTCGGAATTACACGAGGCGCTGTCCTCCATTTTTTTTCTTTTCATTTCTGCCTGATATGCATGGCTCCTGTGGCCCCTGTTTCCTTCTCTGTCTGCTTAATATTTTTTGCCATCCTTCCTTCCCCTTGCCTACATCTCTCAGCATTTATTGCAGCTCTGCTCTGCCAGTAAGCTCACTCTCTGAGAGCAGCCCCCACCCAGAGAGAGGCTCAGTGTCAGATTGGCTAAGGCTGCAAATGCCTCCCTGTTCTCAGCACTGAAGAAAGTGTGGGTACCTTGGTGGGGGTATAGGGAAGTTGGGGTGTTGCTTTTCTTGAATTATAAAGGGCGCTGTTAACCCTTGTCACTCGTGATGCAAGGGTGCGGGTTAAATACTGTAATGGTGCTGGGGCTATCGCCACCCTTCCCAAGAATGATAGGTGAATGCATAATAAATGGATTGTCCACAATCACTGTCCACTGAAACTTGCAGGAACTTTTACTGAAGATTTTCTGAAGCAGACAATAGCAATAACAGTTCATGAACAAAGTCTATTTGTATTTGAGCAGCGATTGACAGTTGGTTGAGATCAGATAAGCTCAATTGAGCTTTAGGAAGATTCTGTTGCATAGATCCGCTGGATTTAGGGGTGCGTTTAGGTCCAGTGATCTTGCGGGGAGTAGCGGGGAATTGTGTATCTATAACCGCTGCGGTATAGGCCGAGGCCGCAAGGCTGTGGCCTAGGAAACGCACTTGAAAGTTGCGGAGGTCCTACCTCGTTCAGTGACAGCAACCCAAGAGACCGATCAATGGCCGCAGCTAGCCTATATGGGCAGGGGCGGACCGTTGCACGGCATTATGGGATAACACGTGTCTTAAGAACCACCTAAGGTCCTTCAACATACCATAGAGTTCTGAACCATGTCACATGACCCGCAGGTCCTGCGACGTTAAAACAAGTAAGACCATATATATATTTACAATGATAATATTCATAAATTTCAAGTTACTAAGGGGTGACTAGGGGCTAATTAGGGAAACGAACCCCGCTAGTCCTAGGGACTCTGACTTTGGGGACTAATAACCAAGGCAAAGTATGAAATACGGTGCCGGGACACCACAAAAGCATGACTTATCAGTGCAGGGCAGAAACCACAAGGAGAGTGGGGCTGCTCTCCCAGAGTGATTTGGACAGAGACAGAGTGGATGCCTGGATGATGTCAATTTCTCACTATATATGTGGAAGTGACAACCAAATAGGGAAAACAGGTCTATATAGCTAACGAATGATATTTAGACAATTAAATAGGCTGATGAGAGGGAAAGGATGGGCTATGGGTTTGGGTCCCCGAAGTACCCCTTTAAGCAGTATAAAGAATTGACATGTGAAAAATATAAAGGCAATTTTTATAAGTTTTTACAACCACCATCAGTTCCAGGAAAGGCACAGTCTGCTTTTATACTCTAATAACTATCTACTAGTGTATGCACCTGTCACAATGCCGGCTGGCAGGTAGTGGATCCTCTGTGCCAGAGAGGGATTGGCGTGGACCGTGCTAGTGGATCGGTTCTAAGTCACTACTGGTTTTCACCAGAGCCCGCCGCAAAGCGGGATGGTCTTGCTGCGGTGGTAGTGACCAGGTCGTATCCACTAGCAACGGCTCAACCTCTCTGACTGCTGAAGATAGGCGCGGTACAAGGGAGTAGACAGAAGCAAGGTCGGACGTAGCAGAAGGTCGGGGCAGGCAGCAAGGATCGTAGTCGGGGGCAACGGCAGGAGGTCTGGAACACAGGCTAGGAACACACAAGGAAACGCTTTCACTGGCACAATGGCAACAAGATCCGGCGAGGGAGTGAAGGGGAAGTGAAGTATAAATAGGGAGTGCACAGGTGAACACACTAATTGGAACCACTGCGCCAATCAGCGGCGCAGTGGCCCTTTAAATCGTAGAGACCCGGCGCGCGCGCGCCCTAGGGAGCGGGGCCGCGCGCGCCGGGACAGGACAGACGGAGAGCGAGTCAGGTACGGGAGCCGGGGTGCGCATCGCGAGCGGGCGCTACCCGCATCGCGAATCGCATCCCGGCTGTAGACGGTATCGCAGCGCACCGGGTCAGTGGAGCTGCCCGGAGCGCTGTGGTAGCGAGAGAGAAGCGAGCGCTCCGGGGAGGAGCGGGGACCCGGAGCGCTCGGCGTAACAGTACCCCCCCCCTTGGGTCTCCCCCTCTTCTTAGAGCCTGAGAACCTGAGGAGCAGACTTTTGTCTAGGATGTTGTCCTCAGGTTCCCAGGATCTCTCTTCAGGTCCACAGCCCTCCCAATCCACCAAAAAGAACTTTTTTCCTCTGATCGTCTTGGAGGCCAGTATCTCTTTCACCGAGAAGACGTCAGAAGAACCGGAGACAGGAGTGGGAGAAACTAACTTGGGAGAGAAACGGTTGATGATGAGTGGTTTAAGAAGAGAGACATGAAAGGCATTAGGAATACGGAGAGAAGGAGGAAGAAGAAGTTTGTAAGAGACAGGATTAATTTGGCACAAGACTTTGAAAGGACCAAGATAGCGTGGACCCAGTTTGTAACTGGGGACACGAAAGCGGACATATTTAGCGGAGAGCCATACCTTGTCTCCGGGAGCAAAAATGGGGGGAGCTCTTCTTTTCTTATCGGCAAACTTTTTCATGCGAGATGAAGCCTGTAAAAGAGAATCTTGGGTCTTTTTCCATATGGTGGAAAGATCATGAGTCACAGCGGGCAAACCAGAGGGCAAGGGAGTAGGGAGGGGGGGAAGAGGGTGACGGCCGTACACCACGAAAAATGGGGATTTGGAGGAAGATTCAGAGACTCTAAAGTTATACGAGAATTCGGCCCATGGTAGAAGATCTGCCCAATCATCCTGGCGGGAGGAAACAAAATGTCGTAAATAATCACCCAAGACCTGGTTAATTCTTTCTACTTGTCCATTGGATTGAGGATGATATGCAGAAGAAAAGTTTAATTTAATCTTGAGTTGTTTACAGAGAGCCCTCCAGAATTTTGACACGAATTGGACGCCTCTATCCGAGACTATCTGTGTGGGCAACCCGTGAAGACGAAAAATGTGTACAAAAAATTGTTTAGCCAACTGAGGCGCTGAAGGAAGACCAGGGAGAGGGATGAAATGTGCCATCTTGGAGAATCGATCAACGACCACCCAAACAACAGTGTTGCCACGGGATGGGGGTAGGTCTGTAATAAAATCCATACCAATCAGAGACCAAGGCTGTTCAGGGACAGGCAGAGGATGAAGAAAACCAGCGGGCTTCTGGCGAGGAGTCTTATCCCGGGCACAGACAGTGCAGGCTCGCACAAAGTCCACGACATCTGTCTCCAGAGTCGGCCACCAATAGAAGCGAGAGATGAGTTGCACAGATTTCTTGATGCCTGCATGACCTGCGAGATGGGAGGAGTGACCCCATTTGAGGATTCCGAGGCGTTGGCGTGGAGAGACGAAGGTCTTTCCTGGAGGAGTTTGCCTGATGGAGGCTGGAGAAGTGGAAATCAGGCAGTCAGGAGGAATGATGTGTTGCGGAGAGAGTTCAACTTCCGAGGCATCCGAGGAACGAGAGAGAGCATCGGCCCTAATGTTCTTATCGGCAGGCCGAAAGTGAATTTCAAAGTTAAATCGGGCAAAGAACAGAGACCACCTGGCCTGGCGAGGATTCAGCCGTTGGGCAGACTGGAGATAGGAGAGGTTCTTGTGATCGGTGTAAATAATAACTGGAAATCTTGATCCCTCCAACAGATGCCTCCATTCCTCAAGTGCTAATTTAATGGCTAGAAGCTCTCGATCCCCGATGGAGTAGTTCCTCTCCGCCGGAGAGAAGGTCCTAGAAAAAAAACCACAAGTAACAGCATGCCCGGAAGAATTTTTTTGTAGAAGGACCGCTCCAGCTCCTACAGAGGAGGCATCAACCTCCAATAGGAAGGGTTTAGATGGGTCAGGTCTGGAGAGCACGGGAGCCGAAGAAAAGGCAGACTTGAGCCGTTTAAAGGCGTCTTCCGCTTGAGGAGGCCAAGACTTGGGATTGGCATTTTTTTTGGTTAAAGCCACGATAGGGGCCACAACGGTAGAAAAATGTGGAATAAATTGCCTGTAATAATTGGCGAACCCCAAAAAACGTTGGATAGCACGGAGTCCGGAGGGGCGTGGCCAATCTAAGACGGCAGAGAGTTTGTCTGGATCCATTTGTAGTCCCTGGCCAGAGACCAAGTATCCTAGGAAAGGAAGAGATTGGCATTCAAATAGACATTTCTCTATCTTGGCATAAAGTTGATTGTCACGAAGTCTCTGAAGAACCATACGGACATGCTGGCGGTGTTCTTCAAGATTGGCAGAAAAAATCAGGATATCGTCCAGATATACAACAACACAGGAGTATAAGAGATCACGAAAAATTTCATTAACAAAGTCTTGGAAGACGGCAGGGGCGTTGCACAGGCCAAAGGGCATGACCAGATACTCAAAGTGTCCATCTCTAGTGTTAAATGCCGTTTTCCATTCATCCCCCTCTCTGATGCGGATGAGATTATAAGCACCTCTTAAGTCCAGTTTAGTAAAGATGTGGGCACCTTGGAGGCGATCAAAGAGTTCAGAGATGAGGGGTAGGGGGTAGCGGTTCTTTACCGTGATTTTATTAAGACCGCGGTAGTCAATGCAAGGACGTAGAGAGCCATCTTTTTTGGACACAAAGAAAAATCCGGCTCCGGCAGGAGAGGAGGATTTACGGATAAAGCCTTTTTTTAAATTTTCCTGGATGTACTCCGACATAGCAAGAGTCTCTGGGGCGGACAGAGGATAGATTCTGCCCCGGGGTGGAGTAGTGCCCGGGAGGAGGTCAATAGGACAATCATAAGGCCTGTGAGGAGGTAGAGTCTCAGCTTGTTTTTTGCAAAAAACATCCGCAAAGTCCATATAGGCCTTAGGGAGACCGGTTACAGGGGGAACCACAGAGTCACGGCAAGGGGTACTGGGAACCGGCTTTAGGCAGTCCTTGAAACAAGAGGGCCCCCAACTCTTGATCTCCCCAGTGGACCAATCCAGGGTTGGGGAATGGAGTTGAAGCCAGGGTAGTCCAAGGAGGATTTCGGAAGTGCAATTGGGGAGGACCAAAAATTCAATCTTCTCGTGATGAGGTCCGATGCACATTAGAATGGGCTCCGTGCGGAAACGTATGGTACAGTCCAATCTTTCATTGTTTACACAATTGATGTAGAGGGGTCTGGCGAGACTGGTCACTGGGATGTTGAACCTGTTGACGAGAGAGGCCAAAATAAAATTTCCTGCAGATCCGGAATCCAAGAAGGCCATAGTAGAGAAGGATAAGGCAGAGGCAGATATCCGCACAGGCACAGTAAGACGTGGAGAAGCAGAGTAGACATCAAGGACTGTCTCACCTTTGTGCGGAGTCAGCGTACGTCTTTCCAGGCGGGGAGGACGGATAGGACAATCCTTCAGGAAGTGTTCGGTACTGGCACAGTACAGGCAGAGATTCTCCATGCGGCGTCGTGTCCTCTCTTGAGGTGTCAGGCGAGACCGGTCGACCTGCATAGCCTCCACGGCGGGAGGCACAGGAACGGATTGCAGGGGACCAGAGGAGAGAGGAGCCGGGGAGAAAAAACGCCTTGTGCGAACAAAGTCCATATCCTGGCGGAGCTCCTGACGCCTTTCGGAAAAACGCATGTCAATGCGAGTGGCAAGATGGATGAGTTCATGTAGGTTAGCAGGGATTTCTCGTGCGGCCAGAACATCTTTAATGTTGCTGGATAGGCCTTTTTTAAAGGTCGCGCAGAGGGCCTCATTATTCCAGGATAATTCTGAAGCAAGAGTACGGAATTGTACGGCGTACTCGCCAACAGAAGAATTACCCTGGACCAGGTTCAACAGGGCAGTCTCAGCAGAAGAGGCTCGGGCAGGTTCCTCAAAGACACTTCGAATTTCCGAGAAGAAGGAGTGTATAGAGGCAGTGACGGGATCATTGCGGTCCCAGAGCGGTGTGGCCCATGACAGAGCTTTTCCAGACAGAAGGCTGACTACGAAAGCCACCTTAGACCTTTCAGTAGGAAACTGGTCCGACATCATCTCCAAGTGCAGGGAACATTGGGAAAGAAAGCCACGGCAGAATTTAGAGTCCCCATCAAATTTATCCGGCAAGGATAGTCGTAGACCAGAAGCGGCCACTCGCTGCGGAGGAGGTGCAGGAGCTGGCGGAGGAGATGATTGCTGAAGCTGTGGTAGTAGCTGCTGTAGCATCACGGTCAGTTGAGACAGCTGTTGGCCTTGTTGCGCTATCTGTTGTGACTGCTGGGCGACCACCGTGGTGAGGTCGGCGACAACTGGCAGAGGAACTTCAGCGGGATCCATGGCCGGATCTACTGTCACGATGCCGGCTGGCAGGTAGTGGATCCTCTGTGCCAGAGAGGGATTGGCGTGGACCGTGCTAGTGGATCGGTTCTAAGTCACTACTGGTTTTCACCAGAGCCCGCCGCAAAGCGGGATGGTCTTGCTGCGGCGGTAGTGACCAGGTCGTATCCACTAGCAACGGCTCAACCTCTCTGACTGCTGAAGATAGGCGCGGTACAAGGGAGTAGACAGAAGCAAGGTCGGACGTAGCAGAAGGTCGGGGCAGGCAGCAAGGATCGTAGTCGGGGGCAACGGCAGGAGGTCTGGAACACAGGCTAGGAACACACAAGGAAACGCTTTCACTGGCACAATGGCAACAAGATCCGGCGAGGGAGTGAAGGGGAAGTGAAGTATAAATAGGGAGTGCACAGGTGAACACACTAATTGGAACCACTGCGCCAATCAGCGGCGCAGTGGCCCTTTAAATCGCAGAGACCCGGCGCGCGCGCGCCCTAGGGAGCGGGGCCGCGCGCGCCGGGACAGGACAGACGGAGAGCGAGTCAGGTACGGGAGCCGGGGTGCGCATCGCGAGCGGGCGCTACCCGCATCGCGAATCGCATCCCGGCTGGAGACGGTATCGCAGCGCACCGGGTCAGTGGAGCTGCCCGGAGCGCTGCGGTAGCGAGAGAGAAGCGAGCGCTCCGGGGAGGAGCGGGGACCCGGAGCGCTCGGCGTAACAGCACCTCTTAGGGGCAAATAGAACTGACAGATTCACTTTAAAGAGTTGATTCCAGTGACCAGCTTCCCCACCCCAAAAATGACTTTTATTATAGATCCATTACAATATGCAAAAAAAAGTAAAAATTAAATAAAATGTGGGGATAAAAAGAGAAAAAAAATTAACAAAACACTGTTGCATACTTGTATGGATCTATAATAAAAGTTATTTCTTATAGGAAGCTTGTGACTGGAATAAATCCTCTATTTTTCGATGCTTACAGAGGAACCGGCTCGATTAGTTTCATGTTGTCTGTGCTCTCCTGGCAAGAATGCAGGACCTGAGTCCACTCAAAGCCAGATTGGTGGTGGTGAGCTTATTTTTTTTTCTCTTTAAAGTACCTTATTTTAGAGTGCCATGCTTTTATGGCATTGTAGAATCAAGGTTGCATGGGAGATTATGGAGGGGAGGTTTGGTTGTCCGGCTGTCCAGGCAGTTTTCCCCTGCAACTAGGACTTCTAGGCAGCTCCAGTTACTGTATATGGACTGGTAATAAAAAAAAGAAATGAAAAAAAAAAAAAGAAAACTCAAGTGAAAGTAAAATTTAAAAAAATCATTACAAAATATAAAAAAATAAACGTTCACCAATCATATACTAAGACCAGCCCCCCGCCACAGTTACCCTTACCGACAGTCTCGTATATGAAAATACCTATACAATTTTTATTTCCCCTCATTAAAAAAACTTTTTATGTGAAAAAAAAATTATTATTGTATTCTTACTGTTTCACACAATAAAAGGCCAATCTTACTAAAAAAAGAAATAACTCACTCAGCAAAAATGTTATTGTTTGCACTGTGTCCTGTGAGTGGAAAAGGCTTGGGCTTATTACGAGTGGTTGGTTTTGTAGACTCGGCTCTTTCCTGATCTATATGTTAATTTATTTAATCAGTAGAATTGCCTGTGAGGGACTTTCAAAGAAAAGATTTTATGGCTGGGATCCATCTTTAATGTGAATTATTAAATTATTCATTGTAAGCTGCTAACACAAATGTTCCTGTTTTGCTCTTTTAACTCTTTATCTACAAGAGAGACCAGTTGAACATGATCTTCATAGTAAGAAATAAATGATCACTGGGTCTTTGTAACAGATAACACGATGTGGAAATCCTAGAAAGGCATTTATTGACAAAAGATACATGAGTGGTAATGCTCTTCAACCAGTCAGAGGTCAACCTTTAATATTGAGATTGTTTTCTGTCATTTCTGATTGGTTACCATAAAATTACCCTCATAGTAAAGATTAGGCCTATTAGATTGAATTAGACAGAATTAAAATGTATTGTTTGCTGAGGTAAAGGATCGCTGTAACTGTGCATACATACTAATATGTGGAAGAGGCACATTAGAACTTGTGTTGAAACCCTCATGATTGCATAATGTCAAAACGTGGCTTCTTTCTAACTGCCACTTTGTTGTGTTTACACTTTACCTATGTTAGTTTGTAGTAGAAAAAAAATGATACATCTTGCTAGTTTTTGTGCAAACTGTATGTTTTTTATTGTGTGAATTGGCTGAGGTTTTTGGTGTGGGTAACTAACATGCTGCTGGAGAATTCCAGCCTTGTGCACTATACTGCTCTTAGGAAATATTAGAAGCTAATATCAAGAGTCTTGTTAGGAAGGAGTCTATTAATAGGTATGTGGACATGTTACCATTAGTGGCCAAATTACTATGTTGCATAAAACTGGCAGAAAGAGACACTGATTGTGCATTCTAGGAGCTTTGGTCACAGGACCCTGTTTGGGTAATATTAATAATTTATTTATATAGCTCCTACAGATTCCGCAGCGCTTACAATTATGGGGTACAAACAAAGACAAGTATCAGACATAATATTACACATTAACTATTCAAACAAGAGGTGTGGGGATATATTGAGGATATGTTGGGGATATGTTGGGGATATGTTGGGGATATGTTGGGGATATATTGAGGATATGTTGGGTATATGTTGGGGATATGTTGGGGATATATTGAGGATATGTTGGGGATATGTTGGGGATATGTTGGGGATATGTTGGGGACATGTTGAGGATATGTTGGGGACATATTGGGGATATGTTGGGGATATGTTGGGGATATGTTGAGGATATGTTGGGGATATGTTGGGGATATGTTGGGGATATGTTGGGGATATGTTGAGGCCAATTAGAGAATGTTATAGGCCTGCCTGAAGAGATGTGTTTTCAGGCCACGTTTGAAACTATGGATGTTGTTGTTCAGTCTGAGGAATTGAGGGATAGCATTCCAGAGAACCGGTGCAGCACGAGTGAAGTCTTGGAGACGGGAGTGAGAAGTTCGGATTATAGAAGATGTTAGTGTGAGATCATTAGCAGATCGGAGAGAACGTGTAGGATGGTAGACAGAGATGTGAGAGGAGATGTAGGGAGGTGCAGCATTGTGGAGGGCTTTGTGTGTGAGACTGAGGATTTTGTACTGTATTCTGGACTGAATTGGTAACCAGTGTAGTGACTGGCACAGGGAGGAGGCATCGGTGTAGCAGCTGGAGAGGAAGATGAGTCTGGCTGCGGCATTAACCCCTTAAGGACTGAGCCCTTTTTCACCTTAAGGACTCGGCCATTTTTTGCAAATCTGACCACTGTCACTTTAAACATTAATAACTCTGGAATGCTTTTAGTTATCATTCTGATTCTGAGATAGTTTTTTCGTGACATATTCTACTTTAACATAGTGGTAACATTTTGTGGTAACTTGCATCCTTTCTTGGTGAAAAATCCCAAAATTTGATGAAAAATGTGAAAATTTTGCATTTTTCTAACTTTGAAGCTCTCTGCTTTGGATATTCCAAATAATTTTTTTTTATCCACATATACAATATGTTTACTTTATGTTTGCATCATAAAATTGATGAGTTTTTACTTTTGGAAGACACCAGAGGGCTTCAAAGTTCAGCAGCAATTTTCCAATTTTTCACAAAATTTTGAAACTCGCTTTTTTTCAGGGACCAGTTCAGGTTTGAAGTGGATTTGAAGGGTCTTCATATTAGAAATACCCCATAAATTACCCCATTATAAAAACTGCACCCCCCAAAGTATTCAAAATGACATTCAGTAAGCGTTTTAACCCTTTAGGGGTTTCACAGGAATAGCAGCAAAGTGAAGGAGAAAATTCACAATCTTCATTTTTTACACTCGCATGTTCTTGTAGACACAATTTTTGAATTTTTGCAAAGGGTAAAAAGGAGAAAATTTTTACTTGTATTTGAAACCCAATTTCTCTCGAGTAAGGACATACCTCATATGTCTATGTTAATTGTTCGGCGGGCGCAGTAGAGGGCTCAGAAGGGAAGGAGCGACAAATGGTTTTTGGGGGGCATGTCACTTTTAGGAAGCCCCTATGGTGCCAGAACAGCAAAAAAACGCCACATGGCATACCATTTTGGAAACTACACCCCTCGGGGAACATAACAAGGGGTAAAGTGAACCTTAATACCCCACAGGTGATTTGCGACTTTCGCATATGTAAAAAAAAATTTTTTGACCTAAAATGCTTGGTTTCCCAAAAGCTTTAAATTTAAAAAAAAGGGTAATAGCAGAAAATACCCCCCCAAAATTTGAAGCCCAATTTCTCCCGATTCAGAAAACACCCTATATGGGGGTGAAAAGTGCTCTGCTGGCGCACTACAGGTCTCAGAAGAGAAGGAGTCACATTTGGCTTTTTTGAAGGAAATTTTGCTCTGGGGGCATGCCGCATTTAGGAAGCCCCTATGGTGCCAGGACAGCAAAAAAAAAAACACATGGCATACCATTTTGGAAATTAGACCCCTCGGGGAACGTAACAAGGGGTAAAGTGAACCTTAATACCCTACAGGTGTTTCACGACTTTTGCATATGTAAAAAAAAAAAAAAATGTTACCTAAAATGCTTGGTTTCCCAAAAAATTTACATTTTTACAAAGGGTTAAAGCAGAAAATACCCCCCACAATTTGAAGCCCAATTTCTCCCGATTCAGAAAACACCCCATATGGGGGTGAAAAGTGCTCTGCTGTCACACTACAGGTCTCAGAAGAGAAGGAGTCACATTTGGCTTTTTGAAAGCAAATTTTGCTCTGGGGGCATGCCGCATTTAGGAAGCCCCTATGGTGCCAGGACAGCAAAAAAAAAAAAAAACACATGGCATACTATTTTGGAAACTAGACCCCTCGGGGAACATAACAAGGGGTTAAGTGAACCTTAATACCCCACAGGCGTTTCACGACTATTGCATATGTAAAAAAATAAAAATATTTTTTTACCTAAAATGCTTCTTTTCCCAAAAATTTTTCATTTTTAAAAAGGGTAAAAGCAGAAAATACCCCCCAAAATTTGTAACACAATTTCTCCCGAGTACGGCGATACCCCATATGTGACCCTAAACTGTTGCCTTGAAATACGACAGGGCTCCAAAGTGAGAGCGCCATGCGCATTTGAGGCCTAAATTAGGGATTGCATAGGGGTGGACATAGGGGAATCCTACGCCAGTGATTCCCAAACAGGGTGCCTGCAGCTGTTGTAAAACTCCCAGCATGCCTGGACAGTCAGTGGCTATTTGGCGTCTGGCAACCAGACGTTTTTCATTTTTATTGGGGAGGGGGGCTGTGTAGGGGTATGTGTATATGTAGTGTTTTTTACTTTTTATTTATTGTTTGGTAGTGTAGTGTAGTGTTTTTAGGGTACAGTCACACGGGCGGGGGTTCACAGTAGTTTCTCGCTGGCAGTTTGAGCTGCGGCAGAAAATTTGCCGCAGCTCAAACTTTCAGCCCGATACTTACTGTAAACCTCTGCCCATGTGAGTGTACCCTGTAAATTCACATGGGGGGGGGGGGGGCGGGGACATCCAGCTGTTGCAAAACTACAACTCGCAGCATGCGCTGACAGACTGTACAAGCTGAGAGTTTTATTTTTGCAACAGCTGTAGGCACACTGGTTATGTATCACTGAGTTTGTGACCTTACTCAGTGTTTCAAAACCAGTGTGCATCCAGCTGTTGCAAAGCTACAACTCCCAGCATGTACGGTGCATGGTGTAAAGTGACTGCTGGGAGTTGTAGTTTGCAACAGCTGGAGGCACACCGGTCGTGAAACACTGAGTTAGGTAAAAAAACTGAGTTTCACAACCAGTGTGCCTTCAGCTGTTGCAAAACTACAACTCTCAGCAGTCACCGACAGCCAATGGGCATGCTGGGAGTTGTAGTTATGCAACCAGCAGATTCACCACTACAACTCTCAGCATGCACTTTAGCTGTTTGTGCAAGCTGGGAGTTGTAGTTATACAACAGCTGAAGGTACACTTTTCCATAGAAAAAATGTGCCTCCAGCTGTTGCAAATCCATAAGTCCCAGCATGCCCATAAGGGAATGCTGGGAGTTGTGGTGGTCTGCCTCCTGCTGTTGCATAACTACAGCTCCCAGCATGCCCTTTTTGCATGCTGGGAGCTGTTGCTAAGCAACAGCAGGAGGCTGTCACTCACCTTCTGCTGCTGCTCCGTCGCAGGACAGTCCCTCGCCGCCGCCATCGCTCCTGGGGCCCCGATCCCAACATGGACGCCGGGGATTGGGGTCCCCAGCACCCGGGGTGCACGTCCCGCACCCGCTCACGTCCTCCGCAACAGGGGCGGAGCAGGTGCGGGAGTGACACCCGCAGCAGGCGCCCTGATTGGTCGGCCGGTAATCCGGCCGACGAATCAGGGCGATCGTGAGGTGGCACCAGTGCCACCTCACCCCTGCAGGCTCTGGCTGTCTCTGATGGCCCAGATCAGCCAGTAATTCCGGGTCACCGGGTCACTGGAGACCAGATTGACCCGGAATCGCCGCAGATCGCTGGACTGAATTGTCCAGCGATCTGCGGCCATCGCCGACATGGGGGGGCATAATGACCCCCCTGGGCGATATGCCGGGATGCCTGCTGAACGATTTCAGCAGGCATCCAGCTCCGGTCCCCAACCGGCTAGCGGTGGGGACCGGAATTCCCACGGGCGTATGGATACGCCCTGCGTCCTTAAGGACTTGGAATGCAGGGCGTATCCATACGCCCTGCGTCCTTAAGAGGTTAAGGATGGACTGTAGAGGAGAGAGTTTGGAGAAAGGAAGGCCTATTAGTAAAAAGTTACAGTAGTTAAGGCGGGAGTGAATCAAAGCAATAATGAGAGTTTTAGCAGTTTCAGTAGTGAGAAACGGGCGGATTCTGGAAATGTTTTTGAGATGCAGGTGACAAGAACGTGAAAGGGACTGAATATGGGGAGTAAAAGACAGATCAGATTCAAGTATAACTCCAAGACAGCGAGCCTGCTGCTTGGGAGTTATGGTAGTCCCACATACCGAGATGGAAACGTCAGGGTTAGGTACAGTATCAGTTGATGGAGAAAAAACAAGAAGTTCTGTTTTCGAAAGATTTAGTTTCAGATATAAAGAGGACATGATGTCTGAGACATCAGAGAGACAATCACTGGTATTCTGTAGGAGTGCAGGGGTGATGTTGGTGGAAGAGGTATAGAGTTGGGTGTCATCAGCATAGAGGTGGTACTGGAAACCAAATCTACTGATTGTTTTTCCAATGGGGGATGTGTAGAGTGAAAAGAGTAGAGGACCCAGGACCGATCCCTGGGGAACCCCGACAGCAAGGGGAAGAGGAGAAGAAGTAGAGCAAGAAATCGTGACGCTAAAGGAGCGGCCAGAGAGATAGGAGGAAAACCAGGCGAGATCAAAGTCCTTGAGACCGATGGAGCGGAGACTACTGAGGAGGAGTTGGTGATCCACAGTGTCAAAAGCCGCAGAGAGGTCCAAGAGTATCAGTAAAGAGAAATTGCCATTTGATTTGGCCGTCAGAAGATCGTCAGTGACTTTGGTTAAGGCCGTTTCTGTGGAGTGAAGGGAGCGGAAACCAGACTGTAAGGGGTCAAGGAGAGAGTTCTCGGAGAGATAGCGGATAAGGCGGGAGTAGACCATGCTTTCCAGGAGTTTTGAGATAAAGGGGAGATTTGAGACGGGTCGATAGTTGGCTGCACAGGACGGGTCCAGAGATGTTTTTTTCAATAGTGGGGTGTTTGAAGGAGGAGGGAAAGACCCCAGAAGAGAGGGAGAGGTTAAAGATTTTAGTTAGGTGACAGCTGATAACAGGAGAGGGAGACTGGATGAGGTGTGAAGGCATGGGGTCACTAGAGCAGGTAGTGGGGCGGGCGGAGGAGAGGAGCCTGGAAACCTCATCCTCCATTACAGGCTCAAAAACTGAGAGTGATGAAGAGGAGACGTGGCTGGGAATTGGATCAGAACTTTTAGGGAACTGGAAGAGGATTTCATCACGAATGTCATCGATTTTAGTTTTGAAGTATTTGGCCAGGTCTTCAGCACAGAGATCAGTGATTGGGGTCTGTACTTTAGGCCGAAGGAGAGAGTTGAACGTGTCAAAAAGGCGTTTTGGGTTCTTAGACAGAGAGGAGATGAGGGAGGTAAAATATGTTTGTTTGGTGAGATGAAGAGCGGAGTAATAGGATTTAAGCATGCATTTACAGTGCAGATAGTCTGAAGAAGTCTTAGTTTTCCTCCACAGACGTTCAGCACACCTAGAGCATCGCCTGAGAAAGCGGGTTGTTTGCGTGTGCCAGGGTTGCTGCCGTCTGTGTCGGGAGGTTCGTGTTTTAGGGGTTGCCATTTGATCCAGGGTAGACTTGTGGGTGTCATGGTAATGTTTGGCTGCTAGATTAGGGCAGGAGAGAGAAGAGATTGGTGATAGTGAAGATTGTAGAATGTCTATAAATTGACTAGTGTTTATGGCACAAGGTTGGAGTGTCTGGAAGAGGATAGGAGTTACTGATAGAGAAAGAGAGAAGGTTGTGGTCAGAGAGCTCAAAAGGAGAATTAGTGAATTTTGAGACAGAGCAAAGTCTAGAGAAGATCAAGTCCAGTGTATTCCCATCCTTGTGTGTGGGAGAGTCAGTAAGCTGTGAAAGGGCATAGGAGGAGGTTAGAGATAGAAGCCGAGAGGCAGAAGAGGAGATTGGGGTATCGATGGGGATATTAAAATCACCCATGATGAGTGTAGGTGTTTCAGAGGAAAGAAAGTGAGGGAGCCAGGTGGCAAAATGATCCAGGAACATTTGGGAAGAACCAGGAGGACAATAGATGACCGCCACTCTGAGAGACAATGGGCGGAAGAGCCTGAGGGTGTGGACCTCAAAAGAGGGAAATGTGAGTGAGGGTAGTGGGGGGATGACTTGAAAAGTGCATTGTGGTGCTAGAAGCACCCCAACTCCTCCACCATGCCTGGTGTCAGATCTGGGGGTATGGGAAAAGTGAAGGTCCCATAAGATAAAGCAGCGAGAGAAGCAGTGTCAGAAGGTTGTATCCATGTTTCTGTGAGAGCCAGCAGATTAAGAGAATTAGTGAGAAATAAGTCATGGATTTGGGTGAGCTTATTGCACACAGATCGAGAGTTTAGGAGAGCGCAGTTAAAGTTTGTAGTGGTTCCGCAAGAGGCAGGTAGTGTAGAGCAAGTATTAGTGAAAGGTGGGCCAGGTATAGCGGCAATGTCCCCAGCAGCTAAAAGCAGAAGAAAGAAGAGGGAGAGCAGATGGCTGGGTGAAGTGATGGAGCGACTTCTGTGCTGTACCATGGAATGAGGGGACTTTGGGTGGTTTATGATGGTGAGCAGTGCATGCGAGCAATACATAGGTGAGGGAAGGAGGCATGGACAGATGTATATAGAGTCCAACGGAGAAATTGGTGGGGGATAGAAGAGAAAATGTATCACAATGATGTAAATAATAAGTGTGTGCATGTTTGGTATTTTATTTTATTTTTTCTGAAAAAGAGTGACTTATTTTTGTAGTTATAATGTTGAGTTAGTTCCCTTTTGTTCCCTTCTGGTTCAATTCTTGATATCACACTTAAGAATCACTTTAGATGGCAGTTTAGATGGCTACAGACCTATTGGTTTAAATATATAGTACTAGGCTGAGCCAGCAAATTGCCAGAGGATTGCAATCAGGTGTGAAAAGGGGTGGGGGAGCAATAGCATTTGGAGAATAAAGTTAAGAAAAAATAAACAGTTTGGGATCACTCAGGGGAAATGAGTTGTGATCAAACAAAATAGAAACACATACCAAATAACAGTACTAAGTATACATGACAATGCAATGATGGGGGTAGTTGTTCAAGAGATGAATGATGACATAAGAAATAACAGTACTAAGTATACATGACAATGCAATGATGGGGGTAGTTGTTCAAGAGATGAATGATGACATACCAAATAACAGTACTAAGTATACATGACAATGCAATGATGGGGGTAGTTGTTCAAGAGATAAATGATGAGATACCAAATAACAGTACTAAGTATACATGGCAATGCAATGATGGGGGTAGTTGTTCAACAGATGAATGATGACATACCTGTTTGTTGGGCAGGAAGTTCTGTAGTTCAGAGGGTTTTCTTTTACTGTTGTCCACAGTTCTTTTACTGAGTGCTGTGGTTGCAAGAGTTACCAGAGTCTGAGTTTGGTAACCTGTTGTCATTTTACCATCACAAAAAACCCCAACTCAGGGGAAGGTAGGGATTCCAAATCCAAATAATATACAAAAACCCGGGGCACTAAATCCCCTTCTTAAACCTACCCTATAAAACTTGACTTTAATTTATTAATATTAAAATATTTGATGTGTTTAAAATGATTTGTTGTACACTGTGCTTATTTAGATTTTGTATTATTGATCAGGATCATGCCCATTTTTATATAATGTTTATCACAATTGAGTCTGCAGCACTCAATGTACTCTTATAGCTCAGGGTCAGCAACCTTAAAAACCAAAAATTGCCCCCCTCTACATGTTTCGGTACGCCAGTACCGTCCTCAGGAGGAACATGAGGCAAACATCCTCCAAAAAGGCGGCTAGTGGTATTTATAACCATTGGTTACCTGATCATCAGTCTGCGCCTACCACATCTGGCCTATAGTGTAAGGTCATGTATTAGCCAGTCATAAGATCCAATTGTAACCAATCATTTGTCCTCTATCATAAACACAAAATGCCCCCATCTGTAACTTACCAATCAGCAGACACTGTTTATGTCTGCCATACAGATGATATCATCAGGTCGCGGCCATTCGTCATCAGAGAGGCGCTGTCGGAGCCTCCTCGTCAGTGCCGCACAAGCGCGCAAACTTATTTGTTAGACCGCAAGTCGCTGATCTTTGTGTATGCACTAATGTTCTATCTCGCGCAGTCGCACCGGCTTCTAAACCCTTGTAATGTTCTGATTACTTGCGCTCATATCAAGTCGCTGATAATACCGGGCAGTACTTAATATGAGCGCAGTGGATGAATACCATCTATATGACAGTTTCAAACATATGTAGGGCAAACCAAACCAAAATAAATAATGTCAAATGTATATTTTATCCTTGCAATCGCTTCACACAACGCTGTCACAGTTAATTTCTATGCAAGATTCCAATGATGCTAATAAGAACCAAAAGAATTGTCCACATCATGCTCACTCTATATCTAATATAGTTATTATCAAAGTGATATTCTTGCAATAATATACTGGCAATATCCCAATATGTACTGAAGTATAAGAACCCATATTATCAAAAGTAACCACATATATACACACTTTCACAATATCATGTCCTATCACAGGTCTCTATTGTTGCACATGACATGGCTGGACTTCTCTTACTAAACTTTAGACAAGGAGGAGTGCAGCATAAAATCAAGTTGGGTTTATTAGATGCAACGCACTTCGCTGCGCATGCGCAGCGAAACGCGTTGCATCTAATAAACCCAACTTGATTTTATGCTGCACTCCTCCTGGTTCCTTCATCCAGCGCTGACATCTCCTACTACACGGTCAAATTGCTTATCTACTGCCTCTTAGGAGGGCTGCGGATGAGGACACAAGCATCTACAGGCGCTTCCCATTGTTGTGTGTGTGCACACAACCAACTCTGGTAAGCGGCGTGGGATAGATCGTTTCCCTTTCCCTATGGGCCTGACCTGCTGATCCTGCACATGGAGCGCCTTCTGCTTTCCTTTTAGATCATAAACTTTAGACAAGGAAGAATATCATCAATACCGCATTTCCAACAGCAATTGACAAAAATAATATTAAAATAACTATAACACCACCCTAACTGGAGCCTCCAGTTAGTAACTTCTGTCACCTTATAAATCCTATAGTGATGTATAGCAAAACCAAATCACAGAAAAGCTGAGAATGAAAAGCTCTCATTAAAGCCAGAGGGAGCCATGCATTTTAACCTATGTATCCATCTTGCCTCTTCCTTGACAAGGGTAGAATCAATATTCCCATGTCTAGGACCCGTGTGTAGCTGGCATAAACCTAGAAACTGTAAATCTTTCAGATTCCCACCATGTCTTAAAGGAACATGACGGGATAGAGACGTATCTTTCTGAGTACGAATAATGCTCAGGTGCTGAGATATTCTGCGTCTCAGCTCCTGTGTGGTTTTACCCACATAAATACTTGGGCAGGTACATATGGCTATATAAATCACGTTTTTACTGCTGCAGTTAATGAACTGTCGTATGTCCGTCAATCAATGGGATTGGTGAAGGTTTTAGATTTTTTTTATATAATTGCAAAAAGAACAGTGCCCACATGGAAAGGAGCCTATCGTTCTATTGCTTAACCAAGAGCCAGTTTTTTGAGGAGTATTTAGATGACTATTGGTCTTTCAAGTTGGGCCTCTCCTAAATGCCACACTAGGTTTTTTTTTTACCAATCAGTCGAGCTAAGTCCGTATCAGATGTTAGGAAATGCCAATTTTTTCTCAAAATAGCCATTATTTTATTCGTATAGCCATCATATGTACCTATACAGCGGATCTTTTCAATCTGGTCCTGATCACAAGCACTTTCCAATAAAGTATGTCTATCATTCACCTTAGCTCTATGGAAAGCCCGTTTTATATATCTTCTGGGATAACCCCGTTGTCGAAATCTCTGAAAAATGTCGCCACTCTCTCTCAAAGACTGAGTCGTCCGAACAATTACGCCGAGCTCGCAAATACTGGCCAATTGGAATACTACGCTTTAATGATTCCGGATGCCAAGTTCGCCAATAAAGTAAGGTCTGTATCTTAAAAAAAGAGTCTGTATCTTAAAAAAATCATCAATGTAAATGTGAAGATCTAAAAAAATTTGTGGACTCTGCTCAAAAAACTGGCTCTTGGTTAACGCCTTAAGGACCAAGGACGTACCGGTACGTCCTTGGTCCTGCTCCCGTGATATAATGCGGGGTTACACGGTAACCCCGCATCATATCACGGCGGGCCCGGCGTCATAGTGAAGCTGGGACCCGCTGCTAATAGCGCGCAGGGCCAATCGCGGCGCCGCGCGCTATTAACCCTTTAGCCGTGCACTCAGAGCTGAGCCACGCGGCTAAAAGTGAAAGTAAAAACTGCCGGTTAGCTCAGTGGGCTGTTCGGGATAGCGGCGGTGAAATCGCGGCATCCCGAACAGCTTACAGGACACCTGGAGGACCCCTACCTGCCTCCTCGCTGTCCGATCGCCAAATGACTGCTCAGTGCCTGAGATCCAGGCATGAGCAGTCATGCGGCAGAATCATCGATCACTGGTTTCCTATGAGAAACCAGTGATCAATGATGAAGATCAGTGTGTGCAGTGTTATAGGTCCCTATGGGACCTATAACACTGCAAAAAAAAGTGGAAAAAAAAAGTGAATAAAGATCATTTAACTCCTCCCCTATTAAAAGTTTGAATGACCCCCCTTTTCCCATAAAAAAACTGTCACGATGCCGGCTGGCAGGTAGTGGATCCTCTGTGCCAGAGAGGGATTGGCGTGGACCGTGCTAGTGGACCGGTTCTAAGCCACTACTGGTATTCACCAGAGCCCGCCGCAAAGCGGGATGGTCTTGCTGCGGCGGTAGTGACCAGGTCGTATCCACTAGCAACGGCTCACCTCTCTGGCTGCTGAAGATAGGCGCGGTACAAGGGAGTAGGCAGAAGCAAGGTCGGACGTAGCAGAAGGTCGGGGCAGGCAGCTAGGATCGTAGTCAGGGGCAACGGCAGAAGGTCTGGACACACTGGCAAGGAACACACAAGGAACGCTTTCACTGGCACTAAGGCAACAAGATCCGGCAAGGGAGTGCAAGGGAGGAGACTAGATATAACCAGGGAACAGGTGGGAACCAATTAAGCTAATTGGGCCAGGCACCAATCATTGCTGCACTGGCCCTTTAAGTCTCAGGGAGCTGGCGCGCGCGCGCCCTAGAGAGCGGAGCCGCGCGCGCCAGCACATGACCGCAGGAGACGGGAACGGGTAAGTGACCTGGGATGCGATTCGCGAGCGGGCGCGTCCCGCTGTGCGAATCGCATCCCCAACGGCCATGGCAGAGCAGCGCTCCCGGTCAGCGCTGACCGGGGAGCTGCAGGGAGAAAGACGCCGTGAGCGCTCCGGGGAGGAGCGGGGACCCGGAGCGCTAGGCGTAACAGTACCCCCCCCCTTAGGTCTCCCCTTCTCTTTATCGGGTAACTGCCTCCCCTGGGATGAGGACACCGGGAAAGGATGGAGGGATTCCTCAACGGCAGGCAGAACCGCAGGAGTAGGAATGGGGAGAGAGGGCAGAGGGCGAGACCTGGCACGGGGCAGTGTGACACCAGGACGAGGGCCATGAGGGGACACAGAAGCTTGCCTGATGGAACTGGGAGGGGGGGAGGGGCATTTCCTGTGGCAGGCAGAGTCCTTAATGACCTTAGGGGGACCGGATACAGGAGGAACCACAGAGTTACGGCAAGGGTTACTGGGAACCGGTTTTAGACAGTTCTTGGCACAAGAGGACCCCCAACTCTTGATCTCCCCAGTGGACCAATCCAGGGTTGGGGAATGAAGTTGAAGCCAGGGAAGTCCAAGGAGAATTTCCGAGGTGCAATTGGGGAGGACCAAAAGTTCAATCCTCTCGTGATGAGATCCGATGCTCATAAGAAGGGGCTCCGTGCGGAAACGTATGGTACAGTCCAACCTGGCTCCGTTGACCGCGGAAATGTGGAGCGGTTTGGCGAGACGGGTCACCGGGATGCTGAATTTATTAACAAAGGACTCCACAATAAAATTCCCGGAGGCACCAGAGTCCAAGCAGGCCACGGCTGAGAGGGAGGAGTTGGCTGTAGGAGAAATCCGCACGGGCACCGTGAGACGTGGAGAAGAAGACTTAGAACCAAGAGATGCCACACCCACGTGAGCTGGGTGCGTGCGTGCGTTTCCCAGGCGTGGAGGACGGATAGGGCAATCCACCAAGAAATGCTCGGTACTGGCACAGTACAGACAGAGATTTTCTTCTCTACGGCGATTCCTCTCTTCCTGGGTCAGGCGAGACCGATCCACTTGCATGGCCTCCTCGGCGGGAGGCCCAGGCATAGACTGCAAAGGATGCTGTGGGAGAGGTGCCCAGAGATCTAAGTCTTTTTCCTGGCGGAGCTCTTGGTGTCGCTCAGAAAAACGCATGTCAATGCGGGTAGCTAGATGGATGAGTTCTTGGAGGTTGGCAGGAATCTCTCGTGCGGCCAGCACATCCTTGATGCGACTGGATAGGCCTTTTTTAAAGGTCGCGCAGAGAGCCTCATTATTCCAGGATAGTTCAGAAGCAAAAGTACGGAATTGTATGGCGTACTCGCCAACGGAAGAATTACCCTGGACCAGGTTCAGCAAGGCAGTCTCAGCAGAAGAGGCTCGGGCAGGTTCCTCAAAGACACTTCGGACTTCAGCAAAGAAGGACTGGACTGTGGCTGTGGCAGGATCATTGCGGTCCCAGAGCGGTGTGGCCCAAGACAAGGCCTTTCCTGAAAG
Organism: Hyla sarda; assembly: GCF_029499605.1. NCBI lineage: Eukaryota > Metazoa > Chordata > Amphibia > Anura > Hylidae > Hyla > Hyla sarda. The sequence goes on from NC_079194.1 coordinate 241,254,330, forward strand.
AAGGCTCACTACGAACGCCACCTTAGACCGTTCTGTAGGAAACAAGTCTGACAACATCTCCATATGCAGGGAACACTGAGACAAAAATCCACGGCAGAGTCTGGAGTCCCCATCAAATTTGTCCGGCAGGGACAAGCGGAGGTTAGGAGCGGCCACTCGCTGCGGAGGAGGTGCAGGAGCTGGCGGAGGAGATGGTTGCTGCTGTAGCAGAGGCAGAATTTGCTGTAACATGGCGGTCAACTGCGACAGCTGCTGTCCTTGTTGGGCAATCTGCTGCGATTGCTGAGCGACCACCGTGGGAAGATCAGCGAGACTTGGCAGCGGCACCTCAGCGGGATCCATGGCCGGATCTACTGTCACGATTCGGCTTCCAGGTAGTGGATCCTCTGTGCCAGAGAGGGATTGGCGTGGACCGTGCTAGTGGACCGGTTCTAAGCCACTACTGGTTTTCACCAGAGCCCGCCGCAAAGCGGGATGGTCTTGCTGCGGCGGTAGTGACCAGGTCGTATCCACTAGCAACGGCTCACCTCTCTGGCTGCTGAAGATGGGCGCGGTACAAGGGAGTAGGCAGAAGCAAGGTCGGACGTAGCAGAAGGTCGGGGCAGGCAGCTAGGATCGTAGTCAGGGGCAACGGCAGAAGGTCTGGACACACTGGCAAGGAACACACAAGGAACGCTTTCACTGGCACTAAGGCAACAAGATCCGGCAAGGGAGTGCAAGGGAGGAGACTAGATATAACCAGGGAACAGGTGGGAACCAATTAAGCTAATTGGGCCAGGCACCAATCATTGGTGCACTGGCCCTTTAAGTCTCAGGGAGCTGGCGCGCGCGCGCCCTAGAGAGCGGAGCCGCGCGCGCCAGCACATGACCGCAGGAGACGGGAACGGGTAAGTGACCTGGGATGCGATTCGCGAGCGGGCGCGTCCCGCTGTGCGAATCGCATCCCCAACGGCCATGGCAGAGCAGCGCTCCCGGTCAGCGCTGACCGGGGAGCTGCAGGGAGAAAGACGCCGTGAGCGCTCCGGGGAGGAGCGGGGACCCGGAGCGCTAGGCGTAACAAAAACACAGTGTAAATAAAAATAAAAATAAACATATATGGTATCACCGTGTGCGGAAATGTCCGAATTATAAAAATATATCATTAATTAAACCGCTCGGTCAATGGCGTACGCGCAAAAAAATGCCAAAGTCCAAAATAGTGCATTTTTGGTCACTTTTTATATAATTTAAAAATGAATAAAAAGCGATCAATAAGTCGTATCAATGCAAAATGGTACCGTTAAAAACTTCAGATCACGGCACAAAAAATGAGCCCTCATACCGCCCCATACACGGAAAAATAAAAAAGTTATAGGGGTCAGAAGATGACAATTTTAAACGTATTAATTTTCCTGCATGTAGTTATGATTTTTTCCAGAAGTACAACAAAATCAAACCTATATAAGTAGGGTATCATTTTAATTGTATGGACCTACAGAATAAAGATAAGGTGTCATTTTTACCGAAAAATGTACTACGTAGAAACGGAAGCCCCCAAAATTTATAAAACTGCGTTTTTTTTCCGATTTTGTCGCACAATGATTTTTTTTTCCGTTTCACCGTAGAATTTTGGACAAAATGACTGACGTCATTACAAAGTAGAATTGGTGGCGCAAAAAATAAGCAATCATATGGATTTTTAGGTGCAAAATTGAAAGAGTTATGATTTTTTAAAGGCAAGGAGCAAAAAACGAAAATGCAAAAAACGAAAAACCCCCGGTCCTTAAGGTGTTAAGCAATAGAACTATAGGCTCCTTTCCATGTGGGCACTGTTCTTTTTGCCCTTATATTAAAAAATCTAAAACTTTCACCAATCCCATTGATTCACGGACATACGACATACGGCAGTTCATTAACTGCAGCAGTAAAAACGTGATTTGTATAGCCATATGTACCTGCCCAAGTATTTATGTGGGTAAAACCACACAGGAGCTGAGACGCAGAATATCTCAGCATCTGAGCACTATTCGTACTTGCGGTCTAACATACAGTCATGGCCGTAAATATTGGCACCCCTGAAATTTTTCAAGAAAATGAAGTATTTCTCACAGAAAAGGATTGCAGTAACACATGTTTTGCTTTACACATGTTTATTCCCTTTGCGTAGTATTGGAACTAAACCAAAAATGGAGGAAAAACAGCAAATTGGACATAATGTCACCAAACTCCAAATATGGGCTGGACAAAAGGTCCTCATGTGATAACCACTCCCCCTCCTTCACTCTCCTGAGTCACTGGTCTCGGGAGTGAGCATATGTAACCCTTTCCTTTCTGGTTTTATGCTATACACACACACACTGTGTGCTTACAGATTTTGCAAAACTAAAGCTCCCAGCATCCCAACTATCTGTAGACATTTAAATGAAACACAACACTATGGCAGGAGACCCAGGAGGACCCCACTGCTGACACAGAGACATAAAAAAGCAAGACTACATTTTGCCAAAATGAACTAGAGTAAGCCAAAATCCTTCTGGGAAAACGTCTTGTGGACAGATGAGACCAGATAGAGCCTTTTGGTAAAGCACATCATGCTACTGTTTACCGAAAATGGAATGAGGCCTACAAAGAAAAGAACACAGTACCTACAGTGAAATATGGTGGAGGTTCAATGATGTTTGGGGTTGTTTTGCTGCCTCTGGCACTGGGTGCCTTGATTGTGTGCAAGGCATCATGAAATCTGAGGATTACCAACAGATTTGGGGTCGCACTGTACAGCCCGGTGTCAGAAAGCTGGGTTTGCGTCCGAGATCCTGGGTCTTCCAGCAGGACAATGACCACAAACGTGTGTCAAAAGGCCCCCAGAAATGGATGGCAACAAAGCGCTGGAGAGTTCTGAAGTGGCAGCAATGAGTCCAGATCTAAATCCCATTGAACACCTGTGGAGAGATCTTAAAATTGCTGTTAGGAAAAGGCGCCTTCCAATAAGAGAGACCTGGAGCAGTTTACAAAGGAAGAGTGGTCCAACATTAAGGCTGAGAGGTGTAAGAAGCTTATTGATGGTTATAGGAAGCGACTGATTTCAGTTATTTTTTCCAAAGGGTGTGCAACGAAATAGTAAGTTAAGGGTGCCAGTAATTTTGTCCAGCCCATTTTTGGAGTTTGGTGACATTATGTCCAATTAGCTTTTTTTTCCTCCCTTTTTTGGTTTAGTTCCAATACATACAAATGGAATAAATGTGTATAGCAAAACATGTGTTACTGCAATCTTTTTCTGTGAGAAACTCTTAATTTTCTAGTAAAATTTCAGGGGTGCCATCATTTACGGCCATGACTGTATAAGTTTGCGCGCTTGCACGGCACTGACGAGAAGGCTGCGACGGCGCCTCTATGATGATGAATGGCCGCGACCTGATGATATCATCTGTATGGCAGACATAAACGGTGTCTCCTGATTGGTAAGTTACAGATGGGGGCGTTTTGTGTTTATGATAGAGGACAAATGAGTGGTTACAAATGGATCTTATGACTAGCTAATACATGACGTGTACCGAAACATGTAGAGGAGGGCAATCTTTGTTTTTTAAGGTTGCTGACACTGAGTTATAAGAGTACATTGAGACTCAATTGTGATAAACATTATATAGATATGGGCATGATCGTGATCGATAATACAAAATCTAAATAAGCAGTGTACAGCAAATAATTGAAACACATTTTTGTTGGTCACCAAATATTTTAATATTGATAAATAAAAGTCAAGTTTTATAGGGTAGGTTTAAGAAGCGGATTTAGTGCCCCAGGCATTGTGCCCTGTTCTCCTTTTTGCACACCAAACCCTTTCCAGTACCATAGAGATGTGTTCATATGGTTTGCTCAACTTGTTCTTAAGTGCCAAACCCAGTGTCCCAGTATTAAAAAATTATACTTTATTCACAATGTCTGTGCCCTAATCCCACTCAGCCAGTTTTGATTGACATCCCTGTGGACAGGGAAAGTAATCACAAGTCTATCCACCATGATGTCACTCAAGTCTGGCTGGGGAGCCTGAGCATGGTACCTTGTTGGCTTTCAGGGGCTTTCAAAGGGCGGAGCATCTATGGCCCATACATGCTCTTATGAGGACAACTGTTAAGTGCATAATGCTCAACAGAGTACTGTAGCCCTTTTATTACAATGATTGGTAAGGGTCTCAGCAATGGGACATGCGAAATGTTATGCAAAATAACAGTGGTCTTTGAAATTTTATCCTAACACCCAAAAATTTGACTTACCAGTTTTCTTGAAATGCTGGGAATAGGATGGTTAGCCTTATTCTTTTTTTGTTAATGACAAACAAAGGCCATAATATTTGTAGTAAACCTGTCGTCTGGTATATACGGTATATCACAGGTGCCACCAATGAGAATATTTATTGATACAGAGGGCTGGCAATGATGTGTCCTCTAGGTTGCCATCATCAGGAAGAAGAACTCAATATCTTCTTGTTGTAATATTGTAATGGAGTAACAGAGAGGTGGATAATGATTTCAAACACTTATGTAAACCCTTTAAGTGATCATGTGATTTCAGAATGAAAAAGTTGTCAAAAGGCAGCTTCATTACTCCAGTCATCTTGACCTCGGATCTCTGAGCTGTTTAATGTGTTATTACAACGTTGCTGGAAAGTTTGTGAACACCTTTGTATATTATACATACATCTAATGTAACATAGGATCGGATTAAAAAATTAAAGTCATAAAAGTAACTGTGTGTCAAAAATACCACACATATTACCGTATTTTTCGCCCTATAGGACTCACCGGCGTATAAGACGCACCCAATTTATAGGTGCAAAATCTAAAAAAATAAACATTTTGAACCCAATAGTGGTCTTCAACCTGCGGACCTCCAGATGTTGCAAAACTACAACTCCAAGCATGCCCGGACAGCCGTTGGCTGTCCGGGCATGCTGGGAGTTGTAGTTTTGCAACATCTTGAAGTCCGCAGATTGAAGACCACTGCATAGGAGGTAATACTCACGTGTCCCCGCCGCTCCGGACCCGTCACCGCTGCCCTGGATGTCGCTCCATCGCTGTCGCCGTGTCCACGTCACTCCGGAACGTCTCTGCTGCCGGCCGGGTATCCTCGCTCTCGTGATGACGAGGAAGGAGAGCGCTGGCCATACAGGGGATCCCTGAACGGAGAAGACACCGAGGAGGCAGGTAAGGTCCCTCCCGGTGTCCTGTAAGCACTAACCAGGCTATTCAATCGGGCTGTTCGGGACCGCCGTGGTGAAATAGCGGCGGTCCCGAACAGCCCGACTGAACAGCCAGGTTAGTGTCACTTTCCCTTCAGACGTGACGGTCAGCTTTGATCAACGCTCTGAAGGGTTAATACAGGGCATCACCGCGATCGGTGATGTCCTGTATTAGCCGCGGGTCCCGGCCGTTGATGGCCGCAGGGACCGCCACGATAGGGGTGTATTCGCCGTATAAGACGCACCGACTTTTTCCCCCCAGTTTTGGGGAAGAAAAAGTGCGTCTTATACGGCAAAAAATACGGTATATTATTATAAGAAATTGTATGAGATGAAAAAAATTATTGCTGTAAAAAAAAAAAACAACACCTTTCTGCTTGTCCATAAACTGTGTCTCATAGAGAAGATGATCAGAGAAAATTCCCCAGGGTGAGGGGAGTATGCACATGAATTTACCCCGAACCCGCTAATTTTGGCTAATGTGTATGGGGGTCTGCTGACCCTCCCCTGATGACAGATGTCGTGAAATATGTTGGGTGTTCACTGTATGGATAATATGTAGAAATTTTAGGCTTATGTCATATGCTTGATGTTTGTATATAGATCCACTTTGCTAATTGCCTAAATCTGTGTATGGGTACCTGTTTACCCATTCCATTGTCTTGTGTTAGTATTAAAAGGTGTGTATAGGCTGGCCTATAGGTGGGCAGGATGGTGTGGCCTGGTCCGATGGAGTGCATGGCCTTCACCCTGTATTGAATATGCTACAATTTATGCCTGCGATCAGGTGTAAATTGTATTAAAAATCTATGCCAGCTCGGAGATGGTATAGCTTTCTGCAGCTGCATCTCTCAATAAATCCGGCATAGGTGAGAGGCAAGATTGTTGTATGAATACACTGGTCTTGATAAATTACCCCCAGTGTGTGTATGTGATTTTTTTGGATTCTTTTAAAATCTGATCCCATTTTAGGTCAATATTATCACATAAATATCTAAATGGTTCACAAACTTGCTAGTACTGATAAAAAAAATTAGGTTATTTTGTTATAATGAAACATAAAAGGCAATAATAATAGAGGCCAGGAGCTAATGTGACAAAATGGTTGATGTTTGTTCGAATGCCTGATGGATACCAAACAATTATAAGGCGTTGTGTACTATTAATGGAGTCATGGGCCCAACATGGACAACTATCGTTAGGTTTTATAAATGCTCAACATCATTCGTATCTTGTGTTCAGATTTTACAGCGTTTATTTCATCTTAGTTCAGATTTATCCAATTAAACTAGTGAGAATAATTCACTTTTAACAGGTACAATGTTTTTTTCCCCTTGTTTCCACACAGACACCATATTCAGTATGTCATACTTACAACTCAGTTTTGACTTTATACATGGGAGTCTGGAGCCTAGATATAAGAGACCCTGGGGGAACTCCTAGGCCTCGTCCTGGAAGACAAAATGGCTGGTGATGCTCCAAAGGCAAAGGGACCCTGATACATACAGGTTACACCACATAATCACCAGGAGAGAAGGGGACTGGGCCAGAGACTCATTCTTCCTTCCAGGAGGCTGGGAATACTGAGCTCCATGTTTCGTGATAGGTGTAGCATCCTCTTTGGCTCTAACAATAAACTTCCTGCTGCCAGCGAGGGTAGTGCGGACGTTAATGGCAGCAAAACCAGGCTACCCAATAGCAATGACTTCTATGAATTCTAGACAACAATGAAAACTTCAGATCAGAATTCCCCCCCAGTGACATTTTTTTTTCTTAAAAAAAACTTTTCTTAAATTTTTATAGCAAAACTCTGAAAAATAACCTATTTAGTGAAAAACAGAATTCAAAATAAAAAAGCAGGCAACAATCAAAGAAAGCTACAAAGAATCACGGTACGAAGATACGCAGGTGCGCCAAAGCATCATCCCAGCCTGCGAAAGGGAAGATAGAAGGAAAGGGGGTGAGCTTTGAGAAACAGAACACGCACACCTACAAACATACGCACAATCTCACATTGCTGTACGCACATTGGACACTGACAACCACATACGTACAGTAAAGAGCCTGTGGAGCAGAATCCACCCTAATTCTACCTCCATGTTCCATCAAACGGTACATGAAGAGGTGTCTAAGGCGCAATAACACAGGTATTGCCTTTATGTCTGCTTTCTATAAAGAAAAAACAACCCTGAAAATAATTCAAGGGTTCATTGCACCTTTGCACCACTACAAAAAGTGAGTTGTTACATTGCTAACCAGCTTATGCACATGATAGTGCTTTTGTGGCTAACATGTATTTGTAGAAGCCTTGGAAAGTTTGCAGGCTGGGCCACCCAGAGAGAGAGGTTTCCTGCGGGACGTTCCCGCCCTGCCCTTCTCAGCGTCTCTGTAACACTGTGTTGGGAAGTAGTGCCGCTCCTTAGGAGGCCAGAAGGAAAACTGCAGCTGTGTCAGGTATAACAAATATAAGGACAGTTTTAGAGCACAATCCTTGTGGAGTTGCTGCAGATGGCACAGGTTGGCCCAGGGGCATCCTGTTACCTAAAGTTCCAAGCTGGCGATTCCTTATACAAGCCTGCAGGCTGTGTTTGTGCAGACAGTAAGAGCGTGGCCAATGCATTGGTTGGTTGGAGGTAACCGAAGACTGTAGGAGATCACAGAGTGCAGAAAAAGCCAAAAGCTCAGGCCTTGAGTTGGTGCCATTGTGCTACAGCTGTTCTTGGATGAGAAATCATGTCTTTCCAGTGCTTCACCTCTCCAGGACCACTCTTCCAAGACAGGTAGATCTGCAGAGAGAGAAAGAATGCTATCAGTTAGAGGATACAGCTTTTTTTGCATATTTAACAAACAATCTAAAGTTTTTGTAGTACTCAAGTAGGCTTCACCAGCCAAGACTTAACTGTTGGTGTTGGGACAGTTGTATGTCTCCTAAAAAGCTGTCAAGTGTAATAGAGCTTCCATCTTTGGTTAGTTGTGCAAAAGAATTTATGAAGCTCCAGAATCAGGGAGACCATCAATATTTGGTATTGAATAAGACTCCCATATTTAGGGTAGGTAGGCTGACAATATCAGATGAGTAGATTAAGCCCTAGTATTACATATTTAGGCGGAGTCCCCATCTTAGGTGAGAAGTCTTCATATTTAGTTATTAAGTCCTCCATAGGTAGTTAGGTCTCCCATTTTAAGAAGACAGATCCCCACCCCAATGAAAAACATAGGTGGGAAAGCCACCTCCCATTGGATAGGTTGATTCCCTCCCTCCATATTAGATAGGCTGATTAACCCCCCACTTCTATATTATTAACCTCCCCCCCTCCATATTAGACAGGTAGATAGGCCGATTACCATCCCCTTTCCTCCATATTGTCCCCCCTTTGCAGTAACTTAAAGGTAAAAAAACACTTAGCTATCATTTCCTTCACATCCACTTCTTCCTTGCCCAATCAGTTGGCAGCAGCGTGATGAAATTATGTCATTGCACCACCTATGTCTGGATGCAGATGTCCTGTGCGGCCTCTAGCAGGTCAGGAGAGGAAGAGCAGAGGTAGTGGCGGACCAGGGAGCTTATAGATCTTAGCTCCAACTCATACATATCGGAACTAAGATCTATAAGCTCCTAGCTGCACAGAGGCCGTTGCACACAAAGTCCTGTTACTACTGTCAGGACCTTGTGTGCTAGTGGGAGGGTGGGTGCTGAACAAGGCCGGACTGCCCTACCGGGAATTTTACCAGTAGGCTGTCTGGTCTGTGGTCCAGCAGGGGCCGGCCCAACTTCTGAACGACTGGCCATCCGCCGTTGCCGGCTCAGCCCAATCTAAGGCCTGGTTCACAGTTTACCCACCCTCTCTCTAGCACACAAGGTCCTGACAATAGTTTTTAGGACCTTGTGCGCAATGGCCTCTGTGTGTCGAAGCTAAGATGTCATGACCGACTGGGTGGACAGGGAGAGGGAGCCCTAAGCTGTCCCTAATGACACTCTCCCTGCCTGCTTGCCCATACACCCTAAGCAGTGAATCGACAACTTGGACCTGGTCCCTCCCTGCGCTACAGTGTAGTGGCGTAAAAACAAATAATATCCATAGTCGGTCACAGGCCAGAAACGGAAAACTACCAGACAACCAGATATACCAGACAGGATACAAAATACTAACAGGGCAGAATATAGTGTATAAACAAACAGTTCACAAACTGGAATCAGATAAACGATAGACATGGATAAAATGAACAAGACTTGGCATGGTATGGGTATACAGCAGAAAACAGGAATTGCAGGGGAGGAGCAGAAGAACTGAAAGCTAGACACTAAACTGATCAGGTAACATAGGACACTGTTCACACTGGGACACAGTACAAACAAACTGGACACCCCACTCCGCAAAAGGAGTAGCCATTATAATAAAGCCAAATAGACTACTGGCCAGCGGACACACTCCACGGTGTGATCAGAATGCTGACCCAGTAAGAAACAGAAATATAATACATGAAACTCTAGACCAGACCCGGATGAGTCTAAATAGGAATTATTACATATAGAGCACAGGTAACACTAGACTAACACAGTGTGAATACAGACTAAGCAGAATGGACACACTAATCCTAAAACCGACAAATGTAAAACAGACTAAAATCTACAATAAAGAAGACTATTTAACCATTGCTAAAACTCAGATAATATCACAGAATAAATACAAGGTGCATGCTCAAGCAGACTTGGAAATGTATTGCACATGATAGTAGAATATATTGCACAGACATCATAGTAGCATTATTGCACAAAATAACTGGCAGAGAATGCAGGAGAACTCTGGTTAAAATAGACACACCCGAGATCTCATTGGTTCTGAGCATTAACCATTCCCAATCCAGGGAAAATAGCAAACTGCTAAGAACAAACTAGTGTGTGAATACACACCAAAACAGAAAAATACAAAAACAAATAAATGGACATTACATAACATCTATAAGCTCCCTGGCCTGTCATTACCTCTGCTCTTCCTGTTCTGACCTGCTAGAGGCCGCACAGGATGTCTGCATCCAGGCCTAGACGGCGCAATAACTTACAATAATCGAAGCCTACCTGATTTGATGTTGGTGCAAAGGGGACAATATTGAGGGGTGGACCTACCTAAGGGGACATTAGTACCACTTGGAGCACCATAACTATAGATTGTATTTTGTGTGGGTGGGGAATAGGTAGGATGCTGGAAATGTGAGGAGCCTAAGATGTTTGTTTGGCAGATTCTGCGGAGTCAAGTTGTGGCTGGGAGATCTTGTCATGACGGCCTGGGGTGGATGAAGATAGAGAACGGAACAACTCCAATCAGAGATGTCACATGTGATTTACTTAAAGAAGACTTTATCTGCAATTCACCAGATGTAACTGTAATCATATATATGGTCTACAGAGCCTGTATAGAGCTGGTATCTACCACTATATAGGCATTGTTTAGGGAAATAGTAGTTATATTGGTGCTTGTATCCGCCTATCCCTGACTCTGATTATGTGATATTGAGGCAGATTTATCAAAACCTGTTTACCGGAAAAGTGGTGCAGTTGCCCAAAGCAACCAATCAGATTGCTTCTATTAATTTTCAAAGGATTTTTAAAAATAAAAGAAGCAATCTGATTGGTTGCTTTGGGCAACTGGTCAACTTTTACTCGGCACAGGTTTTGATAATTTTCCCCAATGTGTTTATTTGTTACACTTATTTTCCTTTTTGTGTAGATGATGTGAGAGTTAGGTAAGGTGTGAGTAATTACTGCTAAATTTTCTGCAGTGCATTGTGCACCACAATTTGTCTACAAGATGGGATTAGAAGTGATAGTATGTGGGCTGGCTGGGTCTATGTTCCAGGGCTGCTTTTTTCATCCCAGTCTGGACCTGGCAGTCGGGCCCCCTGCCCCACAGGATCTATACCAGTTTTGTTGGCTGCCTGGGCAGAACACCACAAGAAACAAGCTAGGATTGTAGTAGACTTAGAATAAATATTGTAGGAAGAGAGTGGGATCACTAGTCTCCAGACATGAGATGGATTGTCAAACTTTATTTGGAGATTGACTTTAACGTTAAAAATGTTAAATGGCCTTAAATATCATAATAGAGTATTCACGGTCCCTTCTACTTTTCAGACCACAACCCTGAAGGACACATCCGCATGCTAATGTCTGCCTTGTCCTTCTTAATATTCTGCTACAGACTTCAGTTTTCCCATTTTTAATATATCTCCTCCTAATGCTAATCCACTCACAGCTCCCTCATATTTGGCATCCTATTAACACATCTGTCTTCACTCCAATCCAAGCAAAAAGCTGCGGTTACCCTCCTTATGTGTCATTGTGTAATGCAAATCCCTTCACTGCCTTGCCATGTATTCCTTTACAATCCCCCATGTATTCCTTTACTCTTCAATATAAATCCTGTAAAAGACATTTTACATTTAGACCCAGGTCCTTTCAGGCCAATTACTAATAATGAAAATGTGTACAAAAGTACTCAATGTAAGAAGTGATACCGTCTTCTGTCTTGGGAAGTGATTAAGTCAGTCTACTAATACTGTCATAGTTAAAGCTCACCCATCACTGTCATGATGTTCCCTCTGATGTGTACCTGCACAGATGAGTCCATCTTGTTCACGAACCAACATGCTTTACAGTACAAATGGTTACTTTAAAAAATTTCTCAAGATTGATGTATCTTCTCGGACCTACTTTTGTCTACTATTCACCCCTATTATTCTTGGGTACATCTCCTTTGAAAAGGTCTGGAATAACATAGTATTCCTGCATAGGAATAGCTCCCGTCATACTTACCTTTCCAATTACATCATTACGACTAAGCCTGTCTTTGTCCATGACAGTAATGATGATCGTCGTCTCCCTAAGTTTCTCGGTGGGAACATCGAAGATGAAAGATTCATTAAAAATAGGATTTAAACACCGCTTCATGACCACAGTTTTTTTCTTCTCAACTCTTTTATCTTTATACATGAGCCAAACTTTAACATAAGGGTCTGTGGAGAAAAATCGATAAGTAAAAAAATAAAATATTTTACAAATATTTTTACTACTTCTCTATCTCAAATAACAAGAATAGGAGAAGACAAGAGCAGCACATCTCCGATGCTTTGTGTCTGTTCCTTTGCTAATGTGATGTTGCATGTGGACCGGTAGAGCCCTGTGAATGTTCACACTGTCCATGGGGAATAGAAGACATTCAACCTAAGCTGAAGATGTCCCTCTCCATGTAGGGTATCTATGTCCTTTATATCCTTATCTATGGCCATATTGAGCAATTCTCTTAAAGTGAATGTGTCACTTAGATTTATTTTCCGGTTTGTTTCTATTTATTGATTGTTATTTTTTATTTACATTTTTAGACTTTTTAATTGGAATGACTTTCTTGCCAGAGCTTCTCCTTCCTCTGTTAGCCCAGCCCCTCTCCCCCATTGAATATACATCTTATCTCCTAGACCTTTGAATTAGAGCAGGGGTTCTCAACCAGGGGTACACGTACCCCTAGGGTTAAGATAAGAGTTATGCGGGGGTACGGCAATTCGCTGACAAATACTGGCCATGCATTGGCCAGTATTTGTCAGCGCAGAGCAGGGATTGGACACCGCAGTCGCCACGGCAGCTCACCATATTGTACAGTTTATGTGAGCTGCAGTGGCTGCCAGGCCTGACGGGTGATGTCCCTGATGTTGCGCGGAGGTGCCGTCACAGCGCAGAAGGACGTCACCTGTCAGTGCGGCCCTCAGACTCCTGCTGAACGGGATAGACACAGGCCTGGTAAGCATGTTAAACTAAGTGTAACACCGCAGTATGGGAGGGTGTTATTGAATGTATCTCATATATTGGCCCAGGGGGATCAGAGGGGGGAATAATGGCACAAAAGGATTAAAATGGAAGGGGGCGGGATAATGGCAAAAAGGGATCAGAGGGAGGGGGAACAATGGCACAAGGGGATCAATATGGAGGGGGGGGGGGAGGTAATCATTATTCTCCCTTCCATCTTAATCCCCTTGTGCCATTTTTCACCCCTCCATCTTAATCCCCTTGTGCCATTATTCTCCCCTCCCTCTGTTTCCTTTTTGCCATTATCTAATATACGATTATGGCAAAAGGGGATCAGAGGGAAGGGAGAATAATGGCACAAGGGGATTAAGATGGAGGGGAGAATAATGGCACAAGGGGATTAAGTATCGCATTGATATCACATTAGAAATGTAAGCACACCCCATTATGAAATTATGTACTTTTATGACTTATTTTGTCCACAGGTGCCCCTTGTGTGTAAAGTTCCGCATGAACTTACGCGCGAGGGGTACCCGCTAACATACTTTCACCCTTTGGGGATACAGTTGCGAAAAAGGTTGAGAACCAATGAATTAGAGGATAAAATGCACTGCAAGTGTATTTCTGCATCCCAATTTGCTAATGTATACATGATATTATCACCGAACTCAAGACACGCAAATCTACGTGTTCAGAGTACCATCTTAATGAGTGTCACGAGGATTATAGAACAAATAATCACCGAAGCAATACCTCCTGATCTACCAGATTACAGTATAAAACATAGCCTTTAATAGTATCAATTAAAATGGTCTTAAAGAAAAGATAAAGACCACAAAATGTACATATATAATAACAAGACAAAAATATACAGTGGTATCACACAAAAAATCCAAAAAGTGTCAAAAAAAATCAGAATGATAACTCAAAAAATGGTCAAAAGATGAGCCCGGGGGTGTACCATCCCAACCTTGGATGTCCCTAATACTCAAACAACATATAAGAATTCTGAGGAGGGACAAAGTGGTATACAGATGAAATATAGATGTCTATCAAACTACTCAGGACAGAAGTAATCTCTCTAACATTATTAAGTTAGATATTGGAGAGAAGGGGAATGTGCCCACTTACTGCTAAAATGCCCACTCCTCTGTCCCTGCCTTTTGAGGGACCCACCTCCTTAACAGGGTGGCCTCAACCACGGTGCCGGACCCTACTCTGTCTAAGTGAGGGAGAAAAAAGCAAAAATAGAAGGCAGTAGGTAGCAAGATAGATAGGACGTATACTCCGGGGCTCAAAGTGTGACCAAAAAACAAAAATAGTGCTCAAAATGGTGAAAAATGAAAACAAGGATATATAACAAGCCAAGACAAAAGAAAAGATTTTGTCCCAAAATTTCAAAATTCCTACACGTTTCACCTGCCTAATAAATGCAGGATCATCAGGGACAACTCTTGGCACTAAATTTATTAAAATAAAAAACAATCTAGATGTAACACCGTTAATAAATCACTTATAATAGATATTCTTCGATTAGCTCAGCGAAAGCAACGCTAAAATGATGTACATTTAGCTGGTCATATATAGACTCTATAAATTAGAGCAGTTTTATAATAGTGATCAAACACCTCACCTACTCTAAGTGCTCCTCTCAAGATTATTACACCAACTGAAAATATCTGCAACTGTAAGATCGAGTATATCAATAAATAAATAAATAACAAGGGCCAATAACCCACCACAACAAGATAAGTGGAGGGATAACACACCAGGTATGCTTAGATTGACGATAACTATAACCTTCTGATAAGCAAGGGTATATGCATAAGCAGCTAATATAGAAATAAGCGAAAAATGCCGTGGTGTGTAATGGCACGCACACGGTAGATACTTATACGTCCCTGATGGTACATAGACCCCGAACTAGATGAGTATGGCGTCAGTGTAAGGGATAGTCCTGGAGGAGCCCCAACATTGCTGTTTAGCCCGGTGGCATGATGCAGGATAACCAGGTAATGTATACATGATGCAGATGGCAAATAGTGGTGGGAACCCAGCCATACTTCTATGTAAAAATGTTCTACATATGCTCCCTGTGCAGAGGTCACAAGGGAACAAGAGGTGAGGTGTAGCCTATTGTACATGGCCTGTTCTTGTCTTATCTACATACTGGTGTCATCTTTCACTGTAATATGGCCTGTGATGATAACCAGGGGACTACTGAAATGTTTCTGTACAGAACAGGCAATGTTGGCTTATTATTAGGCTTAGAGGACATAATGACAACTGCAGGATTTTAGGAACGTTTAACTATACAGAGTAAAATAAGACAGTAGAAAAAAATCAACAATCCTTAAAAATATCATCAAAATAAAAACTTAACCTGAACATTTTCTTCTGACACATTCACTTCAAGGGTGTATGTGCAACCTACAGAAAGCCAAGGTATTCATTTTGTGAGCTGAACCCGCATCCTAATGTATTAGACTAATTCATTAGGAGCTATAGAAAAAACTGGCATGTAACGCTTATAGATATAATATTACCAATTTGTTCCATATGGTGACTGCAATAACACATTGCTATTAGTCCAGGACAGTAGTGCCGAATTTGGCAACAAAACTATTTATTAATACAGAGGTAGTAAATCCAGAAGCCCATTGAGATGTCTCCTGCGTGTCTGCTGCAGGCCACGTTCACACAATGGAAATTCTGCATACATTTTCAGCGCAGAATTCCACCTTTCCACAATTTATTGCCCATTAACTTTAATGGGATTCCGCAATGTCATTCACACAGCAGAATTTCTGATGATGCGGAAAATTCGATTTGAATTTGTGAATTGTGAATTTCGCTTGAATTCCACACTGATTCCAAATGTAAAAAAAAAAACTGAAATTCTGCAGAAAAGCAATGCGGATGCAGAATTCATGCAGATAAGTGTAATTTCCATCATGTGAGCGAGGCCTAAAGCTATGTTCAAGCGGCAGAATTTCTGCACAGAATTCTGCATAAATTTATAACCTGTTCACTTTAATGGAATTCCTGTAGTGGAAATTCTGCAGCAAAAATTCTGCTGTATGAATGGGACAGTGGAATCCCATTAAGGTTTATTGGCTTTTCATGCAGTGTTCCATGCACAATTTCGTTCAGAAATTCTGCTGTGTGGACAACCTTACAGCTCACACAGCAGAATTTCACACAATGCCGCTATAGACCAGTAATGATCACAATCCAAATGGGGTTAAAGGGGTATTCCAGGAATTTTTTTTATTTGACTATGCTACAGGGGCTGTAAAGTTAGTGTAGTTCATAATATAGTGTCTGTACCTGTGTGTGACGGTTTTCTCACAATTCTTCTGTGATTTTCACCCCAATATTTATTTTTAACCACATACAAAATTGCTGTTGTCTCAGATTTTTCCCAGGTTGCAATGCGGCTGAGACCTGACATGACTAGTCAGCTGATGACAGGGAACCTGTCTGCTTCAATGGGTGGAGCAATCGCTTGGTGGGAGAGAGATCAATCTGCAACTAATGCAACAGCTGTAGGCACCCTGATTGAAAACCACAGGTCTTTTGAATGGATGCAGCTCATTTATGTTTCAATGGGTGGGGTGGCTGATGTGTGGGAGGGAGGAAAATGGAATTATGGGATTTGTAGGTACAGAAGAAAAATCTAACATAAATACCAGTTCACAAAAAGCTAGTCACTGTGTTATGGTAATCTCACAACATAGCCATTTAGCCCCAAGACAAGCGCAGATCCTTCCTAAGCATGTCCATTAATGTCTGCCAGGTACGTACTAAAATTGCCTTATGGTGGGTAACCCCTTTAAGGTCTCTTGCACATAGGGGCTTCATAGAATCCCTGTTAACAATGAAGCCCTAGACCAGTGATCTTCAACCTGCGGACCTCCAGATGTTGCAAAACTACAACTCCCAGCATGCCCGGACAGCCAACGGCTGTCCGGGCATGCTGGGAGTTGTAATTTTGCAACATCTGGAGGTCCGCAGGTTGAAGACCACTGCCCTAGACACTCCATGAGCTACCATATGATGCTTCTTACAGCACAATATTATGTGTTATTATGAAATTAAAGGCATACAGAGGTACACCAGCACCCTACAGAACTCTATGGACAAATTATTACTATAACTCGCAGGATGTACAGAACTGTATTAAAGGGGTACTCCGGTGAAATACTTTTTTTTTTTTTTTTTAAATCAACTGGTGCCAGAAAGTTAAACAGATTTGTAAATTACTTCTATTAAAAATTCTTAATCCTTCCTGTACTTATTAGCTGCTGAATACTACAGTGGAAATCCTTTTCCGTTTGAAACACAGAGCTCTCTGCTGACATCACGAGCACAGTGCTCTCTGCTGACATCTCTGTCCATTTTAGGAACTGTCCAAACATATGCTGCTCTGGGCAGTTCCTAAAATGGACAGAGATGTCAGCAGAGAGCACTGTGCTCGTGATGTCAGCAGACAGCTCTGTGTTTCAAAAAGAAAAGAATTTCCGCTGTAGTATTCAGCAGCTAATAAGTACAGCAAGGATTAAGATTTTTTAATAGAAGTAATTTACAAATCTGTTTAACTTTCTGGCACCAGTTGATTTAAAAAAAAAAGTTTTTCACCGGAGTACCCCTTTAAGCTTGTATGCATGAGGCCTATTGCTGTGACATTACACTGTGAAAACAAAAATGGCTGCCAAAGCTCCAGTATTAGATGAAGCAGCTGTTACTAAATATAATCTGCACGATTATGATGAATCACATAAACACCGTGTCAAAACTTTTAATGGCTTTTCAGCTTCATCTCAGATAAACCAATAAAGCAATGGGGGAATTAAATTTAGGACTGAGCTTTTTCTTCAGTCTTTAAAAAATGGAGTTATTAGGCATAAAATTCCCCTTCCCATGTGCAAATCCCAAGTAGGCGTTGTGTGTCTCCTGTTTTCACAGTCTACTACCTTTATAAGTAAAATTTTACTTAAAATTGCATTGCCGGGTTAATGCGTTCCCATTAGGAGGTAAATGTAAGATATTACCTGAAATTGTATATGCATCTAATGCTCTGTTGACTGCCTTCAGCTTATCCACTATTAGAGTACTCTCGCACATACTTCATCTGCTGCGCATTTCAGCTATTTATTTATATTCACTAATCCTCAGCGTTAAAGGGGTACTCCACTGGAAAACATTTTTTTTAAATCAGCTGGCGCCAGAAAGTTAAACAGATTTGTAAAATTATTTCTATAAAAAAAAATCTTAACCCTTTCCAGTACTTATCAGCTGCTGTTATGATCCACAGGAAGTTCTTTTCTTATAGAATGTCTTTTCTGTCTGACCACAGTGCTCTCTGCTGACATCTCTGTCCATTTTAGGAACTGTCCAGTGCAGGATATGATTTCTGTGGGGATTTGCTCCTGCACTGGACAGTTCCTAAAATGGACAGAGATGTCAACAGAGAGCACTGTGATCAGGGAGAAAGGAAAAGAAAAGAACTTCCTGTGGAACATACAGCAGCTGATATGTACTGGAAGGATTAAGATGTTTTAATAGAAGTCATTTACAAATCTGTTTTACTTTCCGGCACCAGTTGATTTAAAGGGGTTGTGTGCTGCCCTGGGTTTCGGAGCTCCGCTCGCAGCGTCCGGAAGTTCATTACTCTGAACGCTGTGTGCGGGATTCCGTGTTCGCTGCCGGCCCCTCGTGACTTCACGCCCGCCCCCTCAACGAAAGTCTATGGGAAGGGGTGCGACCGCTGTTACGCCCCCTTCCCATAGACTTTGGTTGAGGGGGCGGGTGTGACGTCATGAGGGGGCGGGCGTGACGTCACGAGGGGGCAGCAGCGAACACGGAAGCCCGCACACAGCGTTCGGAGTAATGAACTTCCGGACGCTGCGAGCGGAGCTCCGAAACCCAGGGCAGCACACAACCCCTTTAAAAAAATGTTTTCCAGTGGAGTACCCCTTTAACCTCTTAAGGACGCAGGGCGTACCTTCACCCTGTGCCCGGTCCCAGTATATAATGCGGGGTCACGCCGTCATAACAGGTCGGTCCCGTCAGGTAATGAAAGCCGGGACCCTGGGCTAACAGGGTGCGGCACCGATTGTTGTGCCGCGTGCTATTAACCCTTTAGATGCGGCATTCAAAGTTGATCACCGCGTCTTAAATGAAAGTGAAAGCTTCCCGACAGCTCAGTCGGGCTGATCGGGACCATCACTGTGAAAATGCGATGTCCCGATCTGCTAGAATGCGGGAGGAGGTCCCCTTACCTGCTCCCGTTGCGTCCGATTGGCGCTTGATTGCTCGAAGCCTGGCTTGAGCAATTGACCACTGATAACTCTGATCTTTGCCGTGTCAATGCACAGCAATGATCTGTGCATGAGATCGGTATGTGCTGTGTAATAGCCACTAGAGGGGGCTATAACACTGCAAAAAAAGTGAATAAAGATCATTTAACCCCTCCCCTAAAAAAAGTAAGAATCACCCCCCTTTTCCCATTTAAAAAAAAACTGTGTAAATAAAAATAAACATTTGTGGTATCGCCGCATGCGGAAATGTTAAAACTATAAAAATATATCAGTAATAAAACCGCACGGCCAATGGCGTACGCGCAAAAAAAGTCCAGAATACCGTATTTTTGGTCACTTCTTATATCATGAAAAAATTAATAAAAAGCTATCAAAAAGTCCGATCAATATAAAAATGGTACCGATAAAAACTTCGGATCATGGCGCAAAAAAATGAGCCCGTACACGGAAAAATAAAAAAGTTATAGGGGTCAGAAGATGACAATTTTAAACATATAAATTTTCCTGAATGTAGTTATGATTTTTTTTTAGAAGCAATGCAAAATCAAACCTATATAAGTAGGGCATCATTTTAATCGTATGGACGTACAGAATAAACATAAGATGTCATTTTTACCGAAAAATGCACTGCGTAGAAACCGAAGCCCCCAAAAGTTACAAAATTATATTTTTTCTTAAATTTTGTCACACAATGACATTTTTTTTCCACTTCGCTTTGGATATTTTGGTAAAATGACTAATTTCACTGCAAAGTAGAATTGGTGGTGCAAAAAATAAGCCATAATATAGAATTTTAGGTGCAAAATTGAAAGCGTTATGATTTTTAGAAGGTGATGAGGAAAAAATGAAAATGCAAAAACGGAAAAACCCTGTGACCTTAGGGGGTTTAATTTGCAGCAGATTAAGTGTGGACATACCCTTAACCAATTTTGCTTTGTCTGCACATAATCTTAAAGAAAAGGAACATTCCCATTATAGAGATTTATGCAATACCACATAGTGTGTATATTGGTTTCCTGACTCTTCCTGACAGCAGATTTTGGGAGAGAGAGGACACAGGCGTGTTGGTCTGATCCCACCTCTATGATCTACCCCTATTTTCAGAATGGGGTCCCTCTTGATGCTTGGTCTCCCCATTACCTGGTCATAGACATACCATAGCTGTTGGCTGATCAAGCAATTGGATGCTCACTCCTTTCTGCCTTCAGTATGGCCAGTGATTGGCCAGTGTTCTGTCTCGGCCAGTGACAGTATCCTGTTTCTACAGCCCCAGCATTATATGAATATTTTGGGGACACTAGAATACCCCTTCACTGTTTTATCCCGTTATCAGCCATTTGAAACTATGGTATAGTGGTCAGGAAGTATAACAGCTCCTTCTATTAAAAAATCATAATCCAGTATTAGCTGCTGAATACTACAGAGGAAATTCATTTCTTTTTGGAACACAGAGCTCTCTGCTGACATCACGAGCACAGTGCTCTCTGCTGACATCTCTGTCCATTTTAAGAACTGTTCAGAGCAGGAGAAAATCCCCATAGCAAACATATGCTGCTCTGGACAGTTCCTAAAATGGACAGAGATGTCAGCAGAGAGCACTGTGCTTGTGATGTCAGCAGAGAGCTCTGTGTTCCAAAAAGAAAATAATTTTCTCTGTAGTATTCAGCAGCTAATAAGTACTGGAAGGATTAAGATTGTTTAATAGAAGTAATTTACAAATCTCTTTAACTTTCTGGCACCAGTTGATTTCAAATTTTTTTTTCCACCGGAGTACCCTGTAACCTCTTGGGAACGCAGGGTGTATGCATACGCCCAGCATCCCCGACCATTAAGGACTCATGGCGTACCTGTACGCCCTGGTCCCGTTTAATGGGTTTAAACCATTCTCACCAGCAGAGAATGGGTTAAACCCGGTGGGTCCAGGTTGCTACGGGCAGCCAGGACTCACGCATGGCCGATTGGGCCGATGCCCAGCATTAACCCTTTAGATGCCACGATCAACGTTGATCGCGGCATGTGAAACTAAAGTAAAAGAATCCCGGCAGCTCAGCGGAGCTGATCGGGACTATCACGACAAAATCGCAATGTCCCAATCAGCTTAACAGACGACGGGAGGGTCCTCCCCTGCCTCTCTGTTGTCCAATCGGCGATCTATTGCTCCATGCCTGTGCAGCAGGCTAGAGAAGTAGATCGCCGGTTACACTGATCAGTGCTTTGCAATCAGAAGATTGAATATTGTAGCCCCCTATGGGGACTGAAATAAAGAAAAGTGTAAAGAAAAATGTCATAAAAGTTCATTAACTCCTTCCATATTAAAAGTTTAAATCGCCCCCCTTTTCCCATTTTTTTTAAAATAAAATAATGAAATAAAGAATAGAAATAATCATATGTGGTACCGATGCATGTGTAAATGTCCGAACTATTAAAATATAAGGTTTGCTAAACAACACGGTCGGTGGCGTACTTGTAAAAAAAATACCAAAGTCCAAAACTGTGCATTTTTGCCCACTTCATATATGTTACGCCGAGCGCTCCGGGTCCCCGCTCCTCCCCGGAGCGCTCGCTTCTCTCTCGCTACCGCAGCGCTCCGGGCAGCTCCACTGACCCGGTGCGCTGCGATACCGTCTCCAGCCGGGATGCGATTCGCGATGCGGGTAGCGCCCGCTCGCGATGCGCATCCCGGCTCCCGTACCTGACTCGCTCTCCGTCTGTCCTGTCCCGGCGCGCGCGGCCCCGCTCCCTAGGGCGCGCGCGCGCCGGGTCTCTGCGATTTAAAGGGCCACTGCGCCGCTGATTGGCGCAGTGGTTCCAATTAGTGTGTTCACCTGTGCACTCCCTATTTATACCTCACTTCCCCTTCACTCCCTCGCCGGATCTTGTTGCCATTGTGCCAGTGAAAGCGTTTCCTTGTGTGTTCCTAGCCTGTGTTCCAGACCTCCTGCCGTTGCCCCCGACTACGATCCTTGCTGCCTGCCCCGACCTTCTGCTACGTCCGACCTTGCTTCTGTCTACTCCCTTGTACCGCGCCTATCTTCAGCAGTCAGAGAGGTTGAGCCGTTGCTAGTGGATACGACCTGGTCACTACCGCCGCAGCAAGACCATCCCGCTTTGCGGCGGGCTCTGGTGAAAACCAGTAGTGACTTAGAACCGATCCACTAGCACGGTCCACGCCAATCCCTCTCTGGCACAGAGGATCCACTACCTGCCAGCCGGCATCGTGACAGTAGATCCGGCCACGGATCCCGCTGAAGTTCCTCTGCCAGTTGTCGCCAACCTCACCACGGTGGTCGCCCAGCAGTCACAACAGATAGCGCAACAAGGCCAACAGCTGTCTCAACTGACCGTGATGCTACAGCAGCTACTACCACAGCTTCAGCAATCATCTCCTCCGCCAGCTCCTGCACCTCCTCCGCAGCGAGTGGCCGCTTCTGGTCTACGACTATCCTTGCCGGATAAATTTGATGGGGACTCTAAATTCTGCCGTGGCTTTCTTTCCCAATGTTCCCTGCACTTGGAGATGATGTCGGACCAGTTCCCTACTGAAAGGTCTAAGGTGGCTTTCGTAGTCAGCCTTCTGTCTGGAAAAGCTCTGTCATGGGCCACACCGCTCTGGGACCGCAATGACCCCGTCACTGCCTCTATACACTCCTTCTTCTCGGAAATTCGAAGTGTCTTTGAGGAACCTGCCCGAGCCTCTTCTGCTGAGACTGCCCTGTTGAACCTGGTCCAGGGTAATTCTTCCGTTGGCGAGTACGCCGTACAATTCCGTACTCTTGCTTCAGAATTATCCTGGAATAATGAGGCCCTCTGCGCGACCTTTAAAAAAGGCCTATCCAGCAACATTAAAGATGTTCTGGCCGCACGAGAAATCCCTGCTAACCTACATGAACTCATCCATCTTGCCACTCGCATTGACATGCGTTTTTCCGAAAGGCGTCAGGAGCTCCGCCAGGATATGGACTTTGTTCGCACAAGGCGTTTTTTCTCCCCGGCTCCTCTCTCCTCTGGTCCCCTGCAATCCGTTCCTGTGCCTCCCGCCGTGGAGGCTATGCAGGTCGACCGGTCTCGCCTGACACCTCAAGAGAGGACACGACGCCGCATGGAGAATCTCTGCCTGTACTGTGCCAGTACCGAACACTTCCTGAAGGATTGTCCTATCCGTCCTCCCCGCCTGGAAAGACGTACGCTGACTCCGCACAAAGGTGAGACAGTCCTTGATGTCTACTCTGCTTCTCCACGTCTTACTGTGCCTGTGCGGATATCTGCCTCTGCCTTCTCCTTCTCTACTATGGCCTTCTTGGATTCCGGATCTGCAGGAAATTTTATTTTGGCCTCTCTCGTCAACAGGTTCAACATCCCAGTGACCAGTCTCGCCAGACCCCTCTACATCAATTGTGTAAACAATGAAAGATTGGACTGTACCATACGTTTCCGCACGGAGCCCCTTCTAATGTGCATCGGACCTCATCACGAGAAGATTGAATTTTTGGTCCTCCCCAATTGCACTTCCGAAATCCTCCTTGGACTACCCTGGCTTCAACTCCATTCCCCAACCCTGGATTGGTCCTCTGGGGAGATCAAGAGTTGGGGGCCCTCTTGTTTCAAGGACTGCCTAAAACCGGTTCCCAGTACCCCTTGCCGTGACTCTGTGGTTCCCCCTGTAACCGGTCTCCCTAAGGCCTATATGGACTTTGCGGATGTTTTTTGCAAAAAACAAGCTGAGACTCTACCTCCTCACAGGCCTTATGATTGTCCTATTGACCTCCTCCCGGGCACTACTCCACCCCGGGGCAGAATCTATCCTCTGTCCGCCCCAGAGACTCTTGCTATGTCGGAGTACATCCAGGAAAATTTAAAAAAAGGCTTTATCCGTAAATCCTCCTCTCCTGCCGGAGCCGGATTTTTCTTTGTGTCCAAAAAAGATGGCTCTCTACGTCCTTGCATTGACTACCGCGGTCTTAATAAAATCACGGTAAAGAACCGCTACCCCCTACCCCTCATCTCTGAACTCTTTGATCGCCTCCAAGGTGCCCACATCTTTACCAAACTGGACTTAAGAGGTGCTTATAATCTCATCCGCATCAGAGAGGGGGATGAATGGAAAACGGCATTTAACACTAGAGATGGACACTTTGAGTATCTGGTCATGCCCTTTGGCCTGTGCAACGCCCCTGCCGTCTTCCAAGACTTTGTTAATGAAATTTTTCGTGATCTCTTATACTCCTGTGTTGTTGTATATCTGGACGATATCCTGATTTTTTCTGCCAATCTAGAAGAACACCGCCAGCATGTCCGTATGGTTCTTCAGAGACTTCGTGACAATCAACTTTATGCCAAGATAGAGAAATGTCTGTTTGAATGCCAATCTCTTCCTTTCCTAGGATACTTGGTCTCTGGCCAGGGACTACAAATGGATCCAGACAAACTCTCTGCCGTCTTAGATTGGCCACGCCCCTCCGGACTCCGTGCTATCCAACGTTTTTTGGGGTTCGCCAATTATTACAGGCAATTTATTCCACATTTTTCTACCGTTGTGGCCCCTATCGTGGCTTTAACCAAAAAAAATGCCAATCCCAAGTCTTGGCCTCCTCAAGCGGAAGACGCCTTTAAACGGCTCAAGTCTGCCTTTTCTTCGGCTCCCGTGCTCTCCAGACCTGATCCATCTAAACCCTTCCTATTGGAGGTTGATGCCTCCTCTGTAGGAGCTGGAGCGGTCCTTCTACAAAAAAATTCTTCCGGGCATGCTGTTACTTGTGGTTTTTTTTCTAGGACCTTCTCTCCGGCGGAGAGGAACTACTCCATCGGGGATCGAGAGCTTCTAGCCATTAAATTAGCACTTGAGGAATGGAGGCATCTGCTGGAGGGATCAAGATTTCCAGTTATTATTTACACCGATCACAAGAACCTCTCCTATCTCCAGTCTGCCCAACGGCTGAATCCTCGCCAGGCCAGGTGGTCTCTGTTCTTTGCCCGATTTAACTTTGAAATTCACTTTCGGCCTGCCGATAAGAACATTAGGGCTGATGCTCTCTCTCGTTCCTCGGATGCCTCGGAAGTTGAACTCTCTCCGCAACACATCATTCCTCCTGACTGCCTGATTTCCACTTCTCCAGCCTCCATCAGGCAAACTCCTCCAGGAAAGACCTTCGTCTCTCCACGCCAACGCCTCGGAATCCTCAAATGGGGTCACTCCTCCCATCTCGCAGGTCATGCAGGCATCAAGAAATCTGTGCAACTCATCTCTCGCTTCTATTGGTGGCCGACTCTGGAGACAGATGTCGTGGACTTTGTGCGAGCCTGCACTGTCTGTGCCCGGGATAAGACTCCTCGCCAGAAGCCCGCTGGTTTTCTTCATCCTCTGCCTGTCCCTGAACAGCCTTGGTCTCTGATTGGTATGGATTTTATTACAGACCTACCCCCATCCCGTGGCAACACTGTTGTTTGGGTGGTCGTTGATCGATTCTCCAAGATGGCACATTTCATCCCTCTTCCTGGTCTTCCTTCAGCGCCTCAGTTGGCTAAACAATTTTTTGTACACATTTTTCGTCTTCACGGGTTGCCCACACAGATAGTCTCGGATAGAGGCGTCCAATTCGTGTCAAAATTCTGGAGGGCTCTCTGTAAACAACTCAAGATTAAATTAAACTTTTCTTCTGCATATCATCCTCAATCCAATGGACAAGTAGAAAGAATTAACCAGGTCTTGGGTGATTATTTACGACATTTTGTTTCCTCCCGCCAGGATGATTGGGCAGATCTTCTACCATGGGCCGAATTCTCGTATAACTTTAGAGTCTCTGAATCTTCCTCCAAATCCCCATTTTTCGTGGTGTACGGCCGTCACCCTCTTCCCCCCCTCCCTACTCCCTTGCCCTCTGGTTTGCCCGCTGTAGATGAAGTGACTCATGATCTTTCCACCATATGGAAAGAGACCCAAGATTCTCTTTTACAGGCTTCATCTCGCATGAAAAAGTTTGCCGATAAGAAAAGAAGAGCTCCCCCCATTTTTGCTCCCGGAGACAAGGTATGGCTCTCCGCTAAATATCTCCGCTTTCGTGCCCCCAGTTACAAACTGGGTCCACGCTATCTTGGTCCTTTCAAAGTCTTGTGCCAAATTAATCCCGTCTCTTACAAACTTCTTCTTCCTCCTTCTCTCCGTATTCCTAATGCCTTTCATGTCTCTCTTCTTAAACCACTCATCATCAACCGTTTCTCTCCCAAATTAGTTTCTCCCACTCCTGTCTCCGGTTCTTCTGACGTCTTCTCAGTGAAAGAGATACTGGCCTCCAAGACGGTCAGAGGAAAAAGGTTCTTTTTGGTGGATTGGGAGGGCTGTGGACCTGAAGAGAGATCCTGGGAACCTGAGGACAACATCCTAGACAAAAGTCTGCTCCTCAGGTTCTCAGGCTCTAAGAAGAGGGGGAGACCCAAGGGGGGGGGTACTGTTACGCCGAGCGCTCCGGGTCCCCGCTCCTCCCCGGAGCGCTCGCTTCTCTCTCGCTACCGCAGCGCTCCGGGCAGCTCCACTGACCCGGTGCGCTGCGATACCGTCTCCAGCCGGGATGCGATTCGCGATGCGGGTAGCGCCCGCTCGCGATGCGCATCCCGGCTCCCGTACCTGACTCGCTCTCCGTCTGTCCTGTCCCGGCGCGCGCGGCCCCGCTCCCTAGGGCGCGCGCGCGCCGGGTCTCTGCGATTTAAAGGGCCACTGCGCCGCTGATTGGCGCAGTGGTTCCAATTAGTGTGTTCACCTGTGCACTCCCTATTTATACCTCACTTCCCCTTCACTCCCTCGCCGGATCTTGTTGCCATTGTGCCAGTGAAAGCGTTTCCTTGTGTGTTCCTAGCCTGTGTTCCAGACCTCCTGCCGTTGCCCCCGACTACGATCCTTGCTGCCTGCCCCGACCTTCTGCTACGTCCGACCTTGCTTCTGTCTACTCCCTTGTACCGCGCCTATCTTCAGCAGTCAGAGAGGTTGAGCCGTTGCTAGTGGATACGACCTGGTCACTACCGCCGCAGCAAGACCATCCCGCTTTGCGGCGGGCTCTGGTGAAAACCAGTAGTGACTTAGAACCGATCCACTAGCACGGTCCACGCCAATCCCTCTCTGGCACAGAGGATCCACTACCTGCCAGCCGGCATCGTGACAATATACCATAAAAATATTAATAAAAAACGATCAAAAAGTCCTATCAAAACAAAAATGGTACCTATAAAAACTACAAATGATGACGCAAAAAATTAGCCCTCATACCACCCCTTACAATAGGGGTCAAAAGATGCCAATTTTAAACATACTAATTTTGGTAGTTTATAATTTTTGAAAGTATTAAAATAAAATAAAACCTATATAAATTGGGTATTCTTGTAACCGTATGGACCTACAGCACTGTGTGCACTGTGTAGAAACATTTCACCCCACAAATAATTTTTTTTTGTTTCGCCGCAGGTTATATTCTAAAATAAGTCATGTCATTACAAAGTACAATTGGTGACGCAAAAAACAAGCCCTTATATGGGTCTGTAGGTGCAAAATTTTAACCGATATGATTTTTAGAAAGGAAGGAAGAAAAAGCGAAAATGCAAAAATCTAAATTTGCTGAGTCCTTAAGGTGAAAATAGGCTAAGTCCCTAAGGGGTTAAAGGCCCTTTAAGAAACTTTTTAAAACACAGCTATTCAAAATTTTCATAAATAGGTTCTATACATTTATTACGGTTCTTTTTATGATCACAGCTTTACTGCCAGGATTTCAATACATTCCAAAGACCAGTAGTGTTGGCTATTATGTTATGTATCGGTACTGCTCTATTCTACTACTTTAGTACTCGTTATAGGGACGCGGGCTTAATATATGGGAGGTATTTTCCCTTGTCCTTGATAATAACAGGCTTTATCAAAAATATGTATGTGAAACAAATGTGAAAAGGCTTTTGTTTGAGGCTTGTACAGACCTGAAGTGCCCCCGATATCCATGGCTTTTAAATTCCGGGCTTTGATGATGTTGACAATGATTGAGTTTGCTGAGGGGTTATAGCAGAGCGACAGCAGCAATTCACCGCGGCTTCCCTGCAATATACATACAACATGAAATCAACAAGGAAAACATTTTCATCAATGTTAATTTTCTCGTAGATGAATGTGAGTGACAGACAGTGTGTACTTCATTTGAAGGACAAATAGTACTGAGAAAATAAATGCATAGAAATGCCTAGAGCAATTCTTAAAGGACACCACTTTGATGCTGCCTGAACCGGGAGTCATCGGGGCAGTCCCTCTTGGTTTCTGCCTGCTCCACTGGCTTTGATTGATACATTTCCCCCTATACTAAAACTGGGAAAGATCTATTATTCAAGGCTGGGGCAGGGAGAAGCTGCTGGGGACCACCCTAATGACGTGTGTTTCAGGCAGCATGAAAGTGATGACAGGTTCCTTTTAAAGCATATCTGTCATATCACAGAAAAAATTATGCTTATATGTGGCTTACTCGGTCATGCAGATGCTTTACATGTCTTTTTCACTTGTATAGCTTCTGTATTTGTTTCACAAATCCCTTTGTTCTGCTGCTCACTTACTCTGACATCCTCTGCTCAGGAAGAGGAGAATCCCAGGCAAGCACTGAGTCCGCCCTTACTCACCATACATTCACTTCCTCCCTGAGTCTGCTGTTCTGTGCTGGGTCTCTTCATCCGATCACTGCAGTCTGTGCTGTAACACCTCCTCTCTGTTTTTAGACAGGAGTCTGATAGGACAGTAGTGAGCTCAAAGAAGTGCTAGTCCTGAGTCTAATAAAGTCTAATAAAGCTGTTGAGGAGCCAGCTGGTGAGGAGCCAGACTTGCATAAAGAACTGTTGTTTGCCAAATGAATGAAGTAAACACTTGTCCTGTGGTGGTGTCAAGGATGATCCCAGAGCTATCCCCAGGGTGAAATCCCTACAATTGCTGTAAGATTAGTTAGTGTAGGTAACCCACGGCACTACAGGGGAATATCATATGTCATGCTAGATCCTTGCCAATCACTCTGTCTGACAACCGATATAATATACGGGTGCATATGCAACCAAGCAAAGTTCATAGAGCATACCATCCAACATAGGAAAGAAGCATTGCACTTACCGTTTCTTTTGCATATTTATTGAAGATCACTTCATATCCAGATCAACAACATTCGGTGTCGAACGCC
Source organism: Hyla sarda (assembly GCF_029499605.1). NCBI lineage: Eukaryota > Metazoa > Chordata > Amphibia > Anura > Hylidae > Hyla > Hyla sarda. Next base: position 241,283,847 of record NC_079194.1, read on the forward strand.
AAGGGAGGGGTGGTGCAGGTGCAGGGGCGTGACTGAGGCAACAGCCTGTTTCACGTAATTTTACGCTTCATTGGTCTCTCTGGTGGACTCACAACACAGCCATTTAGCTTTCTAGAGGCCGGATGAAGCTTCAAATAAGGTGAAACAGGCTGTTGCCTCAGTCACGCCCCAGCACCCGCACCACCACCAAATGTTGTTGATCTGGATATGAAGTGATCTATAATAAATATAAGAATGGAATGGCGAGTGCAATGCTTCTTTCCTACTTTGGATGGGTTGTTATAAGATTGTTTCAACCAATCATTGACCACTACGTTCATGCCAGTCTTTGTTTGCTTTCCAAGACTGATTATGATCTGTGGTGGCATGTGGCTGACGTAACCAATCATGCAAGTGTAGATTCTAGTAAGAATACTGGGTATGCTCAAGTAAAAATTCCTACTGGAACATCACTATATTTACACTTGATTTATCTTGGGTAAACTTATCTTGTGTATCCCTGTGGCATGCAAATGGTTTTTCTAAGTGACAATGACACTTTAAATCCTGTGTCCACTAATGATAATGAGATGACTCTGATGACACTCAATCGATCTGCACAGAAAACCCGAAAAATTTGCTGAAAAGGGTAATATCAGCCTATTGTGTTTCCTCTAGTAGCTCTGATAAAGACAGAAATATTTTAAGACAACCTGTCATTACTTTCATGCTGCCTGAACGAGTCATCAGGGTGGTCTCTATCAGCTTCTCCTTACCCCACCAGCCTTTCTTGATAGATCTCAACCTATTTGGGTACAGGAAGAGCTCTATCAACCATGGCTGGCAGGACAGGCAGAAGCCACAGAGCTGTCCCCGATGACATGTGGTTCAGGCAGCATGAAAGTGATGACAGGTTCCCTTTAAGCAACCTTTTTTGATGGGTAGTTACATAAACAATGGAACAACACACATTTTAATTACACTTAAAAGTCGACTTTAAATACATTTTTGAGGATCTACTTTAAATAACGTTTTTGAGGAACTGTCAAGAGCAGGATACATTTACTATGGGGATTTGCTCCTGCTCATGACAGTCCCTGAGACAGACAGAGGTGTCAGCAGAGAGCACTGTGGTCAGACAGAAAATACATTCTAAAAGATTTTTAAATTAAAGTAATTTACAAATCTGATTAAAGTTCTGGCACCAGTTGATTTAAAAATAATAATTCATTGGAGTACCCCTCTAAGGTAGTCAGAATATCTTGTATACCAGTTGCTTCTGATCAATGAAAGATTGGAGCTTTTTTGAGCCAGTGATACATGTATAGCTATATTCTGTAATAGGTAAGTTATCACATTTACTAAATACAAGAACAAACCTCCATAGAATAAAAAGGCCCACTCCATAGTCACTGCATGGAAACCATACCCAATATTACAGTACAGAATAGATTTATATTTAGTTTTTTTTGGAATACTGTATTTCTGTATCTCTGAAGCCTACATAATTGTAAATGCAGCTCTAAACTATAATACAGACTGTCTCGGGATCAATAGATAAATAATACAGTGTATTCAGGAAGTGAATGTGTATTCAGGATTTATGTTTTTATCAATTTAATGCCTTTTTACCAGAAATCTTCATCTGCTGAAAAAACTATTGTAATAATAACCATGATATTTTTTTGTACATGTTGTGGATCTTGGTCAAGTCAACCAGACAGCAACTACTTTCATACATATAGATTAAAGGTTCTCTAAACTAAAGATTTACATGTTTTTCATCCTATTGAAATGTCTTGTTTTTCCCCACCTTTACAGGAAGAGCAACTGTCCATTTTTTGACGGAATGTTTCTGTGTGCATCGGTTTATATCTATATTGAAACTGATCTCTTATTTTTATTTATTTATTTTAATTTTGCCTTTTTTTTATATATAAGTGTCAGTGGTAAGGGTTATAAAGAAAAATCGGATGTCAAAAGGATGGTTCAATAGGATGTCTGTCTATTGTGAAGTATATCCTCTTGACTTTGCATTATGTCAATATTTTGTCTTTCATGAGACCAGGAGCACAGTGACCCCCCGACCTACGATGGCCCCGACATACGATAATTTCAACATGCGATGGCCTCTCAGAGGCCAATGCATGTTGAAAGCAGCATCAACATACGATGCCTTTGTATGTCGGGGCCATTGCATAAACGGCTAACCGGCAGCGCTGATTGCTTCAGCTGCTGCCGGATAGCCGTTTACGTTGCCCCGCGTGCTGCGGTTACGATCACTCACCTGTCCTCGGGGCTCTGGAGCGTCCTCTTCAAGGTCCCCTGCATCGCCGGCACTCCCCTTTGTCGTCATCACGTCGCAGCGTCAAACAAACATTTTGGCTTTCACCACTGTGAAAAAACTATGCACCTCTGTGAATAATTTGCACATCCTGACTGTACATTGCAATGGTTTCTGGGTAAAGATAACTGTTTCTAAATGCTGATTAGATGCTCTGTGCAGTGTCAGTGTTGCTGTTGTACATTACGTGTGAAGTCCTGTTAATTGTACGGCTGCTATCGTGCCCGTTTGGTCTTGCTCTGTGTAATGGGATTTACCAGCCATAGAGAATGTGCAATTATATCTCTAGTGGATCCACAAGCATACAATATAGCGTACTTGATTCCTGGGTGTCGTCGGGCTAATGGCTTTTCAGTAGCTGTAATTATATGTTGTGATAAAAGACGACTGCCCCGAGGACAATCTGAACCAAAGGAATGACCATGTGTGTGAGCTTCATGGGAAATAGAAAATAATGGGCACGACAATTAGGGGAAAAAGAGAACTATGCAATTTGTGTTATTGATACACTGTATGCCAATATATAGGTTAGGTTCAGACTGGTGAATTTCCAAGTGTAATTCCGCTCAGAAATAATATCGCTTGCCGAAAAAATGGTCTTGCTCATTCAGCGGAATCCATTGCTGTCTATGGGGACAGGAATGTATGTGCAGTTGTATGTGGTCGCTTGCCGCCCTCGGAAAATGTTTGTAAACCGGTTACCAGAGTGTGTCAATGGAAGACTGCTAGTGGTACAGTTAGGTTTATAGATATGGTTTGCTATGTATTGTATGACATGCATCATATAACAACTTTCATGACTGTTTATTTAAGGATTCTCTGCCCTAGAAATTTTATTTTTTCAATTGCTAAACTGAATGCTGGACACAAGCTTCAACTGCTCAATTAAACCAAGTCAAATGTGGTACACATGGTCCAGACACTGACAAGGCAACTTTATAAGGGAAGATCAAGCTATGGAGCCAACCACAGTACTGGAAGAACTTCAAGTTGGCCCCTCTAACACAATAACGGATACCGTTAGGGTCAACAAAAGACAATTCCATTTGGCAACTTTGGAGCTTATCAATTGCTTTTAGGGTGCGTTCCCACACGGCGTATACGCAGCGTATTAGACGCTGCACAAAATTTATGGCAGCAGCGGGAAATACGCTGCGTATTCCTTGCTCACTATACACAAAGTGCTTTCCGGCGGCAGCCCTATGTGTGCAGCGGGTTTTGGAGGTGGAGCCGCGCGTCACAGTCACGCCGCCACACGGTCCCGCCTCTAAAACTCACTACACACATAGGGCTGCCGCCGGAAAGCCCTGCGTGTATAGTGAGCAAGGAATATGCAGCGTATTTCCCGCTGCTGACGTAAATTTTGCGCACGTCAAATACGCTGCGTATACGCCGTGTGGGAACGCACCCTTAGGGTCTATTTTTTATCGGTCTATTTGAAAATAATCTAATAACCTTTGTATATATGTATGTCCTGTATGTGTAATGACCTGCACATATGTTCTATATAGATGGATGGTGCCCTCTCTATTCCTATGCATACGCACAGTAATTTGAGGATCAAAAAAGGGTTAACTTTACAATTGAAAGGATTCTTTAATATGAAGAGCATTTTATGGCATGGGAAACATTTCTTTGCTAATAGTGGTTACAGTGCGAGATCCTGCAGTCAGACCCCCACCAATCACCGAGTTATTCCCTATACTATAGACAGGGGATAACTCTAATTGTGTGAATACCCCTTTAAAAGTAAACTTCTGTACAGTTTTTTTGTTTAAATGAGGGGAAAATAAACATTTTATGTTTTAATATCAGGTCCAGAATACTGAGTGTGAACAAAGCCTAATTCTCCCTGGTGGACCGTAGACATCACTGCAAGTAACCAAAGGCTCTTAGTGATCTATCTATCGCTTTATTCCCATGTACTCCGGCACAGTGAGGGTCCTTTTGCTATATTGCTTTGTACAGATAGATTAGAACTTTTTTGGCTGCATTTCTGTTTCTCCTACCATCCCCAGCTGGATCTCTTCCAATCTGAGTTTCCAGTCTAGCCCTCTACTTACAGAGATTTAACTAAAGTGGATAATCACCAGCTTGAAGCCAGCAAAAGTGCCAAGTGTGTCATCTCCCTAATTCTTCAAGGAAATTCTTTGTATAGTGTATCATCTCGTCTTGGACTTTTGTTGTTTTGGACCTTTTTATTGTCTAATCTACTGCCATTCCATATTGTGCCTGTCTTAAAGAGGATTTGTCATGTGAACAACATTTTATTATGGCACAGCCTGGATACAATAAACCGGGACCTCTGGATTACTACTTACCGTATTTTTTGCTGTATAAGATGCACTTTTTCTTCCCCAAAAGTTGGTGCGTCTTATACGGCGAATACACCCCTATCGCGGCGGTCCCTGCGGCCATCAACGGCCGGGACCCGCGGCTAATACAGGACATCACCGATCGCGGTGATGCCCTGTATTAACCCTTCAGACACGGCGATCAAAGCTGACCGCCGCGTCGGAAGCGAAAATAACACTAACCCGGCTGTTCAGTCGGGCTGTTCGGGACCGCCGCGGTGAAATCGCGGCGTCCCGAACAGCTTGCAGGACACAGGGAGGGCCCTTACCTGCCTCCTTGGTGTCTGCTCCATGCTGGGATCCCCTGTATGACCGGAGCTTTCCTTCATCGTCATCACGTCGTCGCGCACGCCGTCCCGTCATCCAATAGGAGCGGCGTGCGTAGCTGCGTGCGTAGCTGCATGCGTAGCAACGTCATGGCGGTGACAGAGAGTGAGGATACCTGGCAGCAGAGACTTCCGGAGCGACGGGGACACCCCAGGGGCACGGCGACAGCGATGGAGGGCGACATCCAGGGCAGCGGTGATGAGCGGTGACGGGTCCGAAGCGGCGGGGACACATGAGTACTACCTCCTATACCAGTGGTCTTCAACCCGCGGACCTCCAGATGTTGCAAAACTACAACTCCCAGCATGCCCGGACAGCCGTTGGCTGTCCGGGCATGCTGGGAGTTGTAGTTTTGCAACATCTGAAGGTCCGCAGGTTGAAGATCACTGTCCTATACTTTACATTGTATTTGGTTCAGAATCTTTATTTTCTAGATTTTTATCCTATAAAATTAGGTGCGTCTTATATGCCGGAGCGATGAGAAATACGGTATCACATGTTATTGTATAAAATGAGGACATATAGATGTGCACTTTCGAGCAGTTGGGACCATGTCAGTTTTGCTATGACTACAGCCCCTATAACGATGCCACTGTGCACTATATGGTGTCTGTGATGCAGTGGCACCATTGTCATTTGTAAGTACAAACGCTAGCCCAATGCGAAAATACTTGGGCCTTTTCACTTCAAGTACCTGTATAACCAATTTGAGCACAACCAATTCAAGATCGCTATTTGATAGGGCTATAAAACATATCTACTTATCAGATACATTATCTAAACCCTGCATTGGAAGAAATACACAGAAACATGTATCTATCTATACATTATCTAAACCCTCTAATATCAAAGTGTTTGTTTGTGTATTTCCCCCACCTCCCTCGCTACTATTATAAAAAAAAAATGCAAGGTGCCGTAGATACTACACACGCTATGAAGGCAGACTCGATGGGCCATGTGGTCTTTTTTTGCCTACAATCTAGGTTTCTAGGAAACCATATACAGTGATCCCTCAACTTACAATGGCCTCAACATACAATAGTTTCAACATACAATGGTCTTTTCTGGACCATCGTAAGTTGAAACCAGACTCAACATACAATGTACAGACAGTCCAGATCTGTGAAACATGTCAATGGCCAGAAGAACTGACCAATCAGAATGGGCATTCACTAGTAACACCCCTGTATTACTGAAGCGTATGTACTGACTGGTGTCTGGTAGCACCCCCTACAGTACAGGGAGGTATTACATGTTCTTTACACTTTACCTGTACCAGGGTTAGCTCCTTTGGACACCAGGTGAGGGCGACTCCATTATTTTTTTTTCTGAACAAGGTCCTGTCCTCTACATAGACCAGTGTTTCCCAAGCAGGGTGGCCCCAGCTGTTGCAAAACTACAACTCCCAGCATGCCCGGACAGCCTTTGGCTGTCCGGGCATGCTGGGAGTTGTAGTTTTGCAACAGCTGGAGGCTCCCTGCTTGGGAAACACTGACATAGACCGTGATTTACAGCTCCCAGCAGATCTTTCCTACTTTTATATGTAAGGATTTGCTTTATCTATATTAGTTATCAACTTATCTTTCTTTAATCCTCACTTTTTTCCTATTTTTGGATGACATTTTGGTGGCTTTAGAACCAATTACCAGGTTTCCATAGAGTTCTGGTCTCAACATACAATGGTTTCAACATACAATGGTCGTCCTGGAACCGATTAATATTGTAACTTGAGGGACCACTGTAATACAATACAGTGACCTAATATTATCACCTTGTGGGTTTCTATTGTGTTTCATTGTTTTTTTTTGGCTTTTCATGGCAAATACTGTGTCCTTTGTTAAAACAAAAAAGAAAAAAAAAAGAAAACCATGAACAAAGCAATGTCCAACCAGGCTTTAAAAACAACACTAGCGCAGGGAAAAAGCTGGCATATGTATTGTATAGTACATGTGTTTTACTTGGTATAAATTTCCAAACTGGGTTATACAAGATTGTTAAACAAACCCATCAATCCTAACTGTAGGACGTTTCCAGAAATAGACTATTTTAGTTCAGGTACCTGCTGTGTCTCTATTCCAAAGTGCGTTTGATGTGTGAAAGGACTAGGTCAACAACTACCCAATTCAAGGATGTAAATGTTAATCACTACAAAGAGGCGATATGTTGGTACTTGTTAGAAATGCTGTGGGAGCATTCTTGTGCCCCAAATTTCTGTACACGGGAACAATATTAACATTTGTATGTTTTTATAAACAGTAACGTTTAATTCGTCTTATTAGTAAAGTTTAAAGAGATTGTATATGTGGTATCCCGGTACCGTATTTCATACTGTACCTTTGTAGAGGTCCCCATAGTCAGAGTCCCTAGGAACGTCGGGGTCCCTCTTCTATAGTTATCCCCTTGTCACCCCTCAGTTAATTCATATTTGTATAGATAGTCATATAAATATAAGTATAAATGTGTATATATTTAATTGCCTACCTGTTCAGCGTAGCAGGACCTGCGGGTCATGTGATTAGGTTTAGAACTCTATGGTTTTGCTACAGGACCTTTGGAGGTTCTCATGACGTGTTCACCCACAATGCAATGTAACGGTGAGTGACAGTTGTTATGGACCAATCCAAAACGGCCTTCCCCTGCCCATATAAGGGAGCTGCGCCATCTTGATCGCTCTTTTGGGTTGCTGATTCTGGAAGAGGTAGGACCTCCGCAGCTTACAAGACAATCTACTAGGCCTCAGCCTATAACATAGCGGATACACTAAGCAATTCCCCGCTACTCACCTCAAGATCACTGGACCTAAACGCACCCTTAAATCCTGCGGATCTATGCTACAAAATCTCTGAGAAGCTAAATTGAGCTTATCTGATCCCAACCAACTATCAATCGCTGCTCAGCTATATCTGTAGAGACTCTGTTATCTGGACTGTTACTATTGCTGCAGGTACAGAAATTCTTCAGTAAAAGCTCCTGCAAGTTTCCAGTTAACAGTGGTTGTGGACAATCCTTTATTCTACATTCACCTATTGCTCTTGGGAAGGGTGGCAATAGGCCTATCCAGATTACAGAATTTAACCCTCACCCTGGCGTCACGAGTGACAAGGGTTAACAGCGCCCTTTACGCACTAACTACCCTACATCCCACAAGGCTTTATCCCCCAAGGTTACCACATATACTGCTAGTGATTGATGCCATGTTCCATGCGAAGTTGGGCTTGCCTACATTTTACTATGCATTTTTATTACCAGTATAGAAAAAACCAACACACTTTTTATTCAGCAGAACAGTAAAGTTACAGCAAAGCCAAATTTATATACAATTTGTTCTGGCTTTATTACTTAAAACTTTATTCATAATTATATCTAGGGAGCTGTGTGATGGCTTGTTTTTTGCAGGATGATCTGTAGTTATTATTGGTATCATTTTGGGTTAGATGTAGTTATTATAGGTACCAATAGGGCCTTTTTAATGCATTCTAATCCACATTTTTTGGAAGGCGAAGTTACAAAAAATCAGCAATTCTGGCAGCCACCCCCATGTACTGTATTCACTGTGTAGGATAAATAATATTATGTTATAATAGCTCAGCCATTTCTGAACACAGTGATACCTATTATGTTTATTTTATTTTTTTGTAGTTTAGATGTATTTAAAAAATGTGGGTGATTATAATTTTTTATTGTTTTTCATATTTTTGATGATTTTTTAAAATCACTTTTACTACCCCTAGGAAACTTGAATATGCAATAACTTGTACCTATGTATTGCATTGTATTGTCATATTGATGTACTTGTAAATTCTGCCTCCACTATCTTAGACCTCAAAGGAAGCAGACAACTCCAAGGAAACGCTTTATTACCACTGACAATGAAAGAAGCTGGCATTAACCCCTTAATTACCCCAGGCGAGGGGTGGGGAACCTTTTTTCTGCCAAGGGCCATTTAGATCACTCGTGGGTCATACAAAACTGCTATGAGGGCAGCCTCGATGGGCCATGTGGTCTTTTTCTGGCTACAATCTAGGTTTCTAGGAAACCATATAATACAATACAGTGACCTAATATTATCACCTTGTGGGTTTCTATTGTGTTCAATTGTCTTTTTTGGCTTTTCATGGCAAATACCCTGTCCTTTGTTTAAAAAAAAAAAAAAAACATGAACAGAGCATGTCCAACCAGGCTTTAAAAACGACACTATCGCAGGGAAAAAAGCTGGCATATACCGTATATACTCGAATATAAGCCGACCAGAATATAAGCCGAGGCCCCTAATTTCACCCCAAAAACACAGGAAAAGTTATTGACTCGACAATAAGCCTAGGATGGGAAATACATCATCCCCCCCCATGTAATCATCCAAACCCCCCTTCATCATCACCGCCTGTCAATCCCTTCATCAGTGGTCTTCAACCTGCGGACCTCCAGATGTTGCAAAACTACAACTCCCAGCATGCCCGGACAGCCATCGGCTGTCCAATCATGCTGGGAGTTGTAGTTTTGAAACCTCTGGAGGTCCGCAGGTTGAAGACCACTGAGGCCTTCGTCATCATCCAGACCCCCGTCATCATCATCGCCTGTCAATCCCTTCAACAGTGGTCTTCAACCTGCGGACCTCCAGATGTTGCAAAACTACAACTCCCAGCATGCCCGGACAGCCATCGGCTGTCCGGGCATGCTGGGAGTTGTAGTTTTGAAACCTCTGGAGGTCTGCATGTTGAAGACCACTGCGGCCTTAGTCATCAACCACTGCAGCCTTGTTTTGTACTCACCTCCCCTCGGTGGGAAGTTAGGGTGAGCTGGTCCGGGCCATCTATGCTGCAGGGACCGTCCGGTGGGGATGGTTAGTCGTTGCGGGCTGTCCATTTTCACCGGGGGGCCCTCTTCTTTGCGGTTTGGGCCTGTCCCGGACACAACGCACAGGGATGTTCATGCGCAACGTCCCTGTGCGTCATCATCAAGGCAACGTCACTAGTCCGGGGCTGGGCCCGGAGCGGAGAAGAGGGCCCCCCGGTTAAAATAGACAGCCTGCAACGACTAACCATTCCCACCGGACGGTCCCTGTAGCATAGATGGACCGGACCAGCTCACCCTAACTTCCCGCCGAGGGGAGGTGAGTACAAAACAAAAGGGGGGGGGGGATGTCCGGGCATGCTGGGAGTTGTAGTTTTACAACATCTGGGGGTCCGCAGGTTGAAGACCACTGAGAAGGGATTGACAGGTGGAGAGTTCACTCGAGTATAAGCCGAGGGGGGCGTTTTCAGCATGAAAAATCGTGCTGAAAAACTCGGCTTATACTCGAGTATATACGGTACATTGTATAGTACATGTGTTTTACTTGGTATAAATTTCCAAACTGGGTTATACAAGATTGTTAAACAAACCCATCAATCCTAACTGTAAGACGTTTCCAGAAATAGAATATTTTAGTTCAGGTACCTGCTGTGTCTCTATTCCAAAGTGCGTTTGATATGTGAAAGGACTAGGTCAACAACTACCCAATTCAAGGATGTAAATGTTAATAACTACAAAGAGGCGATATGTTGGTGTTTGCTAGAAATGCTGTAGGAGCATTCTTGTGCCCCAAATTTCTGTATGCGGGAACAACATTAACATTTGCATTGTTTTTATAAACAGCAAAATAAAATTTGTCTTATTAGTAAAGTTTAAAGGGATTGTGTACTACTAGTGATTGATGCCATGTCCCATGTGAAGTTGGGCTTGTTTTTTGCATGACACCTATGCTTGCCTTCATTTTACTATGCATTTTTGTTACCAGCACAGAAAAAAAACACTAACATAAACTTTTTTTGCGCAGAACAGTAAAGTTACATCAAAGCCAAATTTATATACAATTTGTTATGGCTTTATTACTTAAAACTTACTTTTTTTTTATAATTCTATCTAGGGAGCTGTGTGATGGCTTTTTTTTTTTTTTTTGCAGGATGATCCGTAGTTATTATTGGTATCATTTTGGGTTAGATGTACCGTATTTTTCGCCGTATAAGACGCACTTTTTCTTCTCTAAAACTGGGGGGAAAAAGTCGGTGCGTCTTATACGGCAACTACACCCCTATCGCGGCGGTCCCTGCGGCCATCAAGGGCCAGGACTCGCGGCTAATACAGGACATCACCGATCGCGGTGATGCCCTGTATTAACCCTTCAGACGCGGCGATCAAAGCTGACTGCCGCGTCTGAAGGGAAAGTGACACTAACCCGGCTGTTCAGTCGGGCTGTTCGGGACCGCTATCCCGAACAGCCCGACTGAATAGCCGGGTTAGTGCTTACAGGACCCCGGGAGGGACCTTACCTGCCTCCTCGGTGTCTTCTCCGTTCAGGGATCCCCTATATGGCCGGCGCTCTCCTTCCTCGTCATCACGTCGTCACGTACGTGCGTCGGTGTGCGTAACGACGTGATGGCGGCGACGGAGAGCAAGGATACCCGTCCGGTAGCAGAGACGTTCCGGAGCGATGGGGACACGGCGACAGCGATGGAGCCACATCCAGGGCAGCGGTGACGGGTCCAGAGCGGCGGGGACACGTGAGTATTACCTCCTATGCAGTGGTCTTCAATCTGCGGACCTCCAGATGTTGCAAAACTACAACTCCCAGCATGCCCGGACAGCCAACGGCTGTCCGGGCATGCTGGGAGTTGTAGTTTTGCAACATCTGGAGGTCTGCAGGTTGAAGACCACTATTGGGTTCAAAATCTTAATTTCTTTAGATTTTGCACCTATAAATTGGGTGCGTCTTATACGCCGGTGCGTCCTATAGGGCGAAAAATACGGTAGTTATTATTGGTACCATTAGTGCTTTTTAATGCATTCTAATCCACATTTTTTGGAAAGCAAAGTTACAAAAAATCTGCAATTCTGGCACACCCCCCCCCCCATGTACTGTATTCACTGTGCAGGATAACTAATATTATTTTATAATAGCTCAGACATTTCTGAATACAGTGATACCTATTATGATTTTTTATTTGTAGTTTTGATGTATTTAAAAAAATTTGGGTGATTTGAACTTTTTATGTTTTTCATATTTTTTATAATCTTTTTAAACATTTTTACGGCCCCCTAGGAAACTTGAATATGAAATAACTATGTATTGCATTGTATTGTCATATTGATGTACTTGTAAATTCTGCCTCCACTATCTTAGACATCAAAGGAAGCAGACAACTTCCAAGGAAACACTTTATTACCACTGACAAAGAAAGAAGCTGGCATTAACCCCTTAATTACTCTAGGCGAGGGGTGGGGAACCTTTTTTCTGCCAGGGGCCATTTAGATCATTGGTGGGCCATACAAAACGATCAACTGAAAAATGATCTTCTTCTCTTCGGTGAGGTGCGTTATGTTAGCTAGTATTGATGATGTTGCTACTCGCAACTGCTTTTCCAGGTTTGTGTTGGTTCATCTAAATATAGCATTCTCTTTTTAAAAAAACTAAAAAAAACTATATCTCACAACAGTAAGTTGTCCCGAACAAGCAGTGAGGAGGCCTGATCAAACGATCTTGCAGGCCTAGGCTCTACGTTCCCCATTCCTGCCCTAGACCATCAAGATAGCTGAAATTCATGCCTCCATTACCCCCACAAGACTGAATAATAAATACATTTCCAAATTACACACACTTCCACGAACATCAACCCTATTTCACACTTTTGTGTCATTGAAAAATATGCAAACTTTACCTTACTAACCTTCTCCTGTCATTAACAAAAATATTTAAAGAAATAGGACCGAGAACAGACCCTTGTTGCACACCACTTGTAACCAGTCTCTGTTCAGAATACACATTATTAAAGGGTACCTCTCATCAAAAAAACTTTTGATATATTATAGATTAATGTATGCAGAATAACTTTACAATTGCATGTTATTAATAAATATGCTTCTTTCTATTTCATTTTCCACTTTGAAGAAATGACCACTAGGGGTCTCCCTACCAGTCCTGGCAGCAAGCATTTCAGACTCATGCTGGAGTCCTAAACACTACGAGCTGCCAGTCTGCTTTGTTCACAAAGGAGAACACTCAGAGCTGCCAGCCTGCTTTGTTCACAGCCTGTTTGGCTGTGAACAAAGCAGGCTGGCAGCTCTGAGTGTTTAGGACTCCAGCATGAGTCAGAAATGCTTGCTGACAGGACTGATCGGGAAAAATACAATAGAAAGAAGCATATTTTTCATTAACATGCTATTGGAAAGTTATTCAACATTCATTAATCTAAAATATATCAAAAGTTTATTTGATGAGAGGTACCCTTTAACAACAACCCTCTGATATCTATCCTTCAGCTGACTGCAAGTCTTCTGAAATATCCCAGGATTATGTCCAGTTTTAAAAAAAACTTCTCTATGACTACCTACTTATAAATCCAAGTTAGTGCAGGTGACTCTGCTGTAAGATTGTCTTTAATAGTAGGGAGTATCCCCTTGCAGTCATTAGTAGCAGCCCCCCTTGTAGACAGCAGCCCCCCTGTAGACAGCAGCCCCCCTGTAGACATAAGTAGCAGCCCCCCTGTAGACCACAGCCCCCTTTAGACAGTGGGCCCCCATTTAAACAGCAGCAGCCCCCCCTTTAGACAGCAGCAGGCCCCCCCCCTTTAGAAAGCAGCAGGCCCCCCCTTTAGACAGCAGCAGGGCCCCCCCTTTAGACAGCAGCAGGGCTCCCCTTTAGACAGCAGCAGCCCCCTTTAGACAGTAGCAGCCCCCCCTATTAGACAGCAGCAGGCCCCCTCTTTTAGAAAGCAGCAGGGCCCCCCCTATTAGACAGCAGCAGGCCCCCCCCCCTTTAGATAGTAGCAGGCCCCCCCTTTAGGCAGCAGCAGGGCCCCCCATTGGACAGCATCAGGCCCCCCTTTAGACAGCAGCAGACCCCCTTTAGACAGCAGCAGCCCCCCCTATTAGACAGCAGCAGGGCCCCCCCTATTAGACAGCAGCAGCCCCCCCCTATTAGACAGCAGCCCTCCTTTAGACAGTAGCAGGCCTCCCCCTTTAGGCAGCAGCTCCCCTATTAGACAGCAGCAGGGCCCCCCCTATTAGAGAGTTGCAGGGCCACCCCCTTTAGACAGCAGCAGCCCCCCCCCGTTTAGACAGCAGCAGGGCCCCCCCGTTTAGACAGCAGCAGGGCCCCCCATTTAGACAGCAGCAGGGCCCGCACGCTTAGACATTATTAGCAGCCCCCTCCTTGCAGGCAGCTCATCTCCTCTGTCGGGTGTTGGTTCTGGCGCCCTGCTGCCCCGTTCGCCCGTCCTCTGGTCCGCATCGTGTCATTCTATGGAGGAGCATGTGACATATACGTCACTCTGCTTCCTCCGTAGCGTTACGCTGGGCGCAGGGGAGGAGGTGGAGTGACGTGTGTGTCACATGCTCCTCCATGGAACACTATGATGCGGATCGGAGAACGGGAGAACGGGGAGCAGAGCGGCACCAGGTATTGGGCATGGTATCGGGGACATTAAACGAGTCCCCGATACCATGCAAATGGCTAGTATCGGCCCCGATACCAGTATCGGTATCGGGACATCCCTAGCGCTGACCCATCCGGAGCCAGTCATTAGCTAAGTGGGCATTTCCTGTCTATCAAGAAGAGACCAGGATGTGCTTGTCATCGGGGACCAGTATCGTCACAGTCGGACTGGCAAGGGATCAGGGGCAAGTGAATGTGTTTTTGTTTTTTGTAAAATCAAGCCTTGTAATTTTAAGTAAAGCCTCAACTTGAAAAAAGTCTTTCTAAAATTGAATACATTTTCTATACTATAGAATTACTCAAATGTTTCTTCAACCATAACCTCAGTAAACAGATCCCCATTTGTAAATTCTGAATCTAGAATGTTCTCTCCTCTGTTTGAAGACTTAAAGGAGTTATCAGGGAAGCAGAAAAGGTTTTACCTGTTCTGTTGTCCAGCCCTCACTTTCTCCCTCTCCACGTCATGGTTTTCATCTTGACGGCCACCCACCTCCTTTTGTCTCAGAAGGTATACTTGTGAGATGTGGAGAGGGCAGAAGTAAATGCCCTTTAGCAAGCTCTTTTATACATGCTCCTTTAAGTGCCTCTATAATATTCCCGTTCTGGCCTGTAAATGCTCTAGGGATATTCCAGTCAACAAAGGCATGTTGAAGTCACCAATCATTACAATGTCTCCCTTTAGTGCCATTTGACTAATTCCATCAACTAATAGGTTACATAGTCAACAGTTTTCTCTGGAGGCCTATATATCATACCACTTCTAATCACAGTTCCCTCTTTAATTTGCATGCAAACATTGATTATTAGTGCAGCTTTAGGTCACATGTGGCTGTCATTCCATGTGTCCATACCATTAAGTAGTGTATCATTAATTTTACAATTTTAAGGACTTAAGTGGCTGAGAAGAAACAAGTGCAAATTGGAACCTTACAGTAGTAATTGTATGCTCGAGCCTGGCCTCCAGTTCTATGAAATGGATTTTGTCTCTCGCTTTCTTTTATCTATTCCCAGCTGACCTCTAGCCAGATAATACTATGTTATTCTCTTTCTCTGATGTAAATCCCTCACCTAACATTGCTGTGACTGTGAATAATCCTATATTCTTCTATGATATGTTAATCTCCCTGATCTGCTTCAACGAAACAAGTCTCTGAAATCTGTGATTGTCAAATCCAACTTCAAAATAAACCGATCCACCATTTTTATGAGATATAACTGTAGAGCGGAGGCTCTCTTGGCATTACTGTCTGATTTGATGGCAAGAATAAAAAAGTATGCAGATCTTTTCTTGTCACCAAAATAATAGAAACCACAGATGAACCCTGACATACCTCATTATAAAGGTGGCCATGTTCAGCTGACAACTGGTCCCATGCAACACTTGTAGACGGCCAAACGTTAATGTGTTCTCAGTGATGAAAGGAGGGGTAAGCTGCTTCCAAACTCATCTGGTGGTGCCGTATCCCTTTGAGAACAATAGGGTTGGGCAGCCAAAATCCATCATGTCTGACCCTTCTCTTACCCAGAGAGTAAGGAAGCCCACTATGTACACTAAAGAGTTGGCTGGCCATGTTCAAGTTGTTGAGCTTGGCCAACTTTTCATGAATCTGTATTACATTACATAATGTAGTAATCCATTGCACAACACAACCAGCACTAATCACAATTGGTTATGATACAGTGTTTCCAAATGGAAGAAGAATAGTATAGACTAACTATGGATCAGTTGATGGATGATCAATTAAAGGGGTATTCCAGGCCAAAACTTTTTTTATATATGAACTGGCTCCGGAAAGTTAAACATATTTGCAAATTACTTCTATTAAAAAATCTTAATCCTTCCAATAGTTATTAGCTTCTGAAGTTGAGTTGTTGTTTTCTGTCTAACTGCTCTCTGATGACTCACGTCCCAGGAGCTGTCCAGTTCCTATAGGGATATTCTCCCATCATGCACAGCTCCCGGGACGTGACATCATCATTGAGCAGTTAGACAGAAAACTTCAGAAGCTAATAACTATTGGAAGGATTAAGATTTTTTAATAGAAGTAATTTACAAATCTGTTTAACTTTCCGGAGCCAGTTGATATATATAAAAAAAGGTTTTGCCTGGAATACCCCTTTAATGAATCTATCCATCAGTTCAAGGGTTACTATATTTTCTCTTTCCTCTCTCTATTCTACCAGTCACTGTTAGGTGGGAACGTTCACATGCCAAGTGTATAATTATGCATATATTCGTCAAACGTGACTTATTGAATGAATCAGCCATTTGCGCAGTTGCCACTGAATGATACTTATGCTTTGCATTCGGAATATTAACAAGTGCAAATGCTGCCATCTGCAACAACCAACCAACCTTTCACCACAGCATCTATTTACCCAGAAATGGTGGTAGATTTTCTATCTTATAAAACAGAATCTACATATTAGATTATATAATTATCCCCCATCTGTATATTATCTCACATATAAATGATACAACAAATAAGGGTTTCTTACACTGCCATCACTGCACGGCTTCAACTCTTTCCAGAAAGTCTGCATCTGCGTCAAGTCTATCTTGTTGAGGGGAATTGATACTTCCCCAATGGGGTCATTCCTGCTGAATCGATCATAGTCCAAAACCTGGAGATATAAGACTCTCTGCACAACTTTTTCATATGGGAATCCTGAAAAACATGAGATGTACAGTATTACTTTCAGCACCTGAAACTCCTACATAAAAAATGCTAAAAATACAGGTGTAATGTATTTTAAAAAAATGCTACTGTGACCAAAATCCTTATATAGGGCAAAATATGCTAAGAGGAACCATGGTAATCAGGCACTGCAGCGGCAGTACTTGCAACACTAATAAAAAGCTGTATATAGCAAAGTCTTAGAATATTGTACTCCGATGGTATAATGAGGGGGTGCCAGCTTATAAATACAAAGTGCTTGTGCAATATATATATATAGTAAAGAATACTTGAAAAAGCTGTACTCACCAACAGATAATGTTGCCAAAAAATGGTTTCACGTCATTACAGATGCTTCTTCCGGTCAGCAGTACTTTTGACCGGAAGAAGCGTCTTTAATGACATGAAACTAGTCGTCATCGTGTGGTACACCCCCCACACCTGAAAGCTGTGTCTCTTGCTCCCCGCTTGTTTAGCGTTTACCTGAGGCTGATTATATTTTATGATTATATATAAATATTATAATATATATTACTACTACAATAAAGGCCATTTTTTTGGCAACTTTATCCATGGGTGAGTGCAGCTTTGTCAAGTATTCTTTACTATATATACTTATATAGGGCCTTTGACAGAGAATTGTACAATGGCACATGGAGTCCCATACAACTCTATAGATTGGAGTCTTATGGGACCCCATGTGCCGCTGTACAGCCTTCATACACATGGGCTAAGGGCCAATGTACACACACGTTGGAAAAACATCACAGCATGTGTTATTAGGAGCCATATTCCAGAGTTGTTCTTTAGCAGCATTGCTGAGAATATCTCTGTAATGCTTTGTTCACATCTGCATTAGATCCATCAGATTTGACAACAAGTATAGCATTGCCGAAAACTTCTATGGACCACCAGCAGACCCAATTGTAAGTCAGTAGGGTCTGTCTGGTGCCATTGGTATCCATTGTACAGACTTTCCTGTGTGTCTCTGGTTTTATAACATAAGATGGCAGACAAAATCCTGATAACAATTGTGACATATTAGACTTGAACCATAAAGAACGCTACGTAGCATGAGGAACAAATATTCAGTTTCAGCATTTATGTGGAGTGAAATATCTATGAAGATTTGTCCTCTTGACAGTTTAACAGTAAAATTGCTTAAAAGCCTTTCTACAATGTCAGATGATTTTCTTTTCAATAAAAAATACAATGTGACAAATCCCAGCATCATTTTGTATCTAATGTTTTATTTAGGTTGCACCACTTAGAACATTTTTTGGAGGAAAGAAAATAGAACAAAGGTTGTAGCTTTAAAGGAGTAGTCCAGTGGTGAACCCAGTGGTGAACAACTTATCCCCTATCCTAAGGATAGGGGATAAGTTTGAGATCGCGGGGGGTCCCTGCGATCTCCTGTACGGAGCCCCAACAGCCCGCGGGAAGGGGGCGTGTCGACCTCCGCACGAAGCGGTGGCCGACACCCCCCCTCAATACAACTCTATGGCAGAGCCGAAGCGCTGCCTTCGGTAATCTCCGGCTCTGCCATAGAGATGTATTGAGGGGGGCGTGTCGGCCGCCGCTTCGTGCGGAGGTCGACACCCGCTATCTGGCCGGAGAGCCTGGCCCCCGTACAGAGAGATCGCAGGGGGCCCCAGCGGTCTGATCTCCCACGATCTCAAACTTATGCCCTATCCTTAGGATAGGGGATACGTTTTTCACCACTGGACTACCCCTTTAAGCGGTTATCCAGAATTAGAAACAAACATAACAGCTTTCTTCTAGAAACAGCACCACTCTTGTTCTCAGGTCTTGTGTGGTATTGCAGCTCAATTCCATTAAAGTAAATAGAGCCAGGTTTTAAAGGGGTACTCCGGTGGAAAACTTTTTTTTTTTTAATCAACTGGTGCCAGAAAGTTAAACAGATTTGTAAATGACTTCTATTAAAAAATCTTAATCCTTCAAGTACTTATTATCTGCTGAATACTACAGAGGAAATTATTTTCTTTTTGGAACACAGTGCTCTCTGCTGACATCATGACCACAGTGCTCTCTGCTGACACCTCTGTCCATTTTAAGAACTGTCCAGAGTAGGAGAAAATTCCCATAGAAAACATATGCTGCTCTGAACAGTTCCTAAAATGGACGGAGATGTCAGCAGAGAGCACTGTACTCGTGATGTCAGCAGAGAGCTCTGTGTTCCAAAAAGAAAATAATTTCTTCTGTAGTATTCAGCAGCTAAAAAGTACTGGAAGGATTAAGATTTTTTTAATAGAAGTCATTTACAAATCTGTTTAACTTTCTGGCACCAGTTGATTTAAAAACAGCATTTTTTTTTATTCTGGATAACATCTGAAATAGTAACTACCACCTGTTCAGTTAGGTCTAAGGATAGACCAGAAAAGTACTAAATTAGCAGTTTACCTGATATAGAATTAATATCCAACAGATGATTCAACAGACTAAAAATAATGACAGCTTGCAGGTTAATAATATTACATGACGGAATTGCTATTTTTGATATATTTTTTTTTTAATAAACTTTTACTTCCAACACTGGTGAATGGAAATACAATGGTAGATTGTTAGTTACAAAAATAAAGTGTGGGTAGTAAATTATATTAAATAGGTGTGTATATATATATATATATATATATATATATATATATATATATATATATATAAATCATACTACATTTATGCTTCTTGGTATTTGCACCGAACAGAATACAAACACTACAGGACAAATACTGTAAACCTTGTCAACAATAAAGAGCACCATGTATAAGTACATACAGCGGGTGAAATAAGTATTGAACACGTCACCACTTTTCTGCCTAAATATATTTCCAAAGATGCTATTGACATGAAATCTTTACCAGATGTTGGTAACAACCCAAATATTCCATACATACAAAGAAACCAAAACTGATAAGATCAGAAATTAAGTTATATGTAATAATGTGAAATGACACAGGAAAAAGTATTCAAGGAGATGCAAAAAGGCATGGAAAGCCAAAACAACAACTGAAATCATTTCAGTAATCATAGCAGTAATTAGAAAGCAATCAAGCCCCTTATCATGCAAATTAATATTAGCATAGTCCAACAAAAAGGTCTCATTGCCCAGATATCACCCAAGACCCAACTCATAGTGGATAAAAGCAAAAAAAGCTGTCTCCTGTTTTGCAACAATTAGGCTGCGGAAGTCTTAAATGGGCATATAACTGTTTAAAATTAAAAAACTTTTTATATGTTGTACATCTTGGCAAAACATTAACCTTTCTAACATATTTCATAAGCAAATTTTATTTCCTTTTTATAGAAATCATGGCTTATAAAATCATAGCATTGTCCAAGCTGAAGCACAGGCATGGGCAAAGTCCAGTAAGTGAGGGTGGGCTAGCACTCCTCTCTTGTGTCTGATAGGACAGGAGAGAGCACAGAGGAGATCTATCAGACAGGAGAGAGCAAGGGATTGTTATCAGGCAGGAGAGAGCACAGAGGAGTACTATCAGACAGGAGAAAGCACAGAGAAGTACTATCAGACAGGAGAGAGCACAGAGGAGTGCTATCAGACAGGAGAGAGCACAGAGGAGTACTATCTCAGACAGATGAGAGCACAGAGGAGTCCTATCAGACAGGAGAGAGCACAGAGGAGTACTATCAGACAGGAGAGAGCACAGAGGAGTCCTATCAGATAGGAGAGAGCACAGATGAGTACTATAATACAGGAGAGAGCACAGAGGAGTCCTATCAGACAGGAGAGAGAACAGAGGAGTCCTTCCTATCAGACAGAAAAGAGTACAGAGGAGTGCTATCAGACAGAAGAGAGCACAGAGGAGTGCTATCAGACAGAAGAGAGCACAGAGGAGTCCTATCAGGCAGGGGAGAGCACAGAGGAGTATTATCAGACAGGAGAGAGCACAGAGGAGTACTAACAGACAGGAGAGAACACATAGGAGTCCTATCAGACAGAAGAGAGCACAGAGGAGTACTATCAGACAGGAAAGAGCACAGAGGAGTGCTATCAGGCAGGGGAGAGCACAGAGGAGTGCTATCAGACAGGAGAGAGCACAGAGGAGTACTATCAGAAAGGAGAGAGCACAGAGGAGAGCTATCAGACAGGAGAGAGCACAGAGGAGTACTATCAGACAGAAGAGAGCACAGAGGAGTCCTATCAGACAGAAGAGAGCACGGAGGAGTACTATCAGACAGGAGAGATCAAACAGGAGTGCTATCAGACAGGAGAGAGCACAGAGAAGCCCTATCAGACAGGAGAGATCACAGAGGAGTCCTATCAGACAGGAGAGAGAACAGAGGAGTCCTTCCTATCAGACAGGAGAGAGCACAGAGGAGTGCTATCAGAGAGAAGAGAGCACAGAGGAGTCCTATCAGGCAGGGGAGAGCACAGAGAAGTATTATCAGATAGGAGAGAGCACAGAGGAGTCCTATCAGATAGGAGAGAGCACAGATGAGTACTATCAGACTGGAGAGAGCACAGAGGAGTCCTATCAGACAGGAGAGAGAACAGAGGAGTCCTTCCTATCAGACAGGAGAGAGTACAGAGGAGTGCTATCAGACAGAAGAGAGCACAGAGGAGTCCTATCAGGCAGTGGAGAGCACAGAGGAGTATTATCAGACAGGAGAGAGCACAGAGGAGTACTTTCAGACAGGAGAGAGCACAGAGGAGTCCTATCATGCAGGGGGGAGCACAGAGGAGTATTATAAGACAGGAGAGAGCACAGAGGAGTGCTATCAGGCAGGGGAGAGCACAGAGGAGTGCTATCAGACAGGAGAGAGCACAGAGGAGTACTATCAGAAAGGAGAGAGCACAGAGGAGAGCTATCAGACAGGAAAGAGCACAGAGGAGTATTATCAGACAGAAGAGAGCACAGAGGAGTCCTATCAGGCAGGGGAGAGCACAGAGAAGTATTATCAGATAGGAGAGAGCACAGAGGAGTCCTATCAGATAGGAGAGAGCACAGATGAGTACTATCAGACTGGAGAGAGCACAGAGGAGTCCTATCAGACAGGAGAGAGAACAGAGGAGTCTTTCCTATCAGACAGGAGAGAGTACAGAGGAGTGCTATCAGACAGAAGAGAGCACAGAGGAGTCCTATCAGGCAGTGGAGAGCACAGAGGAGTATTATCAGACAGGAGAGAGCACAGAGGAGTACTTTCAGACAGGAGAGAGCACAGAGGAGCCCTATCAGGCAGGGGAGAGCACAGAGGAGTATTATCAGACAGGAGAGAGCACAGAGGAGTGCTATCAGGCAGGGGAGAGCACAGAGGAGTGCTATCAGACAGGAGAGAGCACAGAGGAGTACTATCAGAAAGGAGAGAGCACAGAGGAGTGCTATCAGACAGGAGAGAGCACAGAGGAGTACTATCAGACAGGAGAGAGCACAGAAGAGTCCTATCAGACAGAAGAGAGCACAGAGGAGTACTATCAGACAGGAAAGAGCACAGAGGAGTGCTATCAGGCAGGGGAGAGCACAGAGGAGTGCTATCAGACAGGAGAGAGCACAGAGGAGTGCTATCAGACAGGAGAGAGCACAGAGGAGTATTATCAGAAAGGAGAGAGCACAGAGGAGAGCTATCAGACAGGAAAGAGCACAGAGGAGTATTATCAGACAGAAGAGAGCACAGAGGAGTCCTATCAGACAGAAGAG
Source organism: Hyla sarda (assembly GCF_029499605.1). Lineage (NCBI taxonomy): Eukaryota > Metazoa > Chordata > Amphibia > Anura > Hylidae > Hyla > Hyla sarda. The sequence goes on from NC_079194.1 coordinate 241,306,670, forward strand.
AGCACAGAGGAGTACTATCAGAAAGGAGAGAGCACAGAGGAGAGCTATCAGACAGGAGAGATCAAACAGGAGTGCTATCAGACAGGAGAGAGCACAGAGAAGCCCTATCAGACAGGAGAGATCACAGAGGGGTCCTATCAGACAGGAGAGAGAACAGAGGAGTCCTTCCTATCAGACAGGAGAGAGCACAGAGGAGTCCTATCAGGCAGGGGAGAGCACAGAGGAGTATTATCAGATAGCAGAGAGCACAGATGAGTACTATCAGACAGGAGAGAGCACAGAGGAGTCCTATCAGACAGGAGAGAGAACAGAGGAGTCCTTCCTATCAGACAGGAGAGAGCACAGAGGAGTCCTATATGGCAGGGGAGAGCACAGAGGAGTATTATCAGACAGGAGAGAGCACAGAGGAGTACTATCAGACAGGAGAGAGCACAGAGGAGTACTATCAGACAGAAGAGAGCACTGAGGAGTACTATCAGACACAGAGGAGTGCTAGCCCACCCTCACTTATTGGACTTTCCCCATGACTGTGCTTCAGCTTGGACAAAGCCATGATTTTAACAGCCATGATTTCTATACAAAGGAAATAACATTTTCTTATGAAGTATATTAGAAAGGTTTGCCAAGATGTACAACATATAAAAAGTTTTTGGGGATCTGACAGTGCCCATTTAAGGTTTGTGTTGGTTACAGGTGCACATTTTTAAGCTTTTGAATGTTCTAGTGAGCACTGTTGAGGCCATAATATGGAAGTGGGACCAGGTTCTCCTCGCAAGATTTATGACAGAGGAGTGAAAAGAACAGTCAGAAGAGTTGTACAAGAGCCAAGGACACTTGTGGAGAGCTTCAAAGAGGAGTAAGCAAGTACCGTTGTCTCAAACAAAACAGTAAGTAATGCACTCTGCTGCCATGGCCTGTATGTATGTTTACCACGCATGACTCCATTGCTAAATGAAAAGCATGTTGACTCATGTTTTAAATGTGTTGCTGCACAACATTAGGAAAAGCAAGTGAAATACTGGGAGAATATTTTATGGTCAGATGAGAGCAAAACTGATCTGTTTTGATGCCATAATACACACCATATTTGTAGAAGAAATGGCACTGCACATCACCCTAAAAACATCAAACCAACAGTGAAGTTTGGAGGTGGGAACACCATGACGTGGGACTGCTGTTCAGTAAATGGCACTGGCAAAGTTCACGTCAATTGAAGAAAGGATGAATGGGCATATTTACCAAGACTTTCCTGACAAAAATCTGCTGCTGTCATGAAAGGGGGACAGGGAGCAGGGAGTTAATAAGCCCTAAATGTCCTTAAAACTGCTGACCCTTTCTACTGCCCATCCGCCCTATGTGACGGATTGACAACCACGAAGGCAGTCCCTATACTGCGCTATAGTGCATGGGCATCAAGTCAAACAAGACAGTACATGTCGGGGAACAAGTCAGGAACACAACAGAAATACTACAAAGCTACAAACATAATACAAGGCAGGATATAGCATACATACAGCTAACATACAGCTCAGAAACCGGGATCAAAATTAACAGCAGTTATAATAATTTGAACAAGACTAGATATGAGGATAGGTATACGGCAGACAAAACCAGGAGATGCAGTGGATGAACAGATTAACTGAATGTCAGAACACTAAACAGGTGAAGAAATCAAGAGCACTGTTCACACTGGACTCAGAACAAGAAACACACTGGACACCCCACTCCATAAAAGGAGCAGACGCAATAATAACTCCAAATGGACTCCTTGCTAGTGGCACACTAAACAATGTGGAATGGATACTAGCCGAGGAGAAAACATAAATTAAAATATATGAAATACGAGCAAAGACTGAAACATACTCCTAGATGGACGGATTAGCACAAAGCTCGGAACAGGATTCTATCCTAGGAGATCCAAGATCCAACACGGTCAAACAGGACTGATACAAAGGCATAATGTAAGCACAGACTAAGATTCACAAAACTCAGGCAAAACAGAATACAATCTGAACATGGGTCTAAACAAGGAAGACTGAATACAGTCATGGCCGTAAATGTTGGCACCCCTGAAATTTTTCAAGAAAATGAAGTATTTCTCACAGGAAAGGATTGCAGTAACACATATTTTGCTATACACATGTTTATTCCCTTTGTGTGTATTGGAACTAAGCAAAAAAAAGGAGGAAAAAAAACAAATTGGACATAATGTCACACCAAACTCCAAAAATGGATTGGACAGAATTATAGGCACCCATAACTTAATATTTGGTTGCACACCCTTTGGAAAAAAATAACTGAAATCAGTCACTTCCTATAACCATCAATAAGCTTCTTACACCTCTCAGCCAGAATGTTGCACAACTCTTCCTTTGCAAACTGCTCCAGGTCTCTTATTGGAAGGTGCCTTTTCCTAACAGCAATTTTAAGATCTCTCCACAGGTGTTCAATGGGATTTAGATCTGGACTCATTGCTCATAGAGACACACAATTCAAAGATGATGTGGACTTCTCTCCTTTTTCTTCTGTTTTCAGGTGGGATTTTTAATAACATTTTTCCACAATTTTGAAAGGGTACCAATAATTTTGTCCAGCCCATTTTTGGAGTTTGGTGTGACATTATGTCCAATTTGCTTTTTTCCTCCCTTTTTTTGTTTAGTTCCAATATACACAAAGGGAATAAACATGTGTATAGCAAAACATGTGTTACTGCAATCCTTTCTGTGAGAAATACTTGATCTTCTTGAAAAATTTCAGGGGTGCCAACATTTACGGCCATGACTGTGTATATATATATATATATATATATATATATATATATATATATACACACACTTTTTGCTAGGCAACCCCTTTATAATAAACTCTTGTGGATTTTATTGCTATGAGACCCACTCTCTTCAATGTTTGTAGTCCTGGAATGGCATATTGATCTAACCCAGTATTTTGGCAATACTGTTTTTGTAAAATTGTACGGATGGATGATAAACCAGGAACTAAACATGGGACAGAGGAAGGAAAGACAAAAAATTGTAAGTTAAAAAGAAACACCACATGTGGGGTGTAGGAGGGAGTACTCAAAATCTCAAATAATCATGTACAAGATGCATTTAGCATGAAACTTTGGGAATACATTTATGAAATTGCTACTACCGTCTGAGAAGATCACGGCTCCGCGCAGATACTTCACAACTTATGCTAATATAAGAGAAAATATTCAGAAACTGCCAAGTGTTTCTGAAAAGTGAATGATATAATTAAATATACCTAATAATACAAACACTTATCCAGGCAACAAGTGGGTGTCAAGTGTTTCGGGAAAAATAGTAGATAAACATTAGGGCAACAAACGCAAATATTTATTTACATTAAGCCAAAATATCTGCGCTGCGAGTTGCAAAGTAAAAGTTACTTATGAGTTGATATTACACCAGTGGTTTCCTAGCTCAGCTGAAGTCTCCTATATCCAAGATTATCAGATACCACCAAAAATAGGAAATAGTACACATTGCATATACAGTACCTGAGAAGATCATCATTAGGCTTGGTTCACACCAGAATTATGGCTTCCACATATAACAAAGCTGCCGCTGCAGCGCCGGAGGCTCGTGACGTCACAGCCAAGCCCCTCGATGCAAGTCTATGGGAGGGGGCGTGACAGCCGTCATGCCCCCTCCCATAGACTTGCATTGAGGTGGCATGGCCATGACCGAGACATCACGAGCAGAGCATGGCCCAGCGGCAGGACCCCCGCGATCAGACATCTCATCCCCTATCCTTTGGATAGGGGATAAGATGTCTAGGGGTGGGTAGTGTACCCGTTTAAGCTTTTCCAGCCTAACCTAACCCATATTAATAATTTTTTTACTTTTTTTGGTAAACTGATTTCCAGTCGACATAAAAAAAAGATCCCCGTGGATTCCCATTCATACCAATGGCATGTGGTTTTCACACAAATTCCAATGTGTTAGGAGCTCAGATGACCTAAACGGATATATACAAGGGAAAAAGTTCTATGACATAGCCTACAAATATGTCACAAATGTTAATGAAGTCCCATGTGAAATTAGAGAGCAATATATAAAATATGTCAAAAACCAGAAACAACCGCATTTCTGTTTTTATTTATTTATTTTTAGTATTTTTACTTAAATGGTGGGCAGGACTGCCATTATTACAGTGTCTATGGGATAGTCTATGGGATTTTCTAATAGCCGTTTGAACCCGTTATAGTCCATTATTGATAACGGACGTTATTTTGTGACGGACCATAGTAACGGAAGATAAGTGCATGCCCTATTTCTAGACTATAATGGGATTTTCTAACGGACGTATAGGATTTTGTTACTGCCGTTTTCAGCTGGTTTTCAGACGGAACTTCATACGGATGTTTAAAAACTGAGAATTTTGTAGTGTGAAAGGGGCCTATCATTCATAATAAAGACTCTATTCACAGGTTTTGGATAGTAATGCAACTAGTTTGCAAGGGACAAGAACTACCTACATCTCTTTCTTTACTCCGGCAGCTAAAAAAAAAAAAATCTTATTATGGGCATTTCTAATATCTAAAATTATTTTAAAGTTCCATTGGAAATGAAATGTCAAGTATGTGTCTTATAAAAACTTTTTTTTTTAACAAATCTCAGAGGATCACAATCCTCTCCATGGATCCCAATAATTTGGTCCATGACCATAGTTGGAGCTCCATTAGCTGGTAAGTACAGCTGAGGCAAAGTGACCCTTCATCCCCTCCACCTTGTGCATCTCACCCTCGAAGAGGAAGGTCTCGTTCCAATGTGGGTTGAGGTTTTTCCTCTTCACCTTGGTCTCCAGCTTGTGCTTTTTATCAGGCAGTAGATAAATCTTTACAAAGGGATCACTGGTTCCACTAAAGTCCTTGGCTGGTAGCTCTTGTGCCTTCATAATCTTAACAGTGAGAGTAGACTCTTGGAAGTTGTAGCCCACGCTGAACTGAATTCGGCCAAGAGTCTCCCGTCCTGAGGTGTCATGACCATCTTCTTCATCAGACCCTGGAGATAACTGTAAGAAAAGGAAAGCAGGTTCAATGTTGAGGCTAACAAATCATACGTGAAGTAACATCTCGTACATGAATAACATCTCGTACATGAATAACATCTCGTACATGAGTAACATCTCGTACATGAATAACATCTCGTACATGAGTAACATCTCGTACATGAATAACATCTCGTACATGAAGTAACATCTCGTACATGAAGTAACATCTCGTACATGAAGTAACATCTCGTACATGAATAACATCTCGTACATGAATAACATCTCGTACATGAATAACATCTCATACATGAGTAACATCACGTACATGAAGTAACATCTCGTACATGAGGTAACATCTCGTACATGAATAACATCTCGTACATGAGTAACATCTCGTACATGAGTAACATCTCGTACATGAAGTAACATCTCGTATATGAATAACATCTCGTACATGAAGTAACATCTCGTATATGAATAACATCTCGAACATCAATAACATCTCATACATGAGTAACATCTCGTACATGAAGTAACATCTCGTACATGAATAACATCTCGTACATGAAGTAACATCTCGTATATGAATAACATCTCGTACATGAGTAACATCTCGTACATGAATAACATCTCGTACATGAAGTAACATCTCGTATATGAATAACATCTCATACATGAGTAACATCTCGTACATGAGTAACATCTCGTACATGAAGTAAAATCTCGTATATGAATAACATCTCGTACATGAATAACATCTCGTATATGAATAACATCTCGTACATGAGTAACATCTCGTACATGAGTAACATCTCGCACATGAGTAACATCTCGTACATGAATAACATCTCGTACATGAAGTAACATCTCGTACATGAGTAACATCTCGTACATGAATAACATCTCGTACATGAGTAACATCTCGTACATGAAGTAACATCTCGTACATGAATAACATCTCGTACATGAAGTAACATCTCGTACATGAAGTAACATCTCGTATATGAATAACATCTCGTACATGAATAACATCTCGTACATGAATAACATCTCGTACATGAATAACATCTCGTACATGAAGTAACATCTCGTACATGAATAACATCTCGTACATGAATAACATCTCGTACATGAAGTAACATCTCATACATGAGTAACATCTCGTACATGAAGTAACATCTCGTACATGAGGTAACATCTCGTACATGAATAACATCTCGTACATGAGTAACATCTCGTACATGAGTAACATCTCGTACATGAAGTAACATCTCGTACATGAGGTAACATCTCGTACATGAATAACATCTCGTACATGAAGTAACATCTCGTATATGAATAACATCTAGTACATGAAGTAACATCTTGTACATGAATAACATCTCGTACATGAGTAACATCTCGTATATGAATAACATCTCGTACATGAATAACATCTCGTACATGAGTAACATCTCGTATATGAATAACATCTCGTACATGAGTAACATCTCGTACATGAATAACATCTCGTACATGAGTAACATCTCGTACATGAATAACATCTCGTACATGAAGTAACATCTCGTATATGAATAACATCTCGTACATGAGTAACATCTCGTACATGAGTAACATCTCGTACATGAATAACATCTCGTACATGAAGTAACATCTCGTATATGAATAACATCTCATACATGAGTAACATCTCGTACATGAAGTAACATCTCGTATATGAATAACATCTCGTACATGAGTAACATCTCGTACATGAGTAACATCTCGTACATGAAGTAACATCTCGTATATGAATAACATCTCGAACATCAATAACATCTCATACATGAGTAACATCTCGTACATGAGTAACATCTCGTACATGAAGTAACATCTCGTACATGAAGTAACATCTCGTACATGAATAACATCTCGTACATGAGTAACATCTCGTACATGAATAACATCTCGTACATGAAGTAACATCTCGTATATGAATAACATCTCGTACATGAGTAACATCTCGTACATGAGTAACATCTCGTACATGAAGTAACATCTCGTATATGAATAACATCTCGTACATGAATAACATCTCGTATATGAATAACATCTCGTACATGAGTAACATCTCGTACATGAGTAACATCTCGTACATGAATAACATCTCGTACATGAAGTAACATCTCGTACATGAAGTAACATCTCGTACATGAGTAACATCTCGTACATGAATAACATCTCGTACATGAAGTAACATCTCGTACATGAATAACATCTCGTACATGAAGTAACATCTCGTACATGAAGTAACATCTCGTATATGAATAACATCTCGTACATGAATAACATCTCGTACATGAGTAACATCTCGTACATGAATAACATCTCGTACATGAAGTAACATCTCGTACATGAATAACATCTCGTACATGAATAACATCTCGTACATGAATAACATCTCATACATGAGTAACATCTCGTACATGAAGTAACATCTCGTACATGAGGTAACATCTCGTACATGAATAACATCTCGTACATGAGTAACATCTCGTACATGAGTAACATCTCGTACATGAAGTAACATCTCGTACATGAGGTAACATCTCGTACATGAATAACATCTCGTACATGAGTAACATCTCGTACATGAATAACATCTCGTACATGAATAACATCTCGTACATGAGTAACATCTCGTACATGAAGTAACATCTCGTATATGAATAACATCTAGTACATGAAGTAACATCTTGTACATGAATAACATCTCGTACATGAGTAACATCTCGTATATGAATAACATCTCGTACATGAATAACATCTCGTACATGAGTAACATCTCGTATATGAATAACATCTCGTACATGAGTAACATCTCGTACATGAATAACATCTCGTACATGAGTAACATCTCGTACATGAATAACATCTCGTACATGAGTAACATCTCGTACATGAATAACATCTCGTACATGAAGTAACATCTCGTATATGAGTAACATCTCGTACATGAGTAACATCTCGTACATGAGTAACATCTCGTACATGAATAACATCTCGTACATGAAGTAACATCTCGTATATGAATAACATCTCGTACATGAGTAACATCTCGTACATGAAGTAACATCTCGTATATGAATAACATCTCGTACATGAGTAACATCTCGTACATGAGTAACATCTCGTACATGAAGTAACATCTCGTATATGAATAACATCTCGAACATGAATAGCATCTCATACATGAGTAACATCTCGTACATGAGTAACATCTCGTACATGAAGTAACATCTCGTACATGAGTAACATCTCATACATGAGTAACATCTCGTACATGAATATCATCTCGTACATGAAGTAACATCTCGTACATGAATAACATCTCGTACATGAGTAACATCTCGTATATGAAGTAACATCTCGTACATGAAGTAACATCTAGTACATGAGTAACATCTCGTACATGAATAACATCTCGTACATGAATAACATCTCGTACATGAGTAACATCTCGTATATGAATAACATCTCGTACATGAGTAACATCTCGTACATGAATAACATCTCGTACATGAGTAACATCTCGTACATGAATAACATCTCATACATGAGTAACATCTCGTACATGAATAACATCTCGTATATTAAGTAACATCTCGTATATGAATAACATCTCGTACATGAGTAACATCTCGTACATGAGTAACATCTCGTACATGAATAACATCTCGTACATGAAGTAACATCTCGTATATGAATAACATCTCGTACATCAGTAACATCTCGTACATGAAGTAACATCTCGTATATGAATAACATCTCGTACATGAGTAACATCTCGTACATGAGTAACATCTCGTGTATGAAGTAACATCTCGTATATGAATAATATCTCGAACATGAATAACATCTCATACATGAGTAACATCTCGTACATGAGTAACATCTCGTACATGAGTAACATCTCGTACATGAAGTAACATCTCGTACATGAATAACATCTCGTACATGAGTAACATCTCATACATGAGTAACATCTCGTACATGAATATCATCTCGTACATGAGTAACATCTCGTACATGAAGTAACATCTCGTACATGAAGTAACATCTAGTACATGAGTAACATCTCGTATATGAATAACATCTCGTACATGAAGTAACATCTCGTACATGAATAACATCTCGAACATGAATAACATCTCATACATGAGTAACATCTCGTACATGAGTAACATCTCGTACATGAGTAACATCTCGTACATGAAGTAACATCTCGTACATGAGTAACATCTCGTATATGAATAACATCTCGTACATGAAGTAACATCTCGTACATGAATAACATCTCGTACATGAAGTAACATCTCGTACATGAATAACATCTCGTACATGAAGTAACATCTCGTACATGAAGTAACATCTAGTACATGAGTAACATCTCGTACATGAATAACATCTCGTACATGAATAACATCTTGTACATGAATAACATCTCGTACATGAAGTAACATCTCGTACATGAATAACATCTCGTACATGAAGTAACATCTCGTACATGAAGTAACATCTAGTACATGAGTAACATCTCGTACATGAATAACATCTCGTACATGAATAACATCTCGTACATGAGTAACATCTCGTATATGAATAACATCTCGTACATGAGTAACATCTCGTACATGAATAACATCTCGTACATGAGTAACATCTCGTACATGAATAACATCTCATACATGAGTAACATCTCGTACATGAATAACATCTCGTATATTAAGTAACATCTCGTATATGAATAACATCTCGTACATGAGTAACATCTCGTACATGAGTAACATCTCGTACATGAATAACATCTCGTACATGAAGTAACATCTCGTATATGAATAACATCTCGTACATCAGTAACATCTCGTACATGAAGTAACATCTCGTATATGAATAACATCTCGTACATGAGTAACATCTCGTACATGAGTAACATCTCGTGTATGAAGTAACATCTCGTATATGAATAATATCTCGAACATGAATAACATCTCATACATGAGTAACATCTCGTACATGAGTAACATCTCGTACATGAGTAACATCTCGTACATGAAGTAACATCTCGTACATGAATAACATCTCGTACATGAGTAACATCTCATACATGAGTAACATCTCGTACATGAATATCATCTCGTACATGAGTAACATCTCGTACATGAAGTAACATCTCGTACATGAAGTAACATCTAGTACATGAGTAACATCTCGTATATGAATAACATCTCGTACATGAAGTAACATCTCGTACATGAATAACATCTCGTATATTAAGTAACATCTCGTATATGAATAACATCTCGTACATGAGTAACATCTCGTACATGAGTAACATCTCGTACATGAATAACATCTCGTACATGAAGTAACATCTCGTATATGAATAACATCTCGTACATCAGTAACATCTCGTACATGAAGTAACATCTCGTATATGAATAACATCTCGTACATGAGTAACATCTCGTACATGAGTAACATCTCGTGTATGAAGTAACATCTCGTATATGAATAATATCTCGAACATGAATAACATCTCATACATGAGTAACATCTCGTACATGAGTAACATCTCGTACATGAGTAACATCTCGTACATGAAGTAACATCTCGTACATGAATAACATCTCGTACATGAGTAACATCTCATACATGAGTAACATCTCGTACATGAATATCATCTCGTACATGAGTAACATCTCGTACATGAAGTAACATCTCGTACATGAAGTAACATCTAGTACATGAGTAACATCTCGTATATGAATAACATCTCGTACATGAAGTAACATCTCGTACATGAATAACATCTCGAACATGAATAACATCTCATACATGAGTAACATCTCGTACATGAGTAACATCTCGTACATGAGTAACATCTCGTACATGAAGTAACATCTCGTACATGAGTAACATCTCGTATATGAATAACATCTCGTACATGAAGTAACATCTCGTACATGAATAACATCTCGTACATGAAGTAACATCTCGTACATGAATAACATCTCGTACATGAAGTAACATCTCGTACATGAAGTAACATCTAGTACATGAGTAACATCTCGTACATGAATAACATCTCGTACATGAATAACATCTTGTACATGAATAACATCTCGTACATGAAGTACGGCCAAAGAAAGCTTTACAATGATCTTCCACCAGATGGCAGTAACTAAATGTGACTTGTAGATCATCTTATTTCAGTATGAGGATACTCAGAGGTCATTCTAGTGCTTTGGGCCCATAGTCCTGTTACTTAACCCCACAATTTTAAATTTTTTTTCATCAATTATGCCTTCATACAACACATTATACAATCTGACATTCTTAAATTCACAATGCTCCATTGTCTTCATTGTGTGATGGCATTTCTATGTTGCTTATGACAACAGCAGAGGTCACTGTCACATTACTGCAGCCCTCCTGATATATGGAATTCATTACATAATGTACAGCTTTGGAGCAATGCGGGGAAGAAGGTCAAGGGCAGTGCTATACAGAAGCACCGCACCCGAAATGATCACTGGGCTTTATTACTATCCAAGACAATTCACTCATTGATACAATACAAAGCTTTTTTTTTTTTACATTTATTCCGTTGTTTTTACCCTAATTGTTTCTCACTTTTGCTGATCAGTCTTAACTATTATGTACTACATATTATGATATACAGTATTAATGAAAATCAAATAACACGCAGCCACACATTCTTCCAAGACTAGCTCATATGTTGACATGTGACATATACACTTTGGATTTTTAGCACTGTATTAGCATGTAATCGCTTATTACAGTAGCAGCAATGTGGATACAATTTTAAGTAGTTTTATCCATATGTAGCAGAAAAAGTCTGCCCAATGGGGGAGATTTATCAAAACCAGTGCAGAGGAAGAGTGGTTCAGTTTCCCATAGCAACCAATCAGATTGCTTCTTTCATTTTCCACAGGCATCTTTAGAGGCATGTGGAAAATGAAAGAAGCAATCTGATTGGTTGCTATGGGCAACTGCACCACTCTTCCTCTGCACATGTTTTTATAAATCTCCCCCAATATCCTCACAGCAACTACTCCAGTGACCGGCTAATATAGGAATGTGTGTGAGATTTTCACCCTTTGTGGCACTATCCATGGGCTTCCTGTCATTTGCGCAAATGTATGAAGTGACGTGCGTCACATAATAAATTTAGCGCAGCAACTGGGAAAACCACACACTAGCGCTGCAGGTTTCACATTGCACAAAAACCTGCTCTAAGAATCCATTCCCCCCAATATGTTCATTTATGCTGAAGATACATGGCAAATTTGTAGCAGATGTTTCCCATGGACATTATTTAAATACCGATTTTTCTGCAAAACGCTGTGGATCCACACACCAAAATCCACAAAGGGGTACTCCGGTGGGAAACAATTTTTATTAAATCAACTGGTGCCAGAAAGTTAAACAGATTTGTAAATTACTCCTATTTAAAAATCTTAATCCTTCCAGTACTTATCAGCTGCTGCATGCTCCACAGGAAGTTCTTTTCTTTTCTGTCTCACCACGGTGCTCTCTGCTGACACCTCTGTCCATGTCAGGAACTGTCCAGAGCAGGAGAGGTATGCTTTGGGAATTTGCTCCTACTTTGGACAGTTCCTAAAATGGACAGAGGTGTCCGCAGTGTGGTCAGACAGAAAAGAAATTCAAAATAAAAAAGATTTTCTCTAGAGCATACAGCAGCTGATAAAATACGGAAGGATTACGATTTTTTAATGGAAGCAATTTACAAATATGTTTAACTTGTTTTAAAAAAATCATTGTTTTTCAGCGGAGCACTCCTTTAATTTAACCCCGCACTAAAAATTGGTGCGGAGTTACTGCTCTGGAAATAAACAACTTGTGCAAAACTACAATTCCCATCAAGCCATTGATGTGAGTTGTAGTTCTGCAACAGCAGGAGAACACTGGGATTTTTGGATCAAAAGTTTATGAGATTTTGTGTCATTTTGAATAAAAATTGCAATGACATGATGGCAAAAATAAATTTTATATACTGTTTATATATATATATATATATATATTTATGTATATATATATATATATATATATATATTGTGAATGCAGATCTGGAATATAATAAATCATGTAATTAAATATCAGTACAAGATAATTTGTGTACAAAGTTTTATATCTCTGCATATAATTGACTACCATCGACAAGCGTTCAATCCCTAAAGATAGTTTACTTAGGCTGCGTTCACATCACGATTTCTCCATCCGACTTGAGTACATGATTTTATAACTTAAAATCGTATACATAAAGTCGGATCAATTGCACTCATTCGATTTGATCCGCATCCAATTTCTCACGATTTTTGTTCGGGTCTGAAATCGGGTTTGACCACAAAAATCGTGTGAAATCGGATGCGGCACACTGGTTGGGAAACGCTGGAAAAAAATTTATTTTCTGAACTAGACGTATAAGTATGCGCATATGTATATTTCCTCACCGATTTCATTGTTAACGTCCTTGAAAGCAGTAAGCGTGCATTGGATCTGTCTAACTTTATCTATCACATTAGTACTCTACCAGTAAACAAAACATTTTTGTGTGCATAGATTTTCTGCATAAAAGGCTCCTCAATTTTCTATAAAACCGATCCATGAAAGTAATGGGCAATTTTATGTGTTTATGTTTTATATTTTGTGTTTACAAATAGAAAAGTTTCAGAGTTTGTACGTGACCTTCTACGAATACATTCATGCTGACAGCAATGTACTGGCATTAGTTTCCTGTTACCTTTCCATTTACAACTATCAAAAATTTTCTGTAAAACAAACCTGCTGTTTTTGGATTTTTTTTTTTCAAAAACAGCCTTGAAAACCAAACAACAGCATAGGGAAGGTCGTAGGGAAAATGGTGGTAGGAAAGATGAACACAAATGGCTAATTTGCACAATATGCGTAACTCTTGTTGACTTTAACCCCTTAAGAACCAAGCGTTTTTTTTCCATTTTTGCACTTTCGTTTTTTCCTCCATGCCTTTTAAAAATCATAACCCTTTCAATTTTGCACCTAAAAATCCATATGATGGCTTTTTTTTAGCGCCACCAATTCTACTTTGTAATGATGTCAGTAATTTTACCCAAAAATCTACGGTGAAATGGAAAAAAAATCATTGTACGACAAAAAAAAAAACAAAAAAAAAAACACAATTTTGTAACTTTTGGGGGCTTCCGTCTCTATGCAGTTTTTCCATTTTTGCACTTTTGTTTTTTCCTTCTTACCTTTTAAAAATCATAACCCTTTCAATTTTGCACCTAAAAATCCATATGATGGCTTTGTCTTTGCACCACCAATTCCACTTTGTAATGACTGACGTCATTTTGCCCAAAATCTACGGCGAAATGGAAAAAAAATCATTGTGCGACAAAATTGAAAAAAAAAATACTATTTTGTAACTTTTGGGGGCTTCCGTTTCTACGCAGTACATTTTTTGGTAAAAATGACACCTTCCCTTTATTCTGTAGGTCCATACAATTAAAATGATACCCTATTATATAGGTTTGATTTTGTCGGACTTCATAACTCATAACTACATCCTGTTACGCCGAGCGCTCCGGGTCCCTGCTCCTCCCCGAAGCGCTCGCGGCGTTTCTCTCCCTGCAGCACCCCGGTCAGACCCGCTGACCGGGAGCGCTGCACTGACATTGCCGGCGGGGATGCGATTCGCATAGCGGGACGCGCCCGCCCGCGAATAGCATCCCAAGTCACTTACCTGTCCCGGTCCCCGGCTGTCATGCTCTGGCGCGCGCGGCTCCACTCTCTAGGGCACGCGCGCGCCAGCTCTCTGAGATTTAAAGGGCCAGTGCACCAATGATGGTGCCTGGCCCAATCACCCTGATTAGCTTGCACCTGTTCCATGCTCTTATAACCTCACTTCCTCTGCACTTCCTGGCCGGATCTTGTTGCCTTGTGCCTTGAGAAAGCTATTACTGTGTTACCCATACTGTGTTCCTGACCTCCTGCTATTTCACCATTAACTACTAACCTAGCCGCCTGCCCCGACCTTCTGCTACGTCTGACCTTGCCCTTGTCTACCCCCTTGTACCGCGCTTATCTCAGCAGTCAGAGAGGTTGAGCCGTTGCTAGTGGATACGACCTGGTTGCTACCGCCGCTGCAAGACCATCCCGCTTTACGGCGGGCTCTGGTGAATACCAGTAGCAACTTAGAACCGGTCCACCGACACGGTCCACGCCAATCCCTCTCTGGCACAGAGGATCCACCTCCAGCCTGCCGAATCGTGACAGTAGATCCGGCCATGGATCCCGCTGAGGTTCCCCTGCCAGTTGTCGCTGACCTCACCACGGTGGTCGCCCAGCAATCCCGACAGATCGCCCATCTAAGTCACCAGCTGTCGCAAGTGTCCACCATGGTACAGCAATTTCAGTCGCAGCTACAGCAACTGCAACAGCAGCTATCATCTCCTCCGCCAGCTCCTGCACCTCCTCCGCAGCGAGTGGCCGCTCCTAACCTCCGCTTGTCCCTGCCGGACAAATTTGATGGGGACTCTAGACTCTGCCGTGGTTTTCTGTCACAATGTTCCCTACATTTGGAGATGTTGTCGGACCAATTTCCTACAGAACGGTCGAAGGTGGCTTTCGTGGTCAGTCTCCTGTCTGGGAAGGCTTTGTCTTGAGCCACACCGCTCTGGGACTGCGATGACCCTGTCACCGCCACTGTACACTCCTTCTTCTCTGAGGTTCGCAGTGTCTTCGAGGAACCAGCCCGAGCTTCTTCTGCCGAGACTGCCCTGCTGAACCTGGTCCAGGGTAATTCTTCAGTAGGCGAGTACGCCATCCGATTTCGTACTCTCGCTTCCGAATTATCTTGGAACAACGAGGCTCTCTGCGCGACCTTTAAAAAAGGCCTATCCAGTAACATCAAAGATGTGCTGGCCGCACGAGAGATTCCTGCCAACCTGCATGAACTTATCCATTTGGCCACCCGCATTGACATGCGTTTTTCGGAAAGACACCAGGAACTCCGCCAGGAAAAAGACCTTAATCCCTGGGCACCTCTCTCACGGTATCCCTTGCAATCTACCCCTGTGCCTCCCGCCGAGGAGCCTATGCAAGTAGATCGGTCTCGCCTGACTCTTCAAGAGAGGTCTCGCCGTAGGGATAAAAATCTATGTCTGTACTGCGCTAGTACCGAACATTTCTTGGTGGATTGCCCTTTTCGTCCTCCACGTCTGGAAAATGCACGCACGCAACCTGCTCATGTGGGCCTGGCGTCTCTGGGTACGGAGTCTACTTCTCCATGTCTCACTGTGCCCGTACGGATTTCTCCTTCTGCCAACTCCTCCTTCTCTGCCGTGGCCGTCTTGGACGTCTTCTGGAAATTTTATTCTGGCCTCTTTGCTTGATAGGTACTGCATCCCGGTGACCCGTCTCATCAAGCCGCTCTACATTTCTTCAGTCAACGGAGTCAAGTTGCACTGCACTGTGCGTTATTGCACAGTGCCCCTGCTGATGAACATTGGACCACATCTCGGTCGTGACACATCCAGGAAAATGTATACATTTAAAATGATCATTTTCTGACCCCCTATAACTTTTTTTTTTTTCTGCATATGGGGCTGTATGAGAGCTAATTTTTTGTGCCGTGATCTGAAGTTTTTATTGGTACCATTTTTGTTTTGATCGCACTTTTTGATTGCATTTTATAATTTTTTTTTGGTATAAGAAGTGACCCAAAATACGCTATTTTGGACTTTTGAATATTTTTGCGCATATGCCATTGACCGTGTGGTTTAATTAACAATAATTATTTATTTATTTTGTTTACACAGTTTTTTTTTTTAAATGGGAAAAGGGGGGTGATTCTGACTTTTAATAGGGAAGGGGTTAAATCAAATTTATTAACTTTTTTTACACTTATTTTTGCAATGTTATAGCATAACATGCATTACACTGATTGCAGGCACTGTTCAATGCATTGCCATAGCATTGCATTGATCAGTGTTATCTGCGCTTGATTGCTCAAGCCTGGATCTCAGGCTTGGAACAATCAAATGCCGATCGGACAGCGTGGAGCCAGGTAGGGAGTTTCCCGCTGTCCTTTCAGCTGTTCCGCTGAGCTAACCGGAAGCATATTCTCCCATTTTATACTTTGCATCTAAAGAGTTAATACCAGACATTAGCCCGATCTGCGATGTCCGGTATCAGCCACGGTTCCCGGTTGTTGATAGCAACCGGGACCCCACAGATACGAAGCGTGCTCAGCTTCTGAGCATACTTCACAGATCAGGAGCAGGCCACGGATGTAAATATATGTCCGGGGTCGTTAAGGAGTTAATCCGAGTTGGGTAAACAGTGTATCTTGGGGTACTACACTGTTTACACAACTTCCATTAAAGCCAGTGGGAGATTTGCAAAGTTTGTAAAACAGCTGGCTCAGCTGCCGTTAGCTTCCTGACCACCTCCAGCAGAACAGCAAGCCAGAGAGGTCTAGGAAGCACTCAATCTAAAATGGGAATACTCCTTTAAGATTAAACTAAGATACAGCAAGTTCATTAAGGCTGCATTCACACCACGCTTCTTACACACGGGGACCGGATCCGGCTGGGAGATGGGAAAACCGGGCGCTCCCGTATCCCAGCCGGCATCCATCTCATTCATTTCAATGAGCCGACCGGAGTCAGATAGTGACTCCGATCGGCTCATTTGTGCCCTGTATCCAGTTTTGTGACCAGGCATAAAACCGTAGTATACCCCGGTTTTAAGTCAGGTCACAAAACTGGATACAGGGCAAAAATGAGCCGACCAGAGTCAATATTGGACTCCCATTGGCTCATTCAAATTAATGAGATGGGGGCCGGCTGGGATACGGGAGCAACCGGTTTTCCCATTGTGGTGTGAATGCACCCTAAGGCTATATTCCCACAGCATAACTTTTGCGGAATGTCCGACTGGAAAATTTCAAGCAGGCATCGGGCACCAGCAGAACATGCTGGCACCAGGACCACTTGAAATTGCCCTGTTTCCATAAATGGCAATGCATTTCGGAGCGGATTCTGAGAGAATATTGACACGTAAATAGTTTTTGCGGAGTTAGAATTTCCAGGTTAGAGCTATCATCACAGAAAAACTGCCGTGTACCAGCAGAATCCCATTGAAAACAATAGTACTCTTATGCAGCAGAATTTCTGATTAGAATTTTTTCACCGGATTCCTCTTGAAAATTCTGATGTGTGAACAAAGCCTGAGATGCAGGCCATACAATTTACACCAATTTCTGGCATATATTATAGTAAATCTGTTTGGTCTTGAAAAACCAAACCCCTCTGGCTCTGCCCACTTTTTTTTTTTTTTTAAAGGGCCATAAGAGATGCAAAAATTAAAAATGTCCTTTTACAGAAAAAGTAAGTATGCGCCAAAATTGACAACCTTTTCCCAACAAAAAACAAGGGTGTCCCTCCATCTTAAGTCAGAGGAACATATAGGCCTGGTATAGGTCCACAGCAGTTCACATGCACACTCTATAAAGGGGTTAGGTAATATTACATCAACACATCCACTGGGGCATAACAATAGTCTAGATTTATTTCATTTCACAATAGTCAGTTTCTACCCATTAAAATAAAACAGAGTTATACAAACTGCCAACTGGTGGGAAAAACCCTTTAAAGAGTATGTGTCGTCAGAAACTTTTTTTCTTTTTTTTTTTTTCTTTCTAATGTTTCATTTTACTATCCATAATATAAAACATTACACAAATCTTTCAGTTTCCATTCTGGCCACTAAGCCTAGAAAAAAGCTGACATTTGAAATTTTGGAAAGAAAACTTCTTGGCAGTATCCTCCTTATCATCACAGCCAGGATTACAATGAAAGGTGACACCAGTGTATAGATATGGTGGGGTCAGGCCATTGCTAATAGGTGATTGTTAGAGCTCAACCTTCACATTCCCTTTATAATTACTTCTGTATAGATCACAGAGCAAAACTCTCCAGTAAAAGTCAAGTCTCCTTCAGTCTATTGTTTTCAATGTCCTTGGGGCTGCTGTAAAACATATGTCTAAATGCTGCTAACAAAGCAGAGCAGAAGCTCAGGGAACATGATTGCCCAAATAACAATGTACAAAAAAAAATACAAATAAAAAAAAATATTATTGGAATGTAAGTCTGTGGGAGTGTCCTGTTCACTTAGACACAGAGCAGGGAGTGAAGAGCGTGACCATTCTACTGATCGGTTGGAGCCTGAACACTCAGACCCCGATCAATAAAAACTTTTGACATACCGTATATACTCGAGTATAAGCCGACCCGAGTATAAGCCGAGACCCCTAATTTCAACCCAAAATCCCAGGAAAAGTTATTGACTCGAGTATAAGCCTAGGGTGGGAAATACCTCATCCCCCCCTGTCATCATCCAGACCCGTCATTAACATCCTCATCATCATCCCCTTGTCATCATCCCACACATCCCCCCTTCATCATCCCCTTATCATCCCACACATCCCCCTTCATCATCCCCTTGTCATCATCCCACACATCCCCCCTTCATCATCCCCTTATCATCCCGCACATCCCCCCTTCATCATCCCCTTATCATCCCACACATCCCCCCTTCATCATCCCCTTATCATCCCGCACATCCCCCCTTCACAATCCCCTTATCATCCCACACATCCCCCTTCATCATCCCCTTGTAATCATCCCACACCCCCCCCCCTTCATCATCCCCACCCCCCTTCATCATCCCCACACCCCCCCTTCATCATCCTCTTCTCATCATTCGCCCTCAGTGGTCTTCAACCTGCGGACCTCCAGAGGTTTCAAAACTACAACTCCCAGCAAGCCCGGGCAGCCATCGGCTGTCCGGGCTTGCTGGGAGTTGTAGTTTTGAAACCTCCGGAGGTCCGCAGGTTGAAGACCACTGCGGCCTTCAACATCATCCAGCCCCCTCTCACCCCCTTTAGTTCTGAGTACTCACCTCCGCTCGGCGCTGGTCCGGTCCTGCAGGGCTGTCCGGTGAGGAGGTGGTCCGGGCTGCTATCTTCACCGGGGGCGCCTCTTCTCCGTGCTTCCGGCCCGGAATAGAGGCGTTGCCTTGACAATGACGCAGAAGTACGTTGGCAATGAACGCACCTCTGCGTCGTTGTCACGGCAACGTGACTATTCTGAGGCCGGGCCCGAAGCGCTTAGAAGAGGCCTCCCCGGTGAAGATAGCAGCCCGGAACCACTATCCCACCGGACCACCTCCTCACCGGACAGTCCTGCAGGACCGGACCAGCGCCGAGCGGAGGTGAGTACTCAGAACTAAAGGGGGTGAGAGGGGGCTGGATGATGTTGAAGGCCGCAGTGGTCTTCAACCTGCGGACCTCCGGAGGTTTCAAAACTACAACTCCCAGCAAGCCCGGACAGCCGATGGCTGCCCGGGCTTGCTGGGAGTTGTAGTTTTGAAACCTCTGGAGGTCCGCAGGTTGAAGACCACTGCGGGTGGGGGAGTTCACTCGAGTATAAGCCGAGGGGGGTGTTTTCAGCACGAAAAATCGTGCTGAAAAACTCGGCTTATACTCGAGTATATACGGTAGGACTTTCCAGCATTGTTCTTTATCATCACAGACGGTGAATAGATGAGACACCATTATCAATAGCTGAAGCTCACAACTCAGCCACCCTCTCCTTGTAGGATGACCTCTGCACACGCTACAGAGCAAGCCTAGAAAACGGTCCTATTCTTGTTAATGGGTCAGCTCTAGACTATTGTTGCCCATGTCCACAAAGCTGCCATAAATAGAAATGGATTAAAAGAAGAAGAAAAAATGTCAGTATCTGCCTCTGATCAGTTAAAAAAACAAAAACAAATCTATAGATTTCCTTTAATTGCTATCAGCTTGGTCTATTATTATGATTCTCTGCTTTGGGCACTACATGGGAGGTTGGGGTAATAGAGGGCACAGCACAGGGCACCAAACAACCTAAGTCCGGGCCTGCATGTGATTACAAAGCATGATTGATTTTTTTCTTTTTTTTCTAAGAGATGAGGCAAGTGCAAGAAAAAGTGCCACACTAAAAAAAATGTGCACAAGGGATGCGGTCTATCGCTAAGCCCTTTTCCAACAGGAGAGAGGACCCCCAACAAACCTACCCTTGACCTCTGGGCCAAAAGGCACCTGCAAGGATCCAGGTTTGATGCCCCCTTTTGCCGAAGCTACTAAGGGGCCACAAATGAACCTGGCTTCAACCTAGGCGTTAACCAAGGTATCAGCCAAGGAGCCGTATACTGATGGCATCTCGACCAAAGCCAAGATGCCCAGGGCTTGCAGGGAGGTGAGGAACCAAATGGCCACACACACCTCCCCTAGACCACCAGGAGGGACAACCAGAAGGGCTACTGTATCCTGACAAATCCTGTGTACAAAACAAACACGTAAAGGTGGCACAGTGACATACAAAAAAATAAATAAGTGGATGAGTGCAGCTATACAGCTTGGTCATCCGGCCGGATCTATAAAAATTTCCCTGATCCTAGCCAGAAGGCCGGGATACCAAGGGTGAGTGCCAAAGGTGAAGAGTTAATGGTGCAGTGTGCAATCCGTCCAGTGAGTTTAGACACCTCAGGGCCACCACTCCCCGAGGCACAAATGTACCTCAGCTCTACACTCATGGCCAGACCTGGAGGAAACAGAGCACATCAGAGCAGCCGTTGAGATAGTTCTGTGGCACCAGCCCCGGAATGCCCCGGTACACCTGCCCCCTCCATGCAGCATCCATCCTACCAGTGGACTGCCTGATAAGAACAGATACTACACTTGATTTTAGCCAAAAGGCCAAGAAGCAATACAAACCATGATTGATCATGAAGGAATTTACTAAAGAAGCACACATTCAACAATAAATGTATGTGTCTGGAGCTAGATAGCGTTATTTTTAGCACATACATATGCCTTAGTGAGAGGAAACTTGAAAATTAAAGTGACAATCTCTATAGATTTCTGGTGTGAGCAGAGGAGATACAACCTTAAATTGTGGTGGTTTTGGAGCTAAATGCAGACACCTAGAAAGAAGAGCCTGACACCTCTATTCTAATGGTGTCTAATATAAAGGATCAGGACAAAACCATTTATGGAATATATACATTCATATACTGTAAATCTACAGTTATGTGTCAGAGATATCAGTAGGACATGGCACCTTCTCTGCAGGTTCTTAGGTGTGAAATGCATTACAGTGCTGACACTTAGAAATCCTGACAACATGAACGACACATTTGTCATTTGTGCTTATTTTTTCTTGCTAAACTGTATCCGTATAGAACATGAAAGAAGTTTCTATAAGTGAAAGTTCATTGGATGCAAGCTGTTGCCAAACTCCTGTCGATCAGTGGTAGTCATGGCACTAAGGTAGTTCCATCCAGGACATAATTCTACCTGGCCAATGGGACTTCTTGCATTAGAGGCCACTAGTCAGCTGCCTTTTCCCAGGAGGAGGATCCCTGCCCTATGATGGTTATAGGTCCAAAGAAAGAGAACCACTACTCCTACTGCTGCTCCTGAGAGGAATGCTACTTGCCACAATTGATTTCCTGAACTCCTGTGCTCCTGCTGACCCACCTGTTCAAACTAAGAGGTACATGTCCCAATGATTGATTTACTGTGTCGAGGATTAATGGAGAAACAAGTCTGGGCTATGCCTGGTGAGAAGGAATAGACTGTTGTGTAACAGTGGAAGATTCCCCCAGTTTCTATGCAGAAATTAAGGATCTTCCTAATCCGAATTATGGCCTAACCAAGAGACTCTGAGTTAAAGTGCATTGACTTAAAGGGGTACTCCGCCTCTAGGCATCTTATCCTCTATCCAAACAAACTCCGCGTGCAGCAGGGAGATCGTGGGGGTGCCGCTGCTGGGGGCCCTCGCGATCTCCCTGCTGCAACCAGAGTTCGTTTAGAGCATCGGGTGCAGCCCTGGAGGCTCCTGATGTCACGGCCACGCCCCCTCAATGCAATTTTATGAGAGGGGGCGTGACCATGACCTCACAAGCCTCCACCCTGCATCGCCAGTCATCCGGCACAGAGCGAAGTATAGGAACAGCAACAGTGCAAGTTGTAAGTTATGAAAGTCTTTTGCAACCATTCAAGAACTGTGCCTCCCTCCCGGGGAAGATTCAAACCACCATTTTCATCTGGACATGTTACCAATGTTTGTCAGTGAAGATTCACATTGTTAAAGTGACTTGGTACCACTGGGCCTCAGGCCAGTACCAGGCCTCCACTCCTCCCTCGTTACCAGAACATGTGGGGTGCCACCTGCATAAGGCACTTGGTGCTTTCCAAACCATTACTACAATGTCGTACTACTACTTAAGTCCAACTGGACATCTAGATCTGGTGCAATAGAAATTGTCACGTATGGCGCTTCTCCTTGCTAGGTTTGTTGATGCTAGAATACCTTTGAGGCCACACTTGAAGGGACCCAGTCTATGGGCAGCATGAAACACAGACAGGGAGTGTAATCCTGACACATTATGACTTCATGATAAATCATAGCTTTAAAAAGCTACCAGGCAAGTAGTCATTGGTCGGTCCCTGAACCTGCCAGCCTTGAGTGATGTATCTTTCCCTATGCATACATAGGTAGAGACATGTCAATCAAGACTGGCTGGGTGGAGAGCAGCTGTTGGGAAACGTCCAAATGACTACCCTCTTCCCAGCAGCTTTATAAAACTATGATTTCTCTGTAACGCCCAAATGTTTCAGGGTAAATCATATTCTGTCGGGATCATGCTCCCTGTCTCTTGGGCAACATAAAATCACTGACAGGGTCCCTTTAATACCAGTTATGCCATATTACACTCTACAAGGCCCATGGGCCCAACATATATGGCTGTCACTGGGAGTTAGACTCCTATGTTGTTTGTGAGCAGGCATAGAGTCAAATACTGTACCTCCTGCCTCCTGAATTTTCCTCACACCTATATTACCAGACACACATTTAGCGTAACACATCAAGAGGTGTAATACAAACACAAACATCATGGACATTAGCAGTAGTAGTATAAAAATCTTTCAACAATGCACAAACAAATAAATAAACTTTAGAAGTTAGAAAAAAAAGGCATCTACATACCATTTCTTGTGGTATTGAAAAACAGCTTGATCCATGTGAATGGGGCTGAATTACAATACCAGACACAATCCATAGACAGATCCTTCTTTTTTTTTTTTCTAATCTCATACAACCGGACAATTTAAATATATATGTAATGTATTTACTCTCCAACTTTAAAGCTCAAGTCAGTAGCTATATAAAGTCTTCTTCTTAGAGGCTTTTTTCTAGCGTTCAGTTGATTTTATAGACACTACATGAAACATGTTGCCCTTAGGGACTCTGCAATCTGCCGCCTGAGGTAAGATACTCATCTCACCTGATAGCAGATGTGGCCCTGGCCACAAGCATACATAGCTACCTCTACACCTATTCTTAGCTGGAAAGGAATGTCGAACATCCATCAAAACACCCCCATTTTCACAGAAGGAGAGGTTCCCAAAAGAGCAGGATATCTATTGCTCATTTATTTACTATCGGGATTGTTTCTTTAAAAGGTAAAGGGAGAGCTGGCCTTGGTAGAGACTCCTTAGATCCTCAATGTAGTTGAGGGATTAGTGTATATTCCAATTTTGTGAATATACATCAATACAATAGCACATAATATACTGCAGTAAAAATTAGGGATCGGACGATTATCGGTTTGGCCGATATTATCGGCCGATAATCGCGATTTTGGACATTATCGGTAATTACCTTGCCGATATGCCGATAATGCTTCACACCACGCCCCGCCCCAACCATCGCTGCCGCTGCCCCATTGCCTCCCCCCCCATCCCCAGTGTTATAATTACCTGTTCCCGGGGGTCTGCGATCCTTCTGGTTCTGCAGTTCATTGATTTAAATTGCCCGCTTTAAATCATTGATCTGCAACGGCTTCTGCCCCGCTGGGGGGGGGGTGTTGAAATAGCCGATAACTTATACCGGAATATCGGAATAAGTTATTGGCTATCGGCCTGAAAGGTGACAGATTATCGTTATCGGCCCTAAAAAATCGATATCGGTCGATCCCTAGTAAAAATACACTTTCTATGATAGAGGCTAATACTCGAAAATGTCTATGAATTATTAATGCGATGGCAGCTCTAACTAAAGCTGACACATATGGTAATTTAAAAAAAATGCAAATCATAAATTCTCAAATTATTACACTCACAAAATGCACAAAGTGTTATACATCTTCCATATCAACATATCAAACATTAATAGTATTAAAGGGGTTATTTATTCACCCATTATGCCTGGGCTGCCAAATTTTAAATGATAAACTTTAACTAACCCCTGGCACTCCCCCTGAGCCACTGGTATTAATCTTCCATCCTCAGGTGAGGTCTTCTTCCTTCTTTTGGGGCCCAACACGTCAGACTGCCACTCAGCTAATTTCCAGCCACAGTGATGTTAAAGGGGTATTCCAGGCAAAACCTTTTTTATATATATATATCAACTGGCTCCGGAAAGTTAAACAGATTTGTAAATTACTTCTATTAAAAAATCTTAATCCTTCCAATAGTTATTAGCTTCTGAAGTTTTCTGTCTAACTGCTCAATGATGATGTCACGTCCCGGGAGCTGTGCATGATGGGAGAATATCCCCATAGGAACTGCACAGCTCCCGGGACGTGAGTCATCAGAGAGCAGTTAGACAGAAAACAACAACTCAACTTCAGAAGCTAATAACTATTGGAAGGATTAAGATTTTTTAATACAAGTAATTTACAAATCTGTTTAACTTTCTGGAGCCAGTTGATATATATATATAAAAAAGTTTTGGCCTGGAATACCCCTTTAAAGCTGGGCAGTATACCGGTTCATACCGAATACCGGTGTGTTTTTGTCTTACAATATGAATTTTTCACATACCGCAATACCATTTCCATAGCAACCAACTCCAATGTGTGAGGGCATAGAGAAACATCCAGCCGCACAGCGTCTCTGGGAAGTGTAGTCCGAGCCGCACTGAACTGACTGTGAGGAGCTGGGAGGGGACTACAACACCCGGTGGGCACGTGACTTCCGGGTGGGCGCGGGAAACTCAAGCAGAACTCCGGAGACATGGAGGAGAGTTACCGGGTGGCCTGACCGAGACCTCGGGTACCATGGTGAGGAGCCCTGACCACCTAACACTATACTGAGGACCCCCCCCAACCACAAATACCATTAAATACTGTGAAACCGCCATAATTTAGAAAAATACAGTGATATACATTTTTGGTCATACCGCCCAGCTCTAAGTGATGTCACACCTCAACCGGTGAACGGCAGTGGGATGTATCAGGCCTGGGCTCCAGGAAGAAGGCTGGATGCACAGGACAGGACAGTGATAACAGAGGCACTGGAGGTAACTCAAGTAATTATTAAGTTTATTATTTTTATTGCGGCAGCCTGGGCATAATGGTTAAATAATTATTATTTTTTTGCCAGATAACCCTTTAAATATTACAAAAGGTAAGAAGAAGGGCTAAGTTATTTACAATGGAGTGTCTATGTTTTCCTTATGTATTATAATGAAATAACCTGGAGATGTGATATCCTGGAAATACTGCTCACAGCTGTTCTCCCCCCCAGTAAAGTTCACACTATAATAAGACACACAGGACACAAAATCCCAGCAGCGGTCATGTACTGAAATGCACAAAAAGCATACAGTTTACTGAGCAAGGTTGGAAAAAATACTGGAGATAAAGTTAGCAAAATGCTGCATCTGGCAAAAAAAATCATAAATTGGAATTTAAGTAGTTAGGAAATGTAATAATGGTACTCAGGGTCAGCCCAAGGGTGTCAGTGCTTAGCTACAGGTTTATAATGCTGAGGAGAATGTAAAACGTAAAGATACAATATTCACATTGTCCATACAATAAATTCTAGCATTTCAATACAGATGTTACAGAGATAACAGTCAGAGTCATAGCACGTTAGCTAGATGTGTTAACGCTCTAAATCTGACTGCGGGGGAAACATAGAACACCTTTGTTACTTATATCACCCAGTTCCAGTGCCGAATTCCAGTAAACAGCTAGGCAACTGGATGCTTCACTATCGGCTAATCTGACCTCCTTCTTCTACAAGGGCCTGCTGGATCAAGCCATCATTCTCCAGCTCTAGCTGCATGGTATTGTTGAGTTGCTAGGGCTTCCAAAGATGGCATCAGACCTGGTGCACTATTGGTCTTGCCATGCCATGCCTGCTGATTGAGGTTCATACCCTGCATCTGTTTCTCATTCTTAATAATAATACTGGTTTGACTCCTGGCATACCCTGATCTTGACTTCAGACCAACCCCAATCCTGACTTTAGCCTTGTTTCTGGATATCACCTCTGCTTTGCCTTGGGGTCGTTTATTTGGTTCCTCTATTGGCTCTGACCCTCTGGCTTTATTACTGACTCTGATCCTGCTTCATTCATATGACATCCTGATCGCTGCCCAGGAGGGGACAATTAGCTCTTGTCCTGCAGCAAAGTCCATACTTTCTTGCAGGAGTTATTGAGGTCATTGAACTTGAACTGTATGGTATATGCAAAGAACATGCCATAAATGTCTGATATATTTGGGTTCTACTTATGGGAGCTGCACCTACCTTGAAAGTCCTCATCTAGCCTGCTTGCAGTAGATAGCTAAAAGTTAAATACAGACAAACAGGCTGTTTTATACATTTTACATATGTCCCATAGAGGTTCACTGGAGTAGCATAAACCGAGCAGCACTGCAAGGTGGGGCTCCCATCTATCAGACATTTGTGATATGCCATAGATGTTAAGACTGGGAATACCCCTGATGGATGAAAACAAGGGACTCCCTTAGATTGTGCACCACAGCTTAGCCAGTCCCAAATGGGTTATGGCTTGGAGTATTCAAAATCTAGAGAGCAATCTCTAAAGAGCGCTACCTTGCATTACCCCCCCCCCCCCCCCCCCCCGGGGTATTGCCTGACCTATAAGCATTCCTACACCATCATAGTGGTTTACCCAACAAGACACACTTCGTCAGCAGACTTTAGTACATGACCATGCCACTTGTATGGTGCATAGTGTAAACTATGTCACCATAATATTGAAATTACAAAGAACAAAGGCAATGCACTCGTTTCTATTACATAACAATAAGGAAATAGGATGATTAGAGATACTGTATTCAAGGTTAACTTAATAACAGTCCTGTCATCCCGGGGTGTAACCCTGCTGCACAAAAGTTCCTCTTCTTCATATGAGGAGTAGTGTTGAGTGGCATAGGCCATATTAGAATTCGCGAATATTCGCATATTCGTAATATTCTCGTTTTATTTCCGCATAAGCGAAAATTTGCGAATGCGAAAATTAACATATGCGGAAATTAGCATATACAAAATTAGCATAAGCGAAAATTCGCACGCGCAGTAGTATTAGAGCCTTCTTTACACCACACAAGCTGGAAGCAGAGAGGGATGATCACTGTGATGTGTACTGTGAAAAAAAATAAAAAAAAAATAAAAAGAATATTTGTAATTAGGAATATATAGTGCTATATTCGCGAATATTCGCTAATTCACGAATATGCGATGTTCGCGAATAAAATTTGCATTGCGAATATTCGTGAGCAACACTAATGAGGAGATCAAATCTATAAATAACCAGTAAAACTTCAGGGGTCTTGTTTCAGATTTATGCTTTGGAGTTATTGAGATTGAGATTAGGTCTCTGCTGTCATTCTGACGATGGATTTACGGTATTATCCTTAATAGAATAAAGTATGACCTAATTTGTAGAATGTTACTGTTACCGCCATTCTCCGGAAACAACTCTTGTAGTAGAAGATGACATACCAGAAAGAGTAAGGATGTAGTAGGTACAATTTATAGATTTTGTACCTGCACAGAGCCAGGGTATAGCTAAACCGGTAAGGTAAGATATGTTTTCTACCTATTTAGCTATCTTAAAATTGCAACTTCACACAGTCTGCTCCTCACACAGACAATGATCATTTGCCCCCAGAGTCCTCTGCAGTCCTCTGTCAACTCAGTAGCATCTAGTGAGTGAAACTATCAATCTTTTTATACAGTGACCCCCCCCGACCTACGATGGCCCCGACATACGATCATTTCAAGATACGATGGCCTCTCAGAGACCATCGCATGTTGAAGGCAGCATCAACATAAGATGCTTTTGTATGTCGGGGCCATCGCATAAACGGCTATCCGGCAGCACAGACTGCTGCAGCTGCCACCGGATAGCCGTTTAAGGTGCCCCGTGTGGTCCGCTGGCGATCACTTACCTGTACTCGGGGCTCCGGCGCGTCCTCTTTGGGATCCCCTGCATCGTCGGCGCTCTCCATCGGCGTCATCACGTCCCGTCATCCTATAGGAGCGGCGTGCGTAACGGCGTGATGGCGGCGATGGAGAGCGAGGATGCCGGGGAAGCAGAGGCCTTGCCGGAGCGTCGGGGACACACCGGGGACGCGTGGACAGTGACATCCCAGGCAGCGGTGACGGTCCGGAGCGGCGGTGACAGGTGAATACAACTTCCTCTGACAGTGGTTTTCAACCTGCAGACCTCCAGTTGTTGCCGTTGGCTGTCCGGGGATGCTGGGTGTTGTAGTTTTGCAACATCTGGAGGTCCACAGGTTGTAGACCACTGTCCTATACTTTACATTGCACGGATCCCTCAACATGCGATGGTTTCAACAAACGATGGTCCATTTGGAACGGATTACCATCGTATGTTGAGGGACCACTGAACATATTTGGGTCACATTCCTCACAACTAATGGGTAATGAAGTTTTGAAGATGAAATCATCACATAAATAAGGTCAAGAATGTTTCAATTCGATAAAGACAATTAGACAAAGGACTAGCAGTAAAATAAAACATACAAAAATGCCATAAAGTCAATGGCTGGGCCATTTTTATTCTTCTTAACTTATGCAGACATTCTGGACACCAGGTACCAATATGTATATGAAGAATTTAGTACAAGGCCCATATTGTTATTATAAGTGTTATTATTGTATTTTAAGGGAATCTAACAAGTTATCAATATCATGTACAGTTACCAACCTGCCCCCTTTAGTAGTTACCCTATATTTGTAAAGCATTGTAAAACATCCCGTGAAATCGTGTAATAACAAAGGATAATAATTAAAAACATGGCTAATTCTTGAGAAAATCCTCTTGCAAAATGACAAAAATCACTACCAGATCACTGGGCTGGAGAACAAAGTGATTAAGTAGAATGCAATGAACAAATAGATGAACCGATAAAGATTCAATGACTCCAATGCAGATCTTTAACTCTTGCTTATTCTTTACAGTAAAAAACTTTTTTATATATATCATCTGGCTCCAGAAAGTTAAACAGATTTATAAATTACGTCTATTAAAAAATCTTAATTCTTTCAGTACTTATGAGCTTCTGAAGTTAACCCCTTAAGGATCGGGTTTTTTTCCGTTTTTGCATTTTCGTTTTTTGCTCCTTGCCTTTAAAAAATCATAACTCTTTCAATTTTGCACCTAAAAATCCATATGATGGCTTATTTTTTGCACCACCAATTCTACTTTGTAATGACATCAGTCATTTTGCCCAAAAATCTACGGTGAAACAGAAAAAAAAATCATTGTGCGACAAAATTGAAAAAAAACCCTGCAGTTTTGTAAATTTTGGGGGCTTCCGTTTCTACGTAGTACATTTTTCGGTAAAAATGACACCTTCTCTTTATTCTGTAGGTCCATACAATTAAAATGATACCCTACTTATATAGGTTTGATTTTGTCGGACTTCTGGAAAAAATCATAACTACATGCAGGAAAATTAATACGTTTAAAATTGTCATCTTCTGACCCCTATAACTTTTTTATTTTTCCTGGTATGGGGCGGTATGAGGGCTCATTTTTTGCGCCGTGATCTGAAGTTTTTAAGGGTACCATTTTTGCATTGATAGGACTTATTGATTTTATTCATTTTTAAATGATATAAAAAGTGACCAAAAATGCACTATTTTGGACTTTGGAATTTTTTTGCGCATACGCCATTGACCGAGCGGTTTAATTAATGATATATTTTTATAATTCGGACACTTCCGCACGCGGTGATACCATATATGTTTATTTTTATTTTTATTTACACTGTGTTTTTTTTTTTATGGGAAAAGGAGGGTGATTCAAACTTTTAATAGAGGAGGAGTTAAATTATCTTCATTCAAATTTTTTTTTCACTTTTTTTTGCAGTGTTATAGCTCCCATAGGGACCTATAACACTGCACACACTGATCTTCATCATTGATCACTGGTTTCTCATAGGAAACCAGTGATCGATGATTCTGGCGCATGACTGCTCATGCCTGGATCTCAGGCACTGAGCAGTCATTCGGCGATCAGACAGCGAGGAGGCAGGTAGGGACCCTCCGGCTGTCCTGTAAGCTGTTAGGGATGCCGCGATTTCGCCGCGGTTATCCCGAACAGCCCACTGAGTTAACCGGCAGCTTTCACTTTCGCTTTTAGCCGTGATCGGCGCTGCGCACTATTAGAGGCGGGTCCCGGCTTCACTATGACGCCGGGCCCGCCGTGATATGATGCGGGGTTACCGTGTAACCCCGCGTTATATCAGGAGAGCAGGACCAAGGACGTACCGGTACGTCCTTGGTCCTTAAGGGGTTAAGGTTGTTCTATTGTGTCTAAGTGCTCTCTGATGACACGTGTCTTGGGAAACGCCCAGTTTAGAAGAGGTTTGCTATGGGGATTTGCTTCTAAACTGGGCGTTTCCCGAGACACGTGTCATCAGAGAGCACTTAGACAGAAAAGAACAACCTTAACTTCAGAAGCTCATAAGTACTGAAAGGATTAAGATTTTTTAATAGAAGTAATTTACAAATCTGTTTAACTTTCTGGAGCTAGTTGATATATAAAAAAATTTTTTTCCTGGATAACCCCTTTAAGATAACACAATTCATTCATTTATCAAAACCCATCCAGAGGAAAAGTTGCAGTGTGGCCCATAGCAAACAATCAGATCACTTCTTTCATTTTTAACAAGGACTCTGCAAAATGAAAGAAGTGATCTGATTGGTTGCTATGGGCCACACTGCGACTTTTCCTCTGGACAGGTTTTGATAAATCTCCCACCATGACCCTATAAATTTTGGCCTTCCACTTGATGCACCTGATCAGCATAAAGATCTACGGGAACATTTATCGTTGTCGCTTTGGTAAGTGAGTTCTGTAGGCATTTTTTTCTTGCTTTTGGTTTTGCTTATGTGGGACATATTTATCATACTATCACAGGGGGTTGATAAATTTGGCTCACATTAGCAAAAAACAATACGGTGAATCATTTTTGAATACCATTTTTTTTTAGCACACATAAGCAAAAAATAGTAAATGACCTCAGCACAGCACTTTGTCACCCCACCTCAAGTCGCAGCTGTGAAAAAAATGTGCGCTGAGATGTAACCTGTGTCTTCTGCTTGTGAGCTTAGATTTGCTTTGGACTTGATAAAGGGAGAAATCCCGAAAGCTTGTCTCTACAAAATTCTGTTAGTCCAATAAAAAAGGTATCACAAGATACTGCAACATTTTTTGATTTGCATCTATCTATCTATCTATATATGGTTATTAAATTTTTTTTTACAACTTTTTTCACCCTGAATGTACTAACCCATTTTTTTTTTTCTCATTTCAGATCCGTGTATCCTGTGGACTTCTTCAGATTCGGTGGTCTATGATGGACCACGTATTTTTGGTTTAATAGTAATAAAATGTTTAACGAGGGCTTGTGGGGGAGTGTTTTTTTTAGAAATAAAAGTTTTTTAAACATGTTGTATTTTTTTTTATATTTAATTTACAGTCTTAGTAGTGGAAGCTGTCTTATAGAGGGAATCCATTACCAAGTCGGGGGTTAGCGTTAGCCACAAAAACAGCTAGTGCTAACCCCAAATTATTACCCCGGTACCCACTGCCTTTACCAACAGGCCCGGAGCGTCAAAAATTGCGCTCCTGTGCCTAGGCAGTAACAGGCTGGCATTAATTAGGCTGGGGAGGACCAGGAACTTGGTTGGTATCTGGCTGATACTGAAAATACAGGGAACCCTATGCGTTTTATTTTTTTTACTATTTTATTTTTCAATTGGCCGACAGGCTCCCTGGAATATGAAACTACAGTGTAGTCTCATACTTCCCGGTCTGAGCTGTGATTGGCTGGTTGGTCTCGGCCAATCACAGCTGGCTTACATTTACACTGCTTTGGAGGGTGGTTGCAACTTTTTGTGTGACTTTCGCACTTGATAAATCCCTGAACACAGCAAAGTGAAAACTGAAATTTACTTTAGTAAGCTCTTTTGTTCAGTTTTGCTTACAGCCAAAAGTCGCACAAAAATTTGCTTAGGCACACTTTTTGTGCGATTTTTGTAAGCAAAAAAACTGCTCTAAATCCCTTGATAAATCTCTCCCCTAGTTCATATAGCTAAGTATGAAAAAGGGAAGAGAAGAACCAACAACAACATGGACAGATACCACTAGTCACATACAGACCATATTAACAATCATTTGTTTTAGAAGAATCCCCCAATAAGTTGATCTGATAGGGAAGAAAAAGAGAGAGGCCGGAGGGGGCACCTCGTGTGATACCGTTTGAGTATTCAGACGAATATGGGCAAGGGGCAACCCCTAGGTAAAGGCTTCTTACCTTAGAGAAAATTAAAACTTGCGTATCAGCCCACAATCAGGTTTACAATTGAAGCTGGAACCACTGCTAGGCCTGAGGTTGCAGGAGAGGGAGAACCATTCCTGGATGAAGACTTGTAATAACATGAGAAAAGACCTTGAAGAGTCGCTGCGGATTCCAAATTGGATGTAACAAACCAAAACCAGAGATGCAAAAGTACAAAATACTGGAAGTTTTTTTTGAATAAAACAAATGAAAAGAGATTACGCCTCTTGGGGGATCCGCCCCCTTCTTCAGATCAGTATACATACAGTGGATACAGTCAGACTTTAGGGTACATTCACACGAGCGGATTTTCACAGCGGATTTCGCTGCGGATCCGCTGGTGAAGGCCCGCTCTATGCTTTCTTTACATGTGCCAGCTCGTAGCGGCAATACGCCGCTACGAGCAGACACTGCGATGTGCGCGTCGCAGTATACGCGCACATCGCGGGAGCTCTCTGCCTAGCTCAGAGCAGGGAGAGCGGCCGCGATGTGCGAGTATGCAGCGATGTGTGCTGCAGGGTGTCTGCTCGTCGCAGCATATTGCCGCTACGAGCAAGCACATGTAAAGACAGCATAGAGCGGGCCTTCGTCCGGTGGATCCGCAAAGTAAAATCCGCTGTAAATCCGCTCGTGTGAACATACCCTTAAATAGGTACTAAAAAAGGTGCCAACACCCTAGTGGGAGGGGCCTGAGCAAACACTCATCACATGGTATACAGTTAGAACAGTACAAATTAAACATCAGTAGTAAAAATACACTTAGTTACAATAAGAAATAGGAGGATACATGAATAATGTATTAATAATAGGTAGGATTGAAATAAAAAATAGAATAAAACATTAGGCCAGCGGTGGCAACATCCGGGCTGCTGCTGGGAACATCCGGATTTCAGATGTAAACAAAGCTGACGTCAAGAGAAGCGCATAGCCATGTGCTGATGCGCTTGTGAAAACCACTGCGTAGCGCAGAGAGATGTAGTCATGGACATGTCGCTATGGAGCGGTCATCACATGACTACAGGTGCCCAATCATCAGATGGGAGACCCGGGCAGGAGAAAGCTAGACTGTCAGCGATGTAATCGCTGACTGTGAGCGCCGGCATCAGCAGTTGTGAGCTATGCGCGGCGCCAGTGATCGCTGGCAGCAGTTCGGCAGCAATGTCATAATAAACTAACTGTGCTGGGAACAGTTGGGCAGTTATGTATGTGCAGCACTGAATATATTGTATAGGGGAGTGCATGGTGACATAACAAGCTAATGACGCTAAAGACAGGAGTGTGTGCGAGATGGGGAAGTAGTATTAGAAACAATAATGTAAACGGTGTACACGAGGCAATACAAAGAGCTGGTAATAGGAAGAACATAGTGGTATATTACCATGATACTGAAA
Source organism: Hyla sarda (assembly GCF_029499605.1). Lineage (NCBI taxonomy): Eukaryota > Metazoa > Chordata > Amphibia > Anura > Hylidae > Hyla > Hyla sarda. Next base: position 241,341,891 of record NC_079194.1, read on the forward strand.
ATGTAATATAAAGCAATATAATGCTTATGGAGAAAAGCGTGAAGAGCCATAATAGAGAGGGATAATAAGTAATAATAAGGTATACTAAAATCATATATATATACATATATGTATATATATATATATATATATATATATATATATATATATATATTCATATGGGCAACCAGCAGGTATATAAGAGGTGAAAACATATTGGGATATAAATACATGAAACATACTTATGTATAAAAATACATAAATAATAATAATAATAATAATAATAATATATAATATATATATATATATATATAAAGGAAGCAATAATTAGATAGATAAATAAAAAAATAAAAATAAGTATGGGCGTGCACACTGACATGTATGTGGATGTTCAGTGTGAAACGACTGGAGGCTAAAAGCAGAGCACAGTGCAATTATTATTCGAACATGTATTTGGGTAATAAAGGTAATATTTATAACAGAAAAGATCAGGATGGTTAATGTACATATTAAAGGTTACACTCAATCATTTAATTCAGACTCCCCGGGGGACAGGGTGCGGAGGATGTGAATCCAGAAATTTTCTCTTCTTCTTAGTGTGTTATATCTCTGGTTCACATCTTTAGCGACCTGTTCAATGGGAGTTGCCCATATGGAGTTGAAATCGCCATTGTGGTGTTCTGTTATGGGCTGTGAAACACTATGCAGTAGGAACCCATGTGCTGTGTTGCTGCGGTGTATATTCAGGCGTTCCCTGAAACAGCGAATGGTCCTACCTACATATTGCAGTTTGCATGAACATTGGAGCAAATAGATGATGTATTGTAACCCACAGTTAAGAAATGACTTAATATATACTGTCAGTAATAGATGCAGTTAGAAAACAGAGGGTGGGTATATACAAATAATTTTTTGAAAAGCCCCATGAAAAGATTTGCAAAACTCGGGGCCACTTTGGGCCCCATTGCAGTCCCGGAATGCTGCATGTACAGTTGGCCTAAGAAATCTAAATAATTGTGCGTCAATATAAGTCCACTTGAGCTGATGGCATGTCGGGATCATTGTATATAAAATGTGAGACGGCATTTACTCCTTTAGGACCAAGCCCATATACAGCTTAAGGACTAGAGCATTTTTTGCACATCTGACCACTGTCACTTTAAGCATTAATTACTCTGGAATGCTTTTACTTATAAATTTGATTCTGAGACTGTTTTTTCATGACATATTCTACTTTAACATAGTGGTAAATTTTCGTCTATACTTGCATCATTTCTTGGTGAAAAATTCCTGAAAAATTAAAACATTTTGCAATTTTCTAACTTTGAAGCTCTCTGCTTGTAAGGAAAATAGACATTCCAAATACATGTTATATTGATTCACATATACAATATGTCTACTTTCTGATGGCATCATAAAGTTTACATGTTTCTACTTTTGGGAGACATCAGAGGGCTTCAAAGTTCAGCAGCAACTTTCAAATTTTTCACAAAATTTTCAAAATCTGAATTTTTCAGGGACCAGTTCAGATTTGAAGTGGATTTGAGGGACCTTCATATTAGGTATACCCCACAAATTACCCCATTATAGAAACTGCAAAGTATTCAAAATGAGATTCAGAAAGTTTGTTTACCCTTTAAAGGTTTCACAGGAATAGCAGCAAAGTGAAGGAGTAAATTCAAAATCTTCATTTTTTACACTCGTATGTTCTTGTAGACCCAGTTTGGGGTAATAGGAGAAAAAGCCCCCCAAAATTTGTAAGCCAAAGGTAAAAGAGACCTACCACAATTTTAAGATTGCATTGTACTACCCCCTTACCCTTTATTTCTATTTCCACACTTACATTAGGAGTAAATTTTATTAGGGACTTTAAGAATAGGCCCTCACCTGTACCCCTTTTTCCTCATGCCCCCAATTCATGTGTGTACCCCTTACTATCACATTTTACTGATATTAGTAAAAGTTATGTTTTAACCAAACTCGAATGGTGTTTATACTAAGTGGTGCTTGAGACCCAGTTTGGGGTAATAGGAGAAAAAGCCCCCCAAAATTTGTAAGCCAATTACTCTTGAGTAAGGAAATATCTCATATGTGGATGTAAAGTGCTCTGTGGGTGCACTAGAGGGCTCAGAAGGAAAGGAGCGACAATGGGATTTTGGAGAGTGAATTTTGCTGAAATGGTTTTTGGGGGGCATGTTGCATTTAGGAAGCCTCTATGGTGCCATAACAGCAAAACAAAAAAACAAAACAAAAACAAAAACCAACACATGGCATACTATTTTGGAAACTACACCCCACAAGCGGTCCAGTGAGCCTTAACACCCCACAGGTATTTGATGACTTTTTGTTAAAGTTGGATGTGTAAATGAAATTTTTTTTCCACTTTTCCCCCCATATTTACCATTTTTACAAAGGGCAATGGGAGTAAAATTTTTAACCCCCTTTCTGGAAATACCCCATGTTAGGACATAAAATGTTCTGCGGGCGAACTACAACGCTCAGAAGAGAAGGAGTCACATTTCACTTTTTTGCGTTAAAAATGTTGTGGGTCTTTCTTTCCTTTTACCTCTTGTGAAAATAAAAACTATGGGGCAACACCAGCATGTTAGTGTAAAAAAAATAGTTTTTTTTACACTAACAGACTGGTGTAGACCCCAACTTTTCCTTTTCATAAGGGGTAAAAGGAGAAAAAGCCCCCCAAAATTTGTAACGCAATTTCTCCCGAGTACGGAAATACCCCATATGTTGCCCAAAACTGTTTCCTTGAAATACAACAGGGCTCTGAAGTGAGAGAGCGCCATTTGAGGACTAAATTAGGGATTGCATAGGGGTGGACAGAGGATTATTCTACACCAGAGATTCCCAAACAGGGTGCCTCCAGCTGTTGCTAAACTCCCAGCATGCCTGGACAGTCAGTGGCCTACCGGAAATGCTGGGAGTTGTTGTTTTGCTTTCATATGACACGTTTTTCATTTTTATTGAGGGGGTTTAGAAACCACCACACAGTGATCTAGGAGATTGAAATGAGCCCTCCCTAACCTTTCGAAGGGCTCATACCCTTCGCAACCTGGTAGCCCCCAGTAAGCTCAGGTCAAATCCCAAACCGATCAACCCCTCCAATACACTGAGCACCATAGGGAGCTTTTGGTGTGGTATACCATTTTGCAAATGTTGTCCAGTTATCACACAGAAATGTAAAACCTTTTCTTCTACCGTTACTGGTGAATCATTCCCTATTAAGTCATTTCTTAACTGTGGGTTACAATACATCATCTATTTGCTCCAATGCCCGTGCAACCTGCAATATGTAGGTAGGACCATTCACTGTTTCAGGGAACGCCTGAATATACACCGCAGCAACACAGCACATGGGTTCCTATTGCATAGTGTTTCACAGCCCATAACAGAACACCACAATGGCGATTTCTACTCCATATGGGCAACTCCCATTGAACAGGTCGCTAAAGATGTGAACCAGGGATATAACACACTAAGGAGAAGAGAACATTAACCATCCTGATCTTTTCTGTTATAAACATTAAACACTACCTTTATTACCCAAATGCATGTTCGAATAATAATTGCACTGTGCTCTGCTTTTACCCTTCAGTCGTTTCATACTGAACATCCACATACATGTCAGTGTACACGCCCATACTTATTTTTATTTATTTATCTATTTATTGCTTCCTCTTTTCATATATTTGAATTATTTTTTTTATGTTTATATTTATATATATATATATATATATATATATATATATATATATATAAATATATATATATTTTATATATAAGTATGTTTCATGTATTTATATCCCAATATGTTTTCACCTCTTATATACCTGCTGGTTGCCCATATGACTATATATATGATTTTAGTATACCTTATACCTTATTATTACTTATTATCCCTCTCTATTATGGCTCTTCACGCTTTTCTCCATAAGCATTATATTGCTTTATATTACATTTTCAGTATCATGGTAATATACCACTATGTTCTTCCTATTACCAGCTCTTTGTATTGCCTCGTGTACACCGTTTACATTATTGTTTCTAATACTACTTCCCCATCTTGCACACACTCCGGTCTTTAGCGTCATTAGCTGGTTATGTCACCATGCACTCCCCTATACAATATATTCAGTGCTGCACATACATAACTGCCCAACTGTTCCCAGCACAGTTAGTTTATTATGACATTGCTGCCGAACTGCTGCCAGCAATCACTGGCGCCGCGCATAGCTCACAACTGCTGATGCCGGCGCTCACAGTCAGCGATTACATCGCTGACAGTCTAGCTTTCTCCTGCCCTAGTCTCCTCTCTGATAATTGGGCACCTGTAGTCACGTGACTGCCGCTCCGTAGCGAAGCGTCCGTGACTACACCTCTCTGCGCTACGCAGTGGTTTTCACAAACGCATCAGCACATGGCTATGCGCTTCTCTTGACGTCAGCTTTGTTTACATCTGAAATCCGGATGTTCTCAGCAGCAGCCCGGATGTTGCCACCACTGGCCCAATGTTTTATTCTATTTTTTATTTCAATCCTACCTATTATTAATACATTATTCATGTATCCTCCTATTTCTTATTATTGCTAAGTGTATTTTTACTACTGATGTTTAATTTGTACTGTTTTAACTGTATACCATGTGATGAGTGTTTGCTCAGGCCCCTCCCACTAGGGTGTTGGCGCCTATTTTGTACCTATTGGAAGTCTGACTGTATCCACTGTATCTATACTGATCTGAAGAAGGGGGTGGCTCTGAAACACGTAATCTATTTTTATTTGTTTTTTTTTTTTCAAATAAACCTTCCAGTGTTTTGCACTTCTGCATTTCTGGTTTTGGTTTGTTACATCCAAATCGGAATCAGCAGCGACTCTTCAAGGTCTTTTCTCACATTATTACAAGCCAATAAGTTGATGGCAGTATTACCTACTGAAAGGACTGGAATCTGTGAGGCTATCAGACAGCAAGTGTTTCATTTCTCTGCACCACCACCACCACAGGTGAAATGAAGTATTAGGGTGCATCCACACCACGATTCTTTAATACGGTGGCCGGATCTGGCCGGAACATGTGAAAAACAGGCGCTCCCGTATCCCAGCCGGCCAACATCTCATTCATTTGAATGAGCCAACCAGAGTCATATAGTGACTCCGGTCGGCTCATTTTTGCCCTATATCTGATTTTGAGACTGGACTGAAAACCGGTCACCATATTAAAGAATCGTGGTGTGAATGCATCCTTATTCAATACCCATTTAAACAGTGGACAGCACATGTAATGCATAGATATGCTGGTCCTCCAAAGTGAGCAATACTCTTTGTAGCCACCTTAGTTAATAGATGAGGGTCCTGGAAATGGTAGAGTATTTGAAAATTGATTTTATAAACAACACAACCCCTTTTACGATAATGTCAATTACAAAGATATTGAAGTAGAAGTAACAAGATCTTATCTGTGAACCTCAATGATGTCACGAATATTCCAAGAGAAGATGCAGACGATAGTGTGGTGCCCTTGGCTGAGAGAAGGTTCTTAGGAATAAAGTTAGCATCTTCAACAAAACAAAGTGTACACTAGTTTTCTTCAGTAAAGCGTGAAAGGAAATAAAGGATATTTCAAGAACACGTAGAAGACACTTCAAGAGAAATAGGCCTAAGGTCTTATTCACATCTTCATTCAGGTTGTTCATTGTTTTTGCTTTGTCGTAGGAGCAGAACAACGGAAATGACGGCATGCTGGATCTGTTGCATGCTGGACATTAACAGTGTCCTCTGGACCCCATTGACTATAATGGGTTTCTGGTATGGTGCACTGCAATTCACTGGACAAAATAGCATAACATGCAGCACTGTGTTGTCTGGGATTTTTGCTGTATTCTGTGAATAAAGCTCTTAACTGAATGTCTAACACAGATGTTAACATGATCTTACATTGACCATTTTTCAGGACACGGCATAGGCACTTTATGTATTCAGTCTACCGGTGTGGATGTTATGTTGAGGTAATTTACAGGTATGTCCTTTTGAATATTTTATAAATTTTTCATTCACACTATTTACCCCAGTGGTTTATAAGAATGTAAAGGAAAAAGTAAGTAATACCACAGAAATTAACCGTCTGAAACTAGGCTCTGTGTTTCACAGGGACATGGTTCCAACAAGGACAATTGGTGTCTACTGAAAGGGGTATTTCCATCTCAACTAACATACTTTAAGGGGTATTCCAGGATTTTTATTTTATTTGACTATCTACAGGGGCTGTAAAGTTAGTGTAATTCATAAAATAGTGTTTGTACCTGTGTTTTCTGGTGGTCTCCCAATTCTTATGTGATCTTTGCCCCGATGTTTATTTTTAACAGCATCAAAAATGAGTGTCACCTCAGATTTTCCCAGGTTGCAGTGTAGCCCAAGACATTACATCACTTGTCAGGTAATGAAAGGTAGCCTATCTTTGCTTCAATGCTGGGTGGGAGGGAGATCATTCTGCATGGAACTGTAGTTTTGCAACAACTGGAGGCACCCTGGTTAGAAAACACTGCTCTATTGCATGGAAGGGAGCACAGGTGTGTTTCAATGGGAAGGGTGGCTGATGTGTGGGAGGGGGAAAAGGGACTTCACACTTACAAAAAAAGAATCATGGGACTTGTAGTTGGAGGGAGGGAACTCCAACAGGAAACAACCATTTCATAGAAAGATAGCCACAGCGGTATGGTTGACTCAGAACATTTAGCTCTGAGACAAGAACGGATACTTCCTAAGCATATCAATTACTGTCTGGCAGGTAAGTACTAAAATCACCTTATGGTTCATAACCCCTTTTAACTTGTAGGGTTTATCAAGTTAAATCGTTTTACAAATAAATTCATCAAGATTCTTCTATCTGATTCAAATATTTGCAATTGAGGAAAGCAGCAAGATGCACTAGCAAGAAAAATATGTTTCAAATAGATACACATAGCATGATTGATTCTCTAACAACGGATATAACCGGGAAGAAAACCATGGGCAAGATATATAGATTGCTCAGGCAGCAAACCCCCAAGAACCTTTCAAAAGGTTTAGATAGGAAAAGAAACGTTTTCACAAGAATTGTGGGAAGTTTGTTTAAATAATCTAAAGGATGCCTCAATAAATGTACTGCATAAGGTGGTTGAATTGAAAATGTTATTTAAAATATATTATACCCCAAAGAATCCTTTTAAGATGGGCTGTACGCCAAACTCAGGCATGTCCAAAATGTCATCAAATAGAAGCTGAAATTAGCCATCTATTATGGGATTGTCCAGTATTGCGGAATTTTTTAATCATCATTATGGACAAAATAAAGCTGAGCTTAAAGGCAATCTGTCATCAGTGTCACCTGCAGTCACCGATACTTACCTGGTCCCATGCTTTGATTCTCTGGCTGTCCTCTTCGGTATCTTCAGCTCTGGGCCCAACATGGAGCATGGGCAGAGCTTAGTGACATCACCGCTGCTGTTCTCTAGCAGCGGGACCCAATAGAGAACAGCAGTGATGATGTCGCAAAGCTCCGCCCATGCTCCAAGTCAGGCCTGGAGCGAAAGATACTGAAGAGGATAGTCGGAGAACCACAGCATGGAAGGGGACCAGGTAAGTATCGTTGTCTTCAGTGTCACCTACACTACCTGTCTGTAACGACAGGTTAGTGCAGGCGACACTGATAACAAATTTCCTTTAAACCTGGTAGACCTGGTAAACCTGGAGACATCACAGAAAGGGAAGAACTCTATAATTAGATATATTACGTATGCAAAGGTTGTGATAGCTATAATTAGATATATTACGTATGCAAAGGTTGTGATAGCTAGGAAATTGTATGATACAAAACCCCCAGAGATAGAAGAATGGAAAAGATTGTTAAAAAAAACTGTGAAAAAAATAATTATGGGCTCTGGCAGAAAAAGAAAAAAAAGAAAAAAAATAATGGATACAAAAATTCTATAGTGTTTGGGGTAGTAAGGTAAGGAAGGGTTTTTCTTAAGAAGAGAAAAAAATTATATTATCATAATTTCTTTCTTGGGTGATGGGTAAATAAAAGCGATGTTGTTGTTCTGTCTTTTGTAAAGCATTCTTCCCCTTGTTGACAGCTATTTGCCTAGGTTGCCAACCAACACTCCACTCTAAAAAGTAATATTTAATAAAAATGTATTAAATATTTACTGATGAAAATCAGACATTGCTAATGAATTGTAATTCAACAGAATTATGAAAAAAAAAAAATGATTATTATTATCCTGGACAAAACTGATGACACCCTTTTAAATCAGGGAGCATTATAGGCTAACATGATGTGCTCTACAAGTTGAACTATGTTAGTAAAGATTGAAATACCTCTTTAATGCTGCATTTACACCGTTTTCAGCCTACAGTTGCCGGTTCCGGATGGGGAGGGGAAAATCGGGCACTCCCGTACCCCAGCCGGACCGGCGCTGAAATCCATTTACTTTAATGAGCATTTTTTACCCATATCTGGTTTTGCGATCGAATCTAGAATCGTAGTATACTACAGCTTTAGGTCCGGTCAGGAAACCGCATACGGGTCAAAAATCAGACGATCGGAGTCATCGTTTGACTTCGGTCGACTCATTGAAGTAAATGGATTTCAGCTCTTGGTCCGGCTGGGGTACGGGAGCGCACGGGTTTCCCCTCCCCATAGGCAACCATAGGCTGAAAATGAGGTGTGAATGCAGCCTAAGCTGGCCATAGAGATTTTAAATGTATGTATGGGCAGAGATAGATAATTTTCTGCTGACTGCCATCTCAGTTTGGCAGTCTGCCATTATGTATTGCAAATGATACTTTGCATATAGTTTTTAAACAATGTTCAGCTGGAATGGTCAAAATAGCTTTAACCATACACTTTATTGAAAAGTGGGCTAACCCTGCTGACTATGACTGTACTGGCCAACTCTCTATTGGGTGTGGGTTAAGGGAGAGAAGGGTTGGGCATGTTGGATTTCGACTTCACAACCACCGCCTCCCATTTTCCTCATTCACAACACATAAATGTCCAGCTAAACCAGATGTTCATGTGTATGGTCTGAATGGAAGAGGCAGCTGTAGACTATTCAAGGTATATGGGCACCTTATAAAGGTGTAACTGCGCCATTATCTGTACTATAAAGAGATAATGTCATGGCATCCATTATTTACAAGGCTCAGTCAAACAGGGACCTAAAGGCTATTCTTACAGTTACAATAGTATCTCAATTTCGACTTTAAATACACTAAACAAAATAGTAAAGGATTAAAGGGGTCATCAGCTTTGGATAAAGCCTTTTTGTCATAGAAGCCCCTAATCGTAATCTGATCACAGAGTGAGAGCCCATCAGCATTCTCCTACAGTGCCCCCTCTGGAGAAATAAAGCATTGCACAGTGTTCATTGACAGAGCTAGAGATGCTCATTTTAACAAGCTTCATCTGAGGCTCCTTTCACACTATAAATTCATCCGTTTTAAAGATCCCTTATAATGATCTGTTAACAAAACCATTAAAATGGACGTTAAACGGCCTTTACAAAATCCCTTAATAGTCTATGGGATTTTTACATTACCCATTTTAACCCGTCATAGCCCTTTATTAATAACGGACGATATTTTCTGAAGGGAGAAGGTAACGGAAGAAATAGTACATGCACTATTTGTTCCGTTCTTTCTCCCGTCACAAAATAACGGGCTATGACAGGCTAAAACGGGTAATGTAAAAATCCCATATTTTGTGACGGGAGAAAGAACGGAACAAATAGTGCATGTACTATTTCTTCCGTTACCTTCTCCCGTCACAAAATAACGTCCGTTATTAATAAAGGGCTATGACGGGTTAAAACGGGTAATGTAAAAATCCCATAGACTATAATTGGATTTTGTAACGCCCGTTTAAAATCCATTTTTAATGATTTTGTTAACGGATCATTATAACGGATCTTTAAAACGGATAAGTCTATAGTTTGAATGCAGCCTTAGCTAACAGAAGAGGATCCTTGAGCTCATTCACTGAAAACTTAATGGATGTCATACTAAAGAAATGAAAAAATGACATGCAAAAATAAATAAAAATAAAGTATCCTAGTATATCTAGTGTAGGAATGTATATATCCAATACTGCTATATACTGCTTGTACCATGAGTTGCACTGTGTGGATGCCTCTCCTTTGTACACAAACAACTTTTTGCGCTGTCAAATCGTTTACACGCCAGGTGTATTAGGAAGCAGTTGTTTTATTCTCAGTTTCCATCTGGGGTCAGACTTGTGCAGATGTTATTTTATTATGTGAGCAGCGCTCTGAGAATAATTCATAATGTTTATGTGGCTTCTCACCAGTCACAAAGAAGGAACTGGTAAAAACTGCTTCCCCTTAACACAATATCCTGCTGCTATCTATTTACACTGATATCTGGGGCACAGTCAAGTGTTAATGCTGCATGGCAGGAATATAGAGGGTTGTATGGTCAATCAGACAAATATGTCAGGCAGTGGCGTTAACTATAGAGGTTGCAACGGTTGCCCTGGTGACCGGGCGTCATAGCTGCTGCTGCTGCAGCAGGCTGGGCGCTCGGGCGCCGCCCGAGGGCCTGGGCACGTCGCTTCCAGCTCATTTTTAAATTTACTTTTCCAGGGTGCAAGGGCTGGACAGGCCAGGGGCTGATGGGAGTAGACGTGCCCCGTGCAGGCACGCAGATCTACTCGAATCACCTGACCAGTCCCTGCCCGATCCCCGTCCTTGTGCAGTGGCAGGAGCTGCAGTCTCACGCCATGGCACTGGTCCCCCTTTTGGGGGCTTCTGATTCTACACAGTTCACTTTTTTGGTAAAAATGACACCTTATCTTTATTCTGTAGGTCTATACGGTTGCAAGGATACCCAATTTATGTAGGTTCTATTTAATTTTACCACTTAAAAAAGAGGGGGATGTATGAGGGCTAATTTTTTGGGCGGTGGTCTGCAGTTTTTATCGGTATCATTTTTGTTTTGATGGGACTTTTTGATCACTATTTTATTTTTTAAGGGTATACAAAATGACCAAAAATGCACAATTTTGGAATTTGGAATTTATTTGCGTATACGCCATTGACCGTGTGGTTTAATTAACATTATATTTTTATATTTGGGACATTTACGCATGCGGCAATACCACATATGTTTATATTTTTTATGATTATATATTTTTTATATGGAATTTGGGAAGGGGTTAATTCACATTTATTAACCTTTTTTTTTTTTACACCAGTTTTTACTCCTCATAGGGGACTATTACATGCAATCTGATTGCATACACTGTTCAATGCTATGCCATAGCATAGCATTAATAAGTTTTATGAGCGCTCCGCTGCTCCAGGCATGGAGCAGCAGATTGCCAATCGGACATAGAGAAGGCAGGAAGAGACCCTCCTCCCCGTCCTCTCAGCTGTTCAGGATGCCCAAACAGCCCAACTGAGCTTCCGGGAACCGTTTAGTTTCACTTTAGACGATCAATAGGGTTAATGCCGGGCATCACCGCGATCGATGATGTCCAGCATCAGACACGGGTCCTGTCGGCTGGTAGCTGCTGGGACAACTCGGCTATGAGGCAGGGTTAGCCCCTGAGCCGACGTCATAGCAGGGGAGCGGGACCAGGGCGCACAGGTACGCCCTCGGTCCCCAAAGTGTTAAAGGACAAGTCTCATGCCAGACAGTACAGAAAAGCTTATCCCCTACAGTGTGTAGCAGTATTATATTTAGGGTACAGTGTGTGGCAGTATGATATTTAGGGTACAGTGTGTGGCAAATTCACCGATGTGGTCTAAAATGGCAGATGATCCTCAACCCCATGTGCAGTTGTGCACTTTAAGCTGGGGTGGAGATCCTGCATTTGTGGACCACAATATAGGTTCACTACTGTGGTAGATGTACAGTGTGTGGTAGGATTATATTCAGTGGGTACAGTGTGGGGCAGTATTATATTCAGGGTACAGTGTGGTGCAGTGTTATATTCAGTGGGTACAGTGTGGGGCAGTATTATATTCAGTGGGTACAGTGTGGGGCAGTATTATATTCAGTGGGTACAGTGTGGGGCAGTATTATATTCAGGGTACAATGTGGGGTAGGATTATATACAGTGGGCACAGTGTGGGGCAGTATTATACTTACAGTATTATATTTTGGGTACAATGTGTGTCAGTATTATATTCAGGGTACAGTGTGTGGCAGGATTATAATGATTATTGTCTTTATACAGAGGATCAGGATCTGTTGACAAAGTTAGGAGCCTATGATGTGCGGGCGTCAGAAAAGATGGAGCTGGAAGATGCCCTGGTGCCTGGACCAGATGAGGAAGAAAAGGAAAGACAACAGAGAAGACTTCACTCAGGTCACTGATGTTATTGTGTATTCTCCTGACTGTCCCATCAGAGCTGTAGTAACTTGTAAGTCCTGCAGTGATAATGGGTAAAACTTTACCCCAATCTGTGGCTCCTAGCTTTTACAATACTACAACTACCAAATGCCTGAGGGTCTCCAGACATAATGGAAGCTTTAGTTTTTTAATGGCTGGAGAGCCACTTGAACCATCGGGGCCCTGAGGTTTCTAGCTATGCCCCTGATGTTAGGGTAATAAGGGACAATTAGTAATGTCAGATTAATTGAATTATCAATAATCCCAATAAGAGTGTGTTAGGTAATATAGTATAACTAGAGTACTATCATAAATCGCGCATTTGTACAATAGATGTCCTTATATAAAACACCAGTCCTGTAAAGGGTAACTTTATGCCAGAACCTAGCACTCAATATTAGCTATGTTTGTTCCAAGGCACTTTTCTCTTATAGGTCAGAGTTCATCAGGGGATAAAATAAGGGATGATGTATAAAGAACAGAAAGAAGGTAATCCTTAATCCACAGGAAGCTGCGGCAGACACTCTCTATGAGACACATGGAGGGGGTGTGTTGGCCACCGCGTCATGGAAGGGACAGAACTCCCCCTTCCGACAGACTGCTGCGCCCCGTACAGGAGATTGCGGGGGTCCCAGTCGTCAGACCCCCTGCAATCTATAACTTATCCCCTATCCTTCGGATAATGGATAACTTATATTTCACTACAGTATTCCTTTAAATTAGTTTGTCGGGGGTCATTATTCACTTAAATAGGCCTGCCCATCGACAAGAGTGGCATTGCTTATGTCACACTTACTGAAGTCCAGGAGGCTGAGATATGGGGAGATGTTGGCTATGAATGAGGCTTAGCTGCAATACCACACACAGCCTACAATCAGAAGTGGTGCAGTGTCCATAACAAAGCGGTCATGCTTTTGTAATCTCATCTAATTGATAACTTTATATGGCAGGTAAGTGGTTAACAAATTAAAAACAGAGGAGGAAGCAAGCCATGCAATCCAGTCATCGGGGCTCATGTTCCCTGTTCATAAATTCAGTCTTGCCAGCAGTAAATGCTGATGTCACATTACATTGATTATTTTGAGTATATTTGTTTTTATTAGCCATGTCCGCCATATATTCTCAATTCCCTGCCAGAGCAATAAGGGTCTGATTTGTTATAAGGCTATAAAGGTATTCATATGCAGTTACTAAGCTCCAGAATTGAAATGGTGACTCAAAGTCTACATAAAGTGCTGCTAGGTATTATCAAGCAGTGAACTAAGAGATAAATGATGTAAACAATCAGATATTAAAAGAAGAAAAGCATAATAGTGATGATGTAATACATGAGAGTATATTCCTGTTTTCCATCAAACAAAGACTTAATAAATCTGTGAGCAATAAAAACAACGCACATATCAATGTCCACTGTCATTTAATCCAGCGCAAATACAAAAAACATGATAAAAACACATATAAAACTACAGCACATGGGCTCCTACACTGCACTACATGGCTTTCATTCTCTTAATTAAATGCATATAATACCGTATCAGTAAGACAGTATTATAGTGCTGGTTCTTTAACTGTTTAATCTACTATGATCGGTATGGAAGAAAATAATGTGTTATATTATAAAGTAGCTGTGGGTTATTTAAGCAGGCAACTCTGAGCCGGTGCTAGACTTATTTCACCAAGGCCTTGCAGGAAACCTATTAAATTTTGATGAAATATGACTCAGAAACTAGAGGAGGCATGGCAATTAATTGGAAGCTTTATGGACTGACTTTACTGAAAAATAATGTGACTGATAGCCACACTGTGCTATATGTCACCGCTAATACACATACCTTATATAAGGGTCATTCAGGAGCCCAGACCCCACATGACCTGCTATCGCAACTACGTATAAAAGAGGGGACTGCACATGTCTCTCTGTCTATGTGAATTGTGGACATGGCTCTTCATTCAGAACACATGCACGTTTAGCCATGCCAACCGCCAGTTCTATACGTTCTATAGCAAAGCACTATAGGTATCGTCAAACTTAGTACGGAATAACAATGGGCTCCAGGTCCTTTAACATGAGAAATAAAGCATACTCATCTCCACCCATTCTGATGACTTCCGAGCCTTCTTCTTGCTTCTAATGATGATGTTCCGCTACTGCCCCCTCTAGCAATCACAGCTGCATCTATTGATTGGCTGAGCAGGCAGGTCCTACAGTGTCAGCATGTGTCAGCATTGGTAGCAAGAAGAAGCCAAGAGTGACGGGCACATTGTTCATTCTTAGAACACAGTTATTGGCAGCACCCAGGGCCTTTGAAATCTGGGCAGCACCCAGGGCTCTTTGTAAAAAAAAAAAAATGTATATATTTCATCCCTGGACAACCCATTTAAAGGGGTACTCCACTGGCCAGTGTTTAGAATTAAATGTTCCGAACGCTGTTTTCACACTGTGAGGGTCAGCCACGCCCCTTGTGACGTCACGGTCACGTCCCCTCAATGCAAGACTATGGGAGGGAGCGGGACACTGACCCCCACAGCAGTAAAACAGCGTTCGGAACGTTTAGTTCCAAACGCTGGCCAGTGGAGTACCCCTTTAAGGCTTATTTATATGGATTTCATCACAAATGATGAAATCCATATCAGCCTGCATGCTACGCATGGCAATTGGGTTTTCGCAACTCTCTACACATCCAGTTTAAAATTTTCATGCAGATTTTTACTGGCATGATACTTATTGGAAGTGTAAACGCCTCAAATTAGACTGGGGCTTTCTTCAAATCTGCATTGAAGGATCAGTTTGGGGCCACCATTTCAGATTCCGATAAAATAATGGGTCAAAAATCCCTATATGTAGCATTATCTTGGCCAATCCCAGAAAATAATAGATTATACAACAGACCTCCTGGCTGTGTTCACTCCTCCGGAACGGAATCTGCGAATGGAGCCTTCAACACAGATGTGAACCCGGTCGAATTCAGTGCAAATCTACTACACAACCACAGCAAATCTTCAGCACATCTCAACAGAAAACCCAAAGCTTAACCTTGAATGCCTGCCGAGAAAATGCTCGCCAGTTTTGTCTGACATGTGAACACACCCTTAGAAAAACCATTTAAGGAAGCCATATAGTGCATGGGCCTTTAATTCATGCTACACACAGCCTCACTCTCTATGTCAACATCATTGAGCTTCATTTATTTTTAAGTAGACTCTGCTTGAGTTTCTCAACGCTCATAACCCAGTATGAGATGTTTCATTATAGTAGTACTTCATGGTAAAGTGCATTAAATGGAATATCTTTGCGGAGAGCTAATGATGCGCCCAACTACTGTGTTTCTACTTAATGTTAGTGCAATATCAGGAAGCACCTGTACCTTGCAATGCAATCATGCTTGTTTCACAGCCAAGTAATAGAAGACGACTTCTGCCTCCATTGACTCCTAGGAGACCCATTTCTTTATAATCAGTTTCAGTGTCTCAGAGATAATGAGTTAAACTATCCAGCAATGAGCTTTCCTCCCTCTTTGTGTCGTCTTCTGGGTTACACACAAGCTAACCGTGATCGGAAACCAGCAAACTTCATTTCCGAAAACCGATGCTTGAAAGGAATAGTCGGTGCAAATATTTAGGAAAAATGATTTCCTGTTTACGTGGCTTCTTGACGTGTTTGGGTGATTGGCAGTAGAATTGCTAAGCCTGTCCCTGGCTTTTAGCTTATTTTTGTTTATGGTCAGCAGGAGGGTATGCCAACAAATCCCCTGTGGATATTCTCCTTTCCATTGAACTCTTACTTTTCTCTGCATTTTTAGTAATGTTTCATTCACTGACGGCCACTGGGTCTCCCCGCTGGGGGCTGTCATATGAAATAAGACTCAGGATTTCCATCTCACTACTCCCACACTGCTCCACTGAACCTTTTCCTTGAGAAACGGGGAGAAGCTTCAGTCGGTGTTATACGACAACGGGTAATAATTGAAATGTAGGGTCCCGGTCTAATAATGGGTGTAAGCATTTTTATTGTTTGTAAGTCTGCAAAGGCGAGATGCCGCATGTAGAAGAAAGGAGAAACGGTATTTGTTCATTGATGTTTGTGCCAGTTCAAGCGGTCTTGATTTACCGGGTCAATGTCAATCAATGAACATGGCATTTCAGAAATAATATCGCCAGAAAACTGATGTGTCTCGACTAAACTCTTGGCTTATGGGATGCCTATTGCATGTGATTTGACATTCATTTATTATGTCAGAAGCTTTTCTCCCATCACACCCCTATGTAAATGCTAAGTCTTGGGATTCTGCAAGTGTACTTAGCAGAAGTCAGAACTATATCTTGTGTTTTATGTGGCTGAAATTGGTTTGACCGATCTAGTTATTGATGAACAATTGAAAAGCAAGGAAATAGGATGATGGGGTGCAGAGGTGGAACCTGAGGGCTGGTTCCAATGGGGGTCAAAAGCCTGTAAGGCAGTGGTTTCCAACTGGTGAGTCTCCAGCTGTTGCATTAGCTGGGGGCACATGGGTTGGGAAACACTGCCGAAGGGTTCGTTCACAAGGGTGAAAAATCTGCAGCAGACCTCACTGAAGTCAATGTGTAAATGCAACATCTGCTGCAGGTTTTGTGCTATGAAAATTCCACTGCAAAATAGCCGCCCATGTAAACATACCCTTAAGGGTAAGTCCACACTAGAGGGATAGCTTGTGGAAGAAATCTGCAGCAAATCCTCATGAAAATCTGATTTTGTTGCAGATTTGTTGTGGAGAAGCTGCAGATTTGGCGCAGATTTTACCTCCCCATGGGTTTCAATAGAGAAATCCACAACAAATCTGCAACATAAATTTACAATAAAATTAAGCAGGAAAATCCACAGTAAATCCATCTGGTGTTCATTTACCCTAATAGGGTAACATCACTAGACTATAAATAAGGCCTGGTAGTTGGGAGCCCTGTAAGGGTATGTTCACAGTGAGGAATCCCTGCTTGTGGAATTCTGCTCGGAGATTCCATCTGGCAGTTGCTGCTAAATTAGTTCGGTGGTAGGACCTCACAGACCTGCGCCATCACCACTTACAGCAATGCAGTGCGCACGTAATGCTGCCAAAAGAATGAACATGTTCATTCTTTCGATGAATCAATTTTGGCACATCTCTGCCGCTGTCTGCAGAAGCCCCATTCACACTGATGAGAAGGTTCACACAGTGGAATTCTGGAGTGCAATTCCGTGTGCGGAAATTACGCAGTGTGAACATTCCCTAAAAGATTTTGCTTTGGGGCCCAGAAGCCTTATTTCTCTATGGAAAATAATTATAGTAAGGAGAAAATCATAAAGAATGGAAAGCAGCTTATCCACCTTCATATATTTTATTATACTGACTACAGATCATTTATGGACAGACTTAAAGGGGTATTCCAGGAGAAAAACTTTTATATATATATATATATATATATATATATATATATATATATATATATATATATCAACTGGCCCCAGAAAGTTAAACAGATTTGTAAATTACTTCTATTAAAAAATCTTAATCCTTCCAGCAGTTATCAGCTGCTGAAGTTGAGTTGTTGTTTTCTGTCTGACAACAGTGCTCTCTGCTGACACCTCTGTCTGTCTCAGGAACTGTCCAGAGTAGGAGTGAATCCCCATAGCAAACTTCTAATGCTTCGGACAGTTCCTGAGACAGACAGAGGTGTCAGCAGAGAGCACTGTTGTCAGAAAGAAAGACAAGCAACTCAACTTCAGCAGCTGATAAGTACTGGACGGATTAAGATTTTTTAATTTACTTTCTGGAGCCAGTTGATATAAAGAAAAAAGTTTTTTCCTGGCATACCCCTTTAAGTGCTTTTCACGTTTATAACACCATATTAGATGAGAGTATTGTGGGCATGCTCTGTAAGGAGGAGGAGGAGCTGTCCTGCTATTTCCAGCTTTATAAAATAATCAGAGTACACAGTGTTTTCCGTACTTCCTATGAGGGGAGAGGAAAAGCAATAATGACACTCTCGTTCTCACATTCTTGTTCTCATCCCGTCCTCATATACCTACCTCTGCACTCATTTTCTTCTACACCTGCCTGCTGGACAGTTGTCAGGATTAGAGATGAGCGAATTTACAGTAAATTCGATTTGTCATGAACTTCTCGGCTCGGCAGTTGATGACTTTTCCTGCATAAATGAGTTCAGCTTTCAGGTGCTCCGGTGGGCTGGAAAAGGTGGATACAGTCCTAGGAAAGAGTCTCCTAGGACTGTATCCACCTTTTCCAGCCCACGGGAGCACCTGAAAGCTGAACTCATTTATGCAGGAAAAGACATCAACTGCCGAGCCGAGAAGTTCATGACAAATCGAATTTACTGTAAATTCGCTCATCTCTAGTCAGGATGTTTAAAAGTCTTGGGCAATCTCTGCAACTCGAGAATAACGTGATTGGGAAAGGAATCGGAAGTCCCATAGACTTGTATGGGACTTCAGACAGAAACCCAACCCTTGCAAATAGGGGTGGTTTAGAGTTGATTTAACTCAACTATATTTTTAGTTTACATATTAAGTACGGTAACATGTGTGCCAAGTTTAATTGAAAAATCCCCAACCATCTGAAGGTTATGCTGGAACATACATACGTTGAGTTATATATATATATATATATATATATATATATATATATATAATTTTTTTAATTTTTTTTTAATTTTTTTAATTTTTTTTTTTTTTAATTTAATTAACTTTCCTTACAATCCTGCCCTTTCATGATGGACACGATGACTCTGTACACTGCACAATCTTAAAATTTGAAAAGCCATCTCTACAAAACAGCCTATCGTGGTAGCTCAATGATGGAATATATTGTTTGTTGTTTGGTTGTTTAAGATTAGTGATTTACTTTAATGTGAAATGCCGAGTGAAATCGGAATACCTTGGGTCATCAACCGGAATTTCCCAGC
This sequence comes from Hyla sarda, assembly GCF_029499605.1. Lineage (NCBI taxonomy): Eukaryota > Metazoa > Chordata > Amphibia > Anura > Hylidae > Hyla > Hyla sarda. Next base: position 241,361,208 of record NC_079194.1, read on the forward strand.
AAAGCCTCGGTAGCCACAAACAGGTAATATTTGAGTTGTTCCCTGTTACATATTTAGTTGTTTATCTCATGAAGGTGTTGAGAAATCCAGAGCTTTTCAGTTTTGCTGAATCTCACTTAGCTAACCCTTGAAGAATACTACTTAGGAAGATCTGGCACGTATGCTTTTCTGTGTGGCTGCTGGTAAAATGAATACAATTAGTTTTCCACTGCTTAAAGCAGCTTGGTTTGGATTTCACATCCCAGGGATATTTAATCTGTTTTATCAATGCTGCAGAAACACTATCTGCCATCCGTTGTTCTAGAAATAGCTTCATATCAGAAAACATGGCTTACGTGTTATTGTTTTTAAGGTTTCACGCTCCCTTATGTCTAATTATTCCTCTACTCTACATTTTTACTGACCACCAGAGATGAGCAAATCTTTAAAAATTCTATGCATATCACTGTAAATCTCTAATCTGCTGAATGAATTCTAAACATGAATATACATGAGTAAACCTTTAAAAATGTTATTCTTCAAATAATTCTTCAACAAGCGAAGGGAGGTTTTGCCATCTCCGACAATTCATTTATTTTAGACTAAGAATCCATAAACAAAGGTGACCCCGAAGACAGTATGGGTTCAGAAAAAAACAAAGAAACAAAAAAAAAAAAAAAAACGTAGATATCCAAGCAGCAAAATGCAAAAGAATGGAGCACTCACCGGGTCTTTAATCAACGAAGAACTTCTTTATTTCATCCAAACATAGTTAGCGTTCTCGTGGAGTGCGGGCGAGCGGACAGGAACAAGTTCCTGTCCGCTCGCCCACACTCCACGAGAACGCTAACTATGTTTGGATGAAATAAAGAAGTTCTTCGTTGGTTAAAGACCCGGTGAGTGCTCCAATGTTTTGCATTTTGCTGCTTGGATATCTGTATTGCCTCTAATGTGAGCACCGGCACGGTCAGTCAGCTGTAGGAGTCCTAATATTATATCCCTTGTCATGGTTACAGTGTCGGGTAGTTTCTGTATTGGATGCATTTAAAAAATAAAAAACATAGCTTCCGATATCGCTACGCCTGTGTGAACCATGCTCCACATCCTGATGCTGAGGTCCAATATGTCAGAGTGGCTCAATATTTCAGGGCACTGCTACAGTCAGGGATTGACTGAGCGGCAAAGTGTCAAGCGGACCCTAGCACCCGGTTTCCAATTAACTTCCCTCCCTAGTGCTGGGACCAAAGACATCACATTGCCACGCTGACGTATTGGGTATTGGGCCCCAGCACTAGGGAGTGGAGCATGGTGGACACCAGAGCAGTGATACCGGAGTGGAAGATCACTGAGGGCGGAGAGTTCACTCAAGTATAAGCCGAGGGGGGTGTTTTCAGCACAAAAAAAACTCAGCTTATACTCGAGTATATACGGTAAATAAAATAAATTGTGCCAGATAACCGGCTAACCTCTTTAGGCATGCGCATTTACCCACTCCTTCTACTGATCGGTGAGGAGTCTCAGCATTGAGACCCCGACTGATGAAAACTTTTTACAGTTTAATAATGGTTTAGTACAGTTATGATAGAACTAACGTAAAAGAAATGGGTGAATCTGTATTTTCCACAACATTAATCTCTGTCAGGTTTTCATACCCACGCACCCACAAATACTTGCTGTCACTCACAGTCCTTTCTGGAGGTACAGAACAGTACGATACTCCTTTCAGCCCTGTATTATTCTTTCTTGTTTAAGTGAGTTTTCTCTTCCTCTTGTCTGTCTTGTTAACTTTTCGAATGCATTATAATAGGCATTTTCTATTTCTTTTTCTACTTTTTAAAGGCAGTGATTTCTTCTTTATACAGTCTGGAGTTATTCCAAGAACAATTCAGCTCCCTCCACTTTACTTCTCAGTGGCTGCCTATTGATTTTACATTAATCTGGCACACAGAAGACTGTCAGGGTGACCTCCGTACTCTTTGTACATCTGGAACATTGTGAGTTAAAGGGGTATTCCAACTTCAAAAATTTAAAGGAAAACTGTGATATGTTTTCTCCCATACTATCCACAGGTAACGATGGATAGTGCGGGAGACGCTGAACATTTTGAGTCCTACCTTGCCCGGATGCGCTACGCCGTTCGCCCGTTATAGCAGTTTTTCTGTATATTTAAATTAGCTGCTTACTGGCACGGGTGGGGTTACTGCCTTCATCTGGCACTGTGACATAACCGCCGCCCGGCCCGCAGCACCGCCCGGCTAATGAATATTCATATAATGTCTTACACTCTCCTTCTCTTCCCGGCCGATACTGCGCATGTGCGGGATTTCCTACTATACTCGGAAGCGGTCTTCAGCGCTGCTTCATTAGTCCGCACATGCGCAGTATCGGCCGGGATGAGAAAGAGAGTGTAAGACATTATATGAATATTCATTAGCCGGGCGGTGCTGCGGGCCGGGCGGCGGTTACGTCACAGTGCCAGATGAAGGCAGTAACCCCGCCCGTGCCAGTTAGCAGCTAATTTAAATATACAGAAAAACTGCTATAACGGGCAAACGGCGTAGCGCATCCGGGAAAGGTAGGACTCAAAATGTTCAGCGTCTCCCGCACTATTCATCGGTATCTGTGGATAGTGCGGGAGAAAACATATGACAGTTTTCCTTTAACACCACGAATGGAATAGTGGCATCCATGTCTCACTCCCTGCTCCATTTCAAAGTGCGACTTTGGTCCATGTTCCCAAAATCTCGAGGGGTCCGACCACTGGGACCTAACACTTGGATAGGGAACAAGTATTTGAAGTTGGAGTACTCCTTTTTAATGTGGACAAAGTCTAATTTACTTGTAGGCACAGTAGGTTTAAGTCTATAGGTAACCCATAGAGAAGGATGCCAATGGAAAAAGGAATTTCGGCATATGTAAATGATGTGAGTTATATGTACGTTAGACTCTCAAAGTGCTATGAGAGGAGGGAGAAGTACAGAGAGAAGGATGTTGTGAGCCATCTGGATGGGTGAAGTCCAGGGCACCAGTCAATCTGTGCCAAGAGGCAATTCAGTTCTAACTCTGGGTATGTATCTGAATAACAAAGACTGGTTTACTCACCATAAGCATTTCGCTGGTCAGGGAATTCACAAGGTCTGACACTGAAGACCGCTGGTCTGGTTTTTTGTCGCTTTCTTCTGATTGCGCTTGTCCCGGCCCCCCTGTTGTATTCGTTTTGGCACCTGCTGGTAATCTTAAAGGAGAAAAAGAGGACATATGTTAAAAGTTGCACTGGAAATGGGTGTTATGGCCTGGGAAGTGGATTAATGGAAGCCAGTATCAGCCATTGATCCTGAGAGGGTATTGGAGTTCGCCCAAGTTGACCTTCTGCATTAAACCAGTCAGTAAGCTATACATGCTGTGACATTTAGCAGATGGTTATTGAAAGCCCGGCCTTACTGCAGATCTGGAGCCAGGCATGAAGCCAGTGATGGAGAATATATACGAGGACGTTTTATATGGACGCTTACAATTTATCTCTAGCTCATTGAAAAGGGGAATGTAAGGGCAGAAAATATCTTAGGTATGTTAGAATATCCTAGTATAAAGGCATAATGTTTTATTTTTGGTAGTTATTTTTGAGAAATGTGAATATATTTATGTGCTGTGTGTTTTTTTTTCCTAATCTGTCAAGGTTTGTTATGTCAGTCTTTGCCCTAGAAGTCCCACACACATGACTGACTGTCAGGGATTTTCTGATATAACAAACCCTAGAGGCTTCGTTGCTTTTCTGGATATGGCTGCTTCCAAGCCTTGGCCCTGTGCTGGCTCTGTCTATTAGGTTTATTCAGTCACATAGTTTAACACGCTTTTTGTTTCCCTATGTTACATTTAGGATTCGGAAGGCTCAGCTGTTCAATGCAGCAGGTCAGATACCACATCAGTTCTGTGCTGATGTATTGCATCTAGATTAAACAGGCGGGCCTATCGCTAATGGGAAAGGTTTATTTCAAAATATATCTTCATCTTTAGAAGGTTTATTATTATATCTGCAGAGTTTTTGAATTGTTTATATCTTGTGAATGGAAGTTGTTAGGTTTTACTTACCAGCTGAAAATTTGTAGACTACACTGGTTTAAAGGGAACCTTACACATTGAGCAATCTAATCCACAAGCATTATGTTATAGATCAGGAAGAGCTGAGAAGATTGATATATAGTTTTCGGGGGAAATATTCATTTAATCTCAGCTTTTTCTGGGTTTGGGAGTCCCTTAGGTGGTCCTAATCAGTGATTGACAGTTTACTCTATATGCATAATCACACAGGGAGAACTGCCATCACTGATGGGAATGTCCTCTGAACTCTTAAAGGGGTATTCCGGGCAAAAACAGTCTGATCGCGGGGGGCCCGCTGCTGAGACCCCCGCGATCTCCCTGCAGCACCCGCATTCTATGTGGGGACTGCGTCTCTAGTTTCGGAAACCTCCGGGTTACTGGGACTGGGGAAGTGATGTCACGCCACGCCCCCTCCATTCATATCTATGGGAGGGGTCGTGACGGCCGTCACGCCCCCTCCCATAGACATGAATGGAGGGGGTGTGGCGTGACGTCACATCCCCAGTCCCGGAAACCCAGAGGTTTCGGAAACTGGAGATTCAGCAACTGGAGATTCCTGCAGGGAGATCGCGGGGGGTCTCAGCAGCGGGTCCCCCGCGATCAGACATCTTATCCCCTATCCTTTGAATCATTTATTTCAGTAATGCAACTTGAAAGGTGAAACTGATATATGAGAGAGACTCATTACATGCAAAGCAAGATAGTTCAAGCAGTGATTTGCCATAATTGTGGTGATTATGGCTTACAGCTCATGAAAACCCCAAAGCCCCAATATTTGATATGATTTGGGGAGCCATGTCATCTGCTGGTGTTGGTCCATTGTGCTTCATTAAGTCCAGGGTCAACGCATCCGTCTACCAGGAGATTTTGGAGCACTTCACGCTTCCTTTCCTTTTAAGTTATATTATTTAAATACAATGGACTTTTAAACCATATTCACATTTTTCGAGTTTCACCTGTATATATTAATCTGCATGGTTTGTCCTGCTCGATATCATGTAGCTGGAGATTAGACTGCAATATCATAGTGACAGGTTCCCTTTAATCAATGCTCTCTTTCTTTACCCAAGTAGGAGGTCACGGCACATATCTTAGGGTCCATTCACACAATATGCCCAGTCTTCTGGCAGAAGCCAGTTCCTCATTGGAAGTTCCAGAAAGGTATGCTTCTTCAAGCAGATCCCACATGAATTTTCCTTGTGGAAATTCTGTGAGGAATCTCCATAGTTTAAATAGGTTATCCAGGAATTGAAAAACAGCTAATTTCTTCCAAAAATACTCTCCACCTGTCTTCAGGTTGGGTGTCCTTCTGCAGCTCAGTCCCATTAAAGTGAATGGATGCAAGTTGTAATACCACACACAACCTCGGGACAAATGTGGAACTGTTTTTTAAAGAAATTACCTCTGTTTTTCTATTCTCTAATAGGCGTTAGCATATCACTAGGCACTGACCTCTGGGATGCTTCACCGATCCTGAGAATGAAGGAACAGCAGCACTGATTCAAAGGTTGGACCAGGGGTCAAGTTCTGGGGAAAAAAGTGCAGGAACTCACCCAAGATTTCCACTGAAGGGCCGGCCCTGCAGAACTACTGCCAATGGGAATGGTGTTCCTGCTGTGTAAAAAGTGCAGGAACTTAGTTCCCACGAGTTCCTGCAGGACTTGAGCCCTGGGTTGGACCCCAACTGATCATAAATTGATAGCATATGCAAGTGATATGCCATCATATTATGAGAATATACTATTAAATATAACAGATTAACTGCACTCTCTTTACCTCTGTAGATGAAGATCCTTGCTCCACACTCAATGCAAAACATTTTTTAATTGGTGCATGACTCTTAAGGGGTGTCCTATGGCATTAAAGGGGTACTCCAATGGAAAACTTTATTTTTTTTATAAATCAACTGGTGCCAGAAACTTAAACAAATTTGTAAATTACTTCTATTAAAAAATCTTAATCCATCCAGTTATCAGCAGCTGTATACTACAAAGGAAATTCTTTTCTTTTTGGATTTATTTTCTGTCTGACCAAAGTGCTCTCTGCTAACACCTCTGTCTGTGCCAGGAACTGTCCAGAGCAGGAGAAAATCCTCATAGCAAACATATGCTGCTCTGGACAGTTCCTAAATTGGACAGAGGTGTCATCAGAGAGCAATGTAGACAGACAAAAAAGAAATTCAAAAAGAAAAGAATTTCCTCTGTAGTATTCAGCAGCTAATAAGTACTGGAAGGATTAAGATTTTTTAATAGAAGTAATTTACAAATCTGTTTAACTTTTTGGCACCAGTTGATTTAGAAAAAAAAAATGTTTTTCACCGGAGAACCCCTTTAAGCTATTCACAATCCGCAAGATAGGGGATAACAAGCAGATTGGTGGAGGTCTGACGGCTGGGACCCTGGATAATCTCACGAATGGTGACATCATGAAATAAACCTGCACAGCCAGTGCTCCATTTATTCTCTGTGGGGCTGCCGAATATTTCAGAATTCATCGGGTGAATTCATGTTTCTGTTTTCTTCACTGGCATTGGTCACAGAAGTTGGACCCCCCCACCGAACTGTTTGTTAACTCAATAAATTTGTTGCCACAATGGTTGCCAATGTATCACCAATAGAAATATAAACCAGCTGTGAGCTGATGTATATTTAGGTATAACTGCCCAATTTCTGGTAAAAATGGTATTAAATATGCTGGGCCACATCCTTCCGCCATACCTCACACACTTTTTTAAATCTTACTGTAAATGGGAGAAAACTTTCCGTTGGTCCATTACACCACTAGTAAGCCTTTATGCTTGGGGTGGTTTTCCACCTAACCATCAAATGTACAATTTCCACAGGATCCAAGGTACCACAGATTTTCTTTTAAAGTACAATCCTCAGTGCATTGGAACCTGTGGAAAATGTAAAAAGGAAAAAAGCCACAAATTGTGGCAAATTTTGCAACTTTTATATGCCAATGGTGTCAAAATTTCTCCCCTGTGTTATATGTTGGAAAACTGTGACCATCCATTGTTTGCAAGTGCTATATATTATCACTCTATTGTTTACTTGTATTTGTTGCCAATGGCAAATACGTCCTCTACAAATAATTCTATAACTATGGAGGGCAATAGTTTATTCTTTAAGTGTTGGATGCTAGTGATATGTTTGAGCCTAAGCTGTGAAATCGTGTTTCTAGTTAAATTTTCAAGCATGTACGTTGTCTTCGGCAAGTATTAGGCGGTCTACCGGGAGGCCTCTCCAACATTACAGCACATTTTCTTGGATATTTCAAAGAACAAGGGCATATATATTTGTGTTTACATACATGTATATGCATATTTTTTTTTTAAATGGTTTGTTTGTACAGGTAAATTGCTGGGTTTTCAATTGAAATTTGAGAGAAAGTCTCTTGGGTTCCAAAGTCCCCCTGAAAGGGAAAGAATGAAGTGAGGGAGCAGAGGTTAGACACCGGAGCGGAGGTCAGCAGAGACATCATTAATTTTAAAGGGTAGAAGGACAGAAGCAGCGGACCCTGCATGCAGAGCAGTAGCACATGGAGAAAAGACCAGCTTATACAGTGAATACAGATTAAGAATAAGAGAGACATGGGGTTACACAAAATTAGGATTCAGCACTGGTGAGTCACAAAGCCAGCGGCTAAAAGGATCTCTGCCCTGTTACAAATCTAGGCGAATGAGAAAAGTTGGAGGGGTAGGGGGAGTTAAAGCGGTGAGGAATACGGGGAAGATGCACAGACAGCTGTGTGTGAGAGAGGTCAAAGTTAGTGAATACAATGACCGGTGCGATACCGGTGAGGTAGAGTGCAGACAGGGAGAGAGCAGCAGACAAACATGTTAACATTGAATAAGCGACATTCACGGCTGCAAAATAAGAGACAGTTTTAATATGGAGGGTATGTTGGGGCAAGCACAACCCAAGCCAAAGCCTAGACTAGGTAGCAACAACTCATTCCCTTATTATAAACTGCCTTGATAGAAGAATGGGGTTTTGACATGTTCCTTCTCCAGGTTTGATGAATCTAGGCCAATGCTACAGAAATATCTATTAAAGGGGTAAGTTAAAGATGGTTCAATGAAATGTTCTCCCCGGGAGGTGGTAGATTTACATTTGAGATGCGCAAACTAGGCCAGTGTGTGCGTTATCAGTGGTCTAGAGGGGTTTTGTAAGTACATTTAGATTTGGAGGGAGGGATTAGCATTCGTGCCGTTATGAATAATAAATTAGCTTTCGCAAGCTGCTGGAATTGTACGAAAAACACAGCGAAGAGCAGCAGAAATATCCCAATTATAGAGTGTCATCTACTGAGCGCTGGGAGAATTAACTGGGAGGAATGTGGGGGATCAGCGACAAAGAAGCAAGATGCGTGACATACACACAACGCTAATAGAGTCCTCGCTGCACAACCGGGCAAACACAACATTTCAGCCTTGAAGCATTTGTCCTGTTTTGTGATGGATACAAAACTTCCCATAACACACATACACCACCTCTTTACTGTCATCCCACCTGAACAACAATTGCTTCACAATTATCGATCTATATAAATAGCAGTGTTTCCCAACCAGGGTGCCTCGAGCTGTTGCAAAACTACAACTTCCAGCATGCCCGGACAGCCTTCATCCCAGTGGTCAGCCCCCTCGCGATCTGACACTTATCTCCTATCCTTAGGATCATTTTTTTTTATCTGAAGTACCGCTTTTATAGTAGAGCTCTACTTTACAAAGCTATTTTATCAAATCCAGCTGTTTCAAAAACTACAACTCCCAGCATGCCCGAACAGCCTTCGGCTGTTCAGGCATGCTGGGAGTTGTAGTTTTGCAACAGCTGGAGGCATGCTGGTTGGGAAACACTGATCTAGGAACTGTACCTACGGAAATTAAAGGGGTTATCCAGGAAAAAACTTTTTTTTTTATATATATATCAACTGGCTCCAGAAAGTTAAACAGATTTGTAAATTACTTCTATAAAAAAATCTTAATCCTTTCAGATTAAGTTTAGCTGTTCTTTTCTGTCTAAGTTGAGCTGTTCTTTTCTGTCTAAGTTTAGCTGTTCTTTTCTGTCTAAGTTGAGCTGTTCTTTTCTGTCTAAGTACTCTCTGATGCCACTTGTCTCGGGAACTGCCCAGTTTAGAAGCAAATTCCCATAGCAAACCTCTTCTACTTTGTGCAGTTCCCGAGACAGACAGAGGTGCCAGCAGAGAGCACTGTTGCCAGACAGAAAACAACAACTCAACTTCAACAGCTGATAATTATTGAAAGGATTAAGATTTTTTATTAGAAGTAATTTACAAATCTGTATAAATTTCCAGAGCCAGTTGATATATATATATAAAAAGTTTTTTTCTGGATAACCCCTTTAACATATTATTGAAAATACAATATTGCACGTTCCTGTTGCCGGTATTTACCTACTTTTGGGTGGCATGAATTTATGTGTATATGTTGTTTTATGCCGTCATAAAAAAAAATCCCAGTAACTCACAGAACCACAGAAATGCGATATCAAAGTACAAGAAGGTAATATTGCCAAGAAGCCCTGCCCTAATTCTTTTAGTAAAGATAGTGCCTTGGTATTACCTGCAGTCCTAAAGGAGAAACAGAAGTGATAAGAGACAGATCTTTGCATTCATACGCCTATATATAGAATTTCCCCAACCCGTGCTACTCCAGCTTTTTCAAAACTAAAATGAATCAATTCTTAATTTTCTTTATTTAAATAGCACTTTGTGAACATAAATTTTTTTTTAAAAACAACCGCAAATTTTCTGCAGTTTTACGGAATTTTTTTTTTTACATATTAAAAAAGCCTGAAAATACACAGTGTGAATCTAGCCATACATTGAATTGTAGTGAGTTTCTCATTTAACCATTTCTTTTGTACACTTCTGGGGGGGGGGGGGGGGGGGGGATACAGAACAGTGGTGGTGTTAGAAGGGCCTAGTCAAGGTTTTCCTTCTTTTTTACTCCACTTCTGTGCTAAATTGTTTTAAAATATGAAGAAAACTGCTTTGGTTTCTTTAGAGAACCACATTCAGAGCAGTGGAATAAGAGTGAGTTGAGTTAAAGGGGTACTCCAGTGGCAAACAAATGTCATGTATAAAAAGAGGCATGGACTCAAGGGACAGGGACATAATACTCCCCCTTTATAAAGCATTGGTACGGCCTCACCTGGAACCTGGAATATGCTGTTCAGTTTTGGGAACCAGTCCATAGAAGGGACACTGTGGAGCTGGAAAGGGTGCAGAGACGCGCGACTAAACTAATATGGGGCATGGAACATTTTACAATTGTTTAGTCTTGAGAAGAGACGTTTAAGGGGGGATATGATAAACATATATAAGTATATAAATGGCACATACAAAAAATATGAAGAAAAACTGTTCCAGGTTAAACCCCCCCAAAGGACGAGGGGGCACTCCCTCCGTCTGGAGAAGAAAAGGTTTAGTCTAAAGGGGCGACACGCCTTCTTTACCGTGAGGACTGTGAATTTATGGAACGGTCTACCTCAGGAACTGGTCACAACAGGAACAATTAACGGCTTTAAAACAGGGTTAGATACATTCCTGGAACAAAATAACATTAATGCTTATGCAGAATTATAAAACAACATCCCTTCCCCTTATCCTCTTACACCCTTCCCCTCAATTCCCTGGTTGGACTTGATGGACGTATGTCTTTTTTCAACCATACTAACTATGTAACTATGTAACTACCGTATATTCTCGAGTATAAGCTGAGTTTTTCAGCACGATTTTTCGTGCTGAAAACACCCCCCTCGGCTTATACTCGAGTGAACTCTCCACCCGCAGTGGTCTTCAACCTGCGGACCTCCAGAGGTTTCAAAACTACAACTCCCAGCAAGCCCGGGCAGCCATCGGCTGTCCGGGCTTGCTGGGAGTTGTAGTTTTGAAACCTCCGGAGGTCCGCAGGTTGAAGACCACTGCGGCCTTCGACATCATCCAGCCCCCTCTCACCCCCCTTTAGTTCTGTACAGTACTCACCTCCGCTCGGCGCTGGTCCGGTGCTGCAGGACTGTCCGGAGAGGAGGTGGTCCGGTGGGATAGTGGTTCCGGGCTGCTATCTTCACCGGGGAGGCCTCTTCTAAGCGCTTCGGGCCCGGCCCCAGAATAGTCACGTTGCCTTGACAACGACGCAGAGGTACGTTCATTGCCAACGTACTTCTGCGTCATTGTCAAGGCAACACCTCTATTCCGGGCCGGAAGCGCGGAGAAGAGGCGCCCCCGGTGAAGATAGCAGCCCGGGACCACTATCCCACCCGACGACCTCCTCACCGGACAGTCCTGCAGCACCGGACCAGCGCTGAGCGGAGGTGAGTACTGTACAGAACTAAAGGGGGGTGAGAGGGGGCTGGATGATGTCGAAGGCCGCAGTGGTCTTCAACCTGCGGACCTCCGGAGGTTTCAAAACTACAACTCCCAGCAAGCCCGGACAGCCGATGGCTGCCCGGGCTTGCTGGGAGTTGTAGTTTTGAAACCTCTGGAGGTCCGCAGGTTGAAGACCACTGAGGGCGGATGATGACAAGAGGATGATGAAGGGGGGGGGGGGTGTGGGATGATGACAAGAGGATGATGAAGGGGGGGTGTGGGATGATGAAGGGGGGTGGGGATGATGACAAGGGGATGATGAAGGGGGGGGGGTGTGGGATGATTACAAGGGGATGATGAAGGGGGGTGGGGATGATGACAAGGGGATGATGAAGGGGGTGGGGATGATGACAAGGGGATGATGAAGGGGGGATGTGTGGGATGATGACAAGGGGATGATGACAGGTGATGATGATGAGGGTCTGGATGATGACAGGCGGTGATGATGATGAGGATGTTAATGACGGGGGTCTGGATGATGACAGGGGGGGATGATGTATTTCCCACCCTAGGCTTATACTCGAGTCAATAACTTTTCCTGGGATTTTGGGTTGAAATTAGGGGTCTCGGCTTATACTCGGGTCGGCTTATACTCGAGTATATACGGTATGTAAATCAACTGGTGCCAGAAAGATAAACAGATTTGTAAATTACTTCTATTTAAAAATCTTAATCCTTCCAGTACTTTTCAGCTGTTGTATGCTCTACAGGAAGTTCTATTCTTTTTGAATTTTTTTTCTGTCTGACCACAGAAAATGACTTCCTTGGTAGTATACAGCAGTATTGGAAGGATTAAGATTTTTAAATAGAAGTAATTTATGGAGTACCCCTTTAAATTCAGACTCACATTGGCTCTACTGTATTGGCAATCCTAAGGTTAGGTTCACACTATGGAATTTCCAAGTGGAAAGACGCTTTTAAAATCTCACTCGGAAATACTGATGCAGCAAAATCCGATGGCTGGCAATAGGATTTTACTTCACAGTGCACTTTAGGGAATTTCACCAGCGCTTATTCCGCTGCCAAAAGAAGGATTTGGCTCTTTCTTAAGGCGGAATCCGCCTGGAATACATTGCCACCTATGGGCCTGGCAACGTACCCACTTTCCTAGTCTGCATAGCCTGCACTCGGATTTTCCAGCCGGAAATTTCGTAGTGTGAACCTAGCCTGACCCTGTTACATGTATAAAATATGAATAGTCCTGCTATACAATGATGAAGTAAGCTCTGGCTAGCATGTCAGCATTATATGTCACTGTACATCTACCCATGGATAGTATTGCATATAGTGTCATAACTAAATCAAAACATATATATATATATATATATATATATATATATTAGCACTGTCCTTTTAAGATGTAAATAGATCTTACTCTATGTAACTTTATAGGCGTGGAACAGTGTGCACAACAATAGTAAATCATTATAAAGTAGTATAGGAAGTAATCTGCATTACTAGTCTATAATCTGCATTACTAGTCTACTACTGACTACATTCCATAGAAACTATTTTGCGAGACTCAAAAAGCACAGTGAGGTTGTGCGGCGGATCCGACACTGTATCTGTATAGGTTTTCTGCTCATTGACAATACAAATGTGAACTAAGCCTTACAATATTCCGAATGACAAAAACATAATTTTCTTCACCTAAAAAAAACATTCACAAATGCCCCATTGTTTTTTTGCTGGTGGAAAAAAAAAGCCACACCATGCCAGAAATCAGGAAACTCCAAAACCACTTGGCATTTTTTCACTCATCTTGGCCATTTTTGTTTGATTTTGGGCTCAGTATTTTTGGGAAAAAAAGCCACAAATACTGCATCTATGTAGTGCAAAATAACAGCAGTTTTTGTGGCATTTCCTATACTACTTAGGCCCCTGTCGGAAAACGGGCGTAAGCCTCTTTTTTTTTTTTTAAATGCCTTTAACCTATTATCTGGACGGGGCACAACAGGCAACAACGGGGCCCAACAGATCCAATTTACTTTTATGGGGTCCACCGGGCACTGTTGTTTTTTATGGGAGTAGCGGGAGAAAAAGACGTTGCATGATGTATTTTTTCTTCCGCTATTCTCCACGGTTTCCCTGACGGGCATTGCACTGCCGTGTTCGAATGGCAGTGTGAAAGAAGCCGTAAACTAAGACCGGAATTCCCTGGGCCCACCAGAAGAAAATGACTGACACTTTATCTGTACAGAAAATGTGCTTATCCATCATTATGGCACTATAACTTAAACCTTAGCATTAGTGAATCATCTCATGAGTATCTCAAAAGTAGGCCCAAGAGGTAACCAAATGGCTCCAAGGTTAGTGTCAAATGGGGTTCTTTTATGGTGGCTCCTTATTACTCTACAATCTGTGTACCTATAGAGGTTGCAAAATGACAACTTCCACCATGCCTGGACAGCCATTGGCTGGAGGTTGTAGTTTTGCAACAGCTGGAGGCACCCTAGTTGGGAAACACTGCTTTTGAGTCTAGGCCTAGTGTCATATGGTCCTCTGATGGGCCAGTCCGATCCTGAATTTTCATTGAAGAGTCAAGGCCTATACATGCATCAATTTTTATTGTTGCTTTGCTTATCAGGAGTGTAACCGAGAAAAATTGAAATGGAAAGTTTTGGACCCACCACTGGTTTTGGCTAAAAATACTGGCCGTGTGCCGCCCTAGTGCATCACATAGTATGCCAATGTAGAGAGAGAATTGACTGCACTCTATTCTAAATGAAATGCGTTGTACAGCCTACCACCATCATTGCTGGATGCAGTCTGTTATACAAGCCCTGGTAAGTTATAGAAGCATGTCAGCCTGCAGTAGTGTGGGTAACTGTATCCGGCACATGGTGATGGATCCAGAAGTGTATGTTACATAGTATGTATGTGTGATGCTTAGCAGAGCTATATTACCAAACTCACTGTCGGAGCTGCCATAACAAGGCAGGGGTATGACGCTAATATATGACTTAATAAATGTCAAAGCCTTCATTAGCCCCCCGCCTATCTCCGTGATTAGTTGGCTCCCGCATACAAAACTGTCTTTTTTTTCCCCAAATGTATGTAAGAAAGTAAGCGTCACTGGGTGAAATATACAGTTTTCATTATTACTTACCAATACAATGATTTATACTTCTAATAAGCCACAGTCACATCCTGTAACCGGAGTATGCCAGGGGTGGGCAAGAAACTAGGGCAGCAAAGTGAGTCTGTGCCTCTAGTGAAAGAAACTATAGCTATAACCTAATCTATCTATGGCGGATTAAGGGAAACAGTCAGCAGCTCAAACTTACTTTCTGACAGGTCGCTATATAAAAAGGAATCAAGGTGTGATCAGTGACAGGTCACCCTATTGGGTATGTACACAGACAAATGCTGGACTACACAACCAGGTGACCTTGTCCTTGGGGGACTCTTTTTTTAATCAGCAGTTTCAGGCTGATGCTATGCTCCCTTACTGTATTTTGGGCCATTTGTTGCGTTATGAACTGTTAAAAAAAACACAGACCAAATGCAAAAAATACCTGTAACGTAATTGTAATGTCCCAGTACAGAACATGGTGCTGTGCTACCCTTAGGCCCTGTCAGGTTGAGTCAGTGATCTGGGGGCTCTCCTGCAGTGTCTCCCCTGCTGTTATTATATGTATCATTTGTTGTCATAAGATTATAGTCAGTACAGAGGTCTGCAGGACCTGTGGAGTGTCACATGTTGTGTTATGTTGTCACATGATGTTACCCAGAGAGCACCAGCTTAACCTATGACCCGCAGCTTGACCAATGGGCCTTAGTCCAGCCCCCACTATATAAAGGGGCGGACATTACAATTCACTCTCTTCTCCTCTCTTCTCTTACCACCTGCTATTGAGCACAGCAAACTCCAGAGATCTCGGTGCTAGTGACCAGCATCTGGAAGGCCACAAAGCTACAGTCATTCCAGTAAGTCAAAAGTCTATGTCTGCTGTCACTACAAATAGTCAAGTCCAGTCTATAGCCAAGCCTGAAGTCAAATCTCTAAAGTCCACTACAAGTATAATTGGACCCAGCAAGCTGCGAGGTCCTTTTGGGTTCCTGGCCACCTCTCTGGGATTCTGACCTAGCTGTGAAGATAATTCCATCTGTCTTAACTCAGTAAAGCCTCCGTTAAACCATACCAGGTTGTGGACTCTCCTTTCACTAACTAGCCATTGGAATAGCAAAGATACTGTTTTTGTGTGGTTCAGATACCTAAAAACCACTCTAGCATCACGAACACTAGGGGTTCACAACATCTTGCCCCAGGGGTTAATACCATCTGGCCCCACCACCTACACCGCTACACCCAGTGGTCCCGCCATACACCATGGGGCACCACATAATGTCATTAAAAAATGTGAGACTGGGAACACCAATTTATTTCTAGTACCTGGAAACCATAGTGGTTACCCCAAAAAGGATAGTGAGTGAGGAGAACTGCGGCCCAGGTAAAACTTTAGTATGATGTGTACTCTTTGTGGCATTCTCTAATATGGTGACCACTGAGAACATTGGTTGGCACATAAACCCCAGCCTGCCTAATAAAACAAAACATTCTTTAATTCACTTTTCTCTGCTCCTTTATAGCCTCCGGTATCAGGACCCCCTGTCTCTGACCAGTCTTTGCTGACAGTCTGCTTCCAGGAGCCAGCCAGAGCCATGGATGTGACATCACAGTGCCGCTCATCCAATCACTGACTGCAGCAGGGTCTTTCCTCAGCTAGTGATTGGCAAGCGGCACTGTAAGTTTCCCCATCTGCAGGCGCTACACCTTTCAGCTTAGGGGGAAAGCAGTGTCACCAGCCACCAACAGAGCACCCTGATACTGGAGCTACGAAAGAGTGGAGAAAGGTGAGTTGAAGTTTATTTTTGTTTTATTAGGCAGGCTAGGGACAGTAGATTAAAATAAATCCATCGGACAACCCATCTCACTTCTTCAAAAGCCATTTTAATGCTTATATCATATGCCCTCTTTTATGACCGTCTTATCAATCAGGGTGGGGCCTCATGGAGGACTTTGGAAAATCCCTTTTTGTTAACTGGGTCACCAAAAAACAAGCTGGTCGCAGAGTCTACTGCCATCTGGAACCACCAGTGATCACCCAGCACCCATGTTCTGGATATCCCTGGAACGCCACCACTGGAGAAATAAAGCATTATGTATCACTCATTAAAATCATTGAGCTTTTTATGAATTGCACAGATGAAGCAGGTCTTCTCCTTCTCCAGAGACTATTTTTGAAGTGGCTCCTCCCTCTTTTTAGGAAGATGAGGATCCTGAATGAGTGAGCCCTTTTTATTTAAGCGATGCCCGGAGAGACAGAGGTAGGTAACTGCCGCATAGGGCATGTATATCCTCAGTGCATACACTAGCAACAGCAGCAGGACTCGCTTGCGGAATCACTGTTATGAAATCTTCCAATGCTCGACCCCTTATAGATGAAAATACAGTTCATACCACGTAAATGAAGGAAGAAACAGAGGGAGCACTCACGATTAGGAAGTAATTTCAAGCGGTGTCTTTATTCTTGGACATCGTGCAGTGCATACACATCATAGAGCGGCATGCCAGGAACCCACGAATGGACTAGGACTAGCTAGTCCGTTCGCGGGTTCCTGGCGTCCCGCACTATGAAGTGTATGCACTGCACGATGTCCAAGAATAAAGACACCGCTTGAAATTACTTCCTGATCGTGAGTGCTCCCTCTGTTTCTTCCTTCAATTGCCTTTTTATTTAAGGCTGCCGTCACATCACGATTGGGGCATATGGCAGCCGGATCTGGCGGTAGAATTTGAAAATAGGCGAGATCACGGTTTTCAGTCAGGCAACAAAAACAGATACGATCCAAAAATCATCCGAACTGAGTCACTAGCTGACTCAGTCCGGCTCATTGAAACAAATGGAGTACGGCACGGGTCCAACAGGGGTATGGCAGCAGCCAGTTTTCAGATCCACCCGCCGGATCCTGCTGCCGTATGCCACAATCGTGATGTGAACGTAGCCTAAGGCTACATTCACACGGCGGAATGTCTGCGCGGAATTCCAAAGGAGTCCCATTTATTTTCAATGGAGTTCTACTGCACTGCGCAATGGAGTCCGCAGAAGATAAGACTTGTCTATTCTTTCTGTGTATTGCGCTGGTAAATGCATCTATGAGATGGCGCATTTCAAACTGGTCCTCTTACCCGCCCAATCATGCAAATGTGCGGAATGTCCACCTGTATTTTCCGGGCAGACATTCCGCACATTTTCGGCTGTGTGAACCTGCCCTAACTTAGAATCTTTTTAACGCAAACAACCTCTTTACCTCTGACCAGGTCCAGCCATATAAACCAGCAGACAAAATAAAACATCTCTAAGTCAATTTATATCATAGAAAAATACTATTTTGAGATTGTCCGTCGTCTCAACATTATGTAAAACAGCAATTTCCTTAAACTCCTCTAGTCTATACAATAAGGCACCTGTGAGCATCCGCTGCCAGCTGTGTACATGAAGCCAACAATAGACTTTGCCCGGCATGGCCCTAACCACCATAATGCTTTCTATGTCTATATTTAACATAAAGCAGATTAAGTACAATGTAATTAAAGGACACTCCAAAAACGCATATTAACAAGGCACGCTGCGGCTCCGTGACACGGCCATTTCTGGAAGCCAACTACTGTTATCTCAGAAATGTTGTACTCAGTGAATTGGACAGCGGTCTACATCCCGCTGTCCCAGACAACCCCCTTGGGCTGTGCACATGTATCCTTTCACAGTTAGAAATGGAGAAAAAAATATGTCGTTTACCTCAGTGGATTTGTGCTGATGAACATGTTCACATTGTCTCCTGGGCCTTGAACGGCAGCTGCTGAATGCTATCAGACTTTGTGTATGACAGAAAGCAGCTTACAGCTTTCTCAGCATAGCCATTGGGCCTTTACTATGCTCTTATAGACTTGAGCACAGCCATTGTCTGGTATGAAGAGGGCTATGGAATAACTATATTACTGCAGGCTCGCTCATACATAGAAAACAACATGGCTAATATCAGTATGAAAAGCTTAGCCAACCTGTGACTACCCGGCTGACCCTAAACTGCATGGCTGGCAGGACATACTATAGGGTAGTGATCCCCAACCTGTGCCTCTCCAGCTGAGTATGACTTAAGCCAGTGGTTCCCAACCAGGGTGCCTCCAGCTGTTGCAAAACTACAACTCCCAGCATGCTCGGACAGCCAACGCCATGCTGGGGGTTGTAGTTTTGCAACGGCTGGAGGCACCCTGCTTCGAAAACGCTGCCTTAAAGGGGTTATCCAGGAAAAAAACTTTTTTTTTTTTTAGATATCAACTGGCTCCAGAAAGTTAAACAGATTTGTAAATTACTTCTATTAAAAAATCTTAATCCTTTCAGTACTTATGAGCTGCTGAACTTGAGTTGTTCTTTTCTGTCTAAGTGCTCTCTGATGACACGTGTCTCGGGAAACGCCCAGTTTAGAAGCAAATCCCCATAGCTAACCTCTTTACTCTGTGCAGTTCCCAAGACAAGCAGAGATGTCAGCAGAGAGCACTGTTGCCAGACAGAAAACAACAACTCAACTTCAGCAGCTGATAATTATTGAAAGGATTAAGATTTTTTGATAGAAGTAATTTACAAATCTGTTTAACTTTCTGGAGCCAGTTGATATAAGAAAAAAAGTTTTTTCCTGGATAACCCCTTTAAGCTATGTTACCACACAACTTATTAAGGTTAGTGCCATATGAGGTTCTCTTTAGAGATGAGCGAACTTACAGTAAATTCGATTCGTCACGAACTTCTCGGCTCGGCAGTTGATGGTTTATCCTGCATAAATTAGTTCAGCCTTCAGGTGCTCCGGTGGGCTGGAAAAGGTGGATACATTCCTAGGAAAGAGTCTCCTAGGAATGTATCCACCTTTTCCAGCCCACCGGAGCACCTGAAAGCTGAACTCATTTATGCAGGAAAAGTCATCAACTGCCGAGCCGAGAAGTTCGTGACGAATTGAATTTACTGTAAGTTCGCTCATCTCTAGTTCTCTTATTACTTTAGAGCAGTGGTCTCCAAGCTGTGGACCTCAAGTTAATGCAAGACTACAACTCTCAGCATGCCCAGACAGCTGTTGGCTGGGGGTTATAGTTTTGAAACAGCTGGAGGCACCCTGGTTGGAAAACACTGCCTTGAGCTATGTTACCACACAATTTATTTTTAGCAGTTTTTTTTAACTTGCAGGAAAAAAAAAAACGCCACAAAAGAAATCCTGAAATTTTTTTCTGGAACATTTTTTTTTTTTACCCCAGTGTTGTTATCATTACAAGTCATGTTATTCATTGCTCATGTGACTCAAGAAGCTGTTCTGAAGAATTGGACGGGGAAAAGAAAATGTTAGACCCACTTTGACCCTGATTTATCAAATGTGTGACAGAAAAACTAGGGAGATTTTTCTCACAACAACCAATCATAGCTCAGCTTTCACTTTACCAGAGCTTGTTAAGAGAGGAAAGCTGAGCTGTGATTGGTTGCTATGGGAAAAAGCTGAGCTGTGATTGGTTGCTATGGGGAAGAAGCTGAGCTGTGATTGGTTGCTATGGGGAAAAAGCTGAGCTATGATTGGTTGCTATGGGAAAAAGCTGAGCTGTCATTGGTTGCTGTGGGCAAAATCTCTCTAATTTCTCTCTCATACATTTTAGGGCAATTGGGAGAGATTTATCAAAACCTGTGTAGAGGAAAAGTTGACCGGTTACCCATAGCAACCAATCAGATCACTTCTTTCATTTTTTAGAGGCGTTTATCGTATAAAATTATTTTTACATATACGCAGTAGCTTAGGAATAGTGTAAAAAGATCGAGAAACTTAAAAACAAATATTTTTTTTTATAGACAAGAACATGTGAAAACTTACTATCATACGTCTGACAGATACAATTTTTAGTTTTGAATTTGATATGATTTATTTTTTTACATACAATTTAACACGTTTCAACAACGTATCCGATGGATGCAAATATCGTGATGTGAAAGTGGCCTTAGATTGCCCTATAGATGGTCACCAAACAATGAACCAAACTGGTTTTAGGTTGCTGAGACAACCAAAAGGACAGTTACCCAAATACAATACTCGGCAACACATGAAAGTATGCAAAAGTATATAAAGCTTTATTGAGAATACAAAAATACTTACACTTAAAAGCAATGCATGGACACAGTGCACAGAACTGAATGAAAGGCAGGAGATACAGCTAAACACATTGGGAAATTGGATAAAGACAAATGCATATGTATGCACAAATACACTAGCATGAAACACATTGAAGAGGGTGAATGAAGACCCTAACACAGGATGATTCAGAATGTACAAGCATACATAACACAAAAAAAGGAATAGTCACCAATGTGGAGCCATGTACCACCTGCACTTACCCCAATGTACGTTTCGCACTGCTGCGCTTCGTCAGGGGGCGTGTGCCCCCTGACGAAGCGCAGCAGCACGAAACGTACGTTGGGGTAAGTGCAGGTGGTACATGGCTCCCCATTGGTGACTAGCATGAACACATTGAAGAGGGTGAATGAAGACCCTAACACAGGATGATTCAGAATGTACAAGCATACATAACACCAAAAAAGGAATAGTCACCAATGTGAAGCCATGTACCACCTGCACTTACCCCAACGTACGTTTCGCGCTGCTGCGCTTCGTCAGGGGTCATGCGCCCCCTGACGAAGTGCAGCGGCGCGAAACATACGTATATGCATTTGTCTTTATCCAATTTCCCAATGTGTTTAGCTGTATCTCCTGCCTTTCATTCAGTTCTGTGCACTGTGTCCATGCATTGCTTTTAAGTGTAAGTATTTTTGTATTCTCAATAAAGCTTTATATACTTTTGCATACTTTCTTGTGTTGCTGAGTATTGCATTTGGGTGATTGCCTTATAGATCTTTAGTCGGAACATCAGGCTTTATGCACGGAATCTGTATATGGTAGTAATGCATTTTAGTGAGGAAATGAATACCGCCATGTAAAAACATGACACAGCCTGTTATCAGTGCTGCTAGGGGATGAGATAAAGCACCCCCACGTGGCACTACACAGCATGCTATACAGAATTCATTACCGTTCTATATTGTGCTTCCCTGCTATAAACCAACATTCACATGGTGAAGTGAGTGAGGCCTCAGTGTCCCCGGGATGTCTTATACATTCTCTACGAGAAATGACTGAGAGACTACAGGGCAAGACAGAAAGATGAAGTTGACAGGAGGTTGTAATGATGGATTGTAAACTAAAAGACATAATATGACTGTAAATGGAGCATATACTCATGTATGATGGGTAACTTGTCATGTACTATCACAAAAGTTTAATGTACTGTGCAATATTCAATATGACTTTGCTATTGCTGTGTTTCTATCTATCTATCTATCTATCTATCTTAAACATTGCATGTTTAGTTCTTTGATCTGATATGTGTGAACATTTATCACCAATGCTCTGTTAAATGAATACTCCGAGATAGGAAAACGTATCCGCTATCCTAAGGATAGGGGATCAGTGTCAGATCGCGGGGGGTCCAACCACTGGGACCCCCTGCGATCTCCCGCCCGGCGCCCCAGCTCTCTAGCTGACACCCCCCCTCCATGCAGCTCTATAGGGGAGCCAGAGATGCCTAAGTGCAGCGCTCTAGCTCTCCTATAGAGATACATTGAGGGTGCGTGTCGGCCATCGCTTCTTGCAGTGGTCGATGCGCTCCACTTAGAAGGAGAGCCGGGGTGCTGGGCGGGAGATCGCGGGGGTTTCCCCCTTCCTCCCCTGCAATCTGACATTTATCCCATCTTTAGGATAGGGGATACGTTTTTCTATCCAACGAGGGGTCACTTACTTAAATGTGTCCAGTAGGTCCTGAGATATGTCCCCCAGAAGATTCTCTGCTGATTTTAGTGAATCGCATGCAGGGGGCGGGACATCACCAGCTTATTTTACATATTAATTGTCTGTGACTCCACATTCCAGTAAAGTGGAGTCATATACGATGAATATGTAAATTGAGCCAGCAAGGTCCCTCCCCCTGCGCACAATTCACTAAATATAGAAGATGATCTTTTGGGGAACATATCTTAGGACCTACATGACATATTTAAATGGTCACCAACCTTTTTTATTTTTTATATGTTGTAGTACTTATGTACTACAATATATCTCTAATATAGATTCATTATTTATTTTTTTTTTTTATTAAAATAGTGTATTTTACATTTGAAAACTGGCCACTAGGGGTCTCTCTCCTCGTGGCCAGCGGGAGCCTGTTGTGACGTCAGTACTGAATTAGGACCATGCCGGCCGGGCAATCGGTCCTAATTCAGTCAGCCTGCTCTCGCTCCCTGCCTGTCAATCAGACAGGCAGGAGCGAGCACTGTGAACGCCGGGTCTGCGCTCATTGGCTGCCTGCCCCCGGCATGTACAGTCTGAATCTCAGTGCTGCGCTGATGCCCCAGGACTGTACATGTCCTGTACGGGTATGTGAGGTCTTATTTCACTTACCTGTACTTTGTTTCGGTCCCGTGTTTCGGCAGTGAGCACAGCAGGTGGGTGATGCTCCTTTACTCCTCCTCCCTGGATAACACTACACTGCTTAACAGGGAGGAGTAGACCCCGGAGCAGCCTGCCGTGCTATTGGCCGCTCATCTATGTGTTCTCCCGACAGGAGTGCAGCATAGATGAGGTGAGGGCGGAAGTCGGCACCCAGTAGGCGTCAGTGACGTCGTGCCTGCTGGGGAAGTCGGCTTCCAGCAGAGGTACACATACGAGCTGAAGATGAGCCATTTGTAAGGTAGACATTTTTTTTTAAAGGCAGGGAGGGGGTTAGGGATAGATTAGCAATAGGTAGGGACAGTAAAAAAAATACAGATGGTGGGAGCTACTCTTTAAGTAAGTGACCCCTTGTTGGACTCCTGTTCACCCACACTATAACCCAGTGTATTGGGTGAACAAGCTGACAGTTTTCCATTTAATAGCATATTTTAGAAGTATTTACTACATATGGCAAACAGCATAGTGTTTTCACCCTAATATCTATGCCCGATCCAATCCCCTCTCAATGAAGAAATGCTTTGTGTAGATATTGTATTCATTGCTCATCTAGCTTCGATGATTTGTCTACATGGGTCGAGGGCCCCACTCTATTCTCATGTTTTATCATGTAATAATAATCTAATAAACTATCCTTTTCTATTACACACACATATATAGATCGTGTAACCATTGCTGAAGCAATATTCTGGAAGAATGGATTTCATGCTGCTTCCGGCTGCACTAGGCTCTGCCTCTGTGATATCATCATGGACTGGCAGAGAAATCCTGAGCACACTGCAGGTCATTGGTGTCAGTGGGATCTTAATATGGATTATCGGAAAGTAGCTGCAGGAATGTGCATGGATTCCATGATCATCTACATCAAATCCCTCAATCACGCAAAGATTTGGCATAAAGGGGTTACAGCTTTAGTATAATCCTTTAAAGCTTTATGCAGAAAATCTCCCGGGATTACAAGCAGGTTTGGTCAACCATGCACATTAATAAGCAATTAGCAGTGGAGCTGCAAATAGAATTTAACTCTTATGCCTGGGAACAGAAATTTGAAGGTTTAATGTAAGTACGGTATGTAAAACAAAACCTATAGATATTATCGGGCAGATGATGATGCAGCTTCTAAGGGTTTACTCACACTACATATTTTCTGAATGGAACGCTGCTTTAGAATTCCGCTAGGAAAATGTGACGCAGCAGTTACCCATTGTTCTCAATTATACTGCACTATTCACATTATGGAATTTTCCCCAGACGCTGCCAAAAGAATTAACTTTGAGACGGTGCATTTACAAACGGCTGCTTGTTTTACCGGTGCACCCCCTGCTCTCCATTACAATATACGTCGGTATCCTATTTTTGGAGGGATGCCGACGGATACATCTGACAGAATCACATAACACCACACCCACTTGGTGATTTTCACTCTTTTTTTTTTTTTTGCTGCTGTTTTTCGAAGGTTTTGGGCAGTTTTCCAAAATTGCAGCATGTTGAGACTGTTTTTTTTCACATATCATTTTTTCACATAAAAAAAGCAAAAATAGCAACAAAGAAAAAACACCATTAATTAAAAGCCATGTGGGTTTAGTATTGGCATTTTTTTCTGGCTTTCCCCCCCCCCCCATTTCATCTATAGAAATCCTTGAGTCACATGATGAAAGAATCACATGCCTTGTCATAATAAAAATGCAGGAAAGAAAGGCCAAGACTAAAATCCACTAATTTTGAAAAGGCGCCACAGAAACTGCATAATGAAAGTGCAAAATGACAGGGCAGAAAAAACACCAGAAAAAAACCTAGCCTTAATGCTGCAGATTATGTGGTAAATCCGCAGTAAACACCCTAAGCATGACCCTTCACTAAAAATGTTCACTAAAAATGGCAGGGGCCTAATTAAATGGGCGTTCAGCATGAAACCTTAGGTATGTGTGATCTGTGAGGATTTTTTTCTTCTTCATCCTTTGCCAGCATGATGCCAAGTTATAATATCGTGAAATCTTTTTCTATTACCTCCCTGCACTATTTTGACCCGTTTTCATGTACAGGACCCACTATCGGAAGTGCTATATGTCTTTGTTTTACTATTGTCTCTTTTCCAGTATTCCAGAGACAATATGTCATCAGTCACATGGTCTCCAGTATGTCACAGTGGGTGGACAGCAGGGTAAAGGGATTTACTGAAGTAATGCTATCCACCAACCCACTACAGCATAATCATGCGCCCCTGAAGACCATGTGACTTATGACAAATTGGGCCTCATTTACTAAGGCTTTTTAGAGTAGGTTTTGCAGGTTTTTTGTGTCGCATGTGTCGTGAGCCAGAATTTCCAAAGAAGAATGCAAAAAATCCTATTAACTCTCCACCTTACTCAGTAAACCCTACAAAGGGACATGTCCATCAGGGAAAATGGGCGTGTCTAAAAAAAAAACACCTACATTTTCTTAAGAAACCTAAAAACGTACTAATGTTTCCACATAAAATGTGGTGGATTTGAGCTCTGGAAAACCTGACAGCTCAGAGCATGTATAAAAAGGAGTAAAAGGTAGGGAAAATTGCCAAATACAAGATACAGTAGTAAATACCATGGGGAAAAAAAATTGTCAGAAACAAAACTACACTCCACTCTGGAATGTTGGGAAAGGTCAGAGACACCAGTCATATAAAGACTTGCACTACAGTACTTCTGGGTGTGGGTCCCCTGCATAAAACGAGTACAAATCGGCACAAAGAGGTAATAGAAGCACAAACATACTACACTGCATTATAACTTGGCATAATGGGCTAAAAGGATAAAGGAATCCTGGAATACCCCTTTAAGATTGCATCTCCAAGCCCACATTTACCTTAGGAACTTTTGGAAGGCAGCTATTTCGGATGCAGCATCATTCACTAGTTTATGAAAAGACAGTAATATGCATAAATATATGCAACTATCTGGCAGTGTTATTTATACAATGTACAACTACTTAAATCGGCATGGTCAGATCAAAAAACTTTTGATATCTTTTTAATGATTAAAATTGAAGACTTTTTGGAATATGCTTTATAAAAAAAAAAAAAAAAAATATATATATATATATATATATATAGTAAACAAAATGGGCCCTGAAAATCCCACCACTAGGGGTCCCCATACCTAGTGAGACACCAACGAGTCCCCATGGGCAAGGCTGCATGAGACCATTTATATGTACATGATCAGGATTAGGTACTAAGTAACTTATACATTTTTCTGTGTGTGTGTGGTGGGGGGGATCTGACGGGTACACTTTAATTGGCCACTATATAGTAACTTAAAAGGCGTAAGCAACATCAAACCTAAGACTGACCCTGAATTGCATTCTCTTCAATGTAGTTACACCTAACTAGTATAGTTGTGTTGCTAAATGTGCCCTACGTGTGGTGGTGCTCCAGGGGACCACAACCCTCGCTGTCATATTCCCTGCAGATTACAGTGGATCGCTGGGGGTCCTGGCAGTAGGACAATGTGTGATCCCCTTTTTTTTGGAGGGCAAATTCCTAGTGTAAAGGATGCTACTGTACAGGTTGCTGCTCTTGAAGCCCAAGAATGGCCTAATGACAACATCTGCAGGCTGTGTGATGTACTGCACTTCATTAAGTACACAATATTATGTCTACAGTTATTTTATGTAAACTTTCTATAGCAAAAAGAAATTAATTTCAGACAGAGAACGTGCTTTTACAAATGTATTCAATGTAATCCAGTACTGATCTGCTACTTCAAAGAGACTTAAACCAAGCTTGCTTGTGTGTGTTAATATAAGTCTTTACTGTTGACTACTTTTTCTGTGTATGATCCTAGAGTCAAAAGAACTGAAGATGAAAGATTTCGGTTACAGCGGGAGAACTGATGGACACCTGCGGTGCTGCTTGCCATGTAGATTGCACTGTTTCTAAGATACTGGAACATGATGCGGTCTGGCTTACACAGAAAGTTCACTAGTTGACAGCGAAAAATATTCAGCTTAATGCTCCTAGGCAATGCACAGCTGTGTTCACACTATTCAGTAGTGGGTGCCTCTAAAACCTAAATATAGAAATACAGGGCATATGGGCAACTTTGGTTTGAGGGAACCTGTTACATTGAAAATGTAGTCTAACCTGCAGGCATTAGGTTATAAAGCAGGAGGAGCTAAGCAGATTTATGGAAATCTCTGCTTGTTCGGGGTCAAGTAGTCATGTGGGTGGTCCTACTCAGTGATTGACAGATATCTGTGCTAAGTGTAAATATAGAGAGAGCTGTCAATCACTGAGTTGGACCGCCCACTTGACTACTTAGCCAAGAATGAGCAGAGGTTTACATGTATAAAAAGTTATCCTGGAACTATTCCCATAATGCTGTTTATTAATCTGTTCAGCTTCTTCTGTTCTGACTTATGCAAATTGGACTGTGTTTTCAATGTGTAATATATATATATATATATATATATATATATATATATATATATATATATTGAGACAGTGGCAGACTGGTCATTGGCGTTGGGGATTGCTATATTTAATTTTTTCCCAGTGTACCTGTTATATGTGGACACTAGATTTCAGAAAGCGTATACCCCAGTGTGAAAGTAGCCTTGGCTTGCTAGGGAATTTGTTAAGTCATATTATCAAGCTTTGATCTTGATGGGATGAAAGGCAAGTTTGGCAGTGGGGCCTTTAATTCCCCTTCCTGGGCCAGTCTAGATTTTTTAGATTAGCCCCAAATCAGTACAGGTGCTGAAGCTGATTAATACTGGGCTGACAAAAGGTATTAACGAGTCTGCAATGAGAGGCATGATGTGGGCAGCCTAAAAACCTGGGCATTTACCTTGTATGAGTAACACATTTTAGGTGACTGTTTTGTTAGGCGGCTTGTAGTAAGCCACCTGTACACAGAGGGAAGATTTTGTGTAGTTAGGGGTGGACACGGAGGATTTATTTTGTATTTGTTTGTGCCTACTGAAAAATAAAACCAGAAGCCTTGTTACACGTTACTACCTTGTCTCTGACTTAAAATTAACAGAAGGCCACCAATTGACCAAAAGACATTGTAAGTCAAGTAATGATATTTTTTTGATCACTGTCAGGTTCTGCACATGGAATTCTATACGAACATTACACAACAGTAAAGTCATTATCTAGATAGATGAGATAAATCTTGATGAAGTGATGGTATCTTAAGCCACAATTAAAAGACAGAGTAATTGAGGTGATAGATCAAGATAATTCATTGTTATTCAAGGGGTAAACAAGATATTTTTCATTGACATGTAATTTCCTATTGCCTCACTGGGGGTTATGCTTCAACCACCACTAGATAATCATAATTTAAAGAGTTTGCTTTAGTAAGAATACACTTGGGTTTGTTTTTGTCATCTCTTCATTCGTGTTGGGACCTTCCTTTGCTAAGTAACACATTTACAAAGAGGGCTAACGTGCTGTATTTTTATAGCTTGATAAATATACTTAGGTGGCTGAATTTTCATTAAATAGACTGTCATAACATCATCAGCAGATATTGAAACTGTGAGAATTAACACCCACATGTCGATGGGGAATCAAGACTGAAATATGTTCTGCTCTTCACTCTAGCGGGCTCAGGACTGAGGCTCTGTTTTCTTTTCATGGTTTTATATTTGGAAGATCTGCGTGACAGACTGCGGTTCAATGACAGCATTAATGTGTTAATATATGTAGCGTGGTATAGGAAGAATAAAAATAACCTCAGAGTGAAAATTGGACCACTTCATTAACACTGTGTTAACTTCGAAAAGCAATTCCAGCCAAATGTCTGCATTTCTCTTCACACTTCTCAGCTGGAGATGATTTAACTAGAAAGCTTCCATTGATGGGGTCTTTGTGCCTGGATTGCTATTTTTCTGGGTATTGGCTGGTGTGGCACACTTACTGAAGAGTGCAGCAGCAATGGAAATAATTACTGTGTAAGTGTCACATTGATGTAAAAGAAAAAACACACTCACACACACACACAAAACACACACAAAACACACACACTTGTATATTTCATAAATAAAATACATTTTCTTTCATCAACAAAGGGAAAAATTGAATAGAAGCACTGACAGAGAAAAAAGCCTCCCATTCATGTCCCGGACAAGCCCCCTGGTGTCAAATCCTTTATATTCCACAGCTCAAGGACAGTACTGCACATAATAATTTTCTTGTTTTACTAACAGTCTCTTCATGTTTTTTATGCTTAGTTTAAGGTTATAATAGTTTCTATTTGTACCATATTGCTAATATGTTTACATAAAGTAATATATACAGTACCTCTAGAGAAAGAGAAAATATCTAAAATCTATTTCTGACTGACTGACTGAAAATAGAAGAAGCTCTTTGTAAATCTCCATTCACTCGGCAGAATTTTCGAGCTGAATTTTTTGCTGAATTCCACTTGGAAATTCTGCCATGTGAATGGGGCCTTGCTCTTCTTATTTACACAGAATACTTTTTGAGTCATCTCCACTGTTTGACCACACATTTAAGTTTTTTAAATTAACTATACTAATTTTAAGCAATCAAAAATGTGTTAAATGTCGTCCAATCTGCCAGTATATTATAGAGCAGGAGTAACTGAGCAGCTATATATTTTTCTGGGGAAAAAATTCCCTAGTAGTAGTAATTTATGGATTGAAATACCCGCTCATTTTGGGCATAAAGGGTACCTCTAATGACTTTCCCGGTTCAAGGATTTCTGTTTAAAATTCCCCAGCAACTTCTAATGCCTGACTGCTCCTAGACTAGCATGCTCTGGGGACAGATTTCCCAGATGCCCGATAGACTTGTATGGGGAAATTTAAAACAGAAATCCTTGCGTGGGGATAGTCATTAGTGTAGCCTTCACTATCTACTTTAACCTACAAAAATAACTGCCGGTCACTGATTAGGACCACCAACTGGATTAATAAGCATAGTCTATGGGACTTTGGGTACATTACTTTATTCTCGAGCGGCAGAGATTGCCTGAGACTTTTAAACCTCCTGCAGCCATACCAATGTGACGGTAAAGTATGATTTAACTGTCTGGCAGGCAGGTAAAGAAAATAGTGCAGAGGACAAAATATAACGATGGGATATGAGTATTGGGTATATAAGTAGGATATAAGGTTGGGATATGAGGTCAGGATATGGAGGTCAGGATATGGTGATTGGATATAAGGACAAGATATAAGGATGGGATATGAAGACAGGATATGAGGATGAGATATGAAGATCGGATAAGGAGGTCGGCATATGAGGACGGGATATGAGGTAAGGATAAGAGGACAGGATATGAGTAGGGGATAAGGAGGATGGAATATGAGGGTGAGATATAAGTATGAGAGCATCTTTGTTGCTTTTCCTCTCCTAAATTATACAAATCTTTTTTCACAAACTTACATATGAATCTGCTCAGCTTGCTTTATGACATACTGCTGGAAGATTGTACTGCATATTGAACATCGACCAGTCAATATCTTCCCATACATACTGATTTCTAAAACTAATTCGAGTATTTTAAGATATATGACAATCTATTAAAACACCACACACAGCTACACTCATGCAAGAATGGACTCTGTACGTAATCGGGATAAGGTTATGTGAAGCGGTGACTTGTGACAAAAGTGAACAATATGATAACATTTTCCATGACATAGAAAATCTGACATTACGACCCCACACAGGGAGGGCACATCCGTGCTCCCCCCGCCTACCTCTTTTCGCCCTGAGTGTTCTGGTTCTGCTGAGACCCATTGTTTTGCAGGTCTGGGATATTGGCAAAGTCGTCCTGCTCGGAGAGCCCCAGAACCAAGGACAGCACCACCATGCGGCCTTCCCTGCCCGCAGACCAAAAGCAAGAGAGAGCAAAGGAGGAAAAGAGACACAACACAGAAGCATCAGCAAAGTAAGAATACAGTAAATACTGACGATAAAGGAAAAGTCATTCTTCATTCCTTAATGCTTGATAAGTTTTATGAAGGAGAATATAAGGAAGTGGTTACAAGGATCATGCAGGAAAGAGACTTAATGGCAAACAGAGCATTAATAGGAGCAGAATTCACTTCTCATTACATCTTAGACTTAAGAAATACTTGAACCGATGACTCATTATGTATGCGGTAAAATAATACCTCTCTCAAGGTTTCCGCTTCCATCTAACTCCTTAACCTATATTTTGTATCTTTCCTAATAGTCATCCATTATGCTATTTTTGAAACTTCACCCATTTCTAAGCAACTTTCCTAATATAATACTCCTATAAGAAGGTTGAAGTAAAGTCAGTTGTTCCTCCATCTTCCTTTTCTTCCTTTATTCATATATCCCTTCATCATCCAGTTCTATATCCATTGTAACCCATTATAATGGACAGTACTAAATATTTCTTTACTTGGATTGCTCAATTTAAACAAATGTTCCTCTATTGTTACAGAGCAGTTTTTCCTATTCAGAGAGCCACCCTGGTGGAAAACAGAGGATAGAAGGGCAATATGGTGGCACTTGCATTTGTCTGCTGCAGACTTACTGTGAAGTAGTTTGTGTCATTAGGAAAAGTCTATGTCATACTGTATTTGTATTGGTAAGATCATTTTTAGGGTTTTATACACATTAGAATGTAATTTGCCATATAATGTGGCAAAGGGAGTCCCTATTGTAGACACTGCATGTGCTGCCTTATGGTACCTTTAAAGGGGTACTCCACTCTTAGACACCTTATCCCCTATCCTAAGGAAAGGGGATAAGATGTCAGATCGCAGGGGCTCTTGCTGTAGTGACCTCCCCGTGATCTCTGGCCTGGCACCCACGTTATCCACTGCACAAAGCAAACTCCGCTCTGTCGGATTATGAGCAACCACAGCTGTCATGTCCCCTCACATAGACATTAATGGAGGAGGGTGTGATGACCACGGCCACCCAAAGCCAAGCACAGCTGGTGTTCTGAATATAAATGTTCAGAATGCCAGGGTGTGAGGCCGGAGATCACGTGGGGTCACAGAGGCCTGACCCCCCGCGATCAGATGGCAATAAGATGTCTAGGGGCGGAGTACCCCTTTAAGATGGATCATATTCTCTTGTAGAAACAACCATTCTAGAGAAGAATACTTACATATTGTGGTATCTAAAACATGCCAGCGCTAGGACCGCTCGGAAACACGTCATATCCATAGACGGCAATGCATCTCCGAGCAGATTTCGCAGAAAGAATTGACCTTTCAATTCTTTGTGCAGCGTCTGGAATCAGAATTTCTGTGGAGATGTTTCCACTGTGGAAATTCAACTGTGTGCATGGTGCTGCAGAATCCCATTGAAAACAATAGGACACTGCTGCACTAGAATTTCCGAGTTGAATTTTTCTGCCATATTCCGCTCGAAAATTCTGCTTCTTCCGCAACTTCATGACCTTCAGCAGCTGTTGCATGTCAGGTTTCCCATTTACTGTGTAGAAAAATCACAGCTTGTTAGGCTTCTCTGACCTTAAAAGCCAAATACAAACCTGAAAAAAAATATTTAAGGGGGTTTTCCAACTACAGGGACCCCCGCCTATCCACAGAACAGAGGGGAATTGTCCCTTGAATGGATTAAGCTTCCAAACAGGGCTCCCATCAGGACTTGGCAATGTTAGGAGGCCCCATAGAGAATAAATTGAGTGCTGGCCATGCATGTGTGCGGTATGCTCAATTTAATTGCAGGACAATTTTCCTCTTCTCTCCAGATTGAAGGGTGGGGGGGGGGGGGGGGGCAGCAGTTGGACCCTCATAGATCAGGTTGTTATTTCCTATCATGTGGATGGTGGATGACTTTTGAAGTTAGGAATACACTTTAGGGTCTATACATTAGGATTTGAGGCTGCAGCTTTGAAGCTGTATTCAGTCCTTCAGTTTACACTGAAATCTGCAGCTTCCAATGGTGTGCATCAAATATGCTCAAGATACTGACCTTTAAGGATAGGGGATAAGTTTCAGATTGCGGGTGGTCCGACCACTGGGGCCCCCATGATCCCTCGTGTCTGGCCCTCGACTCTTTGACGAAATAGCACGTTTTAACCATCGTATGACGCAGCAGCCAACACACCCCCTCAATAGACTAGAATGCAGCGCTCCGGCTCTCCCATAGAGATGTATTGAGGGGGCGTGTCGGCTGTCGCGTCATTCGGTGGTCGGACAAGCCCCATTGCCGCTGACTGCCGGGGTCCCATGTGATCCTGTGAGAGATCACAGGGGGGCCCCAGTGGTCGGACCCCCCGTGATCTGAAACTTATCCCCTATACGTAGGATAGGGGATACGTTTTCTTATCCCGGAGTACTCCTTTAAAGCAAATGTGTGCAAAGCTTTACTGATCAGGTCAGAATTTAGTGCAGGAGTGAAACCTATTAATTTCAAGCACTGCCCTAATACAGTTAGGGAATAACAACTGCACAGAGGGTACTCTTCTTCACTGCACAGAGGGTACTCTTCCTCACTGCACAGAAGGTACTCTTCCTCACTGCACAGAGGGTACTCTTCCTCACTGCACAGAGGGTACTCTTCCTCACTGCACAGAGGGTACTCTTCCTCACTGCACAGAGCATACTCTTCCTCACTGCACAGAGGGTACTCTTCCTCGCTGCACAGAGGGTACTCTTCCTCACTGCACAGAGCATACTCTTCCTCACTGCACAGAGGGTACTCTTCCTCGCTGCACAGAGGGTACTCTTCCTCACTGCACAGAGGGTAGGTACTCTTCTTCACTGCACAGAGGGTACTCTTCCTCACTGCACAGAGGGTACTCTTCCTCCCTGCACAGAGGGTACTCTTCCTCACTGCACAGAGGGTACTCTTCCTCACTGCACAGAGGGTACTCTTCCTCACTGCACAGAGCATACTCTTCCTCACTGCACAGAGGGTACTCTTCCTCGCTGCACAGAGGGTACTCTTCCTCACTGCACAGAGGGTAGGTACTCTTCTTCACTGCACAGAGGGTACTCTTCCTCACTGCACAGAGGGTACTCTTCCTCCCTGCACAGAGGGTACTCTTCCTCACTGCACAGAGGGTACTCTTCCTCACTGCACAGAGGGTACTCTTCCTCACTGCACAGAGGGTAGGTACTCTTCCTCACTGCACAGAGGGTACTCTTCCTCACTGCACAGAGGGTACTCTTCCTCCCTGCACAGAGGGTACTCTTCCTCACTGCACAGAGGGTACTCTTCCTCACTGCACAGAGGGTACTATTCCTCCCTGCACAGAGGGTACTCTTCCTCACTGCACAGAGGGTACTCTTCCTCACTGCACAGAGGGTACTCTTCCTCACTGCACAGGGGGTACTCTTCCTCACTGCACAGAGGGTACTCTTCCTCACTGCACAGGGGGTACTCTTCCTCACTGCACAGAGGGTACTCTTCCTCACTGCACAGCGGGTACTCTTCCTCACTGCACAGAGGGTACTCTTCCTCACTGCACAGAGGGTACTCTTCCTCACTGCACAGAGGGTACTCTTCCTCACTGCACAGAGGGTACTCTTCCTCACTGCACAGAGGGCACTCTTCCTCAATGAACAGAGGGTACTCTTCCTCACTGCACAGAGGGTACTCTTCCTCACTGCAGAGAGGGTACTCTTCCTCACTGCACAGAGGGTACTCTTCTTCACTGCACAGAGGGTACTCTTCCTCACTGCACAGAGGGTACTCTTCCTCACTGCACAGAGGGTACTCTTCCTCACTGCACAGAGGTTACTCTTCCTCACTGCACAGAGGGTACTCTTCCTCACTGCACAGAGGTTACTCTTCCTCACTGCACAGAGGGTACTCTTCCTCACTGCACAGATGGTACTCTTCCTCACTGCACAGAGGGTACTCTTCCTCACTGCACAGAGGGTACTCTTCTTCACTGCACAGAGGGTACTCTTCCTCACTGCACAGAGGGTACTCTTCCTCACTGCACAGAGGTTACTCTTCCTCACTGCACAGAGGGTACTCTTCCTCACTGCACAGATGGTACTCTTCCTCACTGCACAGAGGGTACTCTTCCTCACTGCACAGAGGGTACTCTTCCAAGGCATTGACATGGGAGAGCTAGATCAAAGTATAATAAATATACAAAAACAAAAGTATACCAAACAGCAGAAGTTGTATTGATGGTAAGGATAAATAATATGAGCCTTGGATAAGCACAAATACATTTTTATACATAATAACAACAACGTTGAATGTATTGAAATAGGTATTTTTACATTTGAGACTGGATTTATGGCTTTTTAATCATCGCCTCCATTTTTATCCAAGCACAGTATACCCTATCAATAGTCATTTTGTGAGTTCAAACGTGACTATTATTCTCCCTGTCCATTCACTTCCATAAAGCCAATTATTTTCTCATTACCTTCCATATAGGTAAATGATGGTGTCACTTTGAGTCCTACTCTGATCACTCATGTACTGTCTATCGAATTCCTATACTGCAAACTCTTTAATCTCCCAATACCTCTCATTTCATCTTGTCTCTCTTGTCCAGTGCCATTATTTCTAACCCATCATTCAGTATGTTCCGTAGCTCATATACATTGTTGTTTCTCAAGCCTTTGTGCCTAGGCATAATACTAACCATGAATTATTTCTGTGCCATAAATGAAACACCTTCTGAGTGCCCACCGTTTGACATTCACATATAACTGCAGGGGTTTGCATTAACATGACATGGTAAATGTATCAGGTGATGTTTGACCCAGTTATTCCTTACATTTCTTCAGAAGGTCAGAAAAGAAGGTTTTAATATAAAACGTTAGAACATACCATTACCCAGGTTGCATGTAGGAGGCCAGTACAGAAAAGAACTAAGTTGCTCATGCACAGAGCTCAAGTCCTGAAGGAATGTGTGGGAACTGAGTTCCTGCACTTTTCCACAGCAGGAACACTGTTCCCATTAGCAGGAATCCTGCTGGACCATCCATTTAGTGGAAATCTTGGGTTGAGCTCCCACACTTTTTTTTCCAGGACTTGGCCCCTGCTTATACACCTTCAATAATTGTCAGACTGCTATTTCTTGTATACACATACACGCTTGTCTCATCTGAGAGTGCATATGTTGTCAATAGGAAGAGGAGAGAAAGCCAAACACTTCTGGTGACAGTGGAGAATTGGGAGGTCCCTATACACAATACATAGTTGTCCGCTCCTTTGCAAAGTCATTGGGGGGGGGATTTATCAAATCCTGTGCAGAGAAAGAGGAAAGAGTGGTGCAGTTGCCCATAGCAACAAATCAGATCGCTTCTTTCATTTTTAAAGAGGGCCGTGAAAAATAATAGAAGCGATCTGATTGGTTGCTATAGGCAACTGCACCACTCTTCCTCTGCACAGGTTTTGATAAATCTACCCCATTGAGCTCAGCCAACTTGTGTATGGGGGCCCCATGTCTGGACGGATTTTCTGTCTGGCTAAGAACACTGGGCTCTGTCTGCTGCCGGAGCTTTTTTTAAATTTATTTATTTATTTATTTTTTTATTTATTTTTTTTAGCAAGTCTATGACTCTGGAGCTAAAAATGCAATAATAAACTACACTAAAGTTAAAGGCGTACTCCACCCCTAGACATGTTACCCCCATCCAAAGGATAGGCGATAAGATGTCTAAACACAGGGGTCCCGCAGCTGAGATCCCTACGATCTCTGTGCAGCACCCGGCATTCGTTTACAATGCTGGGTGCGGGTGGCGGGATTTCGCGGCCATGCCCCTCGTGATGTCACGACACACCCTCTCAATGCAAGTCTATGGGATGGGGCATGGCAGCCACCACACCCCTCCCAGAGACTTGCATTGAGGGGGCGTGACGTGACATCACGACACCCGTCGCCTGCTCCAAGCGTTCGGAAAAATATGCTGGGGCAGTGGAGTACCCCTTTACAGCTGATTTTAAGTATTGTCAGATGACTTTTTATCAAAACTGGATATCAATAAAGATATTGATAGTATACTGTTAAGCAATCAATATTCCCCTACTGTGCCCTATCTACAGTACTTATCTGGGCTATGCTCCATTTTACTTTTTACAAGCAGCTGCAACATAATCTCCATTTGGTCTTAATGGATGGCCCAAGTGGGCCCAGTAAATGTCAAGCACAACAGCAAGAGCAGGAAGAGGATCAGACATTGATGGCATAACTTAGCAATAACTACACTCAAAATGCGTTGTCCCCTATAACGTTGTTATCTCATCTATATTCTGTGGTGACAGCTGCCTCCTTTCTATGAGAAATGAAAATTATTTGTCTTCCTCCCAATCCTCTGACTAGCACTATGTAATTATAACATAAATGTTTATTGCCTTATCGTGTAATAATATAAGTACAATTAAATCCTCCCTCCATTTGCTTCTTCATATCCCCCTCAAGACTTTCTCTCGGTACACAAAATATGAATAAAATCTGTAAGATGCAGAACTGTTCCCTTTTGTCTTCCTTGTTTTATATCCTGAGTAACGCTTTTGTTTTTCGCCTTTATGTGTTTTTGTTATAAAGCATAATAAAACAATTAAGATGGATCTATTGACGGACCAGGTTTATTTCTATAGGGCTGAAACAGATGGCTCCATTTATCTCATCTGGATTAGTTATGATCTGTTTCTTTATCATTGACAATTTTCTATTTTTTATCAGTTTTCACATATGTTTAAAGTGCTTCTCAATGATATTAATGATATTTTCAGGTGGTGATTAATGCTGAAAGGAGTTAACATTAAAGGGGTACTCCGGTGGCAAACTTTTTTTTTTTTATCAACTGGTGCCAGAAAGTTAAACTGGTTTGTAAATTACGTCTATTTAAAAATCTCAATCCTTCTAGTACTTATCAGCTGCTGTATACTACAAAATAAGGTTCTTTATTTTTTGAATTTCCTTTTTGTCTGACAGTGCTCTTTGCTGACACCTCTGTCCACGTCAGGAACTGTCCAGAGCAGGAGAGGTTCACTATGGGGATTTGCTTCTACTCTGGACAGTTCCTAAAATGGACAGAGGTGTCAGCAGAGAGCACTGTGGTCAGACAGAAAAGAAGTTCAAAAAGAAAAGAACTTCCTCTGCAGCATACAGCAGCTGTTAAGTACTGGAAGGATTAAGATTTTTAAATAGAAGCAATTTACAAATCTGTTTAACTGTCTGGCACCAGTTGATTTACGGAGTACCCCTTTAACTGTTTACTATATATGCAGAGAACACTCCCCCCCCGCACCTCCCATTACCTGACCTGAAAGGTTTCATTTCGATCTGTACTCCAGTGACATGCAATATGGTTTTCTGTATACGTGTGGATATATGTATATGGTTGTCACAAAAAACAAAGTTACATTATTTCTGGACAACTGAGATATCATATTCTTCTGGATATACTGAATGACACAAGCAGGAATAAAGATTCAGCTAAAGAATCACATGCTAACCCAACATACGTTGCAGTTTTAAGAATGGATAGAGACATTAGAATTAGGGGTAAGTTGTAATATTCATCATATTGGACAAAATCTACATCCCTATGCAAGCTTAAATCATAACTCTAAAGACAAGGAAAAAAATGATTATAGTGCATCCCTGTGCACAATAATCAGTTTTCTAAATGACTATATTTTACAGTATAGCTTGCACATAGCTGTATGGAGTAACTATTGGGCATGCTTCCAGACACTATAGGCGGCCATGAGCAGGAATGAGCTGAACTGGAAATTAAAATAATTTAGAAAAAGGATTATTGTGCAAAGTGTTGCACTATAGTCCTATTTAATCTAACATTACAGTTTCATTACAGTTTGTGCCTGTCATTTGAATTTTTTATTGACAATTCCTAGAGGCATGTCAACTCTGATCGGTCGTGGATAGATTGGTTGTTAAAAGTGAGAAAAGTGCAGCTGACTGAGACAATTTCATTGACTTACGTTGTAAGTTCGCCTCACTTAGCATGCTCTTTTCCCAGCTAGTTCCAGCTATGGTTCGGGGTCTGAACACTTGAATTCCGGTCTTACCCATATGGATATATGAAGATATTTACAGCGGTAAATGCGGGATCTTCTACCTTTTAAGCATACATATTTCTAGAATTCTCGTCCAAGCACCTCCGCATACATCTTCTGGGTTCTGTAGTCAATTGTTTACGGCTCTTATAGATCTGCCTTGTTGTAGGTTATTGCTTGTGCAGCAGGGATTGGTGCCGCTCATGCACTTTATTGCGGACATTGTATTCTCTGTTTAGTAGTTTATATGACACTGACTGTGTGACTGCGAATGTGATATCAATCATACAATATAGTGACAATTCATATTTTTGATTCTATATAAAAGGTCTCATAGGTCTAAGTCTATGAGCTCAAAGCCTCCTACCTTATAAATAATTGTATATTCTATCATTATTTCACCAATTGTCTGGCCTAGTGAATGAACCTACAGGTCCTCAATGTTATAATTATGGCTGTATGTATGTATATATATATATATATATATATATATCTACAGTCATGATAAATATTGAAGAAGACCGCAGCACTCCAAGTAGTAGTGAAAAAACGTGCAGAAGCGTTTATTCCATCAAGTTCAGAAAGGGCAACGTTTCAGCTGCTTACATGCAGCCTTTATCAAGCTTGATATCAGCTTGATAAAGGCTGCATGTAAGCAGCTGAAACGTTGCCCTTTCTGAACTTGATGGAATAAACGCTTCTGCATGTTTTTTCACTACTACTTGGAGTGCTGCGGTCTTCTTCAATATTTATCTAACCAACATCCTGTGACCGGGGATCTGCACCGATAGCACCCACATCTTGAGGTGTGCTTCTCCTATCTCTATTTCCTATCTACAGTCATGGCCGTAAATGTTGGCACCCCTGAAATTTTTCTAGCAAATGAAGTAACACGTTTTGCTATACACATGTTTATTCCCTTTAAACATTGGACATAATGTCACACCAAACTCCAAAAATGGGCTGGACAAAATTATTGCCACCCTTTCAAAATTGTGGAAAAATAAGATTGTTTCAACCATGTGATGCTCCTTTAAACTCACCTGGGGCAAGTAACAGGTGTGAGCAATGTAGAAATCACACCTGAAAGCAGATAAAAAGGGAGAGAAATTCACTTAGTCTACACCAGCCGGTGAGTACTATTGCTTGGACTTTCACAGTATCTAGGCCCTTGACAGATTAACAGGTACAAAATGGTACACTACTTAGATGTACGAACCGAATGCGGTATGTACTGATGAGGGCAGAAAAATGTGCTACAATACGCATTAAAAATTCAGTATTTTTGTAAAACACCAGCCGGTGAGTACTAGTGCTTGGACTTTCACAGTATGTAGGCCCTTGACAGATTAACAGGTACAAAATGGTACACTACTTAGATATACATATGCGGTATGCACTGATGAGGGCAGAAAAATGTGCTACAATACGCATTAAAAACTGTAAAACACCAGCCGTGATTACTTTTGGCTGTCCTTTCACAGTATGTAGGCCCAGATTAACAGGCACAAAATAGTACACTACTTAGATGTAGGTATGCATTTGCACTGTGTGTCTGTGCATGCCACACTAAGCATGGACAACAGAAAGAGTAGTAGAGAACTGAGGACTTGAGAACCAAAATTGTGGAAAAATATCAACAATCTCAAGGTTACAAGTCCATCTCCAGAGATCTAGATTTGCCTTTGTCCACAGTGCACAACATCATCAAGAAGTTTGCAACCCATGGCACTGTAGCTAATCTCCCTGGGCGTGGACGGAAGAGAAAAATTGACAAAAGGTGTCAACGCAGGATAGTCCAGATGGTGGA
Organism: Hyla sarda; assembly: GCF_029499605.1. NCBI lineage: Eukaryota > Metazoa > Chordata > Amphibia > Anura > Hylidae > Hyla > Hyla sarda. The sequence goes on from NC_079194.1 coordinate 241,402,043, forward strand.
TAAGCAGCCCCAAACAAGTTCCAAAGATATTCAAGCTGTCCTGCAGGCACAGGGAGCATCAGTGTCAGCTCAAACTATCAGTCGATATTTTATGAAATTAAACGCTATGGCAGGATACCCAATACTGCTGACACAGAGACATAAAAAAACAAGACTACATTTTTCCAAAATGAACTTGAGTAAGCCAAAATCTTGTGGACAGATGAGACCAAGATAGAGCTTTTTGATAAAGCACATCATTCTACTGTTTACCAAAAATGGAATGAGGCCTACAAAGAAAAGAGCACAGTACCTACAGTGAAATATGGTGGAGGTTCAATTATGTTTTTGGGTTGTTTTGCTGCCTCTGGCACTGGGTGCCTTGAATGTGTACAAGGCATCATGAAATCTGAGGTTTACCAATGGATTTTGGGTCGCATTGTACAGCCCAGTGTCAGAAAGTTGGGTTTGCGTCCGAGATCTTGGGACCCCAAACCTACGTCAAAAAGCACCCAGAAATGGATGGCAACAAAGTGCTGGAGAGTTCTGAAGTGGCAGCAATGAGTCCAGATCTAAATCCCATTGAATACCTGTTGGAGAGATCTTAAATTTGCTGTTGGGAAAAGGCGCCTTCCAATAAGGGAGACCTGGAGCAGTTTGCAAAGGAAGAGTGGTCCAACCTTCCGGCTGAGAAGTGTAAGAAGCTTATTGATGGTTATAGGAAGCAACTAATTTCAGTTATTTTTTTCCAAAGGATATTCAACCAAATATTAAGTTATGGGAGTTTGGTGTGAGATTATGTCCAATTTGCTTTTTTTCCTCCCTTTTTTGGTTTAGTTCCAATCCACACAAAGGGAATAAACATGTGTATAGCAAAACATGTGTTACTGAAATCCTTTTCTGTGAGAAATACTTCATTTTCTTGAAAAATTTCAGGGGTGCCAACATTTACAGCCATGAATGTATGTATGTATATATATATATATATATATATATATATATATATATATATATATACATAAACATTTTATTATTTTTATATTATATATATAAAAAAAATGTAAACTGAGTGATAGTGCTGATGGGGCACCATGCGTGACTCTTCAAAACATCAGCAGCAAAGTTGGATGTAGATGTATTCCCGCCTTGGTACGCACTGACCGTACAGATGGATTATGATAGCCGTAGGGCACGGTTTATGTTCTGTCCCTCCTATTTACATGGTACGAGGCGCCGTTATTTTAATCTACTACAAGAAAGGATTAATTAACCTCGTGATAGAACAGCGCAGAGCTGAAATATGATTCCTCCGATTAGTCAGACATAAGGGCCTCCGCTGCTCGCTCGCTCACTGTACAGCGAGCGAGACGTGATGGAGCCACTCCTGCATTAACCCCTTTAGACTTCGAACGATGAGACGGAAGATGTTGCAGGCTACAGGAATCACACAAAAGCATGTCATGTTTATTGTTCTCTTGCCAGAAGAGGCAGCAATAGTCGGCAGACCCTGAAAAAAGCAAAGCCATTGTACTAGATCATCTGCAGCTATTTTAAGACAGTTGTATGAAAAAAAATTATATTTTTAGCAATGTGCAGTCTCAAATGTGAAGAGAACAATCCACATGGAAATAGTCAAGCTGTTAAATACAGAAATACCGACCATTTCACTACCACAGTTTTAGGCGCGATACATTTCCATTTAAGAATACAGATTAAATATGGATGTGTAAAGCAGATCATTTTTTCACAATGTGTTCTGTTTTTTTGTTATGGATTTATTTGTTGTTCATTTTTCATCTGTAATTGGTCTGTTTTTTTATGGTTAAAGGATTAACACATTTATTTATTTTTTTTAGTAATTTGGTAAAATAAAGATGTCTGTTCGTGGGGGTTCCACCCCTGCAATCTGGCATTGCTCACCCACCTTTGTGAGCTCTCCACAGCGCTGGACGCTCTGAGTGTGTAGCGTGACGACCACTGGGCCGGGGTATCGTGATGTCCCGACTCCGCCCCCGTGTGATGCCACGCCCCGCCCCCACAATGCAAGTATAGACTTGCATTGAGGGGGCGGGGCGTGACGTCACACGGAGCTGAGTCGATACGTCACAATACTTCAGCCCGTGGTCGGAGTACCCCTTTAAATAGCAATATTGTAAGTAACACAGCTCCACTCCAGCCCACTGAGCACACCTGTGCCTTGGACCCGCTGGCACCTCCCCGGCTTCAATGCAAGATCCAAGTACAAAACGAATGTCCAGCACTAGGTATTCAGATACAAATTCTTGTCTCTTTATTAGGATCAACAGGATAAAACAGGCACGATGAAACCTCTGACGTGTTTCACGCAATAATGCGCTTAGTCATAGGTCAGAGGTTTCATTGTGCCCGTTTTATCCTGTTAATCCTAATAAAGAGCCAAGAATTTGGATCTGAACACCTAGTGCTGGACATTCGTTTTGTACCACTTTAAATAGAATCTGCTATATACAGACCAACTTCCCTTCTTACACTGACTATACACTATTTTACGATCCATATTCCAGCACCCCTTCACCTCTATACAAACTCTTCATGTGTACTACAGTACCTTCACATAGTACTTAGGACCTCTGTGCCCCTATACTCTCCCCATGACCCTCACACTACCCCCATAAAGTAGTTAGACCCTACACTGCCTCCATATAGTAGTTAAAGGGGTACTCCACCTCTAGACATCTTATCCCCTATCCGAAGGATAAAGAATAAGATACCTGATCTTGGGGCTCCCGCCGACATCCCAGACATCCGGCGATGCATGGCGGAGGCTTGTGACATCACGGTCACGCCCCGCTTGTATCGTCAGCAGTCACACCCCCTCCCATAGACTTGCATTGAGGGGGCGTGGCCGTGACGTCACGATCGAGGCTTGACTGTGACGCCATGAGCCTCCAGCGCTCCCGACGCTCTAAACGAACGCCAGGTGCAGCAGGGAGATCAGACATCTTATCCTCTATCCTTTTGCTTAAAACATTAAACCGCCCTCAATTCAACCATAGGAGGTGTACGAATAAAAATGTAAAACCAATGCAATACTTTGTATATTTGCAGATTATGAAGGTCACTTCAGGAATTTGAGGTGGCCCAGAACGGGATGGTGTTGCCCTGTACCTTTCCTGCCCTCAGTGTCTCAGTGTCCCCAGGGCCCCTATAGTTGTTTCCCCATTTGTATATATGGTGTGTATTAAAAGATGTGTTATGCCTTTAGTAAAATGTACCATGTGATTGTTACCCAGGAGGTACCAGTGACCAGCTGACTCCGAAGGTGACTTATGGGCTCTCTGCTAGTCTCCCCCATATAAGCCCTGGGTGGAGCTAGCTCACTCTCTTTCCTTGCTCTCTTGCTTCCTGCTGAGGTCCAGTAAAGTCGTGCCTAGAGTGTGTGTCCAAAGTAGTGGAGGCCTCAAGTCAAGTCCTGCAGCCACAAGTCAAGTGCAAGTAAGCTAAAGTCAGCGTCCTGTCAGTCACAAGTCAGACAAGTCAAGTCATCTGTCTACCAAGCGTGGCCTGCACTAAATTCTCTTGTCCAACTACAAGTCCCAGCAAGCCAGCGAGGTCTCTGTGTCACTGGTCACCTTTTTGGGCCCTGGCTGAACTGTATAGACTTTACCTACTGTCTACCCTCAGTAAAGCTACCGTTGTCCGTAACTTGGTGTCATTGTCTTCATTGCCCCCGTGCCTAGCCCAGGATCCAGCGGTATATCTTTGGGTGGTTAAGAATAAACCACGCCCTGGCGTCACGAACACAATGGTTTAATGCCATCTGTCCCTACGGTAACAACATCTGCCCTGCACCTCACACCCGCCCATACCACATATATACATCACAGACAAAGTATGCTGAACATGATATTCGTTGCTTTCTTTGCTTGCCCTGTGATTCATATAACAACATCTGGTTGATACACTTGAACACACAGGTTTTCCACATGAGATGGTGCATGTATAAAATCAGCGCAGCCAGACCTGGGACTGGTTGCCAGCTCTACTTTTTAAGGACAGGATGGGTAACGGTAATGAGCGGAATGGAAGTAAGTGAGTTATAAGCCATCGATAAACAAGCTGGAAAGGGCCATTTCCACAAGTTGGGGTGCAAAATCCCAACGTTTTATGGTGATTGACAGCTATGGCTCCCATAGGGGCCCCTGTCTCTCTGGTTTTCATGGGCTCCGTAATGGTAACTACCAGGCGTGGAAATGTTAATTAGAGCCTTTCTGAGCCTTTTACAGGCCTTTCATTATTGAATTTGGCCATGTGAAACAGATTTCTAAATGCTTTTGCAAACAAGAGGAAATGTTTGCGTCCAAAATGACTTTAATGAAAAACCAAGGATGGTAGTAAAAACTGATTGAGTTCACGGGCAGCCAGCAACCAGCTCGGGTTTAGAGGAGTCAGAAACTGTTGTACGTTTGCAATCAATTGATAGGATCGGTGATTCCCAACTGGGGTGCCTCCAGCTGTTGCAAAACTACAACTGGGAGTTGTAGTTTGGAACAGCTGGATTAGATAAAATAGCTTTGTAAAGTAGAGCTCTACTGTAATGGGGTATTCCGGGATAGAAAAATTTGTCTCCTATGTATAGGATAGGAGATAAGTGTCACATCACAGGGGGTCCCGCACGGCGGCTCAGCTCCATGTCTCTGTGAGGAGACCAAATAAGTGTGGGTGGACAAGCAGGGCTCTGTACACTGAGGACAAGCAGGGTTCTGTGCACTGAGGACAAGCAGGGCTCTGTACACTGAGGACAAGCAGGGCTCTGTACACTGAGGACAAGCAGGGATCTGTACACTGAGGACAAGCAGGGCTCTGTACACTGAGGACAAGCAGGGCTCTGTACACTAAGGACAAGCAGGGCTCTGTACACTAAGGACAAGCAGGGCTCTGTGCACTGAGGACAAGCAGGGCTCTGTACACTGAGGACACGCAGGGCTCTGTACACTGAGGACAAGCAGGGCTCTGTACACTGAGGACAAACAGGGCTCTGTACACTGAAGACAAGCAGGGCTCTGTGCAGTGAGGACAAGCAGGGCTCTGTACACTGAGGACAAGCAGGGCTCTGTACACTGAGGACAAGCAGGGCTCTGTGCACTGAGGACAAGCAGGACTCTGTACACTGAGGACAAGCAGGGCTCTGTACACTGAGGACAAGCAGGGCTTTGTACACTGAGAACAAGCAGGGCTCTGTACACTGAGGACAAGCAGGACTCTGTGCAGTGAGGACAAGCAGGGATCTGTGCACTGAGGACAAGCAGGGCTCTGTACACTGAGGACAAGCAGGGCTCTGTGCAGTGAGGACAAGCAGGGCTCTGTGCACTGAGGACAAGCATTGCTCTGTGCACTGAGGGCAAGACAGGCTCCCTGCTCACACAGCAGGATAATTGACAAGCCAGGAGCCTGTACAGAGCCCTGCTTGTCCTGCCCTCCTTACAGGCAATAGCTGCAGGGACAGCATTTTTTCATCCAAAAATATAAAATTTTAACCAATGTATATTACAAATACACATTTCATGGCATAATCTACATTATATAAAATGTTTTTGTTAATGGCAGGTTAATACCATACAAAATAGATACTTATTAATGAATAATAATACTTATTTTATAGCCGTATACATTCTGCAAAGCCGTTTCGTTATGTACGAAAACACACAAAGCCTTGCAGCTGCCCAGAGTCTTATATACAGTGTGGCGCCATATGGTGCTCTGCACCGGGCTGATATTTTTTATTTATTTATATATATATTTTTTTTAAGATGCTGAATCAGTGCTGATTTTCAATAACATTTTTTGAAACTCCTATTGATATCATTGAGAAAAAGCTGTACAGAATTGTTCCCAAAAGCTTTATTTTCATTCATAGAATAATTTCTACAGCTCCACCGTATTCCGCAGCGCTGTACAGATTTTGTCATTTCTTATTTCTGTGTCGGAAAATTTTGCGTTGCAGAATAGTAGCAGTTTCCACCATCAAATCATTTAAATCAGTTCAAAATTTTTCATATGGAAAAGACAAGGGGGATGTGTAGCTCACTCAGGTAAGTTATCCTGAGGTTAACTGGATTGGTCTAAATCCCAGAAAGACCTAATAAAGTGGAGAGGTGGATATAATTAATAATTACCGTATATAGAACCAGTCCTCAAGGATAGTGAAAAAAGTAATGAAATGAACAAGGAAAGTGTAAAAACGGTGTTAGATGTGTTTAGTAATATTAATATATTAATTAATTTAAAATCAATATATTAATTTAGGATATAAATTTTTAATATAAATTTAAAAATCCGTGATTAGTGAGTGATAGTAGATTATTGGTAAATATTCATAAATAATATATAATATATATATATATATATGAAACCTGAATCAAGGATAGCAGAAAAATATGGTAAAAATATAATGTTTTATTCACAAAATAATAACTTACATCTGGGCAGGGCCCTTGCGCCAGATGTTGATGTGGTAACAAAAAATAGTAATAAAAATATTAATATATTAAAATGTCACTGGATGGCAACCACCTTAAAATAGAGTCATATATGTAGCTGCGTCCATAAACGGAGGGATCCGGTAATAAAGTGTCACAATGCAAGGGGTGATATAATGGATGATGTTGGTAATATTCCACTTACTGGTGAAGTACAGCCGGCATCCTCGAGAGTGGCAGTCTTGTGGTGAGGGTATCTATCGGCCTTGGCACGGAGTGGCGTCCGGCCTCTGAGTCCGTGTGCGGTCCTGGTAAAGTGGAGGAGATTGTCCCGGCTGGCACGGAGATGCGTCCGGCCGAAGAGGAGGTGTCACAGAGGATGTCATAAGCGCAGTCCCTGGCGTCATCGTGTCCTGGATAGAGAGGATCGCGCGCAATCCACAGAAGTCCCAGAAGAGGGGGTCTGCAGCCGCTGCCCCGGCCAAAGTAAGCTATAATAGTAGTAGAAGGTGGTTGCTATGGGTAATAGGTGAATGACCAGGGCTATACGTGTTTCAAGACGGCTGTCTTATTACTCAGTAGCCATAGGTAATAATTTGGATATTCATTATGGCTACTGAGGAATAAGACAGCCGTCTTGAAACACGTATAGCCCTGGTCATTCACCTATTAGCCATAGCAACCACCTTCCACTTCTACTATAGCCTACACGGACTCAGAGGCCGGACGCCACTCCGTGCCAAGGCCCATAGATACCCTCACTACGAGACTGCCACTCTCGAGGATGCCGGCTGTACTTCACCAGTAAGTGGAATATTATGAACAGTACACAGGTACTATCTATTACTATTGAACTGCTATCATCAGCTTTCTTCTTCCTGTGTCACTATTGCACACTGAACTGTGACATTCTTGAACATCATCCATTATATCACCCCTTGCATTGTGACACTTTATTACCGGATCCCTCCGTTTATGGGCGCTGCTACATATATGACTCTATTTTAAGGTGGTTGCAGTGGCAGTGACATTTTAATATATTAATATTTTTATTACTATTTTTTGTTACCATATCAACGGGCCCTGCCCAGATTTAAGTTATTATTTTGTGAATAAAATTTTATACTTTAACCATATTTTTCTGCTATCCTCGATTCAGGTTTTATATACCGTATTTATCGGGGTATACCACGCACCGGCCTATAACACGCACCCTCATTTTACCAAGGATATTTGGGTAAAAAAAGTTTTTTACCCAAATATCCATGATAAAATGAGGGTGCGTGTGTGCGCGTGTATACCCCGATACACCCCCAGGAAAGGCAGGGGGAGAGAGGCCGTCGCTGCCCGCTTCTCTCCCCCTGCCTTTCCTGGGGTCTAGAGCGCTGCTGTCGGCCCTTTTCACCCCCTGGTTATCGGCGCCGCTGCCCGTTCTGTCCCCCTGACTATCGGTGCCGGCGCCGATAGCCAGGGAGAGAGAAGCGGCGCCGACAGCCAGGGGGAGAGAAGGGGCAGCGGCACCCATTGCCGGCGCCGCTGCCCCGTTGCCTCCCCCCATCCCCGGTGGCATAATTACCTGAGTCCGGTCCGCGCTGCTCCAGGCCTCCGTCGTGCGTCCCCAGCGTCGTTGCTATGCACGGCGCGGCGCTCTGACGTCATGCGCTGCGCCGTTCAGCGCATAGCAATGACGCCGGGGACGCACGACGGAGGCCTGGAGCAGCGCGGACCGGACTCAGGTAATTATGCCACCGGGGATGGGGGGAGGCAACGGGGCAGCGGCGCCGGCAATGGGTGCCGCTGCCCCTTCTCTCCCCCTGGCTGTCGGCGCCGCTTCTCTCTCCCTGGCTATCGGCGCCGGCACCGATAGTCAGGGGGACAGAACGGGCAGCGGCGCCGATAACCAGGGGGTGAAAAGGGCCGACAGCAGCGCTCTAGACCCCAGGAAAGGCAGGGGGAGAGAAGCGGGCAGCGACGGCCTCTCTCCCCCTGCCTTTCCTGGGGGTGTATCGGCGTAAAACACGCACACAGACTTTAGGCTAAAGATTTTAGCCTAAAAAGTGCGTGTTATACGCCGATAAATACGGTATATTTTTTATATATTATTTATGAATATTTACCAATAATCTACTATCACTCACTAATTACGGATTTTTTAAATTGATATCCTAAATTAATATATTGATTTTAAATTAATATATTAATATTACTATACACATTTAACACCATTTTTACACTTTCTTTATTCATTTCATAACTTTTTTCACTATCCTTGAGGACTGGTTCTATATAATTATTAATTATATACACCTCTCCAGTTCTAAATTCTGGCAGCAATGCAGTAATATGTAATCTGATATGTTATCGGAGAGTGAAATAAAATTGGAGGCACAAGGTGCCGTATTACATGTGTGCATGAGCTCTTTAAGCCATATCTTAAAGGTATCGGTGAGGATTCCTATGAGCATTGAAGTCAAGTTACTACAAATAAGTTGCATTTGCTAAGTTGTGATTTTTCCATTATGTCAACAGCTTTGTGTGTATTTATGACTTAAGAGCCACGCCGCTGCATTTGCTAAGCAAGGACATGCCATACTCTCCTGGCAACATGTCTCTTGTGTGTTGTGGGGGCATCTGGCTGTTTTATTTTGAGCTATCCACACAGGAGGCCACAGCCTGATTCCTCCTATTTATGCATGTGCACAAGAGCTGGGACTTGGAAAACGTTTCTATGGCTCGTCCTGGGCGCAAGTCCTGCTGTTATGTTATCATGAATATGTATTGCTGATGGCAAGGAAACTGGATTACTGGTTAACCCTGTTCAGGCTGCAAAACTCTCGGCTGTAATGTGTTGTAGAGATTGGAATATAAGAGTGCAAGGCCTGTTCCCTTTAAAGGGGTACTCCTGTGGAAAACTATTTTTTTAAATCAACTGGTGCCAGAAAGTTAAACAGATTTGTAAATTACTTCTATTAAAAAAATCTTAATCCTTCCGGTACTTTTTAGGGGCTGTATGCCACAGAGGAAATGCTTTTCTTTTTGGATTTCTCTTCTGTCCCGACCACAGTGCTCTCTGCTGACCTCTGCTGTTCATTTTAGGAAATGTCCAGAGCAGCATATGTTTGCTATGGGGATTTTCTCCTGCCCTGGACAGTTCCTAAAATGGACAGGATAGGTCAGCAGAGAGCACTGTGCTCGTGACAGAAAAGAAATCCAAAAAGAAAAGCATTTCCTCTGTAGTATACAGCCCCTAAAAAGTACTGGAAGGATTAAGATTTTTTAATAGAAGTAATTTACAAATCTGTTTAACTTTCTGGTACCAGTTGATTTAAAAAAAAGCTTTCCATGGGAGTACCCCTTTAACCCCATAAGGACCAAGGACGTACGGGGACGTCCTTGCACCCTGGGCTTTAACCCCTTCATGACCCAGCCCATTTTCACCTTCAGGACCTGGGCATTTTTTGCACATCTGACCACTGTCACTTTAAACATTAATAACTCTGGAATGCTTTTACTTATCATTCTGATTCCGAGATTGTTTTTTCGTGACATATTCTACTTTATGTTATTGGTAAAATTTCACTGATATTTGTATCCTTTCTTGGTAAAAAATCTAAAAATTTCATGAAAATTTAGAAAATTTAGCATTTTTCTAACTTTAAAAGTCTCTGCTTGAAAGGAAAATGGATATTCCAAATAAATTACATATTGATTCACATATACAATATGTCTACTTTGTGTTTGCATTAAAAAATTGACAAGTTTTTACTTTTGGAAGACACCAGAGGGCTTCAAAGTTCCGCAGCAATTTTCCAATTTTTCTCAAGATTTTCAAAATCGTAATTTTTCAGGGCCCAGTTCAGGTTGGAAGTGGATTTTAAGGGTCTTCATATTAGAAATACCCCATATATGACCCCATTATAAAAACTGCACCCCCCAAAGTATTCAAAATGACATTCAGTAAGTGTTTTAACCCTTTAGGTGTTTCACAGGAATAGCAGCAAAGTGAAGGAGAAAATTCTAAATCTTCATTTTTTACACTCGCATTTTCTTGTAGACCCAATTTTTGAATTTTTACAAGGGGTAAAAGGAGAGAAATCACCCTAAAATTTGTAACCCAATTTCTCTTGAGTAAGGAAATACCTCATATGCGTATGTAAAGTGTTCGGCGGGCGCAGTAGAGGGCTCAGAAGGGAAGGAGCGACAATGGGATTTTGGAGAGTGAGTTTTTCTGAAAGGGTTTTTGGGGGGCATGTCCCATTTAGGAAGCCCCTATGGTGCCAGAACAGTGGACCCCCCCACATGTGACCCCATTTTGGAAACTATACCCCTCATGGAATTTAATAAGGGGTGCAGTGAGCATTTACACCCCACTGGCGTTTGACAGATATTTGAAACAGTGGACTGTGCAAATCAAAAATTTTATTTTTCATTTTCACAGACCACTGTTCCAAAAATCTGTCATACACCAGTGGGGTGTAAATGCTCACTGCACCCCTTATTACATTCCGTGAGGGGTGTAGTTTCCAAAATGGGGTCACATATGGATATTTATTGTTTTGCGTTTGTCAGAACTGCTGTAACAATCAGCCACCCCTGTGCAAATCGCCTCAAATGTACATGGCGCACTCTCCCTTCTGGGCCTTGTTGTGCGCCCCCAGAGCACTTTGCGCCCACATATGGGGTATCTCCGTAGTCGGGAGAAATTGCGTTACAAATTTTGGGGGTCTTTTTTCCCTTTTACCTCTTGTGAAAATGAAAAGTATAGGGCAACACCAGCATGTCAGTGTAAAAAATATATTTTTTTACACTAACATGCTGGTCTAGACCCCAACTTCACCTTTTCATAAGGGGTTAAAGAAGAAAAAGCCCCCCAAAATTTGTAAGGCAATTTCTCCCGAGTACGGCGATACCCCATATGTGTCCCAAAACTGTTGCCCTGAAATACGACAGGGCTCCAAAGTGAGAGAGTGCCATGCGCATTTGAGGCCTGAATTAGGGATTTGCATAGGGGTATTCTATGCCAATGATTCCCAAACAGGGTGCCTCCAGCTGTTGCAAAACTCCCAGCATGCCTAGACAGTCAATGGCTGTCCGGCAATACTGGGAGTTATTATTTTGCAACAGCTGGAGGCTCCGTTTTGGAAACAGTAGCGTACCAGACGTTTTTCATTTTTTGGGGGGAGGGGGGCTGTGTAGGGGTATGTGTATATGTAGTGTTTTTTACTTTTTATTTTAGGTTAGTGTTAGTGTAGTGTAGTGTTTTTAGGGTACAGTCACATGGGCAGAGGTTCACAGCAAGTTTGCCGCTGGAAGTTTGAGCTGCAGCGCAAAATTTGCGCCATCTCAAACTTGCAGCACTCACTGTAAACCTCCGCCCATGTGAGTGTACCCTGTACATTCACATTGGGGGGGGCAAACATCCAGCTGTTGCAAACTCCGAGCATGCCCTTTGGCTGTCCGTGCATGCTGGGAGTTGTAGTTTTGCAACAGCTGGAGGAACGCTGGTTTGGAAACCCTAAGTTAAGTAATAAACTTTCAAATGTTTTGCAACCAAACTTAGTGTTTCCAAACCAGTGCGCCTCCAGCTGTTGCAAAACTACAACTCCCAGCACGCATGGTCTGCCAGTGCATGCTGGGAGTTATAGTTTTGCAACAATTGCAACAGCTGGAGGCACTGAGGTAGGAAACGGACAATGTTTCCCAACTGGTGTGCCTCCAGTTGTTGCAAAACTACAACTCCCAGCATGCCCAGACTGCCCAGGCATGCTGGAAGTTGTAGTTCGGCAATATCTGAAGGATCAGATGTTGCCGAACTACAACTTCCAGCATGCTTGGGCAGTCTGGGCATGCTGGGAGTTGTAGTTTTGCAACATCTGGAGGTCCACAGTTTGGAGACCACTGTATAATGGTCTCCAATCTGTGCTCTTCCAGATGTTAGAGAACTACAACTCCCAGCATGCCTGGACAGACTGAGCATGCTGAGATTTGTAGTTTTGCAACATCTGGAAGAGCACAGATTGGAGACCATTATACAGTGGTCTCCAAACTGTGGACCTCCAGATGTTGCAAAACTACAACTCCCAGCATGCCCAGAAAGCCAAAGGCTGTCTGGGCATGCTGGGAGTTGCAGTTTTGAAACTCTCAGAGGCAGCAGTGAGATCGCTTTACGGCGATCTCACTGCTGCCAATGAAGATGCCGCACTGCTGCCGGAAACTCACCTCCGGGACGCAGCGCAGCCAGGACCGCATGGAGGACGCCGGGACCACTCGGGACACCGCTCGGACGGGTAAGTGACGCCGGGGGACGGGTCAGGGACACTTAGCAGAGCGGTGTGTGTCCCGATCCCCGTGATCGGGACTCACACACCGCGCTGCTAAGTATTCTGATAGCGAAACGCTGCTATCAGCTAGTCAGATTTGACCAGCTGATAGCAGCGATCGCTGGGGGGGATGAAACCCCCCGTGGTCGCACGGTAAGATGGCTGGCTATCAGTGATAGCCACCATCTTTCCGGGCGCTACGGGGTGCCGCGAGTAGCGGCAGTAATGTCCATGACGTACCTGTATGTCATGGGTCGGGAACACCTTGCCACCCATGACGTACAGGTATGTCATAGGTCGGGAAGGGGTTAAAGGGGTACTCCGGTGTAAACCTTTTTTCTTTTAAATCAACTGGTGCCAGAACGTTAAACATATTTGTAAATTACTTCTATTAAAAAATCGTAATCCTTCCAGTACTTATTAGCTGCTGAATGCTACAGAGGAAATTCCTTTCTTTTTGGAACACTGATGACATCAAGAGCACAGTGCTCTCTGCTGACATCTCTGTCCATTTTAGCAACCATGCATAGCAGATGTATGCTAAGGGGAGTATGGTGGCTCAGTGGTTAGCACTGATGCCTTGCACTGGTGGGGCCTTGGGTTCACATCCCACTAAGGACAACAATAAATAAAGAGTTGTTGTTATTATTATTATAATGACATCAGCAGAGAGAACTGTGCTCGTGTTGTCATCAGAGAGAATTCCAAAAAGAAAAGAATTTCCTCTGTAGTATTCAGAAGCTAATAAGTACAGGAAGGATTAAGATTTTTAATAGAAGTAATTTACAAATCTGTTTAACTTTCTGGCACCAGTTGATTTAAAAGAAAAAAGGTTTTCACCAGAGTACCCCTTTAAGGACCAAGGACGTACGTCCCGTACGTCCTGGCATTTTCCGATCCCTGCCGCACGCCGGGCAGAGATCGGAACGGCATGCCTGCTGAAATCATTCAGCAGGCATGCCGTGCAAATGCCGAGGGGGGTCCCGGGACCCCCGCATGTCGGCAATTGTGACCCGATGACCCGGGAATAAATGGTGATCGGCGGTGTACAATTCACCGCCAATCACATGCCGTTGCTGGGGAGCGGTGACAATACTGTCACCGCCCCAGCAAAGCTGCTATTGGCAGGCGATCGTCCGGCCAGTAGCAGAGCGGCAGAGGAGGGGTTAACGGCTCCTTCCAGCTGCTGGACCCGCTGTTTTCGTTCAGTCAGCGGGTGCAGCAGAGAGAAGAAGCCGTGGATCCCTCCTTGGAGCTCCGGAGCCCCCTCAGGAGCCTTAGAATAGGGTAAGCTTATTGCAGGGACAGGTAGGAGTTCAATAAGTTAAAAAGTGACATAAAAGTTTAAAAAAAGTTTAAAAAAAGTACCCCCCCCTCTGACCCCCTAATAGGTCCCCGGTGTCCTATTAGGGTCTGATCCATGACCCCGGGTCCTATAAGGGGTTCAGGGAGCTGCATGCGCCACCCCCCCCTTTTTTTTTTGGCTGCACCTTTTTTTTTTTTTTTATAAAAAAAATCCCCCCCCCCCTGACTCCCTAATAGGTCCCCCAGGGTCCTATTAGGGTCTGATCCCTTACCCCGGGTCCTATTAGGGGTTCAGGGAGCTGTGTTTGCCACCCTTTGTTTTTTTTTTGGCCGCAGCTTTTTTTTTTTTTTTTCCTATTACTGTAATACACTTTTTACACCAAGCACCACACAGTACATACTTCCCTGCCGAAGAATTTTGGAGGCCTACGTACCCCTCAGGGACCTATCCCTCAGGACCTCTCGGTAGATGAGTCTCTCATCAGTTTTAAGGGGAGACTCATCTTCCGCCAGTATATTCCCTCGAAGCGGGCGCGGTATGGCGTGAAACTCTACAAACTTTGTGAGAGTACCTCCGGGTACACTTATAAGTTTAGAGTATATGAGGGACGAGATTCCCGTATTGAACCCCCAGATTGTTCCCCCACTCTGGGTGTTAATGGGAAACTCGTTTGGGACCTTGTGCACTCATTACTGGATAAGGGTTTCCACGTATACGTGGATAACTTTTATACCAGCATCCCTCTGTTCAAATCCCTTTCTGCCAGATCCACGTCCGCTTGTGGGACCGTGCGGAAGAACCAGAGAGGCCTCCCTCTAAATTTGGTCCAGACGCCTATCCCCAAGGGTGAGTCCCGTGCCCTGACCCATGATAACCTGTTGGTGAAGTATAAGGATAAGAGGGATGTCCTTATACTCACCACTATTCATGGGAATGGCAGCACCCCTGTCCCTGTGCGAGGTACCGTTGGACCGGTCCTCAAGCCCGATTGTATTCTGGACTACAATCGGTATATGGGGGGAGTTGATCTCTCAGATCAAGTCCTCAAGCCATACAACGCCATGCGGGAAACAAGGGCATGGTACAAATAGGTTGCGGTCTACTTGGTACAGGTTGCCATGTACAACGCTTTTGTACTATCCCAGTACGCTGGCAACACAGGGACATTCCTCCAGTACCAAGAAGAAGTCCTAAGGTTCCTGATCTTTGCTGACCGGGAAAGATCATGCCGGACTTCCCAAGGGTCTGGAGTTGTAGGCACCAGGATCTTCCCAGGCCAGCACTTTCCAGGTGTGATTCCCCACAGTGGAAAGAAGGGACGATCCCAGAAAAAATGCAGAGTGTGTTACAGGAAGGGGATGTGGAGGGACACCATGTACCAGTGGGACACTTGCCCAGATAATCCGGGTCCCTGCATAGACTGCTTCAGGGAGTATCACACTTCCATGGAGCCCTAAATATTCCCTTTTTTTTCGAATTTTCCATAATTTGACCAATGTACCAAGTCCAGAGTACATTCCAAAATATAACCCCCATAAATCACTAAATTGCCCAAAAAACCTTTAAAAAAAAAAAACAAAAAAAAACGATAAGACCTCTGGGGGTGTTTTGTCAAAAATGGGTCAAAGGTCACTGAGTCACTATCATCCGGGACTATTTTATGTTGCCTCAAATGTGCAGCGCTTTCTCTCCACCTGAGCGGGTGCGCATTTGAGGCAACAGGTTAGGGACGGCCACACACATCATATTCCCAGAATGATGATTCAGAGCATAGGGTTTGGGGCAGGCATATTTTTTTTAGTTTTGGCTATGCTCTGGGTCATCATTCTGGGAACATATCCTGTTTTATTATGTTTTATAATTTTCTGGCCCACTGTACCCCATATTACGGGCCTCTGTACAACAACCTGTCTACCCCAGTTACGGCCCATTGTCCCCCATAGTGTTCCCCTATTTTAGGGCTCAGTGCTCCCCCCATTAACGCTCCTTGAGGGGGGGTCCCACATCCTGACTCCACATCAAGCTCAAGGTCCCTGACTGCGCTCCCACTCAAGCAAGACCTGATGTGCACCCGCCAAGCCTAAATCATCAAAAAATAAGGTATGTCCTTACTCCAAAGAAATGTATTTACAAATTGTGGGGTGTCTTTTCTGCAAATATAAATATAACATTTTGGGGGGAAACCCACATTTTAGTGAAAAAAAATATATATTTTTTTACATATGCAAAAGTCGTGAAACCCCTGTGGGGTATTAAGGTTCACGTTACTCCTTGTTATGTTCCCCAAGGGGTCTAGTTTCCAAAATATAATGCCATGTGTTTTTTTTTCTTGCTGTCCTGGCACCATAGGGGCTTCCTAATTGCGGCATGCCCCCAGAGCAAAATTTGCTTCCAAAAAGCCAAATGTGACTACTCCTCTTCTGAGACCTGTAGTGGGCCAGCAGAGCACTTTTCACCCCCATATTGGGTGTTTTCTGAATCGGGAGAAATTGGGCTTCAAATTTTGCGGGGGTATTTTCTGCTTTAACCCTTTGTAAAAATGTAAAATGTTTGGGAAACCAAGCATTTGCGGTAAAATTATTATTTTTTTTTACATATGCAAAAGTTTTGAAACTCCTGTGGGGTATTAAGGTTCACTTTACCTCTTGTTACGTTCCCCAAGGGGTCTAGTTTCCAAAATATAATGCCATGTGTTTTTTTTCTTGCTGTCCTGGCACCATAGGGGCTTCCTAATTGCGGCATGCCCCCAGAGCAAAATTTGCTTCCAAAAAGCCAAATGTGACTACTCCTCTTCTGCGACCTGTAGTGCGCCAGCAGAGCACTTTTCACCCCCACATGGGGTGTTTTCTGAATCGGGAGAAATTGGGCTTCAAATTTTGGGGGGTATTTTCTGCTATTACCCTTTGTAAAAATGTAAAATTTTTGGGAAAACAAGCATTTTATGTAAAAATTATAATTTTTTTTTTACATTTGCAAAAGTCATGAAACACCTGTGGGGTATTAAGGCTCACTTAATTCCTTGTTACATTCCGCGAGGGGTCTAGTTTCCAAAATGGTATGCCATGTGGTTTTTTTGCTGTTTTGGCACCCTAGGGGCTTCCTAAAGGTGACATGCCCCCCAAAAATCATTTCAGAAAAATGTTCTCTCCAAAATCCCCTTGTCGCTCCTTCCCTTCTGAGCCCTCTACTGCGCCCGCCGAACAATTTACATAGACATATGAGGTATGTGCTTACTCGAGAGAAATTGGGCTACAAATACCAGTAAAAATTTTCTTCTTTTACCCCTTGCAAAAATTCAAAAATTGGGTCTACAAGAACATGCGAGTGTAAAAAATGAAGATTGTGAATTTTCTCCTTCACTTTACTGCTATTCCTGTGAAACACCTAAAGAGTTAAAACACTTACTGAATGTCATTTTGAATACTTTGGGGGTGTAGTTTTTATAATGGGGTCTTTTATGGGGTATTTCTAATATGAAGACCCTTCAAATCCACTTCAAAACTGAACTGGTCACTGAAAAATTGTGAGTTTGAAAATTTTGTGAAAAATTTGAAAATTGCTGCTGAACTTTGAAGCCCTCTGGTGTCTTCCAAAAGTAAAAACTCATCAATTTTATGATGCAAACATAAAGTAGACATATTGTATATGTGATCCAAATTTTTTTTATTTTGAATATCCATTTTCCTTACAAGCAGAGAGCTTCAAAGTTAGAAAAATGCTAAATTTTCATTTTTTTCATAAAATTTTGGGATTTTTCACCATGAAAGGATGCAAGTTGCCACTAAATTTTACCACTATGTTAAAGCAGAATATGTCACGAAAAAACAATCTCGGAATCAGAATGATAACTAAAAGCATTCCAGAGTTATTAATGTTTAAAGTGACAGTGGTCAGATGTGCAAAAAACGCTCTGGTCCTAAGGTGTAAAATGGCCTGGTCCTTAAGGGGTTAAGGATGTTCACAAAGCCCAGATTGTAGTTGTGTATTTTATTTCACATGCTCAATTTTTGGTGGCCTAATTTATTCCGGATTACGGACAAAAATGCGCATCTAAAATAATATACACCAAAAGGAATTCCTAAAAGGAATTGCCGTTTTAGAGGAAAGGCCAGGTTTAGACAAGGGTATTTAGATTGCTTTTTTGCATCCGCATTTAGGCCCCAGAATTATAGGGATCAATAACAAAGATGGTATGTGTCACACAACCATGGTAGGGCTGGGATTTATGGCTGTAACATGGAAGCTTATTTGCAATTTTTCATGTATTTATTAAAAATTAAAGTTTTGTACAGAAGTGAGCTGAAATATAAAATGCACTATAAACAATGCTTTTTTGTTTGTGGTGTTTATTCTACATTTTCTATGGGAATAGGAATCTGGAAACTGGTTAGGCCACATTGGGACCTTAAAAGGGGTATTCCGGTGGAATAAAAATTTTTTTTTTAATCAACTGGTGCTAGAAAGTTAAACAGATTTGTAAATTACTTCTATATAACAATCTTAATCCTTCCAGCATTTATCAGCTGCTGTATGCTCAAGAGGAAGTTGTGAATTTCCTTTCTGTCTGACCACAGTGCTCTCTGCTGACACCTCTTTCCATGTCAGGCTGGGTTCACATCACATATTCAGCCATACGGGACCGCATACCGTTTTAGGTCCGGAGGAAAACCGCATACGGGGCAGAAATGAGCCGACCGGAGTCAGCATTTCACTCTGGTTGGCTCATTGAGATGAATTATATACGGGTGGCATACGGCAGGGATACGGGAGCGCCCCAGCCCTATGCAGTCCCGTATGGCTGAAAACGTGATGTGAACCCAGCCTTTGGAACTATCTAGAGAAAGAGAAGTTGACTGTGGGGATTTGCTCCTACTCTGGACAGTTCCTAACACCGACAGAGGTGTCAGCAGAGAGCACTGTGTTCAGTGTAGTATACACCAGCTGATAAGTACTGAAAGGAGTAAGATTTTTAAATCGAAGTAATTTGCAAATATGTTTAACTTTCTAGCACCAGTTGATTTGAAAAAAGTTGTTTTCCATCAGAGTACCCCGTTAATGTGCTTCTTTATGAGCCCCTCTTTTGTTGTCATGCTGGAATACTCATCCATGACCCATTTTCAATACCATGGCTTAGGGCGGAAGGTTCTCATTTAAGATTTGACCGTAAATGGCCCCACTCATCATCTCTTTGATCGGGTGAAGTTGTCTTTCCCCTTGGCAGAAAAACACCCCCAAAGAAAAATGTTTCCAATTGTAAGTTTGACAGTGGGGATGAGGCTGGCTATGGGTGCTATGGAAACAGAGCAGAAGGCTCCATCTTTTTGAACACATTTTTGAGAGGCTGGGAGCATGAAAAAAGGCCAAATCAGACAGGTATTTAGTTGCTGATTTGAAAATGAAAGTGATTAAAAAAATATATATTATTGTGCACATTGCTGCACTATAATCGTTTTTCATATAACTTTATAAATATACTTTAAAGTCTGGTGCCAGTGTTTTCCTCCTGGTGAAGAATTGCTGCCACCATTCCTGTTTGCATTTATTTACAAGATGCCTATAAAGTATTGTGCTGTTTTAGTGACTATGGTTGTCTCTCCTAAGCCCCGCTTGGTACCACTGGACCTCAGGCCTTTGCTGGGTGTCATCACCTGCCCCATCACAAAGGACCTGCAGGCCTGCCCCCTGCTCAGGGCAGTGTTGCCCTAACACATATCCTCCCTGTGTCTGCAATATTTTTAAGGGATTCAAGGAGGCTAGTGAAAAGGGCTACCGTATTTTTCGCCGTATAAGACGCACTTTTTCTTCCCCAAAACTGAGGGGAAAAAGTTGGTGCGCAGGCCTTGAAACGCGTCTGACTTGCAAAAGCACCTTATACCACTTCTAAAGAGACTATATCCACACATTTAGGCTAGCAACTGCTGGATGCTCACAGAACTGGGACCACTGCAACACGCGCGCAGCTAGCGCATCATTCAGACACGCAGCTGCTCCCAGATCTCCATTCACAGCCCCGGACGGCAGAGTTCCTGGACACGTTCTCCCTAAGCCGGACGCCTCCCCGTGCCAGCCCAGGATACTTACAGCCTACTGGAGAACCACTCACCTAGGCTAAGATCCAGACCGGCAATACAAACAGCTTTTATCACCTACAGGACATCGCGGTCCGCCGAAATCGCTACCTGTGAACATCATTTCTTGCCGGGATCGCTAACAGCCGAGAAGAAGGGTGAGTGGTGCTGTGCACCGATACTCTACAAACTATTGCCATAATTGCTACAACTGCTGCTATTATCGCCACTATTGCTATATTTGGCTACAGTATCATAGGAGTTGATTACTGAACTGTGACTCTTTTAATTGGATATCCTTGGACTTAACTGTGACCAAGAGTGACTACTAACCAAAAGAGACACGTTGCTAACCACCGTAGTGGACATTGGTGCATTTCTGCTATATTATTTTTATCTGCATTTTTATCTGCATTTTCATTAGCATTTTTATTTATATATTGATTATTTACCAATTCATTCCTGCAAGGGCCCTGCAGAGTGATTGGTGATTTATTTGCATTTACTTACATATATACATATATTAATAAATCCTTATTAGATCCACTATTTTCTTTCCTCTTTTTTCTACACATCCCTAGTGTGCTTGAGGACTGGTATATACATATATTTTCCCATTTTTTGACTAGGCCTGATTGGGTGAAGGCATCACCTTTAACCTCGAACACTCTGCTTACCTTTATCTTTAAGTGAGCTACACATCCTATTGTCCATAATTTGCAAATATGTTTAACTTTCTAGCACCAGTTGATTTGAAAAAAGTTGTTTTCCCGTTAATGTGCTTCTTTATGAGCCCCTCTTTTGTTGTCATGCTGGAATACTCATCCATGACCCATTTTCAATACCATGGCTAAGGGAGGAAGGTTCTCATTTAAGATTTCACCGTAAATGGCCCCACTCATCATCTCTTTGATCGGGTGAAGTTGTCTTTCCCCTTGGCAGAAAAACACCCCCAAAGAAAAATGTTTCCAATTGTAAGTTTGACAGTGGGGATGAGGCTGGCTATGGGTGCTATGGAAACAGAGCAGAAGGCTCCATCTTTTTGAACACATTTTTGAGAGGCTGGGAGCATGAAAAAAGGCCAAATCAGACAGGTATTTAGTTGCTGATTTGAAAATGAAAGTGATTAAAAAAATATATTATTGTGCACATATAATATAATATAATATGCTGCACTATAATCGTTTTTCATATAACTTTATAAATATACTTTAAAGTCTGGTGCCAGTGTTCAAGTATTGTTTTCCTCCTGGTGAAGAATTGCTGCCACCATTCCTGTTTGCATTTATTTACAAGATGCCTATAAAGTATTGTGCTGTTTTAGTGACTATGGTTGTCTCTCCTAAGCCCCGCTTGGTACCACTGGACCTCAGGCCTTTGCTGGGTGTCATCACCTGCCCCATCACAAAGGACCTGCAGGCCTGCCCCCTGCTCAGGGCAGTGTTGCCCTAACACGTATTCTCCCTGTGTCTGCAATATTTTTAAGGGATTCAAGGAGGCTAGTGAAAAGGGCTACCGTATTTTTCGCCGTATAAGACGCACTTTTTCTTCCCCAAAACTGAGGGGAAAAAGTCGGTGCGTCTTATACGGCGAATACACCCCTATCGCGGCGGTCCCTGCGGCCATCAACGGCCAGGGACCCGCGGCTAATACAGGACATCACCGATCGCGATCAAAGCTGACCGCCGCGTCTGAAGGGAAAGTGACACTAACCCGGCTGTTCAGTCGTGCTGTTCGGGACCGCCGCGATTTCACCGCGGTGGTCCCGAACAGCCCGACTGAATATCCGGGTTAGTGCTTACAGGACACCGGGAGGGACCTTACCTGCCTCCTCGGTGTCTTCTCCGTTCAGGGATCCCCTGTATGGCCGGCGCTCTCCTTCCTCGTCATCACGTCGGTGTGCGTAACGACGTGATGGCGGCGACGGAGAGCGAGGATACCAGTCCGGTACCAGAGACGTTCCGGAGCGACGGGGACACGGCGGCAGCGATGGAGCGACATCCAGGGCAGCGGTGACGGGTCCGGAGCGGCGAGGACACGTGAGTATTACCTCCTCCTGCAGTGGTCTTCAATCTGCGGACCTCCAGATGTTGCAAAACTACAACTTCCAGCATGCCCGGACAGCCAACGGCTGTCCGGGCGTGCTGGGAGTTGTAGTTTTGCAACATCTGGAGGTCCGCAGGTTGAAGACCACTATTGGGTTCAAAATCTTTATTTTTTTTAGATTTTGCACCTATAAATTGGGTGTGTCTTATACGCCGGTGCGTCCTATAGGGGGAAAAATACGGTAACTACACAGCTTAGCTGCTAACAGATGATCCTACAGAACTGCTATGAGTAGAGGGCTTCAGCTTCTACACCCATCACATGACTACACTTTGCCAGTTGCCATAGAGAGGTGTGTAAACATATTGCAGTGGCCACAGTGAATAAGAAGCCCCCCTTGAGGATATCCACTGGAGCACTAATAAGTTCTCTAGGTCTATATGCTATTGCCTATCAATCCAACAAATTCAGTGATGTCCATTCAGAACTATATTCGTCACTAGGCACTGGAGGGCCAGTGCATAGGGCAGCACCTTACATGGGGGAGGCAGTAGAAGAATATTTTTTTCCATCTCCTTTCCCAGCCTCCCTCCAGTGTATCCAGTATAGGGGAGGGGGAGGAGAAGCAGAAGGGGATAGTACCACAGCGCAATACAACACCGCTTCTCTATCAGAGAGCTGGCGTGCTTGTGGTTCCCATCGATAAGCCAGAACAATGAGCCACTTTGTAAAAGCAGTATCCATTATGGTAGCCACCACATACTTATACATTTCTCCTGCCGTGTTTCCTGCAAAGGTATCTGGTTATTAGGGGGGCTAGGAGTGAGATTTGGGGTGATCAGGCTTTGATGAGACAAACCTTTAATGGTTTTTAATGGGTTTCCAAAGTATTCAGGGAGTTTAAGGGTACAGCATATCTGCTGGTAAATTCACGACAACAAATCAGGGCCAGGCTGTGCGATTCTTGTGTAGAATTTATAAAAAGGAAAATAAAAAATCAATGTGTTTAAAGGAGAGCTGTCAGGTCCTCTAAACCATCAGCCAGGGTTTAGTGCCTGAAAATAGCCGAGCTGGATTTACGCAGTTTGTATAACTCTGACAGGAATGGGAGATATGAAAAAAGTGTAGCCTGCGGTGCTATGCTGTCTATGTAACGCCCAGTAAAGTCAGTTGGACATCCAAATGTGTATATATATATATATATATATATATTTGTGCTCCCTCTGTATGTACCTTTGTGTCCTTCCTTACCTTTTCTCTTGGCATGAAATGTTCTGAGATGACCAGCTTTGAAAAAGGGCATTGTGACTGCGAGTAAGCAGGTTTTTTTGTTGCTCCACTCATCTCAGGGTATTTTATGCCAAGGGAAAAGGTAAGGAAGGACAAAGCTGTATAATATATATTCACTCACCAAAAACAATGAGGCCAAATATGGAAAAAATTCATATACTTTATTGAAAATACAGTAAAAACTTGTACTAAAAAATTACATGACAATAATAAGTCGGTGGTCATACAACACACACTGCAAAAAAATGATGAGAATGTCCCGTATGAATAAACAGAATGCACATAATACAAAAAGTCTCATTCAAAATGGTGGCGTACCACATGGGGTATGTCAATATGCAAACACACAATATGTATGAGAATGAGACTATGAAGCCCAGGAATCAAATGCGAAGAAAAAAAGACAGGGTAAGCAAAGAATGGAAAAAGCAGACAAATTCTGGTCATGCCCCCATATCCTGGGACAGCTCACCTACCCCCAACGCGTTTTCGCTTGTCGCTTCGTCAGGGGGCGTCAGACGCCCCCTGACGAAGCGACAAGCGAAAACGCGTTCGGGGTAGGTGAGCTGTCCCAGGATAGGGTGCATTCCCAGAATTTGTCTGCTTTTTCCATTCTTTGCTTACCCTGTCTTTTTTTTTTTTTCTTCGCATTTGATTCCTGTTCTTCATAGTCTCATTCTCATACATATTGTGTGTTTGCATATTGACATACCCCATGTGGTACGCCACCATTTTGGATGAGACTTTGTGTATTATGTACATTCTGTTTATTCGTACGGGACATTCTCATCATTTTTTTGCAGTGTGTGTTGTATGACCACCGACTTATTATTGTCATGTAATTTTTTAGTACAAGTTTTTACTGTATTTTCAATAAAGTATATGATTTTTTTCCATATTTGGCCTCATTGTTTTTGGTGAGAGTATGTTATAGTGGCCTATGGTACTATTATCTAGATAGTTCTTTGGCTAGCATAATATACATTCAGCCTCTACACCATTTTTTTTTTTTGGCCCAGTCAGCCAGCTGCCTCATCTACCCCTGTAATGCGGGGCATTCAGATTTGGTGCCTAGGGCAGCACAAGCTCTAAATCCAGCCATGTTTCCATGTTAACAGCATCACATAAAGCTCTGTGGAGAAATATCAATTACATCTCTATCAGTAAAAGCTGCCAGTTATGGCAATTACAAGAACATGAAAGAATAATGTAGCACCAAATACCAGTGCCAAGCATGGAAATAAGAATTAACAGGGGACATAATCCTCAGAGATCTCTAGTAAACTGCATGACAGGCTGAAGTATTGTAGAACATTTTACTTGAATTTACAGTCATTCAGTAGTAGCTTTTTTGAAAACAGCCTGGATTTAGATGCCACGTGCGACTGCCGCAAAGTTGAAAGGAGAGGATACAGATGGCAGATAAATGAAATGTATGTTTTCCCTTTAAAAGTGACTGTGCACCTTTAATGTACCCAGAACAGAATGGATAAATGAAGCTGTGCTCGGAGGGACAACAGATCTCTGTTCCTGATACTTTCTCTTCTGGCCAACACACTAATTGTTCTCTTTCATGTAGAAGTCTCTGTTAATTGATGAGATTAAAGTATAAAACACATGTTTTCTGCCTCTTTTTGTAACCTTAAGTGCAGGTGGCTAGTCCTGTCTGGTAACAAAGCAGACTGGAAACACAATTATTAATCTGCAGGCAGAGATACAGGGCCTCTAGTTCTGTGCAATAACAGTAAAAGAAATAAAATGGGCCAGAAAACATGGAGAGATATAATATTGTGAAAACTTTCAGTATAACTAGTAAGTTATTAAAGGGTACCTCTCATCAAAAAAACTTTTGATATATTATAGATTAATGTATGCAGAATAACTTTCCAATTGCATGTTATTAAAAAATATGCTTCTTTCTATTTAATTTTCCACTTTGAAGAAATGACCACTAGGGGTCTCCCTACCAGTCCTGGCAGCAAGCATTTCAGACTCATGCTGGAGTCCTAAACACTACTAGCTGCTAGTCTGCTTTGTTCACAAAGGAGAACACTCAGAGCTGCCAGCCTGCTTTGTTCACAGCCTGTTTGGCTGTGAACAAAGCAGGCTGGCAGCTCTGAGTATTTAGGACTCCAGCATGAGTCAGAAATGCTTGCTGACAGGACTCATCGGGAAAAATACAATAAAAAGAAGCATATTTTTCATTAACGTTCTATTGGAAAGTTATTCAACATTCATTAATCTAAAATATATCAAAAGTTTATTTGATGAGAGGTAACCTTTAATCTAAACCTTTGCTAACTTTTGTTTAGAAGCCATGGGGGCGGTCCTAATCAGTGACTGACAGCCTTCCCTGTGTAATTCTGCTTACAAAGATAACCGTCAATCACTATTTAAAACAACCTGCTTGGTAAAATGCTGTCTAGAGATTGAAGGTGTCACTTAGGATAAGGAATACTGCAGCCCATTCACTATCCCTACCTACTTGTACAATCTATCATTAGTGCAGGCCCTCAACTAGGTGACAGTGCCTACGCTAACACTACAAAAAGAAGTCAGACAAACCAGGTCAGAACCAAAACAAGTGATGGGCGCTTTAGAAATAAAAAAAAGAAGGCATATTCAACTATCTCGATCCCTGTAGCTGCTGTTCCAATGTCTTCTGGTAAGGCCCCAAAGAATTCTTCAGTCTTCTCACTGCTTGGGAATACAGCTTTTTTTTTTTTTTTTTGGCATTAGAAATAAAACGGCAGCTGCCATTCCAATGTCTCTGCACAGTACAGGTATAACAAAACAGATCTTATGTTTAGTGAAGCCTCATGAGGTGATGGGGAGGCTGCCCAAGGTCTGAGAACAGAGCAGATCAGTGTCCATCCACCAAGGAGCATACAGGGTAGGGTAGAAGCAAGCAACTGAAACCCTGAAAGATTATTTAGCTGCCATGAGACAGCTAGGGTAAGCTAGGGACACAGACCCAGAGAACCATTGCTATAGGCTGAAGGTACATCAGACCGGACCTGAGATAAAGAAGCAGAGACATGTGAAGGACTGGCTGCAGAGAAACTACTATACTGTAAGAGACGGACTGCCCTGAAGCCTAGGGAGATGCCTGTACACCTCTTCTAAGACCTCCATAGACAGAAACAAGTTGAGTTAATACTGACCTGTTTCTAACCTGCCCTTCCTATGGAATGTTAAAGAAAAGGTTGTTGTTATCCAGCTATATTCCACACTAGCAGGTGATAGTATCTATGTCTGGCTTAAACCCCACTACCCTATAAAATAGCTCTGAATCAGCACTCACACAAGAATGAAATAACTTGCTCATGGGATCAGGCAGGGACTAATGCACCATCCTAGTGCCCATACACATTAAATTAAAGTTGATGAAAGTGAATGATTTAAACCAAAACAATCATTCATTGGGTGAAACTTAACAAAAAGCGGTTCTTCTAGGCAAATAATGTCAGACTGTTATTGTTTGAAAAGCCATGTTTGACATTTTTGAGCAACAGGAGGACAAAATATTATTTCTTCACAAATGATCTTTCTGGAAAGAATATTCTTAGTCCAAGAATACTCCCATAAATATTGTTATTCTACCAAACTATACTTGTTCTTTTAAGGCCAGAGTCAGTAACTTCTCTTCAGCTTCAAATTCCTACTTAGCTGTTCTTATGTGTCTCACAGCAAAATAGCAACTTGCATACCCCACACCTCTATATCGTGGGTTTAGTTACTGGTGGAAAACTGTCTCATGGTCATTTATACTTTTGCATATACTTTCCTGTGCATAAAAACAACAAAAGATGACATACTCACCTACCCTGCAGCCCCAGTGATACCAAATCCCCTGGTCCCTGCTGCAGTCCTCTTTTTTTTCTTCATCTGATGATGTTTATTTGAGCAGGAACTGCCCACTCAGCCCAGTGATTACCAAATGAGACATCATTGAAATAGGGAAGAAGAGGACTGCATCAGGACTAAAAGAATTGGCAGCGGTGTGGGGAAGGTGAGTATTCCGTTTTTTTTTTATGCACAAGACCACATATACAAAAAAAAAATTAGGCCAGAAAAACCCTTGAAATTAGTTCAATCTTAACTGTTATAAGCCTTCATAATCTTATGGATGAACTACCTTCACGTAGGTCTTCCAGGAAGAAATACAACTTCTGCATTTACTGTAGCTCAAAAGGCTGCAGCTAGGTGAATAACCAAACAATCTAGATGTGCTCCCATAACACCGATCCTTTGCTTACTGCACAGGCTGCCCATTACATGGAGGATAACTTTTAAGCAGCTTTGCTTGCTGACCTTTAAAGCTATGAACAACTTAAGCCCCAGCTACTTGAAAAAAAAGCACCGAAGCCCCTTGCCATCCCCTCAGATCAACAACAAGAATGAATAAACTGTCCAAACCCAGAATCCACCATAAAACATTTGGAGCCTTCTGCCGTTCTCTGGAACACATGACCTGAATCAATTGGAGGGATATCATTCTCGGTCACATTCAAAACAAGACTTAAAATGCACCTGTTGGATTTGGCATGAGAGAAAATAACACATTCTCTCTCTACACAGGTCATTATAACAAATCGATCAATTTTCTACCGGACTACGCTTTTAGTTGCTTGTGACAAAAGTGCATTAACGTGTTTCTTTTGATGTTATCCTGTGTGAAGTTGCCTTAACAACTGCTGTGTTAATACTGTTCCTAGTTAAAATAAAGCATGCCTTAAAGGAGTACTGATCATGGGGGTCCAGCCGCTGGGACTTTCACAATCTCCAGCTCGGCACCCCGGCACATTTATGTTCAGAACGCCGGTTTTGGGTTGCCGTGATGTCACGCCCCCTCCATTCATGTCTATGGGAGATCACTGGCCAGACCCCCCATGATCAGACATCTTATCACCTATCCTTTAGATAGGGGATAAGATATATAGGGACGGAGTACCCCTATAAATAGAGTGTACCCTTTTCTTCAAAGGACAAAGACTGTGTTGACCACTCTGTGGTCTGGGGCAATCTTTTGTTGTGTGAACTGTTAGGCGACATGCAGGCTGAATGTGTGCAACCATGAATGGTAAAGGCCTAGTGGTCGCCAAAACCCATAAAGTACTGGAGTTCCCATTTAAAGCTGGCCATATACTTTAGATATCATCCAACCACTTATTTACTCTCCTCAACACCTCTGGCAAAATCTTTATCTCTCATGGATTCAAAGGACTGGGCATGAAGAAATCCATCATTTCTGGTCCTTCCTTCCCCCAAAGTCTACCAATGGGGAACTGATAGACATCTACACATTAGATCATTGTCTGATCGCACTGAAATCAACAAGTTTAAGAAAAATTTGCCTTATGTGTATGGACAGCTAAAATATAAGCTCTAAGATACTATTTTACTGAACACCATGCCCTACGTGAAAACACTTAGTTTGCATTATAATTCCCCTATAGCTACACCTTCACTAGAAAATTCTAGAGGCAAAACTTGAGGTTCCTGAGCCCAATGCAATACTATGTGCCATGTATAATACTGATGTCTTCTTATCAAAGGGGCCACATAACTACATTGGGCAACAAGGATCAAGTGTGGCTGCACTTCACACATAAAGGGGATATATTTTTTAGGGTGAAAAGTTAGGCTAGGTTTACACGTCTGGTGTTCGACATATGTAATCCCAGCCTAAATCTCAATGCAACTGAGGCCACAACTGATGACAACATGAATTAGTTGTCATCAGTTGTGCAGCATCCGGCATCCATTTTTTCTGAATGCTGGATGGGGGAACACAGCAGGTTCCTCTGTCCAGTTCCAGTCCGGCGAGTGCAACCATCTGGCATCTAAACTGATAGGATTAGTTCTGCTATCAGTTTTTCTCCGGTGCACGCTAGAGGGAAATGCCATCAGACGCATGATATATATAATGGAGGCCTTCAAATAAATTCCATGATGACTTGAATACGGTCCGAGACCAAAATTTCTTTTGTAGACAAATATAAGATGACTGTTGTTAATTTTACAAGGTTTTACAAATTACTTTTTGTTTCCTAGAACAATAGAGGAGAATCCCTTAGCTCAAGAGGATGCAAAGTAATAATGTCTGTACTACATGCCAAATGACATACTCTGCGCATTAGAAAACAATGTGCAGCTTTCATTCCCCCCTGAGCACAGACAGCATAGGAATGCTTTGAATGTTCTGTACAGCATTATAGGCTATGTCTGGAAAGCGACAACCATCTGCAACCAGATGGATTTAATAAAAAAATGTTAATTTTCTAGCTGTTCAGTCTAAAACAACGGTTGTTCCCTGTTCAGTAGATCTAATTATACTGAAAAGTACAATATTTGTGATGATAATTACGGTTTGTGTAGAGGATGAGTAAAGCGC
Organism: Hyla sarda; assembly: GCF_029499605.1. Classification (NCBI taxonomy): domain Eukaryota; kingdom Metazoa; phylum Chordata; class Amphibia; order Anura; family Hylidae; genus Hyla; species Hyla sarda. Next base: position 241,431,907 of record NC_079194.1, read on the forward strand.
TACTTCAATTTAGATGAATAGCTAGGTGGTTTCCCTCTTAACCCAATGTAAAAACATTATTATAGCTGAAAGCTAAAGGTTTCCTTTAAAAGTGCTACCCTAATAATTGGGTACATTGCATTGGTAATAGAGGTATGCTTTTAAGGCCACATTATCCACAGATAACCAATTATCTGAGATGTGTAATTATAGATAATGTATACCTGTATCAGTCAACAATGTTGTATGTGATAGCTGTTATTTAAGTTGGTTGGTATTCCCTTTTCTACCATGGAAATTTATATCTATTTTGTTGTTAAATAAATAATGCCACTGAAGCACACAAAGTAAGCTGACATTTCCTGTTTTCTGCAGCTTAATTTTTGGTTTTGCTGTCTAGACTGGGAGAGAGTATGCAGAGTCATTTCATTTTCATTCAAGGGGAAATTAATTAAAGGCTCCTCTTTGGTACTTCTCGCTGCCTAGATCAGGTGAAATAGCAATACTATGCACACAGACAAGGCTCATGGTGCATCTTCCTTGTCACTGCCTGGCCTGTAGGGGATGAAGCTGTACTCCACCCCTGTCTATTACAGGTATATTCACCTCCTAAGGTACCCATATACCATCTAAGGTGTATGGTGGCTTCCTAACTCTCCACTGACAGATGATGTTGGTGGAAAAAAGGGTTGGTTATGTTGGATTTTTGTCACCCAACCCTTTTGTTCTGGGAGGGATAAGCTGGCTTTGATAAATGCCCCCAAATATGGCGAAATCCCATTTAGGATATTTGTATTAGTAAAGGTTGTGTTTTGAAATGGTAAATTGGTTGGAGATCCATGTTAATAAATCTCTTTACTAGCAACCTGGGACTAGGAGGAAGGTCTTGCATGTAATAGAAGAGGGTTTGTCTATGTGCCAAAATGCTGCCCCCTGCAGCCAAGGAAGTTATGTCATGGATGGTGCACTCATGGGTAAGAGCCAAAAGTTGGGGAATACTTCTACAGCCCTGGTCCATAAATAACACATTTTGCCTTAAAACATAGTCACCTTAAAGACTTAAAGACGTCATCAGGGACGTATGTTTCATACAGGACAGTGAAATACGCTCATGGTTAGTATTTCTAATATGGCATAATTCTTTTTATATGCTATTACTATAACTTGTCTGTTTTCTAACAATGGAAAAGACAGTGAGGAAACAAGAAGAGAAGTTTGGGAAACATTGAATAGTTTGAAAGAAATGGACAGTGACTTACAGAAAAGATTTCATGTCCAGGCCATGATTGCGAATCTGACCAACCACATGGTCCCAGCTGCCTGGGTTGGGCCGGTTTCTGATGCCAGCTGACTTGTACTTGGATCCGGCTGAAGCTGGGGGCCGGTTCTGGCCCGTGCGTTGGGAACGGGGATTGCTGGAGTTACTGCTGCTTGATGATGGAGGTTGTTGTTGCAGCTGGAGCTGCCCCAGGCTCTGGCTGGTGGTTGGCTGGCAGTTATTGTGCTTTTGGTGGAGGCTGAGAGGTTGCTGGAGGCTCTGCTGACGAAGCAGTGTGCGAGGACGTTGACACTTTAGGTCTCCCCCAGAGATGGGTATATGATCAAGAGTGGTGGCTGCTGGCAGAGTAGGGTCTTCATAACTTAGGCAAGGTGTAAAACAAGAAAGAAAGGAAAAGGTGAAGAATAGACAGATTGCAGTGTGGAAAGTACATAACAGACAGAAGTCTAGTGCACAGAGAATCCTAACACATTACTCATACAATAGTTTAGAAAAGTCCTTCTGCATTATCTTTAAATATGTTACAGTGATGGATTTCATTGGTTTAACCAACACAAGTAGTAACAATACCCAGTCTGGTGAGGTGTATACATTTACAAGCCACTGAAAATATTACAAATTGGACAAAATTTTGCTAAAGCCTATGGACATGTTAGATACATTTCTTCTCCTTATTTCACCTCATAGCTGGCGTACATGTAGACAAATAATTTCTGCTATACAACTGTATATGTCTCTCATACATTTAGCACATTTTATGACTGAGTTTAACCAGGGGCATTTCTTACAACACTTTTCAAAAGTGCTAAGAAAGGCATATAAAGTGTCGGAAACATAAAATAGATTCAGTACATTCCAGATTTTTTAGATTATGTTGCTTATCTTGCTAAGCAAATCTTTCCCAATGTGTTTCTGTGCAGATATCTTAAAGAAGAACTATGGTCACAAGACCTTGCTGGTCACCTTTCAAGTAATGCCTAATATATTAAAACAATAACTAAAGTATACTGGAAGCATGGATCTCTGTTTGTGAGAGGACTGATGCAGGTGCCAGAGGTCAGATCCCCAAAAATCAAACATGGCATGTCCTATTGAGATGTCATCTCAAGTTCTGATGAAACACACTGGCCATTATGTTTTAGAATAAACAATTCTATGATATCTTTATATATATATATATATATATATATATATATATATATATATATATATATATATACCTATATATATATATATATATATATAAAACTCAACATGTGTATATGTTCTGTATCAGCATAGCTTTCAAACGGCTGGAGATAGTTCCATTTCACTTGCTACACATCGTTCTTATATGTCAAATAAAAATATAGTAGAGTTTAGGGACGTTCCAATACTGACAATCTCCAAAGCCTGAGTGTAAAACAGGAAGTCCCATGCAAGTCTATGGAACTTCAGGTATATCTCCTGATTATGTTACTCTTTGGCTGCGGGGATTGCCCAGAAGTTTTAAACATCTTGTTGCCAGACCAACGTCACAGTAAAGTATGATTTAACTATGCGGCAGGCAGGTGCAGAGAATAGTTAGTGCGGAGTCAAGGAGAGGGAATGGGGCAGGCAGGAAAGAGAAGAATAATTGCAGGCTGAGAGAAGAATGAGGGAAAAGAGAAGACATCACTGTGAGAGCAGGGTGAGGCCATGGCAGCACTGATGCAATGAGGAGTGCAGAGAGAATGAGCATCCTTTTACTGTTAGTGCTTCAGGAGACTGGGAAAGCTGGGAGGCGTGCAGTACACAGTGCAGGGCTTACAGCTTTCCCAGTCTCCTGAAGAGATGACCTGTCTGGTAAAGTAGCCATATTGGAAACATGAAATAAAGTAGCAGAAGTCACTAAGGCCCCCTTCACATATGTCCAGTGTTTGGTGGTGTTTCCCTCCTGTGCTATAGAAAAAGTGCCAGAGGGAAATTGATTGTAAAACTGATGCCATTCATTTGAATGGGACTGTTCACATTCATCCGACGTCTCAAGTAGGACGGTGGCAGTGGCATCCACCGTATGGGCATGCACAATAAATGAACGCCAGATCCTAAAAACTGATGCACTTTTGTCATAAATTGGGCATTAGTTGCGGTGAGTTAGGCTTGGTTCACTGAGCCAGGCACCAGATATATTTGCAGATGCTGTATTTCCTGAAATGCATTGACACATACGCAGATGATATTCATATTTTTTATTTGTAATTTTTTTAAATAAAATATTGTGTTATTTCTATATCATTGTTGCTTTTCCTTTCCCACAAGGTTTAGGTAGGAAGACCGGGCAAGGAAGGGTACTCAACTATTTTATAATAAAGGTAGCCAATACGTTCCTTATTAAGGAGGATTAGTAATACTAGTGCACCATACGAACAGCGTCTTATACTAACAGTGCACCATGCTGAAAATGCATCAATATTATGCAGGCCCTCCTGATAAATCTCTCTTTGGCCTGAAAGCTTAAATGGGCACTGTCAGATACAAAAACTTTTGGTATGTTGTAAAGCATGCAAAACCAATAGGTTTTGCAATTGCTTTCATAAGAAAATTTTCAGTATTTCATACTGAAAAGCCAGTCAAACAACTGCCCTCCCTGCCTGCTTGGACACATACTAGTCCTGCTGTGTCCATGCATCATGGACACAGCTCCTTGATTGACAGCTGTGAGCGCAGGGCTCACAGCTGAAGGAAAAATCCTCCCACTGTCAGCTTGTGTCCCGCTACTGTCAGTGAGGACAAGCTGGGAGTTGTAGTTTTGCTAATGCTAGGGGAGATGTGAGCAGACAGCATACTGAGGGAGGGGGTGGAGACCTGCACAGTGAGGCCACGCCCCCTCCCTTTGAGAGGAATTCAGACTAGTGAGCTAAATTAAAAGTGTAATAAAAAATAAATAAAGCTGCTAGACACATAAAAAATAGATGTACATGGTCAGGATTAGGTACTGAGTGATATATTAAAAAAATATATTTTGTTAGATCTGACGGGTACGCTTTAAGGACTTTTTGAGATCTATATAACTAACTGGAAGACCAGGACTTAAAAGATGACAGTATTGCTGTCCATGTAGAAGAATCCACAGCAGCAGGCAACCAAAAGGTTAAATGTAGGTTCTCACCGTACACTCTACATTTCGAGGCACGTGCGCCACATTGGCAGGTGGTGAGTGGGATGTCAGTGAAAGCTTTTTATAGCATCTCTGTAAACTCATCTCACACCAAAAGTCTTCTGGGATAGGAACAAAAATCAAACATTAAAGCAGGGAGCTGCTCTGTTTTCTGGGTCGGCAGAAGGAGAATAAAACAATTGTCTACACCATATGTAATAATAATCTGTAGTATGGCTGGGGTTCAGATATTACAGATAACATGCCATTTACATATGCTATGCAGCATGGACCATATGGAACTTTAGGAAAAAGTGAAGCAAATATGAAGAGAGATAACTATGAAGGCATATCTGCATGTAAGTGGTTACTATTTCATCAAATGCTGTACAGTGTAGAAGAACAACTGTTACCATGAACCATTTGGGGCCCCCACTTATCAAAAAATAATGGATATTTATTCATAATTCCAATGCTTGTAGATCAATCCGTGAGGATACAGAGTGCTTGGTGGCCTGGTCGAATTATGGCCAATCCTGTGACTATGCAATACATGCCTAAAGAGGGAAAATACCTCCAAATTTGTAGTCAAGGTGCTGACACATCAATTGGAGCTAGTGCTGTCTACCTAATAATAGTTGAGTCATTGTGCTCAAGAGCTGTTCTTCATATGGTCCTGGGGATCCTAGTCATCTTTTGTATAAGCCATGGTTTCCCAGTGACCACCCATTGTAGAGCTATACTGTTCTGTTATCTATTGTCTCACCAGGCCTCTATTGGTCAATAATAATGTATGTAAGTATGTTTAGTATGAAAAGAGACTTGTACATGGCAGAAGCCCATATACTGTATATGCACTGCTTCAATTTCCATCCATTTCAATGGTGTTCCTGGGCAAACAAGATATGACAATATGGAAAAATATTTCAATAGCACACCCTATGATACACAGCTCATACAAGTAGCAGTCTTATATTTTTGGGGGTTAGTAATTAGATTTTCCTACTTAAAGGGGTACTTTGCCCCTAGACATCTTATCCCCTATCCAAAGTATACACGGAGATCCTGTCGCTTGGGACCCCCACGATCTCCCTGTTGCACCCGGCGTTCGTTTAGAGCATCAGGTGCAGCACCGGAGGCTCGTGACATCACGGCCCTGCCTTGCTCGTGATGTCACGGGCACGCCCCATCAATGCAAGTCTATGGAAGGGGGATTGCCGGCTGTCATGATCCCCCTAGGGGGTGTGGTCATGACATCCCAAGTGGGATGTTACCATGAAGTCATGAGCCTCCGCCTTGCATCGCCAGTCATTGGCATGGAGAGAAGTTCGCTCCATGCACCGGATGTCTGGGGTGCTGCAGCTGAGATTGTGGGGGTTCCCAGTGGTGAGGCCCCATTGATCAGACATCCTTTGGATAGGGGATAAGAGGTTTAGGGGTGGAGTACCCCTTTAAGTCCATCATTTGCATTACTATATGGTATTATGTCACATGTACTGTTTTGTTAGGTAATGTAGGTAAGGTAATGGTTTTTTTTTGTCTAAAAAAAAATTGTCCATATACACTGAAGAGACATTTTGATTGATAAAATGTGATATGATTGATAGAGAATATGCCATAGATGTCTGATAAGTGGAGGTTCCACCCCTGGTGTCCTGAAATGTTTCCATAGCTCTCATACCTGCAAGGTCAGATGTCCCCAACTATTCCTCATATTTATGGCCACCACCAGCTGCCTGTATTGCAGAAAGATCCTATTTGTCCTAAAGTAGGACCCTACTTGCCAATCATCTATGGCATACCCTGTGGATTTGTCAAAAATGTATTTGGCTACAATAAACTGTTAAATGTGGCGCCATTAAATAAGTATCCAACGTTCTCCAGTAAATTCTCCCATTGTTCCTAATATCAATAGGTTTCATCCGAAAAATTACTTTAAACAGATCTTGACCAGAAATGTCAACACATCTGAAGTAAAAGCTCTCTGTGATGGGAGTGTAAAACAAAATGGCAATTTGATAAAAAGCGCTCACTTCAATCAGTGATGGTGAAGAAGTGTCTACAAGAATCTGAGGTTAAAAGAGGCAGCGAGACTAGTTCTGAATCAGCGAGACACCGCAAATCAACCTGAGCGGACAGGCCTGATAGGGGGAAGATACACGAACTGATTGAAAAGCCAAGCTGTTCACTCCAGACACATCATGTCCATATCCTGGGACCTGCTTACACGATGTCCACTTCACTCTCAAGTAATTACACCACCGGGGGAACGGAGGACACAGTTTTTCAGCTCCTGACAATCTTATTCGGCACAGAATATAAATCTTGATATTAAAACACAATTGTCCAAAAGTGTTAAGAATTTTTCTTTCAGTTTATTTATTGTTCAATTTGGTGTCTTTGTATTTAATGTATCCTTAAAGGGGTATTCTCATGATCTCATGATGTATGTGTCTTTGTAACATTGCTGTTCTCGAGATCACTTGAGGACTGGGTCTTGGGTTTGAACACTAGGACCCCACCGATCTGCCAGATTTCTGCTATCCTGTGGATAGAGGATAACTTTTGATCATGAGAACAACCCTTCAAGTAATCTTTGAGCTGGCCATACACATTGGATTAAAGGGGTACTACGGTGAAAAACTATTTTTGCCATAAAGTTAAACATATTTGTATATTACTTCTATTAAAAAATCTTAATCCTTCCAGTACTTATCAGCTGCTGTATGCTACACAGGAAGTTCTTTTCTTTTTAAATCTCTATTCTGTCTGACCACAGTGCTCTCTGCTGACACCTCTGTCCATGTCAGGAACTGTCAAGAGCAGGATAGGTTTGCTATGGGGATTTTCTCCTGCTTTAGACTGTTCCTGACATGGACAGAGGTGTCAGCAGAGAACACTGTGGTCAGACAGAAAGGAAATTAAAAAAGAGAACAATTTCCTGTGGAGCATACAGCAGCTGATAAGTACTGGAGGGATTAAGATTTTTTTATAATTATACATCAGTTTAACTATCTGGCACCAGTTAAAAAAAATAAAAAAATGTTTTCCACCGGAGTAACCCTTTAATGTTAAACAAGTCTTCCACTTTTGGGACCTCTCAACCATCTAATGTCTATGGGGGGCCCCTAGTTCTTTCTGGTAGCAAATGTTCAGAGGAGAAGGGTAGGATTTCAACATGACCTACTGTTACGCCGAGCGCTCCGGGTCCCCGCTCCTCCCTGGAGCGCTCGCTACACTCTCGCTACTGCAGCGCTCCGGTCAGATCCACTGACCCGGTGCGCTGCGATACCGCCTCCAGCCGGGATGCGATTCGCGATGCGGGTGGAGCCCGCTCGCGATGCGCACCCCGGCTCCCGTACCTGACTCGCTCTCCGTCGGTCCTGTCCCGGCGCGCGCGGCCCCGCTCCCTAGGGCGCGCGCGCGCCGGGTCTCTGCGATTTAAAGGGCCACTGCGCCGCTGATTGGCGCAAGTGGTTCTAATTAGTGTGTTCACCTGTGCACTCCCTATGTATACCTCACTTCCCCTGCACTCCCTCGCCGGATCTTGTTGCCATTGTGCCAGTGAAAGCGTTTCCTTGTGTGTTCCTAGCCTGTGTTCCAGACCTCCTGCCATTGCCCCTGACTACGATCCTTGCTGCCTGCCCCGACCTTCTGCTACGTCCGACCTTGCTTCTGTCTACTCCCTTGTACCGCGCCTATCTTCAGCAGTCAGAGAGGTTGAGCCGTTGCTAGTGGATACGACCTGGTCACTACCGCCGCAGCAAGACCATCCCGCTTTGCGGCGGGCTCTGGTGAAAACCAGTAGTGACTTAGAACCGGTCCACTAGCACGGTCCACGCCAATCCCTCTCTGGCACAGAGGATCCACCTCCTGCCAGCCGGCATCGTGACAGTAGATCCGGCCATGGATCCCGCTGAAGTCCCTCTGCCAGTTGTCGCCGACCTCACCACGGTGGTCGCCCAGCAGTCACAACAGATAGCGCAACAAGGCCACCAGCTGTCTCAACTGACCGTGATGCTACAGCAGCTACTACCACAGCTTCAGCAATCATCTCCTCCGCCAGCTCCTGCATGTCCTCCGCAGCGAGTGGCCACTTCAGGCCTACGACTATCCTTGCCGGATAAATTTGATGGGGACTCTAAATTTTGCCGTGGCTTTCTTTCTCAATGTTCCCTGCACTTGGAGATGATGTCGGACCAGTTTCCTACTGAAAGGTCTAAGGTGGCTTTCGTAGTCAGCCTTCTGTCTGGAAAAGCTCTGTCATGGGCCACACCGCTCTGGGACCGCAATGACCCCGTCACTGCCTCTGTACACTCCTTCTTCTCGGAAATTCGAAGTGTCTTTGAGGAACCTGCCCGAGCCTCTTCTGCTGAGACTGCCCTGTTGAACCTGGTCCAGGGTAATTCTTCCGTTGGCGAGTACGCCGTACAATTCCGTACTCTTGCTTCTGAACTATCCTGGAATAATGAGGCCCTCTGCGCGACCTTTAAAAAAGGCCTATCCAGCAACATTAAAGATGTTCTGGCCGCACGAGAAATCCCTGCTAACCTACATGAACTCATTCATCTAGCCACTCGCATTGACATGCGTTTTTCCGAAAGGCGTCAGGAGTTCCGCCAGGATATGGACTATGTTCGCACGAGGCGTTTTTTCTCCCCGGCTCCTCTCTCCTCTGGTCCCCTGCAATCCGTTCCTGTGCCTCCCGCCGTGGAGGCTATGCAGGTCGACCGGTCTCGCCTGACACCTCAAGAGAGGACACGACGCCGCATGGAGAATCTCTGCCTGTACTGTGCCGGTACCGAACACTTCCTGAAGGATTGTCCTATCCGTCCTCCCCGCCTGGAAAGACGTACGCTGACTCCGCACAAAGGTGAGACAGTCCTTGATGTCAACTCTGCTTCTCCACGTCTTACTGTGCCTGTGCGGATATCTGCCTCTACCTTCGCCATTTTATTTTGGCCTCTCTCATCAACAGGTTCAACATCCCGGTGCCCAGTCTCGCCAGACCCCTCTACATCAATTGTGTTAACAATGAAAGATTGGACTGTACCATACGTTTCCGCACGGAGCCCCTCCTAATGTGCATCGGACCTCATCACGAGAAAATTGAGTTTTTGGTCCTCCCCAATTGCACTTCCGAAATTCTCCTCGGACTACCCTGGCTTCAACACCATTCCCCAACCCTGGATTGGTCCACTGGGGAGATCAAGAGTTGGGGTTCCTCTTGTTTCAAGGACTGCCTTAAACCGGTTCCCAGTTCTCCTTGCCGTGACCCTGTGGTCCCCCCTGTAACCGGTCTCCCTAAGGCCTATATGGACTTTGCGGATGTTTTTTGCAAAAAACAAGCTGAGACTCTACCTCCTCACAGGCCTTATGACTGTCCTATTGACCTCCTCCCGGGCACTACTCCACCCCGGGGCAGAATTTATCCTCTCTCTGCCCCAGAGACTCTTGCTATGTCTGAGTACATCCAGGAAAATTTAAAAAAGGGCTTTATCCGCAAATCCTCCTCTCCTGCCGGAGCCGGATTTTTCTTTGTGTCCAAAAAAGATGGCTCCCTACGTCCTTGCATTGACTACCGCGGTCTTAATAAAATCACGGTAAAGAACCGCTACCCCCTACCTCTCATCTCTGAACTCTTTGATCGCCTCCAAGGTGCCCACATCTTTACCAAACTGGACTTAAGAGGTGCTTATAATCTCATCCGCATCAGAGAGGGGGATGAATGGAAAACGGCATTTAACACTAGAGATGGACACTTTGAGTATCTGGTCATGCCCTTTGGCCTGTGCAACGCCCCTGCCGTCTTCCAAGACTTTGTTAATGAAATTTTTCGTGATCTCTTATATTCCTGTGTTGTTGTGTATCTGGACGATATCCTGATTTTTTCTGCCAACCTAGAAGAACACCGCCAGCATGTCCGCATGGTTCTTCAGAGACTTCGTGACAATCAACTTTATGCCAAAATGGAGAAATGTCTGTTTGAATGTCAATCTCTTCCTTTCCTAGGATACTTGGTCTCTGGCCAGGGACTACAAATGGATCCAGACAAACTTTCTGCCGTCTTAGATTGGCCACGCCCCTCCGGACTCCGTGCTATCCAACGTTTTTTGGGGTTCGCCAATTATTACAGACAATTTATTCCACATTTTTCTACCATTGTGGCTCCTATCGTGGCTTTAACCAAAAAGAATGCCAATCCTAAGTCATGGCCTCCTCAAGCGGAAGACGCCTTTAAACAGCTCAAGTCTGCCTTTTCTTCGGCTCCCGTGCTCTCCAGACCTGACTCATCTAAACCCTTCCTATTGGAGGTTGATGCCTCCTCAGTAGGAGCTGGAGCGGTCCTTCTACAAAAAAATTCTTCCGGGCATGCTGTTACTTGTGGTTTTTTTTCTAGGACCTTATCTCCGGCGGAGAGGAACTACTCCATCGGGGATCGAGAGCTACTAGCCATTAAATTAGCACTTGAGGAATGGAGGCATCTGCTGGAGGGATCAAGATTTCCAGTTATTATTTACACCGATCACAAGAACCTCTCCTATCTCCAGTCTGCCCAACGGCTGAATCCTCGCCAGGCCAGGTGGTCTCTGTTCTTTGCCCGATTTAATTTTGAAATTCACTTTCGGCCTGCCGATAAGAACATTAGGGCCGATGCTCTCTCTCGTTCCTCGGATGCCTCGGAAGTAGAGCTCTCTCCGCAACACATCATTCCTCCTGACTGCCTGATCTCCACTTCTCCAGCCTCCATCAGGCAAACTCCTCCAGGGAAGACCTTCGTCTCTCCACGCCAACGCCTCGGAATCCTCAAATGGGGTCACTCCTCCCATCTCGCAGGTCATGCGGGCATCAAGAAATCCGTGCAACTCATCTCTCGTTTCTATTGGTGGCCGACTCTGGAGACGGATGTTGTGGATTTTGTGCGAGCCTGCACTGTCTGTGCCCGGGATAAGACTCCTCGCCAGAAGCCCGCTGGTCTTCTTCATCCTCTGCCTGTCCCCGAACAGCCTTGGTCTCTGATTGGTATGGACTTTATTACAGACTTACCCCCATCCCGTGGCAACACTGTTGTTTGGGTGGTCGTTGATCGATTCTCCAAGATGGCACATTTCATCCCTCTTCCTGGTCTTCCTTCAGCGCCTCAGTTGGCAAAACAATTTTTTGTACACATTTTTCGTCTTCACGGGTTGCCCACGCAGATCGTCTCGGACAGAGGCGTCCAATTCGTGTCAAAATTCTGGAGGGCTCTCTGTAAACAACTCAAGATTAAATTAAACTTTTCTTCTGCCTATCATCCTCAATCCAATGGGCAAGTAGAAAGAATTAACCAGGTCCTGGGTGATTATTTACGGCATTTTGTTTCCTCCCGCCAGGATGACTGGGCAGATCTTCTACCATGGGCCGAATTCTCGTATAACTTCAGAGTCTCTGAATCTTCCTCCAAATCCCCATTTTTCGTGGTGTACGGCCGTCACCCTCTTCCCCCCCTCCCTACTCCCTTGCCCTCTGGTTTGCCCGCTGTGGATGAAATATCTCGTGATCTTTCCACCATATGGAAAGAGACCCAAAATTCTCTCTTACAGGCTTCATCACGCATGAAGAAGTTTGCTGATAAGAAAAGAAGAGCTCCCCCCATTTTTTCTCCTGGAGACAAGGTATGGCTCTCCGCTAAATATGTCCGCTTCCGTGTCCCTAGCTACAAATTGGGACCACGCTATCTTGGTCCTTTCAAAATTTTGTGCCAGATTAATCCTGTCTCTTACAAACTTCTTCTTCCTCCTTCTCTTCGTATTCCTAATGCCTTTCACGTTTCCCTTCTTAAACCACTCATCATCAACCGTTTCTCTCCCAAACTTGTTTCTCCCACTCCTGTTTCCGGCTCCTCGGACATCTTCTCCGTAAAGGAGATACTGGCCTCCAAGAAGGTCAGAGGGAAAACTTTTTTTTTGGTCGATTGGGAGGGTTGTGGTCCTGAAGAGAGATCCTGGGTACCTGAGGACAATATCCTAGACAAAAGTTTGCTCCTCAGGTTCTCAGGCTCTAAGAAGAGGGGGAGACCCAAGGGGGGGGGTACTGTTACGCCGAGCGCTCCGGGTCCCCGCTCCTCCCCGGAGCGCTCGCTACACTCTCGCTACTGCAGCGCTCCGGTCAGATCCACTGACCTGGTGCGCTGCGATACCGCCTCCAGCCGGGATGCGATTCGCGATGCGGGTGGCGCCCGCTCGCGATGCGCACCCCGGCTCCCGTAACTGACTCGCTCTCCATCGGTCCTGTCCCGGCGCGCACGGCCCCGCTCCCTAGGGCGCGCGCGCGCCGGGTCTCTGCGATTTAAAGGGCCACTGCGCCGCTGATTGGCGCAAGTGGTTCTAATTAGTGTGTTCACCTGTGCACTCCCTATGTATACCTCACTTCCCCTGCACTCCCTCGCCGGATCTTGTTGCCATTGTGCCAGTGAAAGCGTTTCCTTGTGTGTTCCTAGCCTGTGTTCCAGACCTCCTGCCGTTGCCCCTGACTACGATCCTTGCTGCCTGCCCCGACCTTCTGCTACGTCCGACCTTGCTTCTGTCTACTCCCTTGTACCGCGCCTATCTTCAGCAGTCAGAGAGGTTGAGCCGTTGCTAGTGGATACGACCTGGTCACTACCGCCGCAGCAAGACCATCCCGCTTTGCGGCGGGCTCTGGTGAAAACCAGTAGTGACTTAGAACCGGTCCACTAGCACGGTCCACGCCAATCCCTCTCTGGCACAGAGGATCCACCTCCTGCCAGCCGGCATCGTGACACCTACCTTTTGTTCTCTGGGGAAAAAAACTACTGCCAAAGGTGTCTGGCTGCAGCTTACCCTGCTCTCCTCATTCAGGACACATCAGTGCTTGGCTGAGCCAAGCTTGCAAGTATATGAGGTCTCTGGAGAGGTAGCCTGCAGCCAAGTGAGGAGGACATCTGCGTGAAGTGTATGACCAGCCTAAGACTTCTGCTTTTCCTTGTCTTAGGTGTCATACACAGGACAGCCGTGTGCGTAGAGAATATATGGCGGCACACAGTGTCCCTGTATCTCTGTACTATGAAGAGAAAGACCTGCTGCTATATGGTGTCTCCTAACACAGAGCCATGGGATGAAATCCTGCTTTCAGCTACTACTGGGGGGTAGTTTTTTACTTACTGTATATACTTTATTAAAAGCTTTAAAGGGGTACTGTTACGCCGAGCGCTCCGGGTCCCCGCTCCTCCCCGGAGCGCTCGCTACACTCTCTCCGCTGCAGCGCTCCGGTCAGATCCACTGACCCGGGGCGCTGCGATTCTGCTTCCAGCCGGGATGCGATTCGCGATGCGGGTAGCGCCCGCTCGCGATGCGCACCCCGGCTCCCGTACCTGACTCGCTCTCCCTCGGTCCTGTCCCGGCGCGCGCGGCCCCGCTCCCTAGGGCGCGCGCGCGCCGGGTCTTTGCGACTTAAAGGGCCACTGCGCCGCTGATTGGCGCAGTGATTCCAATTAGTGTCTTCACCTGTGCACTTCCCTATATCACCTCACTTCCCCTGCACTTCCCTGCCGGATCTTGTTGCCATTGTGCCAGTGAAAGCGTTCCTTGTATGTTCCTAGCCTGTGTTCCAGACCTCCTGCCGTTGCCCCTGACTACGATCCTTGCTGCCTGCCCCGACCTTCTGCTACGTCCGACCTTGCTTCTGTCTACTCCCTTGTACCGCGCCTATCTTCAGCAGCCAGAGAGGTTGAGCCGTTGCTAGTGGATACGACCTGGTCACTACCGCCGCAGCAAGACCATCCCGCTTTGCGGCGGGCTCTGGTGAAAACTAGTAGTGACTTAGAACCGATCCACTAGCACGGTCCACGCCAATCCCTCTCTGGCACAGAGGATCCACTACCCGCCAGCCGGCATCGTGACAGTAGATCCGGCCATGGATCCCGCTGAAGTTCCTCTGCCAGTTGTCGCTGACCTCACCACGGTGGTCGCCCAGCAGTCACAACAGATAGCGCAACAAGGCCAACAGCTGTCTCAACTGACCGTTATGCTACAACAGTTACTACCACAGCTTCAGCAGTCATCTCCTCCGCCAGCTCCTGCACCTCCTCCGCAGCGAGTGGCCGCTCCTGGGCTACGCCTATCCTTGCCGGATAAATTTGATGGGGACTCTAAGTTTTGCCGTGGCTTTCTTTCCCAATGTTCCCTGCATCTGGAGATGATGTCGGACCTGTTTCCCACTGAAAGGTCTAAGGTGGCTTTCGTAGTCAGCCTTCTGTCCGGAAAAGCCCTGTCATGGGCCACACCGCTCTGGGACCGCAATGACCCCGTCACTGCCTCTGTACACTCCTTCTTCTCGGAAATCCGAAGTGTCTTTGAGGAACCTGCCCGAGCCTCTTCTGCTGAGACTGCCCTGTTGAACCTGGTCCAGGGTAATTCTTCCGTTGGCGAGTATGCCGTACAATTCCGTACTCTTGCTTCAGAATTGTCCTGGAATAATGAGGCCCTCTGCGCGACCTTTAAAAAAGGCCTATCCAGCAACATTAAAGATGTTCTGGCCGCACGAGAAATTCCTGCTAATCTACATGAACCTATTCACCTAGCCACTCGCATTGACATGCGTTTTTCCGAAAGGCGTCAGGAGCTCCGCCAAGATATGGACTCTGTTCGCACGAGGCGTTTCTTCTCCTCGGCTCCTCTCTCCTCTGGTCCCCTGCAATCTGTTCCTGTGCCTCCCGCCGTGGAGGCTATGCAGGTCGACCGGTCTCGCCTGACACCTCAAGAGAGGACACGACGCCGCATGGAGAACCTCTGCCTGTACTGTGCTAGTACCGAACACTTCCTGAGGGATTGTCCTATCCGTCCTCCCCGTCTGGAAAGACGTACGCTGACTCCGCACAAAGGTGAGACAGTCCTTGATGTCTACTCTGCTTCTCCACGTCTTACTGTGCCTGTGCGGATGTCTGCCTCTGCCTTCTCCTTCTCTACCGTGGCCTTCTTGGACTCTGGATCTGCAGGAAATTTTATTTTGGCCTCTCTCGTCAACAGGTTCAACATCCCAGTGACCAGTCTCGCCAGACCCCTTTACATCAATTGTGTAAACAATGAAAGATTGGACTGTACCATACGCTTCCGCACGGAGCCCCTTCTAATGAGCATCGGATCTCATCACGAGAGGATTGAACTTTTGGTCCTCCCCAATTGCACCTCGGAAATTCTCCTTGGACTTCCCTGGCTTCAACTTCATTCCCCAACCCTGGATTGGTCCACTGGGGAGATCAAGAGTTGGGGGCCCTCTTGTTCCAAGGACTGTCTAAGACCGGTTCCCAGTAACCCTTGCCGTGACTCTGTGGTTCCCTCAGTAACCGGTCTCCCTAAGGCCTATATGGACTTCGCGGATGTTTTCTGCAAAAAACAAGCTGAGACTCTACCTCCTCACAGGCCTTATGATTGCCCTATCGACCTCCTCCCGGGTACTACTCCACCCCGGGGCAGAATTTATCCTCTCTCTGCCCCAGAGACTCTTGCCATGTCTGAGTATGTCCAGGAAAATTTAAAAAAGGGCTTTATCCGTAAATCCTCCTCTCCTGCCGGAGCTGGATTTTTCTTTGTGTCCAAAAAAGATGGCTCCCTATGTCCTTGCATTGACTACCGCGGTCTTAATAAAATCACGGTTAAGAACCGCTACCCCCTACCCCTCATCTCTGAACTCTTTGATCGCCTCCAAGGTGCCCACATCTTTACTAAATTGGACTTAAGAGGCGCCTATAACCTCATCCGCATCAGAGAGGGGGATGAGTGGAAAACGGCGTTTAACACCAGAGATGGACACTTTGAGTATCTGGTCATGCCCTTTGGCCTGTGCAACGCCCCTGCTGTCTTCCAAGACTTTGTCAATGAAATTTTTCGTGATCTGCTATACTCCTGTGTTGTTGTATATCTGGACGATATCCTAATTTTTTCTGCCAATCTAGAAGAACACCGCCAGCATGTCCGTATGGTTCTTCAGAGACTTCGTGACAATCAACTCTATGCCAAAATTGAGAAATGCCTGTTTGAATGCCAATCTCTTCCTTTTCTAGGATATTTGGTCTCTGGCCAGGGACTACAAATGGATCCAGACAAACTCTCTGCCGTCTTAGATTGGCCACGCCCCTCCGGACTCCGTGCTATCCAACGCTTTTTGGGCTTCGCCAATTATTACAGGCAATTTATTCCACATTTTTCTACCGTTGTGGCTCCTATCGTGGCTTTAACCAAAAAAAATGCCGATCCCAAGTCGTGGCCTCCTCAAGCGGAAGACGCCTTTAAACGACTCAAGTCTGCCTTTTCTTCGGCTCCCGTGCTCTCCAGACCTGACCCTTCCAAACCCTTCCTATTGGAGGTTGATGCCTCCTCAGTGGGAGCTGGAGCTGTTCTTTTACAAAAAAATTCTTCCGGGCATGCTGTCTCTTGTGGTTTTTTTTCTAGGACCTTCTCTCCGGCGGAGAGGAACTACTCCATCGGGGATCGAGAGCTTCTAGCCATTAAATTAGCACTTGAGGAATGGAGGCATCTGCTGGAGGGATCAAGATTTCCAGTTATTATTTACACCGACCACAAGAACCTCTCCTACCTCCAGTCTGCCCAACGGCTGAATCCTCGCCAGGCCCGGTGGTCTCTGTTCTTTGCCCGATTTAATTTTGAGATTCACTTTCGTCCTGCCGATAAGAACATTAGGGCCGATGCTCTCTCTCGTTCCTCGGATGCCTCAGAAGTTGAACTCTCTCCGCAACACATCATTCCACCTGACTGCCTGATCTCCACTTCTCCAGCCTCCATCAGGCAAACTCCTCCAGGAAAGACCTTTGTTTCTCCACGCCAACGCCTCGGAATCCTCAAATGGGGTCACTCCTCCCATCTCGCTGGTCATGTGGGCATCAAGAAATCTGTGCAACTCATCTCCCGCTTCTATTGGTGGCCGACTCTGGAGACGGATGTTGTGGACTTTGTGCGAGCCTGCACTATCTGTGCCCGGGATAAGACTCCTCGCCAGAAGCCCGCTGGTTTTCTTCATCCCCTGCCTGTCCCCGAACAGCCTTGGTCTCTGATTGGTATGGATTTTATTACTGATTTACCCCCTTCCCGTGGCAACACTGTTATTTGGGTGGTCGTTGATCGATTCTCCAAAATGGCACATTTCATCCCTCTTCCTGGTCTTCCTTCAGCGCCTCAGTTGGCTAAACAATTTTTTGTACACATTTTTCGTCTTCACGGATTGCCTACGCAGATCGTCTCGGATAGAGGCGTCCAATTCGTGTCTAAATTCTGGAGGGCTCTCTGTAAACAACTCAAGATTAAATTAAATTTTTCTTCTGCATATCATCCCCAGTCCAATGGACAAGTAGAAAGAATTAACCAAGTCTTGGGTGATTATTTGCGACATTTTGTTTCCTCCCGCCAGGATGACTGGGCAGATCTCCTTCTATGGGCCGAATTCTCGTATAACTTCAGAGTCTCTGAATCTTCCTCCAAATCCCCATTTTTCGTGGTGTACGGCCGTCACCCTCTTCCCCCCCTCCCTACCCCCTTGCCCTCTGGTCTGCCCGCTGTGGATGAAATTTCTCGTGACCTTTCCATTATATGGAGAGAGACCCAAAATTCTCTCCTACAGGCTTCATCATGCATGAAGAGGTTCGCGGATAAGAAAAGAAGAGCTCCTCCCGTTTTTTCCCCTGGAGACAAGGTATGGCTCTCCGCTAAATATGTCCGCTTCCGTGTCCCTAGCTACAAGTTGGGACCACGCTATCTTGGCCCTTTCAAAATTTTGTGTCAAATTAATCCTGTCTCTTACAAACTTCTTCTTCCTCCTTCTCTTCGTATCCCTAATGCCTTTCACGTCTCTCTTCTTAAACCACTCATCCTCAACCGTTTTTCTCCCAAATCTGTTCCTCCCACTCCTGTTTCCGGCTCCTCGGACATCTTCTCTGTCAAAGAGATCTTAGCCTCTAAAAAGGTCAGAGGGAAAACTTTTTTTCTAGTGGACTGGGAGGGTTGTGGTCCTGAAGAGAGATCCTGGGAACCTGAGGACAACATCCTAGATAAAAGTCTGCTCCTCAGGTTCTCAGGCCCTAAAAAGAGGGGGAGACCCAAGGGGGGGGGTACTGTTACGCCGAGCGCTCCGGGTCCCCGCTCCTCCCCGGAGCGCTCGCTACACTCTCTCCGCTGCAGCGCTCCGGTCAGATCCACTGACCCGGGGCGCTGCGATTCTGCTTCCAGCCGGGATGCGATTCGCGATGCGGGTAGCGCCCGCTCGCGATGCGCACCCCGGCTCCCGTACCTGACTCGCTCTCCCTCGGTCCTGTCCCGGCGCGCGCGGCCCCGCTCCCTAGGGCGCGCGCGCGCCGGGTCTTTGCGATTTAAAGGGCCACTGCGCCGCTGATTGGCGCAGTGATTCCAATTAGTGTCTTCACCTGTGCACTTCCCTATATCACCTCACTTCCCCTGCACTTCCCTGCCGGATCTTGTTGCCATTGTGCCAGTGAAAGCGTTCCTTGTATGTTCCTAGCCTGTGTTCCAGACCTCCTGCCGTTGCCCCTGACTACGATCCTTGCTGCCTGCCCCGACCTTCTGCTACGTCCGACCTTGCTTCTGTCTACTCCCTTGTACCGCGCCTATCTTCAGCAGCCAGAGAGGTTGAGCCGTTGCTAGTGGATACGACCTGGTCACTACCGCCGCAGCAAGACCATCCCGCTTTGCGGCGGGCTCTGGTGAAAACCAGTAGTGACTTAGAACCGATCCACTAGCACGGTCCACGCCAATCCCTCTCTGGCACAGAGGATCCACTACCCGCCAGCCGGCATCGTGACAGGTACTCCACTGCCCCAGCGGGGGTTGGAAAATCACAGCCACCACAGACTTGCATTGAGGGGGAGGGGCATGGCCGTGACATTACGACCCCCCGCAGCCCTCACCCAGCATTCGGAACAACATTTTCCAAACGCTGGGGCAGTGGAGTACCACTTTAAATCATAAGACATTCTGAAAAAAATGTAAAATGATCTAAAACTGACCAGAAAATGACACTGTGTTAAAAGGTAGACATGCACTTTACAAAGGGTTGCATAGAGTTCAGACAAAACAGTCTGCTTACTTTCAAAAACAGCACCACCCTTGTGCATGGGATGTGCCTGGTATTGCAACTAAGTTCCAGTCAAGTGAATAGGGTTGAGCCGCAACACTAGACACAGCCCCCTGACAAGAGTAGCACTGGTTCTGGAAAAACAAAAAGTTAACCCTCTCTGTTCCTGTCCAAATCTTTTGCACCTACCCCATGTAGGTGGCGGGGGAACTTTGAATAGAGAAGTCCAGTGTAGCTCATTTTGGGCAGTTAGAAACAATTCCCTGCTGTGGATCGGTCATTACGATTTCTACATTTTAGCTAATGAGATAAAATGATCTTGTTAAAATACCGGATTGTCAATCGTCACAAATGGTTTATATCTTCCTTGTCTGCAGTCACTATTATCTCTCCGTAGCATGTGAAATACTGCAATAGAGGTTCATTGATGAGAAACATTAGCCTTGCCAAGTTTGGGTCCAGAATGTACAAATTTCATTGATTTTAGCCTCCGAATGTTGACAACAGGGTGTTTGATATATTGGCATAGTGATCAGGGGAAGCATAGTGGCACAAAATTTATATACGTAGGTGTTGGAATTAATTGGCTTTTATTGGCTGAATTCAATTGTCATCTGACCTCTCCGAAGAGGCTTTGCTTCCAATGCTGCAGATTAGAGATTTGATCCATATCATTGCTAGCGAACACCATAGTATATGCAATGTAAACCACTTTCCAAATTTGTCTTAAAGGGGTACTCCAGTGGAAAACATTTTTTTAATCAACTGGTGCCAGAAAGTTATACAGATTTGTAAATTACTTCTATTTAAAAATCTTAATCCTTCCAGTACTTATCAGCTGCTGTATACAACAGAGGAAGTTGAGTTGTTCTTTTCTGTCTGATCACAGTGCTCTCTGCTGACACCTCTGTCCGTGTCAGGAACTGTCCAGAGCAGGATAGGTTTGCTATGGGGATTTGCTCCTGCTCTGGACAGCTCCTGATATGGAAAGAGGTGTCAGCAGAGAGCACTGTGGTCAGACTGAAAATAAATTCAAAAAGAAAAGAACTTCTTGTGGAGCATACAGAAGCTCATAAGTACTGGAAGGATTAAGATTTTTAAATAGAAGTAATTTACAAATCTGGTTATCTTTCTGGCACCAGTTAAATAAAAAAAAAAAAAAAAAAAAATAGTTTTCCACCAGAGTACCCCTTTAAATGGAGATGTTTGAGATCAGAAAAAAAGGGTCTGTTTTTTCCAGCAATAGAACCACTCATTTCCTGTGTCAAGTATTGCCCCTTAGCCCCATTTACTTGAGAGTAAACAAAGCACCAGAGTGGATAGAATAGGAATGGGAGGGGCACTTGACCAGTGTAGTCTGTTTAGCATTGGAATGGGAGGGGCACTTGACCAGTGTAGTCTGTTTAGCATTGGAATGGGAGGGGCACTTGACCAGTGTAGTCTGTTTAGCATTGGAATTGGAGGGGCACAATGGGACTGGTGATGTACGACTATGATGATGTATGACTAAACCCTACAGGGCTACTAGATAGTTAAGTTAACAGGGCAGATTAAGCTGCCTTCAAGTCCTTCTCCTGCTGGGCTACTTAGATATCAGTTCTGGGCTACTTAGATAACAGGTTACATTAAAGGGGTACTCAACTGGAATTTTTTTTTTTTTTTATCAACTGATGACAGAAAGTTAAACAGATTTGTAAATTACTTCTATAAAAAATTCTTAAACCTTCCAGTACTTATAAACTTCCGTGTGCTCCACAAGAAGTTCTTTTCTTTTTGAATTTCTTTCTGTCTGACCACAGTGCTCTCTGCTGACACCTCTGTCCATGTCAGGAACTGTCCAGAGTAGGAGCAAATCCCCATAGTAAACCTATCCTGCTCTGGACAGTTCCTGAAATGGACAGAGGTGTCAGCAGAGAGCCCTGTGATCAGACAGAAAAGAACTTCAAAAAGAAAATAACTTTCTCTGTAGTATACAGCAGCTGATAAGTACTGGAAGGATTACGATTTTTTAATAGAAGTAATTTACAAATCTGTATAACTTTCTGGCACCAGTTGATTTAAAATAAATTGTTTTCCACCGGAGTACCCCGTTAGGCCTGAATCCACCTCACTGGAAGTGGTTCTCTGATTATTGCTACTCGTTCAAAAATCTGATGAGTTACAGAGAAATGTTCAGTTGAGGAATCCCCTTCTCTGATCTTTGCTTAGTATTAATTCAACCTGAAGACATATATTAGCTATAACAGGTTTTTAGCCAGAAAAATTACCTGCCTGACTACATGATTTGGATATAGGGGGATAGCTATCAAACAAGGCCGGTGGGGCAGCGAGAAGTTTCTGTGAACCACCCTCGTGACTTGTGGTTCAGGCAGCATGAAAGCGACAACAGGTTCACTTTAAAGCATTGCTGTCATTAAAATTTACTTTTGAAGTCTAGCACAGTCATATGGAAAATGATTATTGGTTGGAGGCTGAGTACTGAGACCCCCTATGATCAGTAGCCATAGCCAGGTGCTTATTAATTGGACTTTGTGCTGGCAGTGCACTTTATTCCCTGGCTCGGCACGCAGTCCGACTAATTCGCTCCATTATAGTCTATAGATGATTCCTCACAAAGGTTGTCTCTTTGCTGCTTAGTAATGCAGCTGTCACGTTTTGCCATTCCTTATCTACGCCTGCTTTATAAATCAGAATTTTTCACAAATACAGTTTGGTGGCGAGCCTTTTAAGAATGTTCTGAATATAACATTTGCATACAAAAGATAGAATACTAAAAGTAATCCAAACCTCAACATCATATTAATATTAAACAGACGTAGGCTACACGATAAATGTTTTCTGAATAGGACATTCTCTGCTTTAAACCATGGGAAACTAAGGATAAAGAGGAAATAACTTTGCTGTAAAAACAGCCGTTTCAGCTGCAGAGAGAGATTTTGTAGGTATTTTGTTATGTCTTCTTGGGTTGGGTTCACACTGTGTTTAGTGTGTAAACTTTAATGGGTACTCTACTGGAAAACATTTGTTTCTAAGTCAACTGGTGCCAGAAAGTTAAACAGATTTGTAAATGACTTCTATTTAAAAATCCTAATCCTTCCAGTACTTATCAGCTGCTGTATGCTCCACAGGAAGTTCATTTCTTTTTTCATTTCTTTTCTGTGTGACCACAGTGTTTTCTGCTGCCACCTCTGTCAATGTCAGGAACTGTCCAAAGCAGGATAGGTTTGCTATGGGGATTTGCTCCTACTCTGGACAGCTCCTGATATGGAAAGAGGTGTCAGCAGAGAGCACTGTGGTCAGACTGAAAATAAATTCAAAAAGAAAAGAACTTCTTGTGGAGCACACGGAAGTTTATAAGTACTGGAAGGTTTAAGAATTTTTTATAGAAGTAATTTACAAATCTGTTTAACTTTCTGTCATCAGTTGATAAAAAAAAAAAAAAATTCCAGTTGAGTACCCCTTTAATGTAACCTGTTATCTAAGTAGCCCAGAACTGATATCTAAGTAGCCCAGCAGGAGAAGGACTTGAAGGCAGCTTAATCTGCCCTGTTAACTTAACTATCTAGTAGCCCTGTAGGGTTTAGTCATACATCATCATAGTCGTACATCACCAGCTCCTGATATGGACAGAGGTGTCAGCAGAGAGCACTGTGGTCAGACAGAAAGGAAATTCAAAAATAAAAGAACTTCCTGTGCAGCACAAAGTAGCTGATAAGTACTGTACGGAATAAGATTTTTAAATAGAAGTAATTTGCAAATCTGTTTAACTTTCTGGCACCAGTTGATTGAGGATTTTTTTCCCCAGTGTAGTACCACTTTAACATGTTAAATGTAGTACCACTTTAACAGATTTCTGAAGCAAGTACCATTTTATTCTAAGCCACCTGAACTCCCTGCAGAGTGGTGGTAGTTTTGACAACCACCTGACATATTTTGTTGTAAAATATGTGTCCGGTGACTATCAGCAATATCACTGCTCTGCCAGAAGAGGAGAGAAGGGCGTAACACAAGGCCAACCTACCTGGCATACTTGAGAAAACTCTGATAATGTAACTATAAGTTAGTTTCAATAACAGCTATATCATCAAAGATTCCTTGGGGCTTATGATGTATCCCCCTGTATGCCTTAAAAGTGGCTGTTCTTCCAAAATATACTTTTGATAGAAGGACAAGCTTTAGGCTGGGTTCACACTGTCTTTTTTAAATCAATATTTTGTTTTAGTATTTTTGACCAAAACCAGCAGTGTAACCAACATAGAGAAAAACTATTGGTAAGATTTGGACTTTTCTCTGTATTGGGCCAAAATACCTTCTATGCTATAGATCCCTCTATTATTATTAGTGTTCGTCCCAAAGAGATGAACAAATAATAGATACATCAAAGTGACCGAAGGAATCTCTTTTTTTAAACATGGCACCTAAAGAAGTAAAAGGTTTGTTTTTTGAAGCCAGCTGGGATATGTAATGATTTAATTTATGGCTTTTATGATACAGATCTAGAACTTCTATAACACTCACTTGGTTCTGAGATTCCCGGATGCCAAGTGGCTCTGAACGGTGTGCCAACGACCTCTTCCTGGTTTTCCCAGGCCCGGTTCGCTGTGATGGCTTTGAGAAGACATACTGATCTTCATGCTGTCATTTCGAAACTGCTTGTCTCCCATCCGACCATCTTTATCCAACAAACCAGAGGTGCCGCAAGCAGCTGATTTACTACCAGACAATACTGTGCCACTGAAATATGCCCACGAGCAAAGAAAGGACACGCAAATGTGAACACAGAAACACACAGTGAGGGGAAAAACATATACACACACAAAGACACCAGAAAAAGAGAGAAAGAGAGATAGGTCAGCTCTGCAAACCAATAGCGTAATACAACATATACAAAAATAACCAAAGCATATTTCGTTAGAAGAGGGAGGAAGACGGCAGCCCGGGAATGATGACGGTAAAAAGTTCCACATCTCAAGAAACAACATAGGGTTAACATGGAGAAAATCTGTCGGGAAAGGCACCAGACAGCTAGCCAGCCACAGGAAGAAAGAGGCGTGTTAGTGAATCAGACTACACAGTGCGGATGTAGAGCACACTCTGCTATAACGGGCAACCCTTCCTGGCATTGAATGGAAAGGGAGGAGAGGCGTAGGGAGGCTAGATAGGAGGCGCGTCCGTTAGTGGAAGCTAGGATGGGTTGCTCGTCTCCATGGATTTATCCGCCCATGGGGGTGAAGTGGAGCGAGGGTTAGAGGAGCAGGTGGGAGGAGGCGTGTGAGAGGAGCTGGGGTGTTGTACATACTCACTACATCAACCATACCAGGCAATAGAAAGACTCACTTGAGGGCCAGCCTTGGGTCACCATAGGGGGCGTAAGGTGAAATGTTTAGGATAAACTCCTTTGGAGGGTAAGAGCTCCATTTCTGGTGGGCTGTGCTGTCATTGTTATTCCAAAAGTCTTTGTCTAGATCACTAAATTGGCAGAAAAAGAGAAAAAACAAAAAAAAGAAATACTAGAAAAAGCCTGAATCCCTGGTATGGAGCGAACGAGGAGGAAGGGAATTAATGTCACATAGTGGCCTGTAGTGTAGGGAGAGACATGGAAAAGGAGAAAGACGTTTGTTTGTTAATTATCGGATCCAGGTTCTCTGGAGGAGAGGAGGGAGGCAAGAGTTTAATATAGGAAAGTTGAGTTGGCAGCACAGAGCAGATCCAGAGAGCTGAAAGAGAGGGAGGGAAAAAGAAAGCATTGATTATGTCACCGAGAAGTGTCACCTCTTCCCACTTCTTCTGGTTTTTCCTGTTGTACTTGTCATGAACCCAAATTAATTACCCTCCTCTGTACAACAGTCAAGGTACTCAATACTGAAGACATAGGTGCTCTAATGAAGGGAGGCTGGGAAAGCCTCCTTCGCCAGTGCCAACCGTAGAGAGTAGAGTACACCCTTAGGTCACATCTCCTCTGAGCTACAAGAAGCTGGAGTTGGGTGCAATGTAGGTAAATGATGATCGGGGACTGACCCTCCTGCTCATTAAAAAGTTGCTGAATGTTTGCTCGCCCTAACCTTTAAATGGATTTTCTTAGGCTCTATAAATAGAAGCTTCTTTAATTACCGTAGGTCAGAGAAATTATTTCACAAGCGGCTAGTCATTCACCCTACGTACCGCATCAAATCGCCTGTTTAAATACAATGCTAAATCCTGTAATCTCAAGCATTGCTCTTAGAAATCCCCTAAACCAGAGGGCTTAATAGAAAAGACGAGTGTTACGCAGTGAGTTAACCCTCGGAGAATGATGTGTTACCGATGATTTGGGTGTGATAGGATCTGACTGGCGGGTTAGACTTTTGTGTAATTTCTTAATGGGTTGCTCCTCTGTGATTGCTTGTTTGTGGTAAGATACTTTTGTTAGCTTGATGAGGAAACAATGAGGTCTGTGTTATTATACTGCGGGTGCACAATTAATCAACCTTCAGAAAACCCCAGCTAGTGCCAGCTGATAACACCCAATCGGAGAAACAGTCTGTGCCACTTGCTTTGTGACTTGTAGGTATGTGTTCCAAGTGTATGTGAGACACATTTAGAAGAATTGTCCAGCAGCAGAACATGAATGGCATTGTGGGGATTACTTACATAGAAGTGGTTGTCACAGTCTGAAATGTCTGATTTACTTTGGTTATCATTAGCTAAAAGACGGTAAAATCTACTGACTTTATTGGGAGCAGTCAAATGTCTAAAGTGTGTGGGGGTCTCCGTGTTCGATTTCAACTGCCCGACTCTTTTAAAAAGATAAAAATACAGAGTTGTCTACCGTCAGCTTACCCCTTCATTGAGAACACCAATATATGGGTATAGAGAAAACGGGAGAGATAGCTGTTGGCTGAATGAACATTTGGCTGACAGTTATTGGAGTTGTATGGCCATCTTAAAGGTTGTCCAGGGAAAAATATCTAATTCCCTATCTACAGGATAGCACAGCACTGTGGCATCTCTTAAGCAAATGAATGGACCATGTGCCGTCTACAACAGACACTCTAAGAGCCAGGCCCCCGGGATAACATACTCTTTCCTTGTGGATAGGGGATAGGATAGTTTTTGTCAGACAGCCCCTTTAAGACACATTTAGTAGAATTGTCCAGCAATAGAACATGAATAGCCAGTGTTTTATAGATGTAGTTGTGACAGTCTGAAATGACTGATTGACTTTGGCTTCATGAGTTCAGCATCACCTGAACCACCATGATATGGTATCACGTCAGGGCAGCTCTGTGCTGTGCTTAAGCAAAGAAAGTACTAAGAGCATTCTGGTTTTTAATGTTATAGCATAACATTAAAGGGGTATTCCGGGCAAAAACATTTTATCCTCTATCCAAAGGATAGGGAATAAGATGTCTGATCGCGGGGGGCCCGCCACTGGGACCCCCCCGCGATCTCCCTACAGCACCCGCATTCTATGCGGGTGCTGAATCTCCTGTTTCAGAAACCTCCGGGTTTCCGGGACTGGGGACGTGACGTTACGCCACGCCCCCTCCATTCATGTCTATGGGAGGGGGCGTGACGCCCGTCACGCCCCCTCCCATAGACATGAATGGAGGGGGCGTGGCGTGACATCACGTCCCCAGTCCCGGAAACCTGGAGGTTTCCAAAACTGGAGACGCAAGTCCCGCATAGAATGCGAGTACTGCAGGGAGATCGCGGGGGGTCCCAGTGGCGGGCCCCCCACGATCAGGCATCTTATTCCCTATCCTTTGGATAGGGGATAAAATGTTTTTGCCTGGAATACCCCTTTAAATCCTAATACCAAAAATATTTCTTCTTTTAAGAACTTTGAGTTAAGATTGATCTTTCAAACACACACAAATGGATATCACCTTGGTTTTCCTGATCTACGACATAGTGACACACAGGAGGTTTGTCTGGTCAGTATAAGGTCAGGACCACACGGAGCAAGACGTTTCTTCTGCAGTTCTTGCTGTACTTCTGCAGGGAATTCCTGTTATACTGACTGCAGTGAAAATTCATACGAATGAGAATGCGGGGGATCTGAAAATCTGCAGAATGCTTATGTTTCCACATAGAAAAATCTGCACAAATCTGCAGTATTATTACCACTTGTGGACCTGGCCTTAAGTCTCATGCGGACAGCCGTGTGGACCATAGAGGTGCATGAGCCTTCAATTGAGCTTCCCTAAGTAAACAAATCACGGCATGTTGTGTATAAGTCTGTATAGAGGTATGCTACCCTTGTAGTACTGCTTCTAGCTGAGAATATTTTCATATACCCAGAGTCTGATGAAGTTTTTACATCCGTAAAGGGAGACTGTACAGCTTCAGTCTTTAAAGGGGTACTCCCGTGGAAAACTTTTTTTTTAATCAACTGGTGCCAGAAAGTTAAACAGATTTGTAAATCCCTTCTATTAAAAAATCTTAATCCTTCCAGTACTTTTTAGGGGCTGTATACTAAAGAGAAATCCAAAAAAGAAATGCATTTCCTCTGATGTCATGACCACAGTGCTCTCTGCTGACCTCTGCTGTCCATTTTAGGAACTGTCCACAGCAGCATATGTTTGCTATGGGGATTTTCTCCTGCTCTGGACAGTTTCTAAAATGGCTATGTGCATACAGGCTCTGTGTATATGCGCTACCATGCACATATGTAAGGCTAGAGCCGTGCTTTCCAACATGTGTGCCTTTAGCTGTTGCAAAATACAACATCCATCATGCTGGAAATTGTAGTTTTGCAACAGCTGGTTGGGAAACCATGGCCGAGAAGAATTACTCCCCCCCTGATGGATATTGCAGAATCCAAAAGTAGAAGAATCAATACAATAACCAGCCTGGTTCATGACACTATTCTGTGTAGGTGTTGAGGATGCCATGATCTGCACAAGGTTGGAACAGGTCATGATTTGAACAAGGCCCTTACATTTTTACATTTTGAGAATATGAGGATCAATCCTACCCTATGCAAAACTCTTAGTCCGTCATCATTGACTTAAAAAGTGACAGGATGTGAGCAGTGATGAGGACAACGATTTGACATCCAATATCATAAGTCAAGGCAGAAGCACTGCAGGAGCAACGCCTAAGAACTGAATATATGAGCTAAAACTGAGAGGATCCAAATAAAGAAAAATGTGATCACTCCCGCTATACCAGTGTTTAACAAAATTAGATGTTATAATTAATGTGTGGCCTTTGTAATGCAGAGATATGTGGGCTGTTCATTTCCCTTCTACCAGTGGCTTATTACATGTATATTATGGATTTTGTGCTAGAGAAGACGATTAAAGTCGAACACAAAAAAAAAAAAAAAAAAAACAGTACCTTGAATTATTTTAACACACCACAGGGGTTGTCCTCAGATCACAACATATCACCTATCCACAGGAAGGGGTGAAGTATTTCATCAATCGCTCTGACCGGGGCATGGAACATCTGTCGAGGTCTCATCAGTAGGAGGACCCCCACCATAAGTTACTTATCATCTGTGCTATGGATAGGTGATACGTTTTAATCTTGGGATAACCCATCTGAGGCTATTTCGGCAGCTCAATGGGTAGAGTACTGTAGATTTTTAGCACCGGGGTCCAAGGTTTGAATCTTTCCACGGCCGGCCTCTGCAATTGGATTCATTCCAATTGTATAGACCAGTTTCTGTCCACACTCCATATACATGGAGTAGTTCTATGGAAGCAGGTCTAGTTCAAAGTGGCCCTGTTACATCTATCATATAAGCTTTCTGCTCTCTCTCTCATATGTGTAACTCAAAGAGGGCAGCAAAAATCACCAAGCAGCCTGATATATATCTTTGTGAGAAAATATTCAGTATCATTTTTCATGCTTAGTCCAGTGGGTGGTCCTATCATTGAATGGCACTGTCCACTGGACTCCACAGAATAGAAAGAGAAGGGATTTCAATTAAAAGTTACAAGTTATACTGAATCTTTTCACACAAAGATATATAACTGCTCAGCATTTCCTGCTCTATAACATGATGTTGATATATTAGATAGTATTTCCATGGGGATGGGTTCCCTTTAAGCGTGTGAGATAGGGACATTATATTGTAAGTCTATTTAGGACAGATTTGGCTTTGTACGACACTAGGGAATATGCTGGTATTGTTATATCAGCTATAGGAAACAATATCAATAATTGAACAAAAATAAGGCTGCATTCACACCACATTTTTGCAATACAGTTCTCGTATCAGGTTTTTGATGAAAAACGGATTCCTCAAAACCTGACTAAACTGTATCAAAATGTGTGTACAAATTTGAACCCGTGTACAGTTAAAAACCGTATAAGGTTTGAAAAATTATGTCCGGTTGCATCCGTTTTTTAAGAAAAAAACATATATACGTTTTTAACTTTTCACTCCATTTTGAATAAAGTTTCACTTGTTTGATTGAAATTCCAAGAAAAAAACCTGTGCAAAGTCAAAAACCGTATGGTGAAAACCTGATGGAACCGTACGTACATACAGTTCTGTACGGTTCCCATTGACTCCCATGTAACGTATACGGTTTAATACAGTTTTTCACCTGGACCAAAAACCGTGGTAGACTACGGTTTTGGGTATGGAAAAAAAACCTGTCAAAACTGTACAGGATACGAAACGGACACAACCTGATGCAACGTTTGGCATACGGTTTTCAATGGAGAGTCAATGCATACGGTTTTCAATATGGTTCCATACGGTTTTCACATTGAAAACGTATACGGGAACTGTATTGCAAAAACGTGGTGTGAATGCAGCCTAATATTGGTTTAGCTCTAACCGCAGCTATTAGCCTGGTTGGGAGTATGGGAGTTCATATCTATTTTGGGCTCTAGAAAAGCAATGACCAGTCTCAAAAGATGTGGTTATAATGATATTTTTAAGCATTTGCTTAAAGTTTAGCACTGCAGCCAAGGGCTTGAATAAAGTCTTATAGATTCAATAGATTAGCAAGAAGTAGGGGACAGATAGAAAAGGGTATGAAACTACATGATCAGACGACACATGTCTTATTGTCTTGAAGTCTGTAACCATGGAAACACATAGTTCTACATAGTAACTGTAAACAAAAAGAAGAGAATAATTTAAATCAACTATTTGAAAAGTTACTTTTTTCTTGCATTTTATTTTCTTTGCATTGCATCTTCGGTATATACTCGAGTATAAGCCGAGTTTTTCAGCACGATTTTTATGTTTCTGGCTTTAGCTGTGAGGGGATGGCCAACCATCTCCGCCTGTCAATATCAGTGGTCTTCAACCTGTGGACCTCCAGATGTTGCAAAACTACAACTCCCAGCATGCCCGGACAGCCATCGGCTGTCCGGGCATGCTGGGAGTTGTAGTTTTGAAACATCTGGAGGTCCGCAAGTTGAAGACCACTGCCGGGCCTTCATCATCCAGGCCTCCCTTTTGTTTTCTACTCACCTCCCTTCGGTGGGAAGGAAGGGTGAGCTGGTCCGGGCCGTCCATATTCGACCATCTATGCGGCAGGGACCGTCCGGTGGGGAGGGTTAGTCGTTCCGTGCTGTCCATCTTCACCAGGAGGCCCTCTTCTCCGCTCCGGACCAGCCCCGGACTAGTGACGCTGCCTTGACGACGATGCGCAGGGACATTTATGCGCAGGGACGTCACTGCGCGTCGTCATCAAGGCAACGTCACTAGTCCGGAGCCGGCCCGGAGCAGAGAAGTGGGCCTTCCGGTGAAGATGGACAGCCCGGAACGACTAACCCTCCCCACCGGACGGTTTCTGCAGCATAGGTGGTCGACTATGGACGGCCCGGACCAGCTCAAACTTCCTTCCCACCGAGAAACTGGGGAGGTGAGTAGAAAACAAAAGGGGGGTCTGGATGATGTTGAAGGCCTGGCAGTGGTCTTCAACCTGCGGACCTCCAGATGTTTCAAAACTACAGCTCCCAGCATGCCCGGACAGCCGATGGCTGTTTGGGCATGCTGGGAATTGTAGTTTTGCAACATCTGGAGGCCCGCAGGTTGAAGACCACTGAGAAGGGATTGACAGGCGGTGATGATGATAACGGGGGGGGGGGGGATGATGACGGGGGGTGTTAATGACGGGGGGTGATGACGTGGGGTGTTAATGATGGGGGTGTGGATGATGACAGGGGGGGGGGGGATGATGTATTTCCCGCCCTAGGCTTATAGTCAAGTCAATAACTTTTCCTGGGGTTTTGGGGTGAAATTAGGGGCCTCGGCTTATATTCGGGACGGCTTATACTCGAATATATACAGCATTAATAAATTGGTTGCAATGGTGAACATACCTTTGCTATTATTATCAGAAAAGTGACCCAAGTGTTGTTATTATTGCTTTTCTGAATCGATAACATATATATAGTCTGAAGTTCTATAAAACATACAAGGGCTTTTCTGAAAATGTAATGAACTATCTGGAAGAGTTGTGTGAGCAGTTCTTCTCTACAATTTCCACCAATATTATGACTGACCCTTTTCTAGTCACCAGCTTGTGAGGTGTTGCTTCTACAATGTTGAGCACATATATTAGATCTTAGTCCCTTTGGTCTGTCAGGATTGTAGTGAAGGGATCAAAGTTCTTGTTGGATAGACCTTTGCTCTGGGGGACCTGAATGTGTCACATACTTTGTATCTGGCTCTGGAGATGATTAGACGTGACTAAAGGCCAACTCTGCTACTTCCCAGCCCTTGCGAAGGCTTTGAAGTCAATTGGTAGTGCTGGACATTCTACCGGAAGTTCAAAGCCTCCCTTTGGTCATTTTCGGGTTCTGTACCATAATTAATCCTGCGATTTCTGCAACCTCTAGTGGGCCCCGCTCTCTACAGGTCTAACAAAAACAAAAGAAAATCTAAACTTGAAAAGCCGTGTACCCATTTCATTACCGATTCAAAGGACCATCAATAAGACGTTGCATTAGGAACACTTTCCTGTTTTATTCGACCCCATGCTAAATACCTATTACTGACATTTCTGTAGGGATATTTGATAATGTAACTCGCAAAAGCCCGTACAAATTCCCTGCCAATTCCATTAAATGAAGAGAAGAAAAGAAGGATCAGCATTTACCAAACCCTTTTATAAAATATCTTTGCAGTCCAGCTGACAGCATTACACGGGTCCATGGATATGGAACAAAAAATAGGACACACAGTGGTTTCCGCAATGCCATCTTTGTATGGTCAGAATGAATGCCTGGAACCTTGCTGTCACTGGAACCTCTTTTAACTATTACTGCTATAGAAATATGCCAAAGTCCCCAGGATTCAATCATTCTATTAATGTTCTGTAGCGTGTTTGACACTGACTGATTTCTTCTGCAGCTAATACATGGATATTTCTTTTTGCATCAATTTGGTGTCATTCCCATAAGCAGATAACCCATGAGTCCTGTATTTTCTGTAACTCTTTCTATTACTTTATGCAGCACTTGTATAAACTATTCCGTAACCCTATGAGAACCACATTAATCCCAACCTTGAATGCAATGCCTGGTGTCCTTGGACTGAAACGATAACAATATATTGGTTAAAAAGCTTACAGCTGAGGTTGGTATCGGCCAGCTACAACATTGTTTTCACAATAAGTTCCTAACAAGCAGTTAGAGCTACAATGATAAGTATAGGTGGTTAGGGAAATTACAATTCATAACATAGCTTAAAAAAAATGTTCTATTTAATTATATATATATATATATATATATATATATATATATATATATATATTAATTATAAGAGATAAACTAAACAACCCCTTTGAGGTAGTAGCCAATGTTTATGGTTAAAACGGAGGAAGATATTAACTAACGCATTTCAGACTTGCTACACAGATCCTTAGTCATAGTTAATCCAACCAAATGAGCTGGATGTGGTGTTTCAGAATAAATTATTTTCCATATATGGCAACCATTCATTAATCATTCAGACCCCAGACCAGGCCCCTAAGATTTGTAGACCCCAGATTAGTCCCACATAATATTAAACCCCAGACCCCTAAATTATTAAACCCGACTACTAAATTTTTTTGACTCTAACTTATCAGATCCCTAAATTATCAGTCACTAGACATACAACAGCATATTTGCTAGTCTTGGTGGTCTTCTTAGTCCTTTTAATTTGGGGCACCTCCTAAAACCCCTGAGCTAGAGTCAGGATGTGTGTGTGTCTCCTATACAAGGTCTTGATGTTAGCCAGCATTAGTAGTTTAAGGGGGCATCATTACTATACATTGGATGCTGATTGCATTAGGTTGTAGGGCCATTGCTGTGATGTAATAAGATAATGGCGGGAAGGCATATGTGTCCATCATACCCCTTCAACAGAGCTTCAAAAACAGTGCTAAAGAGAAAGGCTCCAAAAATAATAATGGCAGACACCCACACAGTAATATTATCTAGCTTTGTGCAGTACACATAAATAGTGCCCCATTAATGCTCACTTTTGGTAATAATGTTTACTTTTGATCTCACGTAAAAATAGTGCCTCTTTGTGTCCTACACACTTTCATAGTACCCTCTTTGTATGCCATACAGTACAAATGCCACCGTTACAGCTATGATGTCCCTTAAACTATTAATACACCGTGAGCATCCAATGTATAGTAATGATGGCCTTTCGCTGCCCCCTCACAGTACTGATGTGCACTTCGTTTTCCCTACAGTACTGATGCTCATTTAGTTTTTCTTCATAAGAATAATACCCCCTTAAAGGGGCACTCCGGTGGAAAATGTATTTTCAAACCAACTGATGCTAGAAAGTTAAACAGATTTGTAAATTACTTCTATATAAAAATCTTTCTCCTTCCAGTACTTTTCATCTGCTGTATGCTCCACAAGAAGTTGAGTTGTTCTTTTCTGTCTGAACACAGTGCTCTCTGCTGACACCTCTGTCCATGTCAGGAACTGTCCGGAGCAGGAGATGATTGCCATGGGGATTTGCTTCTGCTCTGGACAGTTCCTGAAATGGACAGAGGTGTCAGCAGAGAGCACTGTGGTCAGACAGAAAAGGACAACTCAACTTCCCGTGGAGCATACAGCAGCTGATAAGTACTAGAAGGATTAAGATTTTTTTTTTTTTACAAATCTGTTACATTGTTTGGCACCAGTTAAAAAAAAAAAGGTTTTCCACTGGAGTACCCCTTTAATGCCTCCTATACAGTAATGAGACTATGAACCCTGCACTAGGTCTCATATGTGAGCCCATTTCTGAATCTGCTTTAAAATCTAAACTGGACACCATATAGAATGAGTGACCAAACTAGTTATTTAGTGATTAAACTATGTTGTGCATACATGACCCTTTTAATGTATCCAATGCTCCAATAGTGTCCAATGATCCTATACCAGCTGCCTGGCATAGTTGTTATTATTTTGCTTTTATTGACAATCCTTTTCCTTGGCAGTTTTGCCTCCTATTTTCTACTGTAGTCATTGATATGAACACCTTTGAAAATATATTTTTATGAACACATTTGAAAATATATTTTTACTACTTCTTTTTTGTACTTCTTAAGGTATAAAAACTCTTTCTACATTTAGCTCCTCCTCTACAGTTTGCTATGGTTGCTCTGATTTACATATATATGAATATAAGCTTATGTGATACTCCCCTGCCAATTGTCTTTGGTGTGCAGCCTCCCTATCTACAGCCAGAGTGAGCTGCCCTCCAGGAATGCTCTCCCTTCTCTCCACTCTTTGAGCTCCTACCTGCTGCTATCTCTAACACTGATAGTAAAAAATTTCAATCTGATGGATATGACTTAACATTCCGGTTGATCATCCATCATATAACTATGACATTTCCAGGGTTATTGACTATGGCGGCACTTTGATCGTAAAGTTGTTTTTCCCCCAAAAAAAATCAAGTACATGTGTTGAATAGAATTCTATGTGTTCTGGCAGTCTAAGCTATGGTTCTCACACTACATAAACTAATATAATTGGCATTAAATGGATTTGTATGTGAGGGATTGTGTAAATGACTTTGTAATATTCAAGAACTGAACCTCAGGAGGAAAAGCATTGCCTCCCTATTAAAAGCTGACAATTTTCAATTAGATTTAAGGAAAGCTGCGTATGTGGATGTTGTGATTTCACTGATACATCTGGCAGGGCAGGGTGCCAGGATTCTTCCTAATCCCAAAAAAGCTGTCTTTTTTACCCATCCAGAGCCCAGAGGACGTATCACTTTCATAACCCTGTAAGTATACGATTACTGTCCATGTCCTCAATATAGATGTTACTATATCTGCACATACAATAAAGGATCTGTTATTTTTACCATTGCACAATACCCGTAGCTATATATCTATTACCTAGCTATTATGGTTAATTTAGGATATTTATTATTTATTGAGGTCCCTTATTGGGATAACAGGAATACCCCAATTTCTATTCTATCAAGCAGGGTAGCCACAACTGATTAAAGATGTAGCTAAAATGTGCATTATTCTTATAGTCCTTATATTCTTATAGTCCAGCTCTACAGTCACCTAGCTGCAAATGGATCATAATGCAATGTCTGACATATGACCACAAATCCATTTTAGTGTAATAGTCCTTACCTGCAGGCTGCAGGTAAGCATCATACAGAGCAGGATCTCACAGAACAGTTTATGCTAATATGGCCATTATATTGCAGGTTACAGATATTCCGATCTCCTAGTCCAGCCATACCAATGTTCCTGTCTTCTATAGAGTTCTATTCAGGCAGACTACTGGGAGAGAATAGTGTCATATAATCTATAATGAGCAAATTACAGGTCCTGAAGTCACAATCGTGTACCATCAATGACAGCTCGGTAACAGATTACATGCAATCTACACATCTAAAAGGGGAGTATAAAGCTAAAAAGAAAGATCATACAGTCAAGGAAAATCAAATCACTCCTTCAATCTAAAAGACAAGAATCACTGTAGAAAAGGAATTACAGGCATAAAAGCTATGAGCTCATGATGATACATATGTTTACAAGAAAAAGTAAATAGCAACACATAATACTAATAAACAAATTTGTTTGTACTTATTACTATTATGAACCAAACATAGCAACCACCAACCAACCAACCACCAGTCACCCAACCAACCAACCAACAATTAACCAACCAACCACCAACTAGTCATCGCCCAACCAATCAATTCTCACCGACAAAAGAAGGTAGGTTCTCTGTTACCTTGATATACTGGTGCTTAGAGCCATTTTTGGACAGAGTGATTCTTTCCGTGGCCCTGAGATGTTGTGACTCTATAATGCTTGTGTCGAAAAATGTACCATCGAATTTGTGAGGCGAGGCTCACACATCACCCGGGAAGTCATTACCCCCTAATCATCATGTTTAACTCCTCTATGCAGCATTGTGTGGATGCCAGGGGTATACTATGATTCATGACTAAACTAGAATGCACATATTAACCATTGATTGTCCAGGTTTCTCCGCCAGCTGCAGATGTCAGCCTCCTGCATGCAGCTGGCCAGGAATCTCAGGAGCAATTAATATTGATATTAAGCAGTGCTGATCTGCTGTGTCTGAGGGCAGCCATTTGTACCCAAAATAGCCGTATTTAATGATGCTCGTGGCAAAACAAATGCGTCACTGCACAGGAGAATAAATAAAATGTCTTGTGTCAGCGATAACATCGCACTCTGTTGTGTGAATAAAAAAATAATCGTGTTATACATATTAACTCTCCAAGTCTCTCTCTGCCATAGCCCGGTGCTGGTTCTATAGCGAGGGGATGGAGTCATCATGAAGACAGTCTGTATCATAGACAAATTAGTACTGCATGGAGCATATTGAGCCAAATAGTAAACTACAAATGGAGTTACTGGTTCCTTCCACCCTTCATCTCTGTGTAGGAGGCATCAGCACTTGCTTGTGAGATGACTCTGATAATAGGTTTTTCCTCTATTGTAGGATAATATTGCTGTGCTTGTGGAGAGGAAATAGAGGGGGACATTATGAGCTAGGGTGCACATCTTAGGGTGACCATACACTTTCAATAGCGGTCGATGGCCGATCTTTTGGCCAACAGCTCTCTCAGCTTCCCGATACATGTGTTCTTTATAGGAATGGGTAAATCATAGACATAACTTTGAAAAAGAAAGGTAGTATGCACTCACCGCTAGGCTATGGCTGTCATTCGTCGGAGTCTAGGGACATCGGTGGAATCGGCGTCTTCAAGGAGCGCTAGGAGGCTACACCGGTAGTCTTGCGGGATCTACCCACTTCATCCGGCCTCCTTCAAGACCGGATGGAGTGGGTAGATCCCGCGAAACTACCGGTGTAGCCTCCGAGCGGTCCTTGAAGACGCCGATTCCACCGATGTCCCCGGACTCCAATGAATGACAGCCATAGCCTAGCGGTGAGTGCATACTACCTTTCTTTTTCAAAGTTACTACTATACTTCAATTTCTTTGTATACAGTTTCTTTGTATATCTATACTAATACCCGGATCGCCATATCCATATGTATGTCTCCATATAGTCCGAAAATAGATTAGGAGTGGATATTCACCTTGTGAGTGCCCCGTTTGTTCTTCAATATTGTAAATCATAGACAGACAGCTCTGGCATCAGACTATCTCTACCACAATAGGGTCGGGCAGTTGAAATCTAACATGCCTAACTTTTCTTTCAACTGACATGGAGAATCAGGGGGCCGCCATACACTTTGGGCAGTCAGTGGGTTTAGCTGGCCTTTGTCTAAGGTGTGTGGGCACTTTTAAAGGACCCTATAAAAACCACATGGACTGCCTTTATATATATGCCCCTGTTTAGTGGTTAAGCTGCTCAAACACATAGCTGTCTGTTTGGCGAGCATCATTCACTCCGAATCCTCCCCCTCACCAATATATATGCATATTTGGCTTTGCCAAACTTGCATGTGTACTTTAAATGGAGATAGAAGGGTAAGCCTCTGGCAGCAGCTTATTTCCCCAAGAACAAAAGGATTGGAAAGTGAAAATCCAACAGTGTGACCCTTATCTTCCCTAACATTTGTTTTTAGGAAAAATTTGGAGGCCAACATACAAACAGATGGTCGTCTGGTCCCGCCAAAATTGTGGCTTAGGCTGACACTTATCTAATGTGTATTGCTGGTTTAACTTAAAGAGATATTCCCATCTTCTTATATTGGATAATGTAGTATATGCTATAATATTGTAATCAGTAGGGGTCTGACCTCAACATTATTTTAAGGGACAGGGATTCAGCTGGTATTTCTCTTGGCCATGCTGTTTAAAGAACTGCAATTGAATAGGTTGTGATGTGACTCTCTGCATATGGAGTGGCAGAAGTAAATCCTTGCAGTTGCTTCTTTTTGAAGATTGTGGGGACTTAATGCTGAAAATGTGTATTTTATTGCTACTATATATTATGTATTGCAATCTAGGACTAGGGTCCATTAAAGGGCTTATCCAGGAAAATTAATTGATGAGCCATTCTCAGGATAGGTCATCTTTATCAGGTCAGAGAGTGCCCAACACAAGCACCCTTGAGCCGTGAGCACATGGCCCATACATTGTGTAGTGGCCGTGCTGG
Organism: Hyla sarda; assembly: GCF_029499605.1. NCBI lineage: Eukaryota > Metazoa > Chordata > Amphibia > Anura > Hylidae > Hyla > Hyla sarda. Next base: position 241,470,906 of record NC_079194.1, read on the forward strand.
GTGCTGGGTTACTGCAGCCCAGGTCCCATTCATTACACAATGTACAGAGCTGTTGGCATTTCACCAATCTGATTTTAATGACCTACGTCAGGCAAAGGCAACCTTCGGTACTGCAGATGTTTTGGACTACAACACCCATGATGCTCTTACAGCCAAAATGCTGACAAAGCATCATGGAAGATGTAGTCCAAAACATCTGCAGTGCTGAAGGTTGCCTATACCTGACCTACTGTATCATAATGATAGGTCATTAATACAATTTGGCCATAAAACGCCTTAAAACTGTAGGTTCATTTTAGAAAGTACCTTAAAGAATTTGTCTCATTGAGAGCATTTATCGCCTATCCACAGGACTGATGATGATTATGTGAAGGGACCATCACTGATCAAGAGAACTGCAATCCCCAATTTTTACTTGTGGATGGATCAGTAATGTGTTAGTGTGGTCACTGCTCAGTTCACTGCTATGGGATCATTGGAGATCATGATAGTCCCATAGACATTCACCATTCTCAAGGACCACTCAGAGACCAATGTTCTTTTCTGGGGGGTCCTGGCGGTCTGACCTAAAGCAATGAAAATGTTATCACCTATTTTGTGTATAGGAAATAAATGCTGTTTGTGGGCCAACCACTTTAAAGGGGTATTCCGGGCAAAAACATCTTATCCCCTATCGAAAGGATAGGGGATAAGATGTCTGATGTCCAGTGGTGGGCCCCCCGCGATCTCCCTGCAGCAGCCCGCATTCTATGCCTAGCTGCGTCTGCAGTTTCAGAAACCGCCGGGCTTCCGTGACCATTTATTTCTACGGGAGGGGGCATAACGGCCGCAACGCCCCCTCCCATAAACATGAATGGAGGAGCCGTGGCGTGATGTCACGTCCCCGTCTCGGAAGCCTGGCGGTTTCCGAAACTGCAGACACAGCTACGCATAGAATGCGGGCTGCTGCAGGGAGATCGGCGGCAGGCCCCCCACGATCAGACATCTTATCCCCTATCCTTTCGATAGGGGATAAGATGTTTTTGCCCGGAATACCCCTTTAATAGGTACAAAGCTTAAATATAAAGATATTTTTTATAGACTTTCATTACCTTTTTTATCTTCTGTAGTAGTTGAAAGTAAAAAGAATATCAATGATACTGACTGCACAGTTTTGTAGTTTGGACTGCCCCCTTACAGCAATTGGAGCACAGTAAGTGGACAAACCTGACAGCGATCTACACAATAAACACGGGAAGGTACTGCACAAGTAAACATGAAGACCTAAAACTACTATGAAAATCTGTTTATTTTTAGGTGGATCAGCTTTTCATGTACATACATTTTTAAAGTGAACCTACCCTTTCGCCACATTTATAATCCATGTGCAATACTGAATATATTTTAGGAAAGAACTCAATATTCTCAGAACAGTAATTCAGCCGACCAACCTCATTTGCAGCTAGTTAGTGCCAATTACTAGTGTCATAGTGTCATACATTCGGACAGATGTTGTAAGAGCTCCTCCTGCCCTCTATAATCACCAAGGTGTTTTTTTGTTTAACCCCGTTTAACATTGGACAAGAATTTCTGGTTTTATTACAGTATCAAAGAAAATCATTTGGACTTTTGGAAGTTATCTCAGTCACTGCTTTCTTTCTGAATGCCATCATTCTGTGCCAGTCTCAACATGGTTACTCAGCTGATTAGTCTTTGTACACATCCTGATATGTCATTCTGTTCTGTCTATAAGCAGGATTATGTTGAAAGGCAGTAGGGTTTCTACCAAAATAATCAACACAACAAAGAAATGTATCCTAGCACTCACCAGGTCTCAGGCAAGTATGATGAAAACTTCTTTATTCATTGGAGTAACGAAAACATAGCGGGGAGGCAGTTGATGGATGATTGTGGGGGAGCACAAACAGCCGGGCCACGGGCCGTATCGTGCCCCCTGGCGCTTCATCAGGCCTCTTTTGGGGCCTGACGAAGCGCCAGGAGGCACGATACGGTCCGTGGCCCGGCTGTTTGTGTTTCTCCACCATCATCCATCTACTGCCTCCCAACTATGTTTTTTCGTTACTCAATGAATAAAGAAGTTTTCATCATACCTGCCTGAGACCTGGTGAGTGCTCCGATACATTTCTTTGTTGTGTTGATTATTTTGGTGTAAAACCTACTGCTCCCGGTCCATGGCCCGACTGTTTGTGTTCCTCCACCATCATCCATCTACTGCCTCCCAACTATGTTTTTGTTTCCATTGAATAAAGAAGTTTTCATCATACCTGTCTGAGACCTGGCGAGTGCTCCGATACATTTCTTTGTTGTGTTGATTACAATATCCTGCTTATACCTGAACACATAGTAACACCACCGATGTAACAACAGGACCTACATCTGCCCTAACGGGTTGCTGTCTATTGTGGAGTTTGCATGTGAACATATTGTTTCTCCGAAGTGAATTTGTGCCAGGTTCTTTGCTCTCTTTGTGGTGTATATTTTCTACCAAAATGAAACACTGGCTTCCTTCTACACCTTGCCTACTAATGGGTGGTGGTCAGCTGTGGTAGGGAAAGTAATCATTTATGGCAAAAGATGGTAAAAACGCAAGAGATATGGTCCAATCCTATTACGTACGAATTTGTTGTCATAAGACATGGTGCTGAGGGGACTACACACAGAAGTATTGCATACAATCATGCCATCTCCAGCCCGTCCTCTGGAGGAGAGGTAGTTAAGGTTCGCTGCTGTCCTTGTTTGCACCACTCTTGGTTGCAGATCTAAATTAGGTGCTGTGGATGCTTTTGTGGAGAGCTCTTAGCATGAGACCCTTGATGACACGCAACTATTCAGAACAAAGTGACAGCTTGACCTTCACGAGGGACACAAAGGAAGAAGGATCGATGTGCTATAAGGAAGCTGCATGTCCTTTATCCACATGCCTGAAGTCATCGTAGCCTAATTAATAACCCCCCGCTCCAATTCCCACCCAGGCACACTCTTACCTCTCCATATCTGATCCCAACTCTTGCTTTGACATAGTGGAACAAAAGAAGCCACTACTGAGAAGGTGGTGGAGAGCAGAGTGATAAGAGTAAGTGCTTTAGAAAAACGAAGCGTCACTAGGGAAATAAGGGATGTAAGTGTACAAAATATTATCTCCTTGTTCCAGCATTCACATCTTTCAGGACGAGATGTAGCCCTCCCAATGTGCTATCGAAGAACATGCAGTTTGTGGGTCAATACATGGATATATGCATTTCAAGGTCAAATCATCTCTCCAGAAGAGAAATCGCAGGCAGGGACATACAAGATCCATTTATTCTAATATATTCCAGCTACGTCTGTCACATTAGAAAGGTGATGTACAGGATAATGGTGCCTACAGACCATAGTGAGTGGAATTCATATTAGCTGAGGAGTCACCTAGCACAGAAATCAAACACAAAGCCAGTAGTGATTATACTTTGTTGATTCTATATATTGTTGTTTTTGCCCCCTTCCAGATGTCCTCTGCAATTCCATATTGAGAATCTGATACTTAAAGGAGTTATACAGTATAAAAAAACGTATCCTGCTATCTGCAGGATAGGGGATGAATGTCAGACCGCAAGGGGTCCGGCCGCTGAGACCCCCCGCGATCTCCCCTAAGGCGTCCCACTCTCCTTATGGATGGAGGTGTGGCCGACACCCCCCTTCCATGCACCTCTATGGGAGAGCCGGGGATACAGCGTTCGGTTATCTCCGGTCCTCCCATAGAGATGCATGGAGGGGCGTGTTGCCCACAGCTTTTTGAAGTGGTTGATATGCCTCCATTCATGCAGAGAGCCGGGGTGCCGGGCGGGAGATAGCTGGGTCCCTGCAGTTGGACCCCCTCGATCTGACACTTATATAAGTTTTTGGATACTGGACTACCACTTTTAACAAAATATAATAGGCAAAGAGTAGGTGGTCCAATTTATATATGACTAGCTGAGTACCCAGTGTTGCCCGTTTTTTTCCTTCCTAATCCTTGTTGGGGAAGAAAATAAATAAAGGAGGACGCTTTTGACTTCATATCCCGTCCTACTCCAGAGGGTTAGGCCGGTCTATTGTGCATCTAATTTATCAAAAGGCGCACGGCTCTTGATAAATTCTGTTCACAGACTTCAGGATCTATGCTTTAGACCAGTGTTTCCCAACCCAGTCCTCAAGGCACACCAACAGTCCAGAATTTAAATTTTTTCCTGTTCTATTCCAATGGAGTAACTGAAAAAACCCGGAATGTTGGTGTGCCTTGAGGACTGGGTTGGGAAACACTGCTTTAGACAGTATTTAAACCTGCTCCAGCATGGTCCGAAATTTCGGCGTACTTTCAGCCGATGCAACTTGTCGCTGAAAAGTCGCTTTTGATAAATTCAGCACCAATGCATTTTTCCGTCTACAATAGACTAGAATGCATCATGTTCTAAAAATCCTCTAAAGCAAAAGTCACACATATTTAGACTGAGACGTTCTGTGCGACAAATTTGGACAGGAAAAACCAGTCTAAATCCTTTAATAAATCTCCCCCATTGAGTTTTATAGATATGTCATGGATTGCATTAGGTACCCTTCCTGTCATCTAGGCTTTTCTGCCTTTACCAGTTGAGGTCTATTGGTCAAGACCTGTTCAAAACACAAAACAAATGTTATCAACTCATATGGAAAAAGAGAGAGTGATGGTAACAGAGAGAGCTATATAAGGTCCGATTTTTCCCTTGTATTTTTCCTCCACTGCCCTGACTGACAGCTTCAGCACATACACTGCTCAAAAAACATAAAGGGAACACTAAGATAACACATCCTAAATCTGAATAAATTAACTAATCGTATGAAATACTTTTGTCTTTACATAGTTGAATGTGCTGACCACAAAATCACACAAAAATTATCAATGGAAATCAAATGTATCAACCCAGGGAGGTCTGGATATGGAGTCACACTCAAAATCAAAGTGGAAAACCGCACTACAGGCTGATCCAACTTCATATAATGTCCTTAAAACAAGTCAAAAGGAGGCTCAGTAGTGTGTGTGGCCTCCACTTGCCCGTATGACCTCCCTACAATGCCTGGGCATGCTCCTGATGAGGTGGCGGATGGTCTCCTGAGGGATGTCCTTCCAGACGTGGAGTAAAGCATCTGCCAACTCCTGGACTGTCTGTGGTGCAACGTGGCATTGGTGGATGGAGCGAGACCTGATGTCCCAGATGTGCTCAATCGGATTCAGGTCTGGGGAACGGGCGGGCCAGTTCATAGCATCAATGCCTTCCTCTTGCAGGACCTGCTGATACACTCCAGCCACATGAGGTCTAGCACTGTCTTGCATTAGGAGGAACCCAGGGCCAACCGCACCAGCATATGGTCTCACAAGGGGTCTGAGGATCTCATCTCGGTACCTAATGGCAGTCAGGCTACCTCTGACAAGCACATGGAGGGCTGTGCAGCCCCCCAAAGAAATGCCACCCAACACCATCACTGACCCCCCGCCAAACCGATGCTGGAGGATGTTAAAGGCAACAGAATGTTCATCATGGCGTCTCTAGACTCTGTCATGTCTGTCATCTGTGCTCAGTGTGAACCTGCTTTCATCTGTGAAGAGCACAGGTGCCAGTGATGAATTTGCCAATCTTGGTGTTCTCTGGCAAATGCCAAATGTCCTGCATGGTGTTGGGCTGTAAGCACAACCCCCACCAGTGGACGTCGGGCCCTCATATCACCCTCATGGAGTCTGTTTCTGACTGTTTAAGTGGACACATGCACATTTGTGGCCTGCTGGAGGTCATTTTGCAGGGCTCTGGCAGTGCTCCTCCTGCTCTTTGCACAAATGCAGAGGTAACAGTCCTGCTGCTGGGTTGTTGCCCTCCGTGTCTCCTGATGTACTGGCCTGTCTCCTGGTAGCGCCTCCATGCTCTGGACACTACGCTGACAGACACAGCAAACCTTCTTGCCACAGCTCGCATTGATGTGCCATCCTGGATGAGCTGCACTATCTGAGCCACTTGTGTGGGTTGTAGACTCTGTCTCATGCTACCACTAGAGTGAAAGCACCGCCAGCATTCAAAAGTGACCAAAATATCAGCCAGGAAGCATAGGAACTGAGAAGTGGTTTGTGGTCACCACCTGCAGAACTACTCCTTTATTGGGGTGTCTTGTTAATTGCCTATAATTTCCACCTGTTGTTTGTTCCATTTGCACAACAGCATGTGAAATTGATTGTCAATCAGTGTTCTTCCTGAGTGGACAGTGTGATTTCACAGAAGTGTCATTGACTTGGAGTTACATTGTGTTGTTTAAGTGTTCCCTTTATTTTTTGAGCAGTGTATATCTAGTGAGTAATAATTTATGAGTAGTTTATACACTGTCATTATTATACACAGCTGTCCTCCTCCTACAATGCATCACTCATTCCATCACCATACAAGGACCACACAGCCCACTCCCAGCATATTAACAGAATTTCATCCTTGAAGCGCTATGATACACTAAACTGCAATGAGCAGACCTTGGAAATGCTTGTTTTCAAAGTCAGTGGTAAAGTATTGAGCCAGCATGGTGTATATACAACACAGGGCTGCCAAGGGGGAAGTGAGGCTTAGTGTTGTATAGTTTGTAGTCTGTTATTAATACAAAAATAAAAAAAAGCACGAACGGATGCGCTCCGTAGTGTAACACCAAAGGTGAGTTGGTAACGCTAAGTGTGAATTGCGCTTACCACATGAAGTTGTACTCCAACCAAGTACAACTATGGAACAGGGCGTATCAAAGGGTCTCTGCAGCTTCGTCCCACTGAAATAGAATCACGATAAAAACAAGCAATCTCCAGGTAGCAGAGCGGGATCAATGGAAGCGCTGAGACCAGATAAGAAGTTGAAAGGATTTATTTCCCATAATGCAACGCGTTTCACGGTCACCCGCTTCCTCAGGAAGCGGGTGACCGTTAAACGCGTTGCATTATTTCCCATAATGCAACGCGTTTCACGGTCACCTGCTTCCTGAGGAAGCAGGTGACCGTGAAACGCGTTGCATTATGGGAAATAATGCAACGCGTTTAAAGGTCACCCGCTTCCTGAGGAAGTGGGTGACCGTGAAACGCGTTGCATTATGGGAAATAAATCCTTTCAACTTCTTATCTGGTCTCAGCGCTTCCATTGATCCCGCTCTGCTACCTGGAGATTGCTTGTTTTTATCGTGATTAATACAAAAACACACAGAATGCAATCTTGACAACTGGTGTTTCAGTCTCCCCTGTTGCTCATTTAAAGGGGTACTCCGCCCCTAGACATCTTATCCCCTATCCAAAGGGTAGGAGATAAGATGTCTGATCACGGGGGTCCTGCCGCTGGGGACCTCTGCATTATAGCAAGCAGCACCCACCTGTAACTGCTACCAGAAGCGCTGGAGGTTCTCTGGCTAATTCCTCCCGACCACGGGGACGGAAGATCGTGACATCACGACTCCGCCCCCGTGTGACATCACACCCCACCCCCTCAATGCAAGTCTATGGGAGGGGGCGTGACAGACGAGGAATTAGCCAGAGAACCTCCAGCGCTTCTGGCAGCAGTTTCAGGTGGGTGCTGCTTGCTATATTGCGGAAGGTCCCCAGCGGTGGGACCCTGGCGATCTGACATCTTATCCCTTATCCTTTGGATAGGGGATAAGATGTCTAGGGACGGAGTACCCCTTTAAAGTTTAGTTGATTCATGAAACCCTGGCTATCAGATGTGTCATTGCTGGGCTTTGAGTAAGGGAACAGCATTATAAGAAAAAAAAGTTGTGGTACACTACTTAGCTATGTGACAATACACTTCCGGGACTACTACCCTCATCATCCCAGTGATCACCACAATGTCTTTTTATTTTTATAACTGTTTGGGGTCAATGATATGTCAGAAGATGGATTTCCTCTTTAAATGACATAAACATAAAAAAAAGAATTTATCTTGAAGGGGTTATCCAGGAAAAAACTTTTTTTTATATATCAACTGGCTCCAGAAAGTTAAACAGATTTGTAAATTACTTCTATTAAAAAATCTTAATTCTTTCAGTACTTATTAGCTTCTGATATTGAGTTGTTATTTTCTGTCTAACTGCTTTCTGATGACACGTGTCTCAGGAACCGCCCAGTTTAGAAGAGGTTTGAAATGGGGATTTGCTTCTAAACTGGGTGGTTCCCGAGACAGGTGTCATCAGAGAGCACAGAAAAGAACAACTCAACTTCAGAAGCTCATAAGTACTGAAAGGATTAAGATTTTTTAATAGAAGTAATTTACAAATCTGTTTAACTTTCTGGAGCCAGTTGATATATAAAAAAAAGTTTTTCCTGGATAACCCCTTCAAGATAAATTCTTTTTTTTTATGTTTATGTCATTTAAAGAGGAAATCCATCTTCTGACATATCATTGACCCCAAAGTTTTTTCCTGGATAACCCCTTTAAATATAAAAAAAAAATTATATATTACTAAATCTGTTAGAACAGCTGACTCTAAGCAGTGGAGATAGGCGAAAACCACTAGATATAAAATGCATATCATACGATTCCACCAGATAATTAATCCGTATCTGAGAATTCTGCTGAATGCTGAAAAACTATTGAATCTGCATATTAAAGTACAGTATAAGGGATTTACATGATAAAACTCTGCGGCTCTCTTGAACTCTAATTTGCTCCGACGCATTGAGGGAATGAGACTTTGGATTCTACTGTTTTCCTTACGAACCGGTTCCTGTTTGTGTGAAGGAATACTGGTAGTAAAAACCAATGCAAATATATACAGTATACTAAATCGCAAGCACACAAAAAAACACAATGTGATGTTAGCTAATATATATTTAGAGGGGGTAAAAACATTGTACCCCAAAATTACTACGATAGCTGATATTATGCATGGACATGTAACAAATCTGCCAAGTGCAACTACAGTGGTCCCTCAAGTTACAATATTAATCGGTTCCAGGACGACCATTGTATGTTGAGACCATTGTATGTTGAGACCATAACTCTATGGAAACCTGGTAATTGGGTCTGAAGCCACCAAAATGTCATCCAAAAATAGGAAAAAGTGATGATTAAAGATAAATAAGTAGATAACTAATATAGATAAAGCAAGTCCTTCCATATAAAAGTAATAAAGATCAGCTGGGAGCCGTAATTCACTCAGTTTTTCACAACCAGGGTGCCTCCAGCTGTTGCAAGACAACAACTCCCAGCATGCCCGGACAGCCGTTGGCTGTCCGGGCATGCTGGGAGTTGTAGTTTTGCAACAGCTGGAGGCACCCTGGTTGGAAAACAATGGTTTATGTAGAGGACAGGAGCTTCTTCAGGGTCCTATACAGTACACACAGTGTCCCAAATGGAGCCGCCCTTACTTGGTGTCCAGGTGCAGCTAACCCTGGCACAGGTAAGGAGTAGTCCAGAACTTGTAGTTCCTCCCTGTACCGTAGGGGCGCTACCAGACAGCCAGTCAGTGCATGCACTTCAGTAATACAGGTGATTTACCAGTAAATTGCCCATTCTGATTGTTCAGTTCCTCCAGTTGTGACACGTTTCACAGATCTGGACTGTCCGTACCATTGTATGTTGAGTCTGGTTTCAAGTTACAATGGTCCAGAAAAGACCATTGTAGGTTGAATCTATTGTATGTTGAGGCCATTGTAAATTGAGGGATCACTGTAATCTCAACAAAAACCTACAAAGAATAAATAATATAGTATAAAATGAATAATCTTTATTGAATTCCAAACAAGAAAAAGGAAAAAACACTGAAAACACTAAGAAATTTGAGACCGCAGCAACTGATAATGGACGTCCCTGAATGGCTCAAAAACAATGGTAATAAATACATATACTTACGATTTTACCACTGAGGGTATATGCCTCTTTGTCTCAGTCATCAGTATATGTGCTATCCACGCACACTTACTAGCTGGCTTTATGTTATCGATCTAGTGCAGTGATGGCGAACCTATGGCACGTGTGCCACAGGTGGCACGCTGAGCCCCCTCTGTGGGCACGCAGACATAGTTTGCCAGGCAGGGCAAACCTGGACATCCCTGACCGGAGGAGTGGTGGACGGAGCACTGTGAGGCAGTACACAAACATACAGCCTCCAGCCATACACTGTACATGGCTGAAGGCTGTATGTCTGTGAGGGAACTATACTGCACCTAATGTGGGGGGGACTACAACCTAATGTGGGTGAACATACTGCCAACCTAATGAGGGGGAACTGCAACCTAATGTGGGGGAACTACAACCTAATGTGGGGGAACATACTGCCAACCTAATGTGGGGGACCTATACTGTCTACCTAATGTGGGGGAACTACAACCTAATGTGGAGGAACTATACTGCCAACCTAATGTGGGGGAACTATACTGCCTACCTAATGTGGGGGAACAACAACCTAATGTGGGGGAACATACTGCCAACCTAATGTGGGGGAAACTACAACCTAATGTGGGGGAACATACTGCCAACCTAATGTGGGGGGAGCTACAACCTAATGTGGGGGAACTATACTGCCAACCTAATGTGGGGGAACTACAACCTAATGTGGGGGAACATACTGCCAACCTAATGTGGGGGGAACTACAACCTAATGTGGGGGAACTATAGTCCCTACCTAATGTGGGGGAACATACTGCCTACCTAATGTGGGGGAACTACAACCTAATGTGGGGGAACACACTGACTACCTAGGTTGTTTTTTCTAGACTTAAAGCGTACCTGTCATAGTGCAAAAAAAAAGTGATATGTTACTCAGGACCCAATCCTGATCATGTGCATATAATTTTTATGTATCTCGGACCTATATATCCAGAGATATAAGCATTTATCTGCTGGTGAGTTACTTTTTCATTGTGCAAGCTGGAGGGGGCGTGTCAGTCTGTCTCCCTCACAGGAGCAAGCCTGTGCAGTCAGCCAATCAGTACTCTCTACTCTGTAACCCTTTCCTCTCTGGTTTTATGCTGTGTCATAGGAAGATACTTGGAGCTTGCCTGCAGTAATCAGAAGACATTATGGTGAATTCATAACAGGATAAAATGTATAAATATGAGAATAGATCTTTATAAAATTAGTGCAAGGATTTTTTAGATAAAAGTACAGCATTTTTATGAATACATGTTCTATCTGTTTTATCTTCTCCTAGTAAAGCTGGATGCTAATCAGCATAGCTGTCACTATGTGTGTCATTCAACTTTCACAGACTCCTGAATGTCTGATCAACTTCTTTGTCATTCTGGAGTCTGAGAAAGCTTTGACAATTTCAGCATGCTGGGAGTTGTAGTTTAGTAACAACTGAAGCTGCAATGTTTGTAAATAACTGTGTTAGAGCAGTGTTGCCTCCAGCTGTTTTAAAACTACAGCTCCCAGCATGTCCACACATCCTTTATCTGTAGTTTTTCATACACAATAGAAATCTCCTATACTGGATACCGGTATGCTTTACGGCCGGTATCCAGTATGCTGTAAAATCTATACTAGTCTGTCTGGCTAAAAGACAGGCGACCCTTAGTGGTGACTATTTTGAGCTTGAATTTCAGGTGAAAATGTAAAAAAATTTTAACAGGTGTATATTGTGAAATGTCATATTATAATGAGTCCTGCTATATATGAAAAGTTTTTAACAATGACAGTGCCTCTTTAAACCTCAGTAAACCGCTGATTTAATTGCTGTGCTGGCACTTTGAGGGGAAAAAAGTTGGCGTGCATTATGGTTTGGGCACTCAGGCTCAAAAAGGTTCACCATCACTGCTCTAGTGGGTCCACTCTGTACTTCTCTATAGACACATCATCAGTATATGTATTTAATACCATTGTTTTTGAGCCATTCAGGGACGTCCATTATCAGTTGCTGCTGTCTCAAATTTTTTATATGTATTTTAAATGTGTGTTTTTCCCTTTTCTTATTTGGAATTCAATAAAGATTATTTATTTTATACTACAGTTGTGGTCTGCAGCAACATTTACTCTTTGTAGCTTTATGTATTAAGTCGGCATTCCGATGGTAACATTTTATTATAGGTGAGCGATCCTACACTATGGGTAGGCCGTCAATTCTTCATGTCTGTAGTATTTCTGCTTTTAATGTGCCCCCTCAGATTTGGTTGAGGTTGCAGTACTGTAGTTCCGCTCACTTCTAGATATAAGGGGGAGATTTATCAAAACCTGTCCAGAGGAAAAGTTTCTGAGCTGCCCATAGCAACCAATCAGATCGCTTCTTTCATTTTTGAAAAGGCCTCTGAAAAATCAAAGATTCAATCTGATTGGTCGCTATGGGCATATCAGGAATTTTTCCTCTGAACAGGTTATGATAAATCTCCCCCTATGTTCACATGACCCTCTAACCTGCCTCATCTTATTGCTTATATTAAAAGAAAACAACTCATCTATTCCAGATTCCATAATGAGCATTGAGGCTCTACAACCCCTTTTCAGGTTGTGCTGTGTACACCGGAGACAGGATCGGCACTGATACACCGTACACCTTTAACAGCTGTCAGCCAAATGTTTGCTCAGTCAACAGCTCACCTGACCCCTCCATACATGTGAACGTTTGGTCATTCTTGTGTCCTAAATGGGGACAGGGGAAATAAGCCTCTGCCAGACAGCTCTGTTAGTGGCTTAGCTCTCCGAGAAAAGGTGGTGGTGGATCCGTGGTGGTTGTCGGTGGTGGTGGAGGGGGGGGGGGGGGGTGAGGAGTTAAACTCCAACATGCAAAATCCTTCTCTCTCCCCCCCCCCCCCCCCCCCCATTATCATCTGTCAGTAAAGAGTCAGAAGGCTCCATACTGTTAGCCAGTCCATTAAAAATGGTGGATTCTATTTACTTTTGGCTTATGTGTATGAGCACCTTAACTTACAGGACATGATTACAATGGAGGGTAAGACTATGTTCACACTCAGTTTTACAGTGTCTGACGTATGACAATATCTTGACGTATGATGGAAGCCACTTAGTGGAACTTGTCATACATAGGCTCCCGTATAGAAAAAATTAACAAACAAACACACATACAAACATATACATCATAGTATCACTCGAACAGAGGTCAAAATGACGCTCTTTTGCCTCCATCAGGTAATGGTGACCTATGGATTTGTTTTGCGTATATGCTGGTAACATTTCCCAGTGCATATAGCAAATAGGGACTGCATAGTAAAGAAAGCCTAACACCTCTGTTATAAAGCAGGAGACTAATAACACAGAGCATGCTCACAGCACTTTTCTATAGAGATCAAGGGGGGGGGGGGGGATATTTACTAATGTATGTCAGCTCTTTTGAGCAGAAATTTGCACTTCACTTTTTTAAAATGATGGGATTGGCTTAGAGGGCATGGCATCTGCAGCTTCACACATTTACTATAATATACATCAGAAATTGGTGTTAAAGGGGTACTCCGGTGGAAAACTTTTTTTTTTTTTTAAATCAACTGGTGCCAGAAAGTTAAACAGATTTGTAAATTACTTCTATTAAAAATTTGTAATCCTTCTAGTACTTATTAGCTGCTGAATACCACAGAGGAAATACTTTTCTTTTTTGAACACAGTGCTCTCTCCTGACATCACGAGCACAGTGCTCTCTGCTGACATCTCTGTCCATTTTAGGAACTGACCAGAGCAGCATATGTTTGCTATGGGGATTTTTTCCTGCTCTGGACAGTTCTTAAAATGGACAGAGATGTCAGCAGAGAGCACTGTGCTCGTGATTCAGGTGTTCCTAAATGAAAATAATTTCCTCTGTTGCATTCAGCAGCTAATAAGTACTGGAAGGATTAAGATTTTTTAATATAAATAATTTACAAATCTGTTTAACTTTCTGGCACCAGTTGATTTAAAAAGAGAAAAAAAGTTTTCCACCGGAGTACCCCTTTAAATGATAGCTGAAATCTACACTCCTCAGTCACTGATATGCCAGATGTATTAAGAGGCTAGTGCCGGCCAATGTCAGACTATAATAAATATCAAGATGCCTGCTTCAAGCTAAACTGTTTTTTGCAGCATTTCTAGTGGCATGGCTACCCCATCATCACGTAAGTAATGTAAAATAAAACATTGTTTACACTGACGTCATTTTTTTAGTTATAAAAAAAACAAAACACATGATAACAGTGTTGGATCCAACACCAATGGCGCCTAATGGACCCCTATGAATTATAATGGCAGAAGCACCATCATTCCCCCATTTTCTTCTTTGCCGGTGGTTGGTACCCTGTAATGCTGTTAGTGGCCGATCTACTCCATGATATTTGGGAGGATGGAAAGGCTGCTATCCTGCTTCTAGGAGTGATTCTTAGTGCCGGCAGAGGTGTTGTGTCTTGAACACAACACCATTTGGTAAGCACAATGGGGGAGATTTATCAAAACCTGTGCAGAGGAAAAGTTGACGAGTTGCTTAACCAATCAGATTGCGTCTTTCATTTTTAAAAGGGCCTCTCAAAAATGAATGAAGGAATCTGATTGGTTGAACTGGTCAACTTTTCCTCTACACAGGTTTTCATAAATCTCCCCCAATATTCTTCCATACATCTGTGCTACACCCTCTTTCCTTCTCTCTTTATATAGAACTACCAGTGGAGGTTCTGAATGTTATCTCTGACAGTAGTGTAAACACTGTCTTAAAGGGGTACTCCGGTGGAAAACGTATTATTTTTTTTTTTTTTTTATCAACTGGTGAATACTAAAGAGGAAATTCTTTTCTTTTGGGATTTCTTTTCTGTCACAACCACAGTGCTCTCTGTTGACACCTCTGTCTAGGTCAGGATTTGTCCAGAGCATCATATGTTTGCTATGGGGATTTTTTCCTTCTCTGGACAGTTCCTGATATGGACAGAGGTGTCAGCAGAGAGCACTGTGGTCAGACAGAAAAGAAATCCAAAAATAAAATAATTTCCTCTGTAGCATACAGCCACTAATATGTACTGGAAGGATTAAGAATTTTTAATAGAAGTTATTTACAAATCTGTTTAACTTTCTGGCATCAGTTGATTTAAAAAAAAAAGATTTCCACCGGAGTACCCCTTTAAGAAAATGTATAATCAGAAAATCAAAACTGAGTCCATTAAAGAAAATATCTGTTACGATTCGGCAGGCTGGATGTGGATCCTCTGTGTCAGCGAGGGATTGGCGTGGACCGTGTCGGTGGACCGGTTCTAGGGTTGCTACTGGTTTTCACCAGAGCCCGCCGCAAAGTGGGATGGTCTTGCTGCGGCGGTAGCAACCAGGTCGTATCCACCGGCAACGGCTCAACCTCGCTGACTGCTGAGAAGGCGTGGGACAGAAGGACTAGGCAGAGGCAAGGTCAAACATAGCAGAAGGTCGGGGCAGACGGCAAGGTTCGTAGTCAATAAGGATAGCAGGAGATCTGGAACACAGGCTTTGGACAACACTAAACGCTTTCTCTGGCACAAGGCAACATGATCCGGCAAGGGAGTGCAGGGGAAGTGAGGTAATATGGACAGGGAGCAGGTGGAAGCTAATTAGGCTGATTGGGCCAGCTAATTAGGTGACTTGGGATGCGATTCGCGAGCGGGCGCGTCCCGCTATGCGAATCGCATCCCCGCCAGCAATGTCAGTGCAGCGCTCCCGGTCAGCGGGTCTGACCGAGGCGCTGCAGAGAGAGGGACGCCGCGAGCGCTCCGGGGAGGAGCAGGGACCCAGAGCGCTCGGCGTAACAATATCTATGGGAAATATAGTTAAAGGGGTACTCTGGTGCTAAGACATCTTATCCCCTATCCAAAGGATAGGGGATAAAATGCCTCATCGTGGGGATCCCGCCGCTGGGGACCCCCGTGATCTTCCACGCCACACCCCGTTAGAATCAGCCCCCGGAGCGTGCTCGCTCCGGGTCTGATTATTGGCGATAACGTGGATGGAGCATAGTGACGTCACACTCCGCCCCCTCAATGCAAGCCTATGGAGGGGGCGTGACAGCTGTCACGCCCCCTCCATAGGCTTGCATTGAGGGGGCGGAGTGTGACGTCACACGGGGGAGGAGCCGTGACATTACTGATCGCCAGTAAACAGACCTGGAGCGAGCATGCTCCGGGGGCTGATTTTAACGGGGTGCGGCGTGGAAGATCACGGGTTCCCCAGCTACGGGACCCCCGCGATCAGGCATCTTATCCCCTATCCTTTGGATAGGGGATAAGACGTCTTAGCGCCGAAGTACCCCTTTAAATAAATCTGAGAAGAATAATTGTCACTCAAATACTGGTAATATCCATAAGAACTTGTACCAAAGCAATAGTAAATAAGGTGATGCATAGTAAAAATATGTGGTTGGAATAGTGTGTAAGTTCCTATATGTGTCTACAGTTGTGGCTTCAAGGATATTGGCGAGCCGCTAAGAATATACTGAGACCAGCATGCAACTGAAAATCAGTACAGATTATCCCTTCATATTTATGACAATGTTGAGAACAGATATTCTTCTCTTTATGATTTATCTTCTAGCACTACTCAGTACTAAGCTAGAAAATATTTCACAGGAACCGTGAAAACTCAACAACACATTTTTATGAGGCAAAGAACAGTGAGATAAATATCTCCCCTGTTCACAGGCATCACAATCCGCTTTCTTATGCTGTTAAGAGCACAGAGCCGCACCGTCAGATATACGATGAAGCCGGGGGATGGAACCATATTTAATGGGCCCTTCTCCTAACTCATAATCCAGGTTTTAATAACAAAGGAGACTTAAAGCTGTGGAACAAAAGGTCCCAACTTGTAAGAACGATGAGGCAGATGGAAGCAAAATTTACATCTCTCCCAGAATAATCATTGCGTTTTTCTTAATACACAGCAAAACCCATTATACACAAATATAAACATCCATATGTGTATAGAAGGGATAAGTAGTATTGGCCAAGATTAGACAAAAGCTGATTAAATACTTTGTACTGTACTCAGTGCCGAAAAAAAGAGAACAAGAATATTTTTGTTATGTTCGCAGGGAGAGAAACAAAAGCTCTCAATGGAAAGTGCTGAGACAAAAACTCCTATTTGATGATATTTCTGTTACGCCTAGCGCTCCGGGTCCCCGCTCCTCCCCGGAGCGCTCACGGCGTCTCTTTCCCTGCAGCTCCCCGGTCAGTCCCGCTGACCGGGAGCGCTGCTCTGTCATGGCCGTTGGGGATGCGATTCGCACAGCGGGACGCGCCCGCTCGCGAATCGCATCCCAGGTCACTTACCCGTTCCCGTCCCCTGCTGTCATGTGCTGGCGCGCGCGGCTCCGCTCTCTAGGGCGCGCGCGCGCCAGCTTCCTGAGACTTAAAGGGCCAGTGCACCAATGATTGGTGCCTGGCCCAATTAGCTTAATTGGTTCCCACCTGTTCCCTGGCTATATCTAGTCTCCTCCCTTGCACTTCCTTGCCGGATCTTGTTGCCTTAGTGCCAGTGAAAGCGTTCCTGTGTGTTTAATAGCCTGTGTACCAGTACTTTTGCTATCTCCCCTGACTACGAACCTTGCCGCCTGCCCCCGACCTTCTGCTACGTCCGACCTTGCTACTGCCTACTCCCTTGTACCTCGCCTTTCTTCAGTATCTTCAGCAGCCAGAGAGGTGAGCCGTTGCTAGTGGATACGACCTGGTCACTACCGCCGCAGCAAGACCATCCCGCTTTGCGGCGGGCTCTGGTGAAAACCTGTAGTGGCTTAGAACCGGTCCACTAGCGCGGTCCTCGCCATCCCTCTCTGGCACAGAGGATCCACTACCTGCCAGCCGGCATCGTGACAGTAGATCCGGCCATGGATCCCGCTGAGGTTCCCCTGCCAGTTGCCTCTGATATCACCACGGTGGTCGCCCAGCAAGCCCGACAGATCGCCCATCTAACCCACCAGATGTCAGAAATGTCCACCATTGTGCACCAACTTCAGTCGCAACTTCTTCAGCAATCATCTCCTCCGCCAGCTCCTGCACCCCTTCCGCAGCGAGTGGCCACTCCTAGCCTCCGCCTGTCTTTGCCGGACAAATTTAATGGGGACTCTAAGTTTTGCCGTGGCTTCCTTTCGCAATGTTCTCTGCACTTGGAGATGATGTCGGACCTGTTTCCTACTGAAAGGTCTAAGGTGGCTTTCGTAGTCAGCCTTCTGTCTGGAAAAGCCCTGTCATGGGCCACACCGCTCTGGGACCGCAATGACCCCGTCACTGCCTCTGTTCACTCCTTCTTCTCAGAAATTCGAAGTGTCTTTGAGGAACCTGCCCGAGCCTCTTCTGCTGAGACTGCCCTGCTGAACCTGGTCCAGGGTAATTCCTCCGTTGGCGAGTACGCCATACAATTCCGTACTCTTGCTTCTGAACTATCCTGGAATAATGAGGCTCTCTGCGCGACCTTTAAAAAAGGCCTATCCAGCAACATTAAAGATGTTCTGGCCGCACGAGAGACTCCTGCTAGCCTGCATGAACTCATTCATCTAGCCACTCGCATTGACATGCGTTTTTCTGAGAGGCATCAAGAGCTCCGCCAGGAAAAAGACTTAGATCTCTGGCCACCTCTCCCACAGTCTCCACTGCAATCTGCGCCTAGGCCTCCCGCCGAGGAGGCCATGCAAGTGGATCGGTCTCGCCTGACCCTGGAAGAGAGGAATCGCCGTAAGGAAGAGAATCTTTGTCTGTACTGTGCCAGTACTGAACATTTTCTGGTGGATTGCCCAATCCGTCCTCCACGTCTGGGAAACGCACGCTCGCACTCAGCTCTCGTGGGTGTGGCGTCTCTTGATGCCAAGTCGGCTTCTCCACGTCTCACGGTGCCTGTTCGGATTTCCACTTCAGCCAGCTCTCCCCTCTCAGCCGTGGCCTGCCTGGACTCTGGAGCTTCTGGGAATTTTATTCGGGACTCCTTTGTGAATAAATTCCGTATTCCGGTGACCCGTCTTGTCAAGCCACTCCACATTTCCGCGGTCAACGGAGCCAGGTTGGACTGTACCATACGTTTCCGCACGGAGCCCCTTCTTATGAGCATCGGATCTCACCACGAGAGGATTGAACTTTTGGTCCTCCCCAATTGCACCTCGGAAATTCTCCTTGGACTTCCCTGGCTTCAGCTTCATTCCCCAACCCTGGATTGGTCCACTGGGGAGATCAAGAGTTGGGGGTCCTCTTGTTCCAAGAACTGTCTAAAACCGGTTCCCAGTAACCCTTGCCGTAACTCTGTGGTTCCTCCTGTATCTGGTCCCCCTAAGGTCATTAAGGACTCTGCCTGCCACAGGAAATGCCCCTCCCCCCCTCCCAGTTCCATCAGGCAAGCTTCTGTGTCCCCTCATGGCCCTCGTCCTGGTGTCACACTGCCCCGTGCCAGGTCCCGCCCTCTGCCCTCTCTCCCCATTCCTACTCCTGCGGTTCTGCCTGCCGTTGAGGAATCCCTCCATCCTTTCCCGGTGTCCTCATCCCAGGGGAGGCAGTTACCCGATAAAGAGAAAGGGAGACCTAAGGGGGGGGGTACTGTTACGCCTAGCGCTCCGGGTCCCCGCTCCTCCCCGGAGCGCTCACGGCGTCTCTTTCCCTGCAGCTCCCCGGTCAGTCCCGCTGACCGGGAGCGCTGCTCTGTCATGGCCGTTGGGGATGCGATTCGCACAGCGGGACGCGCCCGCTCGCGAATCGCATCCCAGGTCACTTACCCGTTCCCGTCCCCTGCTGTCATGTGCTGGCGCGCGCGGCTCCGCTCTCTAGGGCGCGCGCGCGCCAGCTTCCTGAGACTTAAAGGGCCAGTGCACCAATGATTGGTGCCTGGCCCAATTAGCTTAATTGGTTCCCACCTGTTCCCTGGCTATATCTAGTCTCCTCCCTTGCACTTCCTTGCCGGATCTTGTTGCCTTAGTGCCAGTGAAAGCGTTCCTGTGTGTTTAATAGCCTGTGTACCAGTACTTTTGCTATCTCCCCTGACTACGAACCTTGCCGCCTGCCCCCGACCTTCTGCTACGTCCGACCTTGCTACTGCCTACTCCCTTGTACCTCGCCTTTCTTCAGTATCTTCAGCAGCCAGAGAGGTGAGCCGTTGCTAGTGGATACGACCTGGTCACTACCGCCGCAGCAAGACCATCCCGCTTTGCGGCGGGCTCTGGTGAAAACCTGTAGTGGCTTAGAACCGGTCCACTAGCGCGGTCCTCGCCATCCCTCTCTGGCACAGAGGATCCACTACCTGCCAGCCGGCATCGTGACAATTTCCACTTCATTGGCAATAGAAAGAAAAACCTAGAGGAGAAAAAACGAGTGCAAGAGAAAAAAGAATACTACGGTCTATAAAATGGAAAAAAAGAGCGTGATTCAGGGCTTACGGTACTTCTCTTTGTGAGTTTTATCGAAGTTAAAACAGAAATGCTCTGGGCTCAACGCACAAACACTTCGATAGGAAGAGTCACCTTGAAACGGATGGTTCCATGGATCAAGGTGTTATGTGAACGTGTCAGTGGTTGGAAATGTATGTACCTATATGGAAATAGCTTAAGTGGAAAAACCTGTTGGGATGGAATTTAGACGTTTTAGATGTTGGCGCTAGGACATTTTTGAAAAATTTTAGAAGATTCGGTACAGGTGGATGAAAATTGGGACTCCACGCCTCTCCTGTGGTCTGGAACGGAATGAAGTTCAGTGTGTAACTGCAGCACATTCATTGTCCAAAAGGTAGTGTGTACTGATACTTACTGTATATATATATATATATATATATATATATATATATATGTAGGCTTTAAAGCTTTACCTGGGATAAAGTTTCAGTGTCACAATGTGGTTTGTTAGCGCTCAAGACTTGGGAAGGGGATGTTTTACCACAAGAGGGAAAGACATGTAGGTTTGGTCCACAGCCTATGACTGGGCATGCTTAAGGTCATTCAGGAAGGCTGGCTGTTTTTTAGGTTCTTCTTGAGATATTTAAGGCACTACTATAAAAATTCTTCTAAACAGAAGTATACTTACTTTAAAGCTTTCTTCTCGTTGCGGATACCACGACTGGAGTCCGGGGTTCCTACTGTGTCCAGAGAGTTTTTGTAGCGCTTCCCCTAGAAGGAAGGAAAAAACATTTTCAGATTAGGTCATTTTCTCAAAGATTTTAATTTCTGACCTTCACCGGCCATCTTTGTCTGTTAGAGGGGTACTCCGGTACACAAGCATTCTCAACATTGTGTTCAGAGCGCTTGGAGCAGATGCCTGTCATTGTGATGTCATGGCCATGCCCTTCGTGATGTCAGGCCATGCCCCCTTCATTCACGTCTATGGGAGGGGACGTGATGACAGTCACGCCCCCTCCCATAGACATGACTGGAGGGAGCATGGCTGTGATGTCACGATCACAGCCGCACGCTCCAAGCACTCCGAACAAAATATTCAGAACACTGAGACATGGGAGTACCCCCTTAACTCAAAGTCGTTTACCGGAATGCATTCAGACGATCATGATTGCCCAAATAAATGCCAGAACAAGCTGTAGGTAAAATGTTTACCATTAGGTCACCGGATGAGCATTATTGAAAAGTTGACTAAAAGTTGTTAAATAATAAAAGAAGTTAACTAAAAAGCAAATTTTATTATTTAGTGGCTAAAAGTTATATAACTAAAAAGCCTGTTCTACTAGGCAGAGGTGGGGCAGCCTGTTTCAGTGGATTATCTGTAAGTAGGGAATTTTTGTGAAATATAAATCAAAAAAATTGGGGCACCAATCTATTGTACATGCAATATATAGCTAGAAATAAAAATCTTCATGTGAATGATATAGGGATATATCCTGGTTAGTCTGCGCCAGTGTGCAACAAGATAATGGCCCTGATTTACTAAGAGTGGAGTGTAGATTTTGTTGTGTTTTTTTTGCTGTTCTGACCTTTTTTTTCCATGGAATTTACTAATTTACTCCGCTTTCAGAAACTTTATACATGCTTTAAAGTGTAGGGTTTTCATCCCAGAAAATTCACATGATTTTCAGAGTGGTTTTCAGAAAAGATGAGTGATTTTGGATGAAATGTAGGGAACACGCCCCTTTTCCCGAAAAACACACCCATTTTGTAGTATTTCTTAGTGTTTCTGATTCTGTCAGGTTTTTCCTGTTGCACATTAATAATTTACACAGAATTTAGGCGCACAACCCGACAAAAAGAGTTGGAATGCTGTTAGTTAATGAGGGCCAACATAGTCAAATATTTTTTAAAACCCTTTAAAGGAGTTCTATAGTCCATCCAGAACTACAACAATACTTTGTAATATACAACCCAATTTCTGCAGCTACATAAATTCTCTCTAGATAATTCGGGGAAACATTCCATTGGGTCAGATACTCCATCATCAGGATTACCTAAGGATGTTCTCCTCTCCTAGTGGAGACCCCTACAGCCCCAGCAAAACATATCTACGTAACGCATCTATATGAATGTTACAATTTGTTTTTTATTAAAGGGGTACTCCCGTGGAAAACTTTTTTCTTTTTTTTTTTAAATCAACTGGTGCCAGAAAGTTAAACAGATTTGTAAATCCCTTCTATTAAAAAAAAAAAACAGCATATGTTTGCTATGGGGATTTTCTCCTGCTCTGGACAGTTCCTAAAATGGACAGCAGAGGTCAGCAGAGAGCACTGTGGTCATGACATCAGAGGAAATGCATCTCTTTTTTAGATTTCTCTTTAGTATACAGCTCCTAAAAAGTACTGGAAGGATTAAGATTTTTTAATAGAAGTGATTTACAAATCTGTTGAACTTTCTGGCACCAGTTTCCATGGGAGTACCCATTTAATATCATTAAATCAAACTTTTTCAGAGGTACCCTGTGCTGGACGTTTCTTGTTCCGTACAGAAATGCTTGTTTCATCAGTACTTTCCTTTAGTAACATTTATCCATACTTTGTTCCTCCAGACATGGTTAACAATCTGATGTCTAATAAAAGGCAGTGATACACATCGCTTTACATAATGCATCCGATATCAATTTGCAGATCCTAAAGCTAATTTAAGAATATAAGAGCCACAGCAATTGTAATAATAATCAATAGTTATTACTATAGTCATTCCATAAGTGCACATGACGAGGAGCTTACTAAGCCCTCCACCCATAAGGCATCAAGAGCAGATAACAAAAAGCAAAGTTTGGCGCAGAGGTTTATAGAGAATATAAGTCATCCCAGATGGCAGAATCAAGGCAAAGATCCACTTTAATAGGATATAAATTGCCTTGTAAAAAGGCCATATATATGTGAGCCCAGCTGTGATGACTTCAATTCTCTGAACCTTCTGTGCTGTAGAGGAGATTGAACATATGAGGGTATGAGGAGAGAAGTGATAAGTGTGCCAGGTCTTTTCTCCAACCATCAGATTTTAGTGTTAACAGGATCTGACCAGAAATGTTTTACTCTCAGTGTCCAAAACGGAGGAATCGGCCTTCCATGTTGGGTGCAATAGCCCGAAACAGCATGTTCCATGCAGTATGCCAATGCTATTGAAATGCATATTTCACATTTTTTTTTAATCAGAATGTATTATATGTGGTTAGGTCTGTGATGAAGCACTGGATAACAGTAATGCCACCAGAGGTCCATGATCATGTGGACGTGTAGCATGCCACACTATGTTGGAGACAATCTGGTGGCACTATCAGACCCCCCCATCCAAGAAGGTGACTCAGTAAGGGCTGCAGAATGGATGGCTATAAAAGTAATTTTTTAGGCAATGAGATTTAAAGGGGTGCTCAGCCAGAAAACATTTTGAAAGATTAGATAAGATGTCTAATCGAGGGGGTCCCGCTGTTGGGGACTCCCGCAATGTCAACTGGACGTCACAAACATGGAAGCTTAGAGCTTATGTGTTTGTGACATCACGCCACGTCCCCTCTATTCATGTCTATGGGAGGAGGGTGGTCTATGTGGTCTTCTCAAAGAAGTAGTCTTTTTGAGAGGTTTCATTTTACTTCATTTGACTACAGAATACTCTGCTAAGCCATGCCATTCTATAGCTATAATATATTGTACACTATACTACATGGCATTATACTATACACTATACTTAAACCTTTTTTTTATATATCAACTGGCTCCAGAAAGTTAAACAGATTTGTAAATTACTTCTAATAAAAAATCTTAATCCTTTCAGTACTTATGAGCTTCTGAAGTTAAGGTTGTTCTTTTCTGTCTAAGTCCTCTCTGATGACACCTGTCTCGGGAAACGCCCAGTTTAGAAGCAAATCCCCATAGCAAACTTCTTCTAAACTGGGCGTTTCCCAAGACAGGTGTCATCAGAGAGGACTTAGACAGAAAAGAGCAACCTTAACTTCAGAAGCTCATAAGTACTGAAAGGATTAAGATTTTTTAATAGAAGCAATTTACAAAGTGGCATTGGGGCCGCTCTGCCAGTGGGTCGCTCCCACCCCCAACCCCCCCCCCCCCCGTGGGCACCTGTGTCGCGGCGGTGGTGGTCGCCGCCCGGTGCTACGCCATTTTATGCTAGGGATGTTAGGGAGCCACTCTGAATAGGAGGCCATGACGTGGCGAGTGGGCTTTGTACTTTTTGATCAAAAATGTATACTAACAACCTGTTAGTTTTTGATATTATGCTGAGAAGCAATTAGATCTTTGTGCAAGATTGTAGATGTGCGACCATGTCTGTATTCTACCCGAAATTCATAATTTACAAATCTGTTTAACTTTCTGGAGCCAGTTGATATATATCAAAAAGTTTTTGCCTGGAATACCCCTTTAATCACAACTTACTATACCAGTACAATATACTATATGTCCTGTACTATACTTTAATATGCAACACAGAACTATACAGTGCTATACCATGCCATACTATTCTATTTTGATCCTATATTGTATAATTGCCCAATATTCTATACAGTCTTATACCGTACAATAATATTTTGCACTAAACCAAAGGTTCAGTTACTGGACACCTGAAAAGGAGAGATCTGTAAGGGGGAAAGAGGGTAATAACAAAAGGTATAACAACATCTTGGGATTGTCAGGTGCCCTCCTTACAAAATGCTCACTTTGATCTGAGCTATTAATACTAGGTATGATGATGCTAACCAGTTACGGCTTTATTTGCAGGAGACATTGCAGAACTGGTAATGTTGTGTACTGTATTGTTTCTACTGTGTCAATATATTATAGTCATTTGTTGCAATTTACGTGCAGTTTTGAAGTAGATTGAAGCAAGAGTGAGATTACCTTTTACTGCAGGCACCCAAATTCTTTCAGGCATTGGCTCTTAAATAGGTTGTATAGGATTCAGCTGAAGCTAGTGTAACCTACATGTGTGATAGGGTGTCTGGATCTTACTTTGTCACTAATCCCTTTGTCTCGCTTACCTGAGACAAATCCCAGTTGGTTAGCTCCCAACTTTACCCAATATTCTCTTATTATTGCAACTTGAAGTTGCAATTTCCAACTGCGGGGTGCAAGATTCTGTGATTTCTTTAATTGGCTACAACTTGGTCCTAGAGCAAGGTATTACAGTAATGCTATAGGGCTCTTGTACAACCTATCATGGGCTATATTATATTACTTCTACTAGGTCTCCCTTACTACCGTGTTTCTCCGAAAGTAAGACCGGGTCTTATATTAATTTTAGTCACCAAAAACACACTAGGGCTTATTTTCAGAGTAGTGCTTATTTATTTACGGTACCGTATGTACATTGAACAACGTTTAACGGTATTTACTCCCCCCCCCCATAATTATCATGTGATGGCGCATCTCTGCTCCCAACATCATCCCCCCCCCTCCGGTTTATCAGCCCAGCACTGCACCCCACATCGGGGGACTAATCGTATGTCACCCACGAGCGCTGCTTCTCCCCCCCCCCCCCCCTCCCCTACCAAATAATTATCAGCCGCTGCGCTGTACTTTGTATTCCTGTGCCCGGGCTGCAAATATTAAAGAAACAAACTTTAACTTACCTTTGTCCTCCGTTCCCACGTTGCTAAGGAACCGGCCTCATGGTCCCTCCGCTGTTCTTGCTGCGGTCCTGGGGATGGGAACGCCACAGAGCCTTCAGCCTATCACCGGCCGCAGCGATGTCCCGCCACGGCCGATGATAGGCTGAGCCCACTGTCATGTAAGAAGCCGGCCGACTCCTTACATGACAATGCGCTCAGCCTATCATCGGCCGAGGTGGGACATCGCTGCGGCCGGTGATAGGCTGAAGGCTCTGAGACATCACAACACCAGGAAGCAGCAAGAACAGTGGAGTGACCATGAGGCCGGTTCCTTAGCGGGGGAACGGAGGACGAAGGTAAGTTAAAGTTTGTTTTTTAATATTTGCAGCCTGGGCATTGCCTAGGTCAGTGGTTTTCAACCTGCGGACCTCCAGATGTTGCAAAACTACAAATCCCAGCATGCCCGGACAGCCGTTGGCTGTCCGGGCATGCTGGGAGTTGTAGTATTGCAACATCTGGAGGTCCGCAGGTTGAAGACCACTGGCCTAGGTCTTATTTTTGGGGGTAGGGCTTATATTGCAGCCCACCCTGATAATATAGCTAGGGCTTATTTTCGGAGTAGGGTGTATTTTTAGGGAAACAGGGTATTTTGCCCTCATTAGAAACTAAGTGAAAATAATCATCAGGGCATGTTACTCTCTGATTTTATGTATCAACTGGACTACACCCAACTTACAACCCTTTTCATTTGACCCTTCTTACATGTGTACGCCAAATTTATTATAATTTATGTCTGCAAACAGGGCTAAATTATAGCTGCCACCTCTGATCTGGGGTAAATTTCAGTGAGGGCGCATAGGCCTCAACATAAAACCAGTGTGACAATGTGCGGGTGGAGGAATATTTAAGACTGGCATGTAAGATGCTGGTCTTGATAAATCTACCCAAAATGTGCCGGTGACTCAAATTTAAAAATAAAAAGATTAGCCCACACAGTGGAATCCCAAAATAAGGCTGATGTGCAAATCCAGATCTGTGCAGAAAATTCCCCATTATATTCATCATTGTCAGGAATCACCATATCACCCGGGAACAGACTACAGAGCATTTCACAAAGATTATCAAACAGATGTAGCACGGATACACCAGGCAGCTATGACGTCCCTCTGACTAACTTGCTTTATATATAGTTTTACTTATGAATTATTAAATCCCCTTTGAATGTGCCTGGCAGGAGAGAACAGGTTTTAATGGGACCTGGGAAAGAGAACAGAGGATTTGATTCCTGTTAGAGGACTCAGTGTTTAGCACAATTCTAGCACCCCGAGGATCTGTCAGGGCGGCTCTGGATGTGCCAGTTCTGTGGCTGATACTAACACAAAGGCCGATTCGTTTTGTGCTGACTTTAGGGAATATCCTTATTGTTTGCATCACTCAATAACTGGAAATTTAGAATTGTGTTTACTAAATACGGTATTAAAGGGGTACTCCCTAGAAAAAAAAATATGTTTAAATCAACTGGTGCCACAAAGATAATCAGATTTGTAAATTACTTCTATTAAAACATCTTAATCCTTCCAGTACTTATCAGCTGCTGTATGCTCCACAAGAAGTTATTTTCTTTTTGAATTTCCTTTCTGTCTGACCACAGTGCTCTCTACTGACACCTCTGTCCCTTTTAGGAACTGTCTAGAGCAGGAGAGGCTTGCTATGGGGATTTGCTCCTGGACTCTGGACAGTTCCTGACATGGACAGAGGTGTCAGTAGAGAGCACTGTGGTCAGACAGAAAGGAAATTCAAAAAGAAAAGAACTTCCTCTGAAACATACATCAGCTGATAAGTACTGGAAGGATTAAAATTTTTGAATAGAAGTCATTTACAAATCTGTTTAACTCTCTGGCACCAGTTGATTTAAAACAAAATGTTTTCCAGTGGAGAACCCCTTTAACAGTATTCCAACCTCACGCTTGCTTGCACTAAAAACATAAAGACCTATAAAGTGCCTACAAAAATCCATCAGTATGCCACATACTGCAAGAATAACTGCAGGACGTCTTCTTTGAGACGTAACCTGGTGCAAGAGGTGTAACCTAAAGCTTCTGGGCCCTGTGCAAAATGTTAATACAAAAATAAAACGAGACTATTGGTTGGAGGGCAAAATGCACAATAATCACTGATAGATTGCCGGAGGCAATCCAATAAAGGCCCTGGGGTTCCCAACCAAAATTGCTATATACAGGACTTTAATGTGCGGGTCCAAAATTATAATGATGAAAAAAAGAAGAAAAAGATCACACATTTAAAAATACTATGTACTGCTAACTGATATAATTGTGCTTATTGGGCTCAACCAGCTCTATCATTATTCATAGTTAGTAGGAGATACAATTGTATTTTAGCATCCCAGAACTACTGATTGTCAGGGCACATAGCAGTTAAAACCATAACACTGCCCCCCTCAACGTTTCGCCACCAATGTGGCTTTGTCAAGAGGCAAATGGGCAATGGCAAAATGTTAAACCCCTGAAATAACAAACAAAGGAGGGAAATTATCTAGCACCACTAAATTGTTATATCAGCAGATTCCAAACGAACATAATCATATTAAAAAAAAGGATAAAAGTCCAAGACCTTATGCATTTTGAACAAGAAATGTTCTTAGGGCCCCAGAGCTGAAGCACCTATCTTATAGATCAGTGCTTGTTTTAGGAGCCCATTAAAAGGATCAACTATCATGTGGGTACGGCCATATAAGCAATATCTGTATTGTTTGTGTCACGATGCCGGCTGGCAGGAGGTGGATCCTCTGTGCCAGAGAGGGATAGCGAGGACCGTGCTAGTGGACCGGTTCTAAGACACTACAGGTTTTCACCAGAGCCCGCCGCAAAGCGGGATGGTCTTGCTGCGGCGGTAGTGACCAGGTCGTATCCACTAGCAACGGCTCACCTCTCTGGCTGCTGAAGATAGGCGAGGTACAAGGGAGTAGGCAGAAGCAAAGTCGGACGTAGCAGAAGGTCGGGGGCAGGCGGCAAGGTTCGTAGTCAGGGGAGATAGCAAAGTTCTGGTACACAGGGTATAAACACACAAAAACGCTTTCACTAGGCTCTAGGGCAACAAGATCCGGCAAGGAAGTGCAAGGGAGGAGACTAGATATAGCCAGGAAACAGATGGGAACCAATTAAGCTAATTGGGCCAGGCACCAATCATTGGTGCACTGGCCCTTTAAGTCTCAGGGAGCTGGCGCGCGCGCGCCCTAGAGAGCGGAGCCGCGCGCGCCAGCACATGACCGCAGGAGACGGGAACGGGTAAGTGACCTGGGATGCGATTCGCGAGCGGGCGCGTCCCGCTGTGCGAATCGCATCCCCAACGGCCATGACAGGGCAGCGCTCCCGGTCAGCGCTGACCGGGGAGCTGCAGGGAGAAAGGCGCCGTGAGCGCTCCGGGGAGGAGCGGGGACCCGGAGCGCTAGGCGTAACAGTACCCCCCCCCTTAGGTCTCCCCTTCTCTTTATCGGGTAACTGCCTCCCCTGGGATGAGGACACCGGGAAAGGAAGGAGGGATTCCTCAACGGCAGGCAGAACCGCAGGAGTAGGAATGGGGAGAGAGGGCAGAGGGCGAGACCTGGCACGGGGCAGTGTGACACCAGGACGAGGGCCATGAGGGGACACAGAAGCTTGCCTGGGAGGGGGGGAGGGGCATTTCCTGTGGCAGGCAGAGTCCTTAATGACCTTAGGGGGACCGGATACAGGAGGAACCACAGAGTTACGGCAAGGGTTACTGGGAACCGGTTTTAGACAGTTCTTGGCACAAGAGGACCCCCAACTCTTGATCTCCCCAGTGGACCAATCCAGGGTTGGGGAATGAAGTTGAAGCCAGGGAAGTCCAAGGAGAATTTCCGAGGTGCAATTGGGGAGGACCAAAAGTTCAATCCTCTCGTGATGAGATCCGATGCTCATAAGAAGGGGCTCCGTGCGGAAACGTATGGTACAGTCCAACCTGGCTCCGTTGACCGCGGAGATGCGGAGTGGCTTGACAAGACGGGTCACCGGAATATGGAATTTATTCACAAAGGACTCCCGAATAAAATTCCCAGAAGCTCCAGAGTCCAGACAGGCCACGGCTGAGAGGGGAGAGCTGGCTGAAGTGGAAATCCGAACAGGTACCGTGAGACGTGGAGAAGCCGACTTGGCATCAAGAGACGCCACACCCACGAGAGCTGAGTGCGAGCGTGCGTTTCCCAGACGTGGAGGACGGATTGGGCAATCCACCAGAAAATGTTCAGTACTGGCACAGTACAAACAAAGATTCTCTTCCTTACGGCGATTCCTCTCTTCCAGGGTCAGGCGAGACCGATCCACTTGCATGGCCTCCTCGGCGGGAGGCCTAGGCGCAGATTGCAGTGGAGACTGTGGGAGAGGTGGCCAGAGATCTAAGTCTTTTTCCTGGCGGAGCTCTTGATGCCTCTCAGAAAAACGCATGTCAATGCGAGTGGCTAGATGAATGAGTTCATGTAGATTAGCAGGAGTCTCTCGTGCGGCCAGAACATCTTTAATGTTGCTGGATAGGCCTTTTTTAAAGGTCGCGCAGAGAGCCTCATTATTCCAGGAAAGTTCAGAAGCAAGAGTACGGAATTGTATGGCGTACTCGCCAACGGAGGAATTACCCTGGACCAGGTTCAGCAGGGCAGTCTCAGCAGAAGAGGCTCGGGCAGGTTCCTCAAAGACACTTCGAATTTCCGAGAAGAAGGAGTGTACAGAGGCAGTGACGGGGTCATCACGGTCCCAGAGCGGTGTGGCCCATGACAGGGCTTTTCCAGACAGAAGGCTGACTACGAAAGCCACCTTAGACCTTTCAGTAGGAAACTGATCCGACATCATCTCCAGATGCAGGGAACATTGGGAAAGAAAGCCACGGCAAAACTTAGAGTCCCCATTAAATTTGTCCGGCAAAGACAGGCGGAGGCTAGGAGTGGCCACTCGCTGCGGAAGAGGTGCAGGAGCTGGCGGAGGAGATGGTTGCTGCTGCTGTAGCTGAGACTGAATCTGCTGTAGCTGCGACTGGAGTTGCTGAGTCATGGTGGTCAAGTACGACAGCTGGTGATCTTGTTGGGCAATCTGTCGGGCTTGCTGGGCGACCAGTGTGGGGAGGTCGGCGACAACAGGCAGAGGAACTTCAGCGGGATCCATGGCCGGATCTACTGTCACGATGCCGGCTGGCAGGAGGTGGATCCTCTGTGCCAGAGAGGGATAGCGAGGACCGTGCTAGTGGACCGGTTCTAAGACACTACAGGTTTTCACCAGAGCCCGCCGCAAAGCGGGATGGTCTTGCTGCGGCGGTAGTGACCAGGTCGTATCCACTAGCAACGGCTCACCTCTCTGGCTGCTGAAGATAGGCGAGGTACAAGGGAGTAGGCAGAAGCAAAGTCGGACGTAGCAGAAGGTCGGGGGCAGGCGGCAAGGTTCGTAGTCAGGGGAGATAGCAAAGTTCTGGTACACAGGGTATAAACACACAAAAACGCTTTCACTAGGCTCTAGGGCAACAAGATCCGGCAAGGAAGTGCAAGGGAGGAGACTAGATATAGCCAGGAAACAGATGGGAACCAATTAAGCTAATTGGGCCAGGCACCAATCATTGGTGCACTGGCCCTTTAAGTCTCAGGGAGCTGGCGCGCGCGCGCCCTAGAGAGCGGAGCCGCGCGCGCCAGCACATGACCGCAGGAGACGGGAACGGGTAAGTGACCTGGGATGCGATTCGCGAGCGGGCGCGTCCCGCTGTGCGAATCGCATCCCCAACGGCCATGACAGGGCAGCGCTCCCGGTCAGCGCTGACCGGGGAGCTGCAGGGAGAAAGGCGCCGTGAGCGCTCCGGGGAGGAGCGGGGACCCGGAGCGCTAGGCGTAACAGTTTGTGTGGCCCCTTGCTTCCATCATTTGTCAGCCGCTCATCCCCTACTGCATAGGCAGTCATGTTGCTGATATATTAATGTATTTAACCTGTCAAAAAGAAGCAATCCCGTGACCGAGCGCTTACACATTTATCGGCTGATCATTGGCCTTGTTATAGGGCGATATTGGCCTGTTCATATGATAATCGTTCTGTTGTCTATTTAGTCTTTAATGGATTATCCTCTGAAATATCACTGGTCATTCATTGTACTGGTGTCCTGCATATGCTGTGGAGGGAATTTGTTGGCCCCAGGTGCAACTGAAGTTCCGGAATCTCCTATTGGATCCTCTTGGATGGTGTCTACACAATCTACACAATGGTAATAGCTACACATAGAAAAGGTTAAATGGGTTATCCAGGAATAGAAAAACAGAGCTAATATCTTTCAAAAACTGCTCCCCATCTGTCTCCAGGTTGGGTTTGGTTCTGAAGCTCAGTTACATTAAAGTGAATGGAGCCAGGTTTTACTACCACACCCACCTGGAGACAGACGGGGAGAGGTTTTTTGAAATAAATTAGCTTTGTTTTTCTATTCCTGAAAAACCAAGTGTGTCTCGTGAACAAATGCATTCTATGAACATTACCTGTAATATAAAAGACAACAGCAAAAAACTGTAATACCAGATTCAGTCCACACAGACATCTAACCAAGTGCTGTGTTTTGTTGTAAACTTTGAAGAAAGAGAACACTTACACAATGATACTAAGATGCTTGTTTTTATATGACAATAAGATGCATGCACTACATGTTTTTAGTAAGGTACTAATATAGAACTTTGTATTTTTTTTGACGGATGACATTTACTATGAGCTGGCATGCTGTGCCATTATTAGGGTATCTGTGAATACCTTGTCACATTGACACATCACCTGCTGATATAGAATAGATAATTAGCAAGGGACAGAACTTCTATATATACTAGGATTTTAGTACTACGTCCCAATAAACAATGATATAAAACATATTTCACTGAGTATGTATGTGGTCTATCGCTAAGAAGCATTGTTAAAATTGTACATGTTCTTTATTAGCGTTGTTTGGAGCCATATGGCCATCTTTGGTTCAATATACCTGAGATCACATTAGAAAGAAAATACAGGTGTTGTTATATAGAATCCATAAGAAAAAAATGAATCGATAAATATGTTTCCAATATGGTCCTATATAGATGTGGAGTTCTAAAGGGGTACTCCACCTCTAGACATTTTATCCCCTATCCAAAGCATAAGGGAGAAGATCTCTGAACGTGGGGGGCCGTAG
The DNA here is from genome assembly GCF_029499605.1 of Hyla sarda. Classification (NCBI taxonomy): domain Eukaryota; kingdom Metazoa; phylum Chordata; class Amphibia; order Anura; family Hylidae; genus Hyla; species Hyla sarda. Next base: position 241,503,964 of record NC_079194.1, read on the forward strand.
CTGGGACCTCCCGTGATCTCCGTGCAGCACGCGGCATTCTAAACAGGATGTTTAGGGGCGGAGTACCCCTTTAAAGCACATGGCTGTGCTGTCTGCCTGAGTCCTAACCCTAAAATGTTATTTTGGTACTCTGTTTCAGGTTAGGTATTACAATGTCAGGCTATCCAAAAATGTAATATTTAGCTTTTGAAAAAATATTATGCAGTATATGAAAATTTCCAAAATGACCTTGGATATGCAAACTCCTGACAGTCTGTTTACTCAATTTCTAAATCAATTCAGGAAGATGAGCTTTAAATCTGTTCTTCATTATCATATTGTGCCACTGGCAACATCTTGCGAGAAATAATTATAGTGCAAAAAAGGTTAATTGACAAAAAAATATCTAAACATACGAGAAGAAAAGACATTTCCTCTGGCCACCTGTTTTCCATTATATGGGGGTTTATTTTAACCTACAGAATACACATAATGATACAGGTTGCAGCTATCCGAAAGAATATACCCAAAAGAACAGTATATCACATATACACTTAAATGCCAATAATCCAGCATGATGTGGAAAACTGAAAGTTTGCTTTAACATTGTGCTGGCAGAATGGCACAGTAGGGCAGCAGTATAGCAAGCAGACAGTATGGAGTGGAAATGGCATGCCAGGACTGGAATGAGGATCATTTAGTGGGCCCAGGTCCTGTCATGACATAGGGGCACTATCAAAGGCGTACCTACCATAGAGGTAGCGTACTCCAATGATATTGGAAACAATGGACAGGGGTGCCTGGTCAGAGACCAATTGGCCTCACCCCCCAATCCACCTGACCCCTATGTGAGTAGCTTGAGCGGCCATCCACTTTATAATCTACTCCCTAACCAGGGAATCCAGGACACTGGCCCGGAATCCCCAGGTCAATGAGCTCCTCCACTTTAGGCTGAAGACTACACTGGATACAGAGTATGAACCCTGCCCCTATGCAGTCAGCGTTGTCACCCATCATCGTTGCACTAGAGCTGGAGAGGTGGTAAGTATACTTTTTTGTTTTATATAGCAGGTAAACAGGGACTAATTGGCTAATCGGGGGATGTACCTGGCTAATGGTGGTATCAGGCTACTGGAAGGGACTATCTGCTTAATGGGGAGAACTTGAACTGCCGGCCTACTAGAGGCTACTTGCCTACTGAGGCAACTACCTGAGTACTGTGCATGTGTGTGGGGGGTGGCTACCTGCCTTCTGGGGGGAAAACCTGCCTAATGGGAGAGACTTAAGTGCATAATGGGCCTATATACAGGGGGAACTACCTATGGACATACCTATCTTATAGGGGAACTACCTAACTGCTGTGGGAAACATACTTAAGTTGGATCCTATCTCTCTAATAGGGAACCTACTTACCTACCCACTTTTACTTTGTGGGGCACTTTCTAACTGTTTGTGAGACAATAAATAGGGCAATTTTATACAGGTAGGATGATTGTTGGAAAAGGAAAGAGCCTAAAATGGTTTTCTGCCACATTCTGCAGAAAAGGGTCATGGCTCGAAATAGTTGTCATGGTGGGGCTACAACAAAGGCCTTGATGAGGATTCTGGAGCAGACTGCTTGTAGCTACTGTCAAATTCCCTTTTGGGGTAAACTAATAACCTATTAGACATTATTGGGAATTTAGCACAAATGTTCTTTGTAATGCATTTCTCAGGTACATTTCTTTAAAGCTGTGCTCTCCTGTGATGCACTGATCTATGATGGAGGCAGTTTTATGGCTTTGGAAAACCCAAACAGTGTTTTTGCTCAGTGCCTCGGATGGCACTTTTGTTTCATAGTACCAAGGCCAAGTGTTTGTTTATAGGGTACTGAACCTTTGTAAAATAATTTGTAAGCTCCACCAAGGGACAGACTAATGTAAATTTAATGTATAAATATTTACCATCCATAATTCATAATATAAATAAAAGTAATGGACAATACATAAATAATGGTGTTAAGGATGAAGACAGTCCTCTATAATGGAGATGGTCTACTAAACACAGTGGTGCGGTAATCTGCCTAGGAGGATCCTGGGGTAAAGCTATTAATCTCATGCGGAAAATAAAGGTGCGTTGTTTTTCTTTGTTTTATTTCTTGCTTTCCATGGCACAGCACTATTAAAAGAGTAGCCCAAGTATTCCCTGCCTGAAGACATTCTTTGGGAGTCTCATTGGTGGGAGCTTTCTTGCATTTGATGATCAGTCCTAAGAGACTCTTAGACTGTGATAAACAGGATTCTTTGGTTTGATGAAACTTTTTGGCCACATTTTGAGGAAACCAGAAACTGTTCATCATCTGCCCAGTACCACCCCTGCAGTGAAGCATGATGGTGGCAGTATGATGCTGTGGGGATGTTTTTCAGTGGCTGGGACAGGAAGGTTTGTCATGGTTGAAGGAAAGCTAAGTGGAGCAAAATACAAATGTATTCTCAATAAAAACCTCATCCTGAGTGCTCTAGACCTTAGACTGGGCAGAAGATTCACCTTATAACATGACAATGACCCTAAGCATACAAGCAAGATAACACAGGGGTGGCATAGGGACAACTATGTCCTTGAGTGGCACAGCCAAAGTCCTGACATAAACCCAATAGGACATGGCTTTGATTGGCAGAGATTTAAAAATTTCTTCCACCAAAAGTCCCCATCCAACCTAACAGAGCTTGAGAGGATCTGCAGAGAACAATGGCAAAACATCTCCTAATCCAGGTGTGTAAACCTTCTGGCCTCATCCCCAAGAAGATTAGAGGCAGTGATCACTGCCAAAGAGCCCATTGTATGTTGAAGGCAGCATCAACAAACGATGCTGCTGTGAGTCAGGGCCGGTGTATGGCGCGGAATTGCAGGGGGGCGATCCACTGTGGAGGTAGCCGGAGGACTTACCTCTGCTTTCATGCTGGCTTGAGCCTGGCTGGACTAGGCTCAACCAAATGAGCACAGAGCACACAGATCAATGGAGTTCTATGGAACTTAGTTGATCTGTATGAGGAATCTAATGATTTATCCTAAAAGTCCCCTAAGGGGACTAATAAAGTGTGAAAAATAAAGTTTGATAAAAGTTTTTTTTTTAAATACACATTAACCCCTTCCTTACTAAAAGTTTTAATCACTCCCTTTTCCCAAATTCCATATAAAAATATGTAAACATAGTAAAAACAAACTTATGTGGTACCGCTGCATGCGCAAATGTCTGAACTATAACAATAAAATGTTGATTAAACCGCACAGTCAATGGAGTATACATAAAAAATACCAAAGTCCAAAATTGCATATTTTTGGTCCCTTTGTATACCCTTAAAAAATGTATAAAAAGAAAACAAAAAGTCCCACCAAAACAGAAATGGTACCGATAAAAACTACAGACGTACTCAACATACATGGTTCAGGGGCTCCAGAACCAATTACCAGTTTTCCATAGAGATATCTACTCAACATATGAGGGTTTGAACATACAATGGTCCTCCTGGAACCAATTAATATCATATGTTGAGGGACCACTGTACTAAGTAAAGGGTCTGAATACATATGTCTGTGCAATATTTTAGTTTTTTAATTTTCAATAAAGTAGCAAAAAATTTTCACATTTGTTTTCACTTTGTCATATGGGGCATTTTATGCAGAATGATGGGGAAAAACGTGTTATTTTAGCCCAATATTTTGTTTTTACAAAACTTGAAAAAAGTAAAGGGGTGTGAAAACATTCCAAATGCATTGCATCAATTACGGCAGGTAACGATAAAAGGATAACAGCTCACCAATAAATGACAGGAACCCAAAATGATGGAATGAATGATGACAAATGATGAATGATGATGGCACTAAGGAATGAAGCAGAGGATGACAAACAAGAACAAATACAAGGACGGACCTTCGCAAGCTCTACTTAATCTTTTCCTAATGTTTGTCTGAACTCTAAACTAACACCAGACACCACTAAGCCTCAATGTTCCTGCAAATGTCCATGGAAACTCTAGCCTAAGGGCCGTATAAGATAGGTGTTTGTCTATAGAGCCTCCTATCACATGATAAGTGACGCGCATGGAGGGCAGCACGAATGATACTACACTACTACACGGCCAACAGCTGATGATTTTTAACTGCGTCAAAATAACCCAATCAGTTGAGCATTTGTTCGCCCACTGATGTTTGGCCCTGTTACAAAAGGCAATGTTGTCGTGTTTGGCCCATAATTGAACTGTGTATCAGGGCCCTGACTCTCTGTAGCAGAAAAAACATACAGGCATTAAGACCCAGAGATAAAAGCAAGGAAGAGCAGAAACTAAATGACAAGAAGTAAACAAAGAGGCAGCAAAGATTCACAACAGAGAACAAACACAAGGACAACACATGAAAAAGACAGGAACCACTACATGTCACTAGAAATAAGGAAGAAAGAAACTAATGCACAAAGCATAGGATATAATCCGCACAGAACTGCACAAGTCTGGAATTTTTAAAAGGGAGGGCAGCACAGGCCGGCAATTAAGATTAGCTGACCAAGAGCAACACGCAATTGCATAGCAAATTCCTCAAATAGTCCCCAAATAAAACACTGAAGAAAACTAAATAGCAGGATGATTCCTACTCTCCCTAACAGTATGTAGAGATTCTATTAAAACCTGGAATTTTATAAGACTTTTACTATAAGTATATTGGTATTTTTTGGCATACAAGGAGATTTACACCAGGCACTGCCTACTCGCTAATTCTTGCTGCTCCGGACTGTCGGAATGATGAACTGCTCTAGTGTGTACACCTCACGGGGAGCGTCTACGTCTGACAGGCAAACAGTTCCATATGATATTCATCAAAGAGAAAAAGAATAGACGGACGACTCACCCAGGTGCAGTAAAAAATTCTTCTTTATTTTCATGAAGTGTTCTTATATCCACGGCAGAGCAGTACAGGGGGGTTATCGGGGGGATGCAGGGTGCGGGTGTGCAACAATTGTATCGCTCGTTCACTGAGCTTCTTCTGGCTTCCCACATGTGTGTACTGACCTGCCGTGATTTAAAACCAGGTACGTGAAGGGAAGGGGAGGGGGGAGGGGAGGATCCTTCACCCTGGGGTCAAATCACCTTCAAGTGCTTAAAACCAATAGAATATCATAGGAATGGTCCGAATTCAGCTCGGTCATTTAACCCTGCCGGTCCCAGTGCTCCTGTTCTTAAGATCCAGCGAGTCTCCAACTGTATTAACAGATTTTCTCTGTCCCCTCCATCTTGTAGAAGGGGGACCCGCTGGATCCCGAAGAATTTCAGAGCCTTGGGATCATTGTGATGTTCCTCTCTCATATGTTTTATGAGTCTGGGGACACCTTTTCCAGTTTTAAGAGAATACAAATGTTCCCTGAATCTAGTACATAGCTGTCTTTTGGTTTTTCCGATATAAAATCGGCCGCACTGGCAGGTTATGCCATATACCACATGCGTACTTTTACATGTAATGACTTCCTTTACCACCACTTCTCTCCCTCCCAGGTTGATAAAACTAACTTTCAAATTTTGAGGGCAGTATGAACATTGCCCACAGGTGTAGTTCCCTGGGGGGAGGGAAGTGGTGAGCCAGTTAGTGTGTTTGACGTTTTTGGTGCGTTTTTTAAACCTCTTTATATTGTCGCCTATCGTAGTGTTTTTTCTAAATGTGATCAGTGGTCTATTTTTGATCACTTCTCTGAGGTCTTCGTCTTGTTCTAAAATCTTCCAGTTTTTATTTATTGCTCTTTTTATTACTTCGTTTAGTGGGGTATTGTTGAAAGTAAAATTAAACCTTTTATTATTTACTGCAGATTGATTGGATTTAATCTTTTCCTTTAACAAATCTTCCCTTTTTTTAGAAGCTGCTCTTTCATAGGCTTCATTAATAATTTCTTCCGGGTACCCCCTTTTTTTTAGGGATAGGCTCTATTACAGAATACCTATCCCAATACCTAGACTGGTTACTTCGTCCTTTACTTCAAAACACCAGGTCCTATTTAAAAGATACCACTAATTTAATAACAGCGATCCAAGATTTTCCTATAGAGCCAAATGACAGTTTGACTAGTATTGATGTCGAGAGCCTATACACTCGAATCCCTTTGGATTCGGGTGTACAGGCAGTGCAATACTTCTTACAAAAAGCAGGTAAATCCAAACCATACATAGATTTTGTAAGTGAGGCTTTAAAATTGGTATTATCCAACAATACCTTCAAATTTGAATCCCAGTGGTACCGGCAAAAGAACGGTACCGCTATGGGGACTCCTGTGTCATGTACATTTGCAGTTTTATTTTTGGCGGCTTTTGAAGATAAATATATCTTTACTAATGATAACCCCTATCTTCCACATATCCGTTTTTACAAACGATATGTGGACGATATTATCATAGTTTGGAATAGCTCAGAACATAAATTCCACGAATTTGTAGCTTTTTTGAACAGTAACAATACATGCAATATGTCATTTACAGCAGCATTTGGAAACAAAAAACTGGAATTCCTAGATACATTGTTAACTGTAGAAGAAGATAAAATCAACATCACAGGTTATCGAAAGTCAGTAGCAAAAAATACATTATTACACTTTCACAGCTCCCATCCACATCACACCAAGCGAGGACTGCCATACAGTCAATTTATTAGGCTCAAGCGCATTAATACCCAGGAGCAAAATTATCAAAAACAAGCTGAGGATTTAAAAATAAGACTAAAAAAAAGGGGGTACCCGGAAGAAATTATTAATGAAGCCTATGAAAGAGCAGCTTCTAAAAAAAGGGAAGATTTGTTAAAGGAAAAGATTAAATCCAATCAATCTGCAGTAAATAATAAAAGGTTTAATTTTACTTTCAACAATACCCCACTAAACGAAGTAATAAAAAGAGCAATAAATAAAAACTGGAAGATTTTAGAACAAGACGAAGACCTCAGAGAAGTGATCAAAAATAGACCACTGATCACATTTAGAAAAAACACTACGATAGGCGACAATATAAAGAGGTTTAAAAAACGCACCAAAAACGTCAAACACACTGACTGGCTCACCACTTCCCTCCCCCCAGGGAACTACACCTGTGGGCAATGTTCATACTGCCCTCAAAATTTGAAAGTTAGTTTTATCAACCTGGGAGGGAGAGAAGTGGTGGTAAAGGAAGTCATTACATGTAAAAGTACGCATGTGGTATATGGCATAACCTGCCAGTGCGGCCGATTTTATATCGGAAAAACCAAAAGACAGCTATGTACTAGATTCAGGGAACATTTGTATTCTCTTAAAACTGGAAAAGGTGTCCCCAGACTCATAAAACATATGAGAGAGGAACATCACAATGATCCCAAGGCTCTGAAATTCTTCGGGATCCAGCGGGTCCCCCTTCTACAAGATGGAGGGGACAGAGAAAATCTGTTAATACAGTTGGAGACTCGCTGGATCTTAAGAACAGGAGCACTGGGACCGGCAGGGTTAAATGACCGAGCTGAATTCGGACCATTCCTATGATATTCTATTGGTTTTAAGCACTTGAAGGTGATTTGACCCCAGGGTGAAGGATCCTCCCCTCCCCCCTCCCCTTCCCTTCACGTACCTGGTTTTAAATCACGGCAGGTCAGTACACACATGTGGGAAGCCAGAAGAAGCTCAGTGAACGAGCGATACAATTGTTGCACACCCGCACCCTGCATCCCCCCGATAACCCCCCTGTACTGCTCTGCCGTGGATATAAGAACACTTCATGAAAATAAAGAAGAATTTTTTACTGCACCTGGGTGAGTCGTCCGTCTATTCTTTTTCTCTTTGATGAATATCATATTGGTATTTTTGCTTCTTTAAAATTATGGATTCAGGAAGCGACTCTTTGGAATAAGTGTTTTAAGGAACATAACATAAAAAATGATACTTTCTATGACACTGCTGATGAACTATTTCTACAGTAGAGAAGACTCCTTGTCATAAAGACGTGATCTCTTCCTGAAGCATAACACAGTAATAAGATCAGAATAGACTATAATGTCAACTGTGAGTTACTTTTTTAAATTAGACGTCATTTTGTGAATAATATTGAGTATGACCTGAAAATGTCAACGCTTTAATTTCTATCCTTAGCGTTTAAGTGGGAAAATTGAAAGAGTAATTTGCCGGTCCTAGGGTTCACAGCTCAAAATTCGGCAGAGACATTTTCATAGCAGTGTCAAATTGCAAAGCCAAAACTCATATATATGTTTTCTCATATATTTTAATGGTTTTTAAAATATGCACTTATTACTGATGCTGTGGAGCAATGCCAAGCAAAAGTCAACATAAGATATCAATCGCCAGTTTCCTATAGCATCTGTGGTTCCATTCTACATAGCTATAGGCACTTGGTGTTTGGTGCCTTTATATAGCACCATTTTATGGAAATATTCTCTCCTAGGAGCAATGCATTGAAGGGAAAAATATCTTTATTTGGTCTCCAATGGAACAAATTGTAAAATAGATGGAATATGGAGGTAAATGTGAAATAAAGGCAAGTAAAGCTCAGATCACCGCTATACACCAACAAATAATCCTCAAGAATCCATGTTTGATTGCAAAGCACAAGGGATGCTAGAGCGAGACTTCTGGTGTAATTCCAATATGCAAAGAAAATGGTATCCCCAGTTCCATGCAAAAATATTGTTAAAAACAACACCTAAATATTAAGCGCATCCATAAGTTCCTAAGAAGAGTTCATTAAACTCCATTGCGTTTCGAGCTTTCTATGCTCTTAATCGTGACATCATTTTCCATTATTAAGATCTTAGAAAGCTTGAAACGTGTTGATGTTTCATTTGTTGCTTTTAGCAGCACATTGTTGTGCTTCAGAATTATTTTATATGGATTAATAAAGTGTTGTTTCCACCATTATTTTTGCATCCTGGTTGGGTATACTACTTTCTTTTCATATGGAGCTATTGTAAGACCTACTGGACGGATATAGGTTGTGTGTTATGGCCTGAGGTTGTATGATCATGTAATATGGTAGAGTGCAAAAGCCCTAAATGATCATCACTTACCCTTAGCATTGACATTTGATAATAGTTTCTTATAGAAAATGGACAATCAATGTCAACTGATACTTCCAGTGGCTTTGGAGGAGATTTACTTATGTGGCAGAATTCTCGAGGCTTCTGTTTCTGAAAATACCTCAGTCAACATTCCAAATAAACCATCATTGTTTTGAACTGCCCTTTGGTTAGGTTAGAACTCAATTATACAGGAGCCTTCACCATCTGGGGGACAAGACCATCCCTGTTTGGAGATATATGGTCTATAGACAAACTGCATCAATCGTGCAGAATAGCAGCAGCCAGGCCCTTACAGGGGTATTCTGGGATATTTTTTTATTTGACTATGCTATAGGGGCTGTAAAGTAAGTGTAGTTCATAATGTAGTGTCTGCGCCTGTGTTTCATGGTGGTCTCGCGATTCTTCTGTTATTTTTGCCTCAATGTTTATTTTTAACGGCATACAAAATTACAGTTTTTTCAGGTTTTCTCAGGTTGCAGTGCATCCCGAGACATAACATCACTAGTCAGGTGATCAGAGGGAGACTGTTGTTGCTTCAATGGGTGGAGCGACCGCTGGGTGGGAGGGAGATCATTCTGCAGTGAATTGTAGTTTTGCAACAGCTGGAGGCATCGTGGTTAGAAAACACTGGTCTATTGCAAGAAAGGCAGCACAATTGTGTTTTAATGGATAAGGAGGCTGATGTGTGGTAGGGAGAAAAGTGACCTCACACTTACAAACAAGGAATCATGGGACTTGTAGTTTAAGGGAACAAACTCCAACAGGAAATTCCCAGTTCACAAAAAGATTTATGATATTATGGTAATCTCACAACATAGCCATTTAGCCTATGGCATGTCTACTGTCTGGCAGGTAAGTACAAATATCACCTTATGGTGGATACCTGTCCCATTTCAATCCCTACTAATGTCACACAGGTAGTTACTGAGGGGACCTAAACATTTCAGCTCAAGGCCTTTACCAAAGTCCTCTTCCAAACTCCAACATGTGTAGATGAAATAACTTTGACAGATTTACCTTTTTTAGGATTATTTGATTCATAATGTTTATGACTTTTTACAGTTTTAGCAGCCACAGAAAAAGTAATATACTTATAGTATATAATTATTTTATACACTAGGGGAATTTTATACTAAAAGTACACACAATTTACAGCATTCATGAATAAGTAAAATACCATTATTAGTTGTTGTGTTCAAAGCTCAAAGCTTCAAATCATTCCCAGGAGTATAATAAATCCATTTGCTTATCACCATTTTCTTTTAGCACTAAAAACGGTAACATGTTTTTGGAAAATTGATGCTTTATGTTTTTATAGTCATTTTTTATTAATTTGCAAACAACAGATTTCATTTTCATTTCTAGCTGAAAACTCGTCTGCAAAGTCCTTGACTTTAGACTTCAGCAGTAAAATTGGCAAACATGGTGATTTTCTGATGTCATTGTTAGAAGCGATATTTATTTCAAGGATAAGCTTGAATATGATTAAATAATACAGAATTTAGTCTTCGATAAAGTGCAGATTCAGTAAATCTGTGCTAGTCAAAGTGCATGTACCCATGAAGTATGGTGTCAGTAAATCATATAGCAAGAAAAGAACATCAGCTAATTTTTCTTGTTCTCTGTATTGTTTTGAGTTTTAAAGGGCTTGACCAGGAAAGAAAACAAAATGTGTATAGTGTGTGTAAAACTGTGTAAACATGTTATTAGCAATACTGCCATAGATATCTATCTTCATATCAGCTCTACTCTCTCCCTTGTAGCTGTGAAATCACATCACAGTCAGAGCTCTTTTCTCTGCTTTGCCCCTTCCCTTAGATCAGTTATATGGAGGAGGGGGGATCATATTACTGCTCATTAGATTTTAAGACAGCAGGAAACCTTTTTCATGCTCAGTACTGTCCTTCAAAACACGCTCACTGCTGTCTTAAAAACAATTCTTTCTGCCTTAGAATCTAATTAGCAGTAATATGAGCTCCCCTCTTGACATAAATGTACTGGTCCTCAGCAAAACGGAAGGGAGCTGTACAGTGGTCCCCCAAGTTACAATATTAATTTGTTCCAGGATGACCATTGTTGAAACCCTTGTATGTTGAGACCATAACTATATGGAAACCTGGTAATTGGTTCTGAAGCGACCAAAATGTCATCCAAAAATAGGAAAAAGTGATGATTAAACAAAAATAAGTAGATGACTAATATAGATAAAGCAAATCCTTACATATAAAAGTAAGAAAGATCAGCTGGGAGCTGTAAATCACTGTCTATGTAGAGGACAGGAGCTTCTCCAGGGTCCTGTACAGTACACGCAATGTCCTAAAAAAGTAAAATGGAGCCGCCCTTACTTGGTGTCCAAAGGAGCTGCTAACTGTGGCACAGGTAAAGAGTAGTACAGAACATGTAATACCTCCCTGTACTGTAGGAGGCGCTACCAGACAGGAATTCCATGCATACACTTCAGTAATACGGGTGTTTTACCAGTGAACGCCCATTCTGTTTGGTCAGTTCTTCCAGCCATTGACATGTTACGCAGATCTCGACTGTCCATATCATTGTATGTTGAGTCCAGAAAAGACCATTGTATGTTGAAACTATTGTAGGTTGAAGCCATTATAGGTTGAGGGATCACTGAACTTTCAAAGACTGTGACAGGACATCACAGCTACAAACCAGACAACTCAACTGATATGGATGATCTGTGCAGTATGGCTAATAACATTATATTAGTAAGTTGCTTTATTATACATTTGATATCATACACATGTTGTTTCTTTCGCTGGACAACCTCTTTAAAGGGGTATTCCAGGGCAAAACTTTTTTTTATATATCAACTGGCTCCGGAAAGTTTAACAGATTCTGTAAATTACTTCTATTAAAAAATCTTAATCCTTCCAATAGTTATTAGCTTCTAAAGTTGAGTTGTTGTTTTCTGTCTAACTGCTCTCTGATGACTCACGTTCCGGGAGCTATCCAGCTCCTATGGGGATATTCTCCCATCATGCACAGCTCCCGGGACGTGACATCATCATTGAGCAGTTAGACAGAAAACTTTAGAAGCTAATAACTATTAGAAGGATTAAGATTTTTTAATAGAAGTAATTTACAAATCTGTTTAACTTTCCGGAGCCAGTTGATATATATAAAAAAAGTTTTTGCCTGGAATACCCCTTTAACCTCTTAAGGACCCAGGACGTACGGGGACGTCCCCGCACCCTGGGCCTTAAGGACCCAGGACGTCCCCGTACGTCCTGGCGTTTTCCGGTCTCTGCCGCTCGCCGGGCAGAGATCGGAACTGGATGCCTGCTGAAATCCTTCAGCAGGCATCCAGGGCAAACGCCGAGGGGGGCCATGTAGGCCCCCCATGTCGGCGATCGCCGCAAATCGCAAGGGAAATCGCCCTTGCGATCTGCGGCGATACCGGGCTGATCGGGTCTCTGGGACCCGACCGCCTGGTAATTTCGCATGATCCTGGCTGTCACAGACAGCCAGGACTATGCTGGAGGCTAGGAGCGAGGTGGCAAGCCTGCCACCTCCTCCGATCCCCTGCGATCTGTCGGTTAGTGAACCGACCAATCGCAGGAGGGGGGGCGGTTACTTCCTCCCGTCCTGCCCGGCCCCTGAAAGTCCGGAGAGGACGGGAGGAAGACCGGAGGACGCGGCGGGGGACGGGGGAGTGCTGGGGCCCGGCCCCGGTACTTACCTCGTCCCTGAAGACCCGGATCCCGGCGGTGAAGATGGCGGCGGCGGCGACAGGTGAGTAGATCTTCAGCCGCGGTCGGGCCCTTTACAGCAATGCACGTCGCCGTAAAGCGACATGCATTGCTGTAATAGGACCCTGTAAACTACAACTCCCAGCATGCCCAGACAGCCCTTGGCGTCTGGGCATGCTGGGAGTTGCAGTTTTGCAACATCTGGAGGTCCACAGTTTTTGGACCACTGTGCCCTTCCAGATGTTGCAAAACTACACATCCTCAGCATGCCCTTACTGTCCAGGCATGCTGGGAGTTGTAGTTCTGTAACATCTGGCCCTTCAGATGTTGCAGAACTACAACTCCCAGCATGCCTGGACAGTTTTGGCATACTGGGAGTTGTAGTTTTGCAACATCTGGAAGGGCACAGATTGGGAACCACTGTATTAGTGGTCTGCAAACTAGTCCTCCAGATGTTGCAAAACTACAACTCCAAGCATGCTGGGAGTTGTAGTTCGGCAACATCTGGCTCTAAAGATGTTGCCGAACTACTACTCCCAGCATGCCTGAGAATGTTTGGGAGTTGTGGTTTTGCAACAGCTGGAGGCACACTGGTTGGGAAACATTGTTTCCTAACTCAGTGTTTCCCAACCCGTGTGCCTCCAGCTGTTGCAAAACCACAACTCCCAAACATTCTCAGGCATGCTGGGAGTAGTAGTTTTGCAACAGCTGGAGGTCCCCCCCCTGTGAATGTACAGGGTACACTCACATGGGCAGGCGGCTTACAGTGAGTATCGGGCTGCAAGTTTGCAATGCAGCAAATTTTGCGCGGCAGCTCAAACTCGCTGTAACCCCCGCGCCCGTGTGACTGTACCCTAAAAACACTACACTACACTACCACAAAATAAAATAAAAAGTAAAAAACACTACATATACACATACCCCTACACAGCCCCCCTCCCCAATAAAAATGAAAAACGCCTGGTACGCCACTCTTTCCAAAATGGAGCCTCCAGCTGTTGCAAAACAACAACTCCCAGTATTGCCGGACAGCCGTTGACTGTCCAGGCATGCTGGGAGTTTTGCAACAGCTGGAGGCACCCTGTTTGGGAATCACTGGTGTAGAATACCCCTATGTCCACCCCTATGCAAATCCCTAATTCAGGCCTCAAATGCGCATGGTGCTCTCACTTTGGAGCCCTGTCGTATTTCAAGGCAACAGTTTAGGGTCACATATGGGGTATCGCCGTACTCGGGAGAAATTGACTAACAAATCTTGGGGGGATTTTTCTCCTTTCACCCCTTATGAAAAGGTGAAGTTGGGGTCTACACCAGCATGTTAGTGTAAAAAAAATAAACTTTTTACACTAACATGCTGGTGTTGCCCTATACTTTTCATTTTGACAAGAGGTAAAGGGGAAAAAAGCCCCCCAAAATTTGTAACGCAATTTCTCCCGAGTACGGAGATACCCCATATGTGGGCACAAACTGCTCTGGGGGCGCACAACAAGGCCCAGAAGGGAGAGTGCGCCATGTACATTTGAGGTGATTTGCACAGGGGTGGCTGATTGTTACAGCGGTTTTGACAAACGCAAAAAAAAAAAAAACCCACATGTGACCCCATTTCGGAAACTACACCCCTCACGGAATGTAATGAGGGGTGCAGTGAGAATTTACACCCCACTGGTGTCTGACAGATCTTTGGAAGAGTGGGCTGTGCAAATTAAAAATGTTGTACAGCCCACTGTTCCAAAGATATGACAGACACCAGTGGGGGGTAAATGCTCACTTTACGCCTTCTTACGTTCCTCAAGGGGTCTAGTTTCCAAAATGGTATGCCATGTGGGGGTTATTTTGCTGTCCTGGCACCATAGGGGCTTCCTAAATGCGACATGCCCCCCGAGCAAAATTTGCTCTCAAAAAGCCAAATATGACTCCTTCTCTTCTGAGCATTGTAGTTTGCCCGTAGTGCACTTCAGGTCAACTTTTGGGGTACCTCCATACTCAGAAGAGATGTGGTTACAAATTTTGGGGGGTATTTTCTGCTATTAACCCTTGCAAAAATGTGAAATTTGGGGGGGAAACACACCTTTTAGTGATTTTTTTTATTTTTTTTTTACGTATGCAAAAGTCGTGAAACCCCTGTGGGGTATTAAGGCTCACTTTATTTCTTGTTACATTCCCCGAGGGGTCTAGTTTCCAAAATGGTATGCCATGTGTTTTTTTTTTTTGCTGTCCTGGCACCATAGGGGCTTCCTAAATGCGACATGCCCCCGAGCAAAATTTGCTCTCAAAAAGCCAAATATGACTCCTTCTATTCTGAGCATTGTAGTTCACCCATAGTACACCTCAGGTCAACTTATGGGGTACCTTCATACTCAGAAGAGATGGGGTTACAATGTTTGGGGGGTATTTTCTGCTATTAACCCTTGCAAAAATGTGAAATTTGGGGGGAAACACACATTTTAGTGAAATTTTATTTTTATTTTTTTACATATGCAAAAGTCGTGAAACACCTGTGGGGTATTAAGGCTCACTTTATTCCTTGTTACGTACCTCAAGGGGTCTAGTTTCCAAAATGGTATGCCATGTGGGGGATTTTTGCTGTTCTGGCACCATAGGGGCTTCCTAAATGCAACATGCCCCCCAAAAACCATTTAAAAAAAACGTACTCTCCAAAATCCCCTTGTCGCTCCTTCGCTTCTGAGCCCTCTACTGCGCCCGCCGAACACTTTACATAGACATATGAGGTATGTGCTTACTCGAGAGAAATTGGGCTACAAATATAAGTATAAATTTTCTCCTTTTTCCCCTTGTAAAAATTCAAAAATTGGGTCTACAAGAACATGCGAGTGTAAAAAATGGAGATTGTGAATTTTCTCCTTCACTTTGCTGTTATTCCTGTGAAACACCTAAAGGGTTAAAACGCGGACTGAATGTTATTTTCAATACTTTGGGGGGTGCAGTTTTTATAATGGGGTCATTTGTGGGGTATTTCTAAAATGAAGACCCTTCAAATCCACTCAAACCTGAACTGGTCCATGAAAAATTGTGAGTTTGGAAATTTTGTGAAAAATTGGAAAATTGCTGCTGAACTTTGAAGCCCTCTGGTGTCTTCCAAAAGTAAAAACTCGTCAATTTTATGATGCAAATATAAAGTAGACATATTGTATATGTGAATAAAAAAAAAAATTATTCGGAATATCCATTTTCCTTACAAGCAGAGAGCTTCAAAGTTAGAAAAATGCAAAATTTTCAAATTTTTCATAAAATTTGGGGATTTTTCACCAAGAAAGGATGCAAGTTACCACAAAATTTTACCACTATGTTAAAGTAGAATATGTCACGAAAAAACAATCTCGGAATCAGAATGATAACTAAAAGCATTCCAGAGTTATTAATGTTTAAAGTGACAGTGGTCAGATGTGCAAAAAAAGGCCGGGTCCTGAGGTGTAAAATGGCTGGGTCCTTAAGGGGTTAAGGACTTTTTTCATTAGCATTTTTTTTTTGCAACAAAACGGTAGACAACTCTTCTTTGCTATGATGCAAGTCATAGGCATAGGCTCTGCAGTATGCAAGTTATGGCTATCATAAACCTTAGAGACTTTAGAATGGAATGATGGACCATGACATTTTAGGCTAAATTATCATGTTAATGAGCAGTCACCCAACAGCCTTGACTGGTCTCTGGTCTTGATTGATTTCTCTCTGTTTAGGTATAAAGAGAGATCGATCGGTCAAGGCTAGTGGGACAGGGAGAATCCACCAGGGACCACCCTGATGACTCTTGGTTCAAGCAGCATGAAAGGGATGACAGGGTCCTTTAAGAAGGCCATGAAAACAAACTCTAACTTTCATTGTTACTATCATACAACCTTTCTACTACTTGTAATCTATTTTTCTTATGGAGGTTCTCTACTGTCAGTTTGTGTTCAGTCTGATCATGCTCCTACAATTCAATAGAGAAGGCCTTTTGTGAGGAAAAGAGGGGAGCCTATGAGGTTAGGTATATAAGCAGAAGACACAATTTTTCCCATCACCGAAACTATGAACAAAAAAGACCTATAGATTCTATACAGCGTAAAGATGCATCTTGAGAGTCTGCATTTTATTATTTAACTTGAAAGTTGTTTGACCTTCTAATTCTAGCCTAGGTTTCAATGTCATCCAGGTTACTCTCCACTACTCCCCCTATCTGTTAGTCTTCTTCTCTTTCTGCTCTAACATGCTTTTCTCTTATATTTTCTATTAGCTTAGCACATACTACATAAAAGCTTTACAGTCATATAAATAAACTTTTGACACATTGCCCAGACATGTCAAGAGTTTCGATCGCACTGCGTCTCAGCCCTAATACCTGCTGGGATCATGAGTTATATCCAGGTAAAGTGTGCCTCACTCCCTGATTGCCTGATCTGACTGATGCGCTTCAGTCTTGGGGCTGAGACCCAATGAAATCTAAGCTTTTCACATGTCTGGATGACAATAACACATTATGAAACTACTATATAGTTGCCTTGTTTTTAGAGACAATCTCTTTTTAAAGGGGTCGTCTCATAAGACATTTCCTGTTAGGGCACTTGGACATCATGGGGGCCCCATTCATGACCCCATTCTAGGAGCCTGAAAGGGTAGCCGATCCAGGAGAAAATACTGGTGGGCTGCGGCTGTGGGTCCTAGGCTGATGATCTAATGGCCCTAGTGGCTACATTTGGAAGAGGTTTAATCTGATGCAAAAGGACAGCATACATACTTATTTATACATATACCACCTTTTTCTTTCTCTAAACCCTAAAGAAAATGATTGTAGACAATGCGGAAATATAAATAAAATCAATACAAAACAAAAAGTTTACTGTGCCTTTAAGATGCGCTTAGCTACTGTACTGCCTAACAACTAACAACTTTTTATTTCCCAAAGTGCGATGCCCTTTTCTGCATTTAAGAAGTGTAAGGTCAGTATGTAGACACAGAAATGTAGAGGAGTAGGATGAACACTGCTAGAAGAATCGCTGGTAATCTAAGCAAATGCCAGAACATGAAAGCTGTTTACTGTTGTTGGTTCATCTCGTGTTTGCTGGACTACAGTCTACATTATTAATATGCTTATATTGATCATAGCACAAGTACAAGATACAATTATTTTCTGGAGCTGGGGCTTTGTATATATGAGTACCGGACAAAAAGTCATATCCAATGATATACCGAATATACTGCACAGATTAACCCCCAGTAAACCAACTTCTTGTTGAAAACTGTTGTTTTTTTTCTTGCATTTAGAGGTAATGTGATACATTTATATTGTATTTCTATAATCACCTTCCTCTTATAAGCAGTTTATGAGAATTTAGTCTAAAGCATTAAATGTTGTCATGATAGATTCTAATAACTGAATAAAAGGCTATTCACACTTTTGCAACCATATGTATAGCTCCAATGCATCTAAGCTAAGTAATTACAGTGCACCTCTCTGCATAAAAAACTTTGGACATGTCATAGAGACATGTCAAAAGTTTTGATCAGTCTAGGTCAGAACACAATAGTGAAAATGGCCATAGGGAAAAGTGCGGCTGACCTAGATAATCCCGTAGACTGGAAAATATATATATGTATATACTAGTGCTTCCCCTATGTGGTTATGGGCGCACGTATTAACAGCTGCCTGATATACAATGTGGATCCCTGTATCACATATATATATATATATAATAATGGACTTATCTAAAATTGAGGACATTGGCGCGTTGTTAATGCCCACAGTTCTTTATTAAATATAAAGAACTGTTGGCATTAACAAAGCACGGATATCCTCTATTTTAGATAAATCACGTAGACTTACATTGTAAGTCTGCCTCTCATAGTGCGCTCCTCTCCAAGCTAGTTCTAGCTAAACTGTGATTGGTTGTTATGGGTAAAACCAGACAGTTATGGTTTTAGCCAGGTTGCTAAACTTAGGCCATTGTTTCTATAGCTTCTAAGCAGACCGATGGTTACAGACCACAAACAAAGCCTATGTGTAGTCAGATTCTGTAGTCTTGTAGTGTTCTTTTCCAATGTGCTCTTTCTTCTGGCTAATCTACACATAGCAGGAGATGGGACACAGAGAGACAAGAAACACAGATTGCAAGATCAGACTACACACAGGGTATAAAATAATGATTCTGTTATTTATATGGCACCAACATATTCTGCAGCACTGTACAAACCTTGCCCTCACTCAAATTGTTCCTTCTACCCATTGCAGCTCCAATCTAAATTAACATACACACTCTATGCAGATTTTTTTCTTTGTGGGATTTAAACCTAGGCCCTTAACAATGCAAAGAAACAGCACTAACCACTGAGCCACCATAGTCTGTAATCATGGAAAAATATAGTTCTATGTTGAGCTTTAGACACAGTGGAAGGATAATTTTACTCAAGACTATTGCTTCAATGAATTTTATGCATTGAAGCAATTTAAGATGGTTACAAAAGTGTTCATATTCTTTAAAACAATCCATTATATATATATATATATATATATATATATATATATATATATATATATATGGCACTGGAATGTTGTGATAGTTGGTTTGTTATTTTATAACATTTCCTGCAGACGCTTCTTATACTCTTGGACTAATGTTACAACCCTATGAAAGGTGAGCAATGAGTACTATATAGCTGTACTGGTATGGATGTATAATTAACATATATATATATATATATATATATATATATATATATATATATATATGTACAAAAAATATTAAATGAATACATCTCAATGGGTAAACTTTACATCTCCATGGAAGGTACAAACTTCTATCACCAAATTAAAAGTACCAACATGAGGAGCACACTGACGCCAATTTATTTTTACGATGATGGGAAAGCAAACTGTAATGTCCGTTTTTTAGTTTTTGTATTTTTCTGTTTAAGTGCGTATTCACACACTAGTTTGTTCAGAGCAATTTGCTCTTATACCTGGATAGGGAATAGTTAGTGCTCTGAACAAATGAGAACTCGGGTGGAGTTATTTTAAGCCAGACTTCTCCTGCATTCAGTGCAATACTATGATGTCATTTAGTTTAATGACACTATGTCTGTTTGTGCAATACACTTTCAAGTCTGCTTGAGCATTTACCTTGTATTTATCTGAGTTTTAGCCATGATTAAATAGTCTTGTTCTTTGTAGATTTTTAGTCTGTGTTACATTTGTCGGTTTTAGGATTTTCATATCCTTTTTGTTATGCGTCTGTTCACACTTTGTCGGAGTCTTGCTTGTTACCTGTGCCCTGTTTGTTAAATTCCTGTTTGGTATCCTGGAGCCTATTCAGACTCATCTAGTTTTAGTCTAGTGTTTGGGTCAGCATCTTGTCCACACGGTGGAGTGTGTCCGCTGGCCAGTAGCCTATTTTGCTTTATTATTAATTGCTACTCCTTTTGGTGGAGTGGGGAGTCCAGTTTGTATGTTCTGTGACCCAGTGTGAACAGTGTCCTATATTTATATCCTGTTTGGTTAATCTGATCTTTGTCCTTTGTACTTGTACCTGTTTGTGAACATTGTCCTATGTTACTTGTTCAGTTTAGTGTTTTGGCTCTCAGTTCTTCTGTTCATCCCCTTCATCTCCTGGATTCTACTGTATATTCATATCATGCCTAGTCTTGTTCATTTTATCATGTCTGGTATGTTTGATATGTTTATCTGATATCTGGTTTATGAACTGTTTCTTAATTCACTATATTCTGCTCTGTTTGTGAGTTTATATTCTGCCATGTTAGTATTTGTGTTCTGTCTGGTATATCTGGTTGTCTAGTAGTTTTCTGTTCTGGCCTGTGACCGACTATGTATATTATGAACTTTAGCGCAGGAAGGGACTGGTGCCCAGTTGTCGATCCGTCGTTTAGGATGGATGGGCAAGTAGGCAGGGAGAGATGTTTTAAGGTCAGTTTAGGGTTCACTCTCTCTGTCCCCCAGTCGGTCATTGACACAAACTAATTTTGTGTGATTTGTTTTTTTTTTCTCCCCTTTTCTCATATTTTATTTTGGGGGGTGGTATATTGATGATGTCTTCATTGTTTTGGATGGGCCCATGTCACTGTTAGAGCATTTTATTGACATTCTGAGCCAGAACACTATATATCATCCTAGTGAGATCACTTTCATGGATTTGACCATCTACCGTATTTATCGGCGTATAACACGCACTTTTTAGGCTAAAATTTTTAGTCTAAAGTCTATGTGCGTGTTATACGCCAATACACCCCCAGGAAAGGCAGGGGGAGAGAGGCCGTTGCTGCCCGCTTCTCTCCCCCTGCCTTTCCTGGGGGTCTAGAGCCCTGCTGCCGGCCCTTCTCTCCCCCTGGCTACAGCCAGGGGGGAGAGAAGGGACAGCGGCACCCATTGCCGGCGCTGCTGCCCCGTTGCCTCCCCCCATCCACGGTGGCATAATTACCTGGGTCGGGTCCGCGCTGCTGCAGGCCTCTGGCGTGCGTCCCCGGCGTCGTTGCTATGCGCTGCACGGCGCGGCGCATTACGTCAGTGCGCCGCGCTGTGCATAGCAACGACGCAGGGGACGCGCGCCGGAGGCCTGCAGCAGCGCGGACCCGACCCAGGTAATTATGCCACCGGGGATGGGGGGAGGCAACGGGGCAGCAGCACCGGCAATGGGTGCCGCTGCCCCTTCTCTCCCCCTCGCTGTCGGCGCCGCTTCTCTCCCCCTGGCTTCTCTCTCCCGATAGCCAGGGGAGAGAGAAGGGCCGGCAGCAGGGCTCTAGACCCCCAGGAAAGGCAGGGGTAGAGAAGCGGCAGCTACGGCCTCTCTCCCCCTGCCTTTCCTGGGGGTGTATCAGGGTATACACGCGCACACACGCACCCTCATTTTACCATGGATATTTGGGTAAAAAACTTTTTTTACCCAAATATCCTTGGTAAAATGAGGGTGCGTGTTATAGGCCAGTGCGTGGTATACCCCGATAAATACGGTATTTAGAAAACTCATACTAACATCTTTTGAAAACCTACGTCCACTAACAATTTATTACATTTGGACAAATCATTATCCAGCCACCATATGTAGAGGGATACCGAATGGGCAGTAACATACATAGTAACATAGTTTTTAAGGTTGAAAAAAGATCGAGTCCACCAAGTTCAACCTACTGTGTTGATCCAGAGGAAGGCAAAACCCCCATGAGGCTGATGCCAATTGCCCCATGACAGAGGAAAAATTCCTTCCTTACCCCAATATGGCGATCAGAATAAATCCATGGATCAATATTCTGTCCCCATAAATCTAGTATCCATAATCTGTAATATTATATTTTTTCAGAAAAACATCCAGGCCCCCCAGGAACTTGTCAGTAGAGATGTCGCGAATTGTTCGCCGGCGAACAGTTCCCGGCGAACTTAGCATGTTCGCATCGCCGGGTGAACATATGTGAAGTTCGATTCGCCCCCTATACTTTAACATTGCAGTAAACTTTGACCCTGTGAGTCAGAGTCAGCAGACACATTACAGCCAATCAGCAGCAGTCCCTGCCTTCCAGACCCTCCTTCCTCCTGCACGGACGCCATTTTACCTTCATCCGGCAAGCTGCAGGCTTAGAAAGTGGAGGGACAGAGAAGCTGCTCCTGCTGTAATAGGGAAAGCGATAGCTAGGTTGCTGCTAGGTGGTGTATTCAGGGTCCACTTTACTCCTAAAGCACTAGTCTAACATCTGCTTTAAGGACAGCACCCAAAAAAGCCCTTTTTAGGGCTCAAATATCAGTCCGTGTGTCTTGCAACAGCTGGAGGCACCCTGGTTGAGAGGAAACCGCTGGTTAAAAGGGGTACTCCAGTGTAAAACTTAAGTTCCTTCAAGCAACTAACTACAGCATTAAAAGGGCTATAAGTTCAGTCCGTGTGTCTTGCAACTGCTGGAGGAACCCTGGTTGGGGATCTCTGCTTAAAAGGGGAACTCCGCTGGCAACCTTTTTTGCTCATTGTCACACTAGTGCAAATCACATTTGGTGTGACAGTTGTTCAAATAAAATAAAAAAATACATTTTTTTGGCTGTGAAATAAAACCAGTGCTGCTTAAAGGGGGGCTCTAACTATGTGCTGCCTAATATGGGGGAATCACTGGGGGTTCGCCTGGTTAGCGAACATTTGCGGAAGTTCGCACTCGCCGTACGTGAACCGAAAATGTTATGTTCGCGACATCACTACTTGTCAGACATCACAACACCATGCGGGATGAGAGAGTCTCACTGCTCTTACAGTAAAGAATCCCTGTCTGCGATGATGGTGAAACATTCTTTCCTCTAGGTATAAAAAAAGATCATTAGAAAGATCTCTGTACTGTCCATTCATATATTTGTACATTGTGATCAAATTGCCCCTAAGATGTCTTTTCTTTAACCCCTTAAGGACCAAGCCCATTTTAACCTTAAATGGGTACTGCGAGATACAAAAACTTTTGATATGTTGTAAAGCATGTATAACCAATAGGTTTTGCAATTGCTTTCATTAGAAAATTTTCAGTATTTGAAACTGAAAAAGCCAGTCAAACAACTGCTCCCCCCTGCCTGCTTGGACACATACTAGTCCTGATGTGTCCATGCATCCTCACCATGTCATGGACACACTTCCTTGATTGACAGCTGTGAGTGCAGGGCTCTCAGCTGGAGGAAAAATCCTTCCACTGTCAACTTGGGTCCTGCTACTGTCAGTGAGGACAAGCTGGGAGTTGTAATTTTGCTAATGCTAGGGGAGATGTGAGCAGACAGCATACTGAGGGAGGGGGCGGAGACCTGCACAGTGAGGCCACGCCCCCTTCCTTTGGGAGGAATTCAGACTAGTGAGCTAAATTAAAAGTGTAATAAAAAAAAATAAAGGTGCTATACACATAAAAATTAGATGTACATGGTCAGGATTAGGTACTGAGCGATATATTAAAAAGAAATTTCTGTTAGATCTAACAGGTATGTTTTAAGGACCAGGCTAATTTTATTTTTGCGTTTTCGTTTTTTCCTCCTCGCCTTCTAAAATCCATAACTCTTTTATATTTCCATCTACAGACCCATGTAAGGGCTTGTTATTTGCATGACCAATTGTACTTTGTAATGAAACCTCTCATTTTACCATAAAATGTACAGCGAACCCAAAACAATATTGTTTTAGGGAGGAAATTAAAATGAAAACCACAATTTTGCACATTTTGGAGGGTTTTGTTTTCACACTGTACACTTTACAGCAAAAATGACATGTGTTCTTTATTATGTGGGTCAATATGATTAAAATGATACCCATGGCTAGATACTTTTATATTTTTGTATTGCTTAAAAAAAATCTTAAACTTTTTGTAGGAAATCAGTAATCTAAAATCGCCTTATTTTGACCACCTATAACTTTTTCATTTTTCCATATATAGGGCGGTAGGAGGGCTCATTTTTTGTGCTATCATCTGTACTTTTTATCGATACAACATTTGCATATATAAAACTTTTGGATAATTTTTTATTATTATTATTTTTTATAAAATGACAAAAAAAGCTGAATTTTTGGACTTTATTTTTTACGCAATTCACCGTACGGGATCATTAACATTATATTTTGATAGTTCTGACATTTACACATGCAAAGATACCAAATATGTTTATTAAAAAAATGTTTACGCTTTTTGAGGGTAAAATGGGAAAAACGGACACTTTTCTTTTTTATTGGGGGAGGGGATTTTTTTTTTACTTTTTATTTTTATATTTGATTTGATTTGATTGCTAATTTGTATAGGACACAGCACTGCTCAGTATTATCGGTGATCTTCTGCTCTGGTCTGCTCGATCTCAGACCAGAGCAGAAGACCCCGGGAGAAAGCCGGAGCCAGGTGAGGGGACCTCCGGCCGCCGTGCCAGACGATCGGATCGCTGCGGCAGCGCTAGGGCGTTCCGATCATCCATTTAAAGTACCGCACTGCCGCAGATGCAGTGATCTGGCAGATAATGGCAGACATCCGCGCGATCGTGAATGTCGGCCGATACCGGCGGGTCCTCGGCTAGCAGCCGAGCACGGTTCCGATGCTCGCGGTCATACACAGGACGTAAATGTACGTGATGGTTCGCTAAGCACTGCCAAACCAGGACATACATTTACGTCCGTGGTCGTTAACCCCTTAAGGACCAAGGATGTATGAGTATGTCCTTGGTCCCGCTCCCTTGATATAAGGCGGGGTCCCACGGTGACCCCGCATGATATCACGGCGGGCCTGGCGACATAGTGAAGCCGGGACCCGCCTCTAATAGCGTGCTATTAACCCTTTAGCCGCGCGCTCAAAGCTGAGCCACGCGAATAAAAGTGAAAGTAAAAGTGCCCGGCTAGCTCAGGGAGCTGTTCGGGATCGCCGCGGTATAATCGCGGCATCCCGAACAGCAGTACTACAGGAGGAAGGTCTCTTACCTTCCTTCCTGCAGTCCGATCGCCGATTGAATGCTTCAAGCCTGAGATCCAGGCTTGAGCAATCAATCGCCGAAAACACTGATCATTTCATCTCTATGGAGATGCATTGAACAGTGTTAAAGATCAGTAAATGCAATGTTATAGCCCCCTATGGGGGCTATAATATTGCAAAAGATAAAAGTAAAAAAAATCATTAACCCTTTGAATTATCACTTCCCCTAATAATAGTTTGAATCACCCGGCATTTCCAATAATAAAAAAAAAAACAGTGTAAATAAAAACAAAAATAAACATATGTGGTATCGCCGCGTGCAGAAATGTCCGAATGAAAAAAATATACTGCTAATTAAACTGCACAGTCAATGGCGGACGCGCAAAAAAATTCCAAAGTCCAAAATAGCGTATTTTTGGTAACTTTTTATGTCATGAAAAGATTAATAAAAAGCGATCAAAAAGTCAGATCAATGCAAAAATGGTACTGACAAAAACTTCAGATCACGGCGCAAAAAAGGAACCCTCATAGCGCCCTGAACACGGAAAAATAAAAAAGTTATAGGGGTCAGAAGATGACAATTTTAAATGTATAAGTTTTCCTGCATGTAGTTCTGATTTTTTTCTGAAGTATAACAAAATCAAACCTATATAAGTAGGGTATCATTTTAACCGTATGGACCTAGAGAATAAATATAATGTGTCATTTTTACCGAAAAATGTACTATGTAGAAACGGAAGCCCCCAAAATTTACAAAATGGCTGTATTTTTTCAATTTTGTCGCACAATGATTTTTTTCCCGCTTTGCCGTAGATTTTTGGGTAAAATGACTGATATCATTACAAAGTAGAATTGGTGGTGCAAAAAATAAGCCATAATACAGATTTTTAGGTGCAAAATTTTAAGAGTTATGATTTTTTAAAGGTAAGGAGGAAAAAACGAAAGAGCAAAAACAGAAAAACGCCCGGTCCTTAAGGGGTTAAGGGGTTAAAGGAGAACTGTGGCGCAACACTTTCAACTTCCCTTGTGCCCGGGCTGCAAAAACTAAAAAAAAAAAAAAACTTAAACTCACCTTCCTACATTCCCCCGTTGCGCCGATATCTGCGTCCCGTTCTTCCAGTGCTGCTCTGCTTCATGCTTCTTAGGCTCGGAACATCAGACTGCTGTCAGCGTATCGCCGACCACAGCCATGTCTGCCTAGGCCGGTGATAGGCTGAGCACACTGTCATGTAAGGAGCCCGGGCAGCAGGGAGAAGGCGGGGCCTGAGCTCCTCACATGACAGTGCACTCTGCGCATGCTGACTGCAGTGTGACATTCCGAGCCTAAGAAGCAGGAAGCAGAGCAGCACCGGAGGAACAGGACTCCGTTATCAGTGCAATGGGGAATGTAGGAAAGTGAGTTAAAGTTAGTTTTCTTTTAGTTTTTGCCACCTGGGCACAGAGGAAGTTAAAAGTGTTGTTCTGCAGCTCTCCTTTAATAATCTTCACAAACATTGTCTGGTTCTGATTTTGGACCCAGACCTGGGAAAAGTTGTTGGTACAAAACCCAGTGTCACCTTTAGGCACTGAAAAAATTAATGGAACTTATTAGTCTATAGCCATCTTGATACTGGTGCTGGAGGTACTGGAGGCGCAGGATGAACTCAGAAGGAGACCAGGTAAAATCAAAGGAGGTTTATTCCCAAAATGCAGCACGTTTCACTGCAGGTTTGCAGCTTCATCAGGCATGATGAAGCTGCAAACTTGCAGGGAAACTCGTTGCATCTTGGGAATAAACCTCCTTTGATTTTACTTGGTCTCCTTCTGAGTTCATCCTGCGCCTCGTGGAACCGGCATCTTTCCTGAAGCCTCCTTGATCCTACACCATTACCCAGCCGGAGGGCAGCGGATGACTCTGCTATATATGTGCCTACCATTGTTGTGTATGTTGGTACACAACTATATGGGTTGAGCGACTTTCAAGCCTCTTTTATTGTACCCTTTTATATCTCGTTTATCACACCAAGCAGCTCTCTTTCCTCATCCATAGATTCACTGAATAAGAGCTAACAATGCATGGTACTAAGGTACTAAGATTTTTATCATTGTACTCACTGCTTCACTTGCTTAAGCAGTAATGCAGCATGATCACTGCAGTGCAACACAGCAATTATTGTCTCCGTGACCCATGTCGCAGCTAGAATTGCCATGTAGCCCCTGCCTAGTTCTGCTATTTTATTTGAGCTGATAACTACTACAGTCCATTTACTATATAGTACACATGCTCTGTGTTTGTGTTTAGCTTGCATATGCTTTGCATGATTCAGGGCACAGGCTATGGTTCTTGGATGCATTCCCTTCCCAGGAATCCACCGCTGTCAGGAATCCAATGCGCTAACACCAGCCGATGATGTGCTGCGAAAAAGACTCCTGTCATAAAAGCTTCAATCACTGTGCTGTCGACTCTGACACAATAAGCCCTGTTACTCAGAGGGCCCTGACAGACACGGAATATCAAAACAGCATCTTACACTAGGAACGGGAATGAGATCTATTTGTGGACTCTTAAGTACAGACACATGCATGTATGTTAGTGTTCCATCAAGTCGCTCGTCGAAAACAGAACTCCGGCTCCATCTTTGTGCTTGAAAACCTTTTATTGAGGTTTTGGAAGAAAAATTGAGAAAATAGAAAGAGTTTCTATACACTCTGAAATATGCAGTGTCAAATTGCTATAGTAACAGCTGAGGATATGGCAGAACAGATCATTCTGTGGTAGGGTTCTTTTATCAGGTTGGTTGCTCATTACTACACATTAGCGTTCAGCCAATTATCACTAAGGATAAATTATTAATTGACTAATTATATGAGTGACCCCTGAGGTCGCCCATTATACCCACATCCAGATTGTTGACAAACACAGATGTAGCTTTCACGCCAGACCCAGAGATCATTATTACAGTAGTTGTCAGCAAATGACACCATGCAGGAACCTCAGCCCTGCCCATCAATGGAGCCACATTGACAGACAGCATTTCCTAATATGCCATCAGAGTCGTAATGTGTACTGCAACAGAGTCCAACCATAACAGAATGCTTAAAGGGGTACTCCTGTGGAAAACTTTTTTTTTTTTTAAATCAACTGGTGCCAGAAAGTTAAACAGATTTGTAAATAACTTCTATTAAAAAATCTTAATCCTTCCAGTACTTTTTAGGGGCTGTATACTAAAGAGAAATCCAAAAAAGAAATGCATTTCCTCTGATGTCATGACCACAGTGCTCTCTGCTGTCCATTTTAGGAACTGTTCCAGAGCAGGAAAAAATCCCCACAGCAAACACATGCTGCTCTGGACAGTTCCTAAAATGGACAGCAGAGGTCAGCAGAGAGCACTGTGGTCATGACATCAGAGGAAATGCATTTCTTTTTAGGATTTCTCTTTAGTATTCAGCCCCTAAAAAGTACTGGAAGGATTAAGATTTTTTAATAGAAGTGATTTACAAATCTGTTTATCTTTCTGGCACCAGTTGATTTAAAAAAAAAAAAAAAAAAAAAGGGGAGTACCCCTTTAATATAGAGAATAGAAAAGTTTAGCAAGTGTCCTTTTAGTATGGCCACATATGGGTAAAAGCTCAGCAAAGGAAAAAAAATCAGTTAAGGTAGTGGTGGTCGGGGGGGGGGGGGGGGGCAGAGATAAGGGTGCTGGACAGGACATCAAATATATAAGGCTGGATAGCAACTGGGTTAGTTTTTAAAATTTTGTAAATGTAAAGTTCAAGGCATTTGAAGACCAACCCGGAGCAGTGGGTTTTACAACAGTGTATTGTATTCTGGGTGGGATAAAGTGGGCAAATGTGAGAAATGTCATATTTCTAGCAGTCCTGCAGGTTACTTTAGTTCCTGTAACAAAAGAGGGCATTTCTGCTAATAACATTATATTAGGCAAATCCTAATTCCAATGTATGAAATTCTCTAGGGCTTAGTTTACACAGAGCAATTTTAACTCCAGACGGATAGACATCTGGATAGCTAATTACCTGGACGTCAGTCCTGGATCTACTTACACAGGTACGGTTGCAGAATACAGTATAGGGTTTTTTAGTAGATTTTTTTTAATACACTAATTCCAGTTTACAGGTTATGCATGCTACTCATCAGGATATTCCTGATCCTTGCACCCCACACACCCAATGGGACAATGTTGCCTTTTTCTTCTCTTCCCAGCCTTCTACACACTCGGTATTCTATTACATATTGCCTTCCCTTACATTTCTGTCCTCTTCTCTCTTTTCATCACTGATGAAGTTAACCCTCACACTTTCTTTTGAAGAGAGTCCCCAATTTAACTGTTAACATCTGCTATGCTAATAGTTTTTCTCATAGATATTATGTTGGTGGTATGGAGGCAGAGCCATCTTTAAAACTACAGAACAGCTTAGGTCAACGTGGCTGCATACCTTGACCCAAATTACAGTAGTTGTACAGTGGAGTCCTACAGGTGAATTATTCCACCTGCATTAGATATCACAATAGCTGGAACTCTACATAAAAAATGTGCCCATATCCAAATATTAACTTTGTTGGAGATAATATTGGTGGCCACATCTGCACTTACTTGATCTGCCTTTAAATGGGTACTTCGCCCCTAGACATCTTATCCCCTCGGGGGCACCCCAGAATTCTGAACATTGGGGTGCATTGGGTTGAATTGGGCAAAAGAGCAGGAAATTGTGTAGTTGAAAGGAGTCCTTACTCCTATAAGTACTAAGCAGCCAGACACACACAGTATGTCTGGCAGCTCATGTTAAGTGCATATAGTGCAGCTTATGATAAATCCCTCTGCTGTCAGACTTTCTAGTTCCAGCACAGTCAGTGCCCACTGATGATGTCCTCAGTGGGAGCTGACTGTGGTCACATTATCTGTGGGAAAACACTGGTCCTATGGCACCTAACAACGCAGGGAGGGTGAGTATATGCATTAAATAGGGGGGATGAGCAGCCAGGCATATGATGGGTACCTGGTTGCTCAGTACTTACAGGAAAAGGGACTGTCCTTGACACATTTTCCATGGTGCCTACAGTATGTCAACATATGTAGGTTGCCAGGGAAATTACGTAAAGAAGCAGGGACTCCTGTCCTGTCATTTTGACAGGATTACCGGCTCCTATATAGTGAATAGAGATGTGCTATGCATTGCTGCTTAATATCTTGCCCAATAAAGTAAGCACCATTGCTGTGGATCGCCACTTAACTTCTTATACTGGCTCTGCACCTTGACCTTGCACAGTGAGTGGTGGGATAAATCCAAATTGGCAGTTAAATTCAAAACAAATTTGAGAGGCATTTTTTCTTTGAGAGACATTATACAGTACCTTATGGTCTGCCATACCTTGACCTGGGTTATCGTGCCTGTTATAGCGCTGCAGAATTCTTCTGACAGGCTGAAGTGGTACCGTGCGGGAGGTGGGGTTGCTACTGGCTGACTGTTAGTGGGTGGTTGTGACTTCAGATGCTGGCTGTAAGCGGCAAGGAGGTAGTAGATCCACTGAGCCTGAGTGAATTATGGCTTGGACTGTGTCAGGGAGCGGAGTCTAAGGTGCCATTGGTTTTCATCAGAGTCCGCCGCAAGGCGGGATGGATTTACTGCGGCAGGCGGCACCCAGGTTGCTACCCCCTGACACGACTCGTCCACTCAGGCTGCTGAGGAGAAAACGTGGTACTGGAGGGATAAGGCAAATCATATTCAGGATAGCAGAAGGTCAGGGCAGGCATATTTTCTTTTTGGAATGCTCTCTGATGACATCACGAGCACAGTTCTCTCTGATTATAATAACGCTTTATTTATTGTTGTCCTTAGTGGGATTTGAACTCAAGTTGCCAGAACTGCAAGGCAGTGGTGCTAACCACTGAGCCACCATGCTGCCCTTAGCATACATCTGCTATGCACGGTTGCTAAAATGGACAGAGATGTTAGCAGAGAGCACTGTGCTCGTGATGTCATCAGTGTTCCAAAAAGAAAGGAATTTCCTCTGTAGCATTCAGAAGCTAATAAGTACTGGAAGGATTAAGATTTTGTAATAGAAGTAATTTACAAATATGTTTAACTTTCTGCCACCAGTTGATTTAAGAGAAAAAAGGTTTTCACTGGAGTACCCCTTTAAGGACCTCTGCTTTAAATTAACTTGACCTAAAAAAGAAATCTCTATTGCACTTACAGGCTCGATTCCCAGTCAGTGCCAAATTTCCATGCAACCCTATTAGCTTTCCTTGTTCTTTGTCAAAAAGAGCATAAAGGAAAATGATGTAATGTTTAGTGGAAAATAAAAAACAAAACAAAACCAAGGCAAAAACAGCAGAGACTAGTAATGTTAATAGACTAGTTAATTCACATATATAGACCTGTGTGATTTCCTTTATTTTCTAAGAAACAGTAGGAAGCCTTTGCTTTCAATGTAAAATAGTTTAATATAAAAAAAACATTTTGTTATGTTCACTGTTCCTGCTGATGTCTTGAAATACATATATTTCTTTTTTTTTGTGGAGCAAATAATTGATAGGAAAAAAAGCTATTTCATGTGGTTCCTATAAAAATGCTTTCTTCTGGATTGGATCCCATTTGGTTTACCAGGGGAGATGATTCTGAGGTTCCCCATCCAGCTATACAGAACATGTGCAGGTCCACTTTTAATTGTATACACGGGACAGATCATCAATAAAGGTGTAAAAAGGGGATGTTCACATCACATTTCGGCTATATGCTAAGACTATATGTAGGGATTTGTCAGGTCCCAGG
This sequence comes from Hyla sarda, assembly GCF_029499605.1. NCBI lineage: Eukaryota > Metazoa > Chordata > Amphibia > Anura > Hylidae > Hyla > Hyla sarda. The sequence continues at coordinate 241,535,886 of NC_079194.1, forward strand.
TCCCTTCTCTCAACTTTCAAAGTCTGTTGGTAGAGAGTTGAAAGGCCACCATACACTTTAGGCACTTTACTCTTTACTCTAGAAGGCCGCCATGCACTTCAGGCACTTTACTTTTTACTCTAGAAGGCCACCATACACTTTAGGCACTTTACTTTTTAATGAGACACAAAAGGAAATTTTCAGCTCCCCTCCCACTGGTCTTGCACGGATCTTCAGCCTGGCCCAGCTTGATACGTAGTATAATGAAGAGAAATTCTGATCCAGCAATTCCATAAAACATAAGCTTTATTTGTACCCAAGTTAAAAGATAGCAACAAGCATAGCACACACACCTGGCCAGTGTTACACTGCAAACATGGAAGCGTTTCGGGCGCATGCGCACCCTTGATCACCACCGGTGATCAAGGGTGCGCATGCACTCAAAACGCGTCCCTGTTTACAGTGTAATACTGGCCAGATGGTGAATCGTGTGTACTATACTTGTTGCTATCTTCTAACTTTGGATACAAATAAAGCCTATGTTTTATGGAATTGGAAGGCCGCCATGCACTTTGGGCACTTTTCTATTTGCTCTAGAAGGCCACCATACACTTTAGGCACTTTATTCTTTACTCTTGAAGGCTGTCATTAGAGATGGGCGGATTTTTTCGAAAATTCTATTCGGCCGATTTAATGAATTTTCCGAAAAAAAATCAGTTGGACCCATATATTTGCGTTGAATCGCTATTAAAAACAGCTATTTCCGGGCTACAGAGAGCCTCAATAGGGGTGTAGAGCACTTCGCCTTGCCGTAACACGCATATGGAGTGTGCTGGAGTAGTGAAATAATACTGTTATTCAGTATGACATGCAGATTACAGGCATCGCTATTAGATTCACTGCCGCAGAGCAGCACAATGACAGAGTCTTGATGTGGCAGCAGGGCTGGGAAATCATATGGAGTCACAACTGAAGAGATTAAAGAGATTTTTTTTTACAGTAATACACCCCAGTATGGTTGCAATAGAAAAAAGAGTACTCTCTCTCTCTCTATCTCTCTCTCTCTCTCTCTCTCTCTCTCTCTCTCTCGCTCTCTCTCTCTGAACTGTCCCTGCCTTCACTATGGTTGCTTGTAGTCTTTGAATGGGGAGTGCTTCCTGTGATGATCTCAATTGGCAGACTATGAAACAACTTCTTAACTCTCCCTGCAAGCCTGCCAGCAGTGATGCGGGCTTTAGGTCAATGGATTTCCCCTGTGCTGTTCTGTATTGGCAGTAACACTGATTAGTGACCACACAGTGTATGCTCTCTCTCTAGTCAGAACGAATGAGGGCTTCAGGTGAGTGGCTGCTGAATATATAGGGCTGCGACATCACAGGGCTGGCTGCTGATAGGCTGCATGCGCCATGTGATTCAGGGTGATCCTGCCTTCCCAGACATCTTTGCCCCATGTCCTCACTCGTGTAGTCACCATTTTAGCCCCCTGGCCCGCACAAAATGTAGTGAATGAAGTGATTCGTTACCACGAAGCGTGAGGAAATTCGGATTCGTTCCGAATCTAATTTTTCATGAAATTTGGAACAAATTCAACTTCGTCAGCTTCAATTCGCCCATCTCTAGATGTCATCCACTTTAGACACTTTTCTATTTACTCTTAAAGGCTGCCATACACTTTAGACACTTTTCTATTTACTCTAGAAGGCTGTCATACACTTAAGACACTTTACTTTATACTCTAGAAAGCCGCCAAACAAGAGCAAAAAAAGATTGAAATGTATATGTCAGGTCATTTATTATTTTTCGGGGCAAATGGTCTTTTATATAGTGTACATCTGAGGTTTTCTAGCTTAGTATTTTATCTTTGAACCCTAGCAGTAGGTATAGTAAGAAAGAATAAAGTTAGGTCCAATTCACATCATTAATAGCACCAGTATAAGATCATAAAAGTATTTAAAGGGGTACTCCGCTGAAATACATCTTATCCCCTTTGGATGGGGGATAAGATGTTTTTTGGCACAGTACCCCTTTAAGCACATACCACAACATGCTCGTAGACCAAAGGTGGTTTACTTGTGACTAAGTTTTGTCTGCTTTATGTCAATAAACCTTTTGAGAAGAATTTATCAAAGCTGTACAATAAAGGTCAGATGTGAAATTGTTACAAATGTTTACACAAGTCTCTTGGTTGTGCAACATTTTGCATCTTTTGTAATCAATAGGTTCTTAAAGGGGTGCTCTGGGGAAGTTAAGGAAAATAAAAATGCCCCAAAGCCTCACCATTACCTGTTCTGTGTCCCCTGTAGTTATCCTTGTGATTTTGCCAGCTCCTGTGGCCCCTGTTGTCTCCTGAATATTCTTTTTCCTTGCTTGCAGCCCAGACTACAACTCCCAGAAGTCAGTGCGGCTATGTAATGGCAGCCAACCAATAACTTTTACTATCTGTGTGCATGCTGTGTTGTTGTAAACACAGTCAGCAGCACACACTGTACATGTCTTTTCTTTCAAACTATCCTTCCCCCCAGCAAATAATCATGCTATGCTCTAAATGGCAGCAGTCAGTGATTAGATCTACAGGTAAAGAGCTGTGTTATCTGCAGAGGAGACGCTGGGCTTCTCTGCCAACAAGATCCTCACACAGGGAGGGTAGGGGGAGGGGAGGTGTGGTTGTGAAGCCAGACAGAAATCATGTGGTGTTTGTCTTCCAGGAGGGTGGGGCTAGTCTCAGTGAGGGCTTTGCATAAAGACAAGGTGGATCTGATAATGACGTCTTTCTCTCAGTCCCTGCATGTAAGTGACAGCTATATAGCTAATGAATGATATTTAGACAAATAAATAGGTCGGTCAGAGAGAAAGAATGGGCTATGGGATTAGTTCCACGAATGCTCTTCACCTTTACTTCACCTTTGACTCTAGTCAAGTTGTTTTGTGCTTAAGACGCATATATGTAAATGCAACAAATTTATTTCTGCGGGAGATTTATCACTCTATTTTATATTTTATATAAAGATTGTCTTTGTTGCCCATAGCAGCCATACAGTGCTCAGCTTTCATTTCACCAGAGCAATATGATAAATGAATGCTGAGCTTGAGCTTTAAAATAGCTTAAAGGGGTACTCCGGCCCTAGACATCTTATCCCCTATCCAAAGGATAAGATGTCTGATCGTAGGGGTCCGGCGGCTGCAGTACCCACTTGTTATCAGCCTCACGGAGCGAAGATCGCTCCGTGTCTGATGACTCACGATACAGGGGCTGGAGTATAGTGATGTCACGGCCACGCCCCCTCCCATAGACTTGCTTTGAGGGGCGGGACCAGACATCACAAGGGGGCGGAGCCGTGGCATCACAATGTTCTGGCCCCTGTTTCATAAGTCATCAGACACGGAGTGATCTCCGCTCTGTGAGACTGATGACAAGTGGGTGATGCAGGAGAGATTGCAGGGGTTCCCAGCGGCGGGACCTCTGCGATCAAACATCTTATCCCCTATCCTTTAGATAGGGGATAAGATGTCTAAGGCCCGAGTACCCCTTTAATAAATCTCCCCCACCATATGATACTTTTAGATACTTGTTGCACGTAGGCAAGCCAAAAACAGGCACTATAAAATATATACACTGCTTAAAAAATAAAGGGAACACTAAGATAACACATCCTAGATCTGAATGAATGAACTAATCATATGAAATACTTTCCTCTTTACATAGCTGAATGCGCTGACATCAAAATCACACAAAAATTATCAATGGAAATCAAATTTATCAACCCATGGATGTCTGGATATGGAGTCACACTCAAAATCAAAGTGGATAAACACACTACAACTTTGATGTAATGTCTTTAAAACAAGTCAAAATGAGGCTCAGTAGTGTGTGTCGCCTCCATGTGCCCGTATGACCTCCCTACAACGCCTGGGCAACTCCTGATGAGGTGGCGGATGGTCTCCTGAGGGATGTCCTCCCAGACCTGGACTAAAGCATCTCCTGGACAGTCTGTGGTGTCGAGATGTGCTCAATCAGATTCAGGTCTGGGGAACGGGCGGGCCAGTTCATAGCATCAATGCCTTCCTCTTGCAGGAACTGCTGACATACTCCAGCCACATTAGGTCTAGCATTGTCTTACATTAGGAGGAACCCAGGGCCAACCGCACCAGCATATGGTCTCACAAGGGGTCTGAGGATCTCATCTTGGTATCTAATGGCAGTCAGGCTACCTCTGACAAGCACATGGAGGGCTGTGCAGCCCCCCAAAGAAATGCCACACCATTACTGACCCACTGCCAAACCGGTCATGCTGGAGGATGTTGCAGGCAGAAGAACGTTTTCGGCGTCTCCAGACTCTGTCACATATGCTCAGTGTGAATCTGCTTTCATTTGTGAAGAGCACAGGGCGCCAGTGGCGAATTTGCCAATCTTGGTGTTCTCTAGCAAATGTCAAACGTCCTGCACTGTGTTGGACTGTAAGCACAACCCCCACCTGTGGACGTTGGGCCTCATAAAAGGCACCTCAGGCCTTCTGGAGGTCATTTTGCAGGGCTCTGGCAGTGCTCTTCCTGCTCCTCCTTCCACTTGAGTGAAAGCACCGCCAGCATTCAAAAGTGACCAAAACATCAGCCAGGAAGCATAGGAACTGAGAAGTGGTCTGTGGTCACCTCCTGTAGAACCACTCCTTTATACGGGGTGTCTTGCTAATTGCCTATAATTTTCCACCTGTTGTCTGTTCCATTTGCACAACAGCATGTGAAATTGATTGTCAATCAGTGTTGCTTCCTGAGTGGACAGTGGGATTTCAGAGAAGTGTCATTGACTTGGAGTTACATTGTGTTTAAGTGTTCCCTTTATTTTTTTGAGCAGTATCTATATATATATATATATATATATATATATATATATATATATATATAGAAAATAGTTGCAGCACAGCTCAGTTCCAAAACAAACATGGGTGCCAGCGTCCCAACCTGATCAGGGCTTCTTTAGATAAAAAATTCCAATGGCGCAGAACTCCAAAAAAAAGGTGCATCTTATTCACACATATCTCAATACAGCAACGTTTCTGCTCCTATGGAGCCATTTTCAAGCCTTGAAGGCTGGCTCCACAGGAGCAGAAACGTTGCTGTATTGAGATATGTGTGAATAAGATGCACCTTTTTTTTGGAGTACTGCGCCATTGGAATTATATATATGTATATATATATATATATATATATATATATATATATATACGAACAGCATCGTAAGCGCTGCAAATGATAAATTCCCCCCTTTTATTTGTAGCATAGACTAGCATGTGTTTCAGTCCTGCAAATACAGTGGGGATCAAAAGTTTGGGCACCCCAGGTAAAAATTTGTATTAATGTGCATAAAGAAGTCAAGGAAAGATGGAAAAATCTCCAAAAGGCATCAAATTACAGATTAGACATTCTTATAATATGTCAACAAAAGGAAGATTTTATTTCCATCATTTACACTTTCAAAATAACAGAAAACAAAAAAAAATGGCATCTGCAAAAGTTTGGACACCCTGCAGAGTTAATATCTTGTACTGCCCCCTTTGGCAAGTATCACAGCTTGTAAATGCTTTTTTGTAGCCAGCCAAGAGTCTTTCAATTCTTGTTTGAGGTATCTTTGCCCATTCTTCCTTACAAAAGTCTTCCAGTTCTTTGAGATTTCTGGACTGCTCTTTTAAGGTCTATCCATAGATTTTCAATTATGTTGAGGTCAGGAGATTGTGAAGGCCATGGCAAAACCTTCAGTTTACGCCTCTTGATGTAATCCCCCGTGGATTTCGAGGTGTGTTTAGGATCATTATCCATTTGTAGAAGCCATGCTCTCTTTAACTTCAGCTTTTTCACAGATGGCATCGAGTTAGCTTCCAAAATTTACTGAAATTTTATTGAATCCATTTTTCCTTCTACTCTTGAGATGTTCCCTGTGCCACTGGCTGCAATACAACCCCAAAGCATGATTGATCAACCCCCATGCTTAACAGTTGGACAGAGGTTCTTTTCATTAAATTCTGTTCCCCTTCTTCTCCAAACGTACCTTTGCTCATTCCGGCCAAAAAGTTCAATTTTTACCTCATCGGTCCACAGAACTTGTTTTCAAAATGCATCAGGCTTGTCTATATGTTCATTTGCAAAGTTCAAACACTGTTTTTTGTGGTTAGGACGTAGAAGAGGCTTTCTTCTGATGACTCTTCCATGAAGACCATATTTGTACAAGTATCTCTTTATAGTGGAATAGTGTACCAAAGCTCCAGTGTCTGCCAGATCTTTCTGGAGGGATTGTGCAGTCAAACGTGGGTTTTGAATGGTTTTTCTCACAATCCTGAGAGCTGTTCTGTCTGATATTTTTTTTGGTCTTCCAGATCTTGCTTTAACTTCCACTGTTCCTGATGACTGCCATTTCTTAATTACATTCCGAACAAAGGATATTGACATCTGAAAACATTTTGCTATCTCCTTATAGCCTTCTCCAGCTTTGTGAGCGTCAACTATTTTCAGTTTCAGATTTCTAGACAACTGCTTAGAAGAACCCATGGTTCTGATTGTTGGGGCAAGGTCAGATGAGTCTGGGCATTGAAAACCTTTGAGATTGACATCACCTGGTCTTCCCAGATGATGACTGAGAACAATCCATGACACTGGCAGGTCTCAGCTTTGTAAAGGGGGCAGTGCATGCTATAAATTCTGTAGGGTGCCCAAACTTTTGCAGACACCATTTTTTTTGTTTTCTGTTATTTTGAAAGTGTAAATGATGGAAATAAAATCCAACTTTTATTGACATATTATAAGAATGTCTCATCTATAATTTGATGCCTTTTGGAGATTTTTCCATCTTTCCTTGGCTTCTTTATGCACATTAATACAAATTTTTACCTGGGGTGCCCAAACTTTTGATCCCCACTGTAAAACTATAGCAATATAAAGCAGGCCAAATGTAGATAAAGTAGACTATGTTTTGTCTATTACAGCCTATGTAACAACACAGTACATTACGTTATATCATTGTCATATTAAGGGGTCCTTATACTTCTGAATACAATTTTTGCTTGTTCTGATTTACTATGTGCCACCCTGTAGCTTTCATTTATCGGTATAACTTTGGTTGCATTGTATTAATCTGAATTTGGTGAAAGAGCCCGCTTAATTGTTAAATAGACTTTTAAATGGCTGGATTACGTAAGTTACCCTTTGTATTAAATGTCAGATGGAAATGTAAGAAGGCGTCACTGGAACTTTTGCCTTGGGCATAATACATACTGTAAATGAAGGTGAGTTGGTCTCTAAGCCAACTTCATACTGTACAAAGGGTTCAGGGACAAGTTTCTGTGTATAAATTCTTTTCATATGGTGGCAAAGGGACATCATGTCCTTCTTATTCTATCTGCTCTCCATCTGTTCAGCTCTACTGGACTTGGCCACTACTGTAGACTATGGCTGAAGTAAATAGGTCACATACAGAAACTTTGATTAAAGTGAAGAGAGACGCTCAATGCTCCACTATAGAGAATTTATACAAAATAATCTTTTGCTTAAAATAGGTGTTTATGTTCAAAACATTTAAACACTTAAAAAATAAAAAAAAATTAGTGTTCCATATTAACAGACCGTGAATGCTGGTTGTAGTTATGCAACAGCTGGAAGCACACTGGTTGGGAAACACTGAGTTAGGTAACAGGCTACCACAGTGTTTCTGCACCAGTGTACCACCAGCTATTGCATAACTACGACTCCCAGCATGCACAGACAGCCAAGGGGCATGCTGGGAGTTGTAGTTGTGCCTCCATCTGTTGCATAACTACAACTCCCAGCATGCCCTTTGGCTGTGCATGCTGAGAGTAGTATTATACAACAGCTGGAGGTACACAGCACTCACCTCCCGCTGTTGTATAATACAACTCCCAGCATGCACATCCAAAGGAAATACTGGGAGTTGTAGTTACGCAATGGCTGAAGGCAAAACTACAACTCCCAGCATGCCCTTTGGCTGTTGTTGCATGCTGGGAGTTGTAGTTATGCAACAGCTGGAGGCACAAAGTGTGCCTACAGCTGTTGCATAACTACAACTCCCAGCATGCACAGACAGCCAAAGGGCATGCTGGGAGTTGTGGTTGAGCCTCCAGCTGTTGCATAACTACAACTCTCAGTATGCCCTTTAGCTGTGCATGCTGGGAGTTGTTGCTAAGCAACAGCAGACACAGCCCTTAACTCCTACTGCTGTGCTCACTCCCTCGCCACCACTCCTTGCCTCTGGTCCTGGGGCCCCGATCCCACCGCCGATGCTTGGGATCGGGGGCTGCCGGTGTCAGCTCCCGGCACCCACTCTCGTCCTCCAGAATAGGGGCGGAGCGGGTGCCATTAGTGACGCCCCCAGCAGAAGTGTTACCTCACTCCTGCTGGCAAAGGGTGATACGTGCTGTCTCGGACAGCACCTATCACCCTTTTTTGCTGGGTCACTGGGTCACCAGAGACCCGATTGACCCGGAATAGCTGCAAATCGCTGGTCTAAAGTGCAGCGATCGCTGACATGGGGGTGATGTTTTATTTGAGCAGACATCCCGTTCCGTTCACCGCCCGGTGAATAGAAACATCCAGGGCGTACAGGTACCCTCTGGGTCCTCTAAGAGGCACTGTCATTATGAAAAACTTTTTATATTTTGTAGTACTACTCATAAGATGGCTTTTTTTTTTTAAATATACATTTATTAGAAAAAAAATATTTTACTAAAAAATAAAAAATGAAAATAGCCACCACTAGGGGTCATGTCTTTATGCAGACAAACTACTCTGTATTTTGCAGCATACTGGATACCGGCCATAAAGTGTGTTGGTATCCAGTATAGGAGATCACCATTGCACCACTACAGCCTTTAGCTGTTCCTAAACTACAACTCCCATGATGGGAGTTGTAGTTTTGCAACAACTGGGGGTACAATCTTTGTAAAACTCTGTTTTAGAGCTTTGTATTCTCCAGCTGTGTGCCTCCAGCTCATACAAAACTACAAAGGATACAGTCAGGTCCATAAATATTGGGACATCGACACAATTCTAACATTTTTGGCTCTATTTGATTTGAAATGAAACAAACAAGATGCACTTCAAAGGTGATTACTTCTATTAAAAAATCGTAATCCTTCCAGTACTTATTAGTTGCTGAATACTACAGAGGAAATTATTTTCATTTTGGAAAACAGAGCTCTCTGCTGAATCATGAGCACAGTTCTCTCTGCTGACATCTCTGTCCATTTTAAGAACTGCCCAGAGTAGGAGAAGATCCACATAGAAAACATATGCTGCTCTGGACAGTTCCTAAAATGAACAGAGATGTCAGCAGAGAAACTGTGCTCATGATGTCAGCAGAGAGCACTGTGTTACAAAAAAAAAATTTGCTCTGTAGTATTCAGCAGCTAATAAGTACTGGAAGGATGAAGATTTTTTTTAGAAGTAATTTACAAATCTGTTTAACTTTCTAGCACCAGTTGATTTGAAAAAAAAAAAAAAGTTTTCCACTGGTGTACCCCTTTAACTGCAGACTGTCAGCTTTAATTTGAGGGTATGTACATCCAAATCAGGTGAACGGTGTAGGAATTACAACAGTTTGCATGTGTGTCTCCCACTTGTTAAGGGACCAAAAGTAATGGGACAGTTGGCTTCTCAGCTGTTCCATGTTCAGGTGTGTGCTATTTCCTTATCATCCCAATTACAATGAGCAGATAAAAGGCCCAGAGTTCATTTCAAGTGTGCTATTTGCATTTGCTGTCAACTCTAAAGATGAGATCCAAAGAGCTGTCACTATCAGTGAAGCAAACAATCATTAGGCTGAAAAAACTAAACAAACCCATCAGAGAGATAGCCAAAACATAAGGTGTGGCCAAAAAAACAGTTTGGAACATTCTTAAAAAGAAGAAATGCATCGGTGAGCTCAGCAACACCAAAAGGCCTGGAAGACCAAGGAAAACAACTGTGCTGGATGAGCGAAGAATTCTTTCCCTGGTGAAGAAAACCCCCTTCACAACAGATGGCCAGATCAAGAACACTCTCCAGGAGGAAGGCATATGTGTTTCAAAGTCAACAATCAAGAGAAGACTTCACCAGAGTGCATACATAGGGTTCACCACAAGATGGAAACCATTGGTGAGCCTCAAAAACAGGAAGGCCAGATTAAAGTTTGCCAAACAACATCTAAGAAACCCTTCACAGTTCTGGAATGACATCCTCTGGACAGATGAGACCAAGATCAACTTGTACCAGAGTGATGGGAAGAGAAAAGTATAGAGAGGGAAAGGAACATGATCCTAAGCATACACCTCATCAGTGAAGCATGGTGGTGGCAGTGTCATGGCGTGGGCATGTATGGCTGCCAATGGAACTGCTTCTCTTGTATTTATTGATGATGTGACTGCTGACAAAAGCAGCAGGATGAATTCTGAAGTGCTTCAGAACTCATTGGATGGCACCTTCACAGTGCAGGTAGATAATGACCCAAAGCAAACTGCAAAAGCAACCAAAGAGTTTATTAAGATAAAGAAGTGGAATGTTGTGCAATGGCCAAGTCAGTCACCTGACCTGAATCTGATTGAGCATGCATTTCACTTGCTGAAGGCAAACTGAAGGGAAAATGCCCCTAGAACAAGCAGGAACTGAAGAGAGTTGCAGTAGAGGCCTGGTAGAGCATCACCAGGTATGAAACCCACCAATGTCTGCTGATGTGTATGCGTTCCAGCTTCAGGCTCTGATTGACTGCTAAGGATTTGCAACCAAGTATTAAAAAGTGAAAGTTTGATTTATGATTATTATTCTGTCCCATTACTTTTGGTCCCTTAACAAGTGGGAGGCACATATGCACACTGTTGTAATTCCTACAACATTCACCTGATTTGGATGTAAGTACCCTCAAATTAAAGCTGACAGTCTGGAGTTAAAGCACATCTTGTTCGTTTCATATCAAATCCATTGTGGTGGTGTATAGAGCCAAAAATGTTAGAATTGTGTCAATGTCCCAATAATTATGGACCTGACTGTATGTGTGCATGCTGGTAGTTGTAGTTTTGCAACAGTTAAGGGCAACACTGCTCTAGCACAGTGCTTTACAAACTCTGCAGCTCCAGCTGTTGCAATGCAAAACTACAACTTCTGGAATGCTTAAACAGCCAAAGCTTTCTCTGACTCCTCAATGACAAAGAAGCTGATCAGACATTCAGGAGTCTGTGAAAGCTGAATGATACACATAGTGACAGCTATGTTGATTAGCATCCAGCTTTACTAGGAACAGATAGAAAATGTAAGGATAAAAACTACTGTGCAGTGATTTGCAAACTGCCAGGCTGCTACCAGACTCAGAGAAGATGAGTTAATCACAGTGAGGGAGAGCGATGGACACTTCCCCTCCAGAAGGCAAGAACACAAAGCAAGGGAGCAACATATGAATGCTATTTGTTAGGGACATATATGTCGTGGACACATAAAAATACATGATCAGTATTAGGTACTGAGTAACATAACCCATTTTTTAATTATGACAGGTACGATTTAAGTCCCAGGACGCCAGGGAGTACTTGCACACCCTGAGTCCTGTACGGGTTAAGTGGCGTAGTGGGAAATAGAAAAGAAAACAACAACAAAAAATCTTTAAACCCTTAACGACGCAGGACGTATATTTACGTCCTGCGCCGGCTCCCACGATATGAAGCGGGATCACGCCGCGATCCCACATCATATCGCGTCGGTCCCGGCGCTCATCAACGGCCGGGACCCGCGGCTAATACCACACATCGCCGATCGCGGCGATGTGCGGTATTAACCCTTTAGAAGCGGCGGTCAAAGCTGACCGCCGCTTCTAAAGTGAAAGTGAAAGTGACCCGGCTGCTCAGTCGGGCTGTTCGGGACCGCTGCGGTGAAATCGCGGCGTCCCGAACAGCTGACAGGACACCGGGAGGGCCCTTACCTGCCTCCTCGGTGTCCGATCGACGAATGACTGCTCCGTGTCTGAGATCCAGGCAGGAGCAGTCAAGCGCCGATAACACTGATCACAGGCGTGTTAATACACGCCTGTGACCTGTGTAAAAGATCAGTGTGTGCAGTGTTATAGGTCCCTATGGGACCTTTAAAAAAGTGTTAATAAAGGTCATTTAACCCCTTCCCTAATAAAAGTTTAAATCACCCCCCTTTTCCCATAAAAAAAATAAAACAGTGTAAAAAAAAATAAAAATAAACTATGTGGTATCGCCGCGTGCGTAAATGTCTGAACTATAAAAATATATCATTAATTAAACCGCACGGTCAATGGCGTACACGCAAAAAAATTCCAAAGTCCAAAAAAGCGTATTTTGGTCACTTTTTATACCATTAAAAAATGAATAAAAAGTGATCAAAAAGTCCAATCAAAACAAAAATCATACCAATAAAAACTTCAGATCACGGCGCAAAAAATGAGTCCTCATACCGCCCCGTACGTGGAAAAATAAAAAAGTTATAGGGGTCAAAAGATGACATTTTTAAACGTATACATTTTCCTGCATTTAGTTATGTTTTTTTCCAGAAGTGCGACAAAATCAAACCTATATAAGCAGGGTATAATTTTAACCGTATGGACCTACAGAATAATGATAAGGTGTAATTTTTACCGAAATATGCACTGTGTAGAAACGGAAGCCCCCAAAAGTTACAAAATTGCGTTTTTTCGTCGATTTTGTCGCACAATGATTTTTTTTTTCCGTTTCGCCGTGCATTTTTGGGTAAAATGACTAATGTCACTGCAAAGTAGAATTGGCTACACAAAAAATAAGCCATAATATGGATTTTTAGGTGGAAAATTGAAAGGGTTATGATTTTTGAAAGGTAAGGAGGAAAAAACAAAAGTGCAAAAACGGAAAAACCCTGAGTCCTTAAGGGGTTAATGACGCAGTGATTTTTCATTTATTGCATTTTCATTTTTTCCTCTTTTAAAATCATAATTTTCATTTCTTTTTACGTTCACACCATTTACTGTGCAGTTTAATTAACATTATATTTTAATAATTTAGACATTTAGGCATGCGGCAATACCACATATGTTTATTTTTTATTTATTTTTTTACATTATTTTATTTATAAAATGGGAAAAGGGGGTGATTCAAACTTTTATTAGGGGAAGAAGGTTATACACATTTACTACTTTATTTTTTATTAGTCCCTATAGGGACTATAACATGGAATATTTAGATTTCTGAGACTGATCAATGCTGGGCTATTACACAGCATTGATCAGTGTTATCTGCGGTCTGCTGCTCTAGCCTGCCAAAGCAGGCTAGAGCAACACAAAGAAGATCGGTTGGTGTTAAGGAAGGTAGGGACCCTCTGGCCCTCAGTTAAGGTGATCAGGACCTACCAATTGACCGCTTTGGTCCCAGTCACCCATAGCAACCAGCCGACAACATTGAGTTGGCAACTTTAGGCAACTGTGATCAGTTTTGATTGTGGGATCTAATGGATTAATAGCCTCATCCTTTGGGGAGATTTTTTAAAACCTGTCCAGAGGAAAAGTTGCCCATAGCAACCAATCAGATCGCTTCTTTCCTTTTGAACAAGGCCTCTGCAAAATGAAAGAAGCGATCTGATTAATTGCCATGGGCAACTTAGAAACTTTTCCTCTAGACAGGTTTTGATAAATCTCCCTTCAAAAAGTCTCACGTGTGACTAAGCATTTTTTTGTGTGACTTTTGTGGGTAAGCATAGAATTGCAAACAGTCTTACCTAAGTAATTTCCAGTTTTTACTTTGCAGTGGTCAAGTATTTATGATGTGCGAATGTCGCACACAGGAATTTAAAAAACGCAAGCTCCTTTAAAAAAAAGCTGCAAGTCTACTCCAGGTCTGACCTGGAGTACAAAAGTTACAAACAAGTCTCACATGAGACTTTTGTGTTTTGCTTATGTGCCCCAAATTGATCAACTTTATAAAAAAAAAAAAATAAATGACTTCAGATCTTGCTTACCAAAGCAAACAATGATAAATGCCCCCCAGAGTGCGGGGAGAGAAGTGCATTGCTGCTCTGTTATGACCAAGGATTGTTTAAAACTTTTGACATGCCCCATGTTTTTTTTTTTTACATGACACTTTAAGCAACAATAATATAATTATGGCTTAGAGAGCCCATATCTCTTGTTCCTGACCTTAAAGTGATATCCCAGGATCTTTTTTTATTTGACTATGCTACAGGGGCTGTACAGTTAGTGTAGTTAAAGGAGTAGTCCGGTGCACATTTTTTTCCTTTTATCCCGTCCGGGCTGCAAAATAAAAGAAAACACACTTTCTCTTACCTACCAACGAGCCCCCGGGGCTCCGGTACACTCCGGTACAGGTGTTCGGTCCCCGGGCTGTAAACTTCTTACTTCCTGTTCGCCCGGCATGTCACACGGAGCTTCAGCCTATCACCGGCCGCAGCGATGTCCCGCCTCGGCCGGTGATAGGCTGAAGCACTGTGTGACGTGCCGGGCGGACAGGAAGTAAGAAGAATACAGCCCCGGGACCGAACACCTGTACCGGAGCTCCGGGGGCTCGTTGGCAGGTAAGATGCAGCCCGGATGGGATAAAATGAAAAAAGTGTGCACCGGAGTACTCCTTTAACCCCTTAAGAACTCAGGGTTTTTCCGTTTTTGCACTTTCGTTTTTTCCTCCTTCCCTTTTAAAAATCATAACCCTTTCAATTTTCCACCTAAAAATTCATATTATGGCTTATTTTTTGCGTCGCCAATTCTACTTTGCAGTGACATTAGTCATTTTACCCAAAAATGCAGGGCGAAATGGAAAAAAAAATCATTGTGCGACAAAATCGAAAAAAAACCCACCATTTTGTAACTTTTGGGGGCTTCCGTTTCTACGAAGTACATATTTCGGTAAAAATTTCACCTTATCATTATTCTGTAGGTCCATATGGTTAAAATGATACCCTACTTATATTGGTTTGATTTTGTCGCACTTCTGGAAAAAATCATAACTACATGCAGGAAAATTGATACGTTTAAAAATGTCATCTTCTGACCCCTATAACTTTTTTATTTTTCCACGTACAGGGCGGTATGAGGACTCATTTTTTGCGCCGTGATCTGAAGTTTTGATCGGACTTTTTGATCACTTTTTCTTCATTTTTTTAATGGTATAAAAAGTGACCAAAATACGCTTTTTTGGACTTTGGAATTTTTTTGCGCGTACGCCATTGACCGTGCGGTTTAATTAATGATATATTTTTATAGTTCGGACATTTATGCACGCGGCGATACCACATATGTTTATTTATTTATTTTTTTACACTATTTTATTTTTTTTTATGGGAAAAGGGGGGTGATTCAAACTTTTATTAGGGAAGGGGTTAAATGACCTTTATTAACACTTTTTTTTTACATTTTTTTTTGCAGTGTTATAGGTCCCATAGGGACCTATAACACTGAACAGACTGATCTCTCATCCTGATCACAGGCATGTATTAACACGCCTGTGATCAGTGTTATGGGCGCTTGACTGCTCCTGCCTGGATCTCAGGCACGGAGCAGTCATTCGTCGATCGGACACCGAGGAGGCAGGGAAGGGCCCTCCCGGTGTCCGGTCAGCTGTTCGGGACGCCGCAATTTCACCGCGGCGGTCCCGAACAGCCCGACTGAGCAGCCGGGTCAATTTCACTTTCGAAGCGGCGGTCAGCTTTGACCGCGGCTTCTAAAGGGTTAATACCGCACATCGCCGCGATCGGTGATGTGTGGTAATAGCCGCGGGTCCCGGCCGTTGATGAGCGCCGGGACCGACGCGATATGATGCGGGATCGTGGCGCGATCCCGCTTCATATCGCGGGAGCCGGCGCAGGACGTAAATATACGTCCTGCGTCGTTAAGGGGTTAATAATATAGTGTCTGTACCTGAGTGTGACTGTGGTCTCTGTGATTTTCGCCCCAATGTTTATCTTTAACAGCATGCAAAATTACTCATGTCTTGGGATTTCCCAGGTTTCCCAGGAGTCTGTCCTGCTTCAATGGGTGGAGCGACTGCTGGGTGGGAGAGAGTTCATTTTGCAACAGCTGTAGGCACCCTGATTAGAAAACACTGGTGTATTGCATTGAAGGGATCACATGTGTGTTTCAATGGGTGAGGTGGGAGGAAAGTGACATCATACTATGGAACTATGGGATGTGTAGTTTAGAGAACGAAATTCAACAGGAAATACCCAGTTCTGGCAGGTGCGTACTACTAAAATGATCTTATGGTGGATAACCCCTTTAACAAAAATTTTGAATAGAGATCCCTTTTCATTTTGTGCTCTGTACACTGCAAATAGGGTCTATAGTCATCTCAATTATAACAAAAGGTAGACACTTCTGTTGTAACCTAAAGGTGGATAAGACAGGATGATACCATTGACAATAGGCGATAGTGACAGCTCAGCTTAATCCACCTTCCCACTTCCTCCTTGCACAGTTACTTCTTACTTTCTTGCCCACATTTCAACTTTGATGAAAAATTATTCTTTTGATTTACTGTATATAGTAAAGGCACATGTCAAAAGAGAAAAAATAATCCAAGTGTACAAAAGACCTAATTGTAACTAACAGAACTGAAACATCACAAAGAAATGTCATAGAAAACATCACTTGAAAGAAAAAGGGTCTGTGTGAAACCAAACAAAAATACAACAAACAAAAATAGTTTGCCAAGAGCACAGTATCAAACAAAAAACGTCCTCCTGTTTAGCTGGTGCAACTAAAGAAAGAGACTTTTAAGCTTCAAAATTGCTTGAGAATATGTTCCCTCTGAAGTCACTAAAGTGGTGATTACGCTTATCTCTAAATGATTGCTAAGATGTAGAGATCAATACTGGAGTTTACTCCTCAAGAGCTTCAGAAGATCAGATACATTTTAAATATATACTGTACTTACTTGGCCTCAGATAGAGTATGTCAATAAAAATCTGACTCACGTGATATTTGAGATCTGGACTGAGGTATCGTGAGCTAAACGAGTGGGATGGTGGACAATTTCAAGGACCATTGCTACAGATCTATGTCAGCCTGAGACAGATGTTACACATTGGAAGTTGAAAGTGATAAACGGAGACAATTATTTACCACAGAGATAAAAAACAACAGGATGCGCTCAACAGTGTAATACCTTAGGATGAATGGTAACGCTAAATGTGAATTGCGCTTACCAAGGCTAGTTGTACTCCAACCAAGTACAACAATGGGGTAGGGTGTATGTAGTGATAGGTCTCTGCAGCCACTCCCCACCAATAAACAGCATAAAACCAAGATAACGCCTCCACAAATGGCTGGATCAATCAGATTCTGAGACCAAGGTAGGATCCAGCCATTTGTGGAGGAGTTATCTTAGTTTTATGCTGTTTATTTACCATATCTTTTTAAACAAAATCATAGTAAATAACAAGATTTACGTCTAAGTCTGTATTCTATAGTATGATTTATTGAAAGCTACACAAAAGTCCCAGCTATGGTCACACAAGCTCTACTATCATCCACACTACCATATCTCTGTCCACCCCTTTATGCATTTGTTATATCATTGCAACAGTCAGGGGAGTTGTGGACTCACCAAACCCCAAGAAAACTCTATGGTAGGCTCAGGTTCTAACTCAATAAGGGCCCACAAAGGTCCAGCAGAAGTCAATCCTATTTGGTGGAGACCTTGGAGCCAATTACTTACCACTAGGGGTTATTTCTTATTGGATGAATCACAAATTCTTTAGGTTATTGGACCTTATGGATAATATGTTCTGTAGTAACAAGCACGAGTCCTAAACACATGTAACATGTGTCCACAAAATCATCACCTTTGGTGGGTTCAGTTTCAGCCCTGGCAATATGAAGAAAAAGTTAGCCTAGCTTAGGTGGGTCTATTAAGCACAAGGTCTGCTTTGGCCTGCATTGGAAAAACATTTTTGCTTCCTTCTAGAAAAAGCACCAGAACTTTGTGTCTGGTATTACAGCTTAACTCCACTAAGTTCAGCAGAGCTAATCTGCAATAGCACACGTAACCTATGGACACTAGTACTGCTGTTTCTGGACAGAAGCAACTGTGTTTTCCTAATCATTGACAACCACTTTAAAAGGGTTGTCCCAGTCCTTAAGTTACGGAGCTTGTTGGAAAAGCCGAAAGCAGCTGAAGCATGGAAGTCCCATTGACTTTAATAGGAGCTTCGCAAACAGTAAGCTACACTGCTCATGTAACACCTGGAGTTATGTAAACAGCATGAGTTGTGAGGCTGCCCTGTTTGTGTAACTCCAATTAAAGGTAATGGGAATTATGCAAATTGTGTAACTTTCCTGCTTTGGCTGTGTTTGGCCTTCTTGACCCCCTCTGGCCACTGCAAAAAGGCTGGAGAAGCCACAGAAAACCAGAAGGAACGAGCTGAAACAATCCCTTTAAGTGCAATTTTTAGAGCTAACTTTCTGCATCTATATGAAGTCAAGAATGCAAAATGGTCATAACATTCTGGTGCAAATGCAAACATTTTTGTTACGCCGAGCGTTCCGGGTCCCCGCTCCTCCCTGGAGCGCTCACAGCGTTCTCCTGTTCGCAGCGCCCCGGTCAGACCTGCTGACCGGGTGCGCTGCGATAATGTCCCCAGCCGGGATGCGATTCGCGATGCGGGACGCGCCCGCTCGCGATGCGCATCACGACCCGCTTACCAGACTTGTTCCCCGTCTGTGCTGTCCCGGCACGCGCGGCCCCGCTCCCTAGGGCGCGCGAGCGCCGGGTCTTTGCGATTTAAAGGGCCGGTGCGCCACTGATTGGCGCATGGGTTTTATCAGTATCTTCACCTGTGCACTTCCCTTTATTACCTCACTTTCCCTACACTTTCTTCCCGGATCTTGTTGCCATTGTGCCAGTGAAAGCGTTTCCTTGTGTGTTCCTAGCCTGTGTTCCAGACCTCTTGCCGCTGCCCCTGACTACGATCCTTGCTGCCTGCCCTGACCTTCTGCTACGTCCGACTCTGCTCTTGTCTACTCCTTTGTACCGCGCCTATCTCAGCATCCAGAGAGGTTGAGCCGTTGCCGGTGGATACGACCTGGTTGCTACCGCCGCTGCAAGTCCATCCCGCTTTGCGGCGGGCTCTGGTGAAAACCAGTAGCAACTTAGAACCGGTCCACCGACACGGTCCACGCCAATCCCTCTCTGACACAGAGGATCCACCTCCAGCCAGCCGAATCCTGACAATTTTTCTTTGATTGGATGGATCAAGTACATGGTTAACTGTCCTTGCTATTACTGGACATTGCCTGCTCCAAAATGTTTTTAAATATTTTCTGTGATATCATAATAGTGTTAATGATGTTACACCTACACTTCACTAATATAACGTAGGAGGATAATCAGACCTTTATTAGATTTACAGGCAAGCTGTGTACAGAGATAAAACAATTATGGGCATGAGAAACAATGAATAGCACCTGACTAGATGATGAGGTCTGCAAGCTGTCTTGCCAAGACCATCAATGAAACTAAGCTTAGAGGAATATTATGTCTGCCCCTACAGTCCAAGGTTGAATTAAAAGGGTGAATCAGTTTGTGATATTTCACTGCTGCTGTTGCCTCACTCACTGGATTCCAGATATCCCACCTTGACACACAAGAAATGACTAACCAGCCAATTGCTTTCCACAATGGTAACCCCATTCAGTCAGTGATTGGCTAAACAGGCACTTCCAGACACTTCCTGGGTGTCCAGAGTGGTCATGAGTGGCGACCCAGTAAGCATAGGAAAATAAATGGTAAGGGATCGGGCAATTGAATAATCTTTTTTTTTAACTGAGCCTTAACCCTATAAAAATGGCCTGAAAACCCCTTAAAGTAAACCATACAGTTAGAAATGTTGCAGTGGCTTCCTTAATTCTTGACAGTAGTAGCCGTAGTAGTAGCAGCAGAACGTCCATAAAATAAAAGGTCTGTTTTCATTAAAAGCCCAATTTGTTTCAAAGCCGGCCCGGCTTTTCTTCATCTTGCCTGTACTATATATACACACAAGAGAAAAAGGAGTCATTTCACCAATTCATATAAATCATATATTTCTTTATTAAGTTGTATAAAAACAAGAGAGGAAACAATCCCCAAGGGGAGACGACACAAGTGGCAAAAAACAAAAAGGTGTCACTCCGAGCCCCTCCAGTAACCCTTAACAATATACAATTATGAAGTATTGCTGTCCCCAATAAAGTGCATATGCATAAATCAAGTAACAGGATACCTATATGTGCAATAATGCAAAACAGTACTAAAGTGCAACAATGTTACATAGTAAAAAATAACACTATCCAGTGTCCCATAAGAAAAGTCAAAAGCAGCACCACAAGGTATATATACAAGATTAGAGGGTATACATACAAAAAATATCACAAGTAGGGAGGAGGAGGAGATCGGAGCGACACCACTCCAACGCTGGCGTTTCGGCAGGAAAGCCTTTGACTTCATCTTGCCTGTACTAGTAGATCATAGAAAAATCATTGAATTAAATAAGCAGTTGAATGAAAAATACTAAATTTCTGGTAGTGCTAGATAGAAGAAAGCCACCAAAATTACGTTACATTCTTAGTGGCCCTCCTCAACCTTCGGGCCCATAGCAGGTAATATGGCTGCTATGGTTATTAGTTACACCTTGGCCAACAATCACAATGAACCATGTTTGACCTGTTTTCAATGGAAGGGCTCTAAGTTACTTGCTTTCAGCTAAAAAAAAAAAAAAAGTAGTGACCATTTGATGGCTTTGGCCTTTTCACATGACATGGCAGGTAGAAGATTGACTGATTTGGATTTCTTCAAATGAATTCCAAGTAAGAAGTAGAGTATGTTTCATGCATTTTAACCATATTGGCATGCGCTGGGCACTGTGTCAAATTGCCTTGTTGCAGATTTATTAGAAAGAAAATTTGTTTTTCTAATGATCCAATTAGACACCTGAGGCCGCTCCTTGGCTCCCTCCATAACCACAAGCCGCATTATCATTTATAGTGTCGTCCAAGTTTTTATTACAGAGCTTCTTTTATTCCGTCTTCAGAATTATTTTCTGTTTCTGGGGAGGCATGCCTTTTTTTGATCTAATATATTGCATATAAATGTGGCACAGTTTAGTATTTGTTTTTCGATTTGGTAAGTAAAATAAACTTGATTTATAAAATTATATATTTTTTCTGTTGCTCAGGGGCCCCAAACAGTAAACAGAAAACACATTGCCATGAATTAATAAATGTAGGGATGGCACCTGAACACTGGTAACCATATTGATGTGAACAGATGTAATCCTGCTTGGTAGGAAAAGTCAGTATTGGATCGTACACTTTATTGTTCCATGTGAGTTGGGATTTTCCCTTTTTCACCTTGCCAAATGAATTATTGGCAGCAAAGTCCCAATACCGCTGGAAGATCTAAGCTTCTCAAGGCAGTTTAGAGTAACGTTGGCCATAAAGATAAGATTAATATTGACCAACAGCTTTTTCTCCAGACTCCACAGTTTACTTCAGTAGGTATTAGGAGTCAAGAAACTTTCAGAAACCATATTGACAAACAAAGAAATGATTGATAGGCGGCACTCACCAAGGAAGTGGCTTCAAATCTTCTTTATTGTGTGATCATAAAGTGCAGTGTCAGATAAAACATCAGGGGCAGAGATGCCGGGAAACCCAGCGAGGTGGGTTTCCCGGTGTATCTGCCCCTGATATTTCATCTGACACTGCATTTAATGGGTGAGTTCCTGGGTGAGTGCTGCCTATTAATCATTTCTTCGTTTGTCAATATGGATTGTCTCTTTTGTCTGGAAGGCTGAGCACCTTTAGGGCGATGGGCGTTCTTATTTACCCACCTGTGTTTGCCCTATACAACCCTGTGATTGTGTTCAGCAATGCCGGACTCTGTTTCCTGTTCACACAGCTTTCAGAAATCACTTCCTATGGCCAAGCTGAAGAAAAGATTATCATGCTGAAATCCAACATGCCCGATCCTTCTCTGCCCTGACTTCCTAATTGGAGGGACTGTTTGGCTTCTACCATTACAATAGATATTTGGCTTAAATTATAAGGATTGAACAGTGTCTTGAGAAGCTCTTTTCTGACTTTTATTTATTATTATTATTATTATTATTATTTTATGAGAATTTTTTGTACCTTTATGTGTGTCACACACTGAAAAAATATTAATTTAAGTGTAGGTTATTTGGTCAATCTGATACACTCAGAAAAAGTACTCATCTACAAGGACAATGGCTAAACATATTTGTCTTCCACTTTGTACTGGATGTAATGAAATTAAGGATGCAGTTCTCACTTTACCTCCTGGTGGGTTCTGGACTATTGATATCCAATATGCTTTTTAGAGAGTAATCTCTATGCTCCACTTTATTATCTCCTTATCTCTAAATCAGCACTTACTGTACAAAATCAGATTTGTAAAACAGTTCTTTCGCATTAAGCATTTCTATTGATCCCTTATAATACAGGCATACATGTGTTAAAGTAAATTAATGAAATAAATTGTATCTTGAGTGCCCTGTTTTAAATACACAATCCAACATGTCAATAGACGTTGTGGTTCTCAGTTGTAATCCAATTTTTGCCTTATGAACTATGAAGTTTGTCTTAGGGAAATAAAGAAAATTATGGCTTGTAAAGACTTAAAACTTCAACAAAGTAGATTTTAGCCTCCTTAAAAAATACCATGGCTGCTCAAACCATTTGAAAATCTACTTTGCAAATAATGCTGAGAGTATGTTCACACTATGTAATCTCAGAGATTCCGTTACATGAATCTAACTTTATTGTAAACAAGTCTTTCTTTGATTCATTCACATTGGGACATTTAAAGGGGAATTCCAGGAAATTTTATTATTTGACTATGCTACAGGTGCTGTAAAGTTAGTGTAGTTCATAATATAGTGTCTGTACCTGTGTGTGACGGTTTTCTCACAATTCTTTTGTGATTTTCACCCCAGTATTTCTTTTTATCAGCATACAAAATGACTGTTGTTCCCAGGTTGCAATGCGGCCGAGATCTGACTCACAAGTCAGCTGATGACAGGGAGCCTGTCTGCTTCAATGGGTAGAGGGAACGCTTGGTGGGAGAGAGATCAATCTGCAACAGCTGTAGGCACCCTGATTGAAAACCACCGGTCTTTTGACTGTAAGCAGCTCATTTATGTGTCAATGGGTGGGAGGGAAATGGAATTGTGGGATTTTTAGTCAAAAAAAGTCAAAAAGGAAATACCAGTTCACAAAAAGCTAGCCACAGTGTTATGGTAATCTCACAACACAGCCATTTAGCCCCAAGACAAGTGCAGATCCTTCCTAAGCATGTCCATTATTGTCTGCCAGGTACGTGCTAAAATTACCTTATGGTTGATAACCCCTTTAAGTGGAGGAAAATTCCACTGCAGAAATTGACCCGCCAAAAGAATGAACATTTTTATTATTTTGGTGGAATTATGTGCAGACTACGTTACTATTAATGGTGGCGGCCAAGGTCAGCGCAGTCCTAGTGCCAATGGATTTCACTCAAAATCTCCAGGCAGAGATTCCGCAGTGTGAACATGACCTCACAGGTCTGAAATGGAAACATAGTACTTCTCTAAAAATTTGTGTTATATATAAAACTAGCATAGGCTCTATGAAAAGTCTACCTTAAAGTTTTTTCCCGACAAAGGACACTCATCATCTATCCACACGATGACTTGATGAGTGGAAGTCCAACCGCTGGGATTTCCATCAGTCGTGCTAATGCACATGTTTGACCACTTCTCTATTCAACCACATCTATTTTAATGACTGTAAGGGTTCTGAAGTCAAACCCACTGATCATACAATGAATTTCCCACTTGGTAAAGCTCCTTAAGGGGAGGTTCACACAGGCAGGTTAACAGCAAGTTTTTTGCCATGAGTTTAAGCAACGCACGGCAGCTTTTCCGCAGCTGTGAATCCGCACCAGACTCTACTGAAGTCAATGTATTCTGTTGTGAATCCAGCAAAATATGTTAAGGAAAATCTGCCATTAAAAATCTGTGACATTTTTTCAAATTCATAAAATAAAATTTGGAGCTTTTTTGATTTTTATTTGCTTAGGTAGAGTTCACATTAGTGTTATGCTCTGTTCGGAGGACCTCCGCTTGCTAAATCTGTTAAAACGATGGGACTGGAGTGGATAAAGGAATATTGCAAGCAGTCATTTTCTTCTCCACTCAACTCCTGCTATATAATAGACACCTGACAAAAACCCAATGGACCCCATTCAAAGTCAACAAGACCCGTCGGGACACGGTGGTGTCTGTTTTTCTTAAACCTGTTCAGGGTCCTTTCGCTGCATTAAAAAAAAAAAAGCTGCACGGAACTGGTTCGGGAGAGAGCACAACGCTGATATGAACTTAGCCTTACACCACTTTGTAGTTTATGCCAAAAATGGGCATCCATTGTATCTGAAATCTATGGCAGAGCTTTTTTGGCAAACTAACAGCCACTGTTGCAACAAGTGACTTTTGTCTTTTCATAAAATTGTTCTGTCTTTATCTAATGTACTTTCCTTTAAGTCCGGCAAACAAAATCCCAGTCTTTAGTACCCTCCCCCCCCCTCCATGTCTCTGCTATATATATATATATATATATATATATATATATATATATATGAGCTTCTTCCATAGTAGTCTTCAAGCAGCCGTGTCTACACTTTTTATTAATGAACGCTTTCACATTATGAATTGAACAGTTCCTCCTGGCACTCCATAGAAGTGTGTTAGGGATAGAGAAGATAAGAATGTTCTAAGCCTTAAAGACCCAGCGTGTTGTTGTGCAGAAAATATCAATTTTTGGAAATTCATTTTTACAATAGTCATCTGGCACATACACATGCTAACTTGGGGTTCTAACCATGTGAATGTTTTCATCTCATACAAGAGGTTTCCTTTCAGGCAGCTGAAGTATCGTGAGCTTCAACAACATTTTCCAATAAAGAATTCACAGCACGAACTCCATTTTATCCATCCGTGATGGGAATTTAGTGCACCAGAAGTAAAGCTCGGTAGTTGTGGTAGTCTGCACACTGATCTATTATACAACTTTTCCTTCAGTTGCGATTAAACAGTGTAGCAGCCAAACAAATGAAATATTAAATGAACAACACGTTATGTAAGAGATTTCTGTTCTGTTTTTTTTTTTTTTCCTCTATGGAAAGTCAGCATGGCAGGTAAAACAGTAGAGTGGCAAATTCACACTATATAACCCACAAATAATGTGGTGTACTCTGGAAACCAAGGAGAGTGGGACAGGGATGTATACCGATGTGTCCTCACTGGATCCTTTCATTGCCATTGTCTTATAGTGTAACTTTGCTCAACACATTTATGAACGTATACTGTTTCTTTGTTTACTTAAAAGCCTGGTAGACCAAGATATTGAGTCCTGCAAAAACATAGTATTTGCTCACAAATGTGGATATGGTTACTTTCAGACTATGCTCGACATATATAAATGAATGGGTCTGATGGGAATATACCGTAGTATATATTGACATCCTTTTCTCCTGAATTGTCTATGTATTCCAAAAAATTGTGTATAGTATATAGTGTGAACTTACCCTTAGTTAATTTGGCACAGAATTCAACCAGTACCAGGCTGTGGATATTAAAGGGGTATTCCAGCTAGTGATGTCGAGAACATAAAATTTTTGGTTCGCGAACTGCGAACGCGAACTTCCGCAAAAGTTTGCGAACCGGCGAACCAGGCGAACCGCCATTGACTTCAATGGGCAGGCGAATTTTAAAACCCACAGGGACTCGTTCTGGCCACAATAGTGATTTAAAAGTTGTTTCAAGGGGACTAACACCTGAACTGTGGCGTGCCGGAGTAGGATCCATGGCAAAACTCCCATGGAAAATTACATAGTTGATGCAGAGTCTGGTTTTAATCCATAAAGGGCATAAATCGCCTATTATTCCTAAATGGCTTGGAATAACGTGCTAGAGCCCCCTTTAGGCATCACATAGTTAGATTCCCCCCTTTAGACAGCACATAGATTCCCCCATATTAGGCAGCACATAGTTAGAGCCTCCCTTTAGGCAGCACATAGATTCCCCCATAATTTCCTTTTGCACAATGGAGTAAAGGTTGGGGATTTCCTTTTGTGCAAAAACATTTCGGCCGGGTACCTTCCACTGCGGTGTCCCAATGGCTACAAATTTTTGGGATAAATGTGGATATGGTTACTTTCAGACTATGCTCGACATATATAAATGAATGGGTCTGATGGGAATATACCTCAGACTCCACCAGCTTGTATGGTAAAAGCTGGCGGGCTAGCAATTCCGACAAGCCAGCTGTCAGACGTCGGGCTAGGGGGTGACTTTGAGACATTGTCTTCTTGCGCTCAAACATCTCCTTGACAGACACCTGACTGTGGGCAGATGAGTAGGAAGTGCTCAAGACGAGAGACAGAGAGGCGGATGGTTGAGAGGGGGAAGGAGGGCAGCAGTGGTTGACCTGGCTGAAGATGCTGGACCAGGAGGAGGATGGCGGCTTTGACTTTGTGTGCTGCTTGTACTGACGTGCGGATCCCAACATCATCATCACACCGTACGTCCATGTGTGTAATGCTGCATGACTGAGACATATCCCTGTTAACTACATCCTCTGGCAATAATGGTTGCGCATCACTCATGTCTTCAAACTGATTTGTAAATAACTCCTCTCACGGATCAAGTAAAGCTGCTGTGGTGCTAGTGTTGGTGGTGGCGGCAGGCGGGCAAGTGGTAGCATGAGAGGTGCACGAAGCTAAGCTAGAGGAGGAGAAGGACGGTGCGTCAAGGTTCCGAGCGGAAGCTTTACTAGTAGATTGGGTGTCTTGTGATAGCCAGTCAACTAAGTCCTCAGAACTTTGGGGGGTTCAGGGTACGTGGCCTCTGAACACTGGCCATTCTAGGGCCAAAGAGAATCCCAGCACCACAACGGCCTGTCCTCTGCCTGTCATTTTTTTGTTTAAATTTGCACAAGTGTCCCACCTAATGTGATTTGCACTAGGGTGACACAATTTGCCTTGCAGGCAAGAAAAATGGCAACTGTGACGTTAACTAACAGTGACGACTGATTTTATTTAACAGCCAAAAAAGGTATTTTTTTTTAATTTGCCCAACTGTCACACCTAATGTGATTTGCACTAGGGTGACACAATTTGCCCTGCAGGAAGGAAAAATGGCAACTGTGACGTGAACTAACAGTGATGACTGATTTTATCTAACAGCCAAAAAAGGTATTTTTTATTTTTTATTTGCACAACTGTCATACCTAATGTGATTTGCACTAGGGTGACACAATTTGCCCTGCAGTCAAGAAAAATGGCAACTGTGACGTGAACTAACAGTGATGACTGATTTTATCTAACAGTCAAAAAAGGTATTTTTTTTAAAAATTTGCACAACTGTCACACCTAATGTGATTTGCACTAGGGTGAAACAATTTGCCCTGCAGGCAAAAAAAAATGGCAACTGTGACGTGAACTGACAGTGACGACTGATTTTATTTAACAGCCAAAAAAGGTATTTTTTTATATTTGCATAACTGTCACACCTAATGTGATTTGCACTAGTGTGACAATGAGCAAAAAAACTTGCCAGTGGAGTTCCCCTATGCAGTGGTCCCCATCCAGGGTGCGTTCAGCTGTTGCAAAACACACGGACTGATATATTTCAGCCCTTTGAATACTGTAGTAGTTAGTTGCTTTAAAGAAAAAAAGCTTGCCAGCGGAGTTCCCCTTTTATGCAGTGGTCCCCAACCAGGGTGCCTCCCGCTGTTGCAAAACACACGGACTGATATATTTCAGCCCTTTGAATACTGTAGTAGTTAGTTGCTTTAAATAAAAAAAAGCTTGCCAGCGGAGTTTCCCTTTTAAGCAGTGGTCCCCAACCAGGGTGCCTACAGCTGTTGCAAAACACACAGACTGATATCTTTCTGCCCTTTGAATACTGTAGTATAGACATGTGTTTTTTTGTTTTTTATAAAATTTTCGGTTCAGTAATATTTTCAGTTTTGATTTTCAGATACATTCGGTATTCGGGTGTCCAGGTTTCATTTTTTTCGGATACATTCGGTATTCGGGTGTCCGGTGGGCTAATTTTTTCGGATACATTTGGTATTCTGGTGTCCGGGGATCATTTTTTCGGATACATTCGGTATTCGGGTGTCTGGGTTTGATTTTTTTAGGATACATTCGTATTCGGGTGGGTTTGATTTTTCGTATACATTCGGTATTCGGCTACATTCGGGTAAATCTTTTTTAAGCAGGGGACCATTATCGGAAGTGTGTGCAGGAAAACAGGGCAGCCGCAGAGATCGCAACATTGGAAGACAGGTAAGATAATATAATTTTATGTGATTTATATTAATACATAATGTAATGTTGAATGAATGAATGAGTAAATGAATGAATGAATGCTGTATGAATGATTGATGTGTTTGATCGATGTGTTTGATTGTCGGGTGATTTATGTATAACATGATGTTATACATAAATCACCCGACAATCAAAAGCATCGATCAAACTGTTGCAAAACTACAACACCCACCCAGCATGCGGCTGTGTGGGCATGCTGGGAGATTTAGTTTTGCAACAGCTGGAGGCACACTTTGGCAAACACATGCATTCGTGCAATGCTTTTTAATTCATTTTCAAATTCCGCTAGCTTTTGTCAGAAATGGGTTAGCAGGTCAATGACATGCATAGTAATTGCCGTGGGAACATTTTTCATTCATAAAACCGCAGACTTAATTGGATAATTGCAGTGTAGAATGTTTGGTGTCCTAAGCGTTCTACACGGCAATTATCCAATTAAGCCTGCAGTTTTATGAATGAAGAATGTTCCCACGGCAATTACTATGCATGTCATTGACCTGGTAACCCATTTCTGACAAAAGCCAGCGGAATTTGAAAATGAATTAAAAAGCATTGCGCGAATGCAAAGTGTGCCTCCAGCTGTTGCAAAACTACAACTCCCAGCATGCCCAGAAAGCCGGATGCTGGGTGGGTGTTGTAGTTTTGCAACGGCTGGAGGCACCCTAGTAACAGTAAAACAGTAACTAACAGTCAGAAACAGTGTAGCGCAAGGAACAATAAAAAAAATTTGAAAGAATTCTTTACTTTCGTTTTTTACCGCATGCATACGGTAAATAATTAATGCTTTTGTTTTCGGATAATGAATGCATTTGTTTTTTTACCGCATGCATTCGGAGAATAACGAATGCATTCGTTATGTTGCTATTCGTTTTATCGGTGCTATTCGTAAATATTAAAAATATGTTTTCGTGCATTCGGAACGGCCCGAATGCACAAAAACGGCAAAATTCGGTAAATTTGACATTCGTGCTGAACCGAATTGCACATGTCTACTGTAGTAGTTAGTTGCTTGAAGGAACTTAAGTTTGATTCTGGAGTACCCCTTTTAACCAGCGGTTCCCTCCCAAGCAGGACTGATATTTTTGGGTGCTGTCCTTAAAGCAGATGTTACACTAGTGCTTTAGGAGTAAACTGGACCCTGAATACACCACCTAGCAGCAACCTAGCTATCGCTTTCCCTATACAGCAGGAGCAGCTTCTCTAACCCTCCACTTTCTAAGCCTGCAGCATACTGAATGAGGCTAAAATGGCGTCCGTGCAAGAGGTAGGAGGGACTGGAAGGGAGGGACTGCTGCTGATTGGCTGTAATGTGTCTGCTGACTCTGACTCACAGGGTCAAAGTTTACTTCAATGTTAAAGTATAGGGGGCGGATCAAACTTCACATATGTTCTATGCGAACGCGAACATGCAAAATTCGCCGGGAACTGTTCGCCGGCAAACAATTCGCGACATCTCTAATTCCGGCTTTATACATCTTATCCCCTATCCAAAGGGTGTTTAGAGGCAGTCCCCTGGGTTGGTGCTTAAATGTCCCAACGGGGAAATTCAAAGAGGACCAGATTCTTAGGGTGCATTCACACCACGTTTTGTACATACGGGTGCCGGATCCGGGGGGGGGGGAGGGGCAAACCGGGCGCTCCCATATGGCCGGATCAGCCCGTGACTCCATTTACTTTATTGACCCAGCTGGAGTCAAACGGTGCCTCTGGTCGGCTCAGTTTTGACCTGTATGCGGTTTCCTGACCAGACCTAAAACCATAGTTTACTACGGTTTTCGGTCCGGTCCAAAACCGCATACTGGTCAAAACTGAGCCAACCGGAGTCACCGTTTGATTCCGGTTGGGTCAATAAAGTAAATGGAGTCACAGGCTGATCTGGCCGGGGTACGGGAGTGCCCCGTTTGCCCCTCCCCCCGCCGGATCCGGCACCCGTATGTACAAAACGTGGTGTGAATGCACCCTTATATCATTTTATACTTTTACAGGCCCAGATTACTTTCTTGCTATACACCCTGTTCCTGATATATAGGGTTTAAACTACATGGTTGACTATCTGGTAATCCATTATTGCAACATTAGGTGTGAACTCTAGGATGGGGGATGTGATAAGCAGGTTCGGGGGGGGGGGGGGCGGTGAATCATGTTCATGGGGATGTAACTATAAAGCTCCTAGTCACAAGCCTAGCATGTACATTTTATTTTGCAATAAAGTTCACGCCCATCTGGCCCATCAAGTTTAAAGACAAAATATAGTAAACCAGGGAACAAGGAGGAGGATTGACCACAGGTTGTCTTTAAATGTTGGCAAATAAGATGTAGCAGAAAAATTAAGCACTGAATATTGAATTTAAAACATGTTAGAAGTTGGCATTTGATCAGAAGTCAAGTTTAGTTGGTGTAACTATCTAAATTGGAAATATTCAATAGATAAATTAATTAAAGATGTTAGTAATTCAAGAATTATACGTCTTCAATTTCCGTGAATTTAGATGCATAACAAGATTTAACTGAAGGCAGAGTCTATTGGATAAAGAGATCAAGGCAGTAGGTAAATATAAAAAAATATAAAATTCAATCAATTGGGAACTGGGGATTGTGTAGTTAACTAGAATAACTAGATGTTATTGAGAGTTAGTGATACCAGTGGTATAACTACAGAGTTCTAATTCATCTTAAAGGAGTACTCTGATTTAAAAATGTATAACCCCCCCCCAAATGTCCACTGGCTGTGCCTCTCTGCAAATGTACTTATTTCTGAAATCGTTGCAGCCATTCTCCCGGTGCGGGGCCCCGTATTTTCTGCCACTTCCTGGTTATTGTGGTGTGGAGGATGACGTAAACATCATCATCCCCCATGCTGCATTGCTACAATTTCCTGTCCCTTTGTGCCTCCCTCCTGCTCTCCCCTCCCTAATAATTTTAATAAAAATGCCACCCGCTGCCGCCCATGCCCCTAAACACACCCTATCATCTTTGTCTCCCTCTCCCTCCATTCCCTGGCACTAAAGAAAGGGAGCTCTGCCGCTGCACTTGGCTCTCAGCGGAGATATAGCAATGCGAGCACACCCTGTTCTCATAGCTAAATCTCCCGTGGTGCCTGAGAAGTTTGCAATGGATTGCTTTTACTGTATTGAAGTAGCACATGCGCTCTGAATTGAGGCTACGCTACAAAAGTTACTAAGTAGTTTGTAGAATATCCCTGATAGTTACGCCAGCATAACTATCAGGGATATCATTGGCCTACAGTAAGCACATGTCCGGTCCTGGGGAGATGGTATGTGCGCACACGTGGCCTGATCGCACTGATAGGCGCAAGGTATTCTGATGCGTTTGCACAGCCCAGCCAATGATGGCTGTGCAAACGAAGACAAGATGAATATGCAAAGGATGGGAGGGACCGGATCGCAGTGACAGGGGCAGGCTGAGAGTGGGGAAGACTATGAGAGCGGTGACGTTTCATTACCAAGATGGCCAAGGTCGGCTGAACATCATTCTGGCAGATAGGCTGTACTTCCGGATATCGGAAAAGTCGGGGATGCGTGCAAGTGAAACTACTGAGGCAATTGACTTTCTTATATAACTTCTTGCTAGCTGTGCAATGCCATATAATAACCTTGCTCCAGAGAACTCCTTTAAGTATATCTGGCAATCATTTCTGTAAGCAGAGTTGAAGTGGCCCATCAGAGAGAATACTTTAATGGGCCAAGGCATTAACTTAAAATGGGATTCGTAACCAACAATGTTAAGTTGAACACAACCCAATTGTGAGGTGACTTTAAAGCCAATAACTTGTTACTTAGGGTACATTTCTAATTTATAATTTGTCTTAAATTGTGTGTGCCCTGATTGCAAAGATTTCACTAATAGTTTGTATAGATGAAGGTTATGCTTTGTGTCATCTGGTCTTGAGGTTAAGCAACCCCTTTACCAACACTGCCTGTATGGCCTTTCAGCCACCACTACCACAGTGTATGGCATTGCTATGCAACGTAAAACTCAAGGAAAACTTTAGGATCCCATTATGTACAGGCTAGCAGTATAAGGCATGTTAGGGTATGTTCACACAGGCACAAGATGTGCTCTCTCTGAGCCGTGTGTTATTCGCCCATGTGAATGTACCCTAAAGAGGGTCAAGCGATGATAATTTGTTATTGTCATTGCCATGGTACCTGTGCAGCTTAGCAACATGGCAGCACACACCCATCTATGCCATCTATGTGGTTAAAGGCATCTGGTTGGCAGGAACTAGCTGTCACATATGGGCAGGGAAGGAATGCGCACTAATATCACCCGCTCCCCTATCCCTGCCTACTTACGTACCTCCCTAAACGACAGGTGCTTAACCACAAAGACAGTCCCTTCCTGTATATGTGAAAGGCATAATTGTCAAAATAATAAACTACAATGACACTGACTAGGTCCGGGGACAGTGGGATAACAGACAGACTAACAAAATACGACTACACACTCACACAATAGTCCAGAGTTAACTAACTGCCTCAAAGCCAGGAGAAGTCAAAGTACCAAGTCGCTAATACCAGAGAGAAGTCGAGATGAAAGCCAAAAAGTCAAAGATGCCGGGTAATACAGAAGAAACAGGAAATACACGCTAGCTACTGGAGCAAAAAGACTCTTTCACAGGTGCTGACTGAGAGCCAACTGCCAGGTTAAATAGGCAACTCACAGGTCCTCTCATCAAGCAGTCAGCTGACCATCTAGACAGCTAGGTGTAACCTGGCAAAAAAGGCAAACAAAGAACCTGTCAGAACCTTTTAACCCTATAGGTTCTGACATTTAGGAGGGGCCACCGGACCCTTCACAACCTGAGAGTAAAGAGTTCTTGACTTGGATACAGATGGACCATCAATGTCCTCATCTGTATCCTCATCCTCCAAATCACACTACTGGTTGTCCTCACAGTCACCCTTCCAAATCTTACTACTTCCCTCTGACTGCAAGTCAACAGGAGTACACTCCACCCTCTTATTACCCATGGTGTCACATGATGCTGGTTCAGCCAGAGACTGCTGCAAAACAGGCTTTACAATACTCTTAGATGTTAAATAAATCAGATTGTACACCAGATGGAAAAATGCCCCCCAGAAGAACTCTGTCAGGCATAGCTCTCTGAGAGGCATGACATACCTGCGTGCCCAAGTGGCCTCCACGATTGCCACTTGGACACGGATGCTTGACACAGGAAGCAATGAAGTGTGCATTCTTCCCACAGTAAAAACACAATCCGTTGACTTGACGAAATCTCCTGCGCTGTTGTGGGGTTCGGATGGACCCTATCTGCATAGGTTCATCCTCAGGCACAGGTTGAAGAAGAGAGACAGGAGAGGAGTCAGGAAAAGAAGATGAAGTATTGGAAGAAGAAGTCTCCCGTTTGCGTTCTCGCTGACGTCTGTCCAAACGCACTGCTAACATCATAGCTTGGTCAAGGGTATTAGGAGAGGGATCCGTAACAAGCATGTCCTTTAGTGTACCAGATAATCCCAGTGTGAACTGATAAATTGACGCTGGGGTGTTCCACTTAGAGGCTACGCACCATTTTCTAAAGTCTGTACAGTTTTCTTCCACAGGTCTGCGCCCCTGTCTTAACATGCGCAACTGAGACTAAGCATACACAGCTCTGTAAGGTTCTGAATACAAAAGTCCTAAACCAGCAAATAAAGAATCCACTGAGGACAACTCAGGGACATCAGGACTTAGGGAAAAAACCCACTCTTGAGGGCCTCTTTGCAAAAGGTAAATTATAATCCCCACTCCTTGGGCCTCAGAACTAGAGGAGTAGGGTCTTAAGCGAAAGTACAGTTTACAGCTTTCACAAAAAGTCTTGAATGCCTTCCGGATACTGGAAAAACAATCCGGGAGGTTAACTTGTGGCTCCACAGGAGCTGAAACCAAGCTCCAGGATTCTGGCCTGCAAGCCCTGGATTAGGTGTTCCTGGTATTACAGCCTCTGAGTCAAGGTCTGGATTAAACCTGATTGAGACTGTGATTACTCGTGCTGCTGAAGTCTCTCAGCTAAATCCTGGACCAGCTGAGTAAGACTCTGCATTTTCTCCACCAGAGCAGACATAACTTCCATGACAGCAAATGCAGATTTTTTGGGCCTGTGAAAATGTCACATATGGGCAGGGAAAGCGCGCACACTAATCTCGCCCGCTCCCCTATCCCCACCTACTTACGTACCTGCCATAAACAACAGGTCAGTAACCAGGAAGACAGTCCATTCCTGTATACATGAGGGGTGTAATTGTCAAAATAATAAACCACTGAATAGGTCCGGGGACAGTGGGATAACAGACACTAACAAATTACAACTTCGCACACACACAATAGTCCAGAGTCAACTAACCGCGTCAAAGCCAGGAGAAGTCAAAGTGCCAAGTCGCTAATACTAGAGAGAAGTCAGTTTACAGTTAGAGCAGGTACCGCAGCGATGGAATCCGTTCCCTTTCGTACTGTAAGTTCTGCAATTTCTGTACTGACCGGCTGGAATATTTAAAAGCCATCTGGGTAAATGGCAACTGAAAAAGAGGATAAAACTGCTTGTTGAAGTAGGTTTGTGGTAGGTGCTACAGATGGGTTGGCCAGATGTGCTAGAAATTATGAAGTCCAAGAATTCTATTTTAGAGTAGTCAGTGGATGCAGTGAACATCATACCACCTGCCCCAAGCATCATATACATGAAAGCCCCTAACTTGGGTCTCACAGTTGCCCCACAATTCAAAATCTACACACAGAAAGTCACAGAACATGGTTAGCCACTAAAGGATTCCATCGCTGCGGTACCTGCTCTAACAATACAATCAACAGCAAACAGCTTCAAATGGGAAATAAAAGAACCAATAACATGCAACACCAAACAGTTCATCTACGTGTCCTCCAGTGTACATGTAATAAACAATACATAGGGAGAACTAAAAGAACATTAAAGACAGGGTTATCAGAACACATTTACAATATCAAAAAAGGCAATGAGAAACATCCCCTCTTGGCTCACTTTCTCAAATTTCACAAACAGGACCCAACACAACAAAAAAATTTGGGAATTCAGACAGTTTGGAAAGATTGGAGAGGAGGCAATTTTCTGGCAAGAATGTCAAGATACGAATCCAGAAAAATATATGAATTTGAAACAATAGAACTGAAGGGACTTAATTCTGAGTTGGAGATTTTTGGATTTCTTTAACTAATCCTGTTGGGCTCTGACTCATTCCCTGTCCAATGTCAGGCTTCATACTCAGCACTTGGACAGTGTCCGGGTCCTAGCCCACAGGACATATCATCTAGCAAGTTCACCTCATTGATTTATCAGAAGTATTCTAGTTTCACCTATTATTTTCCTTTTTTTCATTTTTATATTTTCATTTTTCATTTTATTATTTTATTTTATCGATATTGATATTTGTATTAATTTTTGTATTCTTATTTTTAATTTCATTTTTTATCTTTTATTTAATTTGTATTCATTTTCATTTTTTTTCCTTTTGTATTCCTTTCTTTCCTATCCCATCCCTCGCCAAGTTCCATCTCACCTAATCAATTCATTTAAGTTGACATATTTTCCATCTCTATTCCATTTCACTCCAACATAGATACCACATCTATATATTATTTTATGCCCTTATATTATGTTTTGGATTTATTTTCATTTTCCCTCTTTCTGACATTCCACGACCAATACTATCACACACTAGCTCTTTTGCTTCTTTTTCGGTAAGCTCATAAAATTTAGCTAGTATTATAATCTATACTTTTTTCTTACCTTTTACCATCTCTTACCATTA
Source organism: Hyla sarda (assembly GCF_029499605.1). Classification (NCBI taxonomy): domain Eukaryota; kingdom Metazoa; phylum Chordata; class Amphibia; order Anura; family Hylidae; genus Hyla; species Hyla sarda. Next base: position 241,572,055 of record NC_079194.1, read on the forward strand.
GCATGATTCTATTTTTACTAATATGGTGTATTTTATGTATTTGCACTCACATTATATGCATTCCAACCAAGCACACACACAACTCCTGATCCCAATCCATGCCACATATACTAATTACCACCATCAGGATTGCAATCAACTGGCACATTATAAAAGCTCACTATGGCGGAGACAGTCACATCAAGCCATTGAAAAAGGAGTACTTCCCTGAAATGCATCTGGCCACCTTTTCCCAAGTATTGCCATCTTATTGCTGCCACCATCTGTTATACAGTCTGCCTTGTATAATATACCTTTCTCCAGCACTGCAGTCTCCATGTCAGGAGACCACCGCAAGGTCTGTTCGCGCACCTATAACCTACACTGCTAAACAAAGACGCCAGTAACAGAGTCTGCACTAATCAGAGCCCACTGCCCGGTTACTGCCATCAAGCCGGACGCAGATCCGTGCTACCTCGGAACCTGCCAGCTTCCTCCTGCAAGACAAGCGCACACCCTGCTCATAGAGACATCTTCACTACTACGAGCCATCACATCGGAACCACAGGTATCTTTCACTCAGAGGCCGGGAGCAGCCCATGCCAACCTGTGGACCCAGCAATCCACATACAGTTTATTAAACTTTTTGAAGCATCCTCTGAATTGGATTTATTTCACATTTACATCTGCCTATCCCAGGTGCCCTCTGGGGCAGACCTAATTCTAGACTGTTACATACTGGAGACATTTTAACTGAACAAGTATATCGATACTCCACTACAATGCTACCTTAAAGGGGTACTCCAGTGGAAAACATTTTTTTTGTTTAATGAACTGGTGCCAGAAAGTTAAAAAGATTTGTAAATTACTTCTACTAAAAAATCTTTACCCTTCCAGTACTTATTAGCAGCTGTATGCTACAGAGGAATTCTATTCTTTTAGAATTTCTTTTTTGTCTTGTCCACAGTGCTCTCTGCTGACTGCTGATAGGTTTGCTATGGGGATTTTCTCCTGCTCTGGACAGTTCCTGGTAAGGGCATCAGGTGTCAGCAGAGAGCACTGTGGACAAGACAAAAAAAATATATAGAATTTCCTCTGTAGCATATAGCTGCTAATAAGTACTGGAAGGTTTAAGATTTTTTAATAGAAGTAATTTACAAATCTGTTACTTACTGGCACCAGTAAAAAAAAAATGTTTTCCACAGGAGTACCCCTTTAAGGCTCTTTTGAATATTACAGCAAAAGTGCATACTGATTTTTGCCTATTACATTTTACTAATTTTTATATATTTTTATTTAGACCTGTATACTAATTCCCCACATTGATCCTTTACACACTGTATTATATCTGTTACTATCTATACAATTTATGCATCCCGACCTCCTATCCCTTCCTCCTTTCTCGACCTCCTATCCCGACCTCCTATCCCGACCTCCTATCCCGTCCTCCTACCCCGTCCTCCTATCCCGTCCTCCCATCCCGACCTCCTATCCCGTCCTCCTACCCCGTCCTCCCATCCCGTCCTCCTATCCCTACTCGTAATATGTGTACCAGGTATTGAAATAGCTCCAGCTGTACAGAAATTATATGAGAACATACATTTCCCATTGATTTGCATGAGACTTTAAACAAAAACCCCGACCCTCACACATGGGGGTAGTTAAGGGTTAAATTAACAATCCTATATTTTAAGTGGCCATATAAGTAACATGTGACCAAGTATTATCGAAATATCTCCAGCCGTTTGAAAGTTATGCGGTAACATATATTTCTCATTGACTTGCATGGGACTTTAACATAAGCCCTGCCCCTGGCAAATGGGGGGTGAGTAAGGGTTAAATCACCTATCCTATGTTTTTTGCTGACATATAAGTAACGTGTGCCAAGTTTCATGTTAATATCTTTAGCCGTTTGAAAGTTTTTGAGGAACATACACACATACATACACACATACACACACACATACATACCGTATATACTCGAGTATAAGCCGACCCGAGTATAAGCCGAGACCCCTAATTTCAACCCAAAATCCCAGGAAAAGTTATTGACTCGAGTATAAGCCTAGGGTGGGAAATACCTCATCCCCCCCTGTCATCATCCAGACCCGTCATTAACATCCTCATCATCCCCTTGTCATCATCCCACACATCCCCCCTTCATCATCCCCTTGTCATCATCCCACACATCCCCCCTTCATCATCCCCTTGTCATCATCCCACACATCCCCTTATCATCCCACACATCCCCCCTTCATCATCCCCTTGTCATCATCCCACACATCCCCCCTTCATCATCCCCTTGTCATCATCCCACACATCCCCTTATCCCACACATCCCCCCTTCATCATCCCCTTGTCATCATCCCACACATCCCCTTATCCCACACATCCCCCCTTCATCATCCCCTTGTCATCATCCCACACATCCCCCCTTCATCATCCCCTTGTCATCATCCCACACATCCCCCCTTCATCATCCCCTTGTCATCATCCCACACATCCCCTTATCATCCCACACATCCCCCCTTCATCATCCCCTTGTAATCATCCCCACCCCCCTTCATCATCCCCACACCCCCCCCCTTCATCATCCTCTTCTCATCATTCGCCCTCAGTGGTCTTCAACCTGCGGACCTCCAGAGGTTTCAAAACTACAACTCCCAGCAAGCCCGGGCAGCCATCGGCTGTCCGGGCTTGCTGGGAGTTGTAGTTTTGAAACCTCCGGAGGTCCGCAGGTTGAAGACCACTGCGGCCTTCAACCTGCGGACCTCCAGAGGTTTCAAAACTACAACTCCCAGCAAGCCCGGGCAGCCATCGGCTGTCCGGGCTTGCTGGGAGTTGTAGTTTTGAAACCTCCGGAGGTCCGCAGGTTGAAGACCACTGCGGCCTTCAACCTGCGGACCTCCAGAGGTTTCAAAACTACAACTCCCAGCAAGCCCGGGCAGCCATCGGCTGTCCGGGCTTGCTGGGAGTTGTAGTTTTGAAACCTCCGGAGGTCCGCAGGTTGAAGACCACTGCGGCCTTCAACATGCGGACCTCCAGAGGTTTCAAAACTACAACTCCCAGCAAGCCCGGGCAGCCATCGGCTGTCCGGGCTTGCTGGGAGTTGTAGTTTTGAAACCTCCGGAGGTCCGCAGGTTGAAGACCACTGCGGCCTTCAACATCATCCAGCCCCCTCTCACCCCCTTTAGTTCTGAGTACTCACCTCCGCTCGGCGCTGGTCCGGTCCTGCAGGGCTGTCCGGTAAGGAGGTGGTCCGGTGAGGAGGTGGTCCGGGCTGCTATCTTCACCGGGGGCGCCTCTTCTCCGCGCTTCCGGCCCGGAATAGAGCCGTTGCCTTGACAACGACGTATCTGCGTCGTTGTCAAGGCAACGTGACTATTCTGAGGCCGGGCCCGAAGCGCTTAGAAGAGGCCTCCCCGGTGAAGATAGCAGCCCGGACCACCTCCTCACCGGACCACCTCCTCACCGGACAGCCCTGCAGGACCGGACCAGCGCCGAGCGGAGGTGAGTACTCAGAACTAAAGGGGGGTGAGAGGGGGCTGGATGATGTTGAAGGCCGCAGTGGTCTTCAACCTGCGGACCTCCGGAGGTTTCAAAACTACAACTCCCAGCAAGCCCGGACAGCCGATGGCTGCCCGGGCTTGCTGGGAGTTGTAGTTTTGAAACCTCTGGAGGTCCGCAGGTTGAAGACCACTGCGGGTGGGGGAGTTCACTCGAGTATAAGCCGAGGGGGGTGTTTTCAGCACGAAAAATCGTGCTGAAAAACTCGGCCTATACTCGAGTATATACGGTACATACACACGTTGAGTTTTATATATATACCGTATTTATCGGCGTATAACACGCACTTTTTAGGCTAAAATTTTTCCCCCTGCCTTTCCTGGGGTCTAGAGCGCTGCTGTCGGCCCTTCTCACCCACTGGTTATCGGCGCCGCTGCCCGTTCTGTCCCCCTGACTATCGGTGCCGGCGCCGATAGCCAGGGGGAGAGAAGCGGCGCCGACAGCCAGGGGGAGAGAAGGGGCAGCGGCACCCATTGCCGGCGCCGCTGCCCCGTTGCCTCCCCCCATCCCCGGTGGCATAATTACCTGGGTCGGGTCCGCGCTGCTGCAGGCCTCCGGCGTGCGTCCCCGGCGTCGTTGCTATGCACTGAACGGCGCGGCGCATAGCAACGACGCTGGGGACGCACGACGGAGGCCTGCAACAGCGCGGACCCGACTCAGGTAATTATGCCACCGGGGATGGGGGGAGGCAATGGGTGCCGCTGCCCCTTCTCTCCCCCTGGCTGTCGGCGCCGCTTCTCTCCCCCTGGCTATCGGCGCCGGGGGTGAAAAGGGCCGACAGCAGCGCTCTAGACCCCAGGAAAGGCAGGGGGAGAGAAGCGGGCAGCGACGGCCTCTCTCCCCCTGCCTTTCCTGGGGGTATATCGGGGTATACACGCGCACACACGCACCCTCATTTTACCATGGATATTTGGGTAAAAACTTTTTTTACCCAAATATCCTTGGTAAAATGAGGGTGCGTGTTATAGGCCGGTGCGTGGTATACCCCGATAAATACGGTATATATATATAGATAAACCAGTGATTTTTTGATTAACCAGCTACATTTCATTATTTACAGTATGTTACATATCCATCAAGTATCTGTGTGTTTATACCTTGAGGTCTGATACCCCCTTTTTTCTTTATTCTTGTATCCATTGACACTTAGTTTATAGTGTATTTCAGTTCCTCGGTTTAAACATAATCTAATCTATTCATATAAGTGTGTAGCCCCCCAATTATCTATATTTCTTATTCAGTTATCTACCCATAAGTACATTCATCTACCTATTTACATATATAGTTTAGTTCTGCAACTGTAAACATGTATATTTCAGTTTTACACCAGGAACTTCTAGCTATGATAGTGATAGCCAGCGATGTGACCAAATGTGGTTTCCATGGCGATTGTTAAGAAAAAAATGACAATGATGTTCAAATCACCTTCACCTTTTTATTAAAAATATTAAGTCAACAGTGTATAGTTTAGGGATCGGTCTATAAGAAGTCTGGCACCGCATAAATGCACATTAAACGCTGAAGGACAGTCATTAAAATGCACTTGTATATATTTGTTCCATTTATGTCTCAGAATAAATCCTCTTCTTTATTTTTCTTGCAACCCTTCCCAGGAGTATTTTGCATTAAACTGCAAAGACGTCTACCTAAGTTCTTTGGAACAGATGTGAAGCCATTAAGATCATTTTACTTCTTGGCAAGAAGACATACAAATAGCTATGCTTCAATAAGTAAAGAAAGAAATGGAATCTAATGACTTACCTACCTCCTTCAGTGGCAAACAGGTTGGAGCCAGGAATGGATGATAGGGAGGGCCAATTGGGAAGTCACTACCAGAGGGTCTAAGGGATTTATTTTAGGCTACAATTTCACATAGTACTCCTCCGTCCCTTATATGAATCATTGGCTTTTGACCCCAGCTACTTCTGTCTTTAGCTGTTTTGCCAGTTCTTGCATCCCAAATATGGTTTAGGAAAAAGTAAACCTCAACACACCCATAAGCTTAGCAACATGGTTCACAGATGCCCTTACCAGGTGTACACCAATAATCATGTTTCTTTGGTCACATCTGACATATAAAGCCCCTAAAATAAATAGATTTTAAAAAAATCTAGCACAAATAATGGCAAGCATTACTGGTGACGGCAGAAGTGTCAGGGGGAGTTTTACTATGTAAAAATATGGATGCTCTATTTCCTTTGCCCAACTTCCGTATTGCCCAATGCAGGATGCCTCTGGGATGGTTAGAAACCTTTGGTCATGGAGTCACCCAACTATTAGAGTGCCAGAAGTTTTCAGATATAAGCCAACGGTTTCCCTTTGGTAATCTCTATACATTTAGGCTTTAGATGCATAACTTTAAGCTCCGAGCCACCAAGAGTCTACTATGTATGGTTTATAATACTGCTTGTCATGTTATGTGGCAGTGGGATCTTTTGCCCCCCCCCCCCCCCCCCCCCCCCCCAGGCACCAGGGCCTGGGTGCGACTTTCTACTTGTTACAGGTAAAAATACAAAAATCATTAGAGAAATGAAGACAATGTGGATTCTCATCTTGTCATACCTGATCATAATTTATGAATATAATCATCATAGAATTTGCAAACATGAAGTAACAATAAAAAAGGATCACGACAGACAAATGCTGCTTACTTACCAGTTTTCGCTGGCACCACTGGCAGAGTCCACACATTACAATAGTGATACTCAAGCTGAGGGCAAGGACACCGGAGACTATAATTATCTCGCTGGTTGGAGCTCCTGAGAGAGAAAGAGAGAGATAATGAATGACTATGGAGGACAAGAATTGGGTTGAAATACATGGAAAGTATAACTGACAAGGCTGAAAAAGAGCACGAGAAAGTGTCAGCAACCGTTGATCTTGTAGCAAGGAAAATTAACGAAAACTGGATAATGCAGCAAGATGCAATGGGGAACACTAACATATTTAACCTTGACATGATTCCCCTGATTGTGACTGAATGGTATAAAAGTGTACTTGAAAACCCAGCACAGAACCTTCGTCTGCACTGCCCTTCTATATTAGTGTCTCCAAAGGACAAGTTTACGATGGCTGATGTGGCTGATGGCCACTTATTAGCCTAAGACAACATTTAAAACCAGCTAAGCAGTGAGGGCATGAACAGGTTAACAGCCCATTTGTAAAACCCTGTACCCCCCCTGCTTTCTGAATATTTATTAGACAACAGAAGAGGGCAGACATATGGCCAAGTAACACAGTAGCCAGCTGGAAGCCTGTTAGAAAGCAAGAGGCGTGTGACACTACAGCCCCCCCCCCCTCGGAGTATCTTCCTCTCTTTATAACATTGTATCTCCCATTTATCTTCCTGCGTCTATCACTCTATACTCTCATCTCACATATTGCTCTCCTTGTTTTTCACATTCTTCTTGCCATTACTTCTACTCATGCTTTTCTCAGGGCTGCATAAATATGACCTACATTCACTATAGAGAGGAAAGTGGTATAAACACAAAATAGAGTAATAAATAATGACCAAACAACAAATATTCTTCTTGGATAAAGTAGGGGTTGGTCACAGCCTTATTGAGGAATAGTGATGAACGGTATATGCCATATTCGAATTTGCAAATATATGGAAGAATATTCATCCTATATTGTGAAATTCGCATATTCAATATATTCGTGGTTATTTTCGCATGCGCATATGCGCATGCGGATAACTATCTATCTATCTACATTATCTATCTATCTATCTTATCTATCTATCAATCTATCTCCTAATATTCTTTAGTGACGATATTCGCGAATATGAGGATATTTGCAAATATTCGCATATTCTCATATTTGCGAAAATTCGCTCTCCAGTCTAATACAGTAAATAGTCAATAGACCACAAGCTGGAAGCAGGGAGGGTTGAGATCACTGTGATGTGTTCTGCGTGGGAAAAAAATTATTATATGGAAAGGCCTGCGCAGCTGGCCTGTAATTGTGGGAGGAGCGGGATGACTATAAAACTCACGGCTCTCCTCCCTTCAATGACGCCGTGGGTTCTTCGCTTGAGGGTTGTCACGTGATGTCGGCAGGAAGTGAAGTCACGTTCCCACCGGTCAGCTGACTGCACGAGTCAGCTGACAGGAACCTCGCTTCAGCCGGCATGGTGGTGGTAAGTGGCTGTGGCTGACCGGGGGTAACGCTGGCGGTTCCCGGACTCCGGAGGTGAGCCGGAGTTCGGGGAAACCCTTGGTCAGCCCGGCCCCAGGTTATTGTATTACATATCTGCATTCGCCGGTAGCATTTTACGGTTTTCAGCTGCATATGATTACTTACGGCTTGCTGCGCATGTATATGGCTAATTTGTTATGCGAACAGCCTCCTGCACGAGCATATCATTACCGCATTAGGTGTACGGCTTGCTGCGCATGTATGTGTTCTCTTATGGCTTGCTTTATTATGTGTTCAGCCTCCTGCACGTGCATTTCATTACCGCACTATGTGAACAGCCGCCTGCACGTGCATATCATTACCGCACTATGTGAACAGCCTCCTGCACGTGCATATCATTACCGCACTATGTGAACAGCCTCCTGCACGTGCATATCATTACCGCACTATGTGAACAGCCTCCTGCACGTGCATATCATTACCGCACTATATGATCAGTCTCCTGCACATGTATATCATTACTGCACATGTATATCATTACCGCACTATGTGAACGGCTTGCTGCACATGCATACGATTACTTTATGTGAACAGACTCCTGCACGTGCATATCATTGCCGCGCCATGTGAACGGCTTGCTGCGCATGTATATGATTACTGCATTGTGTGATCAGTCTCCTGCACATGTATATCATTACCGCACTGTGTGATAGGCTTCTTGCATATGTATTTGATTGCTGCATTGTGTGAACAGTCTCCTGCACATGTATATCATTCTTGCACATGTATATCATTACTGCACTATGTGAACAGTCTCCTGCACATGTATAACATTACCGCTCTATGTGAACAGTCTCCTGCACATGTATATCATTACCGCACTATGTGATAGGCTTCTTGCACATATATATCATTACCACACTATGTGTTAGGCTTCTTGCACATGTATATCATTACTGCACTATGTGAACAGTCTCCTGCACATGTATATCATTACTGCACTATGTGATCAGTCTCCTGCACATATATATCATTACCGCACTATGTGAACAGCCTCCTGCACATATATATCATTATCACATTTTGTAGTTCCGTGCTGCGGGGAGGATCTATATGTGTCTCCCGTATACTGAGACTCGCACACCTTTACACTCAATCGGTCTCACCGCTCCGCCCCACCCTGTGGCCTTATGCTTCACCCCCTCAGCTGCCAATCTGGTTAGTCTAAGGCACGCTACACCAACAGCTGCGCTCACTTCTAACCTTTGTCTCTTAACTAACTTCCTCACAGTTTACTTGTCATTTATTTATATCTCTGTGTTTCCGGGCAGTGTGCCTCCAGCTGTTGTGAAGCTACGATTCTCACTTATAGGAATCATGCCGTAGGGTTCATGCTGTACACATCCTGGTACCCATGCACGTTGGTAGGATTCATGCCGGTAACATTTATACGCCACACACGCTTTTAGGGTTCATTCGTTCTCTACGCACTTGTAGTTTTATACCGTACACACGCTTTTAGGGTCATACTGTACACCCCCTTTGTAAGGTTTATACTGCACACACGCTTGTATGATTCATACAGTACACACTTGTAGTGTTTATACCGTTTACTTGCCTACAGGTTTCATACTGTACACTCGCTTGTAGGATTATATTGTACATTCACCCTTAGGGTTCATGCTGTACGCTTGCTTGTAGCATTCATACTGCACTCACACTTGCGCATAGTTCGGGGGTGCATGCTTGTAGCATTTACTCTATACACACGCTTGTACATACTTGTAGCACTATGCTGCGTACACACTTATAAGATTCATGCTGTACACAGTACACACTGTACACACGCTTGTTGGATTCTTACTTTACACGCGTTAGGATTATGCAGTACATTCGCGGTAGCTTTTATACGGTACACTCGCTCGCATAATTCATAAAGTTCATGCGGTGCATACCAATGTAGCATCCATTCTGTACACTTGCTCGTAGGTTACGTGGTATACACGCTTGTACTCGCCTGCAGGGTTCTTACTACACACACTCTTGTAGGAGTCATGTTGTACACACTCATAGGATTCATACTTGTACACGCTCATACGAGTCACACTGTACGCACGTTTATAGTATTACATGGCCCACGCTCATAAGATTACTACTGAGTATGCACTCATAAGGTTCGTGCTGCACACCCGCTCGCAGGACCTGTATCACGCATGTTTGGAGGGTTATATTACTCGGGTGCACGCGGGAATCAGGCTGCGTGTGCACTCGTGGCATGTGTTCTGTACATGCACTTGCGCTATCAAAATTCACGTTCTCAAAATCGGAATTCACGATGTTTTGGGTTGTAATGGTACTCGTATGAACTTTCGCACTTACCACTGGGCACACACTTATCTAGACTCAGTTACGCATATAATTCTCGTCCGACACGTCTTCGCATACTTTCCCTCTCTCCTGGTTTAAAGAGTTTCTTATTGTTGTCCAAGTAATCACCTCATGAACCTGACACGCTTTCAGGTTGTGATTGCTTACGTTGTCGATGCGCTCCTTTCTCTGTGTAGTCATGTCCCAAAAATGTACTTCATGGTGTTCTAGGTTGATATGGTACTCGTTTAACGTTTCGCATTTGTCACCGGGCGCATACTCGTTTAGACCCGGTTACGCATACGATTCTCGTCCGACACGTCTTCGCATACTTTCCCTCTGTCTGGTTTAAAGTGCCGTACATTGTTCTCCAAGTAATCACCTCATGAACTTGACACGCTTTCAGGTTGTGATTGCTTGCGTTGTCGATGCGCTCCTTTCTATGTGTAGTCATGTCCCAAAAAGGTGCTTCATGGTGTTCTAGGTTGATATGGTACTCGTTTAACGTTTCGCATTTGTCACCGGGCGCATACTCGTTTAGACCCGGTTACGCATACGATTCTCGTCCGACACGTCTTCGCATACTTTCCCTCTGTTCTGGTTTAAAGTGTCGTACATTGTTCTCCAAGTAATCACCTCATGAACTTGACACGCTTTCAGGTTGTGATTGCTTGCGTTGTCGATGCGCTCCTTTCTATGTGTAGTCATGTCCCAAAAAGGTGCTTCATGGTGTTCTAGGTTGATATGGTACTCGTTTAACGTTTCGCATTTGTCACCGGGCGCATACTCGTTTAGACCCGGTTACGCATACGATTCTCGTCCGACACGTCTTCGCATACTTTCCCTCTGTTCTGGTTTAAAGTGTCGTACATTGTTCTCCAAGTAATCACCTCATGAACTTGACACGCTTTCAGGTTGTGATTGCTTGCGTTGTCGATGCGCTCCTTTCTATGTGTAGTCATGTCCCAAAAAGGTGCTTCATGGTGTTCTAGGTTGATATGGTACTCGTTTAACGTTTCGCACTTGTCACCGGGCGCATACTCGTCTAGGCCCGGTTACGCATACGATTCTCGTCCGACACGTCTTCGCATACTTTCCCTCTGTTCTGGTTTAAAGTGTCGTACATTGTTCTCCAAGTAATCACCTCATGAACCTGACACGTTTTCAGGTTGTGATTGCTTGCGTTGTCGATGCGCTCCTTTCTCCGTGTAGTCTCGTTCCTAAAGATGCTCTTCAGGGTGTTCTAGGTTGTTAAGGTACTTGTATAACGTTTCGCTCTTGTCACCGGGCACATACTTGTCTAGGTCCGTCACGTATACAATTCTCACTCGTCACGTCTTCGGATACTCTCTCTCTGTCCTGGTGTTAGACGGTCAGCCATGTTATAGATAAATGAGCTTGGCTAGACGGTTAGTTTGGCTGTCCCTACTACATACATTTACTTTCACATGTGCTCACGTTGAAGGAGTCCAGAATATTGCAGCAGATGCCTTGTCCGCAAATACGCAAAAATTTATGGTACGGCGTGGAACTCGTTTTCCAAATCCAGATCCAAGCACGCCGAGGGCGACAAGATTTCAGTTCCCTTCCTATTAGCATATGTCGGGTTTTGCCATTCCACACTGCATTTATCCCACAATACTTTTAAGAGTTATCTAGCCGGTATCCAACACCATTTATCCTTGACCAATACCCGTAGTTACTCCATACTCTCTTCTCGCTTGGTGAAGTCCGCTCTGAAGGGCATCCTTGAGAAGGAAGTCCCTCGCAGCCCAGTCAGACAACCAATCACAGGCAACGTGTTCAGGCAGTTGTCCGACTTGTTAGACCCCACACCATTGGGTATCCGTGATAGCCTCACATTAAAAGCGGCCATGTACCTTGCCTGTTATGGGTTTCTCAGACCGGGTGAGTGTACAACTCGGACCATTAACGCGCCCTTTCCTAAGGTCAGTCAGCTGTCACATGTCTCTGATCATTTCCAGCTGTCCCTCAGTCAGACCAAGACCTCGTCACCGGGTCAAACTGTGGTTGTTCGGTTTTCCCCACCGTGCACAAAGGGTGTCCTGCCACAGTCCTCCGTGAATTGTTGAATGCCTGTGTAACCTATCAGCTGACGACCCTTTACTCCATCTCAGGTCCAACCCGCTAACTACTTCTCAGTTCATCAAACATTTACGCATTTCGGTCGGGTCGCTGGGAGGAGTCCCGACTTCATTATCCGGTCACTCCTTCCGTATTGGCGCAGCTACAGCCAATTCTAAGCACGGGGTCCCAGCCCACGTAATCATGAAATTAGGATGTTGGAAATGCGGATGCTACATGCAGTATTTCCCTAACCCTCGCAAAGAAATGGCTAGCGCATTCCAGTCTCTTGTGTTGTAATCCGCAATAAACAAATGTTTGTTTAAATCCGGGTTTTGCCCTCTTTTCCAGGCATATTCTTTACGCCGCAGTTATGGCACACTCCAAACTGCTTAGTTGAGGTTGATAGGTTATTGGTTACAGTTGGTTGTTAGGTTAGTATTAGGGTTTTACGCATTTCAGTCATGTAGCAACGACCACAAATGGAAAGGCCTGCGCAGCTGGCCTGTAATTGTGGGAGGAGCGGGATGACTATAAAACTCACGGCTCTCCTCCCTTCAATGACGCCGTGGGTTCTTCGCTCCCACCCGCCCCCCCTTCTTTTCATTCCATCACACTTACCACAGGGTATGCCCTCTTTTCCAGGCATATTCTTTACGCCGCAGTTATGGCACACTCCAAACTGCTTAGTTGAGGTTGATAGGTTATTGGTTACAGTTGGTTGTTAGGTTAGTATTAGGGTTTTACGCATTTCAGTCATGTAGCAACGACCACAAATATTATTATACATAGTGCTATATTCGCCATTTTCACAAATATGTGAAATTTGCAATAAATATTCGAATTGCGAATTTTCACGCTCAACAGTATTGAGGAATTATTAAAGCAGACATGTCAGCAGGAAAACAAAGAAATAGGGTTCCATGCATACCTTTTTTTTATTTCAATAGATATATGTTTTTTTGTAAATGCTTTATGCATCTTTTCCTGCTGCTGGGGACCCCCGCAATATCGGTGCAGCCCCCAAAATTTTATACTGGGGCATGGCATGACATCCCTAGGGGCGTGACCATGACATCATGTCCCTGTCTCGGAGGTAGCGCCCGGCACAGAATGCCGGGGGCTGCACTGAGATCGCTGGGGTCCCCAGTGGCGGGACCCCTGCAATCATACATCTTATCCCCTATCCTTTGGATAGGGGATAAGATGTATAAAGCCGGAATACCCCTTCAAGTGACTAGGGGTGTTGCCGGCATGACAGGAGCCCAGGTAAGGCCAGCCTATGCCCTCTTTATCAACGCTCACCTACTAAGTCTGACTGGTAAAGAGGACATGGGCTGGACTTATTTGGCTCTTGCCATGTTGGGGAATGCCCCCTTGGCATTTGAGCCTCCTTTTCATATTAGCAAAAAGGCTTATATGTCGCTGATGGAGAGGACTGTTGAATTAAAGAGGTATCACGGAACTCATGACTACTAGTCCTATCTAACCATAGGTTTATTTACACCCCTGTTTTCCTTTTGACGGGTCTGATTTAACAACTGTGTAAATAAAACAGCAAAGGAATGTTCACAACTTTTGGCCCAAATGTCAGCCAGATACGGGCAATTAGGTCCCATACCAAAAAGCGTTGGTGATCACCACCTAACTCCCTGCCATCTAAAGTGCAACTGTAATCAATATTTACCCCCTAAAGCATGTAAAAGCTGTGTAGCACAGTAATGCAGTCATACCTTTTATAGTGTAATCATTGGCTTTATGACTGTAAAAAACGTATTTTATCAAGAGTCATGCACAGTCAGAAAGGCGTGGCAGGGGGTCCAAAATGCCACACCTCTCTTAAACAGTGTTACAGCATCTCAGCAGGGTGAACGATATACAGCTCCTTGGCGCATTCGCCGTCTGCGACCATTACAGTGCTCGGCAGGGAGTGAGCAAGCTCTCTACCTCTATTGGTCGGAGACCACACTCAGAGGAGCTGTATGTCGCTCACACGACTGAGGTGCTGCAACGTTGTTCAAAAAAGGTGTGGCATTGTGGACCCCACCGCCAGATTTTGGACCCCACTGACGGATTTTTTTTTCTAATTATGTCTCTCATAGTTGAGGTATACCTATGATGAAAATTTCAGGCCTCTCTCAACTTTTTAAGTTGGAGAACTTGCACAATTGGTGAGTAAATACTTTTTTTTGCCCCGCAGTACTCCTCTCACTTTACTGTTTCCATCTTTTCACTCTCTCCGTCCTGGTTTTAGACTATTCTCTCCTTTTCCATATTCACAATCCTGTTATTTCACATAATTTTTCTTACATTGATTTTTTTCTACACCCTGTCCATCTCTCATCTCTGCTTTCTCCTCACTCTGCTCTCTCCATTCTTCTCTTTCCACTTCTCTTTCCATTTCTCACCTCAGTCTCCCTTTTCCCTCTGCTGTCTTCATCTCCTCTTCATCTCCTCTCTTTTTATCTCTTCTCTTTTTTTTTATCTCTGGTTACTCTGCTCTCTTTTCTCACTGCTCTCTCCGTTCTCACTCTGCTTTCTCCTCTTACTCTGTTCTCTTCTCTCACTCTGCTCTCTTTTCCCACTCTGCTCTCTTCTCTCATTATGCTCTCTCTTCTCTGACTGCACTCTTATTTCACTGCTCTCTTTCTCTCATTCTGTTCTCTTTTCTTCCACTCTGCTTTCTCTTCTCTCACTCTTTTCTCACACTCTGCTTCTCTACTCTCTCATTCTGCTCTCTCTTCTCTTACTCTGCTCTCTCTCCTCTCACTCTGCTCTTTCCTCTTACTCTGTTCTCTTCTCTCATTCTGCTCTCTCTTCTCTCATTCTGCTCTCCATTCCCTTTTTCTGCTCTCTCTTCTCTTACTATTCTCTCTCTGCTCTCTCCCGTCTCTCATTCTGCTCTCTCTTCTATCACTCTGCTCTCTCTTCTCTCACTCTGCTTTCTCTTCTCTCACTCTGCTCTTTCCTCTTACTCTGGTCTCTCACTCTGCGCTCTCCTTTTACTCTGTTCTCTTCTCTCACTCTGCTCTCTCTTCTGTTATTCTGCTCTCTCTTCTTACTTTACTCTCTCTTCTCTCATTCTGCTCTCTTCTCTCACTCTGTTCTCTTCTCTCACTCTGCTCTCTATTCTCTTACTCTGTCCTCTTCTCTGTCCTCTCACTCTGATTTCTCTTCTCTCACTCTGCTGTCTCCTCTCACCCTGCTCTCTCCTCACACCTCTCACTCTGTTCTCTTCTCCCACTCTGCTCTGTCCTCTCACTTTGCTCTCTTCTCTCACTCTGCTCTTTCCTCTCACTCTGCTCTCACCTCTCACTCTGTTCTGTCCTCTCACTTTGCTCTCTTCTCTCATTCTGCTCTCTCTCTTCTCTCACTCTGCTCTGTCATCTCACTCTGTTCTCTTCTCTCACTCTTCTCTGTCCTCTCACTCTGTTCTATCCTCTCACTATGCTGTCTTCTCTAACTCTGCTGTCTCCTCTCACTCGTCTGTCTTCTCTCACTCTGCTCTCTTCTTTCACTCTTCTTTGTCCTCTCATTCTGCTCTCTCACTCTGCTCTCATTTCTCACTCTGCTCTGCCGTCTCACACTGTTCTCTTCTCTCTCTGTTCTTTTCTCTCATTCTGCTATTATCATCTCTCTCCTACACTACTCTCTTAACCCCTTCCCATTCTCCTGCCAAACAACTCTTCTTTCTATCTTTGATGCTGGTTTTACCATCTGCCAAGATCCTTCCTTTGTTCTTTGCAGACCATTTACATACCCTATGCTTTATCCTAGTTATCTAGCTGTGCAGTTTTGGAGATATACACAGGCGCTGTGACCATCTGACTGAACTTTACAAGGTCCAGACCTTTCTGCTTTTTCTCTCTTTCCTCTCTCCTCCATGTTTTGTCTTCATTCTCTCAGTGGTCTCCCTCCTCCACTCCTCCCTTATATTGCAATCTCTCTCCTTCTCCTCCTTCTCACATGTTTATGATGGCTCCTTCTCCCCCACATCCACTGTCTTCCTCTTCTATTAATCAATCATTGTCTTTCGGAGCATAGCTTCAAACAGTATTTAATGCTATGATTTATTTATGTCTCCTCAATCTATTGTGTGACAAATAATAGATTAACATATAGATAACTTATGCAAGAAAAAAGCAAGGTATAGTCTTAAAGGTGTGTTTTTAGAATGGCTTCTTTGTAACTGCATGGAACAATTGGCCAATCAGACAACAGTGTTTAGAATATTTCTTCTATAATTGTTACAATTGTTTACATTATATTTTATAATATTTCCACAACACTTTCCAAAGGATAGGGGATAAGAAGTCTGATCGCAGTCTCCCTGCTGCACCCAGCGTTCGTTTAGAGCATCAGATGCAGTGCCGGAGGCTTGTGAAATCACAGTCATGCCCAGCTCGTGACGTCACAGCTACCCCCCGTTAATGCAAGTCTATGGGAGGGTGCGTGACGGCCGAAGTTCGCTCGGATAACCAGCAGCGGGACCCCTGCGATCAGACATCTTATCTAGCGACGAGTGAACTTTGAAAAATGTAAATCTACATTAATAACGGCTATTTCTGGTATACAGAGAGCCTCAATAGGGGTGTAGAACACTTAGCTTTGTTCTAAAACGCATATGGAGTGTGCTGGGGTAGTGAAATAATACTGTTACTCAATATGACATGCAGATTACAGGCAATGCTTTTAGAATCGATGCCGCAGAGCGGCACAATGACAGAGCCTGGAGGTGGCATCAGTATGAGGAGACCATATAGTGGCTCAATGACACAGTGTGGAGGTGTTGGCAGCATGAGGAGACCATATAGTGACTGAATGACACAGTGTGGAGGTGGGCTCTAGGGCTTCACAATCCCTAAGAATAAAAGATGAATTCTGAAATTTAAACTGAAGATTTTGGGTAGCTAGTGCTACCATAACAACATTTTTATTCCCAGACCCAGGCTCAGCAGCATCAGTAAACCATATATTGCCTGAATGGCACAGCCTGGAGTTGGCTGAAGCACGAGGAGACCATATAGTGTCTGAATGGCACAGCCAGGAGTTGGCAGCAGCATGAGTAGACACTAGGGCTTCACAATCCCTAAAATTAAAAGATAAATTCTGAAATTTAAACTGAAGATTTTGGGTAGCTAGGGCTACCATAACAACATTTTATTCCCAGACCCAGGCCCAGAAGCATCAGTAAACCATATATTGCCTGAATGGCACAGCCTGGAGTTGGCAGCAGCATGAGCAGACACTAGGGCTTCAAAATCCCTAAGATTAAAAGATGAATTCTGAAATTCAAAATGAAGATTTTTGGTATCTAGTGCTACCATAAACATTTTTTAGGCCCAGATCCAGGCCCAGCAGCATCAGTAAACCATATATTGGCTGAATAACACAGCCTGGAGTTGGCTGAAGCATGAGGAGACCATATAGTGTCTGAATGGCACAGCCAGGAGTTGGCAGAAGCATGAGGAGACCATTGAAATTTATGATTTTGAAATTTAAATTTAAGATTTTGAAATTTAAATTAAGGATTTTGAAATCGAACTTTTAACTCCCAAGTTTTAGTGTCCTGGGCCCCCGGCGTGTGGGTACACAGGACCAAATCTAACAAGGAGTCACATGTCACATGGCAGAACAATGACAGCGCCTGGAGGTGGCATCAGTAGGAAAAGACCATATAGTGGCTGAATGGCTGCCTGGATTTTGTGGCAGCATGAGGAGACCATATTTTGTCTGAATGGCACAGCCTGGAGTTGGCAGCAGATGAGAAGACAATAGGGCCTCACAATCTCTAAAAATAAAATATGAATTTAGAAATTTCCATTGAAGATGTATGGTACCTAGTGCTACCATAAACATATATAGGTAATGTCCTAGGCCCAGCAGCATCACTAAACCATGTAGTTGCTGAATGACACAGCCTGGAGTTGGCTGAAGCATGAGAAGAGACCATATAGTGGCTGAATGAGACAACATGGAGGTGGCAGCAGCAGCATCAGGAGTCCTGAAAGTGACCCGGTGACAGAGTGGTGCATTGGGTGGCAATACCAGTACCCGGTGACGAAGGTGGGTGAAAAAAGGTCTGATGCATAGGAATGTTTGTAACTGGGGAGCAGCGCCTTAAATCTGTTTGGCACTATCCATATTTGTGAGGTGTTGGTGTGGCACCATGGTCAATCTACCGCCATGCATCAGGCATTAATGGTTGGAAATTCTGGCTGATCCATGCCTGATTCATCTTCACAAAAAGGTCAGTCTCTCCATATTTTTCGTGGACAGACGAGTTCTCCTTGGGGTGACTATGGCCTCCGCCGCACTAAACACCCACTCTGATGGCACACTACTGGCCGAGCAGGACAGCTTTTCCAGGGCAAACTCTGTTAGTTGCGGCCACAAATTAAGTTTGGCTGCCCAGAAGTCCAGCAGATCTTCAAGGTGTGTCAAGGTATGCCACCACCTGCTGGTTCACGTCCTGCTCCAGGTGTACCTTCTGCTGATGAGTTGCTTTACTATTCGGGTGAAGAAAGATACTCATTAGTGACTGTAGACACAGGCTGCTGCTGATGGAGCTGGTACTGCTCCTGCCACCCCACCCCTCCCCTCCCCAGCAGCCATGGCAGTGGAAGGTGAGCGCAGGGGCCCCCGATTGAGACCTATGAGAGGATGGTTCGATGGCGCTGATAGGCATCGGCCAACTGACTACATAGGATGCTTCTGTAGTAGGTAATTTTGTCCTTCCTCTCAGTGGGTGTAAAAAAGGCCCCTATTTTGTGGCGGTAGCAAGGGTTTAATAAGGTGGAGATCCTGAAGTCATCCCGCTGCCGAATGGTGACAATTCGGCTGTCACTATGCAAGCAAGTGAGCATGCATCGTGCCATTTGTGCAATTGACTCGGAGGGACTCTCTGCCTCCATCTCCACTGCATCTCCACTGGTGTGTCTGGGTCCTCTGTCTCGCCTTCCTCATAACCCTCTAGCTCCTCTGGCTGCTCCTGCTCCTCCTCTCCTGTCAGATTACTAGAAAAACCACCCATTTGGCAAAACCTAAACTGTGCTCCACTGTGCCCCTCCTCCTCCAGTTCAGCCCCAAAGGGCTCATGTAGCCATGAGATGTAGGAGCCACGTCTTCAGTGCCCTGACCAGCCATCGTTTCCAACAAATGTAAGAAATGAAGCAGTGGAATGATGTCGTTCATCATGTAATCCTGGCGATTTACTAATAATGTGGCATCCTCAAAGGGCCTAAGCAAACGTCAGGTGTCACGTATGAGCTGCCACTGGTTCACATTGAAGTTACAAAGGGGGAGTACCCCTATCCGCTTAGATCAAGAAATCGGTGATGGCTTTTCTCTATTCTTACAGTCAGTCCAACATGTGGATGGTGGAATTCCAACGTGTGGCAATGCCACAAAACATATTATGTTGGGGGATACTGTCCTGACGCTGCAGCTCAAGGAGGGTGTGCTTTGCGGTGTACGAGCTGAAGTGCACGCAAAGTTTCCTTCCTATTTGTCTTACAAATGGGGGGAACACTTCAGGAACTGCTTCACAACCAGATTGAAAAGTGTGCCATTCCAGACACATGGCTCAGCCTTCCCAGCCGCAGCGCAGGCAAGATACTCTTCCCGTTTTCAGTCACCATGGTTCCCATTTCCAGTTTTCGTGGAGTAAGCCATGCTCCGATTTCTTTACGAATTACTTTTAGCAGTTCCTCCCCTTTGTGACTCTTTTCACCAAGGCAAACCATGTGAAGAACAGCATGACACCGCCGTGCCCTGCACACATGGTATGCGGAAGGGCCACTGAGACTTGTCTGGGCAGTGGGGGCTGAGGACATGGTGGAGGAGGCGGAGTCGCACACTGTCACAGGACCAACGGCCTGAGAGCAAGGAGGAGTAAGTAGTGTGACCTGTCCAAGTTGGTGTTGTGGCTGTGCAGGAACCACATTCACCCAGTGAGCCGTAAAGGACATGTATTGTCCCTGACCGTAGTTACAGCTCCAGACGTCGGTGCTTTTCACACCGACAGACTCAAGGACTGGACCACCTTCTCTTCCACAAAATTGTGCAGGGCTGGTACTGCCTTCTTCGCAAAGAAATGATGGCTTGGCACTCTCCACCTCAGCTCGGCACAAGCCATCAATTCCCTGAAAGGTGCAGAGTCCACATCTTGATAAGGGAGGGACTGCAGCACCAGCAACTTAGACAGGAGCACATTCAGCTTCTGCCCCTTTGGATGAGTGGGCGCATACTGTTGTCTCTTGGACATGGCTTTGCCAATGGATTGTTGGCGGAATGGCTAACTAAAAGTAGGAGGAGCAGGAGCATCTGGAGCGACAGAAGGAGTGTATGACACAAAACTCCCTTCAGCTGAGGTGGTGGAGCTTTGGCTGGCTGAAAGAGGGAGCGGCTGGCCACTGGGAGATGCAGCAGGATGGACCACTACATCGGAGCCACGGTTCTCCCAGGCCGCTTTATGGTGGTGAAGCATATGTTGACGCAGGGCCGTGGTGCCAACTTTGGTGCCAGCTTCACCTTCTGCCGACATATCTTGCATGTGGCTATGTGAACTTCCTCCGGATATTTGATGAAAAACTGCCACACTGCCGAGTAGCTAATTTTCCCACCAACAGTCCGCACTAATTGACTGCTACTGCCACCGTCTCCAGGAACCCCTGTTCCACTACCTCCCGGAAAGGTAGGCTGCCACAAAGCAGGTGGTCTCCCCCAGGCACGTTTGGCTCCAGAATTTCCCCTTCTGCCACCATGCTGACTGCCAACCATGCTACCACCTTGCTGCCTCAGCTGCTGCCTCACGGGCAACCTGCAACTCTCTTCTCCTGATAATGATGAAGCCCCCTGCACCCGGCTCCCAATTGCGATCGGCTTCATCATCATCAACAAATGTCTGCACTTCACTGATGTCCTCCTCAGGTTCCTCAACAGTGTCTGCTTCAGGACCTTGAACCCTGGCAACACTCCGCCTCCAGCGTCACTCTCATCACTACTTGCCCGCCTAGTGGAGGAAGCGGCGGATGTCTCCTCTTGGCTGAGCAGTAGCTGCTGACTTTCCTCTATTAGATCATCCTCAGTGAATAGTGGAGCTGAACCCACAGCATAAGATACTTCTGTAGGTGAGGGAACAGCATAGGACAGAGGCAATGGGAGGACTGGACTGCTCCCAGGCCATACCAACTGAGGGTTGTATCTGAGGAACCCACCGACTGTTGACTGGGGGTGTCAGATGTCACTTGTGATGAAGTGGATGACCGCGTTAACCAATCGACAAAGGCAGATGGGTTGCTGGTCGAGACACGACTGCTAGCTGATAACGGAAGCTCAGGCCTCTCGCTGTGACTCCTGCTGCCACTCGCCCCTAGTCTATTGCGACCTCTGTTTGATGAATTTAGGCCTCTGCCATTCCTCTGTACATGTGCTGGCACTTCTATGCCTGACATACTTATATGAGGGGAGTACAATACGCTTCCCTACGCTTAAAACAGTATTTGTTTAGAACAGCAGCAGGTATGCACTTTTGGATGGTCTTTCACAGTATCTAGGCCCTTGACAGATTAACAGGTACAAAATAGTACACTACTTAGATGTAGGCATGTGGTATGCACTTATGGGTGCAAAAAATGTGCTACAGTATGCCTAAAAACTCTTTATGTTTGTAAAACCCCAGCTGGTGATTACTTTTGTCTGTCCTTTCACAATATGTAGGCCCTTGACAGATTAACAGGTACAAAATAGTACACTACTTAGATGTACGTATGCGGTATGCACTTATGAAGGCAGAAAAATGCACTACAGTACGCCTAAAAACTCAGTATTTTTGTAAAACACCAGGCGGTGATTACTTTTGGCTGTCCTTTCACAGTATGTAGGCCCTTGACAGATTAACAGATACAAAATAGTACTCTTCTTATATGTACATATGCGGTATTCACTTATGAGGGCAGAAAAATGCGTTACAGTACCCTTCAAAAAACATATTTCTGTAAAACAGCAGCAGTACACTGTGTAAGCTGTGTACTAAACACAAAATTGTACTCTGACAAAGACTATTAGGAACCGACTGCTGTGTATTATACCATCTGCAGACTAGTATAACCAGCAGATGATTTTTTGTGGAACAAAGACACTGAATTGCGCTGAAAAATTATTCCTGCCCCCTCTGCTAAGGTTTATGAAGTTGAGGCAGCTTGTTGAAATGTATGAGGCAACACACAGCTCTCTGCCCCTCTCTGTAATACTATGCTGAAGAAAGTGACATCACAGGGGTGACTGGCTGCTGATAGACTGCATCCTGCATGTGATTCAGGGTTATCTCGCATACTTCCCTTCCCACCTTGCCTTTCCGCCTTCCCAGTGTTCCTTGCCCCATGTACTGACATGTGGATCCGCCATTTTAGATGCCCTGGAGCCTGCACCGCAGTAAATGAAGTTTAATGAAGCGATTTGCGAGATAACCACGTTGCAAATCGAATATTTCCGGAAATTCGTAACAAATCCGGTTTCATCAGCTTCGACTCGTTCATCTCTAATCTTATCGCCTATCCTTTGGATAGGGGATAAGATGTCTAGGAGCAGAGTACCCCTTTAAAGTTATGGTCTGACCATGAGATGAAAACCATTGTACCCCCAAAAATAAGCTTAGCCATACTGATCAATGGATTCATTCTGGTCTTAGCATTGGTGACTCTTTCAGCATTGCTGCACATTTAGAGCTGGAGGGGCAGTTTCCATAATTGACCCAGGAATCTGCACAGGAAAGAACTTTCTGCAAGTCATGGACACAGTACAGTGATTGATAATGGAGCTATGGAGAGAATGACCCCAATGCCATCTCTCCATGGGTCATGTAATCCGTGATGGAGTTCCTATTCATAGGTAGAGCATATAAGGGAGGCTGAGTTGGGCATGGGAGTTAAAGGGGTTGTTAAGTATCCGAGAAAGTGGTAGTCTTTATTTTCCAGAAACAATTTCTACTTGGCTTTGCATGGCTACATTGGCTATGCCTGTGCATATACTGGCTATGCATGTGCCAGTGACCGAATTGTTTGAATATGTTCACACTGGGAAGGAATTGACAAGAAATCATTTTGGTCAGGAAATTTAGCAAATCTTCTGCTATCTAACTAATCTATTATCTTCAGCGAAATTGGTCGAGAATTTGAAGAGGAATTTGATGCAGAATTTTTAAGAGGAATTCTAGAGGAGAATCGGTTCTACAACCACCAATGAGCTTGTTCTCAATTCTCCAGCAAAAAGTTAGCATGAAAATTCAGCCTGAATTCCCACATCAATATAGTGTCAATTCTGCTCTAAACTTATTTTTCAGAAAAAATGAAGTTGCACTGATTTCAATGGGCTTTTACTCATGATCAATCTTCTAGCAGAACAAAATTCAGGGTCAGAATTTTATCTGCAGAAATTCCAACGCTGACTTGCAAAAGTTTAAACAGGGTGTCGGATGAACTATTATCGAACTTTCATTCAAGGCGGAATTGGAACTAAATACTGGCGCAGAATTATACGAGTAAATTCCTTGTCCATACCTCAGTGTGAACATACCCTAACATAGTCTTATTCACTTGAATCGTGAAAAGCTGCAAGTCTACACTAAGCCAATAAACATGAGTGGTGCCCTCTGTGGCATTATATGTAGAGGAAAATGTATTTTTATTTTCTGTATGGCATAGGAAGGTCTGAATAGCCGAAGTCCCTTCCGTTCCAGCATGGGAAGTGGTTTTTAGAGTAAAAAGTGGATTTAATTCAGAAACATTTTTCAAACCTTTTTCAGGTAAAGCCACTATTGCCAGCCAGACATTTGCAGTAGTAGATTTAGTACATAGCTATCCTTTCTGCTTATTGAGGGGTGCCCCAAATGAGGTCTCTTCTCTCCTAGGTCCTTATGCCACATTGTTCATAAAAGGACCCTGTAAGGAGGGGCAACTCCATTAAAAAAAGATTATCAAAATGTGTTCAGAATGACTCTACTTGAATGCTTTTCTATTCATTGGCTTGCTTATATTCAGCAGACTATACCCCTTTAAATTTCCTGTCCTATTAATACTGAGTAAAATACCTTACCTGCGCACCTTCTCCTGCCCGCTGAGTGAAATGTGTTTAATCAAATACAAGACACAGCAGTGCGGGAACAGGAGGAACCTGAGCTTGTGCCTAAACACTACTGCATGGCAACTTTAAAAAAGACAAAAAAACTGCAGGATACAATGAACAGCTCATTTTTAGACCCAGCTCTCTAGTTCCTACTAACAATCAAGACTCTATTATAGAAATGATCTCTTCTTGTCGACTCATAATCAGACCGAAGCTTTCACAAGTGTTAATGGATTCAAAACGGTACAATCAACCCCGATTAACAATGGTGCCTCCTACTGTTCAAAAAGGAGTGACCTGCCTTTGAAATACTATTGCTTACTCATGATGCAGAGCATTGGTGCATGCTGGGAGCAGGAGTCTAATAAATGCAGAATATGCCCATAAACAAATACATGCTATTAGTACCATTGTCTTTTACTGTATACTGAATGCACTAACCAAAGTATCTACTGTGCTCCTACACTAAGAAGGGATTTATATAAGGAGCAATTCAAGCACCTCCACTTAAACATGTCTCTGTATGACATAGGTATAATGGCACCAGAAAACCATATAAGCCGACACATATACACAAGACTAACATTTAATGTATTAACCCAAGAGGAGTGATTATCTGATGGATCCATGTCTACAAACCAGCATCTGCACCCACTACTCGCACAACCTATGCGTTGAGGTCTTAGATTTTTTTTAGTCTTGCAGATACCACCATCACTATTATTATTTATAGTCTTAAAAAAAACAGCACAACCAGTGTATAAATGACTAAACATGAGGTACATGGCATCAGTGAGTTCTATAGCTTTCCTTAAATACTTTGCTTTCAGATGACATCCCTTCTCTACCATGCAGCCCCTAAAACATATACTACTACTCTGCCAAGACAAAACAAATGTAAAAAGAAAAGGAGACCAGCAATCTATGTCCACCCCCCTCCAATCGATGTCCACCAGAATCCCATTTTTTTGTGTATCTAGCATATGGGAGCCATCACAGAGGCTAGGTTAAGCTAAGAGAAAAAGAGAGAAAGAGAGAGAGAGAGAGAGAGACTGCAGTGACTGCAGTGGGGTATCCAGGAGAGGGGGGGGGGGGGGGCAGTGGTGCCATATACTGTAGAAGTTATATAATGGACATAAATACTGGTACTCTTCATGTACATACTGCAGTTTATCCTAAAAAGGTACCTGAAATGACGGCTACAGTTGAAATTTGTACTTGTTTGGCTCACACAGCCTAAACTACAGAAAGAAACTAAATGAATGCCAATGAACACAGAAATTTGACCAGTTTCATCATATTTAGTCATTTGGCTTAAATGTCACACCGCCTGATTAGACTGGACATTGTCCACTGGATTGATGGCATGTTTGGCCCCATGCACACTGTAATTTGCAACCAGTTAGGTACAAAATTACCTAATTACAGACAAACTCAAAGAGTGTAACATGAAGTATTGATGTCTCAAGTATCTACTATTTCCAATACAATGAAAAATGACAGGCATTTACTCCGGGAGAGAAAAACAATTAAACAGCCCAAAGCCAATTATACAATATATATTACAAGATTGGGTAAAAGAAGAAGACTTTCATTGGTAAGACGTTTCATTTTTAATATGATTCTATGGTACTTTAATCTTGGACCATATTATTTCTAGATCCATACCTACTTTACTGAACATGTAAACAGATCAACCTTTCCCTTTCTGATATAATTTATTTAAAGTCCTATACCCAGGCAGGGTCCAAACAGTGAAGGAAGAAGGTAAAGTGAATTGGTCCAATGCCTGACAGCTCTTTTCATGAGTGAAGAGTCGAGTATGTGAGAGTCAATAGTTTGTTAGGAAAATATTGGAACTGGTAGAGCCAATAATTGATCTTGGTAACAACAGCTGAGATAATGTAATTATACATCATTGATTACTATTAATTCTTTTAACTATTTCATTGCTACCAAAGATATGCCAGCCCTTTCGCAAGATATGTTTCTATCATTCTAGACTTTGACTAAAATCAGAAAGATATTGAAATTCCATTTGCACCTCATCAGAGGAAACTATTTTCTTTGGTAGTCAATAGTTCCTGCACTGTATGAAGCTATGATTTATTCCTGTAAAGAGGAAATAATACTGTAGTGCCAGGTAACCCATGAACAATACACTTCCGAAATAAATGTATCTCCAAAAAGAACTCAACAGCAAATAAAAAATTTGGGATGCTTCTGCACCCATAACAGTAAGCCAACAACTGGAAAACCTTTCAACAATCCAAAGTATCCAAACAATCCAATCATGGGTCCAGGAAAAAAACAGGTAGAAAACAAAGGGCCAGCTTTTACCCTCCTTGTATGGATGACCTTGAGCTCAGTCCTGAGTGAACATACAAACAAAGGAAAAGTCGAGCACTGGAGGTATCCGATAAAACTTACTCTTTATTATAAAGATTAAAATTACCTGTACATCCACAGGTTTCCATATTATGCATTTTAGAATTAAGCCTTATTCCTATCTCTGCAATTTCTCTTCCTACCCTTGTTCTGACCTCTGCATGTGCCCTGAATATTCTCCTGTCTGCTGACTTTGTACTGGCCACTGTCTAGGTTTGACTCATTGCCTGGTTTGTACGTTGTTTTGCCCTGACTTGGTTTGCCCTCTGGGTTATGACTGTCTGGCTTGTTTTCGTTTACTCTTTATATATTGATTTTGTACTATATTTTCCTGTGTCTTATTGACCTAGACTGTTTGACACCTGTTTACGCCCCTACACTTAGACCATTGTCAGGTCTGTCACCCAGTTGGGGGGGGCCACCATTTAGGGAAGGTCATTTAAGTAGGTAGGGACCTACGTGGTTGGGACTATGTCCAGGTTGCACTGCTCAAAAAAATATTAAACTTTAATGACAAGTATAATATATGGTGCATAGCCATATCGCATGAAAAACACTTTATGAACATGCAGCCCATGGTAAGATAAGGTCATATCACAAATGAATGCCCTGTAGGTATCAGGAGTTTAACAGAAATATCCAATAGCTCTCTCTATTCATGAGCTTGAGTAATATGTCTCCTTCTCCCACTGTTGAAAAAGCAGTATACCTATAACTTTATCTATTTCTCCATTATTCTTCTCTCTAAACTGTCTGCTTAACATTGAGAAATTTACAGGATTGTTTTTGATGTCTACAATGTGGTGTGCTTCTTAATTTTTTATGCATTTTCAGAGCAGCCCACATATTGGGCCGTCCAGGTAGTGCATGTAGCCAGGTAGACGACATTTCTTGAGTTACAGTTAATGTAGGTGGACATGTCATATTGAGCACTTGTGACACAAGAAGAAAAATTATTAGAGACATTTTAAGATGTATTATGTGTGTGGCTTATGTGACTTTTATAATCCAAGTTTAACCTTTGGTACAATGATTCATGAAATTTAACATTTCTGTTAGCCCCTTTTCCTCTTTAGGATTAGCACCTGATATAGTAGCATTACTTTTAGTACCTAACATGCTAATTTTGGAACAGACTATCAACAGGGTGATCATCACTGCTCAATTCTCAATTGGGAGAGCACTCAAGTTTAAGCCCTGTTGACAGCTGAGCAGTGATGATTGCCCCCTTGAATTAATATAGACTGCAAGACTTTAATGATGTCCATAGCATTTCAAAGGGGTGGTCACCAATTCTCAGTTGTCAATGGGGCGTGATCCTGATCCGTATCTCCATTGAAACCTCAGTGGTGGTGACCACCCATATGGCAGTATATGTGCTCATTAGCATATTTGCTGTCAAAACTAATGACAACAATAGCTGTAAAATGAAGAAAGGGGGGGGGGACTAGGAAAGAAAGTCTCTGAATCATTGGATGAATGGCCAAGTATGTATGATAAGAGGTGAAGACGCCACAGATCCTCTTCAGAGAAAACTAGGATGGACTACATACTGTACCTAAAATGTTAAGTGAGATGAAATACACAACTTATCCTTTATGTCTGACCACTGGGACCTCCCATGATCTTGAGAATGGGGACCCATGTCATGCGGTCATTCATGTACACTGCTACTGTACTCATATATCTAGAGTTTCTCTCATAGAGAATGAATGGACCCTATGGTGCCGCTTTGTTCTGAAATCAAGAAAAACAAAATAAAAGGAGCGGACAGCCCACTTATCATAAACTACACGACTGTAAACCAGAGTGCTACTTCAGGTAACTAACTTCACCGAGGGGAGCTCGATCCATTTGCTCCTCCCATGCTTTGTTCTTAAGGTAGACCCTGTTCTCAAGATTATGCATAGCTTTCAGACACTTCTCTATCCTCTGCATAGGGGATAAGTTGTTATAGTGGGACAACCCATTTGAAATGAGCATCTTCACATTTTCCTCCTTTGAGAAGTTATCTGACAGTATATCTATGCAGAGGATCTGAAACTCTGTATCAGAAAAACAAACCTAGGAGTCCTATAAAGATATAATAAAAAATGAATCAGTGCAGAGTTTTGAACCTTTTCTTTTTGGAGAAATTGAAGATAATGTGTATCTGTGAGCATGGCTGATCTCATGAATACCTCATTTTAACAGCCATGAATATAAATTGTAGTTCGCATTCAATATTGCAATTTAGAAACAAGTGTTAAGTAGAACATTGCAAAAGTAAACCAAGTCTATCCAGACCACCAGCTGTGAACAACTGTCAAGGATGACCTGAAGGCTAAGACAACATAAAAAATAAATGAATCTGTCACATAACATTGTTTTTTCTTTCTGCCATCTTCATAAATGCTGCAACCAAAACCTGGCAAATGAGTTGGAACAGCTGTTCTCATAAATTCAGGTGGGTCTCACCATCGAGGCATGCCCATGTATTTAGTGAGATGTGGTGCCAATTGTCAGTAGGTTGTCAATAAAGTGTGAGCTTTACTCACTACCCTTATGTAGATATGTTGGTTACCCAGGAAAAACATCATGGCATGGATGAATATGGAAAAATGCCCATCAAGGTCAACTAAGAGAGTGCAGAGGATGTAGATGAAAGCAATGAGGGAATGGTACATTGTAGAACATTTTTCCCTCATATTGATTCAGACAAAAGCAAAAACCTATAAAGGCACTTTGTCTTACAAGGGAAAATATCCCTTTCCAACCCCATCTGGCAAACTGAACATTTAGACAAGGATTCTATAAATTTCCTCATACATTTATATTGTTTTGTTTCACAACATTGTGATTGTTCTTTACTTATACTAAGATCTGCAGACCACAAGAGCTTGTGTTGTGGAGCCTAATGGGAAATATTTATGGACCTGTGCGATAAAAGGCTCAGAACAAGAGTCTGAAGGCCACATTGTTAGATTTAACCAATGACAAGGACCACAACTAAAATTAATGGAGTATTCATTCTCCTGGGCCTGGTGCGTGATAATAAATACACAGATGCCAGGTCATGGATAACTGTCTTTACTGAGGCAGGAGTAGATGTTACAATCGTCATAGCGCAGATTAGTTTAGAGAAGATGCAGAGTAATCCTTGGGAGCCCTGTAGACTTGCTGTGAATTGCAGTATTTAACTTGCCATTTTAGACTTAATCCTGAGGCCTCCCACGCTGACTAGGATTCTGATAGGTTCCAATAAATGTTACAGCTCCAATGTATGAACTATCACTGTGTAGCCCATCGATTTACAAGTTTTAATGCTCACGAATATTAATTTTCGACTCGTCCTGGGCAGAGAATACTTGCAGAATGGCAAGGTCTCTTGCTTAAAGATTTACTTTAGGCTTCCCTTGAATCACCTCACACTCCTGCTGTCTCTTCTCCACACTGCAGCTCACACTGAGCTCTGCACTGGTCTTAACTTAGAGCTAGGCTAAGACTCAACTGAATAACTCCCCCCCCCCCCCTACACCACATATGGCCTAGCTAGGGGAGCCTCCCATTGGGCAACCAGGATCGCATGGATACTCTGCATCATAACTACTTGCAGATATTCAGTACATTTCCGCGGTACAGTGCAAAACAATATACATTAACAGGCACAGATTACAATGAATATTAAAGCATCACCTGAGCAGCAGGGCCCATCACAAGCACCTGAAGCAATGTGTTCCTGACAGGAAGCACTCCAGTACTGGGACACCATACATTGCCTTCTACCTACCTAAACTATTCTGGAGTGCCACAAAGGAAGAACCCCTTTCTGTTAACATACAGGGGTCCCAGTGGTGGCCACAAAGAGCACCATTAGTGCTTAAGCATCAGAACTCCTGTGCTACTCATCTTCCCCCTAACATGGAATATTCATGAAAGCAGTCAAAAGACATAGGCCCAGATTTATTAAACTGTGTGTGAGAAAAAGTGGAGTGATTTTCCCCCAGCAACCAATCACGGCTCAGGTTTCACTTTACCAGAGCTCATTAGCTGAGCGGTGATTGGTTGCTGTGGAACAATCTCTCCACTTTTTCTCTCACACAGTTTGAGAAATCTCGGCCATAGAAAACCACGTCTATGACCAGATGGCTGGGGGCCACAAGGAATGGCATAGTGAAAACATGTAATCCCCATTGGAAATATACAGTTCATGTATTTTGAAATGTTAATTTGGGAACCAGCAAGTCTAAAGCCCAATATGATGGTATTGTATGTTCTTACTTAGAATCAAGTATATTATAAAGAACATAAAGGCAAATCATGAAGGCTTCAAATTGAGCTGATTTATCTTAAAGGATTTAACAGACATCCTGACTGGAAACCTATGCTTTCAATAAAACATACAGCAGAAGTCCAAAAATAATAAAAAAGATCATCATCTGGAAGGCTGAAGCTCAGATTTCCCCTTCTACATC
This sequence comes from Hyla sarda, assembly GCF_029499605.1. NCBI lineage: Eukaryota > Metazoa > Chordata > Amphibia > Anura > Hylidae > Hyla > Hyla sarda. The sequence goes on from NC_079194.1 coordinate 241,603,161, forward strand.
TAATAGGTATTCTGGGAGGAGAAACGAGAGGTGAAGAAGGGATTCCATAATAAGCATTGAAGAGTAAGCATTTAGTCACGCAACATCTCCTTTATGATGATTAGTATGCAACGTGAGTGTGAGAAGCCTATCTGTCGGAAGCACGGGTGATAAAACTATTGCTTCAGAGTACATGTCTTCAATCTATAAAGAGTGTAATAAGGGCCAAATTACAAGATGTGTGATAGGAAAAAAATACAGTTATGGTCTTTTCAATATGGGTGTTTTAGTATATGATAGATATTTGGTAGAGTGAGTCCATTTCTTTAATAATGCCTATGGCTAAAGGTCATTTAACCAATTTTCTGCCAACCTTGTAAGAGGAATATGTACTTGCAATAGAAGCAAAATGATAACTAAATGTGAAGATATACTATTAATATTATAATTCCTTTTTCTAGTGTTTTTTTGTATATAGAACGGTCCTACTCATACCCCATTCTGCTTCCCCTGAACTATGTGTACCATGTAATCACAAAGTTCCTGTACTTGGACAATACAATAAGCAATCATGATTTTCCTCATACATTACCCTTCAATGGACATATTACATTTTCTTGTCGCTAAAAACATTAGTTTAAACATCACGTTGCGATGTCAGAACCTGATGATTATACAGAAAGGAGCAGACCTACTTAGGCGCCGCTTACTCCTTTCCGCAGTAGCAGTCCATTGCAAATTGCTTTTGCAGAAAAGTTCCTTTTCCTGTGCAGCACTGAGCGGCTGGCTGACATGGATAACATTTTTTTTTTAAAAGGTTCAACAGCTGCAGTTTGTTATACAGTTCTGGGTTCCGGCTGCAGCAAAACAACAAAATAAACTCTTCGTCTGCTGCAGATCATATTGAAACGGGTGAAAAAGTTTGATATATGTTCATCTATAGAGCGCAGGAATGACACATAACGCTGCAAATTTTCCATGTGGATTTTTGCATGGGACATCCCATATGGGTTACAGTTCTAGACGCATGGATAAGATTTTAACGATTTGTAACTCCACAGTATATTATTTTCTTTTGTGGCATGAGCAAGGGTTTATTGCAGATTTTTTTCTATTGAATTCAATGGTGGGGTATTCTGTGCGAAGCGCTAGGATTCCTCATACATGCGTCGCCTCCGTTGATGGCAATACATTTCTGAGTGCATTCTGATAAACAAATTTGAGTCCAAAATGTAAAAGTTTGCATTGTGCATATTGCATATAAAAAAAAAAATGCTAATTTCTAAGTGGAATGGGCCCTTGGAGTGTCGGGGTCAGTTATTGCTGTCAGTAAACTCCCCTTACCGATCCCCTAACAGTCCCTTGCTGATGCTTTTCATGTCAACATGTGACAGGCTTTAGCAGTCACATCAATTGACATATCTTCACTAGAGGCAGGGACTATAGAAGTGTTAACAAGGGAGAGCAAGGGTATGGGTAAAGTAATAAAAAAAAAAAATTTTTAAACAACTTTAAACAATATTTAAAACAATTTTAAACATTGAAATCTGCAACAGAACTACATTAATTTGAGCAAATTTACAACTGTGCAAATCTGTGCAAATATGTGTGAACTTGGTCATGGCCAACTATGTTTCTGAGGACCGAATTTAGCAGCTGTCAGTTTGGGTCTTCAGATCCGCAGTCAGGCCAGGACTTGTGGTTGTATTAATGCCCGTGGAAAACCGGCCAAGTCTTCAAAAAATAAAAGGTTCCTCATCAGCTGAAGAGTAAACATAAAAAGGGATAAGCAATGTAGGTAGGTTGCCACGCGGCCATTACTGTCTATCCTTTGCTTGCCTGCCAGAGCCGCCCGGCCGCCCCCACTCATAAGGAGATCCGGTAAAATGTTTATGTGGCCACATGCAGGGTGCATTATACTAAAGCAGGTATGCACCTCCTGCATCAGGCCAGGCCCAGGGCCGGATCATCATTGGCGCTCAGGGAGCACCTGCTCCGGGCCCGGGCCCGCAGGGGCCCCCTGTCACATTCGGGACACCCCTGTGTCCTGAAAAATCTTTTCAGGACACAAGGGTGTCCCGGCGATTACCTCTTTGTAGTGGCCCCCGTGTTAACTTTAAAAATGCAGGGGCCACTGGGAAGTAGCGCACGCAGGGACGTCACTGACGTCCTGTGCGTGCGTCCGTAGAAGAGCGGAGCAGTGAGCAGGATGCGCGCGCATGGTAAGTGACCAGTGGCACGTCATCTTCAGTGTTCCGACCTCCACTCCTTCGTTCCCGGGACCTACTGCTATGGCCCATAGGCCATAGCAGTAGATTGTGACCCCGGACTGGTGGAGCGGTGGTCGGAATACTGAAGTGAGACAGTAAACAGGCATACAGCCTCCAGCCATACACTGTATATGTCTGTGGGGGAACTGTACTGCACCTAATGTGGGGTAACTATACTGCGCCTAATGTGAGGGAATTATACTGCACCTAATGTGGGGAGCTATACTGCACCTAATGTGGAGGAACTATACTGCACCTAATGTGGGGGAACTGTACTGCACCTAATGTGGGGGAACTATACTGCACCTAATGTGGGGAGCTATACTGCACCTAATGTGGGGAGCTATACTGCACCTAATGTGGGGGAATTATACTGCACCTAATGTGGGGGAATTATACTGCACCTAATGTGGGGAGCTATACTGCACCTAATGTGGGGAGCTATACTGCACCTAATGTGGAGGAACTATACTGCACCTAATGTGGGGAACTATACTGTGCCTAATGTGGGGAGCTATACTGCACCTAATGTGAGGCAACTATACTGCACCTAATGTGGGGAGCTATACTGCACCTAATGTGGGGCAACTATACTGCACCTAATGTGGGGCAATTATACTGCACCTAATGTGGGGGAACTATACTGCACCTAATGTGGGGAACTGTACTGCACCTAATGTGGGGGAACTATACTGCACCTAATGTGGGGAGCTATACTGCACCTAATGTGGGGCAACTATACTGCACCTAATGTGGGGGAACTATACTGGACCTAATGTGGGGGAACTATACTGCACCTAATGTGGGGGAACTATACTGCACCTAATGTGGGGAGCTATACTGCACCTAATGTGGGGGAGCTATACTGCACCTAATGTGGGGGAACTATACTGCACCCAATGTGGGGGAACTATACTGCACCTAATGTGGGGAGCTATACTGCACCTAATGTGGGGGAACTGTACTGCACCTAATGTGGGGGAACTATACTGCACCTAATGTGGGGAGCTATACTGCACCTAATGTGAGGCAACTATACTGCACCTAATGTGGGGAGCTATACTGCACCTAATGTGGGGCAATTATACTGCACCTAATGTGGGGGAACTATACTGCACCTAATGTGGGGAACTGTACTGCACCTAATGTGGGGGAACTATACTGCACCTAATGTGGGGAGCTATACTGCACCTAATGTGGGGCAACTATACTGCACCTAATGTGGGGCAACTATACTGCACCTAATGTGGGGGAACTATACTGGACCTAATGTGGGGGAACTATACTGCACCTAATGTGGGGGAACTATACTGCACCTAATGTGGGGAGCTATACTGCACCTAATGTGGGGGAGCTATACTGCACCTAATGTGGGGGAACTATACTGCACCCAATGTGGGGGAACTATACTGCACCTAATGTGGGGAGCTATACTGCACCTAATGTGGGGGAACTGTACTGCACCTAATGTGGGGGAACTATACTGCACCTAATGTGGGGAGCTATACTGCACCTAATGTGGGGAGCTATACTGCACCTAATGTGGGGGAATTATACTGCACCTAATGTGGGGGAATTATACTGCACCTAATGTGGGGAGCTATACTGCACCTAATGTGGGGAGCTATACTGCACCTAATGTGGAGGAACTATACTGCACCTAATGTGGGGAACTATACTGTGCCTAATGTGGGGAGCTATACTGCACCTAATGTGAGGCAACTATACTGCACCTAATGTGGGGAGCTATACTGCACCTAATGTGGGGCAACTATACTGCACCTAATGTGGGGCAATTATACTGCACCTAATGTGGGGGAACTATACTGCACCTAATGTGGGGAACTGTACTGCACCTAATGTGGGGGAACTATACTGCACCTAATGTGGGGAGCTATACTGCACCTAATGTGGGGCAACTATACTGCACCTAATGTGGGGCAACTATACTGCACCTAATGTGGGGGAACTATACTGGACCTAATGTGGGGGAACTATACTGCACCTAATGTGGGGGAACTATACTGCACCTAATGTGGGGAGCTATACTGCACCTAATGTGGGGGAGCTATACTGCACCTAATGTGGGGGAACTATACTGCACCCAATGTGGGGGAACTATACTGCACCTAATGTGGGGAGCTATACTGCACCTAATGTGGGGGAACTGTACTGCACCTAATGTGGGGAGCTATACTGCATCTAATGTGGGGAGCTATACTGCACCTACTGTGGGGGACTATACTGCACCTAATGTGGGGGAATTATACTGCACCTAATGTGGAGGAACTATACTGCACCTAATGTGGGGGAACTGTACTGCCAACCTAATGTGCGGGGACGTATACTGCCAACCTAATGTGCGGGAACGTATACTGCCAACCTAATGTGCGGGGACTTATACTGCCAACCTAATGTGGGGGGATGTATACTGCCAACCTAATGTGGGGGGACTTATACTGCCAACTTAATGTGGGGGAACTACAACCTAATGCAGGGGAACTATACTGCCAACCTAATGTGGGGAAACTGTAGGTGGGGGGGGGGGGGGGCATCATAATGAAGTTTTCCATCTTCCAAGCAGCCTTAATCTGGCCCTGGCCAGGCCTGCCTGCAGAACACGTATGGAGGGAGCAGGTAGACAGCAGTCTGTATAGTATAGTATATACAGTCTGCAACCTTCCCACTCCCTTCATATGTGTTGTGCAGGCAGGACAAATGAACCTAAAGTAATGTTAATTGGCACCGTTAATGGTGTAAATGTAAAAAAATAAAAAAATATATGTCCAGAACAGCTGATTTGTGGTCATTTCATATACCAGAAAAAAAAAATTTAAAAAGCCATCAAAAAATTCCATGGATATAAAAAATGGTACCAATAAAAACTACAGATCATGGCGGGAAAAAAAGCCCTCATTTAGCCCGGGATTACTTGATTAAAGGGGTTTTCCAGGATTTTTTTTTATTTGACTATGCTACAGGGGCTGTAAAGTTAGTGTAGTTCATAATATAGTGTCTGTACCTGTGTGTGACGGTTTCCTCACAATTCTTCTGTGATTTTCACCCCAATATTTATATTTTGCAATGCGGCCGAGACCTGACTCACTAGTCAGCTGATGACAGGGAGCCTATCTGCTTCAATGGGTGGAGCAATCGCTTGGTGGGAGAGAGATCAATCTGCAACTAATGCAACAGCTGTAGGCACCCTGATGGAAAACCACAGGTCTTTTGAATGGATGCAGCTCATTTATGTTTCAATGAGTGGGGTGGCTGATGTGTGGGAGGGAGGAAAATGGAATTATGGGATTTGTATTCAAAAAAAGAAAAGTCAATCACCAGTTCACAAAAAGCTAGCCCCCGTGTTATGGTAATCTCACAACATAGCCATTTAGCCCCAAGACAAGCACAGATCCTTTCTAAGCATGTCCATTACTGTCTGCCAGGTACATACTAAAATCACCTTTAGGGTGGATAACCCCTTTAAGGCGTGATTTAGGAAAATTTCCCCTGCATATGTATATCACTTCCTGTGATGTCATGCATATATAATAAATTATGCAAATTAGCATGGCAGATATGTTTTTTGCAAGAAAGGTGGCAACCCTAAATGTAGGAGACATTACATGATCAGTATAAATGTACTCAGAGTGCAGCCTTCTGCTTTAATATGGTCATGGAACTCCTCGGTGACTGCTCATACAATTTACAGTCACGAGGACATTGTCCCATATATTAAGCTAACATACTGTTAGTAAATATTAAATCTATATATGCTGCATTGATATAGTCTTGGTCTCTGATAGATGTTAACAGCCCTTCCAATTACTATATAGTTGAGACCAGATAGGAGCCAAGAAATAGAGTTGTTAGAGGATGTGATGTCTGATGAAGCCGCTAATAATATCTATATAAACGGTACAATTATCCAGCACTCTGGCGGCGTCTACACTGATTCTCATTCACACACTGTCCGGCACAATGCATCAGTCCATTTGTATTACAACACCGCATTAAACCCCTTATTATCATTTATCTACTGAATGTTTTTAAATCAATTGCAGAGGTTTCTATATACTGTACACTTCAATAGCTGCAGTGCTCTCATTGTGATACGTTTGTGTTGCCTGGAGATTCTCCTGTGTGCATTATATCATTAAAAAAACATAAAGGGATTTATTGCAGGAAATTATGGATGTCCTCTGTAGTATTGTGGTATACTGAGTTTAGTAAAGAACACTTCTAATTATATATCTGTATATCCTACAAATACCCTACAAATCCCCCTATATCCCTTGACACACGAAAAGAGGAAACAAGTAAAATTGACTTATATAGCTGTGTTCACTTAGTCAGGTAGGGGTGAACATGTAAAATATGTGTAAATGCATACTGATAGAATTCTATATTCACATGCCTGGTCCACAAAAATAAAGAAAATTGCAGTTCTTTTGCATGCCATATATTGTATAGATAGTTCAATATTGGGATATGTTGGCACTTACGTAGAATCTGAGGTGGTGCACAAGGTTGAGTAAAGCCACAGGTAGAAGAAAGATGATACCCAGCACTCACCAGTAATTCACAGTGAACATTTATTATGCCATAGTGTAGTACAAGGACGTGTTTCGGCATGGGAGCCTTCCTCAGCTGTCTGCCTCAGGCAGACAGCTGAGGAAGGCTCCCATGCCGAAACACGTCCTTGTACTACACTATGGCATAATAAATCTTCACTGTGCATTACTGGTGAGTGCTGGGTATCATCTTTCTTCTACCTGTATATTGTATAGAGTCTCCCCTAGAAGCAATGAATAATGGAACCCTGCTCAGAATGAAGTTGCTGCTATGTGGTGCCCATTTGGTTTCCATCTTACAGACGTTACAAGCCACAATCACTTGCTCATGTGTCTGTGGCCTAAGTGCAATGACTTATATTATGCATACGGTTTTGCACAACAGAAGTTTTCCCTACTAAAAGTCCATAAATAGGGTATTCATGTGTTTCACTGGTCACCATGATTTCATGCCATAGCACACTAAGACGTCATCAGACTGGCATTCCTCCAGATAGAAGAAGACCGTCTCTGCAGTGCCATCACGCCAGAAGTACTACCTGGCCTGTAGGACTCCCTTCACTTGTCTTTGCAAGATGAAACATTTTCCTCCTAGAACTAACTAAGGCTTCTCACCCAACAAACCAGTACCCTCTTCTGTATTGACAACATGCAAGTACCTAAATCAGATGTCTACAGATCAATGTATCTTCCTTTTAAAGAAGATTCTGGTTTGGATGATAATCCCTTGTTATATTTCAAGGCTCTTTGTGGATCCAACAATTACTTTTAGGGTAGGTTCATCCAATAAGTGGCACTTACTAGGCATCTTCTGGACAAGAGATAATTTGAATACTTTTTTCCACAGGGAGAAAGTTTGGTAAGGACTCGGCCACACTGAGGACATTCAGCCAGCAGAATTCCGCTTACACAAGCGTCAGCGATATCATCAGTGGAAGGACTGCGCGGACGGCAACGTAGATGGCAACGTAGTTCAGCTGAATTTTGTCTTTGGGTGTACGGTCATTCCACCAACTTATTTCTGCTGCAGAAATGTTTTAGTATGCACAGAGCAGCAGAATATTGAAAACAATAGGGCTCTGCTGCAAGCAGAATTTCACAGCGGAAATCCATTGGCTGAATGTCTGCAGTGTGGACAAGCCCTCATAATTCCTACACCAGTTGGCAGTTTACCCAAAGAGAAGCAGTAACCCGCTAGAGCTAATGCAAATGTCTCTCACCTAGCCAATGAGTACTCTGCTTTGTACTGATGAGGGGCAAGAACCCCAAAACAGCTGTGTACAGATGGTGTATTTTCCTTTTGAAGAGGATTCTTGTTTGGCTGAGACTTTCCAGTTATATTTTAAGGTTAAAGGGGTTATCCACCATAAGGTGATTTTGGTACGTACCTGGCAGACAATAATGGACATGCTTAGGAAGGATCTGTGCTTGTCTTGGGGCTAAATGGCCATGTCAAGAGATTACCATAACACTTTGGCAAGCTTTTTGTGAACTGGTATTTCCTGTTAGATTTTTTTTTTTTTTTTTTACTACAAATCCCATAATTCCATTTTCCTCCCTCCCACACATCAGTCACCCCACACATTGAAACATAAATGAGCTGCGTCCATTCAAAAGACCTGTGGTTTTTAATCAGGGTGCCTACAGCTGTTGATCCCTCTCCCACCAAGCGATCGCTCCACCCATTGCAGCAGACAGTCTCCCTGTCATCAGCTGACTAGTGAGTCAGATCTTGGCCGCATTGCAAGCTGGGAAAAATCTGAGACAACAGTCATTTTGTATGCTGTTAAAAATTTATATTGGGGTGAAAATCACAGAAGAATTTTGAGAAAACCATCACACAAGTACAAACACTATATTATGAACTACACTAACTTTACAGCCCCTGTAGCATAGTCAAATAAAAAAAATTCCTGGAATACCCCTTTAACTTATGGGTCAGACATTGACTTACAGGGTAGCTACCAATAGATGCCAGTAGAGACAGTTTCCTTCGTCTTGTACGAGAGTTAATTTGCATACATTTCTATAAGGAAGCATTTCCTGGTCAGCCGGCAGTTTCCACTAGGAGAAACAGTAACCACCGTAGAGCTACCAAGATGTTAGACATGTTACTGCAAACCAAAATTGTCTTTTATGTTTACTGTCGGTATCACTTTGGGCTGAAAAGAAAACCTGAGACCAATAGCCACAATGGATAAGTGTTCTGAATATGTAGGCCATCATTTTTGGTATTTCCTGATAAACTGGACACTTTACACAAATTAGAAGAGATAGTAGTTATAACCCTTGAGTCAGAGTGGAGTGTTAGTGTAGCATGTGGTACAATGTATACCTTAGGGAACCTGTGCTATATATTGTACCATTATGCTTTGTGTCATTGTAATTTATTGTATGACTTGTAATGACGACTAAATAATGAGCTCTTTCAGTACCTTGAGTAATTTTCTTTTGTTAGTATTCATATTTTACCATTGGGAATTGTCTATCCTGGCCAGAAAAATGGGAACCATCAATTCAATGAGTCGCAGAACAGTGATACACTTTCACTAGTGGTTCTTGTAAGTCTTTAATAAAAAAAAATGCTTTACATTGACATGAAATACTGCGTCTTGATCGACAAATGAAGCATCTCCATACATCTAAATAGAGAGGTTCGAATATGTGAAGAGCTATGGAATAGTCAGGTATCCAGAACAATTATAACACACGAAGACGAGTAAAAAAAGCACAATAAATTGAAGAATAAAGCTTTTTTATATTAGTCCGCGCCTCACGAATCAAACAACTGGTGGTCCTGTCCCCATACCAAGCACCACAGGGGAAAATTAACAATTCCACTTCCTAAGATGTACCGGCAACTAATGGAGTAATTAGTGTAGGAAACGTTCCTTGTGATGACGGAGGTGGGTGATTTACAAGATGAGATTCTTTTTTATTGTTACTTTGTTATTTTTATTAAACAATTCATTGCGCACACATAGAAAGTGCACTTTTCCAATACAAAGGACCAATGGAGCAGAATTCTTTCACACAGAGCTCTTTTCTTTATTCTGGAAAATCTTTAACTGAAGCCATGCCTAGTAAATGTCACAGAGGCTGAGGTATACCATCCCGGCATATATAGGCTTGAAGATGCCATTCAGACAAACAAGACAATCATGTTACTGTTTAGGTGTCTGATTCATCTTGTTTTCATATTTTCATGCTCCACCATCTGCCTATACACTAAAAGAGCAGTATGACCTACATTCAGAGCATTATTTTTAACACCAGCATATGAAAACCTTACTTTTCTATTCTAGACGTATCCTGTTTAAAAGTATTTTAGGCATCAATTAATATACAATTTAAGTTGTCCTTGTCACATAAAACACTTTTGACATGTCGTTGAGATAAGTCAAAGAATCGGCTAAGTGCTTTACTCCCCGTTTCGGTGCAGACGGCAGATTTTATTAATTATTTAAGGGGCCCATATGTGGTACCCAACAGATGATGAGTGTTATTGTACAGGCTAGCTGGAAGTAGTGGTCCCATAGGGAAGCAGATGGTAATGTCACGTGGCAGGGTGGTGTAGCTAACCTGGTGGTCCCCTGTGAGCCCAACATTCTTTTTGTCTAATAAGTTGTCCCCGTAGTTCAAAGTGCAGAAATAAGAACTCTGAACACCAGAATTGTGTTGAAGCTTGTCACGATGCCGGCTGGCAGGAGGTGGATCCTCTGTGCCAGAGAGGGATTGGCGTGGACCGTGCTAGTGGACCGGTTCTAAGTCACTACTGGTTTTCACCAGAGCCCGCCGCAAAGCGGGATGGTCTTGCTGCGGCGGTAGTGACCAGGTCATATCCACTAGCAACGGCTCAACCTCTCTGACTGCTGAAGCTGGGCGCGGTACAATGGAGTTGACAGAAGCAAGGTCGGACGTAGCAGAAGGTCGGGGCAGGCAGCAAGGATCGTAGTCAGGGGCAACGGCAGGAGGTCTGGAACACAGGCTAGGAACACACAAGGAAACGCTTTCACAGGCACAATGGCAACAAGATCCGGCGAGGGAGTGCAGGGGAAGTGAGGTATAAATAGGGAGTGCACAGGTGAACACACTAATTAGAACCACTGCGCCAATCAGCGGCGCAGTGGCCCTTTAAATCGCAGAGACCCGGCGCGCGCGCGCCCTAGGGAGCGGGGCCGCGTGCGCCGGGACAGGACCGACGGAGAGCGAGTCAGGTACGGGAGCCGGGGTGCGCATCGCGAGCGGGCGCCACCCGCATCGCGAATCGCATCCCGGCTGGAGGCGGTATCGCAGCGCACCGGGTCAGTGGATCTGACCGGAGCGCTGCAGTAGCGAGAGTGTAGCGAGCGCTCCGGGGAGGAGCGGGGACCCGGAGCGCTCGGCGTAACAGTACCCCCCCCCTTGGGTCTCCCCCTCTTCTTAGAGCCTGAGAACCTGAGGAGCAGACTTTTGTCTAGGATATTGTCCTCAGGTTCCCAGGATCTCTCTTCAGGACCACAACCCTCCCAATCGACCAAAAAAAAAAGTTTTCCCTCTGACCTTCTTGGAGGCCAGTATCTCCTTTACGGAGAAGATGTCCGAGGAGCCGGAAACAGGAGTGGGAGAAACAAGTTTGGGAGAGAAACGGTTGATGATGAGTGGTTTAAGAAGAGAAACGTGAAAGGCATTAGGAATACGAAGAGAAGGAGGAAGAAGAAGTTTGTAAGAGACAGGATTAATCTGGCACAAAATTTTGAAAGGACCAAGATAGCGTGGTCCCAATTTGTAGCTAGGGACACGGAAGCGGACATATTTAGCGGAGAGCCATACCTTGTCTCCAGGAGAAAAAATGGGGGGAGCTCTTCTTTTCTTATCAGCAAACTTCTTCATGCGTGATGAAGCCTGTAAGAGAGAATTTTGGGTCTCTTTCCATATGGTGGAAAGATCACGAGATATTTCATCCACAGCGGGCAAACCAGAGGGCAAGGGAGTAGGGAGGGGGGGAAGAGGGTGACGGCCGTACACCACGAAAAATGGGGATTTGGAGGAAGATTCAGAGACTCTGAAGTTATACGAGAATTTGGCCCATGGTAGAAGATCTGCCCAGTCATCCTGGCGGGAGGAAACAAAATGCCGTAAATAATCACCCAGGACCTGGTTAATTCTTTCTACTTGCCCATTGGATTGAGGATGATATGCAGAAGAAAAGTTTAATTTAATCTTGAGTTGTTTACAGAGAGCCCTCCAGAATTTTGACACGAATTGGACGCCTCTATCCGAGACGATCTGCGTGGGCAACCCGTGAAGACGAAAAATGTGTACAAAAAATTGTTTTGCCAACTGAGGCGCTGAAGGAAGACCAGGAAGAGGGATGAAATGTGCCATCTTGGAGAATCGATCAACGACCACCCAAACAACAGTGTTGCCACGGGATGGGGGTAAGTCTGTAATAAAGTCCATACCAATCAGAGACCAAGGCTGTTCGGGGACAGGCAGAGGATGAAGAAGACCAGCGGGCTTCTGGCGAGGAGTCTTATCCCGGGCACAGACAGTGCAGGCTCGCACAAAATCCACAACATCCGTCTCCAGAGTCGGCCACCAATAGAAACGAGAGATGAGTTGCACGGATTTCTTGATGCCCGCATGACCTGCGAGATGGTAGGAGTGACCCCATTTGAGGATTCCGAGGCGTTGGCGTGGAGAGACGAAGGTCTTCCCTGGAGGAGTTTGCCTGATGGAGGCTGGAGAAGTGGAGATCAGGCAGTCAGGAGGAATGATGTGTTGCGGAGAGAGCTCTACTTCCGAGGCATCCGAGGAACGAGAGAGAGCATCGGCCCTAATGTTCTTATCGGCAGGCCGAAAGTGAATTTCAAAATTAAATCGGGCAAAGAACAGAGACCACCTGGCCTGGCGAGGATTCAGCCGTTGGGCAGACTGGAGATAGGAGAGGTTCTTGTGATCGGTGTAAATAATAACTGGAAATCTTGATCCCTCCAGCAGATGCCTCCATTCCTCAAGTGCTAATTTAATGGCTAGAAGCTCTCGATCCCCGATGGAGTAGTTCCTCTCCGCCGGAGAGAAGGTCCAAGAAAAAAAACCACAAGTAACAGCATGCCCGGAAGAATTTTTTTGTAGAAGGACTGCTCCAGCTCCAACTGAGGAGGCATCAACCCCCAATAGGAAGGGTTTAGATGGGTCAGGTCTGGAGAGCACGGGAGCCGAAGAAAAGGCAGACTTGAGCTGTTTAAAGGCGTCTTCCGCTTGAGGAGGCCATGACTTAGGATTGGCATTCTTTTTGGTTAAAGCCACGATAGGAGCCACAATGGTGGAAAAATGTGGAATAAATTGTCTGTAATAATTGGCGAACCCCAAAAAACGTTGGATAGCACGGAGTCCGGAGGGGCGTGGCCAATCTAAGACGGCAGAGAGTTTGTCTGGATCCATTTGTAGTCCCTGGCCAGAGACCAAGTATCCTAGGAAAGGAAGAGATTGACATTCAAACAGACATTTCTCCATTTTGGCATAAAGTTGATTGTCACGAAGTCTCTGAAGAACCATGCGGACATGCTGGCGGTGTTCTTCTAGGTTGGCAGAAAAAATCAGGATATCGTCCAGATATACAACAACACAGGAATATAAGAGATCACGAAAAATTTCATTAACAAAGTCTTGGAAGACGGCAGGGGCATTGCACAGGCCAAAGGGCATGACCAGATACTCAAAGTGTCCATCTCTAGTGTTAAATGCCGTTTTCCATTCATCCCCCTCTCTGATGCGGATAAGATTATAAGCACCTCTTAAATCCAGTTTGGTAAAGATGTGGGCACCTTGGAGGCGATCAAAGAGTTCAGAGATGAGAGGTAGGGGGTAGCGGTTCTTTACCGTGATTTTATTAAGACCGCGGTAGTCAATGCAAGGACGTAGGGAGCCATCTTTTTTGGACACAAAGAAAAATCCGGCTCCGGCAGGAGAGGAGGATTTGCGGATAAAGCCCTTTTTTAAATTTTCCTGGATGTACTCAGACATAGCAAGAGTCTCTGGGGCAGAGAGAGGATAAATTCTGCCCCGGGGTGGAGTAGTGCCCGGGAGGAGGTCAATAGGACAGTCATAAGGCCTGTGAGGAGGTAGAGTCTCAGCTTGTTTTTTGCAAAAAAACATCCGCAAAGTCCATATAGGCCTTAGGGAGACCGGTTACAGGGGGAACCACAGGGTCACGGCAAGGAGTACTGGGAACCGGTTTAAGGCAGTCCTTGAAACAAGAGGGACCCCAACTCTTGATCTCCCCAGTGGACCAATCCAGGGTTGGGGAATGGTGTTGAAGCCAGGGTAGTCCAAGGAGAATTTCAGAAGTGCAATTGGGGAGGACCAAAAACTCAATTTTCTCGTGATGAGGTCCGATGCACATTAGGAGGGGCTCCGTGCGGAAACGTATGGTACAGTCCAATCTTTCATTGTTAACACAATTGATGTAGAGGGGTCTGGCGAGACTGGTCACCGGGATGTTGAACCTGTTGATGAGAGAGGCCAAAATAAAATTTCCTGCAGATCCGAAATCCAAGAAGGCCATAGTAGAGAAGGAGAAGGTAGAGGCAGATATCCGCACAGGCACAGTAAGACGTGGAGAAGCAGAGTTGACATCAAGGACTGTCTCATCTTTGTGCGGAGTCAGCGTACGTCTTTCCAGGCGGGGAGGACGGATAGGACAATCCTTCAGGAAGTGTTCGGTACCGGCACAGTACAGGCAGAGATTCTCCATGCGGCGTCGTGTCCTCTCTTGAGGTGTCAGGCGAGACCGGTCGACCTGCATAGCCTCCACGGCGGGAGGCACAGGAACGGATTGCAGGGGACCAGAGGAGAGAGGAGCCGGGGAGAAAAAACGCCTCGTGTGAACAAAGTCCATATCCTGGCGGAGCTCCTGACGCCTTTCGGAAAAACGCATGTCAATGCGAGTGGCTAGATGAATGAGTTCATGTAGGTTAGCAGGGATTTCTCGTGCGGCCAGAACATCTTTAATGTTGCTGGATAGGCCTTTTTTAAAGGTCGCGCAGAGGGCCTCATTATTCCAGGATAGTTCTGAAGCAAGAGTACGGAATTGTACGGCGTACTCGCCAACGGAAGAATTACCCTGGACCAGGTTCAACAGGGCAGTCTCAGCAGAAGAGGCTCGGGCAGGTTCCTCAAAGACACTTCGAATTTCCGAGAAGAAGGAGTGTACAGAGGCAGTGACGGGGTCATTGCGGTCCCAGAGCGGTGTGGCCCATGACAGAGCTTTTCCAGACAGAAGGCTGACTACGAAAGCCACCTTAGACCTTTCAGTAGGAAACTGGTCCGACATCATCTCCAAGTGCAGGGAACATTGAGAAAGAAAGCCACGGCAAAATTTAGAGTCCCCATCAAATTTATCCGGCAAGGATAGTCGTAGGCCTGAAGCGGCCACTCGCTGCGGAGGAGGTGCAGGAGCTGGCGGAGGAGATGATTGCTGAAGCTGTGGTAGTAGCTGCTGTAGCATCACGGTCAGTTGAGACAGCTGGTGGCCTTGTTGCGCTATCTGTTGTGACTGCTGGGCGACCACCGTGGTGAGGTCGGCGACAACTGGCAGAGGAACTTCAGCGGGATCCATGGCCGGATCTACTGTCACGATGCCGGCTGGCAGAAGGTGGATCCTCTGTGCCAGAGAGGGATTGGCGTGGACCGTGCTAGTGGACCGGTTCTAAGTCACTACTGGTTTTCACCAGAGCCCGCCGCAAAGCGGGATGGTCTTGCTGCGGCGGTAGTGACCAGGTCGTATCCACTAGCAACGGCTCAACCTCTCTGACTGCTGAAGATAGGCGCGGTACAAGGGAGTAGACAGAAGCAAGGTCGGACGTAGCAGAAGGTCGGGGCAGGCAGCAAGGATCGTAGTCAGGGGCAACGGCAGGAGGTCTGGAACACAGGCTAGGAACACACAAGGAAACGCTTTCACAGGCACAATGGCAACAAGATCCGGCGAGGGAGTGCAGGGGAAGTGAGGTATAAATAGGGAGTGCACAGGTGAACACACTAATTAGAACCACTGCGCCAATCAGCGGCGCAGTGGCCCTTTAAATCGCAGAGACCCGGCGCGCGCGCGCCCTAGGGAGCGGGGCCGCGCGCGCCGGGACAGGACCGACGGAGAGCGAGTCAGGTACGGGAGCCGGGGTGCGCATCGCGAGCGGGCGCCACCCGCATCGCGAATCGCATCCCGGCTGGAGGCGGTATCGCAGCGCACCGGGTCAGTGGATCTGACCGGAGCGCTGCAGTAGCGAGAGTGTAGCGAGCGCTCCGGGGAGGAGCGGGGACCCGGAGCGCTCGGCGTAACAAAGCTTGAATACTTCAATACCGAATCTTTTGTGCAAATGCAATATAGTCTATTTGGCACAGATGCAATATTGCAGTCTTTAAAATGAATGAATAAATAAATAGTTTGTCACTGTCCCTTTAAGAGTTGCTTTTTAAGCAGATTTACTGAATGAAAAATATCTAGTATGCCTTTTGCATGTGTAAGTGAAGTTACTAATGTAGATGCAGCTGCAGACAGGTAACAAACTGGGTACAGTCAAACCTCTATTCATCTCAATGGAACTAAGCTGCAATACCACCCATAACCTGAGGTACGAGGTAGTGCTGTCTTTCATCAACTTTAACAAGACCCTTATTAAGCACTCTGTACAGGCGTCACGCCCCCTCCCATAGACTTGCATAGCGGGGGCGGGGGGTGACGTCACGATACTCCGGCCCCGTGGTCGCCACCCGGCTGTTTGTGAGCTGGCACCGCGACGTGCAGCTCAAACAGGTGGGTGGCGAATACAAGATTGCGGGGGTCCCGCCGCTGGGATAGGGGATAAGATGTCTCAGGGCCAGAGTACCCCTTTAAAGGATAAGCCCCAACACCAAATGTGTCGGCTCCTAGGTTACCCGGCTACTAGAATTTGCCCAGCTCTAGTCCAGGGCATATCATTTGTATATTTTCTGTTCAGACACATCTACACATCGTTGTGAGAAGAATCTGGCAAGAAAATATTAATTCACGACAAAACATATTATGTATTTATGTTACTATTTCATTTCCAAAGCCTCGCTAAAATAAAAATGGCCAGAATTCAAAATCACCTTCTGTGTCAATATCTTTACTCCATTTGTGGGTTTTTCTGGCAGTATTTCTTCATTTCTTGCTGTTTGGAAAATGAAACATTTTCAAAATAGAAAAATGAACACTTGCTATTGTGGTGACGGGTGAGCATGTGCAGACATGTTATGTACCTGAATTGTTCTGTATTTCACATATAGTTAAATGTGCCCATTCCTATATGTTTTCGTTCAAAAAGCAAAAGCTTCACAGGCTGTGGTAACAATAAACAAGCATAAAGGACCTTCAACTTTGTGAATCTAGACTGCGACACCGAGAACACTGTGGTTTCTCAACAATGATTATTCGCTCACTGACAACAAAAAAATATGCACCCAGATAGAAATGTTAGACTGCTGAATAACTTGGCATTACAGGTGTAGTCTGGTTAGACACTGGGTCTTGCCCCAAGAGGGTGTTAAACTGCTTCCTCCACTGCCTTATAAAAGTCTCTCAGAGGCTACTTTTGGGCAGTGTTGCTCTTGGTGAGAGATAGTTGACTGCTAGAGATGCCACACAGTTGGTAAGAGATAGTTGACTGCTAGATACTGCTACAGTGCACTCAAAGACACTTTGCCCAGTTGACAGACTTTTAGAGGAGGCACATTATTGGACTGAGAAGAGCAGGATGGTCTTTTCAACAAACTGCCCGTCATCTAGGCTGTTCTGACCAAGCGGTTAGGAGGGTTGAAGCAGTGGTTCCATAAGAGCATGCACACACAACAAACTCCTCATATATCCAGACATCTTGTATATTCCCAGATAACCTTATTCTTACACTCTAATATTGCAATCACTTATCTCATCATTACATTCACACATACTACTTTCATTAGATTCCAACAACCCCTTTATTTTCGGTCCAATACTTTCAGTGGGCCTGAAATAAAATGGTATTAAGATTCCTGTTAAGTGTTTATCCTAATAGCGGTTGGAGATCTGTTTCTCTGATATAGAGTTGCATAGTCATGAAGTAAAATGATGAAAATCTGTCTGCCTGCAGTCACCACTAGAGAGAGCACAAGAGCTTATTGAATACTGTTATTACTATCATCCTAAGCTATCCCAAGATAAAACATATCACTTATTAACAGGATAGGTGATTTGATAAGTATCTGATCAGAAGGTGTCTGACTGCTGCAACCCACTCCAATCAGTCACTTGTTCTCCGGTGTGAATAGTGGTTAAGCATGCTTACTGCTCCTGAGCTTCTTCGCTATTTTGGTGTCCCAAAATAGTGAAGCAGATATTATCCTTTTTTGGGGGATCATGGGTTGTGTATGTGTAGTCCTGGCTGGTAGTACTAGTAGTAACAAGAGTGGTGGACTGGTGATAGTTGTAGTAGCCAGTGGACAGCAAGCAATGGTGAACTGGTTGTAGTGGTAGTAGCCAGCAGACAGCAGGCAGTGGTAGACTTGTGGTAGCTGTAGTGGACAGCAAGCACATAGATGAAAAACTGTTAGTCAAATTTTATTCTCAATGCTAGAAATGCTGATTTATGTTAAACCCAGCTACAAATGCTGTCTTTAATTAAACCCAGAAAATACAGTTAACTTTGCGCAAAATGCCTATTTCACATTTACTCTCAACCCTAGCAATGCATTTGTGATTAACCCTGCTACAAATCAGATGTTTTTTGAATTAACTCAGAAAATACAGGTAGGCTGGAGTAAAATGCCTATTTCACATTTACTCTGATATGCAAACAGGATTTGTTCTGCGGTAACACAACTAGGATTTGTAGTGCAACTGGACATAGTAATGCAGGTCACTGATGTCAGCCCACTGTACAGTGCTTTTGCTCATATTGCTTTGTATTGTATTGTTGAAAGCTTTCTTGGATCAGTAGTTCCACAGTGAGTTCTGTGCTTTGTTCACTTCTCAGTTTTTTTTCCAAGATGGCCACAGCAATGCAGTGAATAGGGTTTTATTAATCTCTTAAACCCACTGCTAGGCTGTCTCCTAATTGGCCTGGGTGGCTGTATGCAAGCAATGATTGGCTTACCTGCGATCATGTGATCTTGCTATTAGCTACAAGGCTACCCTGATGAAACTTCAGTGTTACTTCCTCATGAGAAGCTTACATGGTGCCAAAACGCCATGTGTTCCTTAATGCTTCTCCTATAATAGCGCTGTTGCAAAATTATAATGTTTGGTGAGACGCTTTTTCCTCAAAGTTCTGAGCTAGATAAGGTTTGCCGGGCTCGACTTGTTTATAGATAAATCCAAACGCATGGAGGGAAATCTTCACCAGTTTTAAGCTATTGTTCATTCGGGACAAGGGGCGACCACAGCCTCACAGCACCAAACCATGGCCCTCCACAGCAACCCCCTCCCACTTGACGAGTGTGGCGCAAACTGGAGCTTGCCAAACAAAATATGCAACTTTTTGCAGTTCTTCCAAGTTTTTTGGGATGATAAATCACCCCAGTGTCTAAACTCCCACTAGTAAACAATGGACATCTTCACTTATGGAAAAAAAGAAGTAGTACAATCTCCTCACTGTATTTGGCAAAGGCTTTTCTATAAGTATACACATGGGGCCAGTCTCATGCTTAGAATGTGCAATTCTAGGGGGGGTCCCAGTTGGCGAGTGATGCTGTGGAATATGCATTACCTAGAAAGGTCAAAGCCCACTGCTTTCTATGATCCAATATATAATACAGTTTAACATGCATATAGTGTGCAGCACCACTGGCAGATGATGCTCACAATTCAATAGGCACAAAACACTTTAGGTCAAATTATTCCTGAAGCAATTTTGTTGTAAGAGTATTGCCTGCATCAGTATGCAAATATCACTCCCACCCACATGGTGCCTCCTTTATTTATGATTCTGAGGAAGATTTATATCACTTACATCCCATCAGATGCTGCATACAATAAGAAAATCAGAAAGGCTTCACGAGATAGAAAGTATTTTTTTCTATCAATTTCTACTATACATTTTCATGAAAAGAATGAACAGTTTAGAAATGCATAATATGTAAGATAAAGACACGGTGTGCTAGCCCTTCATGTACGGGTACATCGGTGGAAGCATTTGTAGTTGGGCCTAATCTTGTCTGGTTTTGTATGTGATGGTGCTTATATAAAACAAAAGTACACCTATCCTACACGTTTAAAGCGCATTTAGTAGGAATGGAGGAAGCGATCACTGATTGATGTGATCTAGTTTGTCACCATGTCCTCGGTGAGTGTCCCCAGGGTGCAGACATCACTCAGCGTGGCTAATCATACTGACGATCCTGTAAGTGTGTCACAAGGAGAGGAAGAGATAAACGTCTGAGCAACCTACCAAGAGAAATCCTTGGACATCATGGGGAGGTTTATTAAGACTGGCGTTCAGATGCCACTCTTAGGCTATGTTTACACTCTGGTTAAGCCACATTTTGAGCAGTAAAGTCTGAAAAAATTGACCAAAAGCAAAAAACAGCTAAAAAAAAAAACTAACAGAAAAAAGGCTAAATATAAGGCTCAAAATGATGCTCAAAAACAGTATATGAACATAGTCTTAAGCTAATGGTTGGAGCAAAATGTAGCAAGTACCTCTCAATAAATATATTGGCCTGTGCTTGCTATGGAGTTTTGTGCAATTATTTAAGCCATCTATTGTCATTTATAATAACAAACTAAAGTAAGAAAGTTTTTGGTCAAATTCATAGATTACAAACTTTTTATATTCTTTACAGAATTAAGAGTATTAAAGCACAATTTTGAAAAAAAATTATTTTCTTTGCTTATCCACATTTTGTCTTTTTTATATATTAATGGATGTTATTTATTCATTTTTGTCATGCTCCTTTTTTTTTCCTTTTGGTAAACTACCGTATTTATCGGGGTATACCACGCACTGGCCTATAACACGCACCCTCGTTTTTCCAAGGATATTTGGGTAAAAAAAGTTTTTTACCCAAATATCCTTGGTAAAATGAGGGTGCCTGTGTGTGCATGTTTATACCCAGATAAACAGTTTCTGACCCTGCAGAAGCCCCCAGGAAAGGCAGGGGGAAAGAGGCCGTCACTGCCCACTTCTCTCCCCCTGCCTTTCCTGGGGTCTAGAGTCCTGCTGCCGCCGCTTCTCTCCCCCTGGCTATCCAGAGACTGCCGCCGCCGCTGCCCCATTACCTCCCCCATCCCCGGTTTTATAAT
Organism: Hyla sarda; assembly: GCF_029499605.1. Taxonomy (NCBI): domain Eukaryota; kingdom Metazoa; phylum Chordata; class Amphibia; order Anura; family Hylidae; genus Hyla; species Hyla sarda. The sequence goes on from NC_079194.1 coordinate 241,624,259, forward strand.
TACCTGTTCCCGGGGTCCACGTTTATTCCGGCTCCGGAGGCGTCCTTAGCTGTCACTGTGCGCCGGGCCACTGACGTCGTGTTGAAGACGTCACACATCATTGCGCAGCGCACAGCAACAACGCAGGAGACGCCGGAGCCAGAAGCAGCGTGGACCCGACCCCGGGAACAGGTAATTATAAAACCAGGGATGGGGGAGGCAATGGGGCAGTGGCGGCGGTGGTCTCTGGACCCCAGGATAGGCAGGGGCAGAGGATCGGGCAGCACCGGCAGGTCTCAGGACTTGCAAAAGCCACTGCAGTTCACTGATTTAAAGCGCCCGCTTTAAATCATTGATCTGCAGTGGTGTATCGCGTATAACAGGCAGATAGACTTTGGGCTAAAAATTTTAGCCTAAAAAATGCGTGTTATACGCCGATAAATACGGTACTTTTGAACATTTTGCTTCTGCTGATGTGAATGTGCTGAATTTGTCTTTTTAAAATTATTTCATCCATATATTGGTAATTCATCTTATTTTGTAGCTATATTGGATGTAGAGATGGGCCCCACACATCATCAGGGACCAGTCAAGCCCCCTGTGATCAGCTGACTTGCAATGTGTTGTCTCAAGTTGTGCAGCAAGTGGGGAAAGGGTCAAGATGACAGTAACCCATAGTGCAGTAGAATGCAGAAGCTCCTGGGGCATGAAAATACAAAAAAAACGTCAGGATCCACCCAGACAGATAATACAAGTTCATGACACCATACATAACTTGGCATCAGGGACACATCGCTTAAAAAACTTAAAAATCCTTAAAAACTCCTTTAAATTTGTTCTCTTTTGTGCCTGATAACTCTTACATTTTTCCACCGTGATTCTGTAGTTTTTATCTTTATAACTTTTGACCAACGTACAGCCATAGGAATTCTTTACTAAAACACAGCCTACATGACAATTTGCTCAAGGTGTTGTCTTTTATAGATGAACCTTTCACTAAACATATCTGTCCTGGTGACCAGATCACTACTGTGGTTCTGGTTCCTGGTCGCCGTATAAGATGCACTTTTTCGTTCCCAAAACTGGGGGGGGGGGGGGGGGGGAAGTTGGTGCGTCTCATACGGCAAAAACCTGTCCTATTGCGGCGGTCCCTGCGGCCATCAACGGCCGGGACCCGCAGCTAATAAGGACATCACCGATCGCGATGATGCCCTGCATTAACCCTTCAGACGCGGCGATCAAAGCTGACCGCCGCGTCTGAAGCGAAAATAACACTAACCCGGCTGTTCAGTTGGAGCGGTTCGGGACCGCCGTGGTGAAATCGCGGCGTCCCGGAAAGCTTACAGGACATCGGGAGGGACCTTACCTGCCTCCTCGGTGTCTGCCCCGTGCCAGGATCCCCTGCATAGCCGGTGCTCTCCTTCGTCGTCATCACGTCGTCACGCACGTGCTTCGGCATGCGTCGGCGTGCATAGCGGCGTGCGTAGCGACGTGATGGCGAGGATACCCAGCAGCAGAGATGTTCCGGAGCGACGGGGACACGGCGACAGCGATGGAGGGTGACATCCAGGGCAGCGGTGACGGGTCCGGAGCGGCGGGGACACGTGAGTACTACCTCCTATACCAGTGGTCTTCAACCTGCGGACCTCCAGATGTTGCAAAACTACAACTCCCAGCATGCCCGGACAGCCAACGGCTGTCCGGGCATGCTGGGAGTTGTAGTTTTGCAACATCTGAAGGTCCGCAGGTTGAAGATTACTGTCCTATACTTTACATTGTATTTGGTTCAGAATCTTTATTTTCTAGATTTTTATCCTATAAAATTAGGTACGTCTTATATGACGAAAAACGGTATATGCTGAATGTTCAAATGAATGGCCAACATTTTTTACATAGTCTTGTTATTCAATGAGGTAAATGTAGACAGCTCCCGATTTCCCACTGCTACACGTGTGCTCGGACTGGTGATTGGCGTCACCCACCGACTACAGCAGACAGAAAAGGAACATCCAGCACACGATGTATGATGCTTCTAGGGTTTATTGAGACATAAAATCAAATATACGGAGCTTATAGTCTTGTTATGATCCTGATGGGTTCGCTCTTTCTTAGCAGCTTTCTACTCTGGCCTATAGAGGGGGATCTTGTCATGATGATGATAAAAGGGGTTGTCTTATTCCCTAATCATATGCCTTCTAGAATGTCCACCAATCTGCCACGTAGGGAGGCCCTTCCTGTATAAGCCAGACGAGGGTGCTCCATAGACAGTTTCTCTTGGCAATGACTACAGGTTATCAGGGCTTTCAGGAGCTAGACTTGTATTTTACCTAATCCACGAATTGCTAGGCAATACTAAAGATAGGGAATGTCTCTCACTGCAATTGATGGAGCTGCATGCTTAAAGTAATGATGACAGAATAATTCCTGCATTTGGTCTAGATAGAGCAATATCTATTTTGCCTTAGGCCCTTCAGCCAAAAGGTGACCAGGAACTGGAATTTCATGCACAGGAAAAAAAAACTATCAGAACTGATAAATACACAAGGAATATGTATGCATTCCACATACTGTAAGATACATTAAAGCTGAAGAACATACATGTAACCATATCTAGGAAATCTATGACTAAGGCCCGGTAGGGCGGAAACGCGTCAGAGGGGGAGGTTTCGACCTCCAGCATGCTGGTTGCACTTTTTGTATCTCCTGAATTTTTTATGGATTTCTAAATAAATGGATTTTTTTTACCAGTGCTGTGACTACACTTGGATTTTTTCATATCTAGGAAACAGCTTGCTAACCATTGCATTACATTTCTATACACTGGTGGAGACACTAAATCTAGTCTGCATAGTTATGCTACAGAATGGGCATGAAAGCTAGTCAATGGAAATACAGTGAACGGAGAGCAAAGGAACAGCAGAACTCACCTACGTAGATCCACATAGCACAACTCATTGACATATAAGGAGCATGATGGAAACAACTAAATAGCACTAATAGGTTATTTTCTGCCTTGACAAATACTAAAAATAAGTACAGTATTTTACTACCCAAGTTTCCAGCTGATCTTAACATCAATGTTGTCTAAATCAGGTTTTACAAAATATTTTTTATTAGTGAAATTGACCTTTATTGATTTTATTATAACGGACTGACTAATGCAAATGCCTATAATGAAAGGATGACACACACTCACTTGTTTTATGCAGTCTTTTTGGTAAAATAACAGTGCCAGTAAGTTTTTCACTCTTTTTAAAGGAAAACGGTCATGCTGTTCACCCACACTAAACCCAATACACTGGGTTACACTGTGGGTTAACAGGAGACCGATGAGGGGTCAATAAGTTAAATATGTACCTGTAGTCCGGAGCTGTGTCCCTCCAAAGACCCTCTTCTATCCCCGCTGAATTGCGCACAGGAGGTGGGCCTGCCAGGTGAATTCGAATATTCATTGATGTTGGTCATGTGAGCTAACGTAACCAGCGCCAATGGATATTCACCCGACGGGCCCAACTCCTGTGCGCAATTCAGCGGGGATAGAAGAGGCTCTTCGGAGGGACACAGCTCCAGACTAAAGGTATATATTTTACTCATTGACCTACACTTTAACCCAGTGAATTGGGTTTCATGTGGGTGAACAGGATGATAGTTTTCCTCTAAGGTAATTGAGTTGCCACCAAAGATGCCTGCACCACGCCAAACAGTGGGGTGCCAAATGGATTATGATATAATGCAAATGTTAAGACCTACAAAGGGTGAGGGAGGGGGTCAGGACAGGAAAAAGACAATTGTGCTGACCATTTCTTACTTCAAAAAGTGGTTGTTAATGTTAACATTAAAATTCCACTTATTGGGGAAGATTTACTTAAGGCTAAGCAAAAGCACCAGATGTCTGCCAGAATTTTCACCAAAAAACTAGTGTACTTGACTTGCGCCATATTTATTATGAGTTTTAGACACTTTTTAGTCCCTTTTGCGTCTTGTTCAGCAAAGGGGTGTGGCTGAGCAGAAAAATGTGTTTCTTTGCCAGAAAGGGTTGTGGGTTGTTTGCCACTCCGTAAGCCATAGTTAGCATAGTAAGTTTTGGTGCACCATTTCCAGTTATCTAGTACATATAACTTTATTAATATAACTTCATTAATATTATGTAAGTAATATTATTACTTTTAAAGGGGTACTCCGGTGGAAAACTTTTTTTTTTTTTTAATGAACTGATGCCAGAAAGTTAAGCAGATTTGTAAATTACTTCTATAAAAAAATCTCAATCCTTTCAGTACTTATTAGCAGCTGTATGCTAAAGAGGAAATTCTTTTCTTTTTGAATTTCTTTTTTGTCTTGCCCACAGTGCTCTCTGCTGACACTTCTGTCCCGGTCAGGAACTGTCCAGAGTAGCATAGGTTTACTATGGGGATTTTCTCCTGCTCTAGACAGTTCCTGATACAGACATCAGGTGTCAGCAGAGAGCACTGTGGACAAGATAAAAAAGAAATTCAAAATGAAATGAATTTCCTCTGTAGCATACAGCTGCTAATATGTACTGGAAGGGTAAAGATTTTTTAATAGAAGTCATTTACAAATTTGTTTAACTTTCTTGCACCAGTTGATTTAAAAAAAAAAAATGTTTTCCACCGGAGTACCCCTTTAACATCTACCTGTGCACAGGTCATTTTTGTAACAATGCAATTTATTTGCACTAACTACAGTATTTTAATATGTCTTCCAATGAAAAATATTATCAACCTCAACATTTGAAAACCTTATATTTCTGGACTGAGCTACTCAGGACTTGCACATCACGCCTTGAGGTCATCCAGGTTCAGGTTTATCGACCACAAATCATTTCATACAGTGACATAAATTACTTTTTAACATATATACAGTATTTAACAATTTCAAACTTATCAATATAATATTTGAAAAAGGGTTGAGTTCAAATTGGTCCCTCTTGGTTTTACACCGAAAGTCAAAAGTCAACATTCAAATTATATCATTAGAAAACTGTCATAAAATGTATTTTCATCTCGTGGGAAAAAATGCACACTTTCAAAAGTGGCTTCTATGAAAATTTTCAAGGATGTAATATTTTCTGTGGTTTTTAATGGATATAAAAACCTGGACAACAAACAGGGCAGGGAAAGTATTGATCTCTTTGAACACTAGTGGTGACCTTACCAGTAAACCACAACCACTGGTTTAGAAAGCCCATTTTCAGATACCCCGTTGGGACCTTCTAAGTTCATTGAGGGAAGTGCCTCATTAGTGACCTCCATAAATTAGTGAATAGCAGATTAGAACCAGTTATCATGTGAGAGAACCGAGAAGCCAAAGAGATCTCAACAAAAATAAGCAAAAAAAAAAAAAAAAACATACATGATTGTTAAAAGGGTATTCTGGAGATATATTCCTCTTTTCACTTCTCAGTTCCGGCTGAGCGTATAAACACAAAGGAACATGAACTCCCCTCCTTCTGATCCCCCATTGGTGCTGTTCTGACGGGGCAGGTCAACACGTTGTCTTCTCCTTCTCGTACATAGGCAATGGCAGGTGACCTGCTTTGGCTAAGCAGCTATTTCATTTGTGTCAGGACAGAAAGCACTAACAGTGGGGTATGGTACAATTGGAATGGATTCTCTCTTTAGCTATTTCAAAGGGATAAATATGCCTTCACATTACCCTTCTAAGATTGTTTACATAGTCATGTAGAGTTTGAAGGGGTACTCTGCCCCTAGGCATCTTATCCCCTATCCAAAGCTGGGGACCCCTGCGATCTTCGTGCTGTACCAGGCGTTCGTTTAGGGCATCGAGTGTAGCGCTGGAGGCTCTTGATGTCACGGCTGCACCCCGCTCGTGATGTCACGGTCACGCCCCCTCAATGCAACTCTATGGGAGGGGGCTGTCACACCCCCTCCCATAGACTTGCATTGAGGGGGCATGGCCATGATGTCACAAGCGAGATGTGATCGTGATGTCATGAACCTCCGCCCCGCATCGCTAGTCATCCGGCATAGAGCGAAGTTCGCTCCATGCACCAAATGTCTGGGGTGCTGCAGCCGAGATCGCGGGGGTCCCCAGCAGCAGCGATAAGATGTCTAGGGGCGGAGTACCCCTTTAAGCTGACATATATGCTGAAACATTTAATACAATAATAATACCCAACAGTGGCTTACATGGACATGGGCTGATGGCAAAATACTAAATAGACCGCGCATTATGGTGCCATTATTTTCTCCCCAGGACATAAGGTTCTGGTTTTGTTTTCAATCCCATGCGATTGTGCAAATTTCCCTGCATATGTTCTTGCCAACTAATATCGATGGGGACAGGTACCCTATGTTTTAAGAAAGAAGCTAATGTTCAGAGTGCTGGGATTTCGATCCCTTTGGATTCAAGGGCCTGATAGATTATTGTTTAAAGTAGTACAATAATTGAAAAATGCAGCAAAATAGATACATTTAAGTGAGGCACTCCCCCTATTGCTGGTAAAACAAGAAGACACTTTATTCCATATTTCAACGTGGATGCACACAACAGGAAAGGAAAAATCAGGAGCTCCGTGAAGCTTATGGGTGACGGTCCCGTTTTGTGGGTGATCCGGCGGATCCCCCCAAAACTGGACTGTCCCCCACGAGCTCCATGTAGCTTGTATTTTTTCCTTCCTTTCCCGGTTGTGTGCATCTACATTGGAATATGGCATGGGACTGATCCACAACTATTTAGAACTAGGGTCACCTAGATCAAAGGTTTCCAACTCAATCTTCAAGGTCCACCAAAAGTTAAGAATTTTTCTCTGTTCTTTTCTAATTGGGTAACTAAAAAAAATAAACAGAATGTTGGTGGGCCTTGAGGATTGTATTGGGGCCCACTAGCCTAGATCATTTTGCCTTAGGCCATCTGGCTTTGCCATAAAACATGCAATCTTGACCATTTAATACACAAAAATAACATCTTTGAGCACAATGACCATTTATCAATGATCAAAAGTAGCCAAACTAAAAGCTAACATTCTGTGCTGGGACGTGGTCCAGCTGTCATAGGCATTCTCACCAATATGTGCTTATACTGTAGAGAGGCCAGGATTGAATAATCATTGAGCTACAGACCATTGCATGAATAATTCAATATATTTCATTGTTCCGCGCTACCATGTTTTGTTGGATACAATTGTTTTATCGTTAGACTTAATTCTATCTTGATATCTCAGTCCTGGCCACTTACGAGTCTCTGCCTAGAATGTCAGAGCATGTCAGTGATACTGACATGGCGCTCCAAGCAGGAGCACCATGACAGTAATAAGGACAAAATGTCCTTTCAAACAACGTATCTTGTGGAAAATTCTATTTCCACATAAGACATCTTCTTTAAATCATGCTTGCAAATCCCTTTCTTCAAGGAGTAGTTTACATTACCATGAAATCGACGTATCAAAGTCAACAAGGACTAGCTGTGCTGGTGTAGCAAGACACACTTTCATATCCTTATTGTACTTTTCATTTACTTGTGCCCAAAATCCTAATGAATTCTCAGGGAACTCGGTATCGAGCAGTGGGTTTCATTATTCTGTTGAACAATGCTATAGAAATTCATGGGTCATTTTTTTTAAATGAGTCTTGGTATATTTGCAAGACAAAATAGCATTTCTGAATAAAAAAGTATACGTAAGATTACACATACAGTATTCTGATACGGATACTGATATGATATCTTCTCAAAAGCAGTGGTGCTCAACCTGTAAGGGAGACCCAAATGTGAGCATGTGAGCACCCAGTCCTGAGTGGGTGGAAGGCCTGCAGGTTCTTTGGATGGAGGAGGAGATATGGAACATGGTGAGCAATGCAGGTGTCCCAGCATACACTTGCAAACTCAGATTATAAGATAAGGTTTTACATACATAAACTACAGCACAAGAACCAAGAATTTGGTAATCTACAAGATTATGTGGGCTTTAGATGTGCCCCAACACATAGGCCAAATAGATAAGGTGCCCCTAATTTACCCTGAGAGCAGCTTCCTACTATATTTATAATTCAATGTAAGGGATTGCTCTTTTAAGAGGTACATGATGATATTGCTGTGAAGCAAGAAGGGGTTAAGGATGCAATACGGTCAAGAACCATGTCAAGAGCTATGTGGTGTTGCTACCAAAGTCGCATGGTGACGTATTCACCATGCGACTTTGGTCGCCACACATTATACCTTTTGATATGGTGTTTGACCTTATTGCATCCTTAACATCTTCTTTCTCCGCAGCAATCCGGTCAGATGAAGGTCTAAATTTACCAAAACGTTAGCTTTAATTTTGGATTGCAAAATAAATATTTCACAACATTTTCACCGCAAGTGGAGTGCCATGTTGTTTGTTTAATTACATTCTGGTACAGAATTTATGTACTGCGCATGGTTCTAGTACCATATGTACATATTGAGTTTGCTTCTAGTACTCTATATATACAGTGGGGAAAATTTATCAAAACCTGTCCAGAGAAAAAGTTGCTGAGTGGCCCATAGCAACCAATCAGATCCCTTCTTTCACTTCTCAGAGGTCTTGATAAAAAGGAAAGAAGCGATCTGATTGGCTGCTATGGGCAACTCAGCAGCTTTTCCTCTGGACAGGTTTTGATGAATCTCCCCCAGTATGTACAAGATAATAAACCTGGTTCTGGTGTGTAATGGACCGTGCCAGCCTATGATGCTCATTGTGGACATGTCAATAATAGATGTTTGAGCTCAATCCAGGTAAGTAGGTATGACGTGGCTAGTCAGGTCCAAGGCAAGCCCCCTGGTAGCCACATGAGGAACATATCTTTTTTTCAAATTGTTAGACAGTAGCTCTGCCTATTTTGTGCTGTCCAACAACAAAAGCAGATATCTTAAAGGGGTTCTCCACTGCCCTGTCTACCGGAGCTCCGCTCGCAGCGTCCGGAAGTTTATTACTCCGGACGCTGTGTGCTGGTTTCCGTGTTCGAGGCCGCCCCCTCGTGACGTCACGCCTGCCCCCTCAACGAAAGTCTATGGGAAGGGGGCGTGACAGCTGTCGTGCCCCCTTCAAATAGACTTTCGTTGAGGGGGTGGGCGTGATGTCACGAGGGGGCGGTGTCGAACAAGGAAGCCAGCACACAGCGTCCGGAGTAATAAATTCCGGACGCTGCGAGCGGAGCTCCGGAAGACAGGGCAGTGGAGAACCCCTTTAAGCTTTTATATTAAGTATGCTCTGTTTACAAGATCATCATGGCACTTCGAAGCCATGACCGGCATGGTGGGATAATTTTCAAGTAGAGTTTAACTAATCCGTATAGATCCCATTTACTTATAAAATAGTCTATCAGGATCCCATCTAGGTTCTAGTGATGGTAAAAACACAGATGTAAACTGAACCATATACAAATTTTTAAATCGTGGCACCTAAAGACCAGGCTCAGAAATAGTTGAAAGTTTGAGACTCTATTATGATTGCCATATTAGTAGTTTTATTTTTTGCACTAGGTAAATTATACAAATCCAATAAACATGGTTGTACAATAATGTACTATGCTAACATTCCAGCCACCATCTGGTAATATCCTCTAATGTAGCGTATTGTATATGTGTACTTATCATATTAGCTTCTTAAAAATACATTTCACAATGGAATCTGAAATGTTAACAAGTTTTAGCCCTCTGGCTCTCATTGCTCTCCTTGTGGGTGTAGAGTAAATTGTTAACTCAGTTGTATAAGATAGGCAGATGCCAGTAGTCCTGCCACGCGGAGCCTACTGACAACCCTGGCACCATGTGGTGCCAACAAGAAATTATACAAGTGCTGCTGGCATGGGAACCTGAGTGTTGGGCAAGCAACAAGCCAAATGCATGCATTTCCTGTCCAGCCGGCTGCGTGGGGAGAGTTTGATCCAGCTCCCGTCAGAGATGTGCTTTTCACAGCCATGAACATATTGAGCTCCTATTCCTCCTGCTTAATCAGGGACATGTCATCTGCCTTCCATCTTCCTCCCACACAGCATCCCGGCTCCCCCTTCTCGCCGTAGGTTAGATGGGAGGGGGACGGTGGAGAGATTCACTTGCGTGTCCAGATTAAACCTAGGATGGCATCCCGGACCTTCAGGCCTTGTGGACTCATAGAACAATGTTAATAAGTCATTAAACCACGTTCACACAGAGGGCAGATAAGGCCTCATGTTCTCCCTTTTACAGACTACAAAACCAAATCCCATTATGCATAAATCTTAATCTTTTGTTTGCAACGGTTTTTGGAAGTAATGCCGAGTCCTTGTAGCTACCAATTATCTGCAAACATTGCTCCCAAAAAATACAATTTATTATCTCTCATTGAGAAGAAACAACATCGGTGGATAGAAATGTTATACAAGACTGACATTTCGTTCCGCAAGTCTGATTTCAATTCTGATGCGAAGCCTGTACGGCTAAATTCACTTGGCAAGAACTACGAGAAGTGCTACGATGGAAACATAAAAGAGTCTTCCAAGGCTACTGCAAAGAGTTAAAGGGGTACACCGGCTAAAAAAAATATTTTTTTCAAATTGACTGGAGCAAGAAAGTTATACAGATATGTAAATTACTTATTTTTAAAAATCATATTGCTTCCAGTACATATCAGCTGCTGTATGCTCCAGAGGAAGTTGTGTAGTTCTTTTCAGTCTCACCAAAGTGCTCTCTGATGACACCTCTGTCCATGTCAGGTACTGTCCAGAGCAGGAGGGGTTTGCTATGCGAATCTGCTCCTACTCTGGATATCTCCAGGTGGCAGCAGAGAGCTCTGTGGTCAGACTAGAAAGAACTACACAACTTGCTCTGGAGCATACAGCAGTTGATAAGTACTGGATGGATTAGGATTTTAAATAAAAGTAATTTATATCTATAATTATTATCTATATAACTTTCTAGCACCAGTTGATTTAAAAACATTTTAAACATTTTAACATTTCCACTTGATTTCCATCAGAGTACCCCTTTAAGTATATAGCCCAACAACAAAGCCACCACCACGATTGTGACAAGGATGGTTTAATATTTCCTTCTTGTCAGATACCTTTACTAGCGCTCTACTGCCTAACTATTCTCCAATAGAACATATTGTACATCAAGTATTACATAAGGATAATAAACTATAGTATTATACAGGCTATCGGATGCTTTACTGAAGCAATAAAAGTACTCAAGCAGATAAGAAATATCTTGGATACAAGTGGAATTCTTGCATTTCTTGAGAAAGGGAAGGAAGGTAGATTGATCAGTAATGCAGCAATCCGTGGTGCAGTCTCCCATGAGTGGTGTTGATGAATGGCAAAGTATTCAGCGTACACTTAAACACCCACTCCTCTCCAATTATCCACCCACTGCATAAACACACACAAACACAAAAGAGAAAAAAATCTGAAGTCCTGAAATGATAAAGACATGATGGTCAACGTAATAATAAATCCCACAGTGTGGGACAACATTAAAGCCACTGGTGACCTAACCCTATGACAGAAAGCAGATTTTGTACTCCCATGTGGCTACTGTTGTATTACTCGAAATGATGGTTTTGAGACACAACAATAAAATAAACAGAAGAAAGCATTACGGAGTGAAGATGTATCCAGCATTGACTTTATCCTTGGTGCACTAAAGGGGTATTCCAGTAAAAAAAAACTTTTTTTCATATCAACTGGCTCCAGAAAGTTAAACAGATTTGTAAGTTACTTCTATTAAAAAATCTTAATCCTTCCAGTACTTATCAGCGGCTAAAGTTGAGTTGTTCTTTTCTGTCTGACAACAAACTGTGCTCTCTGCTGACACCTCTGTCTGTCTCAGGAACTATCTAGAGCAGGAAAGTTTTGTGATGGGGATTTGCTCCTACTCTGGACAGTTCCTGAGACAGACAGAGTGCGAAGGCAGAAAGGAAAAAAGAGGGGCGCTAGTGGCGGTACTATAAGGACGAGATGGACCCAACCCACCACCTCATCTTGGGTGTCGCCGTGGTCCACTGGGGTGTTCCAGCAAAGCAAGCAAGACCCTGTGAGGGGTATTGGGTGAGTGGGATGCGTGCAGTGTGCGGCTCACTTTCCCCTTTCCGTATCTCCAAGGGTACGGAAATGTGGATGCAAAATGAACAGAAAAAAGGAGGTAATTGGATGAAGCGCTTCTGCTAGTAAAGGACAGGGCTCAACAGCTCCGGTTGCACAAGACAAGAATTTATTGGAATAGAAAATGTTTGGACAACGTGTTTCGGCACCAACATGCGCTTTCCTCAGGTCCACAAAGATCAAGTGAGTGCGTCCTGGTGATGTTTGCTGTGCAATGGCGGCAGGACATCATTGCACAGCAAACATCACCAGGACGCACTCACTTGATCTTTGTGGACCTGAGAAAAGCGCATGTTGGCGCCGAAACGCGTTGTCCAAACATTTTTTATTCCAATAAATTCTTGTCCTGTGCAACTGTGGTTGTTGAGTCCTGTCCTTTAATAGCAGAAGCGCTCCATCCAATTCCCTCCTTTTTTCTGTCCATTTTGCAGAGACAGACAGAGATGTCAGCAAAGAGCACTGTTGTCAGACAGAAACAACAACTCAACTTCAGCAGCTGATAAGTGCTAGAAGGATTAAGCTTTTTTAATAGAAATAATTTACAAATCTGTTTAACTTTCTGGAGCCAGTTGATATGAAAAAAAAAAATATTTTTTTTTACTGGAATACCCCTTCAACAACAACAAAAAATAAAAAAACAAATGAGGGGTCAGCTTTAGCCTGTAAATATTAAAAAGTAAAAGTGTAATAAAAGCAGCAAAAATTCACAATGAAAGGCAGGCGGCCAAAGAAAGCAAAACAAGTCCCAAAAATTTTGTAAGGCATCACTGCCAACTGCAGATGGGTGTATTATGGAGACAAAAACTATTCTGCGAGTCAGGAATAAATCTTTAATATAATAGATCTATATATCCTCTAGTGCCCTTTTTATTATAGGATCGACACGTCTTTAACCTTTGACCTATGATGTCTTTCACATCAATCAAAACCCCTGTCTCGTTTATTTTCTATACACTTACGCTTTGTATTGAAATGCAAACCATGAGGGGCATTTCTGAAAGTCTGCTTAGGTATGCGATTTTTTTTTTTTTTTTTTTTTCCCCACTTCCATTCTGCTTACGTGCGACAAATTTACTATATTGTTCCACGGCGTTAATAAATTTTTCGCAGGTAAGCAAAAGCGGGAGTTTTTTCTCACCTAAGCGAAAACAATAGTCAGTTTCTGTTAATTAAGCCAAGGTTCGGCTGGAGTATATTTAGTAGGTTTTTAAAGCCTTAGCGACTTTTTTTTGCGAATGTCGCGGTTGATACATTTCTGACTATGGCAAGTAAAAATTGTAAAAACGCTTATGTACGCCGATTTGAGGAAAAATGCTTTTCTCGCTCTCGTGGCAGATTGTTGCACGATAGAAAAACGGTGGCGCAATTGCGATTTTTTTGCGACAATTTTATGCGAAAAAACTCAGGTAAATTGGTTGATAAATGTCTGTCCGTAAAGTGATCTTTTAAATATACTACTTAATATATATATATATATATATATATATATATATACAGTGGTCCCTCAACATACGATGGTAATCCGTTCCAAATGGACCATCGTTTGTTGAGCCCATCGCATGTTGAGGGATCCGTGCAATGTAAAGTATAGGACAGTGGTCTACAACCTGCGGACCTCTAGATGTTGCAAAACTACAACACCCAGCATGCCCGGACAGCCGTTGGCTGTCCGGGCATTCTGGGTGTTGTAGTTTTGCAACATCTTGAGGTCCGCAGGTTGAAGACCACTGTCAGAAGAAGTTGTACTCACCTGTCCCTGCCGTTCCGGACCGTCACCGCTAGACACCGCTGCCCGGGATGTCACCGTCCATCGCTGTCGCCGCGTCCCTGAGGTGTCCCCGACGCTCCGGTAAGGCCTCTGCTTCCCCGGCATCCGCGCTCTCCGTCGCCGCCATCACGTCGCCGCCATCACGTCGCTACGCACGCTGCTCCTATTGGATGACGGGACGGCGTGCGCAGCGACGTGATGACGACGATGGAGAGCGCCGACGATGCAGAGGATCCCGAAGAGGATGCCCTGGAGCCCCGAGGACAGGTAAGTGACCATCACCGGAGCTCACGGGGCACCGTAAACGGCTATCTGGCAGCAGCTGAAGAAGTCTGCGCTGCCGGATAGTCGTTTATGCGATGGCCCCGACATACAAAAGCATCGTATGTTGATGCTGCCTTCAATGTGCGATGGCCTCTGAGAGTGATCGTATGCTGAAATGATCGTATGTCGGGGCCATCGTAGGTCGGGGGGTCACTGTATATGAGAACAGGAAATCTTTATTGACAATTTGCCTTCTAGCAAGTGGCAGAACAAAAGAGCAAAACAGTATAAATAAAGCTTGGGAGTCTTTCTTTTAGATGATTTGGGAAAATAATTATCAGCCATGGGAACAGTAAATATCATTAGAAGTATAATATCACTACTGCCACTGTAAAGTCTCTCGCCAGATGAATTGCTGAGCTTTAAAGAACATCTGCGGTGACAATGTACAAACATCCTTTCTTTATGGCAAACGTGCAATTCACATTCTGATGCATCTTTTGTAATAAACTAAACTAAAAATAAAAATACAAAGAAAGTATTAAAGGTTAGTGGTATTCAAACTTTCATCCTCAAGCTGTTGCAAAACTACAACTTCCAGCATGCCCGGGCAGCCGTTGGCTGCCCGGGCATGCTGGAAGTTGTAGTTTTGCAACAGCTTAAAGGGGTACTCTGGTGGAAAACTTTTTTTTATTTTAAATGAACTGGTGCCAAAAAGTTAAACAGATTTGTAAATTACTTCTATTGAAAAATCTTTACCCTTCCAGTACTTATTAGCAGCTGTATGCTACAGATTAAATTCTATTCTTTTTGAATTTCTTTTTTGTCTTGTCCACAGTGCTCTCTGCTGACACCTCTGTCCATGTCAGGAACTGTCCAGAGCAGCATAGGTTTGCTATGGGGATTTTCTCCTGCTCTGGACAGTTCCTGACACGGGAATCAGGTGTTAGGGTGCTTTCACACCACGTTTTGTATTTACGGTTCCCGAATACCCCTGGGAGGAGGGGGGGCGGAGCTTAATTGCGGCGCCCGCACTCAGCCGTATCCGGGAACCGTATTTAATGCATGTCTATGAACCGACCGGAGTGAACCGCAGCCTCCGGTCGGCTGCGTTTTTCGGCCGTATGCGGTTTCCCGACCGTAGGCAAAACGCGGTTGACCACGTTTTTGCCTGCGGTCGGGAAACCGCATACGGCCGAAAAAGCAGCTGACCGGAGGCTGCGGTTCACTCCGGTCGGCTCATAGACATGCATTAAATACGGTTCCCGAATACGGCTGAGTGCGGGCGCCGCGATTAAGCCCCGCCCCCCCTCCTCCCAGCCGTATTCAGGAACCATAAGTACAAAACATGGTGTGAAAGCACCCTTAGCAGAGAGCAATGTGGACAAGACAAAAAAAGAGATTCAAAAAGAATAGAGTTTCCTCTGTAGTATACAGCTGCTAATAAGTACTGGAAGGGTAATGAATTTTTAATAGAAGTCATTTACAAATCTGTTTAACTTTCTGGCACCAGTTGATTAAAAAAAAAAAAAAAGCTTTCCACCAGTGTACACCTTTAAGGTTCACAGTTTGATGACCTGGGACATATGTGAACATGGAACAAGCAGGATTGCTGCAAAAAATAAGACCTGATGGACCGACCATTGCAGAGATGGAGGAGAGGAAGGGTAAAGGGCAAACCAGGAGGGAAAAGAGTAAAATGGGAAAAAGGGCATTGTGTCGCAGAAGGTTAAAGGGGCAAACCATTCTGGAAATGAGCATGACGTGGTCTGTATGGATCAGCAAAAAGGTCTGAGTGGAGATTTTACGAAGGGGGAAATGGTGGACAAGTTGGGTGAAAGAGCAGAACAGAGTGGGAGTTGATGCTGAGCATAAGGTTAAAGGGCAGACCAATAGAGAAATGGAATAGAATAGAATAGGGAGGGGGCATATAAGCCATGAAATGTCAAAGAGCATTCCAGTGTTGGAAATGAAATAACATCAGAAATCTATATCACAGTTCAGGCTGCGTCCAGATCAGCTGTGGGTACTTCAGCTCCATTGTGAAACACATAATAAACAGACAATCCAGAACTCGGTATGTGTGTGATGTAAATCTTCTGTATTTTGTCTTTCTAAACACACAGCACAGCACATGGCCTTACAGGTCTAAAGGCCTGACGCATTTTGGAGTTTATCCACCTTAATCATATGATTAAGGCCCCCAGAAACACACCAGGCCTTTAGTCCTGTATGACCACGCCAAGGGTGGAAATGAGTAAAACATGGCCTGTATGGATCAGTAAAAGGTGGATCAAAGAGGAGATGTTGCAGAGGAAATACTGGGCCAGTTGTTGGAAAGAGCAGGATAGAGCCGTAGATGATACTGTGCAGAAGGTTAAAGGTCAGATCGATGGAGGAAAAAAACAGAACAGGGATGTATGTTTTGAAAGATCAAAAGGGTTGGAAAATGAATGTTGGAAAGATATTTATGAGTAACAAAAGGAAAGAGCAGAGAGGTTTCAGAAGGAAGAACGATGGACCAGTGGTAGAATGGCAGGACAGAGCAGGAGTTGTGCAAAAGGTTGGTCTAGGACAGGGGTCTTCAACCTGCGGACCCCCAGATGTTGCAAAACTACAACTCCCAGCATGCCCGGACAGCCGTTGGCTGTCCGGGCATGCTGGGAGTTGTAGTTTTGCAACATCTGGAGGTCTGCAGGTTGGAGACCACTGGTCTAGAAGATAAGAGTAGGAGCATGGAAGAAAGCATGGGAGGGAGCAGACAGTGAGGAATTAAAGGGAGCAGACAGTGAGGAAACAAATGCAGCTATGGATAAGAACCCTTCTATCCACCCGAAATCCAGACCCTCTATCCTGCCCCAATCCAGTGCATAGCATTCTACTTCACTGATGTCAAACCAAAGCTTTTATTTTTCTAGTTGCACTTTTATATATTTCTTTATTACTTTGAGCAAAAACTGTGGAAAAGTTGAATTTAAGTCATTTAATGCGGAGAAGAATTTTTGTATACTGAGTCATTGCTGCTCCATGGACAAAAGATGTGATGTATGAAGGAGATAGAAAATAGGTATTATATACGACGTGATTAAGCCTTTGGAGGATACATTGTATAGTATAGTAGGTCGAGAGAGTGGTTTTATTACTACCATTTAGAAAGCAGCAAAGCAACCTTAAACTCTTTGGCTTGGTTAAAACATATGTATAGTGATTTGCCAGGACATCTACTCTGGGTTTGCATGGCAATAAATTCTATATATTTTGTTGTAGTATTCTCGTTATTTGCCTGGCACCCGCTGTTCTGTGCTTAGGACTAGGCCACTAAATCACAGGTTAGAGTTTGCAGCAAACATTCATCTCTGCACTCCTAGAAGTGGCTATTACGGAAAGCAGTGGAGCAGAGACAACCCAACCGGAGGTCAGTGGTTAATGCGCTGTCCTTATTCTGGTCTCCCTAAGAAATCTAGGGGCTCTTTATTACTTTCTTCATAATAAACTCTACGATCCAATAGGCTATAATACGTACAGTATAAAAGAAGTGAAATACCATTCATGTTATAATAGCAAAAACTATTTAAAGGAATTATCCAGGAAAAAACTTTTTTTTATATATCAACTGGCTCCAGAAAGTTAAACAGATTTGTAAATTACTTCTATTAAAAAATCTTAATCCTTTCAGTACTTGTTAGCTGCTGAATTTGAGTTGTTCTTTTCTGTCTAAGTGCTCTCTGATGACACCTGTCTCAGGAACTGTCCAAAGTAGAAGCTAATCCCCATAGCAAACCTCTTCTACTCTGTGCAGTTCCCGAGACAAGCAGAGATGTCAGCAGAGAGCACTGTTGCCAGACAGAAAAGACAAGTCAGCTTCAGCAGCTGATAATTATTGGAAGGATTAAGATTTTTTAATAGAAGTAATTTACTTCTATTACAAATCATATATATATATATATATATATATATATATATATATATATGTATATAAAAGTTTTTTTTTCCTGGAATACCCCTTTAAACCCCTTTGTGTCTGGTCACAGCGCTTCAACTATTTTCTAATAGTCCTAACTGACCCCCAAAGAAGCTGAGTATATAAAACTTATGGGTTTGTGGGAAGTAATAAAAGGAAAACAAGATTTATACAAGAATATTTCACTCTCCCTCTGACAGCATCCTACGAGTGCCCTTTACTGAATTTTTGTCAATTTTCTTACCGCTTAAAGTCTACCTAATAGATCCCTGACTAGAAATGGATGGAATAGGCAGCTTTCCAGAGAAAATGCATATCTGATGAGCGACTTTCTTCTTAGCAAAAAAAAGGTAAGCACAATAAGTTTGGTTTCAACCATTGTTAACCCATAAGACAATATTCACACATAAAATAACAAAAACAAAAAGGACCCAAAACATGTGGCTGAGATAATGTCTGCGAGGATTGCCCATAGCCTCTGAAAGTGTCGCCTTGTGTGACGAAACATGTTGGGGGGGAGGGGACTGCGGCATGTTTTAAAATACAGCCAAGTACCCTGCTCTCACCTTGATAAGTGGAGTGCATACTGCAGATGCACCAATACTCTTTACCGGTTGGCATGTAGTAAGCGGACAATTGGCAGGGTGTTTTGATGCTGGGTTTTAAGGATCCTTTAATCTTAATCTCCTTTAAAAATGATGTGTTTTTTTTTTTTTTAGAGTACAACAAGTTTAAAAACAGATTCTTTCATCCTGTTCTTTTTTTTTTTATACTCACACATAAAGCACCGTTTTAGTAACAATTGTAAAAGCAGATTCCAAATGCTTAAAGGTTTTTTTCTGCATCATTTTGCTTTGTGGTGCACAATACAGAATGCATGGGGCGTGTTATATGAGATGCTGACCTACCAGGAGGGCTCCTTAAAGGGGTACTCCGCCCCTAGACATCTTATCCCCTATCCAAAGGATAGGGGATAAGATGTCAGATCGCCGGGGTCCCGCTGCTGGGGACCCTGGGGATCGCTGCTGCGGCACCGCGCACCGAGCTATCATTATATGTAATGACGGGCGATACAGGGGCCGGAGCATCGTTACGCCACGGCTCCGCCTCTCGTGAAGTCACGGCCCACCCACGTCAATACAAGTCTATAGGAAGGGGGCATGACTTGCTTTAAGGGGACGGGCCGTGATGTCATGAGGGGCGGAGCCATGACGTCACGCTGCTCCGGCCCTTGTATCGCCCGTCATTACGCACAGAGCGAACTCGCTCTGTGCAGTAATGATAGCGGGGTGCTGCAGCAGCGGGACCGCGGCAATCTAACATCTTATCCCCTATCCTTTGGATAGGGGATAAGATGCCAGGGGCGGAGTACCCCTTTAAGGGTTACTAGATTTCTGGAGACAGGATGTTGATCCAGGTATTTATTCTTCACATATTTGGACTTTTTCACTTAGTAAGGGACAATCGGCATTTGCGTCACATAGGGTCTTTTTTTTTTTGCCTTCCTCTGGATCAACATAGTAGGGACTTTTCTGTGCAGATGAAAAGTGGTGCAGTTGCCCACAACAGCCAATCAGAAGCCTTTTTAAAAATTAAGGAAATTTGGTTGCCATGGGCAACTGCTCAACTTTTCCTCTGCATGTTTTGATAAATTTTCCCCATATGGTTTATTTAAAAGACCCTTTTATTTTTTAAACCATATGGTGGACTAATGGAGGAAAAGAATAGGACATTGTATGACATTGTAATTGTATGAGCACGGACAGTGGTTGGGCTTCTGTGGAAAAGATAAAGCAGACATTTTTGTCTTAGCTCATACAAACCATCTAAAAGTGATGTAGTATTACTTGCCTTTCCTTTTTGGGCCACTTATATGAAATCTGTATGGCCTAACAGGGCATATGAAAACCATAAGATGTTCTCGTAAATGGGTAGTATAGTGATAAGAAGAGCTCTGCTTTACTTCTACAAATGCCCAGGGAATCAGCACATTCATCCATCGCTGCTGCTGTGCATATTCCAATTATCCAGTGAACTATAATTTGCTAAAAAAAAAAAAGTATAATATTAATAGAATCCATTTATAAAAGACATCTGGGCTGAATTGATCTGGGTTTGCTCCGGGCAAACATTCCAACAGAAATAACTAACAAAATCCGTGGAATAAAAAGATTGACTGACAACAGTGTCAAAAAACAAAAAACAAATAATCAATGTGATCGATGACACATAAAGGGTTAAAGGGGTACTCCACTGGAAAACATTATTATTTTTTTTAAATCAACTGGTGCCAGAAAGTTAAACAGATTTGTAAAATCTTAATCCTTCCAGTACTTATCAGCTGCTGTAAACTACAGAGGAAGTTCTTTTCTTTTTGAATTTCCTTTCTGCCTGACCACAGTGCTCTCTGCTGACACCTCTGTCCATTTTAGGAACCGTCCAGAGTAGAAGCAAATCCCCATAGAAAACTTTTCCTGCTCTGGACAGTTCCTAAAATGGACAGAGGTGTCAGCAGTGAGCACCGTGGTCAGGCAGAAAGAAAATTCAAAAAGAAAATAACTTCATGTGGATCATAACAGCAGCTGATAAGTACTGGAAGGATAAATATTTTTTTTATATAGAAGCAATTTACAAATTTGTTTAACTTTCTGGCACCAGTTGATAAAAAAAAAAATGTTTTCCAGTGGAGTACCCCTTTAATACGTGAGCCCTCATGGAGCGGAATGATCCCGTCGGTAAATATCACAATTCGCTTCACATCCCATTACCACCTCTTTGATTTCGAAATGGCTGGCATTTCTATATCACAGATCTGCGCCCCTGTCGAGGGTGACGGACACAGTGTAACTTTCTGTTCACACCCGCTAAGGTCAGCGGAAAAATAATTACAAGGAGTGTTTTCTTTGTGACAGCTAAAAATCAGTGCGTATTATGTTTACTCAGCACGGAGCGCATTAATGGCGGAGATATTAAATGTCAGTTCTCTGACCTTCTATTTTCACTTTTTCACACTAACCGGACAAAGCCATCCTACCAGGGACAATTTAACAGGGGTTCAGCTATATCCTATGTGAAGTGACCTAATGAAATGCAAAAAAAGATAACTTGGGAAATGCGCTGATGCGATGAGAGGTGTGAAGTGTCACCTAAATAAAGCAAAACAGAAAGGAAAGTGGTATCATACAATGCTTTAGATGGTCTTATTAACCAAATAGGATCCATCCATTTGGACAAGGTGTTTGGCTGTCAAGCATATTTTTTCTCCATCAGAATTCTATCCTATTACAGCAGTGTTTCCCAACCAAGGTGCCTCCAGCTGGTGCAAAACTTCAACAAATGTAAGGTCCTTTTTTTGGACCTTTTTTTTTTTTTTTGCTTTTTCGTCCTAAAAACAGCTCGTTTGCAAATTGAATTATAGAAAAAAAAAAAGATTAAAAAAAAACCTTTAAAAAAATGTCTGACATGTTTAAAAAAAAACTGTAGGCTAAAAATTGGGCAAAAGGAAAAAAAGTTGCTGAAAGAGTATGCACAGAAGATGCTCTTCCCAGGTACTAAGCCCCCATCCCCCTGCCCTCCAGCTCAGCTTTTTGGGCTGGATGGGATGGAAAGACCGGAAAGAATTCGGATCAGTATCAGAAATTGCTTCGTGGAAATTCCACAGTGTGAACAGTGCAGCAGAATCCCATTGAGGCTGCTGCAAGTGGATTGGAAATTCTATGCAGAATTTTTTCAGTGTGAAGGGCCCTAAGAATATAAAGGGTATGATATGGCAATTTTATGTCCAGGCTGCTTTTTGTTTCTTTGTATGTGATTTCCTAGATATGGCAGTAGGAGACATACATTGAAGCTCCTAGACCTCAAAGCCTCAAAAGCAAAATCTGTAAGGCTGGGTTCACATATGTCCGTTATCCAGTATAGGTGAACTCCTAGATCTCAACGCAATTGATGCCACAACTGATCTGATTAGTTGTATGGCATCCTGCATCCATTGTGTCTGCACGGCAAGCTGTGTTTCCCTGTCCGGTGAACTCCATTGTGTCCAACCCAACCATCCGGCATCAAAAATTGGGATGCTGGATAATTGTCAACTGTCCCATTCAAATGAATCAGTTTCCCCCCGGTACACACCAGAGGGAAACTGTGTCGGACAACTGATATATGTGAAACCAGCCTTACAAGACCCCCAACTACTATGTGCTATTTATAACACTGGTGTCTACTTATGCGGAGCCATAGGGTCTTCACAAGCACCACAAGCCCAGTTGTCCTTAGGGCCCCTGCTTACTATACTATCAAATTTAATGTAAGCTGTGCACTTGTACCCCTACCTCCTGCTCATTGCCATTAAACTGTTGGGAATGTCAGCTAAAAAAAACAAAACGCAAGCAATGTGAGCATACTATGTGTATTGACATACATTTCCATGAACCTGCAGACATCAAAAGTGTTGTCTTGTCCATACAGCCCCTGTCCATATAACCTTCTAGAGGTTATAGAAAGGAGTGCACCACTAACATTCAGCATCCTAGGATAGTCTAATTAAGGATATCCTATCATTGTGTAATGTATTAAAGGACATCTGCAGCGTTACAAACACTTATCCCCTATCCTCAAGATAGGGGATAAGTGTTTGATCGTGGGGGGCCCGAACGCTGGGGCCCCCGGCGATCTCCTGTACAGGGCCGCGGCTCTCCCGTGCAGGGGGCGTGCCAGCCGCAGCATGACGTTGCGGCCGGCACGCCTCCTCCATACATCTCTATGGGAGAGGCGGGGAGGCAGCATTTGTGCCTCCCCGCATCCCCCATAGAACTGTATGGGGACGGGGAGGAGATGGGGCGTCACTGTCAACCTCTAGGTCGACGCTACGTGCCTTAGCGCTCATCATGAGCGCTTATGGCGGTGCCCCGTTAGTGAGATCGGGGGTGGGTCCCAGCGGTCGGACCCCCCACGATCAAACACTTATCCCCTATCCTGTGGATAGGGGATAAGTGTAATGCTTCTGCAATTGTCCTTTAAGAACAACAACTTAAGTTTTGGACATCAAAAGGAAACTATGAGTAAGAATATACACAAACTTCTTCATTCTATGGCTTCTTTTGAACATTTCTTTTTAAAGCCACTAAAAACAATGTAGCTGCATGCTCGAAACTCTTATTTTTTGGTAGCTCCTGATAAAATAATGTTTTCATTGAGCTCCTGTAAGATTTCAGTGGTTTAAAGCCGCTTATCTGATTTGTATGCATAATTTAAATCATGGCTTAGATGGGTTGGCTGTTTGCCTTATGAAGAAACCTCTGTTTGACCCAATCTATTATGTCCACACTCCTCAAAAACTATTTCTGTACGGCTCAGAATGATATTAGCTAACAATATGGTAATAGCTAATATGTTCCTAAGACAATGATTACTGGAAGTTTTCGAAATGTTTTCTTTGGAACAAATGCAAGTACAGCACGCACCGACTCAGCATTCAGATGACATTGCCGGACCTGCTTTATCTACACATGAGATCATTGTGAAAACCAACAAGCCTGTATACTTCACCGTGTAAGAAATTTAAGGCAATTTTATAAAACTAACGTCAATGTTTAAAGGGACTCTGTCAGCTCTGTTTTCTGATAAGAGCTGTATACATCATTGGATAGCTACTATGGAATAAGAGCAAACTGTATCTTTCCTGGAGCTGATGGTGGTTGTCAAACTTATAAAATAACCTTTTTATTTCTCAGCCAAATGACAAGGAGGGGGAGCCAAGTGACAAGGAGGGGGAGCCAAGCGACAAGGCCAAGCGACAAGGAGGGGGAATCAAGCGACAAGGAGGGGGAGCCAAGTGACAAGGAGGGGGAGCCAAGCGACAAGGAGGGGGAGCCAAGCAACAAGGAGGGGGAGTCAAGCGACAAGGAGGGGGAGTCAAGCGACAAGGAGGGGGAGCCAAGCTACTGAAGTCTCACAACCTGGAATGCATCCATGCTTACCCTCACCTCACAGCCAATCCTTGACCACTGTACAGTCAATGTGGTCCTGGAAGATGAGGTCAAGTGAGGAGGCATGCCAGGTTCTGGCACTTGCCAAAACAGATGTTCAACATAAAAGAAAAATCTCATCCAAAGGACTTTAATGTAGTTAAACATCTGCACCATTTTCATACAAGTGATGTATGTACTGCAGTTTGTACCATCTCAGATAAAACTAAATTTACAGGGATACATAACTGGAGAACAAGTGCCCAATAAATTAATGGAAGACTTGGGTGGTGATTTATCCCAATCTAGCATTGTTTCAATGGCGACTTGTTGTCCAGCTCTGTTGACTGTGCTAACTCCTATCTATCCCACTCGATCATATAAAATCAATGGGATTCCCATTTTTTTTATTCTGATTCCTAATTTGGGGCATGGAGGGAAATTCAAGTTACACTATGACTAAGGACTCATGTAATAAAGTCCAAAACCCGTCAAGTGCATGTGAATTTTGCTATATTTCTCCTTTTTAATTTGTTACGATAATAAAGATTGAGGTTTTTAAATAATGGAACAAGGAACTGATGGACATTGGGGCAGAATTATTAAAACCTGAGAAGAAGTGATCTGATTGGTTGCTATGGGCAATGCAGCAACTTTTTCTCTCGACAAGTTTTGATAAATTTCCCCCATTATCTCCATTTAATGGAAGCCCTTGAAGCCCTTGGAGCAAGCCCTTGAAAACATGGGGAACATATCCAATTTCCATGCTGATGTTGCCCTAGGTACAACTTTGACCCTAAGTTGCAAAGCCCCGATTCACACTAGTGGCCCACTGTGCTGCCATTCATGGCTCAGAATGTAATACCTCATTTGCCCTGCAGTGGGCACTGCAGGTAAATATATGGCCAGATGAAGCGGATAATTACTCAGTCTTTGATCACTGTAAAAGCTCTTGTTTACAGAAGGGTTATCCTGTAACAAACCACTTAATAAAGTACAACAAATGTGGGCATTAGAGTCATCCTCCACTTTCTTTCAGCCATTCGAGACTCCATTGCTCTCAATAACCTGAGCAGTGCCTATGGATTGACATCCAGCATATTGTGGTTCTTTGACACTTTCCAGAAGCAACAATGTGACTCGCAGTCTGTTTATTTCAAGTGGACAGGAATAACCGCTGCTACAAATCTCCTCTCACTTGCCTTCCTAATGAGGCATTAACTAGAAAGGATTTCTTTGCACACTCTCTATTCCCTTTCCCTGGCACCAGGTGTCGGATTTGTAGCCTCTGGTTCAGTTTTTTTTTAATTGTTGCATCATTAGTTCCTGTTCAGAAGACATTGTGACTCTATTAACCCCTGACAATGGAGTCGCAATGCTTTCGCCAAGCTATTTCATGTGCCAGTCTGGGGATGAAACAGTTAAATCCCTTTCCCAGACCCTTTCCTTTCCCTCCACCCTCTTCAAATCACTTCTCCTTTGCTCTCTCAGCCAGAGAACAGAATAATTCATCTGCGCATCACTAACTCCTCAATAGGCAGGAAAATGACCAGTTCTGAGAGCTGGGAATAAATCAACACAGACAACAGGCTGGGAGTAATTGAAAAAATAAAGGTGTCCTCAAAGTGCTAAATAGAGCTGGTAAACAGAGGTGCTGTGTGGGTGATAGGAACCCAGCTGGGGTTAGAGTTTGGAGCATGGTGCAGCCATATAGGCTTGAGTGGTTAGACAGATCAGCACCATGGACAGCAGCATGGCTCATTGTAGAGGCAGAGAATGCCCTCTGTGGGCACTGACTGACAGGGTGCTAATTCTCATTATCAATCCGTTAGCTATTCTGAAGGCACGCCGTACACTTATGTGTTGATCTCTAAATCTTATACTTTGTCATTATGGTCACAGTTTAGTCGTTTTCCATCAACTCCTATGGGGCGAGACTGTAAGAAATGTATTTCATGCAGCCAACATTAGTTGCCTGTCAGCTGTTCAAACATGCACCACTTGTGTATCCAGGCATATGCTGGAATGACAAATGGCCTCTTCTTGTGTTATGTTAGTGCACATTAATGGGAGCCTGTGAATCCCCTATTACATTCAGTCTTGTTCGTTTTGTTTGGTTAATGGTTATGCTATTAAACACTCTTAACAAAGTGGTACTTTACCTTGGTACATCTAGGGCTAAGCCCAATAAGGGGAAGCAGTCCTTTATGATGACATTCGTAACACTTCAGCTTGACAAGAAAAGCTGGAAACAAGTCTCTATGGACTTACTTGGCTTCATAGTTAGGGGGGGGGGGCTAAAGAACCACATCTGTAGTACTGACAGCTGATGGAGGAAATTTCTAAGAGGTTTTATATGAAAACACCTGAGAAAAGTAGGGTTACCTGAACTGTCGAAGGGTATACAAAGTCCTATAGATGAGGGATAGGGGTGGGGGGTTTATATGCCCCCCCCCCCAAGCTGTACAAAGAATACACTAACTCATTCTTTACAGAGTGACCTCAGGTCCTCTTTATACTTTATTAATGTATTGGTGGCAGGTCCTTTTGCCACCAAGCTGTTGACACAGGCTATTGAGGTGCATAGAGTTGTAAGAAGGCGAGGTGTATGAAACTGTAGGCGGGTGAGGTCCATGAACCTGTGCACTTTACACTAAATTCACAGAACACCATCTTAATGATTAAGCAGAAATCAAAATGAATCTGACTTTAAAAATTGTTTTACCATCTTTACATGGATACTCTGGAGGAACAAAAAAGTTTTTCAAATCAACTGGTGCCAGAAAGTTAGATTTGTAAATAACTTCAATTTAATAATGTTAATCCTTCCAGTACTTATCAGCTGCTGTATGCTCCAGAAAAAGTTGTTCAGTTCTTTTCAATCAGACACAGTGCTTTCTGATGCCACCTCTGTCTGTATCAGGAACTGTCCAGAGTAGAAGCAAATCCCCATAGCGAACCTCTCCTGTTCCGGACAGTTCCTGATATAGACATAGACAGAGGTGTCATCAGAGAACACTGTGGTCAGACTGGAAAGAACTACACAACTTCCTCCGTAGTATACAGCAGCTGAAAAGTACTGGAAGGAATAAGATTT
Source organism: Hyla sarda (assembly GCF_029499605.1). Classification (NCBI taxonomy): domain Eukaryota; kingdom Metazoa; phylum Chordata; class Amphibia; order Anura; family Hylidae; genus Hyla; species Hyla sarda. Next base: position 241,651,371 of record NC_079194.1, read on the forward strand.
TGAAATAGAAGTAATTTATAAATGTGTATTACTTTCTGGCACCAGTTGATTTGAAAACCTTTTTTCCTCCAGGGTACCCCTCTAATGCTACTCATTTTCCCTTATGTAGCCTACTTCTTGTTTTTCTTTTAAAAGACTAACACCTACTTCAATTTGACACAGACTAGGCTAACCATTCTTATATAATATCTCCCATTACCAAAATGTTAACTCAAGATATTTTTGGCTTTGAGGTTAACCATTCATTTTGGGGGTACCAGGTGTCAGACCCCCAAGCGTTCAGATATTGATGACTTCTATTGAGAATCTCTTATTAATAAATTCTGCCTTGAAACTCCCTTTGGACTCTAAAACCATTGTGCAAGAAAACTTTAGTTCTAAGCTTCTATGGTTTACCTGTCTGAACACAAAGAATAATTTCACAGTCAAGGTCACCCAAACTATTGTCTGATCCATTGAACTGGCCAAGAACTGAGCCTTATACATTGGTGCTTAAGGACTTCGAAACCAAGAGGGCCCACCTCCATTCAGAGTTGTAGTTGGGGAAGCTATTGATGTGCAGACTTTACCACTGGTTGTGGTAAAGTAGAGCCCATTCCAAGTTTTGCTATAGGACCTGCTGAATACTTGTTACACCTCTGGCCTCTATACTTCATATACCATATATTCTCGAGTATTAGCCATTCCAAATATAAGCCGAGGCCCCTAATTTCACCCCAAAAACCTAGGAAAAGTTATTGACTCGACTATAAGCCTAGGGTGGGAAATACATCACCCCCCATGTCATCATCCCCCCCTGTCATCATCCAGACCCCCGTTATTAACACCCCCGTCATTATCACTCCCGTCATTATCACCCTCCTCATCATCACCCTGTCATTATCACCCCGTCATCATCACCCTCGTCATCATCCCCCTCATCATCATCCCCCCCTTCATCATCACTGCCTGTCAATTCCTTCGTCAGTTGTCTTAAACCAGCGGACCTCCAGATGTTTCAAAACTACAACTCCCAGCATGCCCTGACAGCTGACGGCTGGGAGTTGTAGTTTTGAAACATCTGGAGGTCTGCAACTGCCCTTCGTCATCATCCAGACGCACCTTTTGTTTTCTACTCACCTCCCCAGTTGTTGCTTTCTCGGTGGGAAGGAAGGGTGAGCTGGTCCGGGCCGTCCATCTTCGGCTATCTATGCTGCAGGGACCGTCCGGTGGAGAGGGTGAGTCAATCCAGGCTGTCCATCTTCACCGGAAGGCCCTCTTCTCCGCTCAGACTAGTGATGTTGCGTTGACGACGACGTGCAGGGACGAAAAATCGTGCTGAAAAACTCGGCTTATACTCAAGTATATATGGTACATTGATTTCCTGCCACAATTGGCATTAATATTTTCATTGATCAACAGATGTCCTAGTATTCGTATATAGTAGTCACTGGGTGTAAGAGAACAGCACTGACATTTGTCGAGTATACAACTTGCCACAAATAAAATGATAGTGTTGGCTTGTGCAGGCGAACAAATGACAAACTGTCACCAAAAGTACGAATTGTACAGAAACACTGAGAACTTTTTGTCACGATGCCGGCTGGCAGGAGGTGGATCCTCTGTGCCAGAGAGGGATAGCGAGGACCGTGCTAGTGGACCGGTTCTAAGACACTACAGGTTTTCACCAGAGCCCGCCGCAAAGCGGGATGGTCTTGCTGCGGCGGTAGTGACCAGGTCGTATCCACTAGCAACGGCTCACCTCTCTGGCTGCTGAAGATAGGCGAGGTACAAGGGAGTAGGCAGAAGCAAAGTCGGACGTAGCAGAAGGTCGGGGGCAGGCGGCAAGGTTCGTAGTCAGGGGAGATAGCAAAGTTCTGGTACACAGGGTATAAACACACAAAAACGCTTTCACTAGGCTCTAGGGCAACAAGATCCGGCAAGGAAGTGCAAGGGAGGAGACTAGATATAGCCAGGAAACAGATGGGAACCAATTAAGCTAATTGGGCCAGGCACCAATCATTGGTGCACTGGCCCTTTAAGTCTCAGGGAGCTGGCGCGCGCGCGCCCTAGAGAGCGGAGCCGCGCGCGCCAGCACATGACCGCAGGAGACGGGAACGGGTAAGTGACCTGGGATGCGATTCGCGAGCGGGCGCGTCCCGCTGTGCGAATCGCATCCCCAACGGCCATGACAGGGCAGCGCTCCCGGTCAGCGCTGACCGGGGAGCTGCAGGGAGAAAGGCGCCGTGAGCGCTCCGGGGAGGAGCGGGGACCCGGAGCGCTAGGCGTAACAGTACCCCCCCCCTTAGGTCTCCCCTTCTCTTTATCGGGTAACTGCCTCCCCTGGGATGAGGACACCGGGAAAGGAAGGAGGGATTCCTCAACGGCAGGCAGAACCGCAGGAGTAGGAATGGGGAGAGAGGGCAGAGGGCGAGACCTGGCACGGGGCAGTGTGACACCAGGACGAGGGCCATGAGGGGACACAGAAGCTTGCCTGGGAGGGGGGAGGGGCATTTCCTGTGGCAGGCAGAGTCCTTAATGACCTTAGGGGGACCGGATACAGGAGGAACCACAGAGTTACGGCAAGGGTTACTGGGAACCGGTTTTAGACAGTTCTTGGCACAAGAGGACCCCCAACTCTTGATCTCCCCAGTGGACCAATCCAGGGTTGGGGAATGAAGTTGAAGCCAGGGAAGTCCAAGGAGAATTTCCGAGGTGCAATTGGGGAGGACCAAAAGTTCAATCCTCTCGTGATGAGATCCGATGCTCATAAGAAGGGGCTCCGTGCGGAAACGTATGGTACAGTCCAACCTGGCTCCGTTGACCGCGGAGATGCGGAGTGGCTTGACAAGACGGGTCACCGGAATATGGAATTTATTCACAAAGGACTCCCGAATAAAATTCCCAGAAGCTCCAGAGTCCAGACAGGCCACGGCTGAGAGGGGAGAGCTGGCTGAAGTGGAAATCCGAACAGGTACCGTGAGACGTGGAGAAGCCGACTTGGCATCAAGAGACGCCACACCCACGAGAGCTGAGTGTGAGCGTGCGTTTCCCAGACGTGGAGGACGGATTGGGCAATCCACCAGAAAATGTTCAGTACTGGCACAGTACAAACAAAGATTCTCTTCCTTACGGCGATTCCTCTCTTCCAGGGTCAGGCGAGACCGATCCACTTGCATGGCCTCCTCGGCGGGAGGCCTAGGCGCAGATTGCAGTGGAGACTGTGGGAGAGGTGGCCAGAGATCTAAGTCTTTTTCCTGGCGGAGCTCTTGATGCCTCTCAGAAAAACGCATGTCAATGCGAGTGGCTAGATGAATGAGTTCATGCAGGCTAGCAGGAGTCTCTCGTGCGGCCAGAACATCTTTAATGTTGCTGGATAGGCCTTTTTTAAAGGTCGCGCAGAGAGCCTCATTATTCCAGGAAAGTTCAGAAGCAAGAGTACGGAATTGTATGGCGTACTCGCCAACGGAGGAATTACCCTGGACCAGGTTCAGCAGGGCAGTCTCAGCAGAAGAGGCTCGGGCAGGTTCCTCAAAGACACTTCGAATTTCCGAGAAGAAGGAGTGTACAGAGGCAGTGACGGGGTCATCACGGTCCCAGAGCGGTGTGGCCCATGACAGGGCTTTTCCAGACAGAAGGCTGACTACGAAAGCCACCTTAGACCTTTCAGTAGGAAACTGATCCGACATCATCTCCAGATGCAGGGAACATTGGGAAAGAAAGCCACGGCAAAACTTAGAGTCCCCATTAAATTTGTCCGGCAAAGACAGGCGGAGGCTAGGAGTGGCCACTCGCTGCGGAAGAGGTGCAGGAGCTGGCGGAGGAGATGGTTGCTGCTGCTGTAGCTGAGACTGAATCTGCTGTAGCTGCGACTGGAGTTGCTGAGTCATGGTGGTCAAGTACGACAGCTGGTGATCTTGTTGGGCAATCTGTCGGGCTTGCTGGGCGACCAGTGTGGGGAGGTCGGCGACAACAGGCAGAGGAACTTCAGCGGGATCCATGGCCGGATCTACTGTCACGATGCCGGCTGGCAGGAGGTGGATCCTCTGTGCCAGAGAGGGATAGCGAGGACCGTGCTAGTGGACCGGTTCTAAGACACTACAGGTTTTCACCAGAGCCCGCCGCAAAGCGGGATGGTCTTGCTGCGGCGGTAGTGACCAGGTCGTATCCACTAGCAACGGCTCACCTCTCTGGCTGCTGAAGATAGGCGAGGTACAAGGGAGTAGGCAGAAGCAAAGTCGGACGTAGCAGAAGGTCGGGGGCAGGCGGCAAGGTTCGTAGTCAGGGGAGATAGCAAAGTTCTGGTACACAGGGTATAAACACACAAAAACGCTTTCACTAGGCTCTAGGGCAACAAGATCCGGCAAGGAAGTGCAAGGGAGGAGACTAGATATAGCCAGGAAACAGATGGGAACCAATTAAGCTAATTGGGCCAGGCACCAATCATTGGTGCACTGGCCCTTTAAGTCTCAGGGAGCTGGCGCGCGCGCGCCCTAGAGAGCGGAGCCGCGCGCGCCAGCACATGACCGCAGGAGACGGGAACGGGTAAGTGACCTGGGATGCGATTCGCGAGCGGGCGCGTCCCGCTGTGCGAATCGCATCCCCAACGGCCATGACAGGGCAGCGCTCCCGGTCAGCGCTGACCGGGGAGCTGCAGGGAGAAAGGCGCCGTGAGCGCTCCGGGGAGGAGCGGGGACCCGGAGCGCTAGGCGTAACACTTTTATTTTAGCAAGACATGTATCAGGCAGTATAATGAAGGCACAATTGCAATGTTCTGGATGGCTTGCCAAAAGTAGATTGTGCTTCAGAAATATTGCTTATACAAGCAAGGTATTAGGTAGACTTGACACTGCTATTGTCCTTATGCCGGTAGACAACCCGTATTGATCTCTGTTTAGCTGTCCCCTATTGTTACATAATGTTGTTTTGTCACACTTTGTGATTTTTAAAGGGATTGTATGAGCTTAGTAAAATGCCTAGTATGTCCATAGGCTACGTCTGGTATTGTAGCTCAGTCACATTCAGCTGGTAGTACTCTGCACAGATTTTATAGGTTGGCATACAGGAGTTTCCTTTGTACAGAATTTGTAAAAAAACAAAACAAAAAAAACATAGCAGAGTTCTTTATTCAATACGTCATAATAACATGATTGCATCACAGAAATAAGAGGTCTCAAAGAGACATATAAAGTGTCTACACTACAAGTCCGATACATGTACTCTGTATGCCACCGTACACAACCATGCCCATAAGCCCTAAGTGACTGCATAGCTTAGATGGCACAAGTTAGAATAAATGTATAGGGGGAGATTGCTTACCAGCTGGCAATTTACTATGAGTAATGCGCCTTGTAATAGATTCCATATTATTGTAAAGTGGGACATTATGTTACCATTTGGGGCACAAAACTGTGCACCTGGGGGACGTGCCGGACTTTGCAAGGAGAGAGCTATGGGCGAAAAACAACCAAAACTAGTGAGATTATTTGCCTGTTTAATGGATAGTGACTATGGAAAGGAGGCTTTGGAAACTGAAGGTGTTGTTTATACCCCAGGCTCAGGATTGGAATCCACTAGAAGCACCAATGGCTTCAACCAGTGAGAACATGTGACCAAAACCACAGAATGAAGTTGCTGATAAATCTTTTAGGCTGCGTTCACTTTTAAGTGAACATTGGATGTATTAGTGGTCAAAGGATGGCATGGGATTTGCTAAATTTTGTGCGATTTTCCAAAAGTTGCAGATTATAAATTTGGTGGCAAAAGAGACCCTGGTGAAACCACGCCCACTTTTCCGACGGAACATGCCCTCTGGCACACATTTCACATATAGAATTTCTGCTGCCGGAAAGTCGCATAATAAAAGCAAGGAACGCAGATTCTTGTTCTACATTTGCTTTAGGTTTACAAATGCTCATGTGTTATTATACAGCCCCCCCCTCCCCTCCAAAAAAAAAAAAAAAAGCAATACTGCCATAATCTTACACCTAGTTGGGCCATAGGTAGCACTGGCTCAGTGGATAGTTCTGTTACCTCACAGCACTTGGGTCCAAAGTTCAAATCCCACCATGGGCAACATCCGCAATGAGTTTGCATGTTCTCCCTGAGTTTGCGTGGGTTTCCTCCCACACTCCAAAACAAATTGCTAAAGTTAGCCCCAATGGGGACAGGGACCACTTTAAGTGTACAGTGTTACGGAATCGGTGTGTCCTATATAAATAATTATCATATATTCTAGCGTTCACTAAGACACAGTGGTACCTGCCGCACCCTGATACAAGGACAACAACCTCAGTGTTTGCATCATGCCACATAGACATAGATGTGACGTCATGCCACGTAGACATGAATGGAGAGGGCGTGGCGTGACATCATGTCTCCAGTCCCAGAAACACAGAGGTTTCCAAAACTGGAGCAGCAACTCGGCAGCGGGCCCCACACGATCCCATATCCTTTGGATGTCTATGGCTGGAATAACCCTATAACTCTTCATCTCCTAGCCCAGCTCTGTGCATGTGAACTTGAGACGACAATGTGTCAGTCTACTGAGACGTCCCTAAGCATCTTGGAGGGATTCCTGCCTTCCTTTCCATACACTTCAATCATTTCAATATACTTCAATCATTTCAGGTGAAAGAAGATGAATGTGTTCTAATACTGAGACTATTGGAGAAACAAGATCATGACTCACTATCCTTATTACAAAGCTATTACAAGGTGGTTTGTGCGGAAAATGAATGAGTCTGCTGTTGTTAACTAAGGTGATGTGCACCGTGACCGGCTGTGGCATTGATTTCTATAGGAGCTATTTTAATAATATGCAATTTCTCCTCCTTTCTCATAACATCAGCTGATAGGAAGAACAGTTTTTCAGTGAACCGATAAATGGTATTCTGTTGTCACAGGCATCCTTGCTATGCAGCAATGCATTGTGAAATGCTGAGTGAAAGAACAGAGTAATAATTGATATTTTATCCCATGGACTGTATATATATATATATATATATATATATATATATATATATATAGTTTTCTCTTTCTTGTGTGTGACTGTTTGGAATAAAATAAACAATGTAATTATTTAGGTTCTCAGTCACTGCAATATATATATATATATATATATATATATATATATATATATATATATTAGCTGAATAGCTGGTGCTGCCCTGTTTTTCCTACCTTATCCTTGTGGGGGGAGGAAAAGCAACAAAGGAGGAAGCTTTTGTCCTCATATCCCATCCTAAAATCCTGACCCAATATCCCCTCCTCATATCCCGACCCCAAATCCCGTCCTCATATTCTGACCTCATATTCTGTCCTCATATTTTGTCCTCTTATCTCAACCTCATATCCCGTCCTCATGTCCCATCCCCATATCCTGACCCCATGTCCTGATCTCATGTCCTGTCCTCATGTCCCGACCTCATATCCCATCCCTATATCCCGTCCCCATATCCCGATCTCATGTTTCGTCCTCATATCCTGACCTCATATCCCATCCCTATATCCCGACCCCATGTCCCGTCCTCATGTCTCGTCCTCTGGTCCCGACCTCATATCCCATCCCTATATCCTGTCCCCATATCCCGATCTCATGTCCCATCCTCATATCCTGACCTCATATCCCGTCTCTATATCAAGACGCCATGTCCCGTCCTCATGTCCCGACCTCATATCCCATCCCTATATCCCGTCCCCATATCCCGATCTCATGTCCCGTCCTCATATCCCATCCCCATATCTAATCCTCATATCCCGTCCTCAGGTGGGGCTGAGTTGTGGTAAAGATATTGTAAGCTGAAAATATAAGGGGTGTGGCTTAAAGGGTTGGCATGTCTTTGCACGATGGGGTGTGGTATGCGGGGAGGGTGTGACTTGCCTGCTGGACTGACGCATTCACCAGGAGATGCAGAGCGGAGCTTGTGGAGTAAGGTATCGGAAGTTCCATATACTTGCATGGGACTTGAAGCAAAAAACCCATCCTTCACATATGGGGGTAGGTTAGGGGTTAATTTAACTATTATATATTTATATTTGACATGTGACCAAGTAACGTGACCAAGTATTATTGAAATATCTCCAGCCGTACGGAAGTTATGCTGGAACATAGATTTCCCATAGATTTGCAATGGACTTTAAACAAAAACCCCGACCCTCACAAATGAGGGTAGGTTAGGGTTAAATTAACTATGCTATATTTTTAGCAGATATATAAATAACATGTGACCAACTATTATCGAAATATCTCCAGCTGTTTGGAAGTTATGCAGTAACAGATGTTTCCCATACACTTGTATGAGCCTTTAAAGGGGTATTCCAGGAATGTTTTGACTATGCCACAGGGGCTATAAAGTTAGTGTAGTTCATAATAGAGAGTCTGTACCTGTGTGTGACGGTTTTCTCACAATTCTTCTGTGATTTTCACCCCAATAATTTTTTTCCCAGGTTGCAATGCGGCCAAGACCTGACTCACTAGTCAGCTGATGACTGGGAACCTGTCTGCTTCAATGGGTGTAGCGATCGCTTGGTGGGAGAGAGATCAATCTGCAACTAATGCAACAGCTGTAGGCACCCTGTTTGAAAACCACAGGTCTTTTGAATGGATGCCGCTCATTTATGTTTCAATGGGTGGGGTGGCTGCTGTGTGGGAGGGAGGAAAATGGAATTATGGGATTTGTAGGCAAAGAAGAAAAGTCAAACAGGAAATACCAGTTCACAAAAACCTAGCCACAGTGTTATGGTAATCTCACAACATAGCCTTTTAGCCCCAAGACAAGCGCAGATGCTTCCTAAGCATGCCCATTACTGTCTGCCAGGTACGTACTAAAATCACCTTATGGTGGATAACCCCTTTAAAGAAAAACCCTGACTCTAGCAAATGGGGGTGGGTAAGGGTTAAATTACCTATCCTATGTTTGTTGTTGACAAATTAGTAACGTGTGCCAAGTTTCATGTTAATATCTTTAGCTGTTTGGAAGTGATGCTGGAACATACACACATACATACACACACACACACACATATACATACATACATACACACATACAAACACAGATCCATACATACACACATACATATACACGCACACACACATATATACACGCATACAGTACGTACACACACATATATACACACATACAGTACATACACACACATACACACATACAGTACATACACACACATTCATACACACATATACACACATACATACACACACATACATACACACGTACACACATACATACACAAATACATACACACACATACATACACCCACATACATACACACATATACATACATACACACATACATACACACGCACACATATACATACATACACATATCCATGCATACACACATACATATACACGCACACACACATATATACACACATACAGTACATACACACACATATATACACACATACAGTACATACACACACACATACAGTACATGCACACACATACACACATACAGTACATACACACACATGCACACATACACACACATACATACACAAATACATACACACACATACATACATACACACACTTACATACATACACATACACACACATACATACACACATTCACACACATACATACATACATACACACACATACACACATACATACATACACACATACATACATACATACACACATACATACATACATACACACATACATACATAGACATATACATACACACATACATACATACATACACACATACATATACACATACACACACATACATAGACATATACATACACACATACATACATACACACACACACACACACGTTGGGGGAGATTTATTAAAACCTGTCTAGAGGAAACGTTGCTGAGTTGCCCATAGCAACCAATCAGATCACTTCTTTCATTTTTGAAAAGGCCTCTGAAATGTAAAATAAACCATCATGATTGGTTGCTCTGGGCAACTCAGCTACTTTTCCTCTTAAGGAGACCTCTAGTGGAAACTCAACATTGCATCATGGCGTTGCCCAGGCTTTGGACTCCTTTTATGCATATTCTATGTACTTTCCTGCAATCTCACATCCAGTCTGCTGCCTTAGGGTTGTGTTTCCAAACCGGGGTGCCTCCAGCTGTTGCAAAACTACAACTCCCTGCATGCCCGGACAGCCGAAGGCTGTCCGAGCATGCCGGGAGTTGTAGTCTTGCAACAGCTAGAGGCACCCTGGTTGGTAAATATTGCTTTAGTGTATGTTTACAACATGGATTGTTTTATTTTTTCCTTCATATGAGGAATCTGCAGCAGAAAAAGATTTTTGAAGAAAGCTATGTTGGTTTGAGACAGTTAAACAGATCTGTAAATTACTTCTATTTAAATATCTTAATCCTTCCAGTACTTATCAGCTGCTGCATGCTCCAGTCTGACCATCTCTGTTCTTGTCAGGAACTGTCCAGAGTAAATCCTCATAGCAAAACTTTTCTGCTCCTGACAGTTCCCGACACGGACAGCGGTGTCAGCAGAGAGCACTGTGGTCAGACTGGAAAGAACTGCACAACACAACTTCCTCTGTAGTATACAGCAGCTGATAAGTACTGGAAGGCTAAATATTTTTAAATAGAAGTAATTTACAAATCTGTTTAACTTTCTGGCACCAGTTGATATAAAAACATTTTTTTCCTCTAGAGAACCCCTTTAATATAATTGTGAGTTTTTAACAGGCTTCCCCTTTAAGAAAAACAAATGTCAGCTAGGCCTGAAGCCCCATATGTATAAATAATAAGGAGACAAGATGGAGCTTATTATTGCCCTCTTATCTCCGAACTGGTAATGCACAGGCTTCTTTTCTATAGCGCCACTCGTGAAAATGATGGTTTGAAAAATTTATAAAATAGACATTTCTGTGGCATTATTCATAAGCGATACAAAGAGCTGACATGTTTTTCGTACGTGCTTCTCCCATGATGCAATCTGTGCAGAAGTCAGCACAACCAATTCTATCATTTCCAAGCACTGTTCTTCAATAAAGGAAAATGAGACATTACATAATGTTAATTCTGAGCATGCGACAGCATAATGTAAGGCAATTCTACAAACACATAGTCTGAAATGAGGATTTCATCCCTAAAGGTTACCTAGGGCTAGTACAAGAGATTAGAAGTGGTGAAAAATAAAACTCTGTCACATACAAGTCACGTGTTATATAAAGATCCCCCAAATATTAGATTCACATTACCTCCGCAGCCCCCTTACCCTGCCTGAGGTCTACCAGAGAGAATAGAGTTCAGCCCCCCCATTGTGAGGAGTCCAAAGGGATTAGGACAGGGAGAGATAGGAGGAAAGATGAATTATACTTATAAGGTAGTGGAATTCTCAAAGATATCAGACAGAAAATGATGTGTAAAAAGGCACAAAAACATAATACTATAAAAAAAAAAAAGAAAAAATAATAATATATATATATATATATATATATATTTCACCAGTATCTCAGTATCTAATCTAGCATCTCTCTCTATCTATGCAATATCTGTCTCTCACTGTTTAATATTTATCTATCCATCGATCTATTCTATATCTACAGTATCTCTCTATATATCCAATATCTCTATCTGCAATAGTTGTCTATCTACAGTGGGGATCAAAAGTTTGGGCACCCCAGGTAAACATTTGTATTAATGTGCATAAGATGGAAAAATCTCCAAAAGGCATCAAATTACAGATGAGACATTCTTAGAATACGTCAACAAAAGTTAGATTTTATTTCCATCATTTACACTTTCAAAATAACTGAAAAAAAAAAAATGGTGTCTGCAAAAGTTTGGGCACTCTGCAGAATTTATAGCATGCACTGCCCCCTTTGTAAAGCATAGACCTGCCAGTGTCATGGATTGTTCTCAATCATCATCTGGGAAGACCAGGTGATGTCAATCTCAAAGATTTTAAATGCCCAGACTCATCAGACCTTGCCCCAACAATCAGCACCATGGGTTCTTCTAAGCAGTTGTCTAGAAATCTGAAACTGAAAATAGTTGACGCTCACAAAGCTGGAGAAGGCTATAAGAAGATAGCAAAAAGTTTTCAGATGTCAATATCCTCTGTTCGGAATGTAATTAAGAAATGGCAGTCATCAGGAACAGTGGAAGTTAAAGCAAGATCTGGAAGACCAAGAAAAATATCAGACAGAACAGCTCGAAGGATTGTGAGAAAAACAATTCAAAACCCATGTTTGACTGCACAATCCCTCCAGAAAGATCTGGCAGACACTGGAGTTGTGGTACACTATTCCCTATAAAGAGATACTTGTACAAATATGGTCTTCATGGAAGAGTCATCAGAAGAAAACCTCTTCTACGTCCTCACGACAAAAATCAGCATATGAACTTTGCAAATGAACATATAGACAAGCCTGATGCATTTTGGAAACAAGTTCTGTGGACCGATGAGGTTAAAATTTAACTTTAGCCGGAATGAGCAAAGGTACGTTTGGAGAAGAAGGGGAACAGAATTTAATGAAAAGAACCTCTGTCCAACTGTTAAGCATGGGGGTGGATCAATCATGCTTTGGGGTTGTATTGCAGCCAGGGGCACAGGGAACATCTCACGAGTAGAAGGAAAAATCATTTCAATAAAATTCAATAAAATTTCAGCAAATTTTGGATGCCATCTGTGAAAAAGCTGAAGTTAAAGAGAGGATGGCTTCTACAAATGGATAATGATCCTAAACACACCTCGAAATCCACGGGGATTACATGAAGAGGCGTAAACTGAAGGGTTTGCCATGGCCTTCACAATCTCCTGACCTCAACATAATTTAAAATCTATGGATAGACCTTAAAAGAGCAGTGCGTGACAGACAGCCCAGAAATCTCTAAGAACTGGAAGACTTTTGTAAGGAAGAATGGGCAAAGAATCAAACAAGAATTGAAAGACTCTTGGCTGGCTACAAAAAGTGTTTACAAGCTGTGAGACTTGCCAAAGGGGGCAGTACAAGACATTAACTCTGCAGGGTGCCCAAACTCTTGCAGACACCATTTTTTTTGTTTTCTGTTATTTTGAAAGTGTAAATGATGGAAATAAAATCTAACTTTTGTTGACATATTATAAGAATGTCTAATCTGTAATTTGATGCCTTTTGGAGATTTTTCCATCTTTCCTTGGCTTCTTTATGCACATTAATACAAATTTTTACCTGGGGTGCCCAAACTTTTGATCCCCACTGTATCTATCTCTCTCATATCTATCTATCTATCTATCTCATATCTATCTATCTCATATCTATCTCATATCTATCTATCTCATATCTATCTATCTATCTCATATCTATCTATCTATCTTTCTATCTCATATCTATCAATCTATATCATATCTATCTATCTCATATCTATCTATCTATCTCACATCTATGTATCTATATATCTCATATCTATCTACCTATCCATCCAATATCTACATATTTCTATCTATACAATAACCCTAATCTCTCTCTCCGAAATCTATTCCTCCATCACTTGTATGGATGTATATGTAGAAAGAAAACCCGATTCCACGGCACGATCCACAGAGTCAGTCATATGATGGTAATAAGTAAATAATATATATTTATTTAGCCAGGGCGCAACGCGTTCCGGGGCATGGGATCCCCTTCATCAGGCAAATGATTATGCCCATTTGCCTGATGAAGGGGATCCCATGCCCCGAAACGCGTTGCACCCTGGCTAAATAAATATATATTATTTACTTATTACCATCATATGACTGACTCTGTGGATCACGCCGTGGAACCGGGTTTTCTTTCTACATATACATCCTGCTAATAATCGGCCTGCTGATGGCTGGATCCGATACCAGGAGGCTGCACCACTGTCTTTATGCGCCTGTGTAGTTGTGTCATTTACACAACCGTGCCAGGTGCAGAGGACCACTGAAACAATTGTGCATCCTGCATCCACCTACATCTACGTCGTCTAGAACATACTGTCCTATGAGGAGCTCTGCTTTTTGTTTTATAGATATATGAAGTCCATCACTTGTATAACTTTGCTATGGGTAGTTATGGTCTCATTACATACATGAAATACTGTTTATTACCAGCAAACTGGCTATAGACATGAAGGTATATTATCTGCCCTGACTGTTAGGTGGTTATATAGATGATCACATCTAAAGTCATCTCATTTACAGAAATATTTTCCACTTTGCTGAAAATGTATCAGAAATGCTCACTTTCTATTCCCATCCGCTATCTGTATCACTACAATTGAACAATGTAACAAAAACTGACCTAAAGTGTTACGAAGTAAAATGACCATCAATGCTCGGAATGATTTTCCGCCAGATCTCAGTTTATTGATATAATATTACAGCCAATATGAAGGCACATAAATGGTATTAAATGGTTTGTTTACAATCATGAACAAGGAGAAAAAGAACCAATAAGTTGCACCAACAATAAAACCAGAGTTAAAAGGGCAGTTGTCGAAAAAGTTTACCAAAGCCAATCACAAGGCAGCCATGCAGAATAGAGGGCTTAGGGAGATGTTCCTTCTTCTCAAGTATCATCATGTATCCACAAGGTCGCAGTATGGGGCTGTTGTTGAGAGTTCAGTAATTGTTGCCATATGGAGCAAATCTTTAGAGGGGAATGCAGTTCAATATGTGAGAGTTCCTCTAGTTGACGTACGTCTGCAACTTTATCCATTACCAAAGTAGAATATAAGGTGGTACTACAGTTGGCCAGTTTAGTGGTATCAGGGTTGAAGAGAGCTGATGCAAGTTTTGGGGTGGGAGGTTAGAGGGGTATTCCATCTTAATATATCTTATCCCCTATTCAAAGTATAGGGGATAAGCTGTATGATCGCTGGGGACCCCCGCGATCTCGGTGCAGCCCCCATCATTCTGTGTCGGGCTGCCTCCGAGACGGGAACGTGATGTCACGGCCACACCCCCTAGTGATGCCATGCCCCCTCCATTCATGTCTATGGGAGGGGGTGTGATGGCCGTCACGCCCCCTCCCATAGACATGAATGGAGGGAGTATGGTGTGACATTACTAGGGGATGTGACCGTGACTTCACATCCCCGTCTCAGAGGCAGCGCCCGGCATAGAATGCCGGGGGCTTCACCAAGATTGTGGGGGTCCCCAGTGATCATACCCCTTTAAAGGCGACTATACCCTTTCGATAGCTGTCAGCCATGTGTACATGTGTTCAACGGACAGCTAATGCTCCAAATGTTTTTATGGAAATGAATAGCTGGCAAGGCAAAATGTTCATGTGTTCTCCCCTGACATCATGACATCACTAACGTCGGTAGGCTGCCATACACTTTTTGACGGTTGCGATTCAGTCCGTTTTTCTTCTGCCGAACAGAACAACCGAGTCCTAACACGGTTTTGTCTACTGTTTCGAAACTGTATATTCTCTCTATAGGATTTTTTTTAAAGTATTGTAGTCAATGAGAACTGTATTGTAATGTGTGTACACGGTTCAATACATTTTCAGATGATTCTTAGCTCTTACGGTTTTAATAGCTCTAAATCGTATGCACAAATGGTGGCATCCATGCTCCCTTATGCATGAGCTGTAAATACTGCCCTGGCTATCACTTAGGGCCCATTCACACTGCATTTTTTCCACATAATTCCACTCAGAAATACAGTGAAACAGCCTCCCATTGTTTTCAATAGGATTTTGCTGCAACAATGACACTATGTAATGTATAAGGCGGATGTTTCACTGTGGAAATTCCGGATCCCAGACTCTGCCGAAAGAATGGACATGTTCACTTTGAAATGCATTGCTGTCTATTGAGATGGTGCATTTCTGAGCCGGCCCCTGCTAGAAAATTCTGTAATGTTAATAGGCCTTTACATGTACCATATGTTAAATTGTCTCAAGAAATTCTCAGAATTGAAGATATAAGATATAGTTTTTATTAGGGATTGACCGATATCGATTTTTTAGGGCCGATACTGATAATCTGTGACCTTTCAGGCCGATAGCCGATATCTTATACCGATATTCCGGTATAAGTTATCAGCTATTTCCCCCCACCCAGCCCCGCAGAAGTCACTGCAGATCAATGATTTAAAGCGGGCGCTTTAAATCAATGAACTGTAGCGGCTTTTGCAGGGCCAGAGACCACCGCCGCCGCCCGCTTCTCTCCCCCTGTCTGTCCTGGGGTCCTCCCTAGTCCAATCACCACACCCGCTGCCCCATTGCGCTTTAAATCAATGAACTGTAGCGGCTTTTGTGGTGCCATAGACCGCCACCGCCGTCCGCTTCTCTCCCCCTGTCTGTCTCTCCCTCCCTAATCCAATCACCACACCCGCTGCCCCATTACCTCCCCCATCCCCAGTTTTATAATTACCTGTTCCCGGGGGCCCGGCGTCCTGAGATGTCACTGTGCGCACTCACGGTGACGTCGCGTTGAGGACGTCACTAGTCATTGCGCTGCGCACCGCGCAGGATGCCACAGGATGTCGCAGGAGCCAGAAGTAGCGCTGACCCCGGGCCCCGAGAACAGGTAATTATAAAACCGGGTATGGGGGAGGCAATGGGGTAGCGGCGGCCGATACCGATAATGCCCAAAATCGTGAATATCGGCCGATAATATAGCCCAAACCGATAATCGGTCAATCCCTAGTTTTTAGTAGCACTGTTAACCTGTATGCAAAGGGGAACTTCATTACATAGTTCTAGAATCCATAAAAATATACTTGTTCTTCTAGCTTTTGAATTATGCACAGATTGAAAGATGGAACAAACCATTTTTATATGTTTTGCATTCTGGACATTGCAGATCTTAATAAGTAGGCCTGGAGGATTATGGTTTTCCTTGAGAAAAGCACCAAACTAGCATGTGGCGTCTTACTGGTTATCCAATACTTCACTTGGAAAAAAGTAAAAAGTAGCTCTCCGCCAGAAATATGGAGGTAGCACCCCTTTAAATAAATGCTTGACTACTTGAAGAGGTTTTAAACATCAATGGAGATTTTAAGAAGTCAGAATTTTCTCGAACAGGAAGAGTTACCCATTTGAAGACGACTGTATGGGCTGACTTGATGTAATGTGTATCACTGGGACTCTTCCAAGAGCACAATAGCAGCTGTGTAGGCTGTCTCTACGTTACGTAGCTACAAGAACCCAAGAGAGATGTTGTAATGGCGTTCACATATGAATGTACTGGTGTGATAAAGGAGCATGATTTATGATATAGAATCTGAAATGTGGAACTGTAAGCCCTTGGGACTGTGGAGCAGTATGTGCATGAATAGAAATAATATCTAGGTCTGAGAATCCATTTTATGGCAATATCTAATCCCCCAACAACAACCGAATCTTCCAACTCTCTTATGTTCTGGTAGTAAAATTTTCCAAAATATTTTATGTTGTTGGCTTTTTACCTGGTATCTTCTCAAGGTGTGTTCTGCTATTCTGGAAAAATTATGCAGATGGGCACATAAGGAGAGCATGACACGCAGACAGAGACACGTGAATGGTGCAGAACAAGAGTATGATAGAGAATGACATGGAAGGCAGAGTCTCTGGATCAGGCCAGACAAAAAAAAGCAGGTGCCAAGAAACCTTCAATTAAAGGAAGAAAGAAAAGAAAAAGCTTTTGTGAGGAAACTGAGCTTCCTCTATTTTTAGCAGCATTGGAAAGAACTAATAATATTATGCTTACTGCAAAGCGGTGGTTAATAATAAAGGACCTAGAAATGCTTTACAATGTATTAC
This sequence comes from Hyla sarda, assembly GCF_029499605.1. Lineage (NCBI taxonomy): Eukaryota > Metazoa > Chordata > Amphibia > Anura > Hylidae > Hyla > Hyla sarda. Next base: position 241,669,068 of record NC_079194.1, read on the forward strand.
TCTATAGCACCTCCGCATGCCAAATGGTTACAGTGCACCTCCTCTTTAATGTTAGTGCTTAGAATGACTCAAAGATCACCTTTGAGCAAGTGTAACCCCCTTCAGATAACCAGCATTCAAACCATCATATGGGTCAATTCAAAGTCTTAAATCCTGTAAGCAATGCTGAAAATACAGTTTGTGCTCAGGGCTTCACACTCGTGTTCGTGATTACAACGATACGTACGTACCTGTATGAAAAAACATTAAACTTAACAAAGCGATAGATTTGTGCTCATAACCCCAACGGAGATCACGCCTTTAGAGGGCATACCCTTTAATGGACAAATTAAAAAAGGGGAGGGTTGAGGGGGTCTGCAAAACGGCATGTACGCCCCGCCAGTAGGTGCAGGGGCGTTATATAGCCCTGCCCCCTTCACACCACTCCTTAACGACGCTCCTAGAAGTGCAGGGGGAGTGGAAGATATCCACGCCCCTCGCACAAATACAGCCTGATAGGCTTAACACATAGCACAAATGAAAGGTACCAAGATATAAGCCAAAGGTTGGGCATCAGCCTTAAAACCAAATAGATGCCATTAACGTATGAACAGTATAGATGGTATGAACGTAAGAACAGTATAAATACTATTGGGTATGGCCAGTATAAATGCCATGACTATATGAACCATATAAATGGTATGAGCGTATTAACAGTGTGAAAGCCATGAGCGTATAAACAGTATAGATGTCATGACCATATGAACAATATAAACACCACAGCGTATAAACAGTGTAAATGCGATGAGCGTAAGAACAATGTAAATGCCATGAGTGTGTTAACAGTATGAAAACATGAGCGTATAAACAGTATAGATACCATGAACCATACGGACAGTATGAATGATATGAATCGTATGAATAGTATAACTGCCATGAGCATAAGAACAGTATAAATGCCATGAGCGTATGAACTGTATGAATGCCAAGAGCGTATGAACAGTATAGATGGCATGAGCATAAGAAACAGTATAACTACTAAGGGCGTATAACCAGTATAAATGCCATAAGCATATAAACAGTATAAATGCCATGAATGTATGAACAGTATGAAAGCCATGAGCGTATAACGAGTATAAATGCGAAGAGCATATGAAACAAAATAATGCCCCAGCGTATGAGCAATATAAATGCGATGAGCAAATGAACAGTATAAACTCCATGGCCCAGATTTATCAAAATGTGTGAAAGAAAAAGTGGAGAGATTTTCCCACAGCAACCAATCACAGTTCAGCTTTCACTTTACCTCAGCTTGTTAGCTGAGCTGTGATAGGTTGCTGTGGGAAAATCCCTCCACTTTTTCTCTCACACATTTTGATAAATCTTGGCCCATGAGAATGCTCGTCCCTTTTTTTTTTCTATCTAAAAAAAAGAATAAAACGCTATAATTATGAGACTACGAGTGTACATGGCATACAAGCTACTACGATTATACCACATAAATGCTGTCAGCATATTATCTGCTATAAATGAAAAACGTGATACCAACACCAAGAGTACATGCACGCACGGAAGCCATGAGCGCATGAACTACAACTCCTATAACCGAACATACATGCCAAATCATCCGTATGGCCTATAGAAAGTAGAGCCTGCCCCTAGAAAACATGTTAGGTACTGTGCTGATACAAACACACATTTTTTTTTTTAACACTACAAAAATAAGCGGAATAAATGGTATGAGTGTATGTACAGAATAAATGCTATAACCGTATGGCGATAGAATAAATGCTTTGAGGGTGTGATGCTACGAGTGTACACATCATATAAACTATAACAATTATACAAAAACTACTTCAGAGGACAAAAGATAAGCGGCACCAGCAATCAATATCTTGATCCACCTCTGGACCACGGACAGCTGTGGGGGTCTAGGTTCAACAACCCGTGGCGGTGCTAGGACGGAAGGTAAGTGTAAATCAATAGTACGATCAAGGAAAAAGCAAATCCTGCACTCTCCGCACAGTACGGGTATCGCGGCCTCGGATTCCGGACCTCCTCGGATGGCGTGGGAGTAACAGCCACAGTAACAGCCACTCTGAGCGCTGTCAGCAGTGGCTGTTACTCCCACGCCATCCGAGGAGGTCCGGAATCCGAGGCCGCGATACCCGTACTGTGCGGTGAGTGCAGGATTTGCTTTTTCCTTGATTGTACTATAACAATTATACCAGTTAAATTCCAACAGCGCATGAACCCTTATGAGCAAAAAAACATGCTACAAACGCCAAGAGTGCATGCACCGCACAGAAGCCACGCGCACATGCCCTGCACAACTGCTACAAACGTAGAAGAGAATAGTGTGTTAAGACCGTAAGGTTCCTTTTTTTTTATTTAGTAGAAATGAGCAAAAGGAATGAAAGGGCTGTGATATGACAAATAGTGGGTAACCTCTTCACTTCTACGTAACTAGATATAGGGTGCATAAATAATATAACTGCGCACATGATAACCGAACTACAACTACCAGCTTAACAAAACTTACCAAGCACCCAGTGCTTCCTGCTAAGGCCCCGTAGACCGATCACAGGACATCGCCGAGGACGGGAGTATGCAGCCATGCTGTGGGGAGAGGTAAGGCACTCCAATATTGCCTGCTGATTGCTCCTAGGCTAGCGATTAGAGATGTCGCGAATTGTTCGACGTTGAACGGTTCGCAGCGAACTTTGCATGTTCGCATTCGCCTCGCCGGGCAAACATATGTCAAGTTCGATTTGCCCCCTATTCATCAACATTGCGGTAAACTTTGACCCTGTGTGTCACAGTCAGCAGACACATTACAGCCAATCACTAGCAGACCCTCCCTTCCAGACCCTCCTACCTCCTGCACGGACTCCATTTTACTTTCATTCAGCATGCTGTAGGCTTAGAGAGTGGAGGGAAAGTGAAGCTGCTCTTGCTGTAATAGGGAAAGTGATAGCTAGGTGGTTAATTCAGGGTCCACTACACTCCTAAACCACTAATATGACATCTGCTTTAAGGATGTTAAAGCTCAAATATCAGTCCGTTTCTCTTGCAACAGCTGGATGCACTCTGGTTGGGAGGGAACCACAGGTTAAAAGGGGTACTCGGGTTGAAAACTTGATTTCTTTCAAACAGCTACAGTATTAGAAGGGCTCAAAGATCAGTCTGTGTGTTTTGCAGCAGCTGGAGGCACCCTGGTTGGGTAACCTCTGGTTAAGGGGTACTCCGCTGGCAAACTTTTTTTCGGTCCAGCAACTACAGTATTAAAAGGGCTCAAACATTAGTCCGTGTGTTTTGCAACAGCTGGAGACACCCTGGTTGGGGACCACTGCTTAACCCCTTAAGGACTCAGGGTTTTTCCGTTTTTGCACTTTCGTTTTTTCCTCCTTACCTTTTAAAAATCATAACCCTTTCAATTTTCCACCTAAAAATCCATATTATGGCTTATTTTTTGCGTCGCCAATTCTACTTTGCAGTGACATTAGTCATTTTACCCAAAAATGCACGGCAAAACGGAAAAAAAAATCATTGTGCGACAAAATCGAAAAAAAACCGCCATTTTGTAACTTTTGGGGGCTTCCGTTTCTACGCAGTGCATATTTCGGTAAAAATTACACCTTATCATTATTCTGTAGGTCCATACGGTTAAAATGATACCCTACTTATATAGGTTTGATTTTGTCGCACTTCTGGAAAAAATCATAACTACATGCAGGAAAATTTATACATTTAAAAATGTCATCTTCTGACCCCTATAACTTTTTTATTTTTCCACGTACGGGGCAGTATGAGGACTCATTTTTTGCGCCGTGATCTGACGTTTTTATCGGTATGATCTTTGTTTTGATCGGACTTTTTGATCACTTTTTATTCATTTTTCAATGTTATAAAAAGTGACCAAAATACGCTTTTTGGGACTTTGGAATTTTTTTGCGCGTACGCCATTGACCGTATGGCTTAATTAATGATATATTTTTATAGTTCGGACATTTATGCACGCGGCGATACCACATATGTTTATTATTTTTTTTTTTTACACTGTTTTATTTTTTTTATGGGAAAAGGGGGGTGATTCAAACTTTTATTAGGGAAGGGGTTAAATGACCTTTATTAACACTTTTTTTTTACTTTTTTTTTGCAGTGTTATAGGTCCCATAGGGACCTATAACACTGCACACACTGATCTCTCATCCTGATCACAGGCGTGTATTAACACGCCTGTGATCAGCATTATCGACGCTTGACTGCTCCTGCCTGGATCTCTGGCATGGAGCAGTCATTCGTCGATCGGACACCGAGGAGGCAGGTAAGAGCCCTCCCGGTGTCCGATCAGCTGTTCGGGACGCCGCGATTTCACCGCGGCGGTCCCGAACAGCCCGACTGAGCAGCCGGGATACTTTCAGTTTCACTTTAGAAGCGGCGGTCAGCTTTGACCGCCGCTTCTAAAGGGTTAATACCGCACATCGCCGCGATCGGTGATGTGTGGTATTAGCCGCGGGTCCCGGCCGTTGATTAGCGCCGGGACCGACGCGATATGATGCGGGATCGCGGCGCGATCCCGCTTCATATCGCTGGAGTCGGCGCAGGACGTAAATATACGTCCTGCGTTGTTAAGGGGTTAAAAGGGGAACTCCGCTGGCAAGCTTTTTTGCTCATTGTCACACTTGTGCAGTGATGGCGAATCTATGACATGCGTGCCAAAGGTGGCATGCCGAGCCCCCTCTGCGGGCACGCGGCCACAGGCCCCCGTCACATTCGGGACATCCCTGTGTCCCGAAAGTTCTTTTCGGGACACAAGGATGTCCTGGTTACCTTTCTGCGGCCCTGCGTTAACTTTAAAAAAGTGTGACCGCCGAGAGGTGGCACATGACGTCCCGCTGGTCACTTACCATGCGCGCGTCATCCTCGGTCCTCCACGATGCTCTGCTTTACAGGCGCACGCATGCGTCGGGGAGGACCGAAGATGACGCGCGCATGGTAAGTGACCAGCGAGACGTCATATTCGGTGTTCCAACCCAGACATACAGCCTCCAGACATACACTGTATATGGCTGGAGGCTGTATGTCTGTGGGGGAACACTGCCTGTCTAATGTGGGTGGAACTTTACTGCACCTAAGGTGGGGGGGATGGACTTTACTGCCTACCTTGTGGGGGGAATTATACTGCCAACCTTGTGTGGGGGGAACTATACTGCCAACTTATGTGGGGAAATATACTGCCAAGTTGATGTGGGGAACTATACTGCCAATCTAATGTGGGGAACTATACTGCACCTAATGTGGGGAACTATACTGCCAACTTGATGTGGGGAACTATACTGCCAACTTGATGTGGGGGGACTATACTGCACCTAATGTGGGGAACTATACTGCCAACTTGATGTGGGGAACTATACTGCCAACCTAATGTGGGGGGGACTATACTGCACCTAATGTGGGGGAACTGTACTGCCAACCTAATGTGGGAAATTTTTCTGGTACTCTCTGCTAACATCTCTGTCCATTTTAGGAACCGTGGATATTAGATGTATGCTAAGGGTAGCATTGTGGCTCAGAGGTTAGCACTTGCAGCGCTTGGGCCTTGGGTTCAAATGCCACTATGTGCTGCCTCAAGGGGGGCTCTAACTATGTGCTTCCTAATATGGGGGAATCTATGTGCTGCCTAAAGGGGGGCTCTAACTATATGCTGCCTAATATGGGGGAATCTATGTGCTGCCTAAAGGAGGGATCTAACTATGTGCTGCCTAATATGGGGGAATCTATGTGCTGCCTAAAGGGGAGCTCTATGTGCTGCCTAACATTGGGGAATCTATGTGCTGCCTAAAGGGGGGCTCTAACTATGTGCTGCCTAATTTGGGGGAATCTTATGTGCTGCCTAAAGGGGAGCTCTAACTATGTGCTGCCTAACATGGGGGAATCTATGTGCTGCCTAAAGGGGGATCTAACTATGTGATGCCTAAAGGGGGGCTCTATGTGCTGCCTAAAGGGGGCTAAATCACGTTATTCCAAAGAATTTAGAAATGTTAGGTGATTTATGCCCTTTATGGATTAAAACCAGACTCTGCATCAACTATGTAATTTTCCATGGGAGTTTTGCCATGGATCCCCCTCCGGCACGCCACAGTCCTGGTGTTAGTCCCCTTGAAACAACTTTTAAATCACTATTGTGGCCAGAAAGAGTCCCTGTGGGTTTTAAAATTCACCTGCCCATTGAAGTCAATGGCGGTTCGCCCAGTTCGCCGTTTGTGGAAGTTCACGTTCGCGGTTTGCGAACCGAAAATTTTATGTTCGCAACATCACTACTAGCAATGTCTAGCACTGGATGTAGGCATAGGCATGCTACCGTGTATGGCTGTAGCCAGGCATCCCGCCGTGAGGCAGCAGACGGGCTGCCTGGGACTCCGAGCCGCAACAGACTATCCTGCAGCACATAGATCGAGCAGATCGAGCACTGCCATGTGCCCGGCAGTCATGGGAGCCTGGACCGAAACACAGACATCTGCGCTCATGAAAGCCAACTGAGACCGTCCCCAGCCCCTAAGCCATAACACCAGATTTCATAACTTCCACCTACTGTACCTTGCAGCCCGTGCGTGCTGCCTGAAGCAGCAGCGACCACACTGTTCACGTTGACAGCTGAGCCACCGGAGCTCCGAAATGGCGTGAGATTCGAACCACACTCTGGACACAGCATCCCAGCATGACTCCCTTTGTCCGCAAAATGGCATGTACGCCCCGCAAGTAGGTGCAGGGACGTTATATAAGGCGGAAGATATCCACAGCCCTCCCACAAATACAGCCTGATAGGGTTAACACATAGCACAAAGGAAAGGTACCAAGATATAAGCCAAAGGTAAGGGCATTAGCCTTAAAACCATAACAAGTTTTGGCCGATTGCGGCCAATTACTCTCTAACACTGAACATTTGAGGTTTCTATGATAACTGAGCACAAGAAGCTTCCATTAACAGCTGGATACTGGCAGGAAAGGAAGAATCATCCGACTAGCAAGGACAAGAGATTCAGAGAGAACTGCTAAATCAATTGCAAAAATTGAATAATATGTAGTTGTGAATGGTCTATCCATCCATACATTTATCTTAACAGGATCAATCTGGACTGCAGAACTACCATACAATGATGTGATGGACACGGACTCGGACACAATAATAGGGATGATAAAAAAATTGCAAAGCAGATAACACCGTATAGCATGCATGTGGCATGTGGTTGTTAGTGGTGGCTTATACCATTGAGGAGGGGTTATGTGGCTGGCACTCTCTTAGGGGGACACAGTGATATTGAAAAGCACATTTCAATAGTTTCGGAAGAGGATAAATGGTTGGAATATACCTTGGAGCTAATTTGTTCATGTTGCCTGCTGGAATTGAAAGCATTATTGTCATTAAAAAATTAAAAAACATGTCACCTAGACTGCTAAGATCCTCACTGATTGCTAGATATAGCCAGGAGAAGTGCAAAAGTCTATGGAGCTTGCCTCAGATTGGCAGTGGGCTTGGGAGTGAAGCGCACAGCTGCGCTCTTCTCTCAGCTACATCTAGTAATCGGTCATGGTCTTATCACAGAGACTTTGACTTAGATCTATGTGTCATGTCAAAAGTTTTTTTGTAATGACATTAACACTTTAAAGGGGTACTGCTGTGTTCTTTCTAAGACAGACATAAAGGCAACAAGACAGTAAAAACAGCCATACTTTAGGAATCTGTTCTTAGGTGTGTTCATTTAGAAATCTAGTCTGGGGTCTGATCATTTAAGAATGTGGATCTAGGATCTAATAATTTAGGAATCTGGTCTGGTGACTAATAATTTAGGAATCTGATCTGGGGTCTAATACTTTAGGAATTTGGTCTGAGGTCTAATAATTTAAGAATCTGGTCTGGGGTCTAATAATTAGGAATCTGGTCTGGAGACTAATAATTTAGGAATCTGTGTAACCTACAAAAATTCGCTAATCAACAGCCAGTAATCATGATAATGGTGACTACCTCAATTTTATTAGAAAATAATTTTTATTACAAATGATATAACAATAGAAATTCTCCCCCTAAAAACATACACACATGGGACAGATTAAAAACAAAATGGTGGGGAAACACAGTATGAATTCATAATAAATAACAGTTATGCATTAGGAACCTACTTCATACAGACCCCAATAGGAATGGATGGTTTATAATAAGCAAAAAGTGACAAGGGCCAAAAGATATACATATAGATGTGAATAAAGTGGCTGGTGCTCAGGGTAATAAGCTATTATACTAATCTGATACCTATTAATGCGCAGCAGTACAACTATGCAGCACAAAATGATAGAAGTATAGATAAAATGCACTGCTATATTATGGTCGTATAGCCAAAGAGCACAAGAATGGTATCCTTAAGTACAGCACAAAACAGTATCTGTAAGAAGTTTCCAATGGTACCTACACTGCACCAGCAACGAAAAAAGCCAAAACAGACATTACAGTAGAATGGTATATACACAATACAAAAAAATAACTAAAAACAATCACTTGATCTGTGATCTGATAATATAGGGGTATGGGGTCAGAAAAATGATAAGATGCCTAAATTATCAGATGCAAGACTCTTAAATGGGTACTCCAGTGGAAAATATTTTCTTTTAAATCAACTGGTGCCAGAAAGTTAAACAGATTTGGAAATTACTTCTATGAAAAAAAAAACTAAATCGTTCCAGTATTTATTAGCTGCTGTATGCTACAGAGGACGATCTTTTATTTTTGAATTTCCTTTATGCTTGACCACAGTGCTCTCTGCTGACACCTCTGTCCATTTTAGGAACTGTCCAGAGCAGCATATGTTTGCTATGGGGATTTTCTCCTACTCTGGACAGTTCTTAAAATGGACAGAGATGTCAGCAGAGAGAACTGTGCTCATGATTCAGAAGAGAGCTCTGTGTTCCAAAAAGAAAATAATTTCCTCTGTAGTATTCAGCAGCTAATAAGTACTGGAAGGATTAAAATTGTTTTTAATAGAAGTCATTTCCAAATCTGTTTAACTTTCTGGCACCAGTTGATTGAAAAAAGAAAAAAGTTTTCCACTGGAGTACCCCTTTAGGTATTTGCTCTACAGGGAACAGTGAGATGAGACCAGAGAGTAGGGTGAGATGACCTCCACAGGCAGCGCAGCAGGAAAGCAACTGGAATTTCTTAATTTAATTGTGAAGGAGAAACCATGGAGCGAAAAACAGCAAAACTGCTTCTCTGAAATGGAGACTATGTGACATAAAGAGCAAAGTGGCGTCCATTAGTCTATTGAACTATATACAGTGAATACTGTACATCCCTGCTTATAAATGTGGTACTTTGCATTGTACAATAATCTGGTGTAGCCAATATGTGAGTATATATTTATGTCAGTGTCTATACAGTATATGAAATTGTCCTATGCTATGAATCCCCCATGAACTGAATACAGGACGGTAAGAATTATACAACTTTGGGTAAGTGATTTAAAATGGTGTGAATTATTATCCTGGTGATATTTTATGTTAGCTATATGAGCTTTACATTGGAAAGATCAAATTACTATAGTATTTTATGACATTTTGGCAATTATTAATAGAATTTTAAGGGAAAAAAGAAGACTACATCTGCAGCCTGGAGAAAGCCCGGGGCACTGTGGGCTTGGAATACTAAGAGGCGCTTCATCTCAATTTTAAAGCTTTTTCTGAAATTTTTTTTTATTATTTTAACTAGCAATAATTTTAGATAAATTCACTAGATGCTACAAAAGTCCATTTGATCAATAATGTTATTGTTTTTTTTTGGAATGTTAGAATAACCTTAACTATAGTTAGCCTGAGCAGCTATAGTTCTCTTCAGTTCTAATATACTGTAGATTATGTCAAAAGGTTTTAATGTTTTTTTTTCCCCGACCTTAAAAAAGCAGTAAAACGTTAAATAAAAAATACCATGTGACCTCGGCCTAAGGACAGAGAAGTTTACTTTTGTAAAGTTGTAGAACTACTAATAGTTGTCACGATGCCGGCTGGCAGGAGGTGGATCCTCTGTGCCAGAGAGGGATTGGCGTGGACCGTGCTAGTGGACCGGTTCTAAGTCACTACTGGTTTTCACCAGAGCCCGCCGCAAAGCGGGATGGTCTTGCTGCGGCGGTAGTGACCAGGTCGTATCCACTAGCAACGGCTCAACCTCTCTGGCTGCTGAAGATTGGCGCGGTACAAGGGAGTAGACAGAAGCAAGGTCGGACGTAGCAGAAGGTCGGGGGCAGGCGGCAAGGTTCGTAGTCAGGGTGGATAGCAGAAGTTCTGGTACACAGGCTTTGGACACACAAAACGCTTTCACTGGCACAAGGCAACAAGATCCGGCAAGGGAGTGCATGGGAGGAGGTCAGATATAGTCAGGGACCAGGTGGAAGCCAATTAAGCTAATTGGGCCAGGCACCAATCATTGGTGCACTGACCCTTTAAGTCTCAGGGAGCTGGCGCGCGCGCGCCCTAGAGAGCGGAGCCGCGCGCGCCAGCACATGACAGCAGGGGACGGGAACGGGTAAGTGACCTGGGATGCGATTCACGAGCGGGCGCGTCCCGCTGTGCGAATCGCATCCCCGACGGCCATGACAGTGCAGCGCTCCCGGTCAGCGGAACCGACCGGGGCGCTGCGGAGAGAGAGACGCCGTACGCGCTCCGGGGAGGAGCGGGGACCCGGAGCGCTAGGCGTAACAGTACCCCCCCCCTTAGGTCTCCCCTTCTCTTTGTCCGGTAACTGCCCCCCCCGGGATGAGGACACCGGGAAAGGATGGAGGGATTCCTCAATGGCAGGCAGTACAGCAGGAGTGGGAATGGGGAGGGAGGGCAGAGGGCGAGGCCTGGCACGGGGCAGTGTGACACCAGGACGAGGGCCACGAGGAGGCACCGAGGCTTGACTGACTGGACTGGGAGGGGGGGAGAGGCACTTCTTAAGGCGGGCAGAGTCCATAACGACCTTAGGGAGACCGGATACAGGAGGAACCACAGGGTCATGGCAGGGAGTACTGGGAACCGGTTTAAGGCAGTCCTTGAAGCAAGAGGTATCCCAGCTCTTGATCTCCCCTGAGGACCAATCCAGGGTTGGGGAATGGTGTTGAAGCCAGGGTAGTCCAAGGAGAATTTCAGAAGTGCAATTGGAGAGGACCAAAAACTCAATTTTCTCATGATGAGGTCCGATGCACATTAGGAGGGGCTCCGTGCGGAAACGCACGGTGCAATCCAACCTGGCTCCGTTGACCGCGGAAATGTGGAGTGGCTTGACAAGACGGGTCACCGGGATGCGGAATTTATTCACCAAGGACTCCCGAATAAAATTCCCAGAGGCACCAGAGTCCAGGCAGGCCACGGCTGAGAGGGAAAAGCTGGCTGAAGAAGAAATCCGTACAGGCACCGTGAGACGTGGAGAAGCCGACTTAGCATCAAGAGACGCCACACCCACGAGAGCTGGGTGCGAGCGTGCGTTTCCCAGACGTGGAGGACGGATAGGGCAATCCACCAAAAAATGTTCGGTACTGGCACAGTACAGACAAAGATTCTCTTCCTTACGGCGATTCCTCTCTTCCAGGGTCAGGCGAGACCGATCCACTTGCATGGCCTCCTCGGCGGGAGGCCTAGGCGCAGATTGCAATGGAGACTGTGGGAGAGGTGTCCAGAGATCTAAGTCTTTTTCCTGGCGGAGCTCTTGATGCCTCTCAGAAAAACGCATGTCAATGCGAGTGGCTAGATGAATGAGTTCATGCAGATTAGCAGGAGTATCTCGTGCGGCCAGAACATCTTTAATGTTGCTGGATAGGCCTTTTTTAAAGGTCGCGCAGAGGGCCTCATTATTCCAGGAAAGTTCAGAAGCAAGAGTACGGAATTGTATGGCGTACTCGCCAACGGAAGAATTACCCTGGACCAGGTTCAGCAGGGCAGTCTCAGCAGAAGAGGCTCGGGCAGGTTCCTCAAAGACACTTCGAATTTCCGAGAAGAAGGAGTGTACAGAGGCAGTGACGGGGTCATTGCGGTCCCAGAGCGGTGTGGCCCATGACAGGGCTTTTCCAGACAGAAGGCTGACTACGAAAGCCACCTTAGACCTTTCAGTAGGAAACTGGTCCGACATCATCTCCAAGTGCAGGGAACATTGCGAAAGAAAGCCACGGCAAAACTTAGAGTCCCCATTAAATTTGTCCGGCAAGGACAGGCGGAGGCTAGGAGTGGCCACTCGCTGCGGAAGGGGTGCAGGAGCTGGCGGAGGAGATGATTGCTGCTGAAGTTGCGACTGAAGTTGCTGCACAATGGTGAATACTTCCGACAGCTGGTGGGTTAGATGGGCGATCTGTCGGGATTGCTGGGCGACCACCGTGGTGATATCAGAGATATAAGGCAGAGGGACGTCAGCGGGATCCATGGCCGGATCTACTGTCACGATGCCGGCTGGCAGGAGGTGGATCCTCTGTGCCAGAGAGGGATTGGCGTGGACCGTGCTAGTGGACCGGTTCTAAGTCACTACTGGTTTTCACCAGAGCCCGCCGCAAAGCGGGATGGTCTTGCTGCGGCGGTAGTGACCAGGTCGTATCCACTAGCAACGGCTCAACCTCTCTGGCTGCTGAAGATTGGCGCGGTACAAGGGAGTAGACAGAAGCAAGGTCGGACGTAGCAGAAGGTCGGGGGCAGGCGGCAAGGTTCGTAGTCAGGGTGGATAGCAGAAGTTCTGGTACACAGGCTTTGGACACACAAAACGCTTTCACTGGCACAAGGCAACAAGATCCGGCAAGGGAGTGCATGGGAGGAGGTCAGATATAGTCAGGGACCAGGTGGAAGCCAATTAAGCTAATTGGGCCAGGCACCAATCATTGGTGCACTGGCCCTTTAAGTCTCAGGGAGCTGGCGCGCGCGCGCCCTAGAGAGCGGAGCCGCGCGCGCCAGCACATGACAGCAGGGGACGGGAGCGGGTAAGTGACCTGGGATGCGATTCGCGAGCGGGCGCGTCCCGCTGTGCGAATCGCATCCCCGACGGCCATGACAGTGCAGCGCTCCCGGTCAGCGGAACCGACCGGGGCGCTGCGGAGAGAGAGACGCCGTACGCGCTCCGGGGAGGAGCGGGGACCCGGAGCGCTAGGCGTAACAATAGTAGCAATATTTTGCCACATAATATATTAGAAAATGTGTTCAGTGTCTTAGCTAAACTAAAGTATAACATTGGTGTGTGGCTCAGGAATCTCATTTTGCGATATGTATTTAATATGGTTATTGTAAGTTTATAACTTGTATACATTAACATTTTATCTGTTGCACGGTCCACAAAGAGAGGGCATTCATCTTTAAGTATTCTGTTTTCTGCTTTAAGCAGGAGAATCAACTTGTCAGAAGGGGGATTGGCTGAGCAAGGACCTTTCTGCTTAATTGAATTGGACATAGTCTTTACATCACCACTAGCGACATTACAAATGAGCAGAAAGCATAATAAGAGCCTTTTAGTCAGTACATTTGCTCTCCAAACCTTTAAAAGGAATCCGTGACCAAATTTCCACTCGTCCATTCTAAAGAACTGCAAATTTGCAACCATGTGCTAAAGTGAACTTATTGCATGGATCCTGCGCAGTGAAGTTTCAGCAGTTTTTTTCCTGTTTTCAAGTTACAAGTGTATCTCAATTGCACACACATGATCCCAGGTACATCCCCAGACAACCCCCTACATGCACCTGAGGTCAAGGACTTCTTAAATTGTGCAGACCGCCTATTGACAAAAGAGTTTTATGGGTTTACAGGGAATTCTTCAAATTAGCCAGACCACCCTGCCACGTGACACTACAGAATACTTCTTCTGAGGGACTACTACTCTCAGCTAGACTAAACTACTACTCTTGTCCTCGCCTGAGCACCATAACCTGTCAATGAAGAGTTGGAAGGCCCCCAAACACATCAGACACTTTTTATATTTATGTGAACCTTAAAGGGGTATTCCCATCTCAGAAGGTTATCCCATATCCACAAGACAGGGAATAATACGCTGATAGGAGGGTGGAGGGTGCCCAACCACTGGGACTCCACTGATGTGTACAACAGAGTGGAAATGTCCACCGGGATGAACAGAGCACACCACATATGTACATCCAGAGTTCCATTCTTTGTGTATAGGTTCTCTACACACTTGTCCTTTACTTGGCAGCACTGGGCCTCTATTCTTCCTCCATTCCACAATCTAAAAGCAGGTGAGGGTTGCTTTAGGAAAAACAGCTTAAAAGGGGTACTCCGGTGGAAAACAATATTTTTCATGTCAACTGGCTCCAGAAAGTTAAACAGATTTGTAAATTACTTCTATTTAAAAACCTAATCCTTCCAGTACTTATTAGCTGCTGTATACTACAGAGGAAATTGAGTTGTTCTTTTCAGTCTGACCACAGTGCTCTCTGCTGACACTTCTGTCCATATCAGGAACTGTCCAGAGCAGGAGCAAATCCCTATAGCAATCCTCTCCTGCTTCGGACAGTACCTGATATGGACAGAGATGTCAGCAGAGAGCACTGTGGTCAGACAGAAAATAACAACTCTTCCTCCTCTGAAGCTGATAAGTACTGGAAGGATTGCTATTTTTCAATAGAAGTAATTTACAGATCTATTTAACTTTCTGTTTTCCAACGGAGTACCCCATTGATCTTGGCATATCAGTTTTTGAAGCCAAAGGCCTACATATGGTTCTTGGTGGAATGATTCTCCTATTCCATGTTCTGCTATGGAGCTCTATGGAGACTTGTCATGTCCCTGCTAGAAGATAAGAGAGGATCTAATAAAATGTATAGTTTTTTATTGAAGCAAAATGTCCAGCGCAAGTATCAAGGAACAGGATGTTTTATTCCAATAAAAGCCAAAAAGACCAGGAGAACATGACAAGGTGATGCGTTTCGGTCCTAAAACTGGACCTTAGACCTTATGACAGTTTTAGGACCGAAACGCGTCACCTTGTCATGTTCTCCTGGTCTTTTTGGCTTTTAATGGAATAAAAAATCCTGTTCCTTGATACTCGCGCTGGACATTTTGCTTCTGTTTGTTGGTTCCAGTCGGTGTTGCCCATGGTCCTGGCGCGACGGGCAGAGGGAGTGAGCTGGACTACATACATCTTTGCTTGCAGTTTTTTATTGAGTACACTAAAAATGGTATGTTGAAAGTGGTACATCTTATACAGTGATTTTATATATATATATATATATATATATATATATATATATATATATACATACACTCACACCGTATACCATGTATATATATACAGTAGCTAAACGACCTTCAGTTTCCACTACTTTTCCCTACTCATTTTATAGATTGGATCATTGCATATAATGAAAATGCCGTAACTGAAATTTGCAATTTATGAGCAGGTTGCATGTCAGTGTATAAATAGAAGCACCTGCATATCCTTGAGAACGGCGCACAGGTTAAGAGTATTTCATTTATGTCTATGAAGCATGATCGGTAATTTGTACATTTGCAGCCTTAAAAGCAGATCTTAGCTCAGTCAGTTGTTGCTGGATAATATAATATTGTTGAAGTAACAAAGTAGTCAGGATGGGATGAAATGACTGGAGCAGCTGGATGTGGTTAGTGATCTTTAGATGGAAACATGTGGAAGGTTTGGCATCACTTCAATGTATAAGACAAAGTCATAGACTTTAATGTGTTATCAGTAATAGAATATGGATTGGGTCTTTAGGAATAGAATGGAGTCTATCTATGAGTGTAATAGAGGCCCTCCATGGATAATGGGGGACATGTATCATTATTTGTGTATGGTAGAAGCATTTTACCCCTTTTCCCGAATTCTAAATTATGTGCAGAAGCGCTAAATTTATCAATCAAGCGCAATGAGCTTCATAAATTGTGGGTAAATATAGTAATCTCCTCAATCCACTCTTTGGAAAATAGAATCAATGATTTAGAGAATCTTGCTACGTTAAGTCCAAGATGGCTTATATTTGCGCAAAAAAAACTGCTCTTGCAGCAAAATTTTTGGGGTAAAAAAAAAACTACGCAGTTAATAAATCCATGTGTACTATAGATGTCCCTCCAAGGTACCCTGATTCAGCCACATCTGGAGGACATGCTCTACCAAAACGTGCGCAAAAAAATTGCGCAAAAAAAGGGCTTGCGCAAAAAAATACACACAAAACAAGGGTAAAATCTTTGATACATGTCCCCCAATGTGTCTACAGACCTGGAGGTAAGAAATTATACATGTTCTACAACATCTAATGGGTTCGTAACTCTCAAGGCTCTGTTCACACTGTCATCAGAAGCTTCATCCAGAGCCTCTGACAGCATTTTCAACAGATTTGATGGATAGAATTTGATAAAGTGTTATTCTTCTTGTCAAAATGACAGAAACCTCGATGGAACTTGACAAACCCCATTATACGTTAATAGGTTTATTGGGCATCGAGTGTATGTGTCGCATGACAAACCGGATGGAGCTATGTGGTTTCCAGGAAAAATAGTTTTTAAACTGTATTATGTTTGGCAAGGGCCTGAGGGGTAATACAGTGATCCCTCAACTTACAATGGCCTCAACATACAATGGTCTTTTCTGGACCATCGTAACTTGAAACCAGACTCAACATACAATGCTATGGAATCAGTGAAACGTGTCAATGGCTGGAAGAACCGACCAATCAGAATGGATATTTCACTGGTAAAACCCCTGTATTCCTAAAGTGCATGCACTGACTGGTGTCTGGTAGCGCCCCCTACAGTACAGGGAGGTATTACATGTTCTGTACTCTTTACCTGTACCAGGGTTAGCTGCTCCTTTGGACACCAGGTGAGGGTGACTCCATTTTCCTTTTTTTAGGACATTGCATGTTCTTTACAGGACCCTGAAGAAGCTCCTGTCCTCTACATAGACCGATGTTTCCTAAAAAGGTTGCCGCCAGCTGTTGCAAAACTACAACTCCCAGCATGCCCGGACAGCCTTTGCTGGGAGTTGTAGTTTTGCAACGCTGGAGGCACCTTGGTTGGGGAACACTGTAATAGTCAGTGATTTACAGCTCCCAGCAGATCTTCATTACTTTTATATGTAAGGATTTGCTTTATCTGTATTAGTTATCTACTTTAATCTTTAATCCTCACTTTTTCCTATTTTTTGGATGACATTTTGGGGCTTCAGAACCAATTACCAGGTTTCCATAGAGTTCTGGTTTCAACATATGATGGTTTCAACATACAATGGTCATCCTGGAACCAATTAATATTGTAACTTGAGGGACCACTGTACATGACTGTAAGATTAAAAAAAAAAAAAAACTCAAAAGATAGAAGATAGAGTGTTGTCTGTTTTCATGAAATGTTCCTTTTAATGGGTTTCTGGGACTGATCACATGGGCCCAACACCTAGCTCCCATCCAAGCGAATGGAAGCTGAGCTGCAATAACACAGCATATCCAGTATCTAGGGCTCAAGTCCGGCAGGAACGCATGGGAAAAGAGTTCCAGCACTTTTTTTTCACAGTCTAGCACAATCAGTCTTTGAGTGGAAATATTGGACAAGTTTCGTGACTTTTTTCCCAGAACTTGACGCATGCCAGTACCTAAAGTATAGAGCTGTCTGCTTCCATCTCATTCTACTGTATATGAGGGCGTAGCAGTTCTGGCAAAAAGCTGATCAACTACTGATGACCTATCCTGAGGATAGGAAAGGAAGAAAAAGAGAAACCACACTGGATCTTCCAAATCAATACATTGAGTCCTTATGAACTCAATGAAACCCTTGAACCTGTGGTCTAATGTGCTTGGGCTCCGGTACATGTCCTTGTTAATGCAGGGCTCCCACTTCAGAAGAATCAATAAATAGATCCCTAGTTACTTGAAGTTTGTATATAAAGTTTAATCCATTATTATAAATAATATTATTAGTTTTATCTCTTTTATATGGGCATAGTTTTTTATATCTGGAATTTTTTTTTCTCTTTATGTGTTTTTTGTACTCACTAATTGGTCATTTAAATAAAATAAAAAAATGTCTATGAATATCTATTAATGTTTAATATCATATTCTTCGTAGGTTACTTTATGCATTTATTAGGTTCTACTTCTGTAAAGCACATTTTTTGGAATGCTGCCATCTGCTGGTCCCAGCCATATAGGCCCTGACACAACTTGTTTCTTTGAATATGTCCAGGAGTCATGTGGTTCGTGCCCATCACATGATGGGATGCGAGTCATTGTCACTTTAGCCCCTAGGTGGAGCACTTGGTGCGTTCCAAAGAAGACATGCATCACTCCTCCATGGCCACTGGATGTGGCATGTTGGATGTCACTTCTGGTAGATCTAGTGGGAAATTCAGAACGCTGCACGCTATTGGCAAGAACAGTGTATTTCATTAGCCAAAGCCCTCTGAACATAATGTGCGGAAAAAGGCAATAAGCAGAGGACCCCTGAAACGCATTCCACTACTGCACTTCATGTAAGGTTCTGTATATGTTTTTATACTTATGTTTTTGTTATTTTATTAAATACGGTATGGAATGTACCTGGTAGTGTTGAGCGGCATAGGCCATATTCGAATTCGCGAATATCCGTGAATATATGGACGAATATTCGTAATATATTCGCTAAAATCGCAGATTCGTAATATTCGCGTTTTATTTTCGCATATGTGAAAAATTCACATATGCGAAAATTAGCATATGCGGAAATTATGATATACATAAATTAGCATATACGAAAAATCGCACACCAGTCTCACACAGTAGTATTAGAGCCTTCTGTACACCACACAAGCTGGAAGCAGAGAGGGCTGATCACTGTGATGTGTACTGTGATAAAAAATAATAATAATAAAAAAAAAATATATGAATATTCGTAATTACGAATATATAGTGCTATATTCGCGAATATTCGCGAATTCGCGAATAAAATTCGCATTGTGAATATTCGCGAGCAACACTAGTACCTGGATGACTCTGGTGGTCTATCTCTGGGACAGACTGTGTGGTAATATCCGAGAATAGGTTGAGATTCGATACAGTACCCTGGAGGGGGTATTGGTTATAATGTTCTAGTTCCCCTATTGCAGAGTAAGTTGTGGTGGATATGAGGAATAGTTAAGACCCTAAAGAGTCATTAAACCTCTGAGCGCTGGTTTTGTTTTGTTTTTTCTTTTCTTACTTTTTTGACTACATCTTGGTCAAGTATCTTCTAGATATGGGGAAACCCTGCCCCCTCTACTGGTATAGGCAAGTATCATAAAGATGAAGGAGGAGCAGTATGTCTTCTTGGCTATAAGGTGTGTAAGGAAGTAGCTTGAAGGGGACTAAACAACTCTTCATGAGCACCAGGTGAGGGAACTTTTGACTTATATACCTCCAACTATACCTAAATGAGCGCTGCCCAACTTTTTGATTTATCTTTCTGGTCTATCCTGAGGATAAGTCATCAATAGAAAATGTCCAGATGCAAAAGTGTTATCAAGAGCGCAAAAGACAAAATCTTCTTGTGAGCAGCAATCTTGTAAGGAATGAAGGCTCAATGATAAGAGGAACAGCAGGAGATTTGGGGAAATCATGCAGGCCACCTGATAGGCTACATTGTGTTGTGCCATATGCTATCTCAGCGGGCACAGCTTTTCTATCCTTGCCGTCAATGGCTCTAACAACAGATGGCCATATCCATAACTAATCATAACTGATAAAGATGGGAACTAGACCATGGAAGTACAGTGGTCCCTCAACTTACAATGGCCTCAACATACAATAGTTTCAACATACAATGGTATCTTCTGGAACATTGTAACTTGAAACCAGACTCAACATACAATGCTACGAACAGTCCAGATCTGTGAAATGTGTTAATGGCTGGAAGAACTGACCAATCAGAATGGGCATTTTACTGGTAAATCACCTGTATTACTGAAGTGCATGCACTGACTGTCTGGTAGCACCCCCTACAGTACAGGGAGGAACTACAAATTCTGTACTACTCCTTACCTGTGCCAGGGTTAGCTGCTCCTTTGGACACCAAGTAAGGGCGGCTCCATTTGGGACACTGTGTGTACTGTATAGGACCCTGAAGAAGCTCCTGTCCTCTATATAGACCAGTGTTTCCCAACCAGGGTGTCTCCAGCTGTTGCAAAACTACAACTCCCCCATGCCCGGACAGCCAACGGCTGTCTGGGCATGCTGGGAGTTGTAGTTTTGCAATAGCTGAAGGCACCCTGGTTGGGAAACACTGAAATAGACAGTGATTTACAGCTCCCAGCAGCTCTTTCTTACTTTTATATGTAAGGATTTGCTTTATCTATATTAGTTATCTACTTAATTTTCTTTAATCCTCACTTTTTCTTTTTTCGTATGACATTTTGGGCTTCAGAACCAATTACCAGGTTTCCATAGAGTTCTGGTCTCAACATACAATGGTTTCAACATACAATGGTCGTCCTGGAACCAATTAATATTGTAACTTGAGGGACCACTGTACTAGACAATCTCTCTTTAAATAAATGCCAGGTTACACCCGGCCACATCGGGTAAAGTTGTTTGCGTTGATAAATGGGGCCATACACTGTAGACAGAAGTAGGTTCCTGGATGAGCAAGTGTCTGGTGAACAATTGTGCAGACGCAGCCATACACATTTTAGTCCATATTGGTCTTTACAATTGTTCAAACTGTCCATACATGATACGTCACCAAGACACCAAGTGGGAAAGGTCTGGAAATAGTCTGAAAGCGTTGGGGAGGATTTATTATGGCATATACACCAGCATACTGGCGTAACTTCTGCTAAAAGACTGGCTTACATGACCTGACACATTGATTATGTGTTCTTCACACATTGTAGACAGTTTTGAACATCCCTTGAAAAGAGGGCATGGCTTTGTAGCAAGGTTGCACTAAAAAGGAGTACAATTAATAATTGGTCAAAAGATGAACCAGGATTACCGACAGCATGGTACACTATGATAAGTCTAGAACATTCTAAAACATTTCACTGCCTTAAAATTAGACAGATTTAAAGGGGTACTCCGCCGGAAAACATTTTTCTTTACATCAACTGGTGCCAGAAAGTTAAACAGATTTGTAAATTATGTCTTTTTAAATATCTTAATCCTTCTAGTACTTATCAGCTGCTATACGCTCCACAGAAAGTTCTTTTCTTTTTGAATTCCCATTCTGTCTGACCACAGTGCTCTCTGCTGACACCTCTGTCCAGTTTAGGAACTGTCCAGAGTAGAAGCAAATCCCCATAGCAAACCTCTCCTGCCCTGGACAGTTCCTAAAATGGACAGAGGTGTCAGCAGAGAGCACTGGGGTCAGACAGAAAGGAAATTAAAAAAAGAAAAGAACTTAGCATATAGAAGCTGATAAGTACTGGAAAGATTAACATTTTTAAATAAAAGTAACTTACAAATCTGTTTAACTTTCTGGCACCAGCTGATTTAAAAAAAAAATATTTTCCAGTGGAGTACCCCTTTAATACATTTCCACTATACTTTACTGAAGGATTATTCATGGACCACAATCTTTCCTGTGCTAACAGAAGAAAATTTCAAACTCACCCAACTTTTTTCCCAGATGATCACAGTCTGGTAATAAGCAGCTTAGGACTGCTTGTCATTTCTATATTGAACTGGGGATGTGTTTAACATAAAAAGTAACTATACTCACCTTTCCCATTCCTTGTAGCTCCTGGTTTGATGTCTCCCTGTCTCCACTTATCATCGCTACTTACTGGTTCTTGATGATGCGTTGTCTCAGAAAGACCTGCCCACCCACTGGCTACAGTGTGAACTTACCTCAGTCACTGATTGGCTGAGCTGGCAGATTCTGCTGAGATGAAATGTTATCAGGAACCAAGAAGAAGTAGTGATGCAGGAACTGCAGATAATGAGGGGGAAGTGAGTATAGCTTATTCGTATAATGTAGCTAATTAATTTCCTGTACAACCCCTTTAAACTTCACCAGACAAAGGATCATTTTGGTGGAAATCAGGGCAGGACTGGCCTACCGGGATACCGGTACAATTCCCAGTAGGCCGGCCCTGTGGGCCAACAGTGTCTGGAGGACAGGCTGCCTGATTACCGACAAGTCACTGTGTCAGCCTGTCAGGAGTGTCAGGACCTGTCAGCACCGCAGCAGCAGCAGCGTCACACACAGGTCCTGACAGGCTGACACAGTGAGCGGAGGTCTGGAAGCTGCAGCGGCAGTGCCGCAGGGCGATCAGATCAGCCATTTTAAGTGCCGCACTGCCGCAGATGCCGTGATCTGTATTGATCACGGCATCTGAGGGGTTAATGGCAGACATCAGCGCAAAAGCTGATGTCAGTCATTGCCGGTGGGTCGGCGGCTGCTGACAGTCGCCAGGACTTGCCAGGAATGAAGCGAAGGCAGCCCCTGCGCTCACGTCACAGCCGCGCTGTAAATGTACGGTGCAGTGCGCTAAGTGACGCTATGCAACGCCGTAGATTTACGGCGCATGTCCTTAAGGGGAACCTGCTATCAGTTTTATGCTGCCCAAACTGCAGCAGCATAAAATTGGTGCAGACATCAGGATCCCAGTACACTATGAATTACACTGAGACACTCGGTCATTCAGAGTAATCTTTGTTTGAAAATGCCACTGGAACCCCGGTAATCAGTCCTCAGGGCGGGTCCAAGCGGGGTGACACATCTCTCCCTATATCAATGGTCTCCAAATTGTGGCTCTCCAGCTGCTGCTAAACTAAAACTCCCAGTAAAACTACAACTCCCAGCATGCCCAGACCGTAGTTGGAACCGCTAGCAGTCCACAGTTTGGAGACCAAGGGGGAGATTTATAAAAACCTGTCCAGTGGAAAAGTTGCCCATAGCAACCAATCAGCTCCCTTCTTTCATTTTTAACAAGGCTTCTGCAAAATGAAAGAAGCGATCTGATTGGTTGCTATGGGCAACTCAGCAATTTTTCCTCTGGACAGGTTTTGATAAATCTCCCCCCTAGTCCCTATACACTCCTGCAGTATAAATGATGGGAAGCACTCACTGTGCAAATCAAATGGCAGGCTGCCCTGTCCCTTCCCTGCAGCCGGCGGCTGCCACAGTGACGCAATGGTGTGGGGCTGGTATGCTGAGAATACGGCCCTGGTGGAAATCATCAATTCCCATCAATTGTATCTTATTGTGTATGAGCACCGTCAGAAAATCCACTAGTGATTGACTACATAGAGCAGTGTTCCTCAATCTGTGGCTCCCCAGCTGTTCTATGACGAAAACTGTACTATGACGGAATTGTAGCTTTACAACATTTGGGGAGCCACAGGTTGAAGGACACTGGTCACACAAATATCACCGCCAGGGGGAAGCAGAAGTAGCCAGAAATAATTACATACACTTTATACACAGTATATAGATTAATAGGCTTGGTGCTAGTTCAACAAACCAATATCACTCAGAAACATAAAAAGCCAATACAAGTTTCCATTATGGCTGGTTTTACTCTTTAAACAGGATTGTCCTATCCTATTGTGCTATTTTAGGCTGTCTTCCATTTGTATGTATAGAGAAGACATACAGTATAATATAGGCCGCTCTGCCTAATTTTGTTAAATACCACACAAACCACTGTATAAAAGAAAGCAAACAGTGCAAGCACACACTGTATTATACATAGTTATGTATAATACAAACATCTATTCAAAAAGCATGGGAAAGTCAACATTTACCTATGAATGGAGCCTGTCCTTAGGGCTGTCCCCGATAATAGTCTCTCGAGAGACCAGGGACATATTATCTTCTATCTTTGCTGCTGCACTGGGTAAAGAACTACTGTCTCCTGTACATAACAGAAGGATATACTTTCTGCCTATTAAACATCACATATTCCAGCCAAGCACCTGTTGCCTACTGAGGTGCAGAAGATCCGAGCTGGATGTCCCTCTACGTCTCCCTTAGCACTCGTCTCTTCCCCACAATCGCCAAGATGTTTCCACTTTAGGGAAGCTGGCATCTACTACCTCAGTAATAGCGAGTCTGGGTGTGAAACGCTCTTAGCAACTGTTGCTTGGGAGGGAATTGGGACCAGCCCTTCGTTTCAAACATTTATAACCTTGTGGCAGATAAGCTCCAGTGAATGATGTGAACAGCAGAAAGCCTTAGAGGGAAACCAAAAAGAATCCCTATCAGATGGGCAATGCATCGTAGGCACGATAAAGGGTCTCGGTGTATAATAAGGGGAATCCGTAAAAGAACGAGCAGCACCTGCCGCTGTCTACGGTGCTGAAATAAAACCATTCATAAGGTCTCACCGCACTTGGTGAATGGTGCTCACAAAGGCTGCACTTAAAGGGGTACTCTGCCCCTAGACATCTTATCCCCTATCCAAAGGATAAGGGATAAGATGTCAGATCGCTGGGGACCCCCGCAATATAGCAAGCTGCACCCGCCTGTAACTGCTTCCGGTAACACTGGAGCCACTCAGGCTAATTCCTTTCGCCCACGGGGACGGAATAGAGTGACGTCACGACTCTGCCCCTGTGTGACATAACACCCCGCCCCCTCAATGCAAGTCTATGGGAGGGGGCGTCACGCCCCCTCCCATAGACTTGCATTGAGGGGGCGGGGCATGACGTCACACAGGGGCGGAGTCGTGACGTCACGATCTTCCAACCCCGTGGCTAAAAGGAATTAGCCTGAGAGCCTCCAGCGTTACCGGAAGCAGTTACAGGTTGGTGCAGCTTGCTATATTGCGGGGGCCCCAGCGGCGGGACCCCGGCGATCTGACATCTTATCCCTTATCCTTTGGATAGGGGATAAGATGTCTAGGGGCGGAGTACCCCTTTAAGGCTACATTTATTACATGCAATGTGTTCCAGGACTATTCTGTTTAGTGGGCATCAATGTATTGAATGTTTTTTGTTTTGTTTTTCTTAACCACTGATTTTTCTTTGTGCCAACCCAACATTATGTACAATGCAGGCTGAAAAAATGTAGCTCAAGCCTGCGGGGTGCGCAATTACTAATTTACAGAATATTTATTTGCGGCGGCCAAGAGCATCACAAAAGAGAACGGCTGTAACAGTGTTAGAAATGTGGCGGAAGGCAGGAATTCTCAGCGTCAGCTATAGTGGAGATTGTGGGTATATGTTTAGATGCTACTTTGACAATTTTGCCAAATTGCTGAAATATAGCACCTTACAATCTTAGTGTTGCCCGACGCAGTAATTCTGCAGATATATGTTGTACCTCCATATCCCACTGATCGTATTCCAAAAATTGGATATTGATTTATAAAGGTAGACTTCCCTATAAGCATTGTTTTAATGGGAGAATCTCTAAGCGGCACTACATCTGTCATTAGGCAAGATGAGCTTCTTGCCTCAGGCAGCCGACTGCAGAATGGGAAGGTCTATGTAGAGAAATAGGCAAAACTTATACTATGTAGCATCTTCTTCTATAAACTCTAATTCTGTACTGTTGGTTTCATTGACCACCATGTAGCTGTAGATGACAGCTGGACACAAACGTGGAATAATAAGCAATCAGGACTGGAACTATTATATAGAGATACACGGTACACTTTGCTAGAACTATTATATGCTGTAATCTGTTTGAATGGAAACCTTTCTTACTTGATGGTAGGAAGCTATAGGGGCAGTGCCTCCATACAGGCTCTGTGTATAATGCTATGGCATGTATATTGTGACAGAGAAGGCTTTTTTAGATAGTTTTACAATGACTAAGAATTAGATTGCAGTTATAAAGACGCCTTCAGTAAACTGACAAGTTATATTTTTCCGCATCGGAAGATAGATTTGCTTTTTCAGGGTATCTGCCAAGGTGACCCTTATATAGACTCAGTGTTCAATACAGGAGTTGCACCAGCCTTATCTACTGACTGTGTGCCAAGGCTGATAGGGTGCCAATCCATTCCTTCAATACACTACATTGCCTGTTTTCCAGGTCACAGTCCTTTACACCTCTCAGTCTGCAGACCCATTGTTTAGAACATGCACCAAATGTAACCAAGATTTGGCAGTCCGCGTGCCTAGATTACAGGTACAAATGCTATGCTTGGGCTGGGAAGGTTGGGTGCATTATTGTAAAGTTTAGTTACTATTATACCTTTTATAATGTAATAATGTATATTTTCCAGGTATTTTTAGATTTGACTTTTACACATGGAGTATATATATATAAAAATTTTTCAAATTACTAAATCTGAGTATTGAAATTCATACATATTACACATCAAAATACTTTGTGAATATAATAATCTTAAACACAACAAGATCAGTAGCCAAGAAAAAAATACTTTCCCTTACTTTATACACTATGCTAAGAAATCATTATCCTAACCTGGATAGCAGAGATGGTGGCAGTCATCAATTGTCTCTATTACAGTACACTTTAAAGCAGTGTTACTCAACAAGTGTGCCTTCAGCTGTTGCAAAACTACGATTCCCAGCATACCCGAACAGCCAAAGACTAGTCCGCTGGCTGCTACAACAACCACTTCCACTCTTGCTGCTTCTACTACCAGCCAGGCCCACACATACACAACCCATGATCCCAGAAAAATTCATATTTTTTTTTATACAAAATCTATTTCTTCTTCACTATTTTGAGACACCGTCACCAATCCTGTTGCAACTACTAAAAGGGAGAATTTACAAAAAATCCATTGCGTCTTGTGTGTGCATCTTAACTCAGTGAGGCTTCTGCCAACAAGAAAGGCATACTTTATTCACATTTTAATGTTAAAAAAGTAGACAAAATCTGCTGGTGAAGTGTGTTTTTAAACAAACTGTTAGTTACCATGGGTTAGCCCATGTCGCTGTAACATTAACGTAGCTTTAAAGGGGTACTCCGGCGCTAAGACATCTTATCCCCTATCCAAAGGGGTGGGGCCGTGGCGTAACAATACTCCGGCCCTGTGATCGGCAGTCATCAGACCCAGAGCGAACATGCTCTGGGGACTGATTGTAACAGGGTGCTGCGTGAAAGATCACGGGGGTCCCCAGCGGCAGGACCCCTGCGATCAGGCATCTTATCCCCTATCCTTTGGATAGGGGATAAGATGTCTTAGCGCCGGAGTACCCCTTTAAAACCACTTTCCAACTACTTGAATACATTCCTAGGTGACACTATCAGTGTTATACTGGGTTTTAGAGCTAATGGACAATGATATACACGTGTTTTGAGGGTTATTATATTGTGGGTTCACATAGAAATTGTTCACCGCAAACCAAACTTTTTCAAAAAGTTGTATGAACCCAGCAACACCAAAATTTGGAAAGCTGGCTCAACTCTACTCAGGATGAACAGTGTTACAAATCCATTACTATAATGCAGATATGGGAGAACAGAAGGAGCGAATTTCCCCTACAATTACAGTACGCAATTCAGCCTATTGACCCAGTACAAACAGCATTTTTATTTCCTGCCAACATGGAGGAAATCCTTGGATACGGCTTGATAACAATGCTGAGGTTTTCCCATAACAACGTGACTGCACGGCCCAGCTATCACAATGTACATATAGTGTTCACTTGTGAGTGCTGTGTACACTGACCGTGGCACCAGGAACTCATTTGTTTGCTTCTGAGAAAGAGCGAACTCTGCAGCTGCAGTCATGACGTCTGTAAATGTCATACTGCTGGAAGAGATCTAACATTACACAAAGAAGAGCTTGGAATAACCTGGAACTCTTTTATTCTTTTAGGAAACTCCATTCCTGCCATTCTGTCCAAGTCATTTTGTGTGCATTACGATACACATTCCATAGCTGTTGGCTGAACACTAGATTGGATACCAGCAAATCCACCCACATATGTATGCTCAGCTTGACTGAGCCTGCATGCATTTCAATGGAAAGAGGGGCTCAGGCTTTGCAGTTATGCCAATGCCAGAGTCGCCTGCTAACGAAAACAAAAAGGATTCGGCATTGAATGGCAACTTGACAAATCCATTTCCCCCCCAACATTATCGGCAGAGAGAGAATTAGGAGACATAATAAATAGCCAACTGGTCCTGCCAATATCAGTGGGATTGACTGATTTACTATAATGTGTACCCAGGTTTTTACTTTGATAGTTATGCCTAACTGAAATACTACCTAGGGTAGGAAGGTAGGTAATAGTATTAATTACATAGGAGGTTAGAGCCTGGAATATAGTAATGTATACAGTGGACAACATTGTCGATGCCTTCCCAATAAAGACAGGGAAATCCACAATCCTCCATGAAATAATTGAACAAAGGGAAAAGGCGCTCCATGTGGAGAATCACAGTGGCTCAAGGATTGATTAGGGTGGGGGTAAGGAGCCTCTTACCAAGTATTGTTGTGTACCGACATACACAACAATGTTGAACGTGTAATGTAGACCGACCTGCAGCCTTCCTAGTAAGAGACGGAGTACGTAGATGCTTCAAATGGGTGGCAGGAATTTAAGTGGCGCTGAACAGGATCAGTAGAAATACACAGAGCAAAAAAATTGACTTCTTTATGTGGACAATGCAGCGTGTTTCGCTGCTTGTAACGCAGCTTCCTCAGGCATGGAATGCCTGAGGAAGCTGTGTTACAAGTAGCAAAACGGGTTGCATTATCAAAATAAAGAAGTCTGTTTTTAGCTGCTGATCCTGATCCTGTTCAGTGCCGCTCAAATTCCTGCAACCCATTGGAAGCATCATCGTACTCCATGAAATAACTTGGCTGTGTAAACATGACTGAGCCTCCTCCATGCTTCACAGTAGGTGCAGTGTACTTTTATTTGTATGCTTCATTTTTGCATACCAATGACGTTCCCCCCCAGGAGCTTTGTGGCTTGTCGTTTGGACATGAAACAAAACTAGAGCTTTTTGGCAAATCACATCAGTTCTATGTTCATGGACACAAAAATAAAGCATAGAAAGAAAAGAACACTGCTTCTACTGTGAAGCATGGAGGAGACATGGAGGTATGTTTTGGGGCAGGTTGCTGCATGTGGCACAGGGTGTCTTGAATTTGTACAGGTTACAATGAAATCTCAAGTCATTCTGGAGCGAAATGTGTTGCCCAGTGTCAGGAAGCTTTGTCTCAGTCACAGGTCATGGGTCCTCCAACAGGATAATGACCTAAAACACAGCTAAAAACACCCAAGAATGGCTAAGAGCAAAACATTGGACTATTGTGAAGTGGCTTCTATGAGCCCTGATCTGAATACTATTGACCATCCATGGAAGGAGATGAAACCTGCAGTCTGGAGAAGACACCTTCACACATTAGACTTATCTGTATCTTATGAGGAGTGGGCTGAGATACCTGGAGACAAGTGCAAAAGTCTCATTGAGGGCTACAGAATTGCTTGACTGCAGTAACTGCCTCAAAAGGTTGCGCAGCAAAATATTACGATCAGGACCCATAATTTTTCTTAGGACAGTTTAATTATTTTGTTATTCGGGTGAACCACATTTCAATAGCAATGCGAGATTTTCAACAGTTTATTTTTATAAAATTTGTATTTTATTTATTATTACTTCGGTCAGTTTCATATCATTTCAGGGAGTATTGTTGGTTTTCCTTTATCGGAACGGTACCAACACAGTAGGTTTTTAGGTTGAACTCGATGGACTCTTTTTTCAACCTTTTCAACAAACTATGTTACTATGTAGGTTTTCTTTACCTGGCAAAGATTTTATTTTCTCCCTGGCAAATACATTTGCCAAGTAAAAGAGGTGCATTTACTGCTAGTCCCAAACTCTACTCCATAAATACAATTACAAAATATAGGAAGAAACTCAAGGCATGAACACACCACATGCAGAAATAATAGTGTCCCCTGGGAACACTGCTAGAGAAACGTGTAACAAAATACTGTAAAATTCTGAATGCTGCCTGTCCACAGAAGAGATTTCCTCGTAAAAAGATAGAGCCCTAAGTCACAAAATTTCAGGAAACTGAGAAATAGGAAGTTGTTTGTCTTACACGGATAGCTGCGGTCACCAGTAATGGTCTCTCCGTAATAAAATATTAAGGAAGTATTTCAGGTTGCTGAATTAAAGAGATTGTACGGGCAATATATATATATGGATGGATATATTATATCCATTAGCAGTAAAAAAACGTAAAAAAGTTCCTGCAAGCATGAAATTTCATGGGAAGTAGAAAGTAGAGGACCACAGCAGGGACCAGACACAGACAGAATGGAAGTAGCGGGATCAGATATGCCCAGATATGCTGTAGTCCTTTTAAATCTGTAAGACCTGACGAAGTGAGGAGTGCTCCTCCCGAAACGCGTTGTCAATTGATTATTCAATTAATGGTATCTTTATTTCACTATCCATGGGAATGATCTGTAATGTTCCCGACAGGACAACAGGCTCCCAAACAATGATTAAAGCTCAGACGCCTTTCACTACATGAGAAGAATGTCAGAAAATCCCCGAAACCTGGTGTGTAAACATTGTGGTCTCATCCCCAAGAAGACTGGAGGCTGTAATCTGTGCCAAAGGGAATTCACCTAAGTACTCAGTAAAGGGTCTGAATACATATATCCCTGCAATAGTATAGTTTCCCTAAAGAAATATTTCTAACATTCTGTTTTCACTTTCTCATTGTTGGGGTATTGAGAGCAGGTCACAATAGAGAAAAATATGAAAAAAGTGAAAGGGTCTAAAGACTTTCAAAATGCATTGTATAGGGGATAAATTCACTGTGACTCCACAACACAACATACATACATTTTTTAATTTTGATACTTACATTCCTCCTTCGTCCACAGTGCCCGGCTGCTCCTCCACTGTTCTTGCTTTCGAGATGAGAGGTCGGAGCAGGACCTGCCTACTTGACCAATCGCTGACAGAGAAGAGACACAGCTACGGCCTGCAATTGGCTACGTGCGCAGGTCCTACTCTTTTTTCACAATCCTATTTTTATTTATACAGGTCCTACTCTGACCTCTTGAAAGCAGTAGAGCAACAGGGGACTAGAAGGAGCCACAATGGGACCTGAGGGGACCAAGGATTTTTCTTCTTAACTGCAATACCAGTATATATAATTGTTTTTATTTTTGTGCTGGAATACCACTTTGGGGTAGGGTCAGACATGTCGCATTTTACTACGTGTTTACTGTGCTGAAACCTACCAGTGTAGGTGCAAAAACGATGATACCAGGCGCTCACCCGTTAGGAAAAAAACTTTTCGAACAGACCGAGTTGGACAGGTATAAATAATAAACAAATAAATACTGATTTATTGCAGTATTAGAAGCGCTACGGACTACGCATTTCAAGAGGAGGGACCCATCGTTTTTGCACCAACATTGGTAGGTTTAAGCACAGCTAGACGAGACCGTCCGGAGGATTCCTTAAAGACGGGATCGATGTAGGCAGCACCCGGCTAATTTACCACAAGAAGTGGGTTATACAAGATGTACAAGGTGTTGTGCTATGAGTACAACACCAAAAGGTGAGCACACCACTATCACCACCCTGCACCGCTGATATTTATTGGGAGTAACAGCACATAGCTGCACTTTTGTCTGCTTCTTTTCTTTTTATATCTATATTGGAAACTACGTATTTACTGCTACGTATTTCCACACCCATTGAAGTCAATGGGTAGCAATGTACGCATCTGATTTTGCTACCAGCTGACTTCAATGGGTAGGAAAATACGCAGCAGCAAATACGCAGCAGCACGTGTGACTCTACCCTTAAAGTGGTACTCCACCCCTAGACATCTTATCAAGATGTCAGATCGCCGGGGTCCCGCTGCTGGGGACCCCCGGGATCTCGGTTGCGGTACCCCGCTATCATTGCTGCACAGAGCAGACTCGCTCCGTGCGTAATGACGGGCAATAAAGGGGCCGGAGCATCGTTACATCACGGCTCCGCCCCCTCATGATGTAACGGCCCCCCTCAATACAAGTCTATGGGAGGAGGCGTGGCAGCCATCAAGCCCCCTCCCATAACTTTCATTAAGGGGGCGGGTCGTGACGCCATGAGGGGCGGAGCCTTGACATCACGATGCTCCGGCCCCTGTATCACTGGTCATTACGCACGGAGCGAGTCTGCTCTGTGAAGTAATGATAGCGGGGTGCCGCAGCCGAGATCCCGGTTGTCCCCAGCAGCGGGACCCAGGCGATCTGACATCTTATCCCCTATCCTTAGGATAGGGGATAAGATGTCTAGGGGCGGAGTACCCCTTTAAACAGCAGATTCTGACTACACAATATATAGTATGCATACACGGAAGTTCTGCAGCAGCCAGAGAGCCACAGGTTGCAGATCGCTGTAATAAATGTTACACAGAAAAGATCTGCACGCCTGCTATTTATGGCCACATCAGCTGAACTTAGAACATGTCTATCTCCCGCAATGATATCAAACCATCTGTCATTCCTTCTTAGAGAACAAATAGCTTCCACAATGATCCCGTTTAGCCGTCTCTCTTTTTATTCCGTGATCCTAGAGCTTGTGTTGGCCACTACACCAGACATTGTGGCGCACGGCGACAATTACCTTCTGAGTGTTATCGCTGAGCAAACAAGTAGGCAGGAGGGAATCCGATACCTGTTGGGGAAAATGACACATTTGCTGGTAGCGTTGTAAAGCGACAGAACGTCTTGTTTTCTAGGAAGAATTTATCTTCCCTTAAATTGGCAGTAAAGAACATGTGTACGGTTTATTGTGTGCAGACAATGCTTCGTCTCTTCTTTAGATTCGCTCTTGCATATAACTTAGTGGGAGGTGTTTTACGAGCCTCAATAGAAACCTCCAGAGCATCACATGAGAACGCTCTTCATCAGCCAAGATAGCACATCCAAGTAAATCCATTTGTAAATATATAAAAAACATGTATAAGGCCTCACTCATGTGTTATAGTAATGTGTGCAGAGCCTATAAACAGAGTTCCTATGGTTCTGAATTATGGCCACTCTATATGGTGCCATTGGCGGTTACTATACAGCATGGGCCCATAGATTTTGTTTGGTTATGTAATCTGTGTCTTTACACCAATCTTTCCAAAAAGTGTGCCTCCAGCTGTTGTAAAACTACAACCCCAGCATGCCCGGACAGCCGCTGGCTGTCCGGGCATGCTGGGAGATGTAGTTTTGCAACAGCTGGTGGCATGTTGTTTTGAAAAACACAACTTTACACTTTAAAGGGGTATTCCAGGAAAAAACTTTTTTTTATATATATATCAACTGGCTCCAGAAAGTTAAACAGATTTGTAAATTACTTCTATTAAAACATCTTAAAGGGGTAGTCCAGTGGTGAAAAACGTATCCCCTATCCTAAGGATAGGGGATAAGTTTGAGATTGCGGGGGGTCTGACCGCTGGGGCCCCCTGCGATCTCTCTGTACGGGGGCCAGGCTCTGTACGGGGGCCAGATAGCGGGTGTCGACCCCCGCACGAAGCGGTGGCCGACACGCCCCCTCAATACATCTCTATGGCAGAGCCGGAGATTGCTGAAGGCAGCGCTTCGGCTCTGCCATAGAGTTGTATTGAGGGGGCGTGTCGGCCGCCGCTTCGTGCGGAGGTCAACACGCCCCCTTCCCGCGAGCTGTCGGGGCTCCGTACAGGAGATCGCAGGGGGCCCCAGCGGTCGGACCCCCCGCGAT
Source organism: Hyla sarda (assembly GCF_029499605.1). Taxonomy (NCBI): domain Eukaryota; kingdom Metazoa; phylum Chordata; class Amphibia; order Anura; family Hylidae; genus Hyla; species Hyla sarda. The sequence continues at coordinate 241,702,641 of NC_079194.1, forward strand.
CTGCAACTTATCCCCTATCCTTAGGATAGGGGATAAGTTGTTCACCAATGGGTTCACCACTGGACTACTCCTTTAATCCTTTCAGTACTTATGAGCTTCTGAAGTTAAGGTTATTCTTTTCTGTCTAAGGCCCCGTTCACACTACGGAATACCCGCGGAATTTCCGGGCGGATTTCCGCGGTGTGAACTTTAACATTAGTGTGAACGGGTTTCCGCGAGACCCGTTCACACTGCGGAATTTCAGCGGCAGACATTTCCGCCGCTGAAAGTGTTCCGCACAAAGAAAGAACAGGTTCATTCTTTGCGCGGATTCTGCGAGCACTGCATAGCCATCAAGGGTGACGGCTCAGTGCCCCGCGTTCCTAGCGCCGAAGTATTTTCAGTGGCGGCCGACAGGTGGAAGCTCCGCTCGCGAAATTCATCCGTGAGAATTCCGACATGTGAACACACCCTAAATCCTCTCTGATGACACGTGTCTCGGGAAACGCCCAGTTTAGAAGCAAATCCCCATAGTAAACCTCTTCTAAATTGGGTGTTTCCCGAGACAGGTGTCATCAGAGAGGATTTAGACAGAAAAGAACAACATTAACTTCAGAAGCTCATTAGTACTGAAAGGATTAAGATTTTTTAATAGAAGTAATTTACAAATCTGTTTAACTTTCTGGAGCCAGTTGACATATATAAAAAAGTTTTTTCCTGAAATACCCCCTTAAGGTTGTTCTTTTCTGTTAAAGTACTCTCTGATGACACGTGTCTCGGGAACTGCCCAGTTTAGAAGCAAATCCCCATAGCAAACCTCTTCTAAACTGGGCAGTTCCCGAGACACGTGTCATCAGAGAGCACTTAGACAGAAAAGAACAACCTTAACTTCAGAAGCTCATAAGTACTGAAAGGATTAAGATTTTTTAATAGAAGTAATTTACAAATCTGTTTAACTTTCTGGAGCTAGTTGATATATAAAAAAAAGTTTTTTTCCTGGATAATGCCTTTAATTTCCCAAAATATGTGTGTCCCCTACAAAGGATCTACTGTCTGAAACTGATGGCAGACCTGCAAGTACAATGGAAGGAGGAGAGCAAAATCTTGTAGGAGAAATAAGCCCCTGATAGTGAAAAAGGTGGATCAGAGGCACCACGAGAGTCACTTAGGCCTCGTTCACATTGCAGTCGGACTCCACTATTTGGAGTTTTGTTGGCAATCCGTCCAGAAGGACGGGAGTTTAACGTAGAAAAAAAAATTGTGAAATTACCTGGTCACCGATGGACCCCATGCTAGTGAATGGGGGCTGTCGGGACTCGGTAGTAGCCCTATGCATGCGACCCGTTTCAGGGTCGGATTGGCTCAAAAACAAAAAGGGCCGATCGGAAGTTGGATGCAAACGGCTGTGTGAACCCAGCCTTACTTGAGGCTTTTTACTGTGTCTTGGCAACAAATTAAAATAGGAAATGATAATAATTCTTTCCCTGTGGGGAGGCATGGCTGTCAGGCTAGAAATGCATACCAAACCATAGACAGCACGTGACAATAAAAAGAGCTCTGTAACAGGAAGAGCATATACATTTTTGTTAAAAAATGTTTCAGTATAATTAGTAATTTATTCATCTAAAGGTCTGCTTGTCTTGGCGTAGGAGTCCAATGGGCAGCCCATACAAAGTTAACTGTCAATCACAGCATAGGACCGCCCACTGGACTCCTAATTCCAGAATGAACAGAGGTTTAGATAAATACATTACTAGTTATCCTGAATCTTTTCTAAGAAACATATACACCAATCTACACAGTTTAAACAGATTTTTTTTTTTTTTTACATGTGACAGGTTCCCTTTCAACATGTCAGATTGCAAACATAATGGCCCAGATTTACTAAGAGTAGAGTGTAGTTTTCTATGTGTGCTCTGATCTGTGGGGTTTTCCAGAGCTCTAATCCACCACATTTTCTGTGGAAACATTAGTAAATATGTTGCCATTTTTTATTTAAATGTTGGGACCACGCCCCCTTTTGGTGGCCACACCCCTCCACCAACGGAGAGTTGGTCAGGTTTTTGAATTTTTGGTGCAAATTCTGGTACAGGCAACATTTGTGGCGCAAGGCAACACATTTTGGCGCACAACCCGACAAAACAGGTCGAGTTTACAATAGTAAATCAGGGCCAATGTGTCACGTGACAGGGCTGCTCTTCCTTAACTCATGGCCATACAGCTCAGCCAACCTGTACACCTGCTCATGATCGGTCAGGTCACAGATTCATATAAGACCAATGCACATAAAGCCTACTTGTCATATCACAGAAAAAATTATGGTAATATACCTTACTTACTGGGTCATGCAGATGTTTCACATGTATTGTTATATGTTTAGCTTCTGCATTTGTCTCACAAATCCCTCTGTTTTGCTGCTCACTCATTCTGACATCCACAGCTCAAGAAGGGGCATATCCAAGTCAAGCAGTGAGCCTGCCCTCACACACCATGCATTCACTTCCTCCCTGAGTCTGCTGTGCTGAGTCTAATCCAGTCACTGCAGGCTGCTCTGTAACCCCCTCCTCTCTGTTTTCATGTAACAATCTGATAGGATGGGAGTGAGCTCAGATGAGGGATAGTCCCGCCCTCACTTCCTGGACTTTGCCCATGCCTGTACTTCTTCAGCTGGGACAAAGATGATGCTGCAGCCAGACAGAATTATGTTCTGGATGGTATAGGGACCCTTAGTGGTCTTTTTTTGATAAGCCATTATTTCTATAAAAAGAAACTAAACATTTTTATGAAGTATATGAGAAAGATTAATGTTTCATCAAAATGTGCAAAATTCTAAAATCTTTTGATTCTGACTGTGCCAATTAAACTCACAGTCTCTTGTTAGTCTGTGGCTTAAAGCAGTGTGGTCCTTTATACTAAGTATCTGCACCATGGCATAGGAAAGCTATCCACAGCAATGCACACACTAAATCTGCTTAACAGGTGCCATTGAGGTTTTCCTCTCCTGGAATTCTCCCTTGGGACTTTGGTAAAGGAAAACGGTCAGCCTGTTCACCCACAACAAACCCAATATACTGGGTTATAGTGTGGGTGAACAGGAGACCAACGAGGGGTCACTTACTAAATATGTCCAGTAGGCCCGTAGATATGCCCCCTAGAAGATCCTCTGCTGAATTCAGTGAATCACGCACAAGCGGCGGGGCTTCGTCGGCTTAATTTAAATATTCATTGTCTGTGACTCCACTTTACTAGGATAGGGAGTCACAGACAATAAATATGTAAATTGAGCCGGCAAAGCCCAATCCCCTCAGGACCTACCGGACATATATAAGTAAGTGACCCCTCGTTGGACTCCTGTTAACCCATATAGTGTGGGTGAACAGGCCGACAGTTTTCCTTTAAATTGGCATGCTCCAACTGATGCTACATTGTTAAGCTGTAAATATGTTAGTGGGTAGCATAAAATCGGAGACTATGGAGAAAAACTGCTAAAAATTTAATCTGGTCCTGGTTGAACTTGACAAGAAGGTCCCCAAGGTAACGGCACTGAATACTAAGCCACCAAGCTGCCAAATAAAGTGAGCATATCTTCTTAGTCTGCTCCATTCATAAAGGAATGTGTGATTTATTAGTATAGAACACTATGATAGGAATTGAGAGATTAGGGGTAAAAATGTTAAGATTTTATTGCGTTGATATAAATTTGTAAGATAAAATTGCATCTGATATGAGAGGGGTCATAAATGGCTGTATGTGGCTGGCAGAGGGAATGTGGAAATGCTGGGTGATCGTCCCTCTGCGGTCTACAACCTGCTATATATCTGTGCTACAATAAGAAACCTCTCGCCTGTCGTCCATTGCAGTTAATGATTTTGCAGTTCAGGGTTGTGAAGTTTTTTCATTTCCAACTGACTGTTCTATTCTTAGTTGTCAGGAAAATTAGTCTCGATTGTTTGCTGGACCCCATGAAATATGATGGGTATTTTCCATTATATATCGTGTGATTCTCAGGGACACAAATTAAATTAGGACTGGTTTATGTCATGTTCTTTTGTTTAGCATGTACACTAAGCTCCCAGCACACTATACATGTCCATAGCCTTCTATTGTCAGACGGAGGCCTAAAGAAGTGTCCTTTTGTTGCCCATCTGGCTGATTTCTGTTACGCCGAGCGCTCCGGGTCCCCGTTCCTCCCCGGAGCGCTCGCCTCATCCTCGTTACTGCAGCGCCCCGGTCAGATCCACTGACCGGGTGCGCTGCGGTACCGCCTCCAGCCGGGATGCGATTCGCGATGCGGGTGGCGCCCGCTCGCGATGCGCACCCCGGCTCCCGTACCTGACTCGCTCTCCGTCGGTCCTGTCCCGGCGCGCGCGGCCCCGCTCCCTAGGGCGCGCGCGCGCCGGGTCTCTGCGATTTAAAGGGCCAGTGCACCAATGATGGTGCCTGGTCCAATCTTCCCAATTACCTTGATTAGTTTCCACCTGTGCACTCCCTACTTATACCTCACTTCCCCTGCACTTCCTTGCCGGATCTTGTTGCCCTTGTGCCTAGTGAAAGCGTTCCCTTGTTTGTTCCTAGCCCGTGTTCCAGACCTCCTGCCGTTGCCCCTGACTACGATCCTTGCTGCCTGCCCCGACCTTCTGCTACGTCCGACCTTGCTTCTGTCTACTCCCTTGTACCGCGCCTATCTTCAGCAGTCAGAGAGGTTGAGCCGTTGCTAGTGGATACGACCTGGTCACTACCGCCGCAGCAAGACCATCCCGCTTTGCGGCGGGCTCTGGTGAAAACCAGTAGTGACTTAGAACCGGTCCACTAGCACGGTCCACGCCAATCCCTCTCTGGCACAGAGGATCCACCTCCTGCCAGCCGGCATCGTGACAGTAGATCCGGCCATGGATTCCGCTGAGGTGCCGCTGTCAAGTTTTGCCGACATTTCCACGGTGATCGCCCAGCAAGCCCTAAAGATCACCCAACGAAATCACCAGCTGGCTTACTTGACCACCGTGACACTGCAACTTCAGTCACAGATACAGCAGCTTCAGTCACAATTTCAGTCACAGCTACAGCTGCAACAACCATCTCCTCCGCCGGCTCGTGCAACTCCTCCGCAGCAACCGGCCGCTCCTAACCCCTGCTTGTCCCTGCCGGACAAATTTGATGGGGAATCTAGACTCTGCCGTGGTCTCCTTTCTGGAAAGGCCTTGTCTTGGGCCACACCGCTCTGGGACCGCAATGATCCTGCCACAGCCACAGTCCAGTCCTTCTTCGCTGAGGTCCGTGGTGTCTTCGAGGAGCCTGCCCGAGCTTCTTCTGCCGAGACTGCCCTGCTGAACCTGGCCCAGGGTGTTTCTTCCGTTGGCGAGTACGCCATTCAGTTCCGTGCTCTTGCTTCCGAGTTGTCCTGGAATACTGAGGTCCTCTGCGCGACCTTTAAAAAAGGCCTATCCAGCAACATTAAAGATGTTCTGGCCGCACGAGAAACTCCTGCTAACCTACATGAACTCATTCATCTTGCCACTCGCATTGACATGCGTTCTTCCGGATGGCGTCTGGAGCTCCGCCTGGATATGGACTTTGTTCGCACGAGGCGTTTTTTCCCCCCGGCTCCTCTCTCCTCTGGTCCTCTGCAATCCGTTCCTGTGCCTCCCGCCGTGGAGGCTATGCCAGTTGACCGGTCTCGCTTGACACCTCAAGAGAGGACACGACGCCGCATGGAGAATCTTTGCCTGTACTATGCCGGTACCGAACATTTCCTGAAGGATTGTCCTATCCGTCCTCCCCGCCTGGAAAGACGTACGCTGACTCCGCACAAAGGTGACACAGTTCTTGATGTCAACTCTGCTTCTCCACGCCTTACTGTGCCTGTGCGGATATCTGCCTCTACCTTCTCCTTCTCTACTATGGCCTTCTTGGATTCCGGATCTGCAGGAAATTTTTTTTTGGCCTCTCTTATCAACAGGTTCAACGTCCCTGTGACCAGTCTCGCCAGACCCCTCTACATCAATTGTGTTAACAATGAAAGATTGGACTGTGCCGTGCGTTACCGCACGGAACCCCTCCTAATGTGCCTCGGACCTCATCACGGAAAAATTGAGTTTTTGGTCCTCAGGTTCTTTGGCCCCAAGAAGAGGGGGAGACCCAAGGGGGGGGGTACTGTTACGCCGAGCGCTCCGGGTCCCCGTTCCTCCCCGGAGCGCTCGCCTCATCCTCGTTACTGCAGCGCCCCGGTCAGATCCACTGACCGGGTGCGCTGCGGTACCGCCTCCAGCCGGGATGCGATTCGCGATGCGAGTGGCGCCCACTCGCGATGCGCACCCCGGCTCCCGTACCTGACTCGCTCTCCGTCGGTCCTGTCCCGGCGCGCGCGGCCCCGCTCCCTAGGGCGCGCGCGCGCCGGGTCTCTGCGATTTAAAGGGCCAGTGCACCAATGATGGTGCCTGGTCCAATCTTCCCAATTACCTTGATTAGTTTCCACCTGTGCACTCCCTACTTATACCTCACTTCCCCTGCACTTCCTTGCCGGATCTTGTTGCCCTTGTGCCTAGTGAAAGCGTTCCCTTGTTTGTTCCTAGCCCGTGTTCCAGACCTCCTGCCGTTGCCCCTGACTACGATCCTTGCTGCCTGCCCCGACCTTCTGCTACGTCCGACCTTGCTTCTGTCTACTCCCTTGTACCGCGCCTATCTTCAGCAGTCAGAGAGGTTGAGCCGTTGCTAGTGGATACGACCTGGTCACTACCGCCGCAGCAAGACCATCCCGCTTTGCGGCGGGCTCTGGTGAAAACCAGTAGTGACTTAGAACCGGTCCACTAGCACGGTCCACGCCAATCCCTCTCTGGCACAGAGGATCCACCTCCTGCCAGCCGGCATCGTGACAATATCCAGTATACCAGTATACCATATTTGTCTATGAGTGACAGATGCAACTGTATCTTCATCCATCACAAGCATCCATTAAATGTATACATAATCAGCTTTTCAATAGATTTTTTGCTATATTTGTTAAATCAACACCATAATAGCCTATGGGTAGCAAATCTATTAAATAGATGCTTAGCAGATGCATATGTCGCCCGTAGGCTATAATAGCATCCATTTCACAGAAAGGAATTTGTAAAGCTTACATGTATGTTAAAAAGACGCCATTATAGTCTATGACTATGGATGCTACTGCTGTGTACAGTATCTGATACAGCTCTGTTTAAGGAGGACCTGTGGTCAAAACATATTCCTTTATACGTTACATTGCTTGCGCTCCCCATTCCCGAGATATGGTCTTTTTTATTTCCATCTGACAGACTGTGAATCCAATGAGAAGAAGAATATCCAGCGCAGGTCATGTTCATGAATAAGGGTCCAGCTTGACCCAAAACGCGTTGGTTTATTCTGTGTTATCCATGTGACTTTGAATAAAGCTCCTGTTTGCATCTATCCTGTGCTGGATATTCTTCTCCTCTGCACTACTACAGACCAGAGGCACTGCCGGTTAGTCCGTGTGCAGGTGGGAGTACTCAGCCGAGGTGAGCCGCCATGTTCTCTCCTCTACTGTGAATCCAATAGGCAGCAATCTAATTATAATACTGTGCGGCGTCAGAGGTGTCGGTGGGCTTATTGGGGTTGTGGCCATATATAGAACATGCAATGTGGGCGTGCACTATAGCTTCTGTCTCTTTCAAATATGGCGCCTTCTGAGCAGAGTCTCTGTACTGTAGCCAGGTGAGCACCTTGCAAAGAGGGGATCACCCGTAATATGGTGCATACCCACACTACATGTACTATAGATTGCCCCAGTGTCAGTAAGCCTACCTAAATATGCCACCCATCTGACCTATTCACAGTCTATAAAATGGAAATAAAAAACCCATATGTCGGGTAACAGGGGCCCAATTAACATATTGTAAAAATGTATGTGCTCAGGGCCCCCTATCTATCCATACTAAAAAAAAAAACAACAACAATATATATATATTTTTTGACCACAGGTTCTCTTTAAAGGGGTACTCCAGTGGAAATACATTTTTAAAATCAACAGACACCAGAAAGTTAAATAGATTTGTAAATGAATTCTATTTAAATTTCTCAATCCTTCCAGTATTAATGAGCTGCTGTATGCCCCAGAGGAAGTTGTATTTCTTTCTGGAGTTCTTTTCAGTCTGACCACAGTGCTCATACGCTGTGCGTATGAGGAACTGTCCAGAGCAGGAGAGGTTTGCTATGGGGATTTGTTTGTACTCTGGACAGTTCCTGACATGGACAGAGGTGTCAGCAGAGAGCACTGTGGTCAGACTGAAAAGAATTCCAGAGAGAAATACAACTTACTCTGGAGCATACAGCAGTTGGTAAGTACTGGAAGGATTAAGATTTTTCAATAGAAGTAATTTACAAATCTGTTTAACTTTCTGGCATCAGTCGATTAAAAAAAAAAATTGTTTTCCACTGGAGGGTTTTTATCTATATGAATTATATACATTATATTGATTTAGTTACAAATCAGATTTTTATTGTATGTGATGTTGTATGATTTCTTTTCATTGGTTCTTTAGCCTTTGGATTGTATCATGTTTTTCATTGTAGCCATATGAGAAATTGTTCAAAATGGTACAATAAGAGAACTATTTGTAGCAATTGATTTCAAAATACAAAACTACTGTTAGCAGCATGGGGCGTTAACGAGTTACCAATATTTTAAAAGGCTAAATTGGGATATTTATTCCCCACCCCTGAGTAGAAAAATTAAGCCCCACCCCAATCAGGAAATGTAAGCCCTACCCTTAACAGAAATACCCCTAAAATGCCCACTTTTTGGAAAAGTTGACATACCTTCGATCAGCAGGGTTTACTTGGCAAAACCCAGACTGTTGGTAAGTATGAGTGATAACACAGTATTATATGCAACAAAGGGCATTGTAATACAACATTTTCTAACTCTAACGGTGCACAAGGCACTATAATATAGCAATATTCACAGCAGGAGACATAACACCACACCTTATGTGGGGAGTGGAACACTTTACAACAGTACATTCTATTTTTTTTCGTGATAAAGATTGCACAATGTTAAAAATAAATAATGAGTAAAGGTTTATATAAATGTATTTATACACAAACTGATATACAAGAGAATAATAAACAAAGCCCCTTATTATGAATCTATAAGACCCCACCGTACCCGGGGGAGGAGACCTGGCACTTTCTCAAGCCCTCCCTTATTTTGTGAATACAGTGACCCCTTGACCTATGATGGCCCCGACATACGATAATTTCAGCATGCGATGGCCTCTCAGCATGTTGAAGGCAGCATCAACATATGATGCTTTTCTATGTCGGGGCCATTGCATAAACGGCTATCCGGCAGCGCAGACTGCTTCAGCTGCCACCGGATAGCCGTTTACGGTGCCCCGTGTGGTCCGCTGACGATCACTTACCTGTCCTCGGGGCTCCGGAAAGGTCCTCTTCGGGATCCTCTGCATCGTCGGCATTCTCCTTCGTCGTCATCACGTCGTCGCGCACGCCATCCCGTCATCCAATAGGAGTGGCGTGCGTAGTGACGTGATGGCGGCGGCGGAGAGCGAGGATCCCGGGGAAGCAGAGACGTTCCCGGAGCGTCGGGGACATCACGGGGACGCGGCAACAGCGATGGTGGGCAACATACAGGGCAGCGGTGACGGTCCGGAGCGGCAGGGACACATGAGTATTACCTCCAATACCATCCCTTGGCTGTCCGGGCATACTGGGAGTTGTAGTTTTGCAACATCTGGAGGTCCGCAGGTTGTAGACCACTGTCCTATACTTTACATTGCGCGGATCCTTCAACATACGATTGTTTCGACAAACGATGGTTCATTTGGAACGGATTACCATCGTATGTTGAGGGACCACTGTATTGTGGTGTTTCTGAATACTGTGAGAACTAACATAATCCATGAGGAAGGGGTAAAACCTGAGCTGGATCCCTATTCCCCAAAGAACCTATAGCCACATGGACATCCTGTATGCTAACTTTATCGAGTTCTCTGAGACAACTTTTATACAATTTTTGTCTTTTTGGTTGAATCAGAAGTCACATACTGTAGTAATCAGTTAGAAATATTATAACTCAGCTTCTCTTTTTAGCATAATAAAACACTTTTTCTACAATCACTTTCACCCCAGGCCTGTTATCGTTATCCGCTATTCCCGACCAGGCACAATGTTCGATTTTTCTAGTACGTGCACATTTGGAGCTAAAAATCATTTACTTATTCAATTATTTAAAAAAAAATCTGCACAACTTTTTGTAAAAGAAAATAAGCATTTGTTTTTATTTTTTTTATAATCAACATTACGGGAGAGCGGACAGGAAAAGGGAAGTGGGGAAGTGGGATGGGCGACGGTCCGTATCGCGCAATCAGGGGCCTGACGAAGCGCTGATTGCGCGATACGGACCATCGCCCATCCCACTTCCCCACTTCCCTGTTCCTGTCCGCTCTCCCACACTCCATGAAAACGCCAAGAATTCTTTGATGCAATAAAGAAGTTTTCTATACCAAGACTGGGTGAGTGCTACATTTTCCTACATTTCTGCATTGGATATATATCTCATCTTACATGTGAGCACCCGAATGGTGGCGCAGCTTCAGGAGTTTAGTGAATATTCCCGTATGTGAAGTAGCAGTGCAGGGTACCTTCTGTATTGGACTGAAAGAAATGTTTTACATTACCTTCTATTTCTATTACGGAAATTACTTTATAGGGGGTGTATATAGGAGGCGGGTCTAGGGGTGTAGTTTAGGGGGTATGTTTTTTTTCTTATATTCATTTAAAAAAAAATTTTTTTCACTTTGGCGTCTTTCTAAGCTCATAAAAGACCTTTTAAGGGCATTTTTACACTTAAAAATATTTTTATTCTAATTGATTTCCCCTGTATAGGGGGCTGACGTAGAAGCCTTAGTTACAGTGGGAAAATAGCCCTCTGAGATTGTCTACAGAGCTGATCTGGGTCTGTACAAAGGTCATTGCGGACTATCTTGGACATATAAACTCAGCAAGTGATGTAAAAAATGTTTTCCCCTTATTCAAAGAAATATAACATTTTTTGACTTTTTAACCGCTTATTTCCTTTTTTCTTTTCAGTGAGGCAGATTATTATTGTTTGATCACTCGTATCATGCACTACACTGTATGTAGTGTATCTGGGCCTAATTGGAGTACAAACATGGCAGACCTGAGGCCCTTCATTCGTCCCCCTACCATAGCAATTGGCATCCCACTGTCATATCTATGGGGCACTGACAGTGGGACAGAGGCAGCCCCCACCCTCTGAATCCCCTTACATGCAGTGTTCACTATTACCATATATACTCGAGTATAAGCCGAGTTTTTCAGCACGATTTTTCGTGATGAAAACGCCCCCCTCGGTTTATACTCGAGTGAACTCTCCGCCTGTCAATCCCTTCTCTGTGGTCTTCAACCTGCGGACCTCCAGATGTTGCAAAACTACAACTCCCAGCATGCCCGGACAGTCATCGGCTGTCTGGGCATCATCCATCCCCCCCTTTTGTTTTGTACTCACCTCCCCTCGGCGGGAAGGAAGGGTGAGCTGGTCCGGGCCATCTATGCTGCAGGGACCGTCCGGTGGGGAGGGTTAGTCGTTGTCCATTTTCACCGGGGGGCCCTCTTCTCCACGCTTGCTTCAGGCCTGCCCGAACTAGTGACGTTGCCTTGACGACGACGCACAGGGACGTTCATGCGCAACGTCCCTGTGCGTTGTCGTCAAGGCAACGTCACTAGTCCGGGGCAGGCCCGAAGCGCGGAGGAGAGGGCCCCCCCCGGTGAAAATGTACAGCCCGCAACGACTAACCCTCCCCACCGGACGGTCCCTGCAGCTTAGATGGCCCGGACCAGCTCATCCTAACTTCCCGCTGAGGGGAGGTGAGTACAAAACAAAAGGGGGGTCTGGATGATGATGAAGGCCGCAGTGGTCTTCAACCTGCGGACCTCCAGAGATTTCAAAACTACAACTCCCAGCATGCCCAGACAGCCGATGGAGTTGTAGTTTTGCAACATCTGGAGGTTCGCAGGTTGAAGACCACTGATGAAGTGATTGACAGACGGTGATAATGAAAGGGGGGGGGGATGATGACGGGGGTCTGGATGATTACATGGGGGGGATGATGTATTTCCCACCCTAGGCTTATAGTCATGTCAATAACTTTTCCTGGGTTTTTGGGGTGAAATTACCGGCCTCGGCTTTATTCGGGCCGGCTTATACTCGAGTATTTACGGTATATATGCCATTAATGGAACTGAATAGCTGATATTGAAAGTTTTTCCTGGCTATTAGAGTATGAGCCAGGCCCTCGTGAGATAGCAGAGTTCCTGCCATACTTAGCATGGACACCAATGCCATGCTATTCCTGCGTACCGCGCATGTTGGCGACCACTGAACCCGTTAAACTCCATCTAGTGTAGTTTATCTTATTGTAGGATTTGGCAGAGAATTTCGAGCTCTATATAAAAATGGAGCTTCAACCTCTCAAGAAATGAACAAATCTAACACAATGAACCTAAAAATGACACGGTGATAAAAGTGGACATTTATATATAACACTTTCAGCTTCCACTTCTTTATTACTTGTAGTCTGTCCGCTTACCAGGGCAACACATCACCCGCTCCAATATTACATCCTGATATTTCCATTCAGTCTGCATCATTACTTCTCCACCACACATTGCATCTATATCTTAATATTTGTTCTGCAATGACTAAATGGAATATAGGAATACTATTCCTCTACAGGCAGGAAATGCGTTTTATGTCTCACTGGCAGCTTGCATTTATAATAGGCACTTGGGGCTTGATGTTATTTAACCGTTCGTGGTTAACATGCATTTAAACAATGTAACTTAAGCCTTGCCGGGTGCATTAAACTTTTCACCCAGCAATGTTATTTTTCTTGCAAATGTTCGTTAAGAACAGCAGATAACATGTAGGATAAAGATGTTGTGAACATAGAAGCCGAAAAATAACAAGGAGATTGAAAATGGTTAAACCAAGGGAGGATCATCTTAAAGGGGTATTCCAGGAATTTTTAATTTTTTTATTTTTTATGTAGATTTGTAAATTACTTCAATTAAAAAATCTTAATCCTTTCAATAATTATCAGCTGCTGAAGTTGAGTTGTTGTTTTCTGTCTGGCAACAGTGCTCTCTGCTGACATCTCTGCTTGTCTCGGGAACTTCACAGTGTAGAAGAGGTTTGCTATGAGGATTTGCTTCCTGAGACAGGTGACATCAGAGAGCACTTAGACAGAAAAGAACAACTCAATTTCAGCAGCTCATAAGTACTGCAAGGATTAAGATTTTTTGATAGAAGTAATTTACAAATCTGTTTAACTTTCTGGAGCCAGTTGATATAGAAAAAATTAGTTTTTTCTTGGATAACCCCTTTAAACCTATCTAAAACATATCTAAAACTTGCTCCGGCTCTACAGAAAAATGTAATGGCAAGTTAATACGATAACCTTCTCCGAGATGTCACAGTCAATTATATGTTTGGACAAAGTTAATTACACAACAACCTTAGGTTACCACAAAAAAAGAGCCCAGCTTTGGGAGAAGAGAGGAGGAAAATGGAATTATTACAATGCTCCGTCATGCATTTTTCATACAGAAGGGAGAGATAGGACTGGAGCGTCCACAGCTATTGTCATACCATAAAATGATACTATCCATAGGGCATAACAATGGTCATGTATCAGGATAAATGTAGTTAAAGGCACGGCATGAATAGTCATTCTCTGCTACACACTGTAATCTATGAAGAATTGTTCCTGTAAAACAATAGTAATTGTTTCTTATGAAAAATGGGTTTTATGGAGGAGAAGCAATTAGCCTGATGCAGACGTGTAACTGAGCGCTCCTGGGCCCTAAAGCTAAATCTTAAAAAGCCCTTCACCCCCCAACACCGAACATTTGGCATGTATAATATAAGTGTCCTCTCAAACACAAAGGTCCGGGTGCTCTGTACAGTGGTCTCTCAAGTTACAATATTAATTGGTTCCAGGACAACCATTGTATGTTGAAACCATTGTATGTTGAGACCATAACTCTATGGAAACCTGGTAATTGGTTCTGAAGCCACTAAAATGTCATCCAAAAATAGGAAAAAGTGAGGATTAAAGAAAAATAAGTAGATAAATAATATAGATAAAGCAAGATTGTACATATAAAAGTAAGAAAAATCTGCTGGGAGCTGTAAATCACTGTCTATGTCAGTGTTTCCCAAAGAGGGTGCCTCCAGCTGTTGCAAAACTACAACTCCCAGCATGCCCGGACACTGGTCTGTGTAGAGGACAGGAGCTTCTTCAGGGTCCAAAGGAGCAGCTAACCCTGGTACAGGTAAAGAGTACATAACATGTAATACCTCCCTGTGCTGTAGGGGGCGCTACCAGACACCAGTCAGTGCATGTACTTCAATAATACAGGTAAAGAGTAGTACAGACAATGTAGTACCTCCCTGTACTGTAGGGGACGCTACCAGACACCAGTCAATGCATACACTTCAGTAATACAGGTAAAGAGTACAGAACATGTAATACCTCCCTGTACTGTAGGGGACGCTAGCAGACACCAGTCAATGCATACACTTCAGTAATACAGGTAAAGAGTAGTACAGAACATGTTATACCTCCCTGTACTGTAGGGGGTGCTACCAGATACCAGTCAATGTATACACTTCAGTAATACAAGTAAAGAGTAGTGAAGAACATGTAATACCTCCCTGTACTGTAGGGGGCGCTACCAGACACCAGTCAGTGCATACACTTCAGTAATACAGGTAAAGAGTAGTGCAGAACATGTAATACCTCCCTGTACTGTAGGGGGCACTACCAGACACCAGTCAGTGCATGCACTTTAGGACTACAGGGGTTTTACCATTGAAATGTCCATTCTGATTGGTCGGTTCTTCCAGCCTTTGACACGTTTCGCATTGTATGTTGAAAATGGTTTCAAGTTACAATGGTCCAGAAAAGACCATTGTTTGTTGAAACTATTGTATGTTGAGGCCATTGTAAGTGGAGGGATCACTGTATTTCTGTGGTTATAGTCACATCAGTACATGTATTAATTGAAAATAAAATGTTTATAGGGGATCTGACATATACAGTGACCCCCCGACCTACGATGGCCCCGAAATACGATAATTTCAACATGCGATGGCGTCTCAGAGGCCATCGCATGTTGAAGGCAGCATCAACATACGATGCTTTTGTATGTCGGGGCCATCGCATAAACGGCTATCAGGCAGCGCTGACTGCTTCAGCTGCCGCCGGACAGCCGTTTACGGTGCCCCGTATGCTCCCGTGATGGCCTCCTACCTGTCCTCAGGGCTCCGGAGCTCCTCTACACGATCCCCTGCATCGTCGGCGTTCTCCATCGTTGTCATCACGTCGCCGCGCACGCCGTCCTTTCATCCAATAGGAGCGGCGTGCGTAGTGACGTGATGGCGGCGACGTGAGAGCTACGATCCCGGAGAAGCAGAGACGTCCGGAGCGTCGGGGACACCAAGGGGACGCGGCGGCAGCAATGGAGGGCGACATCCAGGGCAGTGGTGACGAGCGGTGACGGTCCGAAGCGGCGGGGACAGGTGAGTAGAACTTCCTATACTTTACATTGCACGGAACCCTCAACATACGATGGTTTCAACAAATGATGGTTCATTTGGAACGGATTACCATCGTATGTTGAGGGACCACTGTACCTCGGTGTACCCACAGAAATAAACAAAGTATATCAAAGTATATAAAGTTACCAAGTGGTTCAAGTGCTGAAACCCCCACTAATCCATAGGACAGAAATAAAATGTCCTCCAGAATGGATGGAGCATGCTGCGTATGCCTGGTTAGTGCTCCATTCATTGACTATGGGGATACCAATTGCTGATGAGCAGAGGAAAACCTTGAAAGCCTAACGGTCAATGAATGAAGCCCCGTCTGCACATTTTGATTATGCTTTGCATATTCCAGATTTCCCTCCGTTCCAACAGCTGGACCCTCACTGATCAGCAACACATCCCCTATCCTGTGGAATTGCATGCTGAGATGGGTATAACCTTTTAACAGCAACATGTTTTATTTGTGGTACAGAATATCATAGTCTACCACTCTTTTGTGTCCCACAAATAAAAGCATATTGCAGTAAAGCAGACCATATATAATCAAAATAGACTACATTTAGCGTATACATCTCTGTGGACATGCAGCGGTGTATGCAGCATATAAAACCAGTCTTAAATGGGCACTGTCATATTCGAAAACTTATTATATGTTGTATTTCTTGGCAAAACATTAATCTTTTTAATATACTTCATAAGAAAATTTTATTTCCCTATGAAATCATGGATTATAAAAAAGAACACCAGAAGTCCCCATCATACCATTCAGAACATAATCCTGTCTGGCTGCAGCATCATCTTTGTCCAAGCTGAAGTGCAAGCTGGGGCAGAGTCCAGTAAGTGAGGGCGGGACTAGCACTCCTTTGTGCTCACTCCTGTCCTATCAGACTGCAGCATGAGGAGGAAGTTACAGAGCAGCCTGCGGTGATTGGATGAAGAGACCCAGAACAGCAGATGAGGAATATGCAGAGTGAGGGACACACCTCCTTCAGAGCAGAGAATGACAAACCAAGCGATCAACAGATAGAAGGTATTTGTGAGAGAAATATAGGTGCTAGACATAATCAAGATTAGGTAAGGAGTTACATAATTTTTTGGGGGATATGACAGGTACTCTTTACTTTGTAAAATACAGCTAGAGCACATGCTCCTCGTAAATCTAGATCTTTAGTGGCTTTGTGCTGAGTAGCACTTTGAAATTGATACCAGCTCTGAGCTGGGTTAGAGTTCAGCTTCAAACCCCCCTTCCCCCATAGTGTATAGCACTGGCTGTCCAGGCAGGCTGGGAGTTGTAATAATACAACAGCTTAAAGGGTTACTCTGCTACCCAGCGTCCAGAACATTGAGTTCCTAACACTGTGTGCGGGCTTCCATGTTCACC
Source organism: Hyla sarda (assembly GCF_029499605.1). Lineage (NCBI taxonomy): Eukaryota > Metazoa > Chordata > Amphibia > Anura > Hylidae > Hyla > Hyla sarda. Next base: position 241,719,650 of record NC_079194.1, read on the forward strand.
CCCGCCCCCTCATGATGTCACACCCCGTCCTGTGATATCACGCCCCGTCCCATCAATGCAAGTCTATGGGAAGGGGGCGCGATGGCCGTCACGCCCCCTTCCCATAGACTTTTATTGAGGGGGCAGGCCTGCATACAGAAGCCCGCACACAACGTTAGGAACTCAATGTTCCGGATGCTGGGGAGCGGAGGGGAGAGGAGTAACCATTTAATGAAAACTGTTTGGAAAACACTGTCCTATGGCATATGCACAGGCTTCCTCTTTGAGTTGTATGCCCATAAATACTATTTGTGATTCACTCACTTCTTACCGATTCAGGTTATTTACTTAAACTCTGCAAACCTGTACGGATCAATATGAATAATCCCCTAAGTGTCAATGCAAAATGGATCAGTCATGCTGCAGAAAGTACGAGCATCTACCAACATTTATAAGAAAGCAAATATTCTGAGAATCTCTTCTGTTTTACAGGATAGCTATGATGGTAATACAAATATAAAATGAAACATGATTTTCTAGAATAAAAAAAAAATACCAGTAATGGGACTGAGATTTTTCTACCTGTGACTCTGTTTCTGTCTGTGTTTATTTCTTTACTATAAGGCCATGTTCACACGATGGAATTTCTGCTGCAGCAGAGTCCTATTGATTTCAATGGGATTCTGCTACACTGTACATATGGCAGTATTTCCGCGCCAGATGTTTCTGCCGCGGAAACCCTGATTCCGGCATCCACAGAAAGAATTGAAATGTCTATTCTTTACGCGGATTCTGCAAGGAAATGCATTACCGTCTATGAGACAGAGCATTTCCAATCAATGTTCGCACAAACATTTTCCTTGCGTACATTCCACCATGTGAACATAGCCTTACTTGTCATCTATCATAGGAACTACTCTTTATATATAGGCAAATGATCTGTGTTCATCACCTGATACATAAGCAGATATACTTCATAAGAAAATGTTATTTATTTTCTATAAAAATCATTGGTGTGTTAAAAAAAAACAAAAAAAAAAAAAACACCACTAGGGGTCCCCATACAATCCAGAACATAATTTTGTCTGGCTGCAACATTATTTTTGTCCCAGCTGAAGCACAGGCAGATCCAAAGTCCAGGAAGTGAGGGTGGGACTAGCACTTCTCTGTGCTCACTTCTACAGCAGAAAACAGAGAGGAGGGGGTCACAGAGCAGCCTGCAGTGATTGGATGTTCAGACCCAGCACAGCACAGCAGACTGGGGGAGGAAGAGAAGTCACGCAGAGTGAGGACACGTCCCCTCCAAAGCACAGAATGACAAAGCAAGTGAGCAACAGAAGGAAGGCATTTGTGGGAGAAATATAGGTGCTAGAGAAATACAATTATATGTACTTGATCAGGATTATTTTTGTGGGCTATGAAAGGCGCCCTTTAAATACAATTTGCAGTGCATAAAAACATATTTCCTGTATGCCTAGAAATAACTATCACAATATTGTTACAAAAAGATATGATATAACAAGGCAATAATGCAGCAGGCAGGAGGTATCTACCACTGGAGAGTCATGTAGCATGCCTGAAACTCTTCAGTCCATTTGTACATTTCCTGGGAAGATTAATTCTTTTTTTTTTTTTCTTACAATTTTTGTTTTTACTTTTAAAGAAGACCAATAAAATATAATGATTTCAGGATGGAAAAGATGAGTGCCGGATATCGCCCTCCTGCTAAAACTGTGTAGCCCTCTACCGATGGGTATTTTACCTTGCAGCATTTATATCAAGTAGCGTGTTGGAATGTAAGGCACCCCGTAGGATTACATAGAAAGCTGTAATGAATCAATGTACAAGCTGCTGACTTAAAGGGGTACTCTGTAGGGGAAAATATGTTTTAAATCCACTGGTGCCAGAAAATTATACAGATTTTTAAAATACTTCTATTTAAAAATCTTAATCCTTCCAGTACTTATCATATAGGTGGCCGTCAATGATGAAACTACTACTGATAGTCCGTGCAGCCTGGCCTGCAATAGCCTGAGCCGCATGATGGCTCATTAGACGAGAACTGATCATTATTGGTCACCAGTCAGTCTGTTTAAAAAAAAAAAAGAGATTGTAAGGGGGGGGGGGGGCGGCGGTGATGGGGTTGTTTTTATTAAAGGGGTACTCCAGCCCTGAGACATCTTATATAGCGGGGCGGGGGTTGACGTCACACGGGGGCGGAGGCGTGACGTCACAATACTCCGGCCCCTTGGTCGCCACACGGCTGTTTGTGAGCTGGCACTGCGGCGTGCAGCTCAAACAGGGGGGTGGCGAATACAAGATTGCGGGGGTCCCCAGCGGCGGGACCCCACGTGGTGAGACATCTTATCCCCTATCCTTTGGATAGGGGATAAGATGTCTCAGGGCCGGAGTACCCCTTTAAGCATAAAGAAGAGAATATATTCATAGATCCCTATCCGTGCAGTTCACAAAGATCACATATGGACAAGTCATGCAAATAACTAACCCCACCAAACGTTCGGATCAAAACAGAAAACATTATATAGCAAAATATATATCAGCCTCATTTACCTGATCTTATCTGAGTACTTAGCTCTACTCTAGAATAATGCATCCTTATTGAAGACACCTAGGGGGAGATTTATCGAAACCTGTCCAGAGGAAAAGTTGCTGAGTTGCCCATGGAAACCAAAGATGGCTTCTTTCATTTTTGAAACGGCCGCTGAAGAATGAAAGAAGCGATCTGATTGGTTGCTATGGGCAACTCAGCAACTATTCCTCTGGACAGGTTTTGATAAATCTCCCCCCTTGTCTGTGGTTGTAGTTTTATTTTTGGAGCTCTTCAGACAAGATTTGTGTAAGACCTTTTCTTTGGTTACTATGGTTTTCACTCAAACTCATTTCAGACATTATGTTCTAATTTTATTAAGTCTATAAATCTCAATAGCTCAAGCAGAGTCATCTTTTTATAAATTGAAGACAAAGATAATACTGTTTTTGTTCATTCCTTATAAAGGGGACCCCAAATCCAAATCTAACACTTCAACTTCTCGGTGGAGCCATTTTAAAGCCTGGATCCAATGAGAACATTGCCTTGGATCAGTGTATGAATAAATTAACTATTTACTGGATATATTGGAGTGATGCTTTTACTATTTAGATTGGATGTTTGGATAATGAGGTTTGGCATCCGACTGTCAGGCAACCCCCCCCATCAAGGGCTGATGTCAACTGTCCCATAACAGAGTCCAATATCGAGCATGCCCGACACTGCAACACCACTTAATGAAAATGTTCCGCTAGGCTATTCCGGCACAATGACCATCTCGGTGCTCACATATGAAAGTTCAAGATGTAAACCAAGTGAAGGTAATAGAAATGAAGCACTTGATATGAATCGCCAGCTCTTTATTTCATTTCAGCTTACAGCTATCCTGTAGGTACAGGGAGGGCGGACAGGTGGAGCAAGGTGGGGGAAAAAGATGGGTAATGGTCCGTTATCGCGCTTGCGGGCTTCATCAGTCACCCATCTTTTCCCCCCACCTTGCTCCACCTGTCCACTCTCCCTGTACCTACAGGATCAAGCCCATGGGGCCTGACAAAGGGCTCAAGCGCTATAACGGACCGTCGCCCATCTTTTCCCCTCCACCTTGCTCCACCTGTCTGCTCTCCCTGTACCTACAGGATCAAGCCCATGGGGCCTGACGAAGGGCTCAAGCGTGATAATGGACCGTCGCCCATCTTTTCCCCCCACCTTTCTACACCTGTCCACTCTCCCTGTATCTACAGGATCAAGCCCATGGGGCCTGATGAAGCGCCCAAGCGCGATAACGGACCGTCGCCCATCTTTTCCCCCCACCTTGCTCCACCTGTCCGCTCTCCCTGTACCTACAGGATCAAGCCTATGGGGCCTGACGAAGCGCCCAAGTGCGATAACGGACCATCGCCCATCTTTTCCCCCCACCTTGCTCCACCTGTCCGCTCTCCCTGTATCTACAGGATCAAGCCCATGGGGCCTGACGAAGCGCGCAAGCGCGATAACGGCCTGTCGCCCATCTTTTTCCCCCACCTTGCTCCACCTGTCCGCTCTCCCTGTACCTACAGGATCAAGCCCATGGGGCCTGACGAAGGGCCCAAGTGTGATAACGGACCATCGCCCATCTTTTTCCCCCACCTTGCTCCACCTGTCCGCTCTCCCTGTACCTACAGGATCGCTGTAAGCTGAAATGAAATAAAGAGCTGGTGATTCATATCAAGACCTGGTGAGTGCTTCATTTGTATTACCTTCACTTGGTTTACATATATGTCCCATAACAGAGGAAACATTTCTTCCTAACTCCAATATGGCGATCAGCATAAGTTCTGTCCCTAACAGGTTACAAACCCAGAGAGACCTGTTCTAATAACAGCGTAACATCAGGATAACGTACAATACAAGTAGAACTTGCATTGGCTTATGATTCTCGGCTTTTTCCACCTAGTTATGAACCTTCTGTGTGTTCTTCCTAAAGCTTAATTGGTTCTACAGGACCCAATACTAAAGCAGCACATAAAACGCTGTACAAAACAAATCATTCCGGAGAACTCAGTCTTCTGTCTATGATTGATGCCAAAGAATATTGTCTTGATATCTTTTATGTTTTAAGCCGAACAAGAATCCCAGTGTTTACACACACTTACTGCTTCCCTGGTGCTCTGTATATTACACTGTCAGCCGCTCAGAGTAAAGAGCAGTAAAGCAGGCAGACTGTAACAAAGCAGATGATGCTGAGAGCAGACATATGTCCGGCGAGTCCTGTCTCTTGTTATAATTAAACAAAGGCCTATTCCCTCGCTGCACAGCACTCAGAAGACATACATTATGAAATGACAGATCTATAACACGGCCAGAAGGTTCCTCCTATAGGAAATGATGTAATAGATAACCTACATTGCAGGCAATGCTTACTCAACTATAGGTGAGGTTCTTACCGTTCTAAGATTCTCATTATAGTGATAATGGATGCTGACTATCCTCATGGGTCTGGAGTAGGATGCCACATCCATTTCCATTTAGATGACTTTATATATGTGCAGTCTTCAATGCCTTTAATCCATTCTTGATCATAAATGCAACAAAATATTTTTTTTTACCTAAAAATATTTAACATTTCTATTTTTGGTTCAGCTATAGTCAACATAAGATAAAACGCATGTAAATAGCATACAAATTGAATCAATCTCTAGAAAAACATGGGTGGCATGCTCCTGTACCACTAGAGGTCAAGGATGACATGCATACATTAGGAGTCGATAAGTAGAGGTCAGCCTTCCTTGTGAGCATCTGACATCCCACTGGTGTATGTTATATGCCTTGTCCAGTTCTATTGACCAGTGTTAGAGCTATGTGCTGTGGCAGTGTCAAATACAGTGGCCCATCAACTTACCATGGCCTCAACATACAGTATTTTCAGAATGCAATGGTCTTTTCTGGACCATTTTAACCTGAACCCATACTAAACATTCAATCTTATAAACAGTCCAGACCGGTGAAACAAATCAATGACTGGAAGATCTGACCAATCAGAATGGATCTATCACTGGTAAAACACTTGTATTACTGAAGTGCATGCACTGACTGGCGCCCCCTACAGTGCAGGTAGGTATTACATGTTCTGGACTACTCTTTACCTGTGCAACAGTTAGCTGCTCCTTTGGACACCAGGTGAGAGCGGCTCCATTTTACGTTTTTGAGGCACAGTGTGTACTATACTCGACCCTGGAGAATAACCCCCCTTCTAAAACATAACTTTTATTTCTTTTTAAATCACTTGTCACTGATATCGTAACACAAGAAATAAAAGTTATGTTTTAGAAGGGGGGTTATTATCAAGGGGATCTTTTGCCCCAAGCTTAGGCCCTGGGTTTTGGTAATTGATTTCATTGTGGTTCCTGACCCACCCAGGGGTTCAATTGTGTTTGCGACCCTGGAAAAGCTCCTGTCCTCAACATAGACCGTGACACACAGCTTCCTATTTTTGGATGAGATTTTGTGGCTTCAAAACCAATTTCCTTACCTTATTTTTATTTTACACAGGCCGAAGAATTCAGCACCTCTTCAATAACAATAAAAACACAGACTTTATGGTGTCAATGGTAAAGCACAGGTCATATACACAAGCCAACTCTGATGCATTTCAAGCACAGTGGGTCGTTAGTCATGGATAATGTTAGCTTACATTCATATAAAAAGGATACAGTGACCAATCACAGGACAAGAATAGTGTCATGTGCTTAGCAACAGCTGTTGTTAATTCAAATAAAAAACAAGTAATTATCAATACCGATCACGGCAGGCATCTAAAGTATCTGCAGGCTTTGGGTGGGACACATTAGACCACCCACAGTGCAATTGTCAGGGTCCGATGAGTCAAGATGGTGGCCAGAGGACTCCTTACCTTTTCCATGCCTCTCTGCTGCAATCTATTTGTATTGTCTTGCAGGTTGTACAAATGGATCACTGATATCACTGATCAGTGCTATGTCAATGCAATAGAAAGCTATTACGGTAATAGTTCCCTGTGGGGATTAAAAAAAAAAAAAAGAAACAAAGAAAGAAAGAAAAAAAAGTAATAAAAAGTTTAAAAAAGCCCCTCCACCAATTAAAAAAAATTAAATCACCCCTTTCCCCATTTTACTAATTAAAAAAAAAAGTTAAAATATAATTAAAAATATTTGGTATCACCATGTAGGGATATGTCCGAACTATTAAAATATGACGTTAATGGTCCTGTAGAGTAATCAGCATAAATGCTAAATAAAAAATATACCAAACTCCAAAACATCAGATTTTTGGTCACATCACATCCCAGAAAAAATGGAAAAAATAAAAAGTGACCAAAAAGTCACATATACGCAAAAATGTTACTGATAAAATCTACAGATCGTGGTACAAAAATTGGCCACCAATGGACATTTTTAAACATGCTTTTTAACAAAATAAGTTGGACTTCTTTTAAAAGCATTACAAAAATAGAAAAGAATGTGAACATAGGAATTATTTTAATCGTATTGACCAACAGAATAAAGAGAATATGTCAGTTTTACCGTGAAGTGAGCTGCGTAAAAACGAATCCCACAAAAGCTGAAAAATGATTCTGTTGCTTTGTACATTTTATGGTAACATTAAAAGGTGCCATTACTAAGTACAATTAGCTGGGCAGAAAACAAGCCCTCATATGGGTCTGGGGATCAAAAAAAGGAAAAGATTTATGACTGATAAAAGGAGGAAGAAAAAATGAAAACACAAAAATATAAATGATTCATGTCCTCAAGGGGTTATGCTCCCTCCACTGAAGCCGGTTACTTTGTCCTCATACTATATCTATTTTGAGTGCATAAAACCTCATACCATCATATTTTGGCGACTACAGTCCATAAAATGACTGATGACTGGGAAATCCTGTATGTCATGTACGCATATCAACATGTTTATGAACACCCTGTTTGTTATACCAAGATTAAGATTATCTTTAAAGAGTACCTGTCACCAAATTAAACTTTTAATATATTGTTCCTTTTGTAATTTTAAGACACTTTGCTATTCACTTTCTGTTAGAATTCTCAACTTTTCTGTTTTTAATGTGATTGAAAAAACGGACACTAGGTGGCTCTGTTCTGTTCCCTGCGCAAGTCAAACAGTTAGTCTGGTCTCCTCCCGGCCTGGAAGGAGTCCAAACTCAGGAAATGCATGCGGCACATGGCAATACACAGCTTTTGCAGGTTTCAGTGACGTTGCACCTGCTGGGAAATGCCCACTTTCTCCTGCTGGGAGCTCACACAATGTGAGCAAGGGGAAAGGTATGATACACAGCTTTTTAAAGCTTGGAGATTTTTTTAAGGGCAGGAGGGGTGATAGAAGTACTTAGGGAATATAATCTAAGTTAATTTAGAAAATATGGTTTGATGACAGGTACTCTTTAAAAAACAAAGTGTCACCACACATGGTCCTTAGCAACCTTGCTTGATATTTCCATGCTCTTGTCCACCACAGTTACTTTTGCAGGGACAAGAAGCCATTAAGGAAGCTCATATATAGTAATTATTGCTGAAAAACCGCATATCCGTTCAGTTCCTTCTATTAGTTCCTTGCTGTGTTATGTGAGGAGATTACAGCTTTAATATGACATGCTAGAAGTCTCCAGCTACTGCTTGTCTCCGAAGACTCCGGCCTCCTAAAAATATCAAACTAGCTGCATGCACTGCCAGATCACAGCCATCGATTATCATCTGCAAATGAAAAAGTGGTGTTTGTTTTCTTGTATTCTTGGCCTCTTTCTGACTTCTCAATATGATGGACGAGAGGGAAAACATTAGGATTACTGGCACCAGCAATAGGGTTATAGGAGAATCAATTACACTTTGTTATTGGAATTCGTCGACTTGATCATAGTGACCCTTGGCATAAGGATAAAACAATACATCTGTTCACCCAACAATACAAAGGGAAGGGAACCCGATCCTCTGTTGGCATAATGTATCATGCATGGACTCTGGAGGGACAACTTACAGAAGCAAAATAAAGAATTCCAGGAGGGATAATCTATCTCAGATACAGTATTACATGAAGTCTTCTTTATTGGTCAATATTAAAATTACATCATGTCAGGCAACACACCCTTGACGGGTTTCAAACTGTTAAGGTCTTAGTCATAAGTCATTTGGTTTAAAAGGCATCAAGTGCTCTGTGTGTTGTATGACATGATGTCATTTTAATATGGACCAATAGAAAAGACTTCATTTAATACTGTACCTGTGCTATATTATCCTTCCTGGAATTCTACAGAAAAGAAAACATCTGGTATTTTTTACTCCATTTGGGGTCTCCTTCGCAGATTTGGTTGTAGATAATAATATTATTATGAATAATAATACTAATAATAATAATTTAGTATTATTATTTATATATGACCAACAAATTCTGCAGCAATTTACAATTAAGAAGGTACAATTAGAGACAATTGTCACACATTATATTACACACTAGCTTACAAACTGTTAGTAAAGAGATAAATGGCAGAACGTGATTTATTAATAAGCCATGCCATTATACTTTATTTTTGCATTGGCAATATTACTGTTGCATGGCATCATGTTCAGCAACATCTAAATATTACCGACTAGAAAATAGAACTTGTTTGATACCAAGATCAAAAGCAATAAAAATATTGAAATCTAAATATACAGCTCATCTAAAAGATCATCAGAGTAACTGCTCATGCCGCACAATAACACAATACAATCCAGGTTTTGAAAGACTGGCAGGAAACAAGCAGCACCGCTTAAAGGGGTACTCCGCCCCTAGACATCTTATCCCGTATCCAAAGGACAGGGGATAAGATGTCAGATCGCCGGGGTCCCGCTGCTGGGGACCCCGGGGATCGCTGCTGCAGCACCCCTCTATCATTACTGCGCAGAGTGAGATCGCTCTGCACGTAATGACGGGCAATACAGGGGCCAGAGCATCGTTACATCACGGCTCCTCCCCTCGTGACGTCACGGCCCGCCCCCGTCAATACAAGAGTGGCGTCACACCCCCTGCCGGTCGTCACACCCCCTGCCATAGACTTGCATTAAGGGGACGGGCCGTGATGTCATGAGGGGCGGAGCCATGACGTTACGCTGCTCCGGCCCCTGTATCGCCCGTCATTACGCACAGAGCGGACTCGCTCTGCGCAGTAATGATGGCGGGGTGCCGCATCGGTGATCCCCGGGGTCCCCAGCAGCGGGACCGCGGCGATCTAACATCTTATCCCCTATCCTTTGGATAGGGGATAAGATGCCAGGGGCGGAGTAGCCCTTTAAAAGGTGTACTCTGTTGGAAAACTTTTTTTTTATTAAATAAACTGGTGCCAGAAAGTTAAACAGATTTGTAAAATACTTCTATTAAAAAATCTTAATCCTTCCAGTACTTATTAGCTGCTGAATACTACAGAGGAAATAATTTTCTTTTTGGAACACAGTGCTCTCTGCTGAATCATGAGCACAGTGCTCTCTGCTGACCTCTCTGTTCTCTGTTCAGAGCAGCATATGTTTGCTATGGGGATTTTCTCCTACTCTGGACAGTTCTTAAAATGGACAGAGATGTCAGCAGAGAGCACTGTGCTCGTGATGTCAGCAGAGAGCTCTGTGTTCCAAAAAGAAAATAATTTCCTCTGTAGTATTCAGCAGCTAATAAGTACTGGAAGGATTAATATTTTTTAATAGAAGTAATTTACAAATCTGTTTAACTTTCGGGCACCCGTTGATTTAAAAAAAAAAAAAAAAAGTTTTCCTCCGGAGTACCCCTTTAATATGGTGGCAAGTTTCATACGTCTTTGTCATTTTAACAAATGCCATTAAAAAAATTCACCACTCATTACTTTGTAAAGATATGGAAGGGTTCAGCCCATTTTTCCATTATTCAGAGTACATGGCATTATTAACATTTGCGGTCTATAGCTGAATGCCATCTGTAATTGAATTCTATTGTAAATACATGACAGGATTTTTTTATAAGGTTCAGGGTGAGGAATAATAAAAAAAATATAATAAAAATAAATGAATGTACCTACATTGTGCGCTATGTAAAAGCTACTGTGTGTACTAAGGGCTGTCAGGGCGTATTGTGGAACACCATGTTCTCATCTGTAGTTATGGTTGAATTTAATAGAAAAATAATTTCAAGCCTTGGTGCTAATAAGCTGAACTTTCTAAGTAACTTGAGTGTCTCCTGTGATGTCAGTCGTCTGATCTCTGTCCTCTTATGTTCGCTCAAAATCTCTGAATCGTTCATGCCCTCAATGCCTGCCCTGAGACCCTAATGCACTTCTTCCAAAACAGGATGCATTTTTCATAGCCTTGACAGCCAATGGCAGCGCCAAGCGCTCATGGGGTTTGGTTTCGAGCTGTAATTGCTGGCAGATCTCTACAATGGCCTCTAATGTACTTTTATTCTCATTTATTTGCAGTTGTAATTAGGAGGCAGCGGTGCCAGCTTTCGCATATCAATGCCTTCCATTATCCAATCACTGGAAGCCAGGGATACAAACACAGATGGGAGGTAATGGGGCTGTGGCGTGATATTAGTGAGAATATAGATCAATTGCACAAAAAAAACAAAAACAAAAAAAAAACATCAATACACAAACAATTGTTAACCCATGAAATCCCTTCCTCTTGAAAGAAGATTGCTTACTGTAGGCACTGCAGGGGTGGAAAAGCAATACTAGAGCAGAGCTACACAAAGGAAAACAATCAAAATTTACACAGGATTTATAGGTATTTATTAGTAGACTGTAGCCAAGCTGTTAACAAACTAAATCTGTGTTTTAATATTTTCAAGAAATGGTGACTTTGGCTAAGCTATTAGAACATGTCAACAATTTTACCCATGGAAGCTGTCTTTGGATGATATATATATATATATACTGTAAAAAAAAAGAAAAGCTCTGAAAGTATAGTTATTTTCTAAAGAATGCGTACATTTAGCCTTGAACACTATCTTCACATATTGGATATATAGATAATTTCAGTAACTTTGTAAGTACTTTGCATTACATAGAATACAGTGTGGCTATAATGTCTGGGGTAGGAATCAGTCCAGACCTGAATCAAGCCCCAAGCACTGTCCCAACCTACTTGGACAATCCAATATAAATCTAAGTTGGGAGGCCCCCCAACTGGTGGACAGTCCCTAAACTCGCTAAGTACATGGGGCATCAGGGAAGACAGACAGGCCAGTGAAACAACATGTGGGAAAAAAGGTTCCAAGTAAGTAGACAAGGCAGTAATCCAAAACAAGCCAGAGAGTCAAAACCTAGAGAGAAGTGCAGTAAAAAATCAGGAACAGCAGAGTCAGTACAAGCCTGGGTCAAATCAGTTGAGTAGCACAGTACTAACTCAGGAGGCAATGGCAGAGTCAGGTCAGGTGTTCAAGGAATACAGGGTTCAAAAACACTGGGGACGGGTAAGAATCTCATTCACAGACATAGGACTAAAACATGGAACAGTTAAAATATGCTGCCAACATCATAGCTGATTGGCCCGAAGCTCACATCATCACATTGGCTAGGCCGGCCATGTCATGCAGTAATGGATGGCCTTGCAACATGCAGGGCAACCATCAGGATGGCCACCAGAGAGAGAACTGGAGTCAGTACTGAAGTCGGACCAGGAAAGTTCATTACAGTAATATAATGCAGTACAGTATAGGAGCTCAACCAATATGTTAGGAGTAGGACCAGGCATATCTGCAAACTGTAAACTTGTTCCAGTAGCAACAAAGTGTGAGTGCAGCTCTGGGCTGTAACTAGATAAGTAAAAGAGAAATAACTCTAATTATATTTAGACTAAACCTATGTTCACACAGTGTTTTGGCTCATTTATGTAAAAAATTGCCATTTTACAGCTCATAAAAAGGACCAAAAAACATTAGTTTTAAAATATTGAGTTCCATTCAACTAAATGGAAACATTTTGGTAATTCCCATATAATATTTACAGCTGCAAATTTATGGCTAAGGCCAAGGCTCCTTTTAGGGCTGTTTATGGTTTAAAAACCATCCACTTTCGGATAATTGGCAGCAGCTGCCAATGACACTGGTCGCTACAGCTAAATTTAATGTTAACTAAGACTCCTAAGTCCTTTTCCATGTCATCCCAAGTGTTCTCCCATTTAATACATAATCCCAGCCCAGATTTTTCTTCCCCATGTGCATTACCTTACAATTATCAGTGTTGAACCTCACTTCCTCTTCCCAGCCCAAACCTCCAACCTATCCAGATCCATTTGTTACAGTGCACTGCCCTCTATTGTGTTAACCACTTTACAGAGATAAGTATCATCTGCAAAGATTGCTACTTTACTATAAAATCCCTTGACAAGGTAATTAATAAATATATTAAATAGAATAGGACACAAAACTTACCCCCTGTGGAACCCCACTTGTAACATTCACTCAATCAGAATAAGTACCATTAATAACCACACTCTGTTTCCTATCACTGAGCCAGTTACTTACTCACTTGCACACACATTCACCCAGCCCAAGCATTCTCACTGTATGTATCAATCTTTTATGTGGCACTGTATCAAATACTTTGATTAAAAAAATCAAGATATACGCCATCCAGTGATTCCCCCTGTTCTAGTCTGGAGCTCACCTCCTCATGAAAGCTAATCAGGTTATTTTGACATTATTTTGACCAATCCCTCAGTGTACAGAGCCCTGCTTGTGCTCAGTGCACAAAGCAATGCTTGTCCTCACTGCACAGAGTCCTGCTTGTCCTCAGTGCATAGAGCCCTGTTTGTCCTCAGTGCACAGAGCCCTGCTTGTCCTCAGTGTACAAAGCCCTGTTTGTCCTCAGTGCACAGAGCCCTGCTTGTCCTCAGTGCACAGAGCCCTGCTTGTCCTCAGTGTACAGACCCCTGCTTGTCCTCAGTGCACAGAGCCCTGCTTGTCCTCAGTGTACAGAACCCTGCTTGTCCTCAGTACACAGAGCACTGCTTGTCCTCAGTGTACAGAGCCCTGCTTGTCCTCAGTGCACAGAGCCCTGCTTTCCTCAGTGCACAGAGCCCTGCTTGTCCTCAGTGTACAGAGCCCTGCTTGTCCTCAGTGTACAGAGCCCTGCTTGTCCTCAGCGTACAGAGCCCTGCTTGTCCTCAGTGTACAGAGCCCTGCTTTTCCTCAGTGCACAGAGCCTTGACGACGGGCAATAGCTGCAGGGACAAAAATATACACCTTTTTTAACCATTGTATTTTACAAATATACATATAATTATCTACATTATATAAAAAGTTTTTGTAAACGACAGGTACACTTTAAACAGAAGTGGATTAAGCTTAGTAAATGTGGCTGCAAACATCATAAACTCTATGTCACAGACATATTGCATACAGTCATGGCCGAAAATTTTGGCACCCCAGAATTTTTTTAGAAAATGAAGTATTTCTCACAGAAACGGATTGCAGTAACATATGTTTTGCTATACACATGTTTATTCCCTTTGTGTGTATTGGAACTAAACCAAAAAAGGGAGGAGAAAAAGCTAATTGGACACAATGTCACACCAAACTCCAAAAATGGGCTGGACAAAATTATTGTCACCCTTTCAAAATTGTGGATAAATAAGATTGTTTCAAGCATGTGATGCTCCTTTAAACTCACCTGGGGCAAGTAACAGGTGTGAGCAATATAGAAATCACACCTGAAAGCAGATACATAGGAGAGAAGTTCACATAGCCTTTGCCTTGTGTGTCTGTGTGTGCTACACTAAGCATGGACAACAGAAAGAGAAGAAGAGAACTGTCTGAGGACTTGAGAACCAAAATTGTGGAAAAATATCAACAATCTCAAGGTTACAAGCCCATCACCAGAGATCTAGATTTGCCTTTGCCCATAGTACGCAACATTATCAAGAAGTTTGCAACCCATGGCACAGTAGCTAATCTCCCTGGGCATGGAAGAAAGAGAAAAATTTATGAAAGGTGTCAACGCAGGATAGTCCGGATGGGGGATAAGCAGCCCCAAACAAGCTCCAACGATATTAAAGCTGTCCTGCAGGATCGGGGAGAATCAGTGTCAGCGCGAACAGTTGACATTTAAATGAAATGAAACTCTATGACAGGAGACCCAGGAGGACCCCACTGCTGACACAGAGACATAAAAAAGCAAGACTACATTTTGACAAAATTAACTTGAGTAAGCCAAAATCCTTCTGGGAAATCGTCTTGTGGACAGATGAGACCAGTATAGAGCATTTTGGTAAAGCACATTATTCTACTGTTTACCGAAAATAGAATGATACATACAAAGAAAAGAACACAGTACCTACAGTGAAATATGGTGGAGGTTCAATGATGTTTTGGGGTCGTTTTGCTGCCTCTGGCATTGGGTGCCTTAAATGTGTGCAAGGCATCATGAAATCTGAGCATAACCAATGGATTTTGGGTTGCACTGTACAGCCAAGTGTCAGAAAGCTGGGCTTAAATCCGAGATCTTGGGTCTTCCAGCAGGACAGTGACCCCAAACACACCTCAAAAAGCACCCAGAAATGGATGGCAACAAAGCCCTTGAGAGTTCTGAAGTGGCCAGCAATGAGTCCAGATCTAAATCCCATTGAACACCTGTGGAGAGATCTTAAAATTGCTATTGAGAAAAGGCACCTTCCAATAAGAGAGACCTGGAGCAGTTTGCAAAGGAAGAGAGGTCCAACATTCCGGCTAAGAGGTGTAAGAAGCTTATTGATGGTTATAGGAAGCGACTGATTTCAGTTATTTTTTCCAAAGGATGTGCAACCAAATATTAAGTTAAGGGTGCCTATAATTTTGTCCAGCCCATTTTTGGAGTTTGGTGTGACATTATGTCCAATTTGCTTTTTTTCCTCCCTTTTTTTGGTTTAGTTCCAATACACACAAAGGGAACAAACATGTGTATAGCAAATTATGTGTTACTACAATCCTTTTCTCTGAGAAATACTTCCTTTTCTAGAGACATTTCAGGGGTGCCAACATTTACGGCCATGACTGTATATTAATGCAGATAAACAGAAGAAATATGGCACAGAGTTACAATATTTTGCACCCACATTTGTTTTTTGGCAAGCTTCATAAAACTTAGATGGCATATGGATCTCTCATTGTCTCTGCTGTTTAATATGCTGATCAAACAATACTGTATATCTGCTGAAGTATTGCCAAAGTAGATGAGATCAGACTAAAGAACACTTTGGCTGTACACTTGGTTTGTTGCTGACTTCAATCATTGTATGATATGCACTAGTGACCAGGTGGGCTGCAATACAGTAATAAACCCACAGTATCACAAAGCTTAGTAAAGAGATGTATTGATTTGTAAAGTACCCTCATCTTATTTTCAGAATATGACCCTAAACCAGATGTCATTATACCACCAATCCACCTACTACCTAGCTTCAACACCTTTACCTTCAAGGCTCATAAAGTATGCCCAAGGGAACTTGAATATCTTCCACTGTCACTTTAAAAAAAACCTAAGGACACGGAAAAAGTTTTGATAAGTTGGAGTATGGGTGTTTAGATCCTGACCGATCACTAAAAGGGTCAGGGAGAGAAGCATATGGCTAAACACTTCTCTCCCTGCTCTCTGTGCACATGATCAAGACAGTCCTATAGACTAAGGGCCATTTCAAATAGGCCAAACTTGCAGCAGTAAACAATTGCTGATCTCTGTGATCACCGCTCATGTTCAGAGCCTTTACAAAGCTCCATCATCTGTGCAGCCTTTCAAAACCATTGGACACCATTCCCCTGTTTACAGGGCGATGTGACGCCAGTAACATTAATTTTATTGGCCGTACAAAAGATGTGTTCAGCCGACATACAAGTATTTTCTCATTTGGTGGCTGATCACTGGACACTGGACTTTACATATATTGACTTTCAAGAAAGAGTGTCAGGTAGTAGTACAGAGCTGGCAGATAATTTATACAGTGATGTCACTGTATAGAAATTACGAATGTAACAAAAGAAACAGCGAGTGCACTCACCGTCCATACAGCATTTATTGGAAGTTGTCAGGCGTGGCGAGCTGTTACAAGAGCGGAGGCAGGGGACGTAACCGGGACAGGCTGTTTCACACTTAGTTGTGCTTCTTCAAGCCGGTACTGGCTTGAAGAAGCACAACTAAGTGTGAAACAGCCTGTCCCGGTTACGTCCCCCGCCTCTGCTCTTGTAACAGCTCACCATGCCTGATGACTTCCAATAAATGCTGTATGGACGGTGAGTGCAGTCCCTGTTTCTTTTGTTACATTCGTACTTGCATCTTTATGGATTTATGCACCGCCCCGTCCTACATTGTCTTCTGGGGATCTCTGTGTCATCCACACCAGCTGTCCATTTAACCTCAGCCTTAGTCCTGTAGTGCCAGACTCCCTTTCTTTCTACATATGATACAGTATAGAAAGTACGTTCATACAATGATGTCACAGCAGAGATAGTTCACTCAGAGGGGACATTGAATAGAGATAATTCACACAGTGGTGTCACAGTACAGGGCTAGTTTTTTTTTCAGAGATTTTTTTTCACAGAAATGGTATAACAGCGATGTCACAGTATGGGGTAATGCAGACTGTGATATCACAGTACAAGATTAATGTGTGATGTCACAGTATACGTATATGATAATATAAAATTCACAACGCACAAAGTCTCATGACACACAATGGGGAAATAACAAAATGTGGCCTCAAAGATGGCCTTCTTCTTATATGTTGGGTTCCATAGCATCTGCTATGCTTACTAAGCTGGTAGGTACCCCATAATCTCTAGTTATTTAGCTCCCAAGCATTTCAGTGCCATCAGAATAGAATTTTAATGTTTAATGTTAATGTTATAATGTGTGTGCAATCATTTGTAGAACATTTACTTTTCCTGCATGTGCCAAAAAGAAACCACACAAGTGCACATAATAATAAATAAGAAAAAAAAACACATTTATTATCAAACCTACTACAAATACAACCCTACTCTAAATGAGGGCCATTGTCTTAAAAATATCCCATGTATTTTAAGACCATAAATCGCATTGTCATATAGCGAAGACTCCAACCTAGTTTTATGTGACAGTAAGATGGAGCCAGTAAACATCCACAGGATCCGACTGTCATCTGCGCCGCTATAATAAAATGCGTAGGTCTGTTATGTGTTTATTGCAAATTTATGGGATTACAACCATTTATTTATTGGTGCCACAGTCAATCAGAGTCATGACTAATGGTTCTTGGGGGTCACCGGACCTATCTTTACACAGGCTTCATATAAAGCCGGGATCTGCCATGTGCATGTTGGGTCGGGCGCTCTCTGGAGCCTTCTTTGAGCTGCGCAGGTTTTCTGAGTGGGAATGTCTGCCCCTTAGGTTTGGCATCTCGAGTGAACTCACACTGATCTGTCTCTGTAATTAATCTTGATTCCAGGCATCTATCCAAAAAACCATTTATTTATATGAAAATCCCAGACAGGAAAACACTTAATCTAGTCTCCTGAGATCATGTCCCTCTGCTGCTCCTTAGAGGTTCACAAATGTAAGCATTGAGCTTTTAGAGATCGGCGTTCCCTTACTGCTCTCACTGCTTCATTAGAACTGACACCGTCCTCCATCACGCAATGTTTTTCTGAGCGCCCATACTACAGGCTTCATTGATATCCGTGATACTCACTTCCCGGCAACTGAGATCACTGATCATTTTCCCTGCCTGTTCCTGAAACTTGACAAAACCACTTTCCTACTTTTTAATATATAACTTTCCCGGCATCCAAGCGAACAACAACTCAAAGAATATTGCAATTCTCCTGGGATTTGAGACACTCCAGTCTTTCTAGAAATAGAGGATCTAAATACTTTGGTCTGAACCACCTGAGATTTTAGTCTTGTAGCTTCAACAGCATTTTCTATAATGTCGTCATTAAAGGGGTTATCCAGGAAAAACTTTTTTTTATATATATCAACTGGTTCCAGAAATTTGAACAGATTTGTAAATTACTTCTAGTAAAAAATCTTAATCCTTTCAGTACTTATGAGCTTCTGAAGTTACGGTTGTTCTTTTCTAAGTAATCTCTGATGACACGTGTCTCGGGAAACGCCCAGTTTAGAAGCAAATTCCCATAGCAAACCTCTTCTAAACTGGGCTGTTCCCGAGACACGTGTCATCAGAGAGTACTTAGACAGAAAAAGAACAACCTAAATTTCAGAAGCTCATAAGTACTGAAAGGATTAAGATTTTTTAATAGAAGTAATTTACAGAAGTAATCTGTTTAACTTTCTGGAGCCAGTTGATATATATAAAAAAGTTTTTTCCTGGATAACCCCTTTAACCCCTTAACGTCCAATGGCCGTTACCGAGGTATGAGGCGGGCTCCCGACTCGAACCCGCGTCATGCTGGCCGGCCCCCAGCTACACAGCTACATTCTTGTAGCTGGTGGCCGGCGTTAATAGCCGACATGCGGCTCCCCCACAGCGCGATCGCGGGGGAGCGATCCACTACTGAGGTAGCTGTGTCGGCTCCGGCTCTCTGAATGATACAGCCTGGCAGGACCGGGCTTTATCAATCGAGCGCAGAGCACACAGATGAATGGGATTGTATGTAATCCCATTCATCTGTATGAGGAATCAAATGATTCCTCCTAAAAGTCCCCTAAGGGGACTAAAAGTGTAAAAGAAAAAAAAGTAAAAAAAAGTTTAACACACACACATTAACCCCTTCCTTATTAAAAGTTTAAATCACCCCCCTTTTCCCAAATTCCATATAAATAATATATAAACATAATAAAAATAAACATATGTGGTATCGCCACGTGCATAAATGTCCAAACTATAAAAATATATCATTATTTAAACCGCACAGTCAATGGCGTATGCGCAAAAAATTCAAAAGTCAAAAATAGCGTATTTTTGGTCACTTTTTACATCATGAAAAAGTGAATAAAAAGCAATCAGAAAGTCCGATCAATACAAAATGGTACCGGTAAAAACTTCAGATCACGTTGCAAAAAATGAGCCCTCATACCACCCCATATGCTGAAAAATAAAAAAGTTATAGGGGTCAGAAAATGACAATTTTAAACATATACATTTTCCTGCATGAAGTTATGATTTTTTCCATGATTTGTACAACAAAAACAAACCTATATATGTAGGGTATCATTTTAACCATATGGACCTACAGAATAAAGAGAAGGTGTCATTTTTACCAAAAAATGTACTGCGTAGAAACGGAAGCCCCCAAAAGTTACAAAATGGCATTTTTTCTTCAATTTTGTCGCACAATGATTTTTTTTCCCATCTTGCCGTAGATTTTTGGGTAAAATGACTGATCTCACTGTAAAGTAGAATTGGTGGCGCAAAAAATAAGCCCTCATATGGATTTTTAGGTGCAAAATTGAAAGGGTTAGGATTTTTAAAAGGTGAAGAGGAAAAAATGAAAGTGCAAAAACGGAAAAACTCATGGTCCTTAAGGGGTTAAGCCTTCCTCATCGTGTATTCTGACCAGGCCGCATAAATTCTTTAAGCTTTAAAGGTGCTCTGTCTATATGTTATATTAATGCATATAGGGGGAGATTTATCGAAATATGTCCAGAGGAAAAGTTGCTGAGTTGCCCATAGCAACCAATCAGATCGCTTCTTTCATTTTTGAAAAGGCCTCTAAGGGGTTAAGCCTTCCTCATCGTGTATTCTGACCTTGCCACATAAATTCTTTAAGCTTTAAAGGTGCTCTGTCTATATGCTATATTAATGCATATAGGGGGAGATTTATCGAAATATGTCCAGAGGAAAAGTTGCTGAGTTGCCCATAGCAACCAATCAGATCGCTTCTTTCATTTTTGAAAAGGCCTCTAAAAAAATGAAACAAGCTATCTCATTGGTTGCTATGGGCAACTCAGCAACTTTTCCTCTGAACAGGTTTTGATAAATCTCTTCCATAGAGGCCATAGAGAGGGCTCCTCCAGTTATAGAAGCTTTTACAAGCCACTAGGTAAGAAAGTGGCTCCTGGTCAGATGGATCCAACCTATGCGTGACATGGCTGGCCATTCTGTCACAAGGGAAACACATGGGAATTTGGAGCTACATATAAAGCAAGATTTCTCCAGATTTTTTTTTTTTTTTTGCATTCGGACAATGTATCCCTACATCAGAACTGCAATACAATATCATATCATGTTACACAAACCTAACTTTACTTCTCAATGTCATGTGCCTATCTTGATCCCTTGTGCATTAGGATATCCCAACATAACACATTGCTGTTTTGGATCAATGCACTCCAGATACTGTAACTATTTCTGCTACCTTACCCCCAACATAAAACTGATCTCCATGGTTTCACACAGGGTGAATTCAGCCAGACCTCTCTGTTTAGCTAAAATCATAGCCAGATCACCAAACCAAGGAGAAATTGATGTCCCAATCATCTCCTGTTGTTACTTTTTATGTCGGGCCCTGTATGGGGTTCACCATTGCTTTACTGACCATTTATTGAGGCAAGAAGACAGCACTGGGGACATCACTAGGCTGTCTTCTCTTTCCCACACATCCTCCTAGAACTCCTTCTGCTTGTTTTCCAAGTAAAGTCAATGTCATCAAGCAGAGGAAACTAGTAGGTAAAATCTGAATGCCACCCATTTCCATGAGCTGCTCCTATGGCAGCGGAGCCCAGGGGTAACTATCTGTGCAGAACATAGTTGACCCATTAAAGAGAACCTGCCATCACTTTCATGTTGCCTGAACCACAAGACATCGAGTTGATTTCCGGTGGCTTCTTCCCACCACATAAGCTTATTGGATATAAGTAGAGATCTGTCAATCAAGGCCAGTGGGGTGGGGTGAAGCCACCAGGGACCACCCCAATGACTCGTGGTTCAGGGATCATGAAAGTGATGACAGTTTTTTTTCATTTGGGCAAAGGTCATTGAAGGTTTCAGAATTCCAATTTTTATTTTGTACTTGTACTGCTCTATAACATGGCTTTACCAATATTACGCAAAAAATAAATGAGAAACTATTACAAGCTCCTGGCAACTTAATAAAAGATATCAGATTTACAATACAGCAAAAACAACAAAAAAATAACATATCTTTAAAAAATACAAAAATACCGGTGCCACTATAAACATCATCCCGGGTACAGACCTTGAAAACAGATGGTAATGATATGCGACACGGCGGGTAGGTTAATCACTTCAGTTGACATAAAGATATGTTAGGAAGCTTAAACATACTTCACTGAACATGTTAGTGCTTTGTGCAGTAGGGAAGACACCGCATGACCACTGCCAATGCAATCTGTCAGACAGGTTCTGACATAGAAGAGTGACATGAAAGATTTTGGTAACAGAGGAGAGCTGAGAACCAATCGCTCATTATATATCAGCCATAGTCAGCTTTATGGTTTAGGCTTCATTTCTGACCTTGAGAGACCTTCACAATTCACATGTCATTACTTTATGTCAGTATATTATGGGTTTAACCTAATGCAGTCCTTCTCAGGGAGTAGCAAACAAAACAATTTGTTATGCTTTTTGTACATTAGAAGTGTTGGCTATTTTCTCATTTGTAATGGTATTTAACAGAGAAGTTGTTGTCTACATAATACTGTAGGGTATAATGGTAATCTGTCAAACCAGAATTATGGGACTGTCTGTCCTTTCCCTTTGTAGGGAAGATACACCTAAAAAATGGGAACACCTGTTGTTTAAGCCCATTACTTAAAGTACTCACTCTTCTCCTTCCCCTTTGTACGTCATACCTTACAAGTGATGATGGACATCAGGAATATACAGGTTTATACATGCTTTTATCCCAGTGATATTATCCATTGGCCCATATTTACTATGTTTGACGCTCTAGAATTCTGATTCCACATGTCAAAATTGTGGCACACAACAATGAAGACACATTTATCATACCATGTGCCAAAAAAAAAAAGAACAGAAAAATGCACATCACTGAACAAAGGTGCATGACATACTGGGTAAGGGGCATGGCTACAATGCCATGCACACACAAAAAAAAGCATCAAAATGATGGATCATTACCCTAGCCGGAAATAAGCCAACTAATAGTCCCTGTAAACTAAAACTAAACAGTGCAAACCTAGGGCCCTAAAACACAGAGCGATTAAGTGTACTTGTCGCGCACAAAAACTTTTGATATATGTAGCTAATACCATTATATGCACATTTGTCATATACATTGATTAAAAACGTTTTATATTTTTGGGTGAAAAAATGCTGTCCCTGCAGCTATTGCCTGTGTGTGTCTATGAGGAGTCCAAATACAGGAAGTGAGGGCAGGAGAAGCAGGGCTCTGTGCAGGCTCCTGGCTTGTCAATCATCCTGCTGTGTGAGCCCAGAGCATGTCGCAGAGCCTCAGTGTACAGAGCCCTGCTTGTCCTCACTGTACAGAGCCCTGCTTGTCCTCAGTGTACAGAGCCCTGCTTGTCCTCACTGTACAGAGCCCTGCTTGTCCTCAGTGTACAGAGCCCTGCTTGTCCTCAGTGTACAGAGCCCTGCTTGTCCTCACTGTACAGAGCCCTGCTTGTCCTCACTGTACAGGACCCTGCTTGTCCTCACTGTACAGGACCCTGCTTGTCCTCACTGCACAGAGCCCTGCTTGTCCTCTGTGTACAGAGCCCTGCTTGTCCTCACTGTATGTTACGCCTAGCGCTCCGGGTCCCCGCTCCTCCCCGGAGCGCTCACGGCGTCTCTCTCCCCGCAGCGCCCCGGTCAGTCCCGCTGACCGGGAGCGCTGCACTGTCATGGCCGTCGGGGATGCGATTCGCACAGCGGGACGCGCCCGCTCGCGAATCGCATCCCAGGTCACTTACCCGTCCCGGTCCCCTGCTGTCATCTGCTGGCGCGCGCGGCTCCGCTCTCTAGGGCGCGCGCGCGCCAGCTCTCTGCGACTTAAAGGGCCAGCGCACCAATGATTGGTGCCTGGCCCAATTAGCTTAATTGGCTCCCATCTGCTCCCTGCCTTTATCTGACCTCCTCCCATGCACTCCCTTGCCGGATCTTGTTGCCTTGTGCCAGTGAAAGCGTTTAGTGTGTCCAAAGCCTGTGTACCTGAACTTCTGCTACCCATCCTGACTACGAACCTTGCCGCCTGCCCCCGACCTTCTGCTACGTCTGACCTTGCCTCTGCCTAGTCCTTCTGTCCCACGCCTTCTCAGCAGTCAGCGAGGTAGAGCCGTTGCTAGTGGATACGACCTGGTTGCTACTGCCGCAGCAAGACCATCCCGCTTTGCGGCGGGCTCTGGTGAAAACCAGTAGCCTCTTAGAACCGGTCCACTAGCACGGTCCACGCCAATCCCTCGCTGACACAGAGGATCCACTACCTGGAAGCCGAATCGTGACAGTAGATCCGGCCATGGATTCCGCTGAGGTGCCGCTGCCAAGTCTCGCTGATCTTCCCACGGTGGTCGCTCAGCAATCGCAGCAGATTGCCCAACAAGGACAGCAGCTGTCGCAGTTGACCGCCATGTTACAGCAAATTCTGCCTCTGCTACAGCAGCAACCATCTCCTCCGCCAGCTCCTGCACCTCCTCCGCAGCGAGTGGCCGCTCCTAACCTCCGCTTGTCCCTGCCGGACAAATTTGATGGGGACTCCAGACTCTGCCGTGGATTTTTGTCTCAGTGTTCCCTGCATATGGAAATGTTGTCAGACTTGTTTCCTACAGAACGGTCTAAGGTGGCGTTCGTAGTAAGCCTTCTTTCAGGAAAGGCCTTGTCTTGGGCCACACCGCTCTGGGACCGCAATGATCCTGCCACAGCCACAGTCCAGTCCTTCTTTGCTGAAGTCCGAAGTGTCTTTGAGGAACCTGCCCGAGCCTCTTCTGCTGAGACTGCCCTGCTGAACCTGGTCCAGGGTAATTCTTCCGTTGGCGAGTACGCCATACAATTCCGTACTTTTGCATCTGAACTATCCTGGAATAATGAGGCTCTCTGCGCGACCTTTAAAAAAGGCCTATCCAGTCGCATCAAGGATGTGCTGGCCGCACGAGAGATTCCTGCCAACCTCCAAGAACTCATCCATTTGGCTACCCGCATTGACATGCGTTTTTCTGAGCGACACCAAGAGCTCCGCCAGGAAAAAGACTTAGATCTCTGGGCACCTCTCCCACAGCATCCTTTGCAGTCTATGCCTGGGCCTCCCGCCGAGGAGGCCATGCAAGTGGATCGGTCTCGCCTGACCCAGGAAGAGAGGAATCGCCGTAGAGAAGAAAATCTCTGTCTGTACTGTGCCAGTACCGAGCATTTCTTGGTGGATTGCCCTATCCGTCCTCCACGCCTGGGAAACGCACGCACGCACCCAGCTCACGTGGGTGTGGCATCTCTTGGTTCTAAATCTTCTTCTCCACGTCTCACGGTGCCCGTGCGGATTTCTCCTACAGCCAACTCCTCCCTCTCAGCCTTGGCCTGCTTGGACTCTGGTGCCTCCGGGAATTTTATTTTGGAGTCCTTTGTTAATAAATTCAGCATCCCGGTGACCCGTCTCGCCAAACCGCTCTACATTTCCGCGGTCAACGGAGCCAGATTGGACTGCACCGTGCGTTACCGCACAGAACCCCTCCTGATGTCTATCGGACCCCACCACGAAAGGATTGAGTTCTTCATTCTCCCCAGTTGTACCTCTGAGGTCCTCCTCGGTCTGCCATGGCTCCGGCTTCATTCCCCCACCCTTGATTGGACCACCGGGGAGATAAAGAACTGGGACTCTGCCTGCCATAGGAAGTGCCTCTCCCCCCCTCCCAGTCCCGTCAGGCAAACCTCTGTGCCTCCTCATGGCCCCCGTCCTGGTGTCACACTGCCCCGTGCCAGGCTTCGCCCTCTGCCCTCCCTCCCCATTCCCACTCCTGCTGTACTGCCTGCCGTTGAGGAAACCCTCCATTCTTTCCCGGTGTCCTCATCCCAGGGGAGGCAGTTGCCGGTCAAAGAAAAGGGGAGACCTAAGGGGGGGGGTACTGTTACGCCTAGCGCTCCGGGTCCCCGCTCCTCCCCGGAGCGCTCACGGCGTCTCTCTCCCCGCAGCGCCCCGGTCAGTCCCGCTGACCGGGAGCGCTGCACTGTCATGGCCGTCGGGGATGCGATTCGCACAGCGGGACGCGCCCGCTCGCGAATCGCATCCCAGGTCACTTACCCGTCCCGGTCCCCTGCTGTCATCTGCTGGCGCGCGCGGCTCCGCTCTCTAGGGCGCGCGCGCGCCAGCTCTCTGCGACTTAAAGGGCCAGCGCACCAATGATTGGTGCCTGGCCCAATTAGCTTAATTGGCTCCCATCTGCTCCCTGCCTTTATCTGACCTCCTCCCATGCACTCCCTTGCCGGATCTTGTTGCCTTGTGCCAGTGAAAGCGTTTAGTGTGTCCAAAGCCTGTGTACCTGAACTTCTGCTACCCATCCTGACTACGAACCTTGCCGCCTGCCCCCGACCTTCTGCTACGTCTGACCTTGCCTCTGCCTAGTCCTTCTGTCCCACGCCTTCTCAGCAGTCAGCGAGGTAGAGCCGTTGCTAGTGGATACGACCTGGTTGCTACTGCCGCAGCAAGACCATCCCGCTTTGCGGCGGGCTCTGGTGAAAACCAGTAGCCTCTTAGAACCGGTCCACTAGCACGGTCCACGCCAATCCCTCGCTGACACAGAGGATCCACTACCTGGAAGCCGAATCGTGACACTGTACAGAGCCTTGCTTGTCCTCACTGTACAGGGCCCTGCTTGTCCTCACTTTACAGGACCCTGCTTGTCCTCACTGTACAGGGCCCTGCTTGTCCTCAGTGTACAGAGCCCTGCTTGTCCTCACTGTACAGGGCCCTGCTTGTCCACCCTCACTTCCTGTATTTGGACTTCTCATAGAGACACACAGGCAAAAAAAGGGACAAAAATATACACATTTTTCAACCAATGTATATTACAAATATACATATAATTGTGTTATCTATATTATATAAAAAGATTTTGTTGATGACAGGTACACTTTAAAGGGCATACAGGCTGATAGCACCCTGTGTAATTGATCAGCTAACAAACAAGAAAAAATATTGTTCTATTAGAGTGGCACTTATTTACACCGGGCGAATTCCATGTAATAGGGCCATTAGACTAGACAGTCTACAGATGCACCAGATTTATCAATCAGTCTATGCCAATGTGATAACTTTCTAGAATGCTAACTATAGGAGGGAAAAACTATTGAGTGAGGGTTTGCAATGATGTGCCATGGTTATTTGTTATGCCTATGGTATGGATTGTCGCTTTAAGGCTAGGTTTCCACTTGTTTTTTTTTTTTTCTGGCAATTTTTGGATATCTGCCACTGCAGTTTTTGAGCCAAAGTCAGAAGTGGATCCATAAGGGAGGAGAAGTGTAAGTCCTTCCTTTATATGTCCTATTCCTTTTGAATACACTTCTGGCTTTGGCTCAAAAACTGCAGTGACAGATATCCAAAAACTGCCAGAAAAAAAACCAAGTGGAAATTTAGCCTAAAAATGACATTATTCAGTTGAATAACTAAAGTAAAAAATTTGCCATCACACAAAAATGTGAGATGGGGATTATAGGGCAATTATTTCTATAGAAGGATCATATATTCCACCTCTTCCCAGTCTGCAATGACCAATGACAGAGAACAATAAATTGTATTCAGCTGCAAAGCGCAATAGTCTTTAGATTTAGTATCCCTGTAAAAGAGCAGGAACAGATGAGAATATGTTACCTGACTATAACATATTACTATCCTGGACTAACTAACATAGAGAATGAAGAAACTGCACAGGCAGCAGGATGCACTGGGACATAAAGCATCGTTGACGTCTGAAACTTTGGGTTCACAGGCATATATATCTAATACTAAAAATACAACATAACAAGCCTAACAGAGTTCCACCGACACCTGAGCTAAATGCAGAGAATGAGAGAGGAAGAGAGGGAGTGGGAGAGTATGTGGGGGCTCTAGTGACGGCAGGAGAAGAATTACTGAGCCAACCTGGCAAAGCAGAATTGCTTC
Organism: Hyla sarda; assembly: GCF_029499605.1. Lineage (NCBI taxonomy): Eukaryota > Metazoa > Chordata > Amphibia > Anura > Hylidae > Hyla > Hyla sarda. Next base: position 241,747,176 of record NC_079194.1, read on the forward strand.
ATAATGCATAACCCTGAAGTCTTAGGGAAAAATAAAAGGAAGTAGGTAATGACTATTAGTCAGAAAGACACTTATATATTTTATAGATAAGAAATACTTCCTTTTAGATGAATTGAAAACACAATGATGTCTGCGCATTATTGATTCGGAAAACTCTAAGACATATACATCATAACTTAACACCCTGGCAGGGCTATTTATCAACTCTGACTGTATTTTTAAAGCTAGGCAAACACAATTACGTTTAATGGCTTTCTGGTTGATACATCTGCTTCTGTGCCGCATACACATCTGTGCAGCTTACTGGCTACTCAAAAATGTGTTCTATCTACTATCGAAATTATCTGTCGCTATCAAGGATATCTTCAGATAAAGCCATTTTATACGATACCCTGATAAATCAATACTGATGCACCCACTAAATGATCCACTAAAGTGCATCACATTCTAATAAACATATTCTACAGCTCTCCTTTCCACATTGAACCACCTAATTTGGTCTACAGCGATTAGAATGGTAACATGCCAACAGTTTGCTGCATTGCCTACTAATAAATAATCAAAATGACTACATGCACCGTACAAGATGATTACTACCATGTGATGTACCCTTCATTGTAGCTCCCCTAGTCTGGCACTAGAGGGGGGAGATAATTGGCTTTAAAACATACATATGCCAAACTTCATGTAGGGATGTAATAAAGATTCATAATCTCTTCTATAAAGATAATAGACTTGACATAAAGTCTAAAACCCAGCACCCCTGTTTTTTTGAACAGCAAATGGCTAGGAGGAGGGGTGTGCAACCCCTGCCAATCTCATATTTATGGCCTATCCAGGTGATAGACCTTGAATATTAAAAATCCAGATAACCTCTTTAGATATAACAATGGATCCAGATGGCCCAGATTACTGCCAAACTGATTTATTTGTTTAATCCCTTCTAACAGGAAATTATCTTGATGATTGGAAAAATGGCCACTGTTGTACCAATCCCCAAGAAGGTTAGTAGAGAAGCTAGTGACTACAGGCCAGTTAGCTTAACATCTGTAGTAGTAAAGATTATGGAAACTCTCCTGAAAAAGAGGATAATTCTTTATGTAAAAACCAATTGTTTGTTGACCTTAAAACAGCAAAAGGGAGGGAACATCATGTCAAACTATGTCATAAAAGTGTTGGATGAAGGTGGTCATGTAGATATTTGGATTTAAGCAAAGCCATTAATATCACGTTAAGGGATCATAGATACAGTACTGAAAATTAGTCTTAATCCCTGGATATTTCAGAGGATTTGTGGTAAGCTAAAGGACAGACATCAGAGGGTTGTTGTTACTGGTGTGTGTTCTGGGAACAGACTGGTTACAAGTGGTGTGTCACAAGAGTCTCTTCTGGGTCCGATTCTTGGAAGAAGATGTAGTAGATAATTGGAACAAACTTCTAGCAGATGTGGTTGGTAAATCTACAGTAAGTGGGATAAACATACAGTGATCCCTCAACTTACAATGGCCTCAACATACAATAGTTTCAACATACAATGGTCTTTTCTGGACCATCATAAGTTGAAACCAGACTCAACATACAATGCTACCTACAGTCCGGATCTGTGAAACGTGTCAAAGGCCGGAAGAACCGACCAATCAAAATGGGCATTCACTGGTAGAACCCCTGTATTACTGAAGCGTATGCACTGACTGATGTCTGGTAGCGCCCCCTACAGTACAGTGAGGTATTACATGTTCTGTACTACTCTTTACCTGTCTTAGGGTTACCTGCTCCTTTGGAAACCAGGTGAAGAAGACTCCATTACTTTTTTAGGACATTTCGTGAACTGTACAGGACCCTGAAGAAGCTCCTGTCCTCTACATAGATTAGTGTTTCCCAAGTAGGATGTCCCCAGCTGTTGCAAAACTACAACTCCCAGCATGCTGGGAGTTGTAGTTTTGCAACAGCTGGAGGCTCCCTGCTTGCGAAACACTGACATAGTCAGTGATTTACTGCTCCCAGCAGATCTTTCTCTTACTTTTATATGTAAGGATTTGCTTTATCTATATTAGTTATCTACTTATTTATCTTTAATCCTCACTTTTTCCTATTTTTAGATGACATTTTGGTGCCTTTAGAACCAATAAGCAGGTTTCCATAGAGTTCTGGTCTCAACATACAATGGTTTCAACATACAATGGTCGTCCCAGAACCAATTAATATTGTAATTTGAGGGACCACTGTATATCTACCGTATATACTCGAGTATAAGCCGACCCGAGTATAAGCCGAGACCTCTAATTTCAACCCAAAATCCCAGGAAAAGTTATTGACTCGAGTATAAGCCTAGGGTGGGAAATACCTCATCCCCCCCTGTCATCATCCAGACCCGTCATTAACATCCTCATCATCATCCCCTTGTCATCATCCCACACATCCCCCCTTCATCATCCCCTTATCATCCCACACATCCCCCCTTCATCATCCCCTTGTCATCATCCCACACATCCCCCCTTCATCATCCCCTTATCATCCCGCACATCCCCCCTTCATCATCCCCTTATCATCCCACACATCCCCCCTTCATCATCCCCTTATCATCCCACACATCCCCCCTTCATCATCCCCTTGTAATCATCCCCCCCCCCCCCTTCATCATCCCCACCCCCCTTCATCATCCCCACACCCCCCCTTCATCATCCTCTTCTCATCATTCGCCCTCAGTGGTCTTCAACCTGCGGACCTCCAGAGGTTTCAAAACTACAACTTCCAGCAAGCCCGGGCAGCCATCGGCTGTCCGGGCTTGCTGGGAGTTGTAGTTTTGAAACCTCCGGAGGTCCGCAGGTTGAAGACCACTGCGGCCTTCAACATCATCCAGCCCCCCTCTCACCCCCCTTTAGTTCTGAGTACTCACCTCCGCTCGGCGCTGGTCCGGTCCTACAGGGCTGTCCGGTGAGGAGGTGGTCCGGTGAGGAGGTGGTCCGGGCTGCTATCTTCACCGGGGGCGCCTCTTCTCCGCGCTTCCGGCCCGGAATAGAGGCGTTGCCTTGACAATGACGCAGAAGTACGTTGGCAATGAACGCACCTCTGCGTCGTTGTCACGGCAACGTGACTATTCTGAGGCCGGGCCCGAAGCGCTTAGAAGAGGCCTCCCCGGTGAAGATAGCAGCCCGGAACCACTATCCCACCGGACCACCTCCTCACCGGACAGTCCTGCAGGACCGGACCAGCGCCGAGCGGAGGTGAGTACTCAGAACTAAAGGGGGTGAGAGGGGGCTGGATGATGTTGAAGGCCGCAGTGGTCTTCAACCTGCGGACCTCCGGAGGTTTCAAAACTACAACTCCCAGCAAGCCCGGACAGCCGATGGCTGCCCCGGCTTGCTGGGAGTTGTAGTTTTGAAACCTCTGGAGGTCCGCAGGTTGAAGACCACTGCGGGTGGGGGAGTTCACTCGAGTATAAGCCGAGGGGGGTGTTTTCAGCACGAAAAATCGTGCTGAAAAACTCGGCTTATACTCGAGTATATACGGTATCCTAATATAGGAATAAAAGAAAAAAAGAAAAAAAAAAAAATAATATATATATGTATATATATATATATATATATATATATATATATATATATATACATTTTTTTTTATGGCCAGCTTTATAGATCTTTGTCCTCAAAACAAAATCCATACAGGATACCTCTACAACTATCATACTGTTGTTTTTTTTTTAATCATTTGGCATACCTGCCACCATTGATAACTATGCCACTTAATTCTAAAGTGTATAGGGGAGGTCTAAAAATGAAATATTAAATCAATATAAATTGTTATGTTACTCATCTGCTACTCTCTGGGAATCCTGTAAAACCAGTTCTTCAGTGGTGAGATCGTTACAAAAGAGAAGACAACAAAGAAAGTAACATCTAAATGTTAAACAAAGGGAGAACATGGATTCAAAACCTAATGTAATGCAATATGGTCCTGTTATCTTATCCTCATAAAGCAGTAAGAGATAAAAATCTTAAAGTTAAAATCCGGAAAGCATAGTTGAGAGCGCTAACAAAACTGTCCTCTATTCCCTCTGAGTGATATCCTAGTATAGCGCTATTACAAAGTTTGTTATAGTTAGGCATATGCAGTGTGAAAGTGAGAATGACAACACACCTACAAAAAAGGACAATTGGGGAAATTACAAGAGTCAGGGGCATCCAAGGCTCATTGATGCCAGACTACTGGAATATGTTGGTTCTTGATAAAATAGTGCCAAAACACACAAAGCATTACAGCTTGCTCTTTTTGGACTGTGTAGATATAGACAGGAAAGATTACCTATGCTGACCCATGTTCACCAGCAGCAGTGAGCAGGTGAGCATCATAACTAGACTTTGAAGTAAAAGAAGATGCTGACCAGATCTGATGGATTAAAGGGGTTATCCAGGAAAAAAAACTTTTATTTATATATCAACTGGCTCCAGAAAGTTAAACAGATTTGTAACTTACTTCTAATAAAAAATCTTAATCCTTTCAGTACTTATGAGCTGATGAAGTTGAGTTGTTCTTTTCTGTATAAGTGCTCTCTGATGACACGTGTCTCGGGAACCGCCCAGTTTAGTAGCAAATCCCCATAGCAAACCTCTTCTACTCTGTGCAGTTCCCGAGACAAGCAGAGATGTCAGCAGAGAGCACTGTTGCCAGACAGAAAACAACAACTCAACTTCAGCAGCTGATAATTATTGAAAGGATTAAGATTTTTTAATAGAAGCAATTTACAAATCTGTTTAACTTTCTAGAGCCAGTTGATATATATAAAAAAGTTTTTTCCTGGACTACCCCTTTAAGCCTTTACTTACATCATGTGGATGGCTGGGTGTGTGTTGCACACAAGGCAAAAGGCAAACCAGTAGATGCAGTATCATTCTCGGCAATGTTCTTCTGGGAAACCTTGGGTCCTTGCTTTCATGTGGATGTTACTTTAACATGTACCATCTATGTTATCGCTCTTAAAGGAGAACTCCAGACCATAAAAATTGTCCCCCATAGTGCCGGCCGTAAAAAAATTAAGATGTACATACCTTCCTCCGCTCCCCTGGGGCCTCCGGTAACCGTCTCCGGTCTCCGTCGCAATCCACTTCCTGGTTGCCGGTGGTCGGATGAATCAGCCAATCACCAGCCGCAGCGCAGTCCGACTCGGCCGGCGATAGGCTTAGCGGCAGTGTGACGTTTTCGGCCCCGGCCGCAGGTGGCGGAGTAGTGAAGAATTTTGTGTCCTGAAGCGTTCTCACACTGCCGCTCAGCCTATCGCCGGCCGAGTCGGACTGCGCTGCGGCTGGTGATTGGCTGATTCATCCAACCACCGGCAACCAGGAAGTGGATTGCGACGGAGACCGGAGACGGTTAGCGGAGGCCCCGGTGGAGCGGAGGAAGGTATGTACATCTTTATTTTTTTTACTGCCGGCACTATGGGGGACAATTTTTATGGTCTGGAGTTCTCCTTTAAGACCAAGCTCACCCTAATGACTGTGGCCTCTTGGTGCCAAATACTACAGGGCACCTTCAGAGGTTTAGTGCCATCTATGCCTCAATACATCATACATCAGATCTATTTTGGTGGCTCAGACATTGTAACATTATACTAGACAGTCTAAAAATTTGCCAGATTTATCATGGGGACTAAGGCTATCTGGTAAATCTTGTGGATCTTTTGATGCAAATTATGCAGGAATTTTGGCACATTTACAATAGAAAGCTTGTTCTTAAACATTATGGCTGACCTGTTTTCCTCTACACAGCTTACATCAACAGATTGTAGGGTGGACTTAAAGGGGTACTCCAGTGGAAAACTTTTCTTTTTTTTTTTTTTTAAATCAACTGGTGCCAGAAAGTTAAACAGATTTGTAAATTACGTCTATTACAAAATCTTAATCCTTAAAAGAGGGAGGAGCAGGGACCCGGAGCGCTCGGCGTAACAGTACCCCCCCTTAGGTCTCCCCCTCTTTTTGCCCGGATGTCGCTCCACATGGTACGAGGACATTGGGAGCAATTGTAGAGTCTCCTTCTGGAGGACAGTGAAGTCCTGGGTTTGGTCATCAACGGCAGGCAGTTCAGAAGGAATGGGAATGGGGAGGGGGGGCAGGGGGTGAAACTTGGCACGGGGCAGAGTGTTACCAGGACGGGGGCTATGAGGAGGCAAAGCATAGTTCTGATAGGCCTTGGGGAGACCAGGTGTAGGAGGAGGCACTGAGGCTTGCCTGAAGGGACTGGGAGCAGACGTGAGGCATTTTTTGTGGCAAGAAGTACCCCAGCACTTGATTTCCCCGGTGGTCCAGTCAAGGGTAGGAGAGTGGCGTTGGAGCCATGGCAGACCGAGGAGGACTTCAGAGGTGCAGTTGGGCAAAACAAAAAATTCAATTTTTTCGTGATGCAGTCCAATGCTCATGAGCAGGGATTCTGTGCGGTAACGCACTGTGCAGTCCAATTTAACTCCGTTGACCGAGGAAATGTAGAGCGGCTTGACGAGACGGGTCACAGGAATGTTGAACTTATTAAGAAAAGAGGCCAAAATAAAATTTCCTGCAGAACCAGAGTCCAAGAAGGCCATAGCTGAGAAGGAATAGTTGTCAGAAGGAGAAATCCGTACGGGCACAGTGAGACGTGGAGAGGCAGCCTTCAGACCAAGAGACGCCACTCCCACGTGAGCTGGGTGCGTGCGTGCGTTTCCCAGACGTGGAGGACGAATAGGGCAATCCACCAAGAAATGTTCGGTACTAGCGCAGTACAGACATAAATTTTTATCTCTGCGGCGAGTCCTCTCTTCATGGGTCAGGCGAGACCGATCCACTACTTGCATAGCCTCCTTGGCGGGAGGCACAGGGGTAGATTGCAAAGGATACTGTGAGAGAGGTGCCCAGAGATCAAGGTCTTTTTCCTGGTGGAGCTCCTGGTGTCTTTCAGAAAAACGCATGTCAATGCGGGTGGCCAAATGGATAAGTTCATGCAGGTTGGCAGGAATTTCTCGTGCGGCCAGCACATCTTTGATGTTACTGGATAGGCCTTTTTTAAAGGTCGCACAGAGGGCCTCGTTGTTCCAAGATAGTTCTGAGGCGAGGGTACAAAATTGGATGGCGTATTCAGCAAGGCAGTTTCGGCAGAAGAAGCTCGGGCTGGTTCCTCAAAGACACTACGAACCTCAGCGAAGAAGGACTGTACAGTGGCAGTGACAGGATCGTTGCGGTCCCAGAGCGGTGTGGCCCATGACAGGGCCTTCCCAGACAGGAGACTGACCACGAAAGCCACCTTCGACCGTTCTGTAGGAAATTGGTCCGACAACATCTCCAAATGTAGGGAACATTGTGACAGGAAACCACGGGAAAGTCTAGAGTCCCCATCAAATTTGTCCGGCAGGGACAAGCGGAGGCCAGGAGCGGGCACTCGCTGCGGAGGAGGTGCAGGAGCTGGCTGAGTAGATGGTTGCTGCTGTAGCTGTGGCAGAAGTTGCTGTAGCACGGCGGTCAACTGCGACAGCTGCTGTCCTTGTTGGGCGAACTGTTGTCCAAGTTGCTCTATCTGTTGAGACTGCTGGGCGACCACCGTGGTAAGGTCAGCGACAACTGGCAGCGGGACCTCAGCGGGATCCATGGCCGGATCTACTGTTATGATTTGGCTAGCTGGATGTGGATCCTCTGTGTCAGCGAGGGATTGGCGTGGACCGTGTCGGTGGTCCGGTTCTAGGGTTGCTACTGGTATTCACCAGAGCCCGCCGCAAAGCGGGATGGTCTTGCTGCGGCGGTAGCAACCAGGTCGTATCCACCGGCAACGGCTCAACCTCGCTGACTGCTGAGAAGGCGTGGGACAGAAGGACTAGGCAGAGGCAAGGTCAGACGTAGCAGAAGGTCGGGGCAGGCGGCAAGGTTCGTAGTCAATAGCAATAGCAAGAGGTCAGGTACACTGGTAAGGCAAACACTGTAACGCTTTCTCTGGCACAAAGACAACAAGATCCTGCAAGGAAGTGAAGGGGAAGTGAGGTTAAATAGACAGGGAGCAGGTGGAGGCTAATTAGACAGATTGGGCCAGGCACCAATCATTGGTGCACTGGCCCCTTAAATCTTAGAGAGCTGGCACGCGCACTCCCAAAGGAGCGGAGCCGCGCGCGCGCCAGGACGAGACAGGTGGGGACTGGGACAGGTGAGAGACTTGGGATGCGATTCGCGAGCGGGCGTGTCCCACTATGCGAATCGCATCCCCGCCGGCAGTGTCAGTGCAGCGCTCCCGGTCAGCGGGTCTGACCGGGGCGCTGCAGAGAGAGGAACGCCGCGAGCGCTCCGGGGAGGAGCAGGGACCCGGAGAGCTCGGCGTAACAATATGTTTGCTATGGGGATTTTCTCCTACTCTGGACAGTTCTTAAAATGGACAGAGATGTCCAGCAGAGAGCACTGTGCTCATGATTCAGCAGAGAGCCCTGTGTTCCAAAAAGAAAAGTATTTCCTCTGTAGTATTCAGCAGCTAATAAGTACTGGAAGGATTAAGATTTTTTAACAGAAGTAATTTGCAAATCTGTTTAACTTTCTGCCACCAGTTGATTAAAAAAAAAAAAAAAAAAGTTTTCCACCCGAGTACCCCTTTAACTTTGCACTAAACATTAACGACTAAGGGGGAGATTTATCAAAACCTGTCTAGAGGAAAAGTTACTGAGTTGCCCATAGCAACCAATCAGATCGCTTCTTTCATTTTTAAAAAGGCCTCTGAAAAATGAAAGAAGCAATCTGATTGGTTGCTATGGGCAACTGGTCAACTTTTCCTCTGGACAGGTTTTTTTAAATCTCCCCCTTAGAAATTGTACTATGGAAATGATGGGATGTTATATGTCTCCAGTATATTTCAGATACTCTCTATTTGCTTCAGAAGGACCCATGCGTGGGTTAAAATGTAGCTACTATTTGAGGCTCTGCCTGCATGGATGCTGTCACTTCAATTTACTGATCCCGTTTCCTTTGATTTACTTCAAAAAGCTGAGATTTATGATGCTGTTTGGTAGGATCTTCAAACTGAGTAGCTGTATCCAATGTTCCTTTGCCTGCAAAGCAGACATGGAGACTGAGCAGCGGAGTACCCCTTTAAGTATAGTCACTGAAAGTAAACAGACGGTCCGGCGCGAACAGGACTAGGACTCAAGTGAGCTAGGCAAGTATTGCAGTGGAGAGCATAGAAAACCTCAGGTAACGGTGGTCAATAAATCCGACAGCAGGGATCAAATAACCAACAGAGAACAGGACTGCACTCACCATCCAACAGATCTTTATTCAGAGATGCCAGACATGTCAAGCAGGTGCAGGTATGGAGGCGGGAAACCGACTGTTTCACGTTCTCACAGCGCTTCTTCCAGCCGGTCTACCGGCTGGAAGAAGCGATGTGAGAGCGTGAAACAGCTGTTTCCCGCCTCCACACCTGCACCTGCTTGACATGTCTGGCATCTCTGATAAAGATCTGTTGAATGGTGAGTGCAGTCCTGTTCTCTGTTTGTTATTTGACCCCTTTAAGTATGGTATTGTAGAGGGTTGGGGTGTAACAGATTGGAGCTAAACATGAATGGATGGGTTTTAAGAAAATCATTTTTTTGCTCCAAGGTTTTTAAGTTTAATCCAACGTGTACGTTTTTCTATTCATAACAGACAGTCCAAGTGAACAGGTCACATTTACTTCATATGAATTATTTTATAGAGAATACACAAACAGAATAACACTCGACATGAAAAGATTCAAATCTCAGCAGGAACAAATGATTTTATCTAGAAAAATTTACTATTTTGGGCTTCCCCATCCACCCTTTATCAGGATCTTAGAGTATACAAGAGAACGGATCAATCCTTTATACAAAGGATGTGTGCGGAGAGCACAATAGAGCCATACTAAGAATGCACCTTAAGCAATTGAGCAACAAAGAGACCATTCCATTGCCCCTACTTCTGACTTCTCTTTCATGTCGGGTCCTCACCTGCCTTTCTCTAGGTTATCATGCAGCTCCCCAGTGTCATATGTTCTCCGCAATGGCTAAATTACATAAATAAGGACATTCATGTGTTCCTATGTTCTCTTCTTATTACCTTTCCGTCTGTTGTTAGGTGAAGTACTACCCAACAATAGAGGTCCTCCCTACATCCCATCCATCTCCTTGCTGCTCCGCCCTTCTTTTGCCATCATGTGGTGGAGAGTAACTTGCTATGTGTTTAGCGGATTTGCATGTTGTTGCTGCTGCCTGTCATTTTTTATTGCTTTTTAGTTAATTTTATACCTGTCAGCTTGGCTTCTGAATCTCTAATGTCCTCAGCCTCTCCTTCATCTACTCAGTTGCTTCCAACTGTGCGTCCTTTCATACCACTTAGTTCATCTTAAGCAATCACTGTCTAATATATTTCACATATTCTAATCTCCTCCTCACATTACCTCCTAATGCATTATCCTTAGAACCATATACGCCATGTTATTCAGTTCTTTCTTTTGTTTTTGTGTTTAACTCATCTTCCCGTGTCCTTCTATCTTCTATTCACTCTGTATGGCGCTCTTAGTCAACCTAGACCTTTTATCTCCAATCCCACCCTATACTTCCGTCTTCAAAGCATACTTTTATCTAGTGCCTGTCTATCATTAGCCTTTACCCTTGGCTCTTTAATCTGCTCTCATTTATCTGCCATGTCTTTCCATCATCGGTCCTCCTATAATTCACCTGCACACATGTACTTTTCGCACTACAGCTCCTTCATAATCCTCTAACTTCTCTGGCAGAACAACTTCTATCTTCACTTTTCTTTTCTTTATCAGATATTTGCTCAATTCTTTAAAGGAGAACTCCTGAATATAAAAATTGTCCCCCATACTGCCTGCAGTAAAGAAATAAAGATGTACATACCTTCCTCCGCTCCCCCGGGGGCCTCCGGTAACCGGCTCTGGTCTCCGCCGAGATCCACTTCCTGGTTGCCGGTGGTCGGATGAGTCATACTTCGCTCAGCCAATCATCAGCCGCAGTGAAGTCCTGACTCGGCCGGCGATAGGCTGAGCGGCAGTGTGAGAACGCTTCAGGACACCAAATTCTTCACTACACCGGCACCTGCTGCTGGGGCCGAAAACGTGACGCAGAGTCAAGACTTCACTGCGGCTAGTGATTGGCTGAGCGCAGTATGACTCTCCGACCACCGGCAACCAGGAAGTGGATCACGGTGGAGACCGGAGCCGGTAAACGGATGCCCCGGGGGAGCGGAGGAAGGTATGTACATCTTTATTTTTTTACTGCCAGCAGTATGGGGGACAATTTTTATATTCCGGTTCTCCTTTAATCATTTCCTTGCCCCTATATTATTCAGTTCTTCTTTTACTCTGTTTCTGGCCATCTATGTTCCTTTCATTGAGCTTAAAGTGTTTCTTTTTGTTCAGATTTGATACTTCATATCTTCGTATGTGCACCCCTGCAGGAGATGATTATATAGGTTGCCGAGACTGTGCTACATCCTAGCCAAGGTGAAGTTGCCTCTTGTGTGCCCTCTCTTTTCTCGTCTCACTATTATTTAATTTACAAATCTGTTTAACTTTCTGGCACCAGTTGATTTAAAGGGGTACTCCCGCGGGAAACTTTTTTTTTTTTAAATCAACTGGTGCCAGAAAGTTAAGCAGATTTGAAAATCCCTTCTATTGAAAAATCTTAATCCTTTCAGTACTTTTTAGGGGCTGTATACTAAAGAGAAATCCAAAAAAGAAATGCATTTCCTCTGATGTCATGACCACAGTGCTCTCTGCTGACCTCTGCTGTCCATTTTAGGAACTGTCCACAGCAGTATATGTTTGCTATTGGGATTTTCTCCTGCTCTAGATTGTTCCAAAAATGGACAGCAGAGGTCGGCAGAGAGCACTGTGGTCGTGACATCAGAGAAATCCAAAAAGAAAAGCATTTCCTCTGTAGTATATAGCCCCTAAAAAGTACTGGAAGGATTAAGATTTTTTAATAGAAGTCATTTACAAATCTGTTTAACTTTCTGGCACCAGTTAATTAAAAAAAAAAAAAAGTTTTACACGGGAGTACCCCTTTAAGGGCATAGTATTTATAGTTTTTTTTCTAACTGAAGTCAGCAAATTGTTTCACCAGAATTGAGATTTACTATGAATGTTGTGAGTTTGCAGTCAATGAATAAAGAACTACGGATCTCTATTCTCCCCAGAGAAGTAAGAGAAGTTAAAAAGTAAGGCACCATATTTTCAGTTTCATTGAATGTCTTTGGGGAGAACACAGGTGCTATAGGTGTTTTGCCAGTTATTACCGTATTTTTCGCCTTATAGGACGCACTGGCGTATAAGACGTACCCAATTTATAGGTGCAAAATCTAAAAAAATAAAGATTTTGAACCCAATAGTGGTCTTCAACCTGCGGACCTCCAGATGTTGCAAAACTACAACTCCCAGCATGCTGGGAGTTGTAGTTTTGCAACATCTGGAGGTCCGCAGATTGAAAACCACTGCATAGGACGTAATACGTGTCCCCGGCGCTCCGGACCCGTCACCGCTGCCCTGGATGTCGCTCCATCGCTGTCACCGTGTCCCCATCGCTCCGGAACGTCTCTGCTGCCGGCCGGGTATCCTCGCTCTTCGTCGCCGCCATCACGTCGTTACGCACGCCGACGCACGTACGCGACGACGTGATGACGAGGAAGGAGAGCGCCGGCCATACAGGGGATCCCTGAACGGAGAAGACACCGAGGAGGCAGGTAAGGTCCCTCCCGGTGTCCTGTAAGCACTAACCCGGCTATTTGGTCGGGCTGTTCGGGACCGCCGCGGTGAAATCGTTAGTGTCACTTTCCCTTCAGATGCGGCGGTCAGCTTTGATCGCCGCGTCTGAAGGGTTAATACAGGGCATTTCCGCAATCGGTGATGTCCTGTATTAGCCGTGGGTCCCGCAGGGACTGCCGCGATAGGGGTGTATTTGCCGTATAAGACGCACCGACTTTTTCCCCCCAGTTTTGGGGAAGAAAAAGTGCGTCTTATACGGCGAAAAATACAGTAACTCCCAGTCTGGTAACCCAAGGTTTGAATTTACAAAATATTTAATAAAGATATTTTTTGCACTTTGTGCTACACAGCCTGTAAAAACCATTAACACTAGACTAGTCGGCTATATTCACATCCCTTCCATAGTCATTTGTACAGTACAAACTTAGAAATGAATATAGTCCTTGTTAGATTGCATTCAGTCCATTAAAATCAATAGATGCTGGACAGGTATGCTGTGGTATGATGTTGGTCTGCCATCTTGCCAGTTTGCCGACATATGCCAAATAGTGAAATAAATGAGAATATCCACTTATATAGGCTTGAGATTTATTCTCTGTGGCTAGTTAGAACTCATCCCTTAGAGGAACTGTAGTAATGATTGATACCCAGCATCTCTTAAAGGGGAACTCTAGAAAAAAAAAAAAAAAAACATTTCAAATCAACTGGTGCCAGAAAGTTAAACAGAATGGTAAATTACTTCTATTTAAAAATCTTAACCCTTCATGTACTTATCATCTGCTGTATACTACAGATATACTACAGAGAAATTTGGGAAGTTCTTTCCAGTCTGACCACAGTGCTTCCTGTTTAACTTTCAGGCACCAATTAATTTGATAACATTGGTTTTACACTTGTTTCCCCCAAAGTTCCCCTTTAACTAGCTGAATTGACTATTTGAGTTGTTTGGGTTTATAAAGAAATCTACTATTGTTTTCCACTCTTGTATTTACATTATATCCCATTTTTTTCCCATTCAAAACAAATGGAGCTGAGCTGCAGAAAAAACACAAAACCTGAACGAAATAAGGGCATGTTTACAACTCAAAATTTGTGGCAGAAACCCAAAGCATACCCAGCCCGGTTGTGGCTCTTAGAAAGGGTTTTTGTTCATTTCTCTCTCATAGTAGGACATCATCAGGCATCAGCCAAATAGCCATCATTCCTCCTCCCTCATCCTCAAAATCCATCCTGCATCAGAGTAATCTCGCCCCCTCTTCAGCCAAATCTCTCTCCTCCTTCAGACATAAAAAAAAAATCTTCCCACATTCTTACACCCTCAGCTTAACCTCCCTCATCCCTCAGACAAACCTCGGTCATACCTCAGACAAACCTCTGTCACACCTCAGAAAAACCTCCGTCACAACTCAGACAAATCTCGGTCATACCTCAGACAAACCTCCGTCACACCTCAGAAACACCTCTGTCACACCTCAGACAAACCTCGGTCATACCTCAGAAAAAACCTCCGTCACACCTCAGAAAAACCTCGGTCATACCTCAGACAAACCTCCGTCACACCACAGAAAAACCTCCGTCACACCTCAGACAAACCTCCCTCAGCCCTGAGCTCTCAGCCAAACCTTCATCATGCCTCAGACGTCAGCCGAACAGCTGTTGATGTAAAGTTTTCCTTGATTCGCAGAAAACTGAGAGCGCATGCGCAGCACTCTGCTGACAGCGTAGGGCTAAAAGATGCAGCATTAGGAGCGTAGCCCTGCGCATGCGCAGTTGTATGTGCCGCTCAGAGCGCATGCGCTGCTTCCTTCGCAGTCATGCTATTCGGCTGACGTCTGAGACATTACAGGGGTTTGGCTGAGAGCTGAGGGAGGTTTGTCTGAGGTGTGACAGAGGTTTGTCTGAGGTATGACCAAGGTTTGTTTGAGGTTTGAGGGATGAGGGAGGTTAAGCTGAGGGTGTAAGAATGTGGGAGGATTTTGTTTATGTCTGAAGGAGGAGAGAGATTTGGCTGAGGGGTGACAGAGGTTAACATGATGTACCATGGAGGATTACTCTGATGGAGGACGGATTTTGAGGATGAGGGAGGAGGAATGATGGCTGACGCCTGATGATGTCCTAAGGGTATGTTCACACTATGTAATTCCTGCGAAATTACATGAGCGGAATGCCGCGAACGGAATTACGTGCTGTGAACATAAACATCAGTGTGAATGGGTCTTCCACGAGACCCGTTCACACTGTGGAATTTCAACGGCAGACAATTCCGCCGCTGAAATTGTTCGTCGCAAAGAAAGAACATGTTCATTCTTTGCGCGGAAGTCCACGAACACTGCATAGCCATCAATGGTGATGGCGCAGTGCAGCGCGGTCCTACCGCCGAAGCATTGCGGTGGCGGCTGCCATAATGAAATCTCTGCTCGCGTAGTGTGAACATACCCTTATATGGACACTGTACTAACTAGCACTAACCTATAGTTAGCAGTCTGTAAAATAATAATGTGCTGTAGCCAATATGTCATGTTTCCTGCTTCTCTGCTACTAGAAAAAGACTCATTTAGAAAATTTGTCATTCTAATGATAGAGAAGCTCTCGCTTTCCAACTCATCTAATTTAATTAACTTTAAATAAGCAAATAAATGTATTTCCACTGTCTCCATCAATCTCAAGACTATACCTCCAAGGACAGAATGTGCTCAACCAAAAGCTCTCAGAGTGTGGTTAAGGTACTGCTTAGTCCCAATGTCTGGCGTTAACTCTTGTGACAGATTGAAAAATAGGTAAGATTTGGATAAACTCATTGAGGCAGGTTTATCACTACTGTCTTTAAACTTTAAACTAGACAGTATACAACTAGGCCAGCAGGCAGAAGATGCAATAAATGCATTGTTTGGTGTATCTTGGTATACGTGAAAGACACTTCTCTCTAGTTTTTTCCCCTTCTTAGTTAGCCTATTTTCCAACAATATTTTGGCACAATTTGGAAATCACACCCCTTTTTATATACTGACCTGATGGAGGGGAATGGAATCTCCTAAAATGTGTCTTCCGAATAAAGCACAATATAGTTTTTATTTTTTATGTTGTCTGTGGTTAAATTATAATGGCAATACCATAGAGCAAGAGTGCAGATCACCCCATTTATAGACCTATTAACTCACCAAAGTCCCTTCCTATTGTTTTTATATCTGCATTTATAGACTGATCTCATCTCTACACATCTTACTTTTTATTTTGGGCCAACAATAAAATTGTGTATAGCCAGAATTACTTTTTCAATAACACATTTTAGATAACTGTCTCCTGACCTCCATATACATATGAACATTAGGCATGGACAAAAATTCCTGTTTTTTTCTATAGAGAGGGATAAGCCACAGCCAGACAGCTCTGTGGCAGAAATATTTCATCATGCCCAATTCTTCTTTCTACTCATCGAGGTTTGGCTGACTTAAGCATCTTTACTCCCTTGGATCTTCAAAGAAATACTCATGGAGAAAGTTATATTCTATCTAATTTCTAATACGGCTAAGTGGCCAGTGCATGACACAGGGAGTTAAAAAATACCAAGTGACAGAAGTCATGGACCCCCTCTTCAGCCTTTTAACCCCTTAACAACATTGGCTATTAATGTACATCCTGGTTCCTTTTTATCTAATGCACCAGAACGTACATTTACGTCCTGTACATGAAGCAAGCCCAGGAGCTGCACTGGCTTCATGCACAGCCATTCCCTACTTCTAGCAGCAGCCAGGGTCCCTCCAGTAATGGCGGCCATCAGCAATACAGCTGATATCCACCATTAACCCTTTAGATGCCTTATCAATACTGATCAAGGCACCCAAAGCAGGTGTGGTTTATGTTGAGACTACTTGGACTACCCACAGCGATATTGCAGGGGTAGATGAGTGAAGATGGCATCTATAGCTCTTCTCACCTGCTCTGGTAATTCTTTTGTATGGTTTGCCTTCTGGCAGACTACAAAACATATGAAGGTCAATCACATAAATAACATTTCAAAAATAATCCACCATATCTGGTCTTACTCTGATAGTTCTGTGTCAGGGTAGTACTATGTCTGCTGCATACCAACATTTGCCAAAATGTAACAATGAAACAATAGAAGTAATGATAATAATTATTTACATAGTGCCAACAGATTCCGCAGCACTTTACAATTTTGGGGTACAAATAAAGACAAGTAACAGATATTACAACATTACACACTAAATATTCAAACAGGAGGAGTGAGGGCGCTGATCACGAGAGCTTACAGGACAACGAGGAATGGGATTGAGACAAAAGGCAGAAAGTGCTTTATTGATACAATAGTCCAGCCATGTTTTATAAATAGGAAAGGTTACATACAGGAGGGTGAGGTCACTTATGGGCAGGGAAGGAGTGCACAATATTCTCGCCCACTCCCCTTTCCCTGCCTACTTACATACCCGCCCTAGGCGATGAGTCCGTAACCACAGTGACAGTCCCTCGCTAGACAAGTGAGGGACGTAAATGTCAAAATGATAAAATACAATAATACAGACTCAGGTCAAGGAACAGTAGGGAATAGAAAGACTAACAAAGCAAAACTAACACACTCACACAATATGTCAATGTCCACTATCCGCGTCAAAAGCCAAGAGTTGTCAGAGTACAAAATCGCTAACACCAGAGAGAAGTCGAGAAGAGGAGCCAAAAGTCAAAGATGCCGGGATAACAAGAAGAAACTCGCTAGCTACTGGAGTTGGACTCTCTCACAGGCATTGAATGAGAGTAAACTGCCAGGTTAAATAGGCAACCCCACAGGTGCTCTCATCAAATGGTCAGCTGACCAGCCAGACAGCTAAGTGTAACCCAGCAACAAAAACAAAGAGCCGTTTAAAACCTTTTAACCTTTTAGCTCTATAGGTTCTGACAGCACCCCCCCCCCCCTTTAAGAGGGGCCACTGGGCCCTTAAATTTGGGTTTAGGTTTGTCCGGATGAGAATCATGGAACATTTTCACCAAAGTGGAAGCATGAATAGAAGAGGCTGGAACCAACGAGCTCTCCTCCGGACCATAACCTTTCCAGTGAACGAAATACTGGACAGAATTTTGTACCCTTCGACTGTCCAGTATTTTGGAGACCTCATACTCCAGTTCTCCGTCGATCTCAACTGTAGGAGGCACCGGGACTGGAGACTGAGTAGGAACATACCTTAGTGTGGCACACACAGACACACAATGCAAAGACTAAGTGAGCTTTTCTCCTTTTTATCAGCTTTCAGATGTGATTTTTATATAGCCCACACCTGTTACTTGCCCCAGGTGAGTTTAAATGAGCATCACATGCTTGAAACAATCTTATTTTTCCACAATTTTGAAAGGGTGCCAATAATTTTGTCTAGCCCATTTTTGGAGTTTGGTGGGACATTATGTCCAATTTGCTTTTTTCCTCCCTTTTTGGTTTAGTTCCAACACACACAAAGTGAATAAACATGTGCATAGCAAAACATGTGTTACTGCAATCCTTTTCTGTGAGAAATACTTCATTGTCTAGAAAAATTTCAGGGGTGCCAACATTTACAGCCATGACTGTAAACTTCTAGGAATTTACCCCAAAATTCACGAAAAATATCATTGACCAAATTCTACAAAACTGCTGCTGCATTAGTGAGACCAAAAGGCATTACCAAATACTCAAAATAACCCTCTGGGGTATTAAAACAGTTTTCCATTCATCACCCTCTTTTATTCTGATTAAGTTATAAGCCCCTCGAAGGTCCAGTTAGAGAACCAACAAGCCCCCTGTATTTGATTAAACAAATCTGGAATTTGAGGCAATGGATATTGATTTTTGACTGTAATCTTGTTCAGACCCCTATAATCAATACAAGGCCTTAGCCCTCCATCCTACTTTGCCACAAAGAAGAACCCTGCTCCCATTGAAGATACAGAAGGACGAATATGACCCTTTTGCAAAATTCACTAAATATAATCTTTCATAGCTTCTCTTTCAGGACCAGACAAATTATAAATTTGCCCCTTAGGATACTTGGCATCAGGTACAAATTCAATTGCACAGTCATAATCTCGGTGTTGGGGCAAAGCAGAGGAGGCCTCCTCAGAAAAAACATCACAAAAATCTGAAATAAATTCGGGTAGATTAATTTGGGCCACGCCGAGTTGCAAAGCATGTAAGAATGCATTTATTTATACATTCGGTCCCCAACTTGATGAGTTCCCCAGAGGACCAATCAAAGACAGGATTATGTTTTCTTAACCAAGGTAATCCCAAAATATGATTTTTTCAAAATGCAGAGAACCCACCAGTAATCCCACCTCTGGAGTGGAAGAACTGACACAACCCCTTGACAAGGGTTTATAATCCACTCCAGCAATGGGGATGGGACTTTCCAACAATTTCAAGGGTAAATTCAAAGACTTAATAAAATTCAGATTAGCAGCAAAATTTGCAGCAGAACCAGAATCAACAAACGCTTTACCAAATACTTTTTTTTAGAAGAAGACCATTTGGGAGATATCTGTGCGCCCAAATTACCTCCCCGATTGTCATTTAGGCGCTGGTGTTTGGCGCAATTCAATGTCCCTTCTCTCCACAAAAGAAACACAAGTTGTTTTTCCTCAGAATGGATCTTCTCTCCTGGGAGGACAATCTCCCTATCTGCATGGGTTCCTCAGAAGAGGCATGAGAGTTAGGAAAAGAGGAAAACATGGAGGAAGGAGAATGAGAGACAAGGAACGGACCGTTTACGACTTCTCTCTCTCAAACGTCTGTCAAATCATACTGCTAAAGTCATGGCCTGTTCTAGTCAATCAGGTGATTGATAGCTCACCAGGACATCTTTAATAGCATCAGATAAACCTAGTGTGAACTGAAACCTAAGGGCTGGATCATTCCACCCAGACGCAGTACATCATTTCCGAAAATCAGCACAATACTCCTTAACCGATCTTTGTCCCTGCTTCAGATTAAACAGCTGAGACTCTGCAAAGGCTGCTCGGTCAGGTTCATCATAAAGAAGGCCCACAGCAGAAAATAAAGCATCCACAGAACATAATTCAGGAGCTGAGGAAGGTAAAGAGAATGCCCCCTCCTGGGGATCCCCTAGCAGCAGTGACATTACAAGTCCTACTCTCTGAACCTCTGTGCTAGTAGACTGTGGTCTTAGGCAAAAATACAGCTTACAACTCTCCCTGAACACAACAAATCTCTTTTGGTCACCAGAAAGGCGGTCAGGAAGATTAATTTTTGGTTCACTCAAAACAGCTGGAGGACTGACCACTGGATGAGCATTAGCTGTTTCCTGAGCCTGAACCCTTTCAGCAAGGGACTGTACTAAATGTGTTAATCCCTGCATTTGCTCTACTAAAGCTGTTATTGCTTCCATCCTAGCAAATGCAGTTATGCGGCCTGTGAAAATGTCATGTATGGGCAGGGAAGGAATGCACACTATTCTCGCCCACTCCCCTATCCCTGCCTACTTACATACCCGCCCTAGGCAATGGGTCCATAACCACGGTGACAGTTCCTCCCTAGAAAAGTGAGGGATTTAATTGTCAAAATAATAAAATACAATAATACAGACTAAGGTCAAGGAACAGACAGACTAACAAAGCAAAACTAACACACTCACACAATAAGTCAATGTCCACTATCCGTGTCAAAAGCCAAGAGTTGTCAGAGTACAAAATCGCTAATACCAGAGAGAAGTCAATCAGAGAAGCCAATGAACAGGAATAAATTGCTCTTTCACAGGCATTGAATGAGAGCAAACTGCCAGGTTAAATAGGCAATCCCGAAGGTGCTCTCATCAAAAGGTCCGCTGACCAGCCAGACAGCTAAGCGTTACCCGGAAACAAAAACAAACAAAGAACCTGTCAGAACCTTTTAACCCTATAGGTTCTGACAGGTGAACCAGCCACTAGCTAATCTATGAAATGTCTAAAGTGCATAGAGAGTAGGAGGAGACTGCCGAATAAGGAGCTTTTGATATCTCCAAGACCCAGAGGTCTCAAAAGGGGCAAAGTAGGAGTAGTGGAGACCAGTTAGGGAATGTAACATGAATAATAATGATTTTTAGAGTGTAATTGTTTTGAAATATCCTCCTGCACTTACACTTACTATTACACACCTACTTTAAATGGTGCCTTCTGGAGTTCTTTTAATTTCCTCTCTGAACGTCCACCCAATACGTCACAGCTGGTGGTCACACATGCTCAGTAGTTCTCTCCCATTGGCCTGATCATCACTAAGAGTGATTCCTGCCATTGTACAGGCAAGCTAATAAAAATCAGACCACTAAAAGCGGTTTCTTATCACTAACACTCGACATGTGAGGTGGATATTCTGAGAGGAAATCAAAGGACTATTAGGGGGCATCATAACTAGCACACAACTGTAACAACTAAACACAGGAGCTTCACTAAAGTTAAAGAGGTACTCTGCTGCTAGGCATCTTATCCCCTATCAAAAGGTTAGGGGATGTCTAATCGCAGGGGGTCCCGTCGCTGGGACAACCGCGATCTCCACGCAGTACTTGTCGTTCTAAATGAATGCCGAGTACTGGTTGCAGTCGTCGTGATTTCACATAATGCCATGCCCCGTCTTGATGTCACACCACACCCCCTCCATCCATGTCTATAGGAGGGGGCGTGTTGTTCAGAATGTTGGGCACTGCGCAGAGACCATGGGGGTCCCAGTGGTGGGATTCCCGCATTCAGACATCTTATCCCCATCCTTTGGACAGGAGATAAGATGCCTAACAGCAAAAATTGCTATGCTTTGGATGACATAATAGAGTAAATAAACATGTAATTGTGGGACAAAGCTTTAAATACCTTCCATATTGTCCATTATGATACTGTGTCTGTATTCTACCACTATTCTTTCTGTGCTTCGCTCCCTTTCTGTTTTTGTCACCACCACCATCTATCCCTGTGCCTCTTACGCAGGCAGACGCATTCATTTCTAGGATCTGGGTTAGGTGTCTGGGGACCTCCTCCTCTTTGTCGCTCTCCTACATTCATTTTCGCCTGGTTTTACACATAAATATAGAGTATATTCCATCAAACATCCTCAGCTCTGTGCCTGAACTTCTTAACACTCCTCTGGAAACAGATGGGATAATGCTGAGGGCCAAAGAATGGACTATACTGTTGTGCATAGATCAGTGACAACCTCACTTCAGGGCTCAACCAGTAATTATTTATAGATTACAATAATTGGTGCATCCTGTAGTCTGGGCATCATGAAAATAATGGATGATCATCATTTCCATGCCATGTGTCAACACAGCTGCTCGTGGCTACACAATTTCCAGCAGCCTGTAGCTGCCTGCAACCCCCCACCTGTTTTTACCACATCTTACTACAATTTCAGAGTTTTACAGGAAATATCATTCTATAATGATAATGCTAAGAGATCGTCTTCTTCTGCTCAATACTTATCTTTATTCATTTGTCAACAGATATAACCTGACTGCGCTCCTTACTGGAGACATTAATGATCATCTCACCAGGGTGAGGACACATACGGGTAATACACATATTCCTCTATGCAAGAGCTGATGGATGATTTGACTTTACAGAGAATAGGGTTGAACAGGACTGAGCTGCAATACCAAATATTTCTTAGAACATCTGTTGCTTCAAGGGAAAGTGCATTTTTTATGCAGTTTCAGAAGATTGGCACTAGAACTGGTTTACATGGACTCCAGTACACACCAAATTAGACAATCCTTATTAACTAAGTGTCCTATTATACAGGTCGATATTGCCCTGTGCAGTAGGGCCAGAGAACCAGTAAACACCCATTTGTTGGCTGATCGCTTCATTCTGACTTGCTAAAAAATCATTACTTGTCAGCTGCACATCTCCCTGTGTCATAGGGGTATATGGCCAACAAATGAATGGGGCAAAAGGCAGCATAAGCAATTCAGTTATCACTCATTTAGCCCTTCCTACAGGATAGTCAAGCCTTGAATTAAGCTTTCTCGTCATTCTCTCATATCTAAGATTCTACTTTCTATGTCTCCTATCTATCTCTCCTATCTATCTATCTATCTATCTATCTATCTCATATATATTATCTAACTATCAATTGTGGTGCCCAGTATGGGAGTTGTTTTCCCGAACCCTTGCTGTCCTGTCAGGCAGCCTCCTGCAGTGTCTCCTGCCCCCCCCCCCCCCCCTGTATCTGTTTATTGTAATTGTATATAATTCCTATGTTATATATGTCAGAGTGTTGTACCTTTAAGACTGTTTACCATGTGATTTGCCATGTGATTGTTACCCAGGAGGTATCAGTGACCAGGTGACCAGCAAGCCCTTAAGGTCTCCGAAGTCACTGCTCACCTCTGTGGGCCTGGCTGAACTGTATAGACTTTTCCACCTGTCTAACCTCAGTAAAGCTACCGTTGTCCGTAACTTGGCATCGGAGTAATTATTTCCCCCCGTACCTAGCCCAGGATCCAGCGGTTTACCTTCGGGTAGTATTGAGGATAAACCACGCCCTGGCATCACGAATACAAGGGGTCAATGTCATCTGCCGCTAGGGTAATTCCATCTGCCCTTTGCATCACACCCTCTACCACACACTCATCTAACTAAGATTTTATTGCCTATCTCTTCTATCTATCAAATATCTATCGCCAGTCAATCTAAGATTCTATTGTTTATCTAATCTATCTTTCTCTCTCATATCTATCTATCTATCTTTCTCTCTCATATCTATCTGTCTGTCTGTCTATCCATCTAAGGCTAGGTTCACACAGCCGTTTACTTCCGTCCCGTTTTTCTTCCGTCACTGCCTCCTAAACGGACCATACTACTAACGGATGCAAACTGATGCAAATGGATGACATTCTGTGGCATCCTTTTGCATCAGTTTTTCATCCGTTGATATGAAAAGTCAGCCACCTACAGACTCCTGCAGGGAGGACTACTACTACTCCCATCAAGGAACAGACTTGTTTCCATGATGGGAGTAGTAATTTGATGGCTGCGGGAGTCTGCAGAAAGCTGGGGAGACCACATTAGTGCTTGTACTACTACCCCCATCATGGAACAGAGTCTGTTCCATGATGGGGGTTGTAGTACTGGGGATGAGGGATTGATCGCACTGGCTCTCACTTCTGACACCCGATGCGATCAGAAGTTATTAAGCAGGGGAACGGGCAGCATGTTGCACTCCCCTGCGATGTATCCTGCCTTTTAACTTTCCCTTTTAAATCCCCTGCGGGGAGCCCTGAATGGCCGGTACTGAGGAGTCATTCAGAGCTCCCAGTGGTGTTTTTAAAATGAACATTGTGAGTAGCAGGGGGGCATATCTATATTAAAAGCGCTGTGGGGGGCAAGATACATAGCGCTGCAGGGGGGACAGACATATAGCCTCTTTATCTAACCCCCCAGCGCATTTATAATATGCCACCAGCAGCGCATTAATAAACATATGACCCCGCCAGCACATTTATATATATAGATATATATATATATATACCCCCCGCCGGCGCATCTGTTATAATATGCCACCACAGCGCTATATGTGAAAAGCATATCTATCAGCAGCGCATAGTGCTGGCAGACATATAGCATTATCTGCCCCCCCAGCGCATCTATATACATATGCCGCCGCAGTGTTATGAATGAAAAGTTTATCTATCAGCAGCATCGGGCCGCCGGCTGCTGGCACTATGCACTGCTGATAGATATACTTTTCACATATAGCGCTGCGGTGGCATAATAAGACAAATGCGCCGGCAGGCAGTATATATATATATATATATATATATATATATATATATATAAAATGCACTGGCGGGGGGCATGTCTTTATTAATGCGCTGGCGGGGGGTATATATATATATATATATATATAATGCCCTGGTGGGGGTCATATGTTTATTAATGCGCTGGCAGGGGTTATATATATAAAAATGCGCTGGCGGGGGTCATATCTTTATTAATGCGCTGGCACGGGGCATATTACAAATGTGCTGGGAAGCTAGATATATAGGCTATATGTCTGCCCTCCCCTGCAGTGCTATATATCTTGCCTCCAACAGCGCTTTTAATATAGATATGGCCCCCGCTGCCACTCACTTTGTTCATTTTAAAAACCCAGCTGGGAGCCCTGAATGGCTCCTCGTTACAGGCCATTCAGGGCTCCCCGTGGGGGATTTAAAAATGAAAGTTTAAACACAGGGTACATCGCAGGGTTGTGGACCATGCCGCCCGCTCCCCTGCTTAATAACGTCTGATCACATCAGGTATCAGAAGTGAGACCCGGTGCAATCAATTCCGCAGCCCCTGTACTGCAACCCCCATTGTGGAACAGACTCTGTTCCATGATGGGGGTAGTAGTACAAGCGCAAATGTAGTCTCCCCAGCCACACGCAGACTCCTGCATCCAGGGAACTACTACTCCAATCATGGAAACAAGACTGTTCCATGATAGGCGTAGTAGTAGTCCCTCAGCACTGCAGGAGTCTGCTGATGTCACCTCTTCTGAGCATGCTCAGAAGAAATAATGGTTAGTATAAACCGGGGGCAAACAGATGACATTAAAGGTTCATCCGTTTGCCATAGACTTCAATGTTAAATTTAAAAGACCCGTTTTTCACCCGTTATTTTTGACGGCCCAAAAAATTCAGCATATAACGTCTTTTGGCCATTAAAAATAACGGGTTACAAACAGAACGGATGCAAACGGGTGATAAAGGACTGTAAAAAAATCCTATTGAGATCATATCAGTCTAAAGTGTTTGCAGGTTAACACATTTTGGGCTGCTGCAGCTGTTCTCCCAGACAACAGCGGTTGTGGAAAGAGTAAATAAGCATACAGTTATTATTTTATATGCTATAGGGTATGTTCACACTACCTAATTCCCGCGGAAAGGTACGGAATTACACGCTAAGAATATAAACATCAGTGTGAATGGGTTTCCGCGAGACCCGTTCACACTATGGAATTTCAGCGGCCGGACAATTCCGCCACTGAAATTGTTCCGCGCAAAGAAAGAACATGTTCATTCTTTGCGCGGAAGTCCGCGGACACTGCATAGCCGTCAATGCTGACAGCGCAGTGCCTCGCGGTCCTACCACCAAAGTATTTCAGCTGCAGCTGCCAGCGGAGATTCCATTCACAATCCGTAGTGTGAACATACCCTTATATGCTTTGTGCTCCAATTCATTACCACTTTCAAGATCTATGTTTACTGTAAATAAATGGAAACGTATTTTACATCCAGAAAAACACATTTTGTACAATGCATTCAGAGAGTTTTTTTATGCTAAGGCCTTCTGCTAAAATAAAAATTAAAAATGTTTCCCACTATCATTTTGCCCCCAATGCCCCATAATTACAAAGTGAAAAAAGGAAAGACAAAAATTTCACTTGGACATAATTATTCAGACCCCTTTGCTATGACACTTGAATTTTATCTCTGGCTCCTCCCATTTCTCTTCAATAATCTTTGAGATGTTTCTCCACCTTAACAAGAGTCACCTGTGATAAACCTGATTGGACCAGATTTGGGAAGAAACCCCCTGTCTATATAAGGTCTCACAGCTGACAATGTATATCAAGCCATGTGGTGGATGGGGGACCCGTTTTGGTCAAAAAGTGACTCCATCTTTGTTGACCAAGAGTGCTGCTGGCTATTTTTCTTTTTTGCATTTTTTGCTATCAGGTGGGAAAAACTGCCTGTAGAGCTCAGAGACAGGATTGCGTGAAGGCATAGACATGGAGAAGGCTATAAAGAAATGACTCTTTCTAGAGCTGGCTGCCTCACCAAACTAGGTATTCTGGGGAGAAGGTGACCAAGAATACAATGGTCACTCTGCCTGAGCTCCGAAGATCCATAATGAAGATTCCAGAAGGTCAACCATCACCTTAAAGAGTCTCTCAGACTGTGAAAAACAAGATTCTGCTCTGATTAAACCAAAATTGAATTTTCTGGTCTCAATTCTAAGCATCATGTCACTGCTCACCTATCCAAAGGATAGGGGATAAGATGTCTGATAGTGGGGGCCCGCAGCAGGGACCCCCGCCATCTCTGTGCAGCACCATTGAGGGGGCGTGGCATGACATCACGAGGGGCGTGACCGTGACGTCACGACTGCCGCTGCCCACTCCAAGCGTTTGGAACAAAAATGTTCCGAACACAGGGGCAGCGGTATACCCCTTTGACTCTATGACTAAGCGCAATACTGTGTGAAATGGGTCAGAGGTTTCCATTGTACCTGTGTCTTATCCTGTATTTTCCAATAAAGCACAAGAGTTTAATCTGATGACCTAGTGCTGAGCATCTGTCTTTCTGTTGGACTTATCTGCTAGAAGCCGGGGCGGTGCCGGCGGGTCCGCCACACATGTGTATCAGAGTGACCAGGGTGGAGCTGCATACTCCTAGACACCCCTTTAAGTTCGGAATGAAGGGTTGCTTAGGCAGAAATTAATTCACTTGCTGCCTCAACAACCTCAGATAAAAAGTTACGATTTCAGTTGCAGAAATAATAAAATAATATTCCTCCCACAGCTGAGGGTTCGCAACACTTTTACACATCTTGTTTGTGTGCTATGCATCCTGGCCTGTAGTAAACTTCAGGACGAGAAGCGATTGGTGAGCTGTGTATTTCTGACTGGATACAATTATATCACAATGTCAGCTGTGAAAAGTTTTTTTGTATCTACTTGTTTCCGTTCACTAACAGCAAACAGAGATGGTGCTATTGTGGCGTGCGGGGTTGCAATGTAGGGCAGATGTAACCCTGGGGGCAGATGTTATTAACCCCTTGTGTTCATGACACCAGGGCGTGGTTTAGCCTTATCCACCCGAAGTTAATACCGCTGGTCCTGGGCTAGGCACGAGGTAAATGAAGGCACCGAAGCCAAATTACAGGCAATGGTAGCTTTACTGAGGGTAGACAGAAGACACAGTCTATGCAGTACAGCCAGGGCCCAAGGAGGTGACCAGTGACACAGGGGGACCACGCAGGTTTGCTGGGATTTGCAGTATGTTGAGACACTTTAGTGCAGGCCACGGGGACTATATAGAAGACTTGACTGACTGACTTGACAATTGACATGAAGATGACTTTGAGCTTACTTGACCTGACTTTGTGGCCGCCGACTTTAGGCTTGAGGCCTCCAATGCTCTGGACACACACACTGGAACAACTTGACTGGACTGGACCTCAGCATGAGCAAGAATGCTGGAAGAGAGATTGTAGCTCCACCCCTGGTTTTATAGGGGTGTCAAGCAAAGAGCCCATAGGTCACTTGAGGGGTCACCTGGTCACTAGTGCCTCCTGGGTAACAAGCACATGGTCACAGTAATTAAAGAAACATTACACTTTTAATATATAACATATGTACATTGGGGATAACACTGCAGGGGGCCCTGGGGACATAAAGGGACTCTGCCTGACAGGGCAGTAGAAGGTTACGGGGAACCACCATCCTGTACTGGGCCACCACACTATGTTTATATTGAAGGGGAACTCCTGTGGAAAACACATTTTTCTAAATCAACTGATGCCAGAAAGTTAAACAGATTTATAAATTACTTCTATTTAAAAATCTCAATCTTTCCAGTACTTAGCTGCTGTATGATCCACAGGAAGTTCTTTTCTTTTTGAATTTCTTTCTGTCTGACCACAGTGCTCTTTGCTGACACCTCTGTCCATTTTAGGTACTGAGTAGGAGCAAATCCCCATAGAAAACATATCCTGCTCTGGACAGTTCCTGACATGGACAGAGGTGTCAGAGAGAGCACTGTGGTCAGACTGAAAAGAACTCCAGAAAGAAAATAACTTCCTGTGGAGCATACAGCACCTGATAAGTACTGGAAGGATTAAGATTTTTAAATAGAAGTAATTTACAAATCTGTTTAACTTTCTAGCACCAGTTGATTGAAAAAAATACGTTTTCCACTGGAGTACCCCTTTAGGGTACGTTCACACGCTATTACCAGCAGCGGGTTTCACATTGCGGGAAACCTGCTGCGAGTTACGCTACCATTGATTTGAATAGGTCCATAAACAGTCCGCAATAGTGTCAGATTTGCAGACTGTCCGCAGACCCATTTAAATCAATGGTAGCGTAACTCGCAGTGGGTTTCCCGCAATGTGAAACCGGCTGCTGGTAATAGCGTGTGAACGCACAGAACAAATCATTTTTGCAGCAACTCGTCCCCAGCACTGAAAGGGTGATTCTGAGAACTGATGTTAGTAGGGTATTTCTCTACACATGTAGTGTCAAGAGTCCATTGCAGAGAAATGGTGCAGTATCAGGCATGTCTTTCAGTAAAGTGCAGGGTCACCTTTCCACAGTCGCTTTACCCCCTGCAGGCCGTGCAGCTTAATCGACCACTCATGTTGAAGAGCCTGAGTGGGCGTCCGTGTCCCTTTAACCGTTGTTTATTTTTAGTTAGTGGGTGTGTAAGAGGCATTTCGCCGCACGGAAGGAATTCTCTGTGCAAACAGCGAGTGCAAGCAGCAGATCCACTACGTGCAGGAGCCTCTGGCTTCCTTATGTCTTCCCTAGTGATCCAGATTTCACTGAGATGTACAACAGAATAGAATGTTGCACGCAGGTCATTACAACGGTAAAACGGTGTCATTTAACCCTTTCTTAGCCAAACCAGGTATAACATTTTACAGTGTGCATCATCCATTGTAATGGTGGGTGCTCAAAATACAAACTATGCAGAAGAAAGATGAGGTCATAGCGACTACATAGTGAAGAAGATATGCAAGCAATGGCGCCCCCTAAAATGTGGACTATAGGGTATGCCCACATGCAATGGCAAGAAAAATTTCCTTCCAGAATTATAAAGGAGAAATTATGTGGAATTGGGGCTTATTTGGCGCGGAATAAGAAGCAGAATTAAACATGGAAATTTAAAGTCCTAATGACTTAATCAAAAACGTATTTGGATTTGGTGTCCCTAAGATGTAGCCATAGGGTTCCATGAATCACACTTTTGTAAAAAGTGGAATTTGAAGCAGAAATTTTAAGGCAATTAGACTTAATGGGATCTTACTGGTAGAATGAACAGAATTCACATCCGCATAGAAAATTCAGAATACAAGGTGAAATCCAACATGAAATCTGTGTCCAATTCCTAGCGAATTCCATCTGAATTTCCTCGGTGTGAACTAAGGTATCTTTGGCTTCTTACTTATGCAGCAGGTCCTCATTCTCTATATAAGTGTTTTCCAAACAGTGCGTCTCCAGCTGTGGCAAAATTACAACTTCGTGCATACCCGGACAGACTTTGGAAAACACTGCTCTATATGAACACTAGCTCCACAAACTGTGCTTACTGAACACTGCCACAATGTACCTCCAAGAAAAAACAGCCCAGAGACCCCTGAATCATAATACACAAGATTTCCTGAAGTCTCAAGGGGCGACAAGCCTTCTTAACCATAAGAACTGTGAATTTATGGAACAATCTACCTCAGGAACTGGTCACAGCAGGAACATTTGAGGACTTCGAAACAGGGTTAGATACATTCCTAGAACCAAATAACAATAATGCTTACACAGAAGTAAAGAATCCCTTTCCCCTTTATTCACCCCTTCCCTTCACCTCCTTGGTTGAACTTGATGGACGTGTCTTTTTCCACCTCTACTAACAATGTAACACAGTTACATTCCCTAGGACATGACTAAAGACAAATGAGTCTGCTGAGATTCATTTTGGGTCAAAGTTGGTGAATCTGTCAGAAGTGTTTTGGATTTGGATCCCAATTTGGAAGTTCCCCCGATAGTCCTGTAATTGCCCAAAGTACGTACAGCATGAGACCATGCACCTGACCCAAAGAATATAGTAAATGGAAGCTACAATGTAGACAGCAGCAATACTTATGTCCGGTCCCCTTAGTGTATGGGAATAGGGATAAAACAAATACAAAGCAAAATACAAAAAGTTTGGATTCTTACAAATCCAATTATTATATTTTTTTTTTGTAAAATTTAAGCTGAAACCGAATCTCTAGATATAACCATATGCTGATCATACCAGTTTGTAATGGTTTATTGATAGCCACAAGAGACCCTGTTAATCTATGTGAATCCTAAGGCTGCGCGGTGGGCATCTGTTAGAATACCTTTTTTGACAGTATTCCAAAATTTACCAATAGCATTCAGCCAAACCGTAATGTGAACAGCCCCTTATGCCCCTTTCAGTAGCTACTTGGGAAGATATTAGGTCCTAGTGCCCCTCATCTCTGCATTTTTATGCCTGAAGTACAATTTCCACATTCGTGTTTCCATGTGCTGCTTCTCACAACCCAATAAAATGAAGAAGAGACCAAACTAGAATGGGCCTTGTCTACTGTTCCTGTGTCCTTGGCTATAGAGGTCACGATTGTAAGTGGGCTTTTATGGCTGGGGCCCGACCCACCATCCTACAATGTAGGAGAGCAGTACCTATTAGCGTGTGTGCTGTGCAGAGGCTTATTATACTAATTGCAGAATGATCTAATCACACTAGATATAAATCCTGCTCTTATGTTTTACAGTGAATATAGACCTATACATTATGACATTGACAAAATATATTGAATTACATTGTTGGCAGTGCTTGGCTTGAGCACTGATTTGAATCAGAGCCCAGGTGTTTATACCAGAAGCTGCAGTACATTCACTAAGGGTCACATACATTTTTAAGGGGACCAGGAGGAGAGGAAAGTGGTGAGTTTGTGAAATGATAGTTTTCATATACAGATACATTGAATTAAACAAACTGAATGAAGTATTATGGGTGAAGAGAAAGTGCAAAAGGAATAATGTGGTGGCCCAGTACAGGAGTTGTCCTCATGTACACTTATCCGTCCTGTGTGGTGGAATCTCTGTCAGTGTCCCCTGGGTCCACATCCCTCTTATGGACTGTCAAGTGTTAAATATGCAATATTTTCTTATGTTATGTGTTGGTTAATCTTTTGAGGCATGTGTGTCTTTAAATTGTTGCTAAGCCTGTGTAACCAGGGAAGGTGTCAGTGACCAGGTGACTTGTTGCTGACCTATGGGACCCCTCCAAATTGCTCCCTTATATAGCAGGGAGGAGCTAGCTAGTTCAGAGATGAGTCTGAAGTACAGTCAAGTGAAGACCTTGCGAGTGTCTGGTGTTCCTGAGGGAGACCAAGGCTTAACCACGCAGCCACTATCCGTGGAACCCCCTACAGGTGAAAGTCAAAGCCTGGTAAGCCTAAATACAGTCTAGTCAGCATAGTCAAGTCTGTCCAGTCTAAAGTCAGACTGGGGATTGCACAATTGAGTCCAAGTCCACTACAAGTCCCAGAGAGCCCACAAGTCTCCTAAAGTCCACTGGTCATCTCCTTGGGCCTAAATTGAGCTGTAAAGATTTTAACATCTGTATGCCTCAGTAAAGTGTTGTTGATCCGTAACCTTGCATCAGAGTGATTATTTGCCTCATGCTTGGCCCAGGAACCAGCGGCCATACCTTGGGTGGTGTAGAGGATAACCATGCCCTGGCGTCACGAATACCAAGGGTTAATCCATTTGCCCTAAGGGTTACAACATCTGCCCTTCATCACACCCCTCACCACAAAGATAAAGCAGGATTACTAACATACAGAAGGAGATACACATTATATGCTTCATTTATACATCAGCATCCCTTGTGAGGAATTGATGATAGTGCACACACTACAAATAAAATGCAGATATAACACCCAAATAAAACAAACTATGCCACAAAAAACACTTATACACAGGATATTGGATAAATGTGTAATTGCTGGGGGCACCCACAGCAAACCTTAGCAAACAAATCTAAATTTTTAATAAAGACCTATGGGAAAATGTTTTTGCACTATAATGAGTACAAAGAAAGAGTACAAATGGGTTGCCCCATTTTGGTTCTTCTGGGTTTTCCGGCCAGCTCATGCCTGTTTGCAGTGGCCAGAGGTGACCGGAAAGTCAAAGCGTCTACAGCAGCCAATTTGCATAACTCCCCTTGACTTTAATGGAAGTTGTACATACAGTAACATGCTGAATTATATAAACAACGCAGTTTGCTGGGCTACATTGTTTGTGTAACTCCCTTTAAATTCAATAGGAGTTACTCAAATTGCGTAACTATCCTGCTTTGGCCGCTTATATGTATGAGACATGATGATTTTAAGTGACAAAACAAGATACAAGACCTTTAAAGTCATTTAAAGGGGTACTCCATTGGTGCCAGAAAGTTAAACAGATTTGTAAATTACTTTTATAAAAAAAAAAAAATATATATATATATATATATATATATATATATATATATATATCTCTATCTTAACCCTTCCAGTACTTATCAGCTGCTGTATGCTGCAGAGGAAGTTCTTTTTTTTTATATATTCCTTTTCTATCTATCTGCTCTCTGCTGACACCTCTGTCCATGTCAGGAACTGTCCAGAGCAGGATATGTTTTCTATGGGGATTTGCTCCTACTCAGTACCTAAAATGGACAGAGGTGTCACCAAAGAGCACTGTGGTCAGACAGAAAAGAAATTCAAAAAGAAAATAACTTCCTGTGGATCATACAGCAGCTAAGTACTGGAAAGATTAAGATTTTTAAATAGAAGTAATTTACAAATCTGTTTGCCTTTCTAGCACCAGTTGATTAAAAAAATGTTTTACAGTGGAGTACCCCTTTAAAGAGACAGGACGTGTTTTTTTTTTTTATTTTATTTTTTCAATAATACATAGTGAACACAGGTTTTCCTATAGAAAAACAAGAGAGAACTGGACTGTATTTTGAACCCTAGGGGTGCCACAATGCCTGTCTTATCAATATTAAGGTGCTGGACATGTGGAGGAGATGTGGGGTTAACAATAGAAGAAATGTAACATGACATTTGGGAACGCTGTCACTTTGAGTGCACTTTAATCACTGGAAATTGTGGCAGTAATTAAGTATTTAATTTCAGCTTCCAGGCGGTTTTATAGGAGCCTTAACAGCCTTAACTATTGATCACCCTTCCAGATGCCTCAGGGGTTTAGTCACATTGATAAGCTGAGCAGTTTGTACGGTACAACACCACAAGTCCTCTGCATGACAGGTATGTCTCCTGTGACACGACAAAGTTGATCT
The DNA here is from genome assembly GCF_029499605.1 of Hyla sarda. Taxonomy (NCBI): domain Eukaryota; kingdom Metazoa; phylum Chordata; class Amphibia; order Anura; family Hylidae; genus Hyla; species Hyla sarda. The sequence continues at coordinate 241,781,018 of NC_079194.1, forward strand.
TTATCCCAAGTCTTGTTGATCCTTTTAATTCCCCCGGATGTCATCAACCACGCATGAGTTATATAACCCTGCATGAGTTCTATTACTATGGGATACTGTTTTTTTTTCTTCAAACATACCAGGCTCATGCTTATTTAATTTTTTTATTATTTTTTTTTACAATATTATCACCATTTTTTTTTTATTTTTTAAAATAAAATTTGAATTGTGTGTGAAAAAGAAATGAGACATTTTAGTGAGCCCTTACATCAGGAATCAAAATTCTAACCTCTTTTTCCAAATTGCCATTTTGTGCCTCCATTAATCCCACTCCTAAATTAAGAAAGCTTGGTGAGTATTTGATGCATGAGGACAACCAACAAGAAAAACAGGAAATAATTTGAATTTCGACCTACCTGATCCTAATTCCCTTAGAAGTAACATTCCTGCTATGATGTACAACAGCTAAAACAAAGGAAAGCGCACCATAGTGCAATACCGTATATATATGGAAGGTGAAAGATATACAAATCTGCTCACCCGCGGTGGTTGTACTCAGCCAAGCACAACAATGGTATAAGCATGTAGAGAGGGGAACTCTCCGATCTAGCAGCCGCTTCTGGGATAGATACAGCAACCACAAAATTTCCTCCAAAAAAACCACAGGATCAGGCAGGCGCTTGGATCTTGTTTGAAGCAAACAGTTTATTTACCCACAATGCAACGCGTTTCGCGGCGAACCGCTTCATCAGGCATTGCCATGCCTGATGAAGCGGTTTGCCGCGAAACGCGTTGCATTGTGGGTAAATAAACTGTTTGCTTCAAACAAGATCCAAGTGCCTGCCTGATCCTGTGTTTTTTTTGGAGGAAATTTTGTGGATGATGTACAACGAGCACTGTCTTCTCTACACTGTCAGGCAGCACAGCCAAGCAGCTTAGATGCTACATGACTAAGGAATGATCCCTCCCCTGACAGGCAGAGTGCTCCCAGATCTCTATGTGTACAATCATAGAGAGAACTGTGCTGCACAGTTATACCTGTAATGTCATTTTATATGGAAGGAAACAATGAGTGTTCAGCCTCCTATTATGACCAGGATAATGCTGGATTCTAAAAATGGTGAATACAAACTGGATCCCAGGTATACTGCATTAACCCTTTCATTGCCTTCTTTCAGGCAGTTATTTGATTACCTTAGGCAAACATTAAAGGGGTACTCTGCTGGAAAACATTTTTTATTTTAATCAACTGGTGCCAGAAAGTTAAACATATTTGCAAATTACTTCTATTTTCTTTTCTTTTTGCATTTCCTTTCTATCTGACCGCAGTGATCTCTGCTGACACCTCTGTCCATTTTAGGAACTGTCCAGAACAGGAGAGGTTTGCTATGGATATTTGCTCCTACTCTGGACAGTTCCTAAAATGGACATAGGTGTCAGCAAAGTGCACTGTGGTCAGACAGAAAATACATTCAAAAAGAAAAGAACTTCCTGTGGATCATACAGCAGCTGATAAGTACTGGAAGGATTAAGAGTTTTCAATAGAAGTAATTTACAAATCTGTTTGACTTTCCCCTTTTAACTTTTTGACTGCCATAGACCACACAGCATACTGGAATTAACTCCCTCATTTACAATAGGAATATTGCCATTAACATCTTCACTGGCTTAGACCACCAGAGATTCTGACATTAACCTCTTTACTGCCTTAGACCACTACTAATATTGCCTTTAACCTCTTCACTGCTGAAACTCTGAGGAATTCATTTGTTAACCCCTTACTTCCCTAAGCCACCAGGGATACAGGCATTGACCCCTTCATTGCCCTACACCACAAGGGATCTAGAAAGGAACCCCTTCACTACCCTGGACCACCAGGATTGTAGATAATGACTTTCATTGTGCTGTAACTGGATGCTGTTTAAGGGTGCGTTTTCACGCTATTACTAGCAGTGTGTTTCACGCTGCGGGAAACCTGTTGCCAGTTACGCAACAATTGATTTGAATGGGTCCACAGACAGTCCGCAATAGTGTCAGATTTGCGGACTGTCCGCGAACCCATTTAAATCAATGGTAACATAACACGCAGCGGGAAACTTGCTCCTAGCTACTAGTGTGTGAACGCACCCTAATACTATTTGCCCAGGAGATTTGAGGCTCTGAATGTCTGGATGCTCTACGGCCAATTAATGGGGTGCTGTTTATTAAGATCTAACAGGGAGCAATGCCTAACATTTTTCTATGGTAAAACAGTAAGTAAGCTATTAAATATGCTACTTTTGTTAGACCAGTCTTTTTATACATTTCTTTTTTTTTTTTTTTTTTTTTTTACTAAATCCTTTCTATATATTATGTAAAAACTCTACTGCTATACACCTATGTTCTTCTCCAGACAGGCTTTTCATTATTATTGTCTTATTTAAAAACTTCATATAACCATCAACTAATTCATCAAACTTTAATATAAAGGCTTCAAATTCTTAAAAAATTACTCATTGTGCATTAAAGCTGCTTTTCTATAATAATCATCGTTAACACTAGAGGTGAGCGAATTTTTTAAAAATTCGATTCGCCCGATTCGCCAAATAAAAAAAATCATCAGATCCGAATAAATTCTCAGCAAATTTTTATTAGTAATTTATTTTAATAATGTGTTTAATAAAGTGTGTGTGTGTGTGTGTTTAACTTTTTTTCTCAATTTTTTACAATATTTTTTAGGTAGTACTACTACTCCCAGCATGGAACAGACTGTTCCATGATGGGAGTAGTAGTACCTATGCTAATAGAATGATCGTCCCTGGTGTCACTCCTGACACCCGCTGCGGTATAGATGCGGGCGGCTTTCTTGCATCTAGATAGGAAGATCGCATTGGGTGTCAGGAGTGATCCCGCTGTGATCTGTCCTCAACTGCAGGTACTACTGCTCCCAACATGGAGAACATTCTGCTCCATGCTGAGAGCTGTAGTACCTGCATTAATAGATAGATGGCAGTGAGTGTCACTTCTAACACCCGATGCGATTGTCCTGTATAATGTATAGATGCCAGCGGCCGCTCTTCTCTGGTCCCACTGTAGTATGAGATATGATATATATATATATATATATTATACATATTTCCCGCAGAGAGCTGTGGTTCCAGCCATCTGGCCAATCACAGCTCTCTGCGGGAAATATGAAAAAGTGATGTGAATTCTATTCACATCACTGGCCGGCCGGAGTATAGAGCAGAGATGAGAGAGCAGGAGAAAGTTGGTCCATCTCTGCAATAGAAAGGACAATCGGACTGGGTGACAGGAGTGATACCTGCTGTGATCTGTCTATTAGTACAGGTACTACAGCTCCCATCATGGAACAGTCTGTTCCCTGCTGGAAGTAGTCGTACTACCTAAAAAAAAAAAAATAGAGAAAAAAAAGTGAAACACACATACACACACACTTTATTAAACACAATATTGAAATACAATAATAATTAAAAAAAAAGTAAAAAAATTAATTATAACAAATATATTATTTTTACATTTAAATGGCCCCTTTCTACATTTTTATTTTTGTCAGCAACATTTTTAGGTCCCTGCCTGCCCACATAAATTGATCCCTGTTTAAAAATTAAAATTAAAATTTTTATTTTGTCTTTCAATTTTCGGGAGCGGGCAGGGACCAGAAATTCAGCATGTATGAGGAGTGCATTTCAGATTTTTTTTTCTAGTTTTGATTCTAAACCATAATTTTTTTTTTTTTTTTCACTTTACTTTTATAGCCCCATTACATTTTTTAGATAGTACTACTACTCCCAGCATGGGGCACACTGTTCCATGATGGGAGCTGTAGTACCTGTATTAATAGACTGATTGCCCCGGGTGTCACTCCTGACACCCGATGTGATCGTCCTTTCTATTGCAGAAATGGAGTGGCTTTCTCCTGCGCTTGCATCTCTGCACTATATTCTGGCCGGCCAGTGATGTGAATAGAATTCACATCACTTATTCATATTTCCCGCAGAGAGCTGTGATTGGCCAGATGGCTGGAACCAATCACAGCTCTCTGCGGGAAATATGAATAATAGGTATATATACGGCATATACTCATATTACAGTGGGACCAGAGAAGAACTGCCGGCCAGCCGCATCTATACATTATACAGGACGATCGCATCGGGTGTCAGAAGTGACACCCGCTGCGATCTGTCTATTAATGCAGGTACTAAAGCTCCCAGCATGGAGCAGAGTGTGCTCCATGTTGGGAGCGGTAGTACCTGCAGTTGTGGACAGATCACAGTGGGAGTCACTCCTGACACCCGATGCGATCATCCTATCTATTGCAGAGATGCGAGCACAGGAGAAAGCCACTCGCATCTATACATTATACAGAAATATCGCAGGGGTGTCGCTAATGAAGAAATTTGTTATTTTGAATTGAGTCGAAGTTTGGATTTGGTCTGAATGGAATTTTTCATGAAATTCAGAATGAATTCGACTTTGTTCGATTCGATTCACTCATCTCTAACTAACACATCTTTTCTATGTCTGTTCTGAAGAATACAATATGGAAAAAGAACTGATAAACACTGAGATAAAGAAAGATCCATGAACTCTACATCTATTCACACATTCCTAGCTCCACTTGTTTGCTTGCTAGGATACATCATTCTCAATACAAAAATTGGTGAAGAGGTAGCATTGATCAGGGAAGGAGTCGGGACAAAAATAAAAAAAAAAGCTCTAGTAATTCTAAAACACAATGAATGGAAATAGTAAAAGGTATGGACACAGAGAAAGGAAGACAGGTAAATGGAGCAGGGAACACAGAGAAAGAAGGTAGATAGTGGTTTATAGAGAGGGATGGAAGATGAGGGTAATCATGTATAGTATACAGTATAATCCTATAGGGTAGACAGGTATGGTGAGAAATAGTCTATAGGGTCAACAGGGAAATTAAAGGTTAATGCAGTAGGTAGCACAATATGTAGGAGAGGACAAGATAATGATGAGATACTTATATTTAGGAAATAAAACAAAAGGGGCACGCACGGTGTGTCAACATGCACAGTCTAGTGGGAGATGTCAAATTGCCAAGTGTGGAGGATGACATTGGGGTAAGGGTTGTAGGACAGTGATCCCTCAGGTCACGTGATAGAGTGCCAGGGATAAAAGGGGCAGAGGGCGACTGTCACTTGCCATGTTCCTAATGCTAGGATGTGGCGCCTTGTAGAAGCAGCAGGTGCAGCTATAAATATTGAAGTCAATCAGCTAGAATCTAATAGAGCCAATGAATATGCACAGCGTCCAAATCTGTAAACTTGAGTGTGTGTGCACATACATATGCAAGTAAGATTATTATTACTAAACATCTTCTTTACATCTGACACACAAGAATGTAATGCCGACAAGGATATGGGATGAGGATTTTCAGACCTGTTCAGAAGCAACTCCTAAGCACACAAGACCGAAACAAACAAAACACCTGAGCCAAGCACTCGTAAAAGGATTTAACTATTGTGTAACCCAACCTTGCAAAACAGACCCTAAACTAGTGCCAGTGATTTCCAGGGCATTTGGGACTTTACAAAGAAGATAAGCTGTAACAAGACTGAGTTCACCTTCCCACAGTGCGGTACCATGGGTCTACCTGTGACAGCATGAGTAGAGTAACAGGATGCAAGGTGTGCCTCCTGTATGTATCACTGCCAAAGCTTCTGCATCTTAGCAGCAGTAAAATACAAGGATACAGCTCTATGTCAATGGGGGCTGCAATGGGAATACAGTATCTAAGACTATTACCTTTACTGTCGGAAACCTCTCGGTTAATGTGCATTTTCCTTCTTGCCTCTGCTCCTCCGCGGATCCCTTTTTTCTCTTCCCTTCCCCTTGTACGTCCCAGGAAAAGACAAAGACAGCCTGCGAGGTGGGAAAAAGAGGAGGGAGATAGGACTGAGCTGCCACTTCCAGATCTCCTGTATTCTTGACTCCAGTGACAAGACCTCAACAAGAAGAAGCTCAGTGGGCTGCAGGTGGCCTTGGGAGCTCCTGTGTGCAGCTCAGAGTGTCAATGAATGAGGATCTTCCTGAAGGAACCAACCTCTCTTTCTCTCTCTTCCTTTCTGTGTCTCTCCCTTGCCTGTCACTTGCTTTCTCTCTTACATCCTCATGCTGCTGGCTGCTGGCAGGAACAGAAACTGCACGCACAAGCACGCATCCTAATGTGATCTTTGTTATTGGCACCTGGAGCACAAGCAGGGATAGGTGGACGGAGATCTAAATCCAATTACATATATATCTGGTGGCTGTAGGGTAAACACAACAACACCTTCTATACATACAGATGATCTCTTGACATTGTAATGTTTTACAACCTGCAATAAAACAGCAAATTGTTAATGATACAATATTTTGGTTAAATGTTTCAACTAACATAGGCTATCTCATATCTATCTGTTATATCTACCTACAGTACCTATCTCATATATATCTACAGTATCTATCTCATATCTATATATCTCATATCTATCTACAGTATCTATCTATCTCATATATATCTATCTCATATCTATCTATCTTTAGGTGTAAATATTGATTTATACAGTGGGGCAAAAAAGTATTTAGTCAGCCACCAATTGTGCAAGTTTTCCCACTTAAAAAGTTGAGAGAGGCCTGTAATTTTCATCATAGGTATACCTCAACTATGAGAGGCATAGTGAGGAAAAAAATATCCATAAAGTCACATTGTCTTATTTTTAAAGAATTTATCTGCAAATTATGGTTGAAAATAAGTATTTGGTCACCTACAAACAAGCAAGATTTCTGGCTCTCACAGACCTGTAACTTCTTCTTTAAGATTCTCCTCTGTCCTCCACTCATTACCTGTATTAATGGCGCCTGTTTGAACTTGTTATCATTATAAAAGACACCTGTCCACAACCTCAAACAGTCACACTCCAAACTCCACTATGGCCAATACCAAAGAGCTGTCGAAGGACACCAGAAACAAAATTGTAGACCTGCACCAGGCTGGGAAGACTGAATCTGCAATAGGCAAGCAGCTTGGTGTAAAGAAAGCAACTGTGGGAGCAATTATTAGAAAATGGAAGACATACAAGACCAATGATAATCTCCCTCGATCTGGGGCTCCACACAAGATCTCACCCCGTGGTGTCGAAATGATCACAAGAACGTGAGCAAAAATACCAGAACCACACAGGGGGACCTAGTGAATCACCTGCAAAGAGCTGGGACCAAAGTAACAAAGGCTACCATCAGTAACACACTACACCTCCAAGGACTCAACTCATGTAGTGCCAGACATGTCCCCCTGCTTAAGCCAGTACATGTCCGGGACCGTCTGAAATTTTTCTAGAGAGCGTTTGGATGATCCAAAAGAATGTTATATGGTCAGATGAAACCAAAGTAAAACTTTTTGGTAAAAACTCAACTAGTCGTGTTTGGAGGAGAAAGAATGCTGAGTTGCATCCAAAGAACACCATACCTACCATACCTACTGTGAAGCATGGGGGTGGAAACATCATACTTTGGGGATGTTTTTCTGCTAAGGTACGAGGATGACTGATCCGTGTAAAAGAAAGAATGAATGGGACCATGTATCGTGAGATTTTGAGTGAAAACCTCCTTCCATCAGCAAGGGTATTGAAGATGAAACATGGCTGGGTCTTATGCATGATAATGATCCCAAACACACTGCCTGGGCAATGAAGGAGTGGCTTTGTAAGAAGCCTTTCAAGGTCCTGCAGTGGCCTAGCCAGTCTCCAGATCTCAACCCCATAGAAAACCTTTGGAGGGAGTTGAAAGTCTGTGTTTCCCAGCGACAGCCCCTGCATGGAGGAATGGGCCAAAATATCAGCAACAGTGTGTGAAAACCTTGTGAAGACTTACAGAAATGTTTGACCTCTGTCATTGCCAACAAAGGGTATATAACAAAGTATTGAGATGAACTTTTGTTATTGACCAAATACTTATTTTCCACCATAATTTGCAAATAAATTATTTAAAAATCAGACAATGTGATTTTATGGATTTTTTTCTCATTATGTCTCTCATAGTTGAGGTATACCTATGATGAAAATTACAGGCCTGACTAAATACATTTTTCCCCACTTTTTTTTTTTATAAACAAATGATTTGTAATATAAGCCTGTAAACCATGGGACAGTTTTTAAGTCTGAACACAAGCCTCTATGCCTGGAAACACCGGTCATTAGAATTAATTAAAACAACAAGGTCGTATATAAATCATTTATTTTATTACATTCATTTGTCGTGAGATTTACAGCCATCTACAGCAAAGAAAAGACGCACTGGTCCGCCTGATGGAAGCCACAAGGCTCAGCTGGCTACATGTTTTATACCACAATATACTATGTGCTTATAAGATGATAGTATACACGAGCAATATAGACTTTTAAGGGAATTTCTCAATTTCACTGACACATTCTCCATGGGGTAACATTAGCATTGAGTCTTTTTAAAGGGAAACTGACAGGCTGTTCACCCGCACTAAACTCAATACACAGGGATAAAATGAGATATAACTTATTCTGATGGGTGTTGTCACTCTGGAGACACAAGAAGTATTTGGGTATGTTGCGTCGGTCCTTTCTGCTCCCATATGCTGCCCACAGTGTACTCACATTGGTGAGGGGTCCTCCCTCAATATTTATGACATGGGCGGGCATATGGGGCAGACGGGACAGAGGCAGGGAAGCTCTGTATGGTGACTACTGCCTCCTATGCGCAAAGGAAGGGATTAGCATATTAGCAACGGACCCTAATACTTTTTGTATATCCTGAACGGCGGCTCCAATTTATTGTTACATCTCATTTTACTTTAATGCAGGTGAACCAGCTGTCAGTTTCCCATTAAAAATATATATGACGAATGAATTATTTAATGTGCATGCTTTTTTATGCTTTTTTTATGCTTTTCGTTCTTCTTTTAGTACAGAGTAGGGTTTTTAACCAAATTTATTGAATATAAAGCCAGGAACAGATCATAAATGAAAGACAGGAATAAAGTCTAGACTGGGACTTCTCTTTTCAAATGCAATTCCTGACTTTTTAATAATTGAGTATTCAATAATTGATATTAAAAACTTGAACGTGTGAACACGGCCTCAAAAAACTCTGTGCTGATTTATTTTATAAATAATCTTCATAATACTGTATATGGCTCCGAATCCTCGGCTCTTCTTCCAAAGGACACAGAGTTCAATGAAAATATTTAGGCTGCTTGCCGTTACCAATAAGGAATTTAAGAGCTATACTAGATTTTCAAAATCTGGTTAAGAACTGTATAAGGGGGCCTTCATATAGGACAGAAATGCCACAGATTTTTTGGTCTTTTCCCAGGTAATTTCAATAGGGAAGTCCAGGGGAGCTTTTGCCATGAGGTCAGTTTAGTTAAATTCCTAAGGTGGTACCATCTAGCTTTAGAAAGGGGGGGCTGCACGAGCAGGGGTAGATTATAATCAGGGAAATCTTGGCTCTATTTTAATCTGGTAGTGTAGCTCACTATAGCTAAGTATGGTCCCAAGGTTACAGGGGTTGCCTAAAACCACAGTTAGGCCAATTAATAATTCAGATAATAGTATGTAATAAAATTATACAGAAAACCAGTCATCAAAGGTACGTAGAAATAATAGTGGAAAGAAAGTGATGTCCAATAGCATTTAAAACAATTTATTATAAATAAATGCAGAAATGTATATAGTTGAGATCTGACGCAGAGCCTTTGCGCAGACTCAACAGCAACAGTAAAAGAATAATGAAATAAAATAAATAATTGGCTGGTATAAAAATAGATGCTAAAATTAATCCCCACAAATGAGAATATCCATTTGTTCATAGATATCAGATGGCCATATAGCTATGATCTTAGCAGAGTTCCACAATTAGCTAAAGGATTTAATAGTAAAGTGCATAGTAGTGTTATAGCAATATAAGTCAAATAGTATGGTGCTTAGCACCACTCACCGGATACACGTTCTGTTAAGGCTACAGCCTCTGGTTACGGCTGCATTATGCCAGCCGTCCTGAGATGCAAGGCAAGCCGACAGTGTTCCGGGGGTCACAGTGGGAGTACGCGCTTGCAGCGCATGTAGTTGCGAACGGAAGACTACTGAAGAAATGGCCCCTGGCCTAGAAACACATCTAGTCCTCTGCTTGTATTTACCCCTATTGAGAACTGTTCCATACTTTCAACTTTTTATGGCCAAACAACTATTTTCACCTTGAGGATAATATTAGTAACATAGTTCATAAGGTCAAAAAAGGACCAGAGTCTATGAAGTTCAACCTATAACCCTAATGAGTCCCTACTGAGTTGATCCCGAGGAAGGCAAAAAAAAAACCACATACTCGAGGTAAAAATTCATTCCGACTCCAAATATGGCATCAGATTAGATCCCTGGATCAACCTTCTGTCCATATAGAGCTAGAATCCATAACCTGTAATGTTATTATTCTCAAAAATGCATCCAGACCCCTTTTAAATTATTTCACCATTCACCATGTCCACCTCCTCTGTCAGAGAATTCCATAGTCTCACTGCTCTTACAGTAAAGAACCCCTGTCTTTGCTGGAGTAGAAGCCTTCTTTCCTCAAGACGTAGAGGATGTCCCCTTGTAATAGATACAGTCCTGGATATAAATAGATCATGGGAGAGATCTCTGTACTGCCCCCTAATATATTTATACATAGTTATTAGGTCTCCACTAAGCCTTCTTTTTTCTAAACTAAATAACCCTGATAATCTTTCTGGGTACTGTAGTCCTCCCATTCCCCATATTACTCTGGTTGTCAGTCTTTGAACCCTCTCCAGCTCCACTACGTCTTTCTTGTACACTGGTGCCCAGTACTGTACACAGTATTCTATGTGTGGTCTGACTAGTGATTTGTAGAGCAGTAGAATTATTTCCTTGTCATGGGCATATATGCCCCTATTGATGCACCCCATGATTTTATTAGCCTTGGCAGCAGATGCCTGAAACTGGTCACTACAGCTAAATTTACTGTTAACTCAGACTCCTAAGTCCTTTTCCACAACAGTGCATTGTCCTGTATAGTGTCTACCACTTTACAGAGTTTAGTATAATCTGCAAAGATTTCTACTTTACTATTCAACCCCCATCTACAAGGTCATTAATAAATATATTAAATAGGAGAGGACCCAAGACTGACCTCCTGTGGTACCCCACTAGTAACAGTCACCCAATCAGAATAAGTATCATTAATAAGCACCTTCTGTTTCCTATCACTGAACCAGTTACTTACCCACTTACACATATTTTTCCCTAGTCCAAGCATTCTCATTTTATGCACCATCCTTTTGTGTGGCACCGTATAAAATGCTTTGGAAAAATCCAGATAAACGACATCCAGCGATTGCCCCTGGTCCAGTCTGGAGCTGATCAGGTTAGTTTGACAGGATCGATCCCTCATAAAGCCATGCTGATAGGGAGTCATACATTTATTTTTATCAAGATACTCAAAAATAGCATTCCTTAGAAAACCCTGAAACAATTTACATACAATGGAGCCACCTTTTGACCCCTTTTAAATATTGGCACCACATTTGCCATGCGCCAGTCCTGGGGAACAGTCCCTGTTACTATAGAGTCCCTGAATATTAAAAATAGGGGTCTATCTATTACATTACTTAATTCCTTTAGAACACGGGGGTGAATGCCATCTGGACCTGGCGATTTGTCTATTTAGATTTTTTGTAGGCGGCACTTTACCTTTTCCTGGGTCTTGGGACTTGTGCAACATTTTGCCCATTTGGGATCTATACATACATTTAGTACCACCTTACAGATTGGTCAATACACAGCTGCTATTAAACAAGGAGCTCACGCTCGCCGCAGATGATCATCTATCTAGGACTTTCGTCTGCTGCTGGACATCTTTTGAGCCGGAGTATTGTGCTGAATGCGCATGTCCCAACTGTGTTAATCACCTATGCTGTAGGAGCACAACTCTGTTCGCAACTACGCGCGTGTAACGCTGCTGGATGTGGATCCTCTAACCTGTGTGGCAGATGACACGGGCCTTATTGGGGAGCGGAGTCTAAGGTGCCACTGGTCTTCACCAGAGCCCGCCGCAAGGCAGGATGGGCTTGCTGCAGCAGGCGACACCCAGGTCGCTACCCCTGATACGACTCAACCACACAGGTAAGTTGGCAAGATGAGGTACAGAAGGATGAGGAAGAGGCGTAGTCGGACATAGCAGAAGGTCAAGACAAAGGTGCGTAGTCAAATAACGTAAATACACAAAATACACGGGCTAGGCAAACAGACAAATGGGAACACTTAATCTCAGGCTAAAGGCACTGAAGATTCGGCAGGGAGGAAAGGGCGGAGCTGCCTTATATAATTTTGGCAGAAGGACCAGACACCAATCAGCGGTGTACTGGCCCTTTAAATTTCATGAAGCCAGCGCGCGCACGCCCTAGGAGGTGGGGACGCCTGCGCTGGGAAGCAGTGGCCAGAGCGGAGGCAGGTGAGTAGCGGGTTGCGATGTGAACCGAGGCCCGGACGGGAGAGCAGGGAGATGAGCGCTCACCATAACAGTACCCCACTCCCACCCCTTTTGGTCTCCCCCTCTTTTTGGAGGACAAGAATTTGTCACGGTATAAGATGTTGTCCTGCAGCTCCCAAGACCTTTCCTCCGGCCTAAACCTTCCCAATCCACAAGGAAAAAACTTTTTCTTCTAATAAACTTGGAGTCCAAAATTTCCTTGATGATATAAACATCAGAGGTACCTGAGATGGAAGAAGGAGAAATATCTTTTTCAGAAAAGTTTTTATGAATAACAGGTTTCAAGAGGGAGACATGAAAAGAATCCGGAGAGAAGATGGCAGATGGAGAGAATAAGCCAAGGGATTTAAACATTTCTTGATCTTATAAGGACCCAAATAGCGAGGGCCCAGTTTATAACATATAATATATATATATATATATATATATATATATATATATATAATATATCTGGATGAAAACCAGTCTCCAGGAGAAAATTCGGAAGGAGAACGCCTTTTCTTGTCTTCCTGAGACTTCATACGAGACGTGATATATAACAGAGAGTGACGAGTCTTCTGCAAGATGGCGGAGAAATTCTCCTGGAGGAGAGCCATTCTTCCAAAGCCAGCTTCATTGCCAAGAGCTCAAGATCTCCAATGGTATAATTTTTCTCCGCAGGAGAGAAGGTCTTAGAGAAATAACCGCAGGTTACAATTCTTCCATTAGGGGACTTTTGCATTAAAATTGCACTAGCACCAACAGAAGAAGCATCGACTTCCAAAAGAAATGGCTTGCTTGGATAGGGTCTAGATAAAGCAAAGGCGGACTTTAACTGTTTGAAAGCTTCTTCAGCCTCAGGAGTCCAAACCTTTGGATTAGCAGTCTTCTTGGTAAGAGAAACGATGGGGACTACCAAGGTGAAGTAATGAGGGATAAATTGCTGATAGTAATTGGCAAAGCTGAGAAAGTGCTGAATAGCTTTCAAGCCAGAAGGTCGAGGCCAGTCCAGTACTGTGGACAACTTGTAAGGGTCCATTTGAAGACCTTGACTGTTAACGATATACCCTAGAAATGGAAGGCTGTTTTTTTCAAAAGTACACTCCTCTAGTTTAGCATACAGACAATTGTCTCGCAAACGTTGTAAAACTTGGCGGAGGTGAGAGCGATGAGTCTGAACATTGGGCGAGTAGATGAGAATGTCGTCCAAATAGAAAACGATACAGGATAGAAGATCACAAAAAATATAATTGACAAACTCCTAGAAGACTGCTGGAATATTACAGAGTCCGAATGACATCACAAGATACTCAAAATGTCCATCCATTTGTCTCCTTCTCCTATGCGAATCAAATTATAGGCCCTATAAAGGTCAAGTTTAGAGAAGATCCTTGCTCCACGCAGATGATCAAATAATTCTAAGATCAAAGGAAGTGGGTAGCGGTTGTAGACCCGGGCCTTACCGGGGAGCGGAGTCTAAGGTGCTGCTGGTCTTCACCAGAGCCCGCCGCAAGGCAGGATGGGCTTGCTGAGGCAGGCGACACCCAGGTCGCTAGCTCTGATACAACTCGACCACACATGAAACTGGGCAAGACGAGGTACAGAAGACAGAGGCGTAGTTGGACTTAGCAGAAGGTCAAGGCAGGCAGCAAAGGTGCGTAGTCAAATAACATAGCGGAAGGGTCAATACACTGGCAAGGCAAACAGACTATTGGGAGCACTTAATCTCAGGCTAGGGGCACTGAAGATCCGGCAGGGAGGAAAGGGCGGAGCTGCCTTATATAATTTTGGCCGAAGGACCAGGCACCAGTCAGCGGTGCACTGGTCCTTTAAATTTCGTGCCAGGAAGCAGTGGCAAGAGCGGAGGCAGGTGAGAAGCGGGTCGCGATTCACATGCGGGCGCGTCACACGATGCAAACTGCGGCCCGGACGGGAGAGCGGGGAGGTGAGAGCTCACGGTTAGAGTGCCAGACCGGAGCACTCACTGTAACAACGTGCTGCAAGCGTGCGCTCCCACTGTGACCCTTCGAACACTGACGGCTTGCCTCGCATCTCAGGACGGCTGGCATAATGCAGCCTTAACCAGAGTTTGAAGCCCTAACAGAACGTGGATCTGGTGAGCGGTGCTAAGCACCATACTATTTTACCTATACTGCTATAACACTACTATGCACTTTATTTTTAACTTCTTTCGCTAATTGCGGAACTCTGCTAAGATCATCAGTTATATGGCCTTCTGATATCTATGGAACAAATGGACATTCTCATTTGTGGGGATTAATTTTAGCATCAATTTTTATACCAGCTAATTATTTATTTTATTTCATTATTCTATTACTGTTGCCATTGATTCTGCGCAAGGGCTCTGCGTCCGATCACAACTATATACATTTCTGCATTTATTTATAATAAATTGTTTTAAATGCTATTGGGCATATCACTTTCTTTTCACTATTATTTCTACGTACCTTTGAGGACTGTTTTTTGGTAGAATTTTATTATACACCATTATCTCTATTATAATCTGCTTTTGCTCTGGCTCGTTAATGTGGATACCAGGACACTTGCCCTGGACCCCCAGCGACTGAGCACAGCATTCAGCTTTATATACACACATGCATACAGTTGAAAGCAGTCAATGAAGACCACAGGCAGCATCGGACCTGTGGTCTACACTAAGAGCAAACTGTGACCTCTGCCCTGAGTACTGGCTTTGATGATGTGACCTCGAAGGGGGGCAGGCAGTACTACATGGGAGATCGATGTGAGAGAAGACATTTTTTTTTTTAATGTACTTATTCTGGCTTAAAGAGGGGACAGCCTGCCTTTTAAGGAGGTGGGGAAGAGATGTTACTGCCTACTTGTAGGGAGGATGCCTTCCAAAGGTCATGCCTGGCTACTGGGGCAACTACCTACCTAAGAGCATACTTTCCTACCGGGGGGGGGGGGGGGGGCAGCTACCTACCTAAGGACATACCCATCTACTGGAGAAACTACATACGTACCTAGTGGGGGGAAACTACCTACCTTAGTGTATAGTCCCGTGCACTGCTTAGGCAGCATATTTCACACTGCGCAAAATCGTCTGCAGCAGCGGGAAGCATGCTGTGTATTCTCAGATGATCATACACACAGGGCTAGCCGGCAGCAGCCCTGCGGTTTCAATGAAGATTGGAAGACTGTGACGCGTGGCCCTGCCTCCAATCTTCACTGAAAACACAGGACATGTGTATGATCATCTGAGAATATGCAGCGTGTTTCCCGCTGCTGCAGATGATTTTGCACAGCATGAAATCAGCTGCGTAAAAGGTACGTGGGACCGTACCCTAAGGATGTATTTACCTACTAGGGGTCTGGGGATCTACCTACCTATGGAGGACTACCTACCTGAGGACATACCTGCCTATAGCAGCTGCCTAATAGACATATTTGCCTACTGGTGAGGAAAACTAAATAATAAAGGAATTACCCAACTACTGTGGGGGCACACTTGCTTACTGGGGTACATACCTTCATAATAGGGATACTATCAAGGACATGCAGACTTTGGGACATACTGACCTAAAGGGCAAACTACCATCTGCTTAATTTGAGGATGTTTCTACTTAGTGGGGGACCTGCTAACTCATTTTAAAGGGAAATTTGAAACCAGAAACTAAAATGATGCTTTATTTTTAAGTTGTATATATTTTATTATTTTTCATCTTTTCTTTTTATTTTTTTTAATATATCCACATTATAATATCTGGTCACTATTTATCCAGCTGATTGATTCTACTAATCCATTCCTCTCCTATGCCATATACTGCAGCTCTTTTAATGTAGGTTGGGTGCTCTGAATGAGCACAAGTCCAACAAGATATCAGTAAGAAGCCCACGAGAATGTCAGTAAGAACTGACCGGATGTACTGTATACTTTATCTTTAAAACTCAGCAAGATTTTCTATTCAGCCAGGAGATGATACAGTTGGCTATGTTGTGGGCCCTGCAGGGGCGAAGCATTCTATCCATACTTTTCTGATAGAGGAGGGTCCTGAGCTTTCTATTTTCTTGGAGCCTTCTATGTCTTTATGCCTTAAACTTGAAATGTGGCCTTACTGTATCAATTTACCATTTTGTTCACTTTTATCATTATGTTCAGAAAAACTAGTGGCTGATATCCCTAATGGACAAGGCTAAGGCACAAAGTGATGTCATAGTACAGGGATAGCACAGCATGATGTCACAGTGCAGGGATTAAGTACACTGTGATGTCACAGTACAGAGATAATAATACAGAGCAGGGATAACACATATAGTGATGTAATAATAGTGAAATAATGTGCACAGTAATGTCAGAGTATAAGGATAGTGCACACATTGATGTCACAACATAATGACATAAAGTGCACAATGATGTCACAGCACAGGGATAGCCTACTCAGTGTTGCACAGGAATTATGCAAACAATGAAGAAACTTACAGATATAATGCACATATGATGTCACCTACAGAAATAATGGAAAAGTTGCTGAGTTGCCCATAGCAATTATTCAAGAATGAAAAATGCAATCTGATTGGTTGCTATGGGCAACTCAGCAACGTTTCTACCCCTTAAAATGGGGCCACATACATACCCTATGTCTAGGCAGACATGGGTCCCATAGCAGCTGAATGCCTGTGTGGTGAGGGCAGATGGGATTAACCCCTTGTGTTTGTGATGCCAGGGCGTGGTTTAACCTCTTCACCACCAGAAGGTATACCGCTGGATCCTTGGCTAGGCACGGGGGCAAATAATGACACCAAGTTATGGAACAATGACAGCTTTACTAAGTTAGACAGGTGTAACTGCCTTAACAGCTTAGCCAGGCTCAAGGTGATGACCAGTGGCTTCAGAGACCTCAGGGCTCGTTGGGACTTGTAGTGGATTTGGACAATTTGATGCAGGGCGATGCTAACTTGACACAGATTGATCTTGACTGACTTGACTGGGACTGACTAGACCAACTAGACCGACTTCACCCCGTTTGTATCTTACCAGGTTTTGACGTTCACCTGTGGGATAGTGGACTTTTGGATGCGTGGCTGCGTGGTAGGCTTCAGGCCTCCTTAGGACACCAGACACTCTCTCAGGACTTGACCTCACTGTACTCAAAGACTTGGACTAAGAGCTGAGTCTGAACTAGCTCCACCCAGGGTTTATATGGGGTAGACTCTGGAGGGGTTCCATAGGTCACCCTGTAGATCCCATGGTCACTGGTACCCTCCTTGGTTACAACTAGTGTTGCTCGCGAATATTCGCAATTCGAATATTATTCGCGAATATCGCATATTCGCGAATTTCGCGAATATAGCGCTATATATTCGTAATTACGAATATTCGTTTTTTTTTTTTTCTTTTTTTTTTTTCTTCACAGTACACATCACAGTGATCATCCCTCTCTGCTTCCAGCTCGTGTGGTGTAAAGAAGGCTCTAATACTACTGTGTGAGACTGGCGTGCGAAAATTCGCATATGAGAAAATTCGCATATGCTAATTTTCGCATATGCGAATTTGCGCGTATGCTAATTTTGTATTTGCTAATATTCACATATGCTAATTTTCGCATACGCGAATATTCGCATATGCGAAAATAAAACGAGAATATAACGAATATGCGAATATTTGCGAATATATGACGAATATTCGTCCATATATTCGCGAATATTCGCGAATTCGAATATGGCCTATGCCGCTCAACACTAGTTACAACACATGACAACAGTTTTTAGGTACATAACACTATATAAACTTACATTGATTATCACAGGCATTTAACACTATTCATGGAACATAGGTACAGGGGGGGGGGTGTCCAGGGGTCCCTGAATAGAGTCCACCTGACAGGGCAGCAAAGGCACAGGGGTACAATGCCTGTATTGGGCCACCACAAACTCCCCCTCTTAACAACAGCCGTCCTCGGCCCCAGTCCTGGAGGGCGGATGAGCATGAGGTGGCCACTGGGGCCTGGTGATAGCAACAAAAAGTTCCTGGGGCATGTCACTAATGTCTTTCACAGGGCTGGTGAACAAATAAACATGGGAATAGTCCATGTGGCATTGCTCTTAATGTCCTTACATGCTCCATTGTGAGGTTATTGACGATAAAGAAGATAAAAACATATGGAACTTTTTTGGATTTGTAACTGCTTGCTGGAGAATAAGGATGAATTTGGATCGGGCTGCCGGAGGCTTTCTACCCGAATGCCTTTGCTAATGGGGCCCTTCGGCTACAGCTACTTCTCCCCATAACATTATAAAAGTAAATACAATTTTTTTAAATCGTTTTGACAACACATTAGAATGTTACCTATACACATGCTATACACCTGGCCACAAGAGTACCCTGTACACGATGGACAGGAAAATAATTAGACATTAGACATTAACCTCTTCAGGACACAGGGCGTATGGATTCGCCCTGCATTCCGAGTCCTTAAGGACACAGGGCATATCCATACGCCCGTGGGAAATCCGGTCCCCACCGCTAGCCAGTTGGGGACCGGAGCCGGATGCCTGCTGAAATCGTTCAGCAGGCATCACGGCATATCGCCCAGGGGGTCATTATGTCTCCCCATGTCGGCGATGGCCGCAGATCGCTGGACAATTCAGCCCAGCGATCTGCGGCGATTACGGGTCAATTGGGTCTCCAGTGATCCGGTGACCGGGAATTACTGGCTGATCGGGGCCGTCTCTGACGGCCCCGAACAGTCATAGCCAGCAGGGGTGAGGTGGCACTGGTGCCAGCTTACGATCGCCCTGATTCATCGGCCGGTTTACCGGCTGACCAATCAGGGCACCTGCTGCGGGTGTCACTCCTGCAACCCGCTCCGCCTCTCTTCCGGAGCACGTGAGCAGGTGCGGTACGTGGACCCCGGCAGCTGGGGACCCCGATCCCCGGCATCCCTGTTGGGATCGGGGCCCCAGGAGCGGCGGCGGCGAGGGACTGACTGTATGCGGCGGCTTGCAGCAGCAGGAGATGAGTGACAGCCTCCTGCTGTTGCTTAGCAACAGCTCCCAGCATGCAAAAAGGGCATGCTGGGAGCTGTAGTTATGCAACAGCAGGAGGCAGACCACCACAACTCCCAGCATTCCCTTGTGGGCATGCTGGGACTTATAGTTTTGCAACAGCTGGAGGCACATTTTTTCTATGGAAAAGTGTACCTTCAGCTGTTGTATAACTACAACCCCCAGCTTGCACAAACAGCTAAAGTACATGCTGGGAGTAGTAGTGGTGCATCTGCTGGTTGCAAAACTACAACTTTTGCAACAGCTGAAGGCACACTGGTTGTGAAACTCAGAGTTTTTTTTTACCTAACTCAGTGTTTCATGACCGGTGTGCCTCCAACTGTTGCAAACTACAACTCCCAGCATGCACCGTACATGCTGGGAGTTGTAGTTTTGCAACAGCTGGAGGCACATTGGTTGTGAAACACTGAGTTAAGTCACAAACTCAGTGATACACAACCAGTGTGCCTACAGCTGTTGCAAAACTAAAACTCGCAGCATGTACAGTCTGTCAGCACATGCTGGGAGTTATAGTTTTGCAACAGCTGGATGTCCCCCCCCCCCCAATGTGAACATACAGGGTACACTCACATGGGCGGAGGTTTACAGTAAGTATCCGGCTGCAAGTTTGAGCTGTGGCAAATTTTCTGCCGCAGCTCAAACTGCCAGCGAGAAACTACTAAGAACCCCCGTCCGTGTGACTGCACCCTAAAAACACTACACTACACTAACACAAAATAAAATAAAAAGACACTACATATACACATACCCCTACACAGCCCCCCTCCCCAATAAAAACAAAGAACGTCTGGTACGCCACTGTTTCCATAACGGAGCCTCCAGCTGTTGCAAAACAACTACTCCCAGTATTGCCAGATAGCCGTTGACTGTCCAAGCATGCTGGGACTTTTACAACAGCTGGAGGCCCCCTGTTTGGGAATCACTGGCGTAGAATACCCCTATGTCCACCCCTATGCAAATCCCTTATTCAGGCCTCAAATAGGCATGGCGCTCTCACTTTGGAGCCCTGTCGTATTTCAAGGCAACAGTTTAGGGTCACATATGGGGTATCACCGTACTCGGGAGAAATTGTGTTACAAATTTTGGGGGGTATTTTCTGCTTTTACCCTTTTTAAAAATGTAAAATTTTTGGGAAAACAAGCATTTTAGGTAAAAAAAATAATTTTTTTTTTACATATGCAAAAGTCGTGAAGCACCTGTGGGGTATAAAGGTTCACTTAACCCCTTTCTACGTTCCCTGAGGGGTCTAGTTTCCTAAATAGTATGCCATGTGTTTTTTTTTATTTTTTGCTGTCCTGGCACCATAGGGGCTTCCTAAATGCGGCATGCCCCCAGAGCAAAATTTGCTTCCAAAAAGCCAAATGTGACTACTCCTCTTCCGAGACCTGTAGTGCGCCAGCAGAGCCCTTTTCACCCCCATATGGGGTGTTTTCTTAAGCAGGAGAAATTGGGCTTCAAATTTTGGGGGTATTTTCTGCTATTAGCCTTTTTAAAAATGTAAAATTTTGGGGAAAACAAGCATTTTAGGTCAATTATTATTATTTTTTTTTTTTTACATTTGCAAAAGTCATGAAACACCTGTGGGGTATTAAGGCTCACTTTATCCCATGTTACATTCCCCAAGGGGTCTAGTTTCCAAAATGGTATGCCATGTGTTTTTTTTTTTGCTGTTTTGACACCCTAGGGGCTTCCTAAAGGTGACATGCCCCCCAAAAACCATTTCAGAAAAATGTTCTCTCCAAAATCCCCTTGTCGCTCTTTCCCTTCTGAGCCCTCTACTGTACCCGCCGAACAATTAACATAGACATATGAGGTATGTCCTTACTCGAGAGAAATTGGGCTACAAATACAATTAAAAATTTCTCCTTTTACCACTTGCAAAAATAAAAAAATTGGGTCTACAAGAACATGTGAGTGTAAAAAATGAAGATTTAGAATTTTCTCCTTCACTTTGCTGCTATTCCTGTGAAACACCTAAAGGGTTAAAACACTGACTGAATGTCATTTTGAATACTTTGGGGGGTGTAGTTTTTATAATGGGGTCATTTGTGGGGTATTTATAATATGAAGACCCTTCAAATCCACTTCAAAACTGAACTGGTCCCTGAAAAATATTGAGTTTGAAAATTTTGTGAAAAATTGGAAAATTGCTGCTGAACTTTGAAACCCTCTGGTGTCTTCCAAAAGTAAAAACTCATAAATTTTATGATGCAAACATAAAGTAGACATATTGTATATGTGAATCAAATTTTTTTTATTTGTAATATACATTTTCCTTACAAGCAGAAAGCTTCAAAGTTAGAAAAATGCTAAATTTTCAAATTTTTCATCAAATTTTGGGATTTTTCACCAAGAAAGGATGCAAGTTGCCACAAAAATTAACCACTATGTTAAAGTAGAATATGTTACGAAAAAACAATCTCGGAATCAGAATGATAAGTAAAAGCATTCCAGAGTTATTAATGTTTAAAGTGACAGTGGTCAGATGTGCAAAAAACTCTCTGGTCCTTAACCCCTTAAGGACGCAGGACGTATATGTACGTCCTGGTGAGGTGGTACTTAACGCACCTTACATTTACGTCCTAAGCATAACCGCGGGCATCGGAGCGATGCCCGTGTCATGCGCGGCTGATCCCGGCTGCTGATCGCAGCCAGGGAACCGCCGGCAATGGCCGACGCCCGCGATCTCGCGGGCGTCCGCCATTAACCCCTCAGGTGCCGGGATCAATACAGATCCCGGCATCTGCGGCAGTTCGCGATTTAAATGAACGATCGGATCGCCCGCAGCGCTGCTGCGGGGATCCGATCATTCATAACGCCGCACGGAGGTCCCCTCTCCTTCCTCCGTGCGGCTCCCGGCGTCTCCTGCTCTGGTCTGTGATCGAGCAGACCAGAGCAGAAGATGACCGATAATACTGATCTGTTCTATGTCCTATACATAGAACAGATCAGTATTAGCAATCATGGTATTGCTATGAATAGTCCCCTATGGGGACTATTCAAGTGTAAAAAAAAATGTAAAAAAATTTAAAAGTAAAAGTAAAAAAAAAGTGAAAAATCCCCTCCCCCAATAAAAAAGTAAAACGTCCGTTTTTTCCTATTTTACCCCCAAAAAGCGTAAAAAACATTTTTTATAGACATATTTGGTATCGCCGCGTGCGTAAATGTCCGAACTATTAAAATAAAATGTTAATGATCCCGTACGGTGAACTGCGTGAACGAAAAAAAATAAAAAAAGTCCAAAATTCCTACTTTTTAAATACATTTTATAAAAAAAAAATTATAAAAAATATATTAAAAGTTTTTTATATGCAAATGTGGTATCAAAAAAAAGTACAGATCATGGCGCAAAAAAATGAGCCCCCATACCGCCACTTATACGGAAAAATAAAAAAGTTAGAGGTCATCAAAATAAAGGGATTATAAACGTACTAATTTGGTTAAAAAGTTTGTGATTTTTTTTAAGAGCAACAATAATATAAAAGTATATAATAATGGGTATCATTTTAATCGTATTGACCCTCAGAATAAAGAACACATGTCATTTTTACCATAAATTGTACGGCGTGAAAACAAAACCTTCCAAAATTAGCAAAATTGCGTTTTTCGTTTTAATTTCCCCACAAAAATAGTGTTTTTTGGTTGCGCCATACATTTTATGATATAATGAGTGATGTCATTACAAAGGACAACTGGTCGCGCAAAAAACAAGCCCTCATACTAGTCTGTGGATGAAAATATAAAAGAGTTATGATTTTTAGAAGGCGAGGAGGAAAAAATGAAAACGTAAAAATTAAATTGTCTGAGTCCTTAAGGCCAAAATGGGCTGAGTCCTTAAGGGGTTAAGGCCAAAATGATACAGTCTGGAATAATGTGAACCAAAGGCCTGGGACACATAAAAGGAAGACTGGGTTCCGGGCGCTTCCCCTCCTAGTAGAGTACTGAATCTTAGGCAGGCAGATCCATAGATCCATTTCTGTATCAGAAATGCTGAGTGACTAGCTCACTCAGAGAGGACTTCAGGAGCTGCTGACCTCATCTTCACCGAGCGATACTACATGCAGATATAGGTGTTGTGCCCTGAGCATGACCACTTCTGGTAAGCCTACCTATTTATCCTAAGGGGCTCACCTGTCTGAACCATCCGCACTAGGAGTGCACCTCTCTTTTTGTCTTTTTCTCTTAAGGCCAAAATGGGCTTGGTCCTTAAGGGATTAAATGAATACTATGGACTGAATATTTAGACTTGTTAGCTACAGTACTAACTTGTTATTTGACATTTGACTGTTTGGATACATAAATGCTATGTACATTAGTGTTGCTCGCGAATATTCGCAATGCAAATTTTATTCGCGAATATAGCACTATATATTCGCAATTACGAATATTCTTTTTTTTTTTTCACAGTACACATCACAGTGATCATCCCTCTCTGCTTCCAGCTTGTTTGAGGTAAAGAAGGATCTAATACTACTGTGTGAGACTGGCGTGCGAATTTTCATATATGCAAAAATTTGCATATGCGTATTTTCTTATATACAAAAATGTACATATGCAAATGTTTGCATATGCTAATTTTTGTATATGCAAATTTTCACATATGCGAAAATAAAACACGAATATTACGAATATGCAAATTTAGCAAATATATGACGAATATTCGTCCACATATTCGCGAAATATCGCAAATTCGAATATGGCCTATGCCGCTCAACACTAATGTACATCACTGACTATCTGTACATGAGAAACATTTGGAATTATTTATTCAATACTGACTAGACATTAGTATAGTATTTACTAATAACTTTTATACAAAGATACTTTTACTCCCTGTATCGGGCTGGTAACTGTCCCTGTGTGAGGTAAGTGGATACGCCTCTCGTGACATAGTCAGGATACCTCCTATACAATTGCCATGGGTACAAAAGACATTAAACACTTTAGACATTTGGTATAAACACTTTATTTACACTTTATTACAAAGTCATTCAAATAATACAATTTGACAGCAATAACCATAGTTGCATTCACTCGTGCTAAAAGAATAAACAATATGTTACTCCTCCTCAGCAGGAGTAGGCAGAGGCACTTAAGCTGGTGCCCGATGGCTAGGCCAAACCTCATCAGCGACAGGAGTAGGCCTGGGCCCATCTGCAGATGACTTGTGTAGGTACAGTGGTCCTTCAACATACAATGGTAATTCGTTCCAAATGACCCATCGTTTGTCAAATCCATCGTATGTTGAGGGATCCGTGCAATGTAAAGTATAGGAAGCTGTACTCACATGTCCCCGCCGCTCCAGACCAAGGTCCTCACCACTCCCAATGCTGTCCCAGGGGCTCCCGATGCTGTCCCGCTGCTCCGGTGTCTTCTTCGCAATCCTCTGGCTTCTTCCGCATCTTCTGCAGGGTCCGGGCCTCGCTTTCTGGTGACGTATTACGCTGCTGTGCCAGCGCGGCGTGCGTAGTGACGTAATAACGACGCCGGAAAGCGAGGCCCGGACCCTGGAGAAGATGCGGAAGACGCCGGAGGATCGCGAAGTGGACCCGGAGCAGCGGGGATAGGTAAGCAAACCTGTCCAGGATGCTTAAACTGCTATCCGACAGCAGCTTAAGCATTTTGCTCTGTCAGATAGCAGTTAATGCGATGGCCCCGACATATAAAAGCATTGCATGTCGATGCTGACATCGACATGCAATGGCCTCTGATAGGCCATCGTATGTCGATTTTATCATATGTCGGAGCCATCGCATGTCGGGGGGTTACTGTACTTCGGTGCCATGACAGGCGCCTCGGGCAAATAGGTTTCCTCTTCTTGACAAGGCTCTTTGGGAGACAGCAAACCAAAGGGATCTGCATCCCAGTCGTCCAATTGGGAAGTATGCAAAGTGAATCTGTTTGGGGTTCTTCAGACAGGTCACCGCTGCCGCCCACTCTCCTCTCACGCTTTGAACTGGAGTGTATTCCACAATTTCCCTGCTCTCTAGAGAATGCAGAAACAAAAAAAAAAACATAGGAGAACGGACAGGATCGATATTCATATGCAGCCAATTTCTAGCGTTAAAGGCGCAACTTCGGCGAGAGGGGTTTTTCGTCCTTAAACCTCCCTCAATCCGGCCAGCCTGCGAACAAGTTCGTCTTTCAACACGCCATCCAGGTACTTGACACACCGTCAATCATTCACTCCTTTTTTGGATCCGTCCAAAAATTTTCTTTATAATCACTGCAATGCACTGAACTTCATTCAAAAAGAATAATTTATTTAATAATACATATAATCCGACGCATTGCGGGGAGAAAATTCCCCTTCCTCAGGGATACCTATTCCTAACACAATTACTACTTTTATATGGTTCTGTGACCCCATATACACCCGGAAACAATTGCCAATTGGTCGAGACATTAAAATACCAAAATTTCTATTTCCTCTATACTCGCTCTATACATTCATTAAAACCATTCGGAACCAATGTGTTTAGCTTAAAAATATAGAAAATTTCTCTCCTACATAAAGTGGAGAATCTACGTAAACCTTCCGCTATCTGCTCCACGGGAATTACCCGTAGCAACCCTGGATCTGCATTATGATGTATTGAAAAATGACGGGAAACACTATGCTTTAAATATTTATGCTTAATATTAAATCTATGTGAATTTATTCTTTTTCGAAGTGTTTGAGATGTGCGGCCCACATATTGGGTCCCACACGGACATTCGAGCACATAAATGACAAAATAACTAGCACAATTTAATCTAGATTTTATAGGAATTTCCTCACCAGTGGACGCACTTTTTATTTTCTGTTTACCGTTTTCTATATGTGAACAGGCACCACATCTCTTTTCATTACATCTGTAAGATCCTTTCAGTATTTCTTGTTCGTTTTTTGTTTTTTTATTCTTTATATTTATATTTAATTTAGAATATGAAGGTGCAATTTCTTGTGCTACTGTTTTTGCTCTAGAGAATGCAAATGGGTTGGGAGATAGTCCCTTTTAACTGCACGTCGATTCACCAGAATGGTCCCACCATGACGATAGTCCATGAGGGTGCCAAACCCCCATACTTTATCAAACTTCACGTCTGTAGCTCTGCGCCTTTCCAGGGGTGGCTCTTCCTCTCGGGGGTAGTCCAGCATTCTAATATACAGGTCCTCAAGGGTCTTTGTGTCCTGTTGCTGCGCTTGATGCACTTCATACAATAATGGTTTTGGCCCATACCCTTTTCTAATTTGTGCCCTCATCTCCTCCACTATTTTGGTCACCTGGGCTTCTTGCTAAGCCCTCTCGAACTGGGCCATCAGAACCGGGGGTGGGGCTTCCCTGGCAGGGGTAGTACGTGCTCTCTAATGTATTGGATCAGACTAGGCCCGTCGCCAAATAGCCAGTGGGTCAGCAGTGGTAACCGGGGACATGCTGCAGACTTCTGGTCCTGGGGGGTTTGCTCTGGGCTGGGGGTAGAGAGGGGTAGAGAAAGCGGCCTCAGCCTAGGTACTCACTTCTGACTCCTCTGTATGGATCTCTGCCCAGGATCCCCAGGTCCAGTGATGAGGGAACAGCCCAACCGGCGACACTTCTCTGGAGTTGCTGGCCTCTCTCCATCGTCCTCTGGCAGCGGGATAGGCCTCTTCGGCCCCGATGGTGATTCTCTGTAAATGATCCGCCAGCTCTTGAAACGGGCGCCGCGGCCGATGCCACTTTCCGGGCCTCCAGCGCCATCTTGGGACTCTCCAACTTCGTGCTTGCTTGCTCCGCCATGTTGCTCACCTCCCAGACTACTGGGAAACTGAAGAGGTCCAGCGCCACTATTTATACAGGGCTTCGAGAGAATGGCCGCTGGCCGGAAGTGCATTAGCGGTGCAGCACTGACTTCAACTCCCCCAACAAAAGGGGGCGGATCTTTCAAGCTCCACTTAGGATTCGATACAGCAACATGGTTTCCACGCCCAAGGGCGGGACACTGACCAGCGGAGGAACATTTTTAACCCTTTCAGGTACAGACAGCACTTTGTTACGTACCAAAGCATTCGGTACAATTCTTGAACAGTTCACAATGGCAGAGAACAGACTTTTCTTCAACACCACCTCTATTTCACAAGCGCCTCGGAATAAACACTTTTCACTGACAAAGTCCCGTAAACTTTCTGGTGCAATTTTGGTGCATTTTACTCTGCAATACTGGACACAGTTCAGACTTGGGGAGGTACTTTTTGCATAAGGCTCCCATCCGTATCCTGTTCGTGATGCCAAAAGTTGTGGTTCAGGTTGTGATGAGGGCAGATGGAATAACCCTAGGGGCAGATGGCATTAACCCATTGTGTTCGTGACGCCAGGGCGTAGTTTAACTTCTTCACCACCCAGAGGTATACCGCTGGATCCTGGGCTAGGCACGGGGGCAAATAATGACTCCCACACCAAGTTACGGAACAACAGCAGCTTTACAGGTTTAACAGTCTTAACAGCTTAGCCAGGCTCAAGGAGGTGACCAGTAACTTCAGAGACCTCAGGGCTCACTGGGATTTGTAGTGGACACTCTCTAGGGATTTGACCTCACTGTACTCAGCAAAGACTTGGACTAAGAGTCTGAACTAGCTCCACCCAGGGATTATATGGGGGAGACTCTGGAGGGGTCCCATAGGTCACCCTGTTGATCACATGGTCACTGGTACCTTCCATGGTTACAACACATGACAGCAGTATTTAAAGGTACCTAACACTATATACACTCTGCATTGATTATCATAGGCATTTAACACTATTCACGGAACATAGGTACGGGGGGGGGGGGGGGAGGTGTCACTGAAAAGAGTCCGCCTGACAGGGCAGCAAGGGTACAGGGGTACAACTCCTGTACTGGGCCACCACACCTGCCACCCTAATAGTTTCACCCATGTGAACAGAGGATCCTGAGGCAAAAACCCCACAAGTTTACTGCCTGTGTACCAGATGAGATGACATTGCAGTTGTTGTAGTCAATAGAGATTGTTTTTGTAAAACAGCAGTATTTCTATTCAAAATTATTAAAGGACATCTGCAGCGGTACAAACACTTATCCCCTATCCTCAAGATAGGGGATAAGTGTTTGATCGCGGGGGGGGGGGGGTCCAAACGCTGGGGCCCCCGGCGATCTCCTGTATGGGGCCGCGGCTCTCCCGGGGGCAGGGGGTGTGCCAGCCGCAGCATGATGTTGCAGCCGGCACGCCTCCTCCATACATCTCTATGGGAGAGGCGGGGAGGCAGCATTCGTGCCTCCCCGGATCCCCCATAGAACTGTATGGGGACGGGGGGGGGGGTGTCACCGTCGACCTCTAGGTCGACGCTACGTCACCATGGGTGCTAATGCCGGCGCCCCGTTAGGGAGATCGAGGGGGGTCCCAGCGGTCGGACCCCCCGCGATCAAACACTTATCCCCTGGATAGAGGATAAGTGTAATTCCGCTGCAGTTGTCCTTTAAGCGAGTCAGTTATTGAACTGTCCATAGCGCTCTTACATGTGTACTTATGTATATTGTACTCCGAAAACATATGCTCCTTTTTATCTACATTATATACAAAGGGAGTGGGGGGTGGGGTGTCCCATTTCTCAAGAATATAAATGGGAGGCACAGTGTTGCACCTGTTCCTAGACAAATATGATGAAAAGTTGGTTGTCTTTAGAATAACTATCACTGTCTATTATGACAACGACATAACATACAATCTTAGGTCACTTTCACAAGAACATATTTTGCATTTGTATTACATCAGCTGTTTGCAGACTAGTGTTAATCTATGGTCTTATTCAGATGGGAATATAAAAGACGCACATATTTAAAAAAAGGAGCAGGTGCTACTTTGTCGTCTATGGGAAGAGATTAAAATGCAGATACATATCTATGCATTCTATATTTAAAGGGGTACTCCACTGGAATTGTTATTTTTTTTATCAAATGGTGCCACCAGAAATTTAAAGGTGAAAAACTTATCCCCTATCCTAAGGATAGGGGATAAGTTTGAGATCGCGGGGGGTCCGACCGCTGGGGCCCCCTGCGATCTCTCTGTACGGGGCCCCGGCTCTCCGCCGAGATAGCGGGTGTCGACCCCCGCACGAGGCGGCGGCCGACACGCCCCC
Source organism: Hyla sarda (assembly GCF_029499605.1). Classification (NCBI taxonomy): domain Eukaryota; kingdom Metazoa; phylum Chordata; class Amphibia; order Anura; family Hylidae; genus Hyla; species Hyla sarda. The sequence continues at coordinate 241,810,681 of NC_079194.1, forward strand.
TCAATACATCTCTATGGCAGAGCCGGAGATTGCCGAAGGCAGCGCTTCGGCTCTGCCATAGAGTTGTATTGAGGGGGCGTGTTGGCCGCTGCCTCGTGCGGAGGTCGACACGCCCCCTTCCCGCGGGCTGTCGGGGCTCCGTACAGGAGATCGCAGGGGGCCCCAGCGGTCGGACCCCCCGCGATCTGCAACTTATCCCCTATCCTTAGGATAGGGGATAAGTTGCTCACCACTGAATCACCACTGGACTACTCCTTTAAACAGATTTATTAATTATTTATATTTAAAAATCTTTATCCTTCCAGTACTTATCAGCTGCTGTATGCTCCACAGGAAGTTATTTTCTTTTTGAATTTCCTTTCTGTCTGACCACAGTGCTCTCTGCTGACACCTTTGTCCATTTTAGGAACTGTGAAAAGTATAAGAAAATCCCCATAGCAAACCACTCCTGCTCTGGACAGTTCCTGACATGGACAGAGGTGTTAGAAGAGAGCACTGTGGTTGGATAGAAAGGAAATTCAAAGAGAAAAGAACTTCCTCTGTAGTATACAGCAGCTGATAAGTACTGGGGTTAAGGATTAAGTTTGTTAAATAGAAGTAATTTACAAATCTGTCAGACTTCTTAGCAGGGCCAGGCTTTATCAATCGAGCACAGAACACTCAGATCAATGTGGTTCTATAGAACCACATTGATCTGTATGAGGAATCAAATGATTCCTCCTAAAAGTTCCCTAATGGGATTTAAAGTGTAAAGAGAAAAAAGTTTTTAAAAAAGTTTAAAAAAAACACACATTTACCCCATCCCCCTTTTCCCAAATTCCATATAAAAAAATATATAAACATAATAAAAATAAAGATATGTGGTATCGCCGTGTGCATAAATGTCCGATCTATAAAAATATCTTTCATTAAACCGCACGCTCAATGACGTATGCGCAAAAAAATTCCAAAGTCCAAAATAGCGTATTTTTGGTCACTTTTTATACCATAAAGAAAGGAATAAAAAGTGATTATAAAGTCCGATCAAAACAAAAGTGATACTGATTAAAACTTCAGATCACGGCGCAAAAAATTAGCCCTAATACCTAAAAGTTATAGGGGTCAGAAAAGGACAATTTTAAATGTATTAATTTTCGTGCATGTAGTTATGATTTTTCCCAAAAGTACGACAAAATCAAACCTATATAATTAGGGTATAATTTTAATCGTATGCACCTAGACAGAGACATGAATGGAGGGGACGTGGTGTGACGTCATGTCCCCAGTCCCGGAAACCCAGAGGTTTCCGAAACTAGAAACGCAGTCCCCGCATAGAATGAAGGTGCTGCAGGGAGATCGTGGGGGGTCTCAGCAGCAGGATAGGGGATAAAATCTTTTTGCCCGTAATACCCTTTTAAGCCCTTGTTCTCCAGTCCTGTTGCATTCTCCCTGAAGCAGGGTGTAAACTACTTGGCTGACAGTATATGTAGTATTAAAGGGGTATTCTAGGAAAAAAACTTTTTTTTTTATATCAACTGGCTCCAGAAAGTTAACAGATTTGTAAATTACTTCTATTAAAAAATCTTAATCCTTCCAATAATTATCAGCTGCTGAAGTTGACTTGTTCTTTTCTGTCTGGCAACAGTGCTCTCTGCTGACATCTCTGCTTGTCTCAGGAACTGCACAGAGAAGAAGAGGTTTGCTATGGGGATTTGCTTCTACTCTGGACAGTTCCCGAGACACGTGTCATCAGAGAGCACTTAGACAGAAAAGAACAACTCAACTTTAGCAGCTCATAAGTACTAAAAACATTATGATTTTTTAACAGAAGTAATTTACAAATCTGTTTAACCTTCTGGAGCCAGTTGATATATAAAAAAAAGTTTTTTTTTCCTGGATAACCCCTTTAAGGATTTGTGACCTGAAAGTCATGCTGCACTAGGCCTGGCTAAAAAGCTCCACTTAAAGAGGGAACCAATCATCAGATTTTACCCTATATAATGCTTGGCAAAGCATTATATAGGGTAAAATCTTTATCCTCACGATCCCCGGGGGACGCTCCTGCCCCCCGGGATGGTGAGGATATGAATTTATAAACTAGTCACCACCGCGGCCGTAAGTAGACACCTGGGCGGGGAGCTGCTCTCACAATCTGATTAATGGTTCCCTTTAATTCTAGTATGTAGCTATGGGGTCCTTGCTCAACTTCTTCCCATACTTTGAACTTCTACTTCTCTCCTCCTGCATTCAGATTGGGACTTAGACTTCTTAGCAGAAGCTGACTTTGTTCCATGCAGTCCTGGACTACTCTCCTGTGACATTCATCCACGTGTAGAGAGGCTGTACTAGGGTAAGCTCCTTCCTTGCATCTTTCCCTTTCTGGAGAGAGGCTGCTGTCTGCCTGAGCAGAAAGTTCACTAGAGCTGCTTGTTCCATGCTGTTTTGCCCATTAGCTGCTTGCTGAATAGAGACTGGGCTAGTGACTTGTGGTCTCCCTTATAGCAAGATCCTGCAGAGTGTGTGCACATGTGTTAACCCTTGCACAGCTCTCAGCTTTGACTGGTACATTAATTCACATCATACTGCAATTATATTTCCATGCACTGGATGCTTCCAAAAACATTAAAAAAAGTTTGCCTAACCCACTCATTTGGGCAGGAGCAGCCAACTGTCTGATGTGTATTAGGGCCTCCCAACTCTCCCTTGACATCATCTGTCAGGAGAGGGAAGGATTTGGCATATTGGAATTTAACTGCCCCTTCTTTTGTTCTCCTAAAGACTAGTGATGAGCGGAATATGCCATATTCGAATTCGTGATATTTCGCGAATATGAGGACGAATATTCGTCCCATATTCGTGAAATTAGAACATTCGTTATATTTGTGAAATTTTTTTGAATTGCGAAATTTAGGAGAGATAGCTGTATCCTATGTGTATGGGTACTTTTATGTCTGTCTTTCTAAGGGCCGCTATCTCTTCTATTTACCCCCCTGTGTACTTTATCTGTAGACGGTAATACATGGACAGTTGCATGTGAAAAAGGCATTTTGGCTCAGGAACCAAACTGAGACACAATTTCTGCAGCCTTCAGGCTACAGAGAGTCAGACATATTTTTACTTCCCACAGAACAACTTTCAGATCTGGGGTTCTTAGATCTGAATTTTTTTTTTTTTTTTTTTTTTACTATTATTCATATGTTACTGGAAAGTAGCCTTCCTATGAAGTAACCTTACAGGAAACCTCAAAATAATCTCAATCTCAAATAAGATTGAGAGTGGGATAAAGTTAAACATCTGCAGAAAAGAGGCTTGACCACATACTTGAATATAGTCTGACTCCCATTGCACAACGTTCTTGGGTGAGGAGATGTTATTACGAGAAGCAAGGAGACTGAAGACATAGGTGAAATATGAGGAAGTTACTACTATTTTGCTAAAAGGGAGGGGTGCTGGGCATATTACCAGCAGAGGACAACTCTAGTAAAAGGATTCTTGAATAAGATTTGCTGAAGGATGGATTTTAGATTTAGATTTACACATTGATTTTGTATGTGACACAAGAAGGCTTTAGAAAATCCGTAATGTGACATGAGGATTTTTATTTTGGTTTATTTATACTCATTACTAAATTACTAATAATTTTACAAAATAATTTTGTTATTTAGTAAAAGAATAAGAATTAACATGCAATGTATGGAACTCTCATGGCTCATTGATAACCACCATAGGGTTCTGCTGTGGACCCAAACAATAGTCCAGCAGAAGATGGCCCCATTTGAAAGTAAGTATGGAACCAATCATTGATCACTTAGGTCTGTTTTTCGTGCTGCAGCTGTGGACCACGCCCCTCTTGACATCACAGCATCGCCCCCTCAATGCAAGTCAAATGGGAGGGGCGTGATGGCCACCATGCCCCCTCCCATTGACTTGCATTGAGGGGGCGTGATCATGGCATCACAGGGGCGTGGCCGACCCCTGCAGCGTGAAAACAGCGTTCGGAAAATTTACTTCCAAACTCTGACCAGTGGAGTACCCGCTTAATGGCCCAACTGAGAATTAATGATGAACTTTCCACACAAGCAGAGTTCACACCATCTTGTCTCTGTTCCCAGAAATGGTGGATATCCCAGTGACCTCCCCCAATCAGCTTGCTATCCCCTCCCTATGCATAGAGGATACCATCTTGAGATAAGTGTGGTGTCTGGGGTGTTGCAATAGTGATGAAGGGTTTGGTGGTATTAACCCTTAATTGTCGTGACGCCAGGGTGCGGTTTGCTTGGTATTAGAGGTCCTGCCGCCAACCGGCCCACAAACGGCAGGGATAATAAACGGAATGTCCACAGCAGATTTTATGAGATAACTGGAAACTTTTACTTGAACTTTTGTGCAACAGTCTTTACAAGTACACAGTGTCTCTCGAGGTAACCGGGATGCAGGTTCCTCACAGGCTTTGCTGGGACTGGTATAATGAGCTGTTGAGCAGGCCACTGTGCTACTAATTATAGGATTTATGCTGTATAGTAGTCACACAGGATTTAGAGATTGGTCTTGATAACTCACGGTTTTAGTGGCTGCTGGTTCTGTAGGCTTTGGCCTAGTTGAATTGAGATTGAAGGTATGCTGATTGTGCTTTGCTTGATACTCCAGAACTAAGAGAGTGGAGGAAGAGAGAGAATTTTCAGACTACAGCCCTTTATATAATAGAGGGCTGGACTAAGCTCATTGGCCAGCAAACCTGTAAGTCCTGAACCCAGTGAACTCTGGGTACATCACATGACCTAGTAAGGTCCTTGAACATATGTACATTCACAACAGTAGATCATATGACCTGGGAAGGTCCTATACATTTATTGTACCTAGACATTAAATAATATACAGGCGAATACGATTTACATAAGGCGACCAAGGGGCAAGCCCTGCAGGAGAGCCCTATGAAATGGAGGGACTCTAGCTAAGGGGACTTTAGACAGGGACAGGGCAAGGTCCTGTACCGGGACACCAAATAAGAATACCATTCTATGAAACTCACCATAGTGTGCATGAGTATTTGCGCGTGATCATGATGTCTATGAATGCATATTCTGGACAGATCTTTAGAATACGTCATTGCTATATAATTAATGAGTAACAATTATAAGGACTACTATGTTATACAATCTAGTGAAGTAAAATTTAGCCAAAATTAAATACGTATTTTCATATGTTGTGTTTGTCTAAGCAAAGCTATGTCAGCTTGTCCTATTACCATCAGGTCCCACAGTGGCTGTTTATAAGAATTTCAATGAGGCGCACTTAGCAGATCTGTAAATTTTATTAAATGTCCCGGGGTGAGCTTTCCTCTGTGTACAATTTACTCACGGTTATAGGAATACATGCTTGAAGCTGACACCCCGTCTCCTGTTGCAAGAACGTCAGCTACTATAAGCGAGACAACTCAGTTATAAATAAAGCCTTGACTGGAGAATACACCTTTATTTACAGAAGGAGATCAGAGCCTATTTAGGCGGAAACAAAGTATTAACCCCTCGATGGTAAACACCATTATGTCAGGCACTGTGGCCTCTGCTGTCAGATATTAGTTTAAGTCCTGACTTCACTGTGGGATGCGTGCTCCCTTCCTGCACCGGGCATTGTGCACGCTCTAAGAAGCAATGAATAATACAGTCATGTTCTCTATGGGGGAGATTTAGCAAAACCTTGTCCAGAGGATAAGTGGCTGAGTTGGCCATAGCAACCAATCACATCGCTGCTTTCAGTTTTGAAAAGGCCTTTTTAACCCCTTAAGGATGCAGGGTTTTTCATTTTTTGCATTTTCATTTTTTCCTCATCTAAAAATCATAACGCTTTCAATTTTGCACATAAAATCCATATGATGGCTTATTTTTTGCGCCACCAATTCTACTTTGCAGTGACATTAGTCATTTTACCCAAAAATTGTGTGACAAAATTGAAGAAAAAATGCCATTTTGGGGGCTTCTGTTTCTACGCAGTGCATTTTTTGGTAAAAATAACACCTTATCTTTATTCTGTAGGTCCATACAGTTAAATTGATACCCTACATTTATAGGTTGGATATTGTCGTAAATCATAACTACATGCAGGAAAATTTATATGTTAAAAATTCTCATCTTCTAATCCCTATAACTTTTTTATTTTTCCGCGTACGGGCCAGTATGAGGACTAATTTTTTGCCCTGTCTTCTGAAGTTTTTATTGGTAGCCTTTTTGTATTGATCAGACTTTTTGATCGCTTTTTATTCATTTTATCATGATATTAAAAGTAACCAAAAATACGCTGTTTTGGACTTTGCTATTTTTTTGCGTGTACGCCATTGACCGTGTGATTAAATTAATGATATATTTTTATAGTTCGGACATTTCCGCACGTGGCGATACCATATATGTTTATTTTTATTTACACAGTTTTTTTTTATGGGAAAAGGGGGGGTGATTCAAACTTTTATTAGGGAAGGGGTTAAATGACCTTTGCTAACTTTTCTTTTCACTTTTTTTTTGCAGTGTTATAGCTCCCATAGGGACCTATGACACTGCACACACTGATCTATTATGCTGATCCATGCAAAGCCATAACTTTGCATGGATCAGCGAGATAGGGGCTCGATTGCTCAAGCCTGTAGCTCAGGCTTGGAGCAATCAAACCCAGATCGGAGACAGGTAAGGGGACCGTTTTTATCGCGATGTCCTGATCAGTCCAGGAAGCATTTACTTTCACTTTCAGATGAGGCAGTCAACTTTGATCGCCGCATCTGAAGGGTTAATAGCGCGCGGCACAACGATCAGTGCGGCGCGCTGTTAGCCCAGGGTCCGTTTTAAACCCCAGGATCGGGCGTAGGGCATACAGGTATGCCCGGCATCCTTAAGAGGTTAAAAATGAAAGAAGCGATCTGATTGGTTGATATGGGCAACTGGGCAACTTTTCCTCTGGACAAGTTTTGATAAATCTTCCCCTATGTGTATATTTCCCATCAGGCTGGCACATATAGGTTTCTTACAAGTCACACTGCATGTCAGCAACCCATATGGGGAAAAAAACAGAGCTTATTTAACCCTTACGTACCCTACTTGACATTGCACTTGCTTGCTTTGGTACTGAAAGATGTCTACAATAAAGTGATGTTTTTCGGGGATATTTTGTGGGATGATGAATCCCTCATTGCTGAAATGTCCCTTTTTTAAATTGATCCATAGGGATTAACGCATTGGAGTGTGTCATTTAGATTTTTTTATTATTAGTTTTTCATCGTCTTCTTCCAAAAAACTATTATTATTTTTTTCTGGCGATGCAACCATATGAGGGCTTCTTCTCATTTTAATGGCATGTAATATACTGTTTGACTTTCATTATTTAACAAAAAAAAAAAAAACACAACAGTTCTGGCATTGTTTATTTTTTTATTTTTATGCAATACACCGGTTTATTATCATTATCATTTTATATTTTGATTTTAGCTTTTCTGTACCCATCTTCTACTGGCAATAGCTCCAGCATACCCCCTCTTACACTATCCCCTTGCTAATGGATCATATCCATAACCGAGTTCCCTGCTTTCCTATTGATGACCCCCACAGTCCTGTCACACAATCCCAATTGTAGTCCATATATCTCAATGACAATGACAATAAGCAGTGGTCACAAGCAACATACTGAAAGGGCTCGTTCACACGGGCGGGTCCACAGTGTATTTTACCTTGCTGATCCGCGTACGATGGACCCCTACAGTGTGTCTCAGATGTGCCTGCTTGGAGCGGCAATCCGCCTCTACGAGCAGACACATGTCACCGCGCGCATGCCACTCCCACTGCTCCCTGAGCTAGACCGAGAGCAGCCGCAATTTGTGCAAGTATAGTGCGCATGCGCGCGGCAACTTGCACATCGCTGCAGCGTGTCTGCTTGTAGTGGCGGATTGATGCTCCAAGCAGACACCTCTGACACACACTGTAGGCTAGCTAGACTGAGAGCAGCTGCAATGTGTGCAAATATACTGTGCATGCACGCGGCGACTTGCACATCGCAGCAGTGTGTCTGCTCGTAGTGGCAGATTGCCGTTTCGAGCAGAAACATCTAAGACACACTGTAGGGCTCCATCGTCTGCAGATCACCATCGTAAAATACGATGTGGATCCACCCATGTGAACGAGCCCAAACAGTGAAAGGGGAAAAAAGAAATAAAGTTCACATATCCACAGGGTATATGGAATACTAAAGTACTAGTAGAATTTATTGATCTTTATGGCTAAACACTTTGATCCAAACAATCTTTATTCTGTTCCATCTGGGGAGCATAGGCTGCCGTCAATACAATCAGGATGAGGAACCCAGACCTCTTGCTTCTCTTGTAGAAGCCGGTAAGAGCCCGATAATTCCTACATTCCAAGACCCCTTTCACACCACCATTATGCTCCTGCAAAAAACACGTCATGAACTCCCGTCAGAAAGTCCATAAAACGGCCGTCAAAACATCCCATTTGAGTCTATGGGATTTTTTGACCATCCTTTATGATCAATAGTATATAGAATAAATCCAGATCTCAAGGTGTAACTAAAACTAACTGTTAGGGTACACAATGAATAAAATATTTGTGGGAGACCGTGCTTCACATACAAATGTTATTTATTAAAATAAACATTAAAGACATATATAATCATATCCCATCACAGGGCCCTTGTGAATGGGATAATGTACATAAAAATTTAAGAGCAGATAGCCACACTGTAATAGTATTAACCCCTTAAGGACACATGACGTACTGGAACATCATGTGTCCGCTCCCGATCTATAACCCGGGTCCACGGCATGGCCCCGCGTCATAGCGGGTCGGGCCCGGCCTCTAACAACGGCCGGGACCCGTGGCTAATAGCACGCTGCATTGATCGCGGTGCCACGCACTATTAACCCTTTAGACGTGGCGTTCAAAGTTGAACACTGCGTCTAAAGTGAAAGTGAAAGCATGCCAGTTAGCTCAAGGGGCTGTTTGGGATAGCCACGGTGAAATTGCAGCATCCCAAACAGCTTACAGGACAGCTGGAGGGTCCCTACCTGCCTCCTCACTGTCCGATCGCCGAACGACTGCTCAGTGCCTGAGATCCAGGCATGAGCAGTCAAGCGGCAGAATCATCGATCACTGGTTTCCTGTGAGAAACCAGTGATCAAGGTAAAAGATCAGTGTGTGCAGTGTTATAGGTCCCTATGGGAGCTATAACACTGCCAAAAAAAAGTGAAAAAAAGTGAATAAAGATCATTTAACCCCTCCCCTATTAAAAGTTTGAATCACCCCCCCCTTTTCCATAAAAAAAAAAAAACACAGTGTAAATAAAAATAAACATATATGGTATCGCCGCGTGCGGAAATGTCCGAGTTATAAAAATATATCGTTAATTAAACCGCACGTTCAATGGCGTAAGCGCAAAAAAATTCCAAAAAATCCAAAATAGTGCATTTTGGTCACTTTTTATATCATGAATAAAATCAATAAGTCCTATTAATGCAAAAATGGTACCGTTAAAAACTTCAGATCACGACGCAAAAAATAAGCCCTCATACCGCCCCATAAGCGGAAAAAAAATAAAGTTATAGGGGTCAGAAGATGACAATTTTAAACATATTAATTTTCCTGCATGAAGTTATTATTTTTTACCAGAAGTACGACAAAATCAAACCTATATAAGTAGGGTATCATTTTAATCGTATGAACCTACAGAATAAAGATAAGGTGTCATTTTTACCTAAATATGTAGTACGTAGAAACGGAAGCCCCCAAATTTACAAAACAGCGTTTTTTTTTTTTTCAATTTTGTCTCACAATGATTTTTTTTTCCGTTTCACCGTAGATTTTTGGCCAAAATGACTGATGTCATTACAAAGTAGAATTGGTGGTGCAAAAAATAAGCCATCATATGGATTTTTAGGTGCAAAATTGAAAGAGTCATGATTTTTTAAAGGCAAGGAGCAAAAAACGAAAATGCAAAAACGGAAAAACGGAAAAAACCCCGGTCCTTAAGGGGTTAATATTAAAATATAGTAGTGTAATATATATACTAATAGTTAGTAAACAGTTTCAGGGTGCTAATTGCACAAATCGCTGACTCCTGAGGAAGGGGTCAGCGATTTATGCAATTAGCACCCTGAAACGCGTCTAGACAAGCATGATAGCCAAATCTTAATGAGCACCAAAGATGTATCCACACTGTGCCATTGTGACACGCGAATCACCAACTCCGCCACAGCTTTTCATTTCAGTGCTCTGCTACACCAGATTGAGAGCTCTGCTATACCTGATAGAGTCCTCTTCCTTCCTTCCACCTGAATGTGGATGCTAGCCTGACATCAGACGCTGCTCCAGCTTACCAGGTCCAAGACCTTTCAGCATACAGCATTTTCTCTCCGCAAGCCGCATCAAACTTACATCGGCCCTGCCAGGCATGTACCAGCAAGACCGCGGCACTGTAGGTAAGAGGTACAGAGTACCGTCTGCTGCAATACAGCAAACTATTTGCTGCAACATGGCTCCAGAAAGCTTTCTGGCTCCAGAAAGTTAAACAGATTAGTAAATTACTTCTATTAAAAAATCTTAATCCTTTCAGTACTTATGAGCTGCTGTAGTTGAGTTGTTCTTTTCTGTCTAAGTGCTCTCTGATGACACCTGTCTTTGGAACTGTCCAGAGTAGAAGCAAATCCCCATAGCAAACCTCTTCTACTCTGTGCAGTTCCCGAGACATGTGTCAGCAGAGAGCACTTGTCAGACAGAAAAGAACAACTCAACTTCAGCAGTTGATAATTTTTGGAAGGATTAATATTTTTTTTTTTATTGAAGTAATTTACAAATCTGTTTAACTTTCTGGAGCCAGTTGATATATAGAAAAAAAAGTTTTTTCCTGTTTTTCGGGGATATTTTGTGGGATGATGAATCCCTCATTGCTGAAATGTCCCTTTTTTAAATTGATCCATAGGGATTAACGCATTGGAGTGTGTCATTTAGATTTTTTTTATTATTAGTTTTTCATTGTCTTCTTCCAAAAAACTATTATAATTTTTTTCTGGCGATGCAACCATATTAGGGCTTCTTCTCATTTTAATGGCATGTAATATACTGTTTGACTTTCATTATTTAACAAAAAAAAAAAAAACACAGCAGTTCTGGCATTGTTTTTTTTTTTTTTTTAAGCCATACACCGGCTTATTAACATTATCATTTTATATTTTGATTTTAGCTTTTCTGTACCCATCTTCTACTGGCAATAGCTCCAGCATACCCCCTCTTACACTATCCCCTTGCTAATGGATCATATCCATAACCGAGTTCCCTGCTTTCCTATTGATGACCCCCACAGTCCTGTCACACAATCCCAATTGTAGTCCATATATCTCAATGACAATGACAATAAGCAGTGGTCACAAGCAACATACTGAAAGGGCTCGTTCACACGGGCGGGTCCACAGTGTATTTTACCTTGCTGATCCGCGTACGATGGACCCCTACAGTGTGTCTCAGATGTGCCTGCTTGGAGCGGCAATCCGCCTCTACGAGCAGACACATGTCACCGCGCGCATGCCACTCCCACTGCTCCCTGAGCTAGACCGAGAGCAGCCGCAATTTGTGCAAGTATAGTGCGCATGCGCGCGGCAACTTGCACATCGCTGCAGCGTGTCTGCTTGTAGTGGCGGATTGATGCTCCAAGCAGACACCTCTGACACACACTGTAGGCTAGCTAGACTGAGAGCAGCTGCAATGTGTGCAAATATACTGCGCATGCACGCGGCGACTTGCACATCGCAGCAGTGTGTCTGCTCGTAGTGGCAGATTGCCGTTTCGAGCAGAAACATCTAAGACACACTGTAGGGCTCCATCGTCTGCAGATCCGCATCGTAAAATACCATGTGGATCCACCCATGTGAACGAGCCCAAACAGTGAAAGGGGAAAAAAGAAATAAAGTTCACATATCCACAGGGTATATGGAATACTAAAGTACTAGTAGAATTTATTGATCTTTATGGCTAAATACTTTGATCCAAACAATCTTTATTCTGTTCCATCTGGGGAGCATAGGCTGCCGTCAATACAATCAGGATGAGGAACCCAGACCTCTTGCTTCTCTTGTAGAAGCCGGTAAGAGCCCGATAATTCCTACATTCCAAGGCCCCTTTCACACCACCATTATGCTCCTGCAAAAAACACGTCATGAACTCCCGTCAGAAAGTCCATAAAACGGCCGTCAAAACATCCCATTTGAGTCTATGGGATTTTTTGACCATCCTTTATGATCAATAGTATATAGAATAAATCCAGATCTCAAGGTGTAACTAAAACTAACTGTTAGGGTACACAATGAATAAAATATTTGTGGGAGACCGTGCTTCACATACAAATGTTATTTATTAAAATAAACATTAAAGACATATATAATCATATCCCATCACAGGGCCCTTGTGAATGGGATAATGTACATAAAAATTTAAGAGCAGATAGCCACACTGTAATAGTATTAACCCCTTAAGGACACATGACGTACTGGAACATCATGTGTCCGCTCCCGATCTATAACCCGGGTCCACGGCATGGCCCCGCGTCATAGCGGGTCGGGCCCGGCCTCTAACAACGGCCGGGACCCGTGGCTAATAGCACGCTGCATTGATCGCGGTGCCACGCACTATTAACCCTTTAGACGTGGCGTTCAAAGTTGAACGCTGCGTCTAAAGTGAAAGTGAAAGCATGCCAGTTAGCTCAAGGGGCTGTTTGGGATAGCCATGGTGAAATTGCAGCATCCCAAACAGCTTACAGGACAGCTGGAGGGTCCCTACCTGCCTCCTCACTGTCCGATCGCCGAACGACTGCTCAGTGCCTGAGATCCAGGCATGAGCAGTCAAGCGGCAGAATCATCGATCACTGGTTTCCTGTGAGAAACCAGTGATCAAGGTAAAAGATCAGTGTGTGCAGTGTTATAGGTCCCTATGGGAGCTATAACACTGCCAAAAAAAAGTGAAAAAAAGTGAATAAAGATCATTTAACCCCTCCCCTATTAAAAGTTTGAATCACCCCCCCTTTTCCATAAAAAAAAAAAACACAGTGTAAATAAAAATAAACATATATGGTATCGCCGCGTGCGGAAATGTCCGAGTTATAAAAATATATCGTTAATTAAACCGCACGGTCAATGGCGTAAGCGCAAAAAAATTCCAAAAAATCCAAAATAGTGCATTTTGGTCACTTTTTATATCATGAATAAAATCAATAAGTCCTATTAATGCAAAAATGGTACCGTTAAAAACTTCAGATCACGACGCAAAAAATAAGCCCTCATACCGCCCCATAAGCGGAAAAAAAATAAAGTTATAGGGGTCAGAAGATGACAATTTTAAACATATTAATTTTCCTGCATGAAGTTATTATTTTTTACCAGAAGTACGACAAAATCAAACCTATATAAGTAGGGTATCATTTTAATCGTATGAACCTACAGAATAAAGATAAGGTGTCATTTTTACCTAAATATGTACTACGTAGAAACGGAAGCCCCCAAATTTACAAAACAGCGTTTTTTTTTTTCAATTTTGTCTCACAATGATTTTTTTTTCCGTTTCACCGTAGATTTTTGGCCAAAATGACTGATGTCATTACAAAGTAGAATTGGTGGTGCAAAAAATAAGCCATCATATGGATTTTTAGGTGCAAAATTGAAAGAGTCATGATTTTTTAAAGGCAAGGAGCAAAAAACGAAAATGCAAAAACGGAAAAACGGAAAAAACCCCGGTCCTTAAGGGGTTAATATTAAAATATAGTAGTGTAATATATATACTAATAGTTAGTAAACAGTTTCAGGGTGCTAATTGCACAAATCGCTGACTCCTGAGGAAGGGGTCAGCGATTTATGCAATTAGCACCCTGAAACGCGTCTAGACAAGCATGATAGCCAAATCTTAATGAGCACCAAAGATGTATCCACACTGTGCCATTGTGACACGCGAATCACCAACTCCGCCACAGCTTTTCATTTCAGTGCTCTGCTACACCAGATTGAGAGCTCTGCTATACCTGATAGAGTCCTCTTCCTTCCTTCCACCTGAATGTGGATGCTAGCCTGACATCAGACGCTGCTCCAGCTTACCAGGTCCAAGACCTTTCAGCATACAGCATTTTCTCTCCGCAAGCCGCATCAAACTTACATCGGCCCTGCCAGGCATGTACCAGCAAGACCGCGGCACTGTAGGTAAGAGGTACAGAGTACCGTCTGCTGCAATACAGCAAACTATTTGCTGCAACATGGCTCCAGAAAGCTTTCTGGCTCCAGAAAGTTAAACAGATTAGTAAATTACTTCTATTAAAAAATCTTAATCCTTTCAGTACTTATGAGCTGCTGTAGTTGAGTTGTTCTTTTCTGTCTAAGTGCTCTCTGATGACACCTGTCTTTGGAACTGTCCAGAGTAGAAGCAAATCCCCATAGCAAACCTCTTCTACTCTGTGCAGTTCCCGAGACATGTGTCAGCAGAGAGCACTTGTCAGACAGAAAAGAACAACTCAACTTCAGCAGTTGATAATTTTTGGAAGGATTAATATTTTTTTTTTTATTGAAGTAATTTACAAATCTGTTTAACTTTCTGGAGCCAGTTGATATATAGAAAAAAAAGTTTTTTCCTGTTTTTCGGGGATATTTTGTGGGATGATGAATCCCTCATTGCTGAAATGTCCCTTTTTTAAATTGATCCATAGGGATTAACGCATTGGAGTGTGTCATTTAGATTTTTTTTATTATTAGTTTTTCATTGTCTTCTTCCAAAAAACTATTATAATTTTTTTCTGGCGATGCAACCATATTAGGGCTTCTTCTCATTTTAATGGCATGTAATATACTGTTTGACTTTCATTATTTAACAAAAAAAAAAAAAACACAGCAGTTCTGGCATTGTTTTTTTTTTTTTTTTAAGCCATACACCGGCTTATTAACATTATCATTTTATATTTTGATTTTAGCTTTTCTGTACCCATCTTCTACTGGCAATAGCTCCAGCATACCCCCTCTTACACTATCCCCTTGCTAATGGATCATATCCATAACCGAGTTCCCTGCTTTCCTATTGATGACCCCCACAGTCCTGTCACACAATCCCAATTGTAGTCCATATATCTCAATGACAATGACAATAAGCAGTGGTCACAAGCAACATACTGAAAGGGCTCGTTCACACGGGCGGGTCCACAGTGTATTTTACCTTGCTGATCCGCGTACGATGGACCCCTACAGTGTGTCTCAGATGTGCCTGCTTGGAGCGGCAATCCGCCTCTACGAGCAGACACATGTCACCGCGCGCATGCCACTCCCACTGCTCCCTGAGCTAGACCGAGAGCAGCCGCAATTTGTGCAAGTATAGTGCGCATGCGCGCGGCAACTTGCACATCGCTGCAGCGTGTCTGCTTGTAGTGGCGGATTGATGCTCCAAGCAGACACCTCTGACACACACTGTAGGCTAGCTAGACTGAGAGCAGCTGCAATGTGTGCAAATATACTGCGCATGCACGCGGCGACTTGCACATCGCAGCAGTGTGTCTGCTCGTAGTGGCAGATTGCCGTTTCGAGCAGAAACATCTAAGACACACTGTAGGGCTCCATCGTCTGCAGATCCGCATCGTAAAATACCATGTGGATCCACCCATGTGAACGAGCCCAAACAGTGAAAGGGGAAAAAAGAAATAAAGTTCACATATCCACAGGGTATATGGAATACTAAAGTACTAGTAGAATTTATTGATCTTTATGGCTAAATACTTTGATCCAAACAATCTTTATTCTGTTCCATCTGGGGAGCATAGGCTGCCGTCAATACAATCAGGATGAGGAACCCAGACCTCTTGCTTCTCTTGTAGAAGCCGGTAAGAGCCCGATAATTCCTACATTCCAAGGCCCCTTTCACACCACCATTATGCTCCTGCAAAAAACACGTCATGAACTCCCGTCAGAAAGTCCATAAAACGGCCGTCAAAACATCCCATTTGAGTCTATGGGATTTTTTGACCATCCTTTATGATCAATAGTATATAGAATAAATCCAGATCTCAAGGTGTAACTAAAACTAACTGTTAGGGTACACAATGAATAAAATATTTGTGGGAGACCGTGCTTCACATACAAATGTTATTTATTAAAATAAACATTAAAGACATATATAATCATATCCCATCACAGGGCCCTTGTGAATGGGATAATGTACATAAAAATTTAAGAGCAGATAGCCACACTGTAATAGTATTAACCCCTTAAGGACACATGACGTACTGGAACATCATGTGTCCGCTCCCGATCTATAACCCGGGTCCACGGCATGGCCCCGCGTCATAGCGGGTCGGGCCCGGCCTCTAACAACGGCCGGGACCCGTGGCTAATAGCACGCTGCATTGATCGCGGTGCCACGCACTATTAACCCTTTAGACGTGGCGTTCAAAGTTGAACGCTGCGTCTAAAGTGAAAGTGAAAGCATGCCAGTTAGCTCAAGGGGCTGTTTGGGATAGCCACGGTGAAATTGCAGCATCCCAAACAGCTTACAGGACAGCTGGAGGGTCCCTACCTGCCTCCTCACTGTCCGATCGCCGAACGACTGCTCAGTGCCTGAGATCCAGGCATGAGCAGTCAAGCGGCAGAATCATCGATCACTGGTTTCCTGTGAGAAACCAGTGATCAAGGTAAAAGATCAGTGTGTGCAGTGTTATAGGTCCCTATGGGAGCTATAACACTGCCAAAAAAAAGTGAAAAAAAGTGAATAAAGATCATTTAACCCCTCCCCTATTAAAAGTTTGAATCACCCCCCCCTTTTCCATAAAAAAAAAAAAACACAGTGTAAATAAAAATAAACATATATGGTATCGCCGCGTGCGGAAATGTCCGAGTTATAAAAATATATCGTTAATTAAACCGCACGTTCAATGGCGTAAGCGCAAAAAAATTCCAAAAAATCCAAAATAGTGCATTTTGGTCACTTTTTATATCATGAATAAAATCAATAAGTCCTATTAATGCAAAAATGGTACCGTTAAAAACTTCAGATCACGACGCAAAAAATAAGCCCTCATACCGCCCCATAAGCGGAAAAAAAATAAAGTTATAGGGGTCAGAAGATGACAATTTTAAACATATTAATTTTCCTGCATGAAGTTATTATTTTTTACCAGAAGTACGACAAAATCAAACCTATATAAGTAGGGTATCATTTTAATCGTATGAACCTACAGAATAAAGATAAGGTGTCATTTTTACCTAAATATGTAGTACGTAGAAACGGAAGCCCCCAAATTTACAAAACAGCGGTTTTTTTTTTCAATTTTGTCTCACAATGATTTTTTTTTCCATTTCACCGTAGATTTTTGGCCAAAATGACTGATGTCATTACAAAGTAGAATTGGTGGTGCAAAAAATAAGCCATCATATGGATTTTTAGGTGCAAAATTGAAAGAGTCATGATTTTTTAAAGGCAAGGAGCAAAAAACGAAAATGCAAAAACGGAAAAACGGAAAAAACCCCGGTCCTTAAGGGGTTAATATTAAAATATAGTAGTGTAATATATATACTAATAGTTAGTAAACAGTTTCAGGGTGCTAATTGCACAAATCGCTGACTCCTGAGGAAGGGGTCAGCGATTTATGCAATTAGCACCCTGAAACGCGTCTAGACAAGCATGATAGCCAAATCTTAATGAGCACAAAAGATGTATCCACACTGTGCCATTGTGACACGCGAATCACCAACTCCGCCACAGCTTTTCATTTCAGTGCTCTGCTACACCAGATTGAGAGCTCTGCTATACCTGATAGAGTCCTCTTCCTTCCTTCCACCTGAATGTGGATGCTAGCCTGACATCAGACGCTGCTCCAGCTTACCAGGTCCAAGACCTTTCAGCATACAGCATTTTCTCTCCGCAAGCCGCATCAAACTTACATCGGCCCTGCCAGGCATGTACCAGCAAGACCGCGGCACTGTAGGTAAGAGGTACAGAGTACCGTCTGCTGCAATACAGCAAACTATTTGCTGCAACATGGCTCCAGAAAGCTTTCTGGCTTCCGAAAGTTAAACAGATTAGTAAATTACTTCTATTAAAAAATCTTAATCCTTTCAGTACTTATGAGCTGCTGTAGTTGAGTTGTTCTTTTCTGTCTAAGTGCTCTCTGATGACACCTGTCTTTGGAACTGTCCAGAGTAGAAGCAAATCCCCATAGCAAACCTCTTCTACTCTGTGCAGTTCCCGAGACATGTGTCAGCAGAGAGCACTTGTCAGACAGAAAAGAACAACTCAACTTCAGCAGTTGATAATTTTTGGAAGGATTAATATTTTTTTTTTTATTGAAGTAATTTACAAATCTGTTTAACTTTCTGGAGCCAGTTGATATATAGAAAAAAAAGTTTTTTCCTGTTTTTCGGGGATATTTTGTGGGATGATGAATCCCTCATTGCTGAAATGTCCCTTTTTTAAATTGATCCATAGGGATTAACGCATTGGAGTGTGTCATTTAGATTTTTTTATTATTAGTTTTTCATTGTCTTCTTCCAAAAAACTATTATAATTTTTTTCTGGCGATGCAACCATATTAGGGCTTCTTCTCATTTTAATGGCATGTAATATACTGTTTGACTTTCATTATTTAACAAAAAAAAAAAAACACAGCAGTTCTGGCATTGTTTTTTTTTTTTTTTTAAGCCATACACCGGCTTATTAACATTATCATTTTATATTTTGATTTTAGCTTTTCTGTACCCATCTTCTACTGGCAATAGCTCCAGCATACCCCCTCTTACTCTATCCCCTTGCTAATGGATCATATCCATAACCGAGTTCCCTGCTTTCCTATTGATGACCCCCACAGTCCTGTCACACAATCCCAATTGTAGTCCATATATCTCAATGACAATGACAATAAGCAGTGGTCACAAGCAACATACTGAAAGGGCTCGTTCACACGGGCGGGTCCACAGTGTATTTTACCTTGCTGATCCGCGTACGATGGACCCCTACAGTGTGTCTCAGATGTGCCTGCTTGGAGCGGCAATCCGCCTCTACGAGCAGACACATGTCACCGCGCGCATGCCACTCCCACTGCTCCCTGAGCTAGACCGAGAGCAGCCGCAATTTGTGCAAGTATAGTGCGCATGCGCGCAGCAACTTGCACATCGCTGCAGCGTGTCTGCTTGTAGTGGCGGATTGATGCTCCAAGCAGACACCTCTGACACACACTGTAGGCTAGCTAGACTGAGAGCAGCTGCAATGTGTGCAAATATACTGTGCATGCACGCGGCGACTTGCACATCGCAGCAGTGTGTCTGCTCGTAGTGGCAGATTGCCGTTTCGAGCAGAAACATCTAAGACACACTGTAGGGCTCCATCGTCTGCAGATCCGCATCGTAAAATACGATGTGGATCCACCCATGTGAACGAGCCCAAACAGTGAAAGGGGAAAAAAGAAATAAAGTTCACATATCCACAGGGTATATGGAATACTAAAGTACTAGTAGAATTTATTGATCTTTATGGCTAAACACTTTGATCCAAACAATCTTTATTCTGTTCCATCTGGGGAGCATAGGCTGCCGTCAATACAATCAGGATGAGGAACCCAGACCTCTTGCTTCTCTTGTAGAAGCCGGTAAGAGCCCGATAATTCCTACATTCCAAGGCCCCTTTCACACCACCATTATGCTCCTGCAAAAAACACGTCATGAACTCCCGTCAGAAAGTCCATAAAACGGCCGTCAAAACATCCCATTTGAGTCTATGGGATTTTTTGACCATCCTTTATGATCAATAGTATATAGAATAAATCCAGATCTCAAGGTGTAACTAAAACTAACTGTTAGGGTACACAATGAATAAAATATTTGT
The DNA here is from genome assembly GCF_029499605.1 of Hyla sarda. Classification (NCBI taxonomy): domain Eukaryota; kingdom Metazoa; phylum Chordata; class Amphibia; order Anura; family Hylidae; genus Hyla; species Hyla sarda. Next base: position 241,830,534 of record NC_079194.1, read on the forward strand.
GGGAGACCGTGCTTCACATACAAATGTTATTTATTAAAATAAACATTAAAGACATATATAATCATATCCCATCACAGGGCCCTTGTGAATGGGATAATGTACATAAAAATTTAAGAGCAGATAGCCACACTGTAATAGTATTAACCCCTTAAGGACACATGACGTACTGGAACATCATGTGTCCGCTCCCGATTTATAACCCGGGTCCACGGCATGGCCCCGCGTCATAGCGGGTCGGGCCCGGCCTCTAACAACGGCCGGGACCCGTGGCTAATAGCACGCTGCATTGATCGCGGTGCCACGCACTATTAACCCTTTAGACGTGGCGTTCAAAGTTGAACGCTGCGTCTAAAGTGAAAGTGAAAGCATGCCAGTTAGCTCAGGGAGCTGTTCGGGATAGCCACGGTGAAATTGCAGCATCCCAAACAGCTTACAGGACAGCTGGAGGGTCCCTACCTGCCTCCTCACTGTCCGATCGCCGAACGACTGCTCAGTGCCTGAGATCCAGGCATGAGCAGTCAAGCGGCAGAATCATCGATCACTGGTTTCCTGTGAGAAACCAGTGATCAAGGTAAAAGATCAGTGTGTGCAGTGTTATAGGTCCCTATGGGAGCTATAACACTGCCAAAAAAAAGTGAAAAAAAGTGAATAAAGATCATTTAACCCCTCCCCTATTAAAAGTTTGAATCACCCCCCCTTTTCCATAAAAAAAAAAACACAGTGTAAATAAAAATAAACATATATGGTATCGCCGCGTGCGGAAATGTCCGAGTTATAAAAATATATAGTTAATTAAACCGCACGGTCAATGGCGTAAGCGCAAAAAAATTCCAAAAAATCCAAAATAGTGCATTTTGGTCACTTTTTATATCATGAATAAAATCAATAAGTCCTATTAATGCAAAAATGGTACCGTTAAAAACTTCAGATCACGACGCAAAAAATAAGCCCTCATACCGCCCCATAAGCGGAAAAAAAATAAAGTTATAGGGGTCAGAAGATGACAATTTTAAACATATTAATTTTCCTGCATGAAGTTATTATTTTTTACCAGAAGTACGACAAAATCAAACCTATATAAGTAGGGTATCATTTTAATCGTATGAACCTACAGAATAAAGATAAGGTGTCATTTTTACCTAAATATGTACTACGTAGAAACGGAAGCCCCCAAATTTACAAAACAGCGTTTTTTTTTTTCAATTTTGTCTCACAATGATTTTTTTTTCCGTTTCACCGTAGATTTTTGGCCAAAATGACTGATGTCATTACAAAGTAGAATTGGTGGTGCAAAAAATAAGCCATCATATGGATTTTTAGGTGCAAAATTGAAAGAGTCATGATTTTTTAAAGGCAAGGAGCAAAAAACGAAAATGCAAAAACGGAAAAACGGAAAAAACCCCGGTCCTTAAGGGGTTAATATTAAAATATAGTAGTGTAATATATATACTAATAGTTAGTAAACAGTTTCAGGGTGCTAATTGCACAAATCGCTGACTCCTGAGGAAGGGGTCAGCGATTTATGCAATTAGCACCCTGAAACGCGTCTAGACAAGCATGATAGCCAAATCTTAATGAGCACCAAAGATGTATCCACACTGTGCCATTGTGACACGCGAATCACCAACTCCGCCACAGCTTTTCATTTCAGTGCTCTGCTACACCAGATTGAGAGCTCTGCTATACCTGATAGAGTCCTCTTCCTTCCTTCCACCTGAATGTGGATGCTAGCCTGACATCAGACGCTGCTCCAGCTTACCAGGTCCAAGACCTTTCAGCATACAGCATTTTCTCTCCGCAAGCCGCATCAAACTTACATCGGCCCTGCCAGGCATGTACCAGCAAGACCGCGGCACTGTAGGTAAGAGGTACAGAGTACCGTCTGCTGCAATACAGCAAACTATTTGCTGCAACATGGCTCCAGAAAGCTTTCTGGCTCCAGAAAGTTAAACAGATTAGTAAATTACTTCTATTAAAAAATCTTAATCCTTTCAGTACTTATGAGCTGCTGTAGTTGAGTTGTTCTTTTCTGTCTAAGTGCTCTCTGATGACACCTGTCTTTGGAACTGTCCAGAGTAGAAGCAAATCCCCATAGCAAACCTCTTCTACTCTGTGCAGTTCCCGAGACATGTGTCAGCAGAGAGCACTTGTCAGACAGAAAAGAACAACTCAACTTCAGCAGTTGATAATTTTTGGAAGGATTAATATTTTTTTTTTTATTGAAGTAATTTACAAATCTGTTTAACTTTCTGGAGCCAGTTGATATATAGAAAAAAAGTTTTTTCCTGAAATACCCCTTTAGCTAGTTTACCTGCAGTATCTCGCTATCTAATAACTGTGAGAGCATATTATCTGCAAGGGCTTCATCGGATTACTGGATGCCAGATGGTGTATTCACAAAATTCTATCTATAAGTGTCGGAGTCTGGTTTATCTGCGGGCAACTGTTTACTATTAGTATATATATATATATATATATATATATATATATATATATATATATATATTACACTACTATATTTTAATATTAATACTATTATAGAGTGGCTATCTGCTCTTAAATTTGTATGTACCGTATTTATCGGGGTATACCACGCACCGGCCTATAACACGCACCCTCATTTTACCAAGGATATTTGGGTAAAAAAATGAGGGTGCGTGTGTGCGCGTGTATACCCCGATACACCCCCAGGAAAGGCAGTGGGAGAGAGGCCGTCGCTGCCCGCTTCTCTCCCCCTGCCTTTCCTGGGGTCTAGAGCCCTGCTGCCGGCCCTTCTCTCCCCCTGGCTATCGGCGCCGCTGCCCGTTCTGTCCCCCTGACTATCGGTACCGGCGCCCCATTGCCGGCGCCGATAGCCCCGTTGCCTCCCCCCATCCCCGGTGGCATAATTACCTGGGTCGGGTCCGCGCTGCTGCAGGCCTCCGGCGTGCGTCCCCTGCGTCGTTGCTATGCACGGCGCGGCGCACTGACGTCATGCGCCGCGCCGTGCAGCGCATAGCAACAACGAAGGGGACGCACGCCGGAGGCCTGCAGCAGCGCGGACCCGGCCCAGGTAATTATGCCACCGGGGATGGGGGGAGGCAACGGGGCAGCGGCGCCGGCAATGGGTGCCGCTGCCCCTTCTCTCCCCCTGGCTATCGGCGCCGGTACCGATAGTCAGGGGGAGAGAACGGGCAGCGGCGCCGATAGCCAGGGGGTGAGAAGGGCCGGCAGCAGGGCTCTAGACCCCAGGGAAGGCAGGGGGAGAGAAGCGGGCAGCGACGGCCTCTCTCCCCCTGCCTTTCCTGGGGGTGTATCGGCGTATAACACGCACATAGACTTTAGGCTAAAAATTTTTAGCCTAAAAAGTGCATGTTATACGCCGATAAATACGGTATCTTATCCCATTCACAAGGGCCCTGTGATGGGACATGATTATATATTTATTTTAAGTTTATTTTAATAAATAACATTTGTATATGAAGCACGGTCTCCCACTTATATTTTATTCATTGTGTACCTTAACTGTTAGCTTTGGTTACATCCTTGAGGTCTGGATTTTTTCTATATACTATTTTTGCCTTTTTTGCACCACTGGGTACCGGCTTTACTTTTAGCATCAGTTATGTCCCATTATGTCTAACATCCGTTATTTTTGTCCCACCAAAAATAACAGTGGAATAACGGACGTTAAAATTTTAACATTGGATTCTATGGGTGACGGATGTTCACAAATGACATCTGTTATTGTCCGTTATTTTTATATTCCGTTATGATCCGTTATTGCTACTGACCATGCTCAGTACAGCATTACAACCAGGAAGTCACATGGAAATAAAATTACAGACATAAAATAACGGACTATAACGGTGTATGACGGGTGATAACGGATGGCACATGTCCGTTATTTTGACAGAATGTCCATCAAAATTGGCCATCAGTTATCATCCGTTGTATTCAGTTATTTCATCAGATTTTTCATGACCCATTCTTGCTAAATAACGGTTGTCATAATGAAAAAACATAACAGTAGTGTGAAAGGGGCCTTAAAGGGGTACTCCGGTGAAAACCTTTTTTCTTTTAAATCAACTGGTGCCAGAAAGTTAAACATATTTGTAAATTACTTCTATTAAAAAATCTTAATCCTTCCTGTACGTATTAGCTGCTGAATACTACAGAGGAAATTATTTTCTTTTTGGAATTCTCTCTGATGACATCACGAGCACAGTGCTCTTTGTTGACGTCATTATAATAATAATAATAACTCTTTATTTATTGTTGTCCTTAGTGGGATTTGAACCCAAGGCCCCAGCACTGCAAGGCAGCAGTGCTAACCACTGAGCCACCATGCTGCCCTTAGCATACATCTGCTATGCATGGTTGCTAAAATGGACAGAGATGTCAGCAGAGAGCACTGTGCTCGTGATGTCATCAGTGTTCCAAAAAGAAAGGAATTTCCTCTGTAGCATACAGCAGCTAATAAGTACTGGAAGGATTAAGATTTTTTTAATAGAAGTAATTTACAAATATGTTTAACTTTCTGGCACCAGTTGATTTAAAAGAAAAAAGGTTTTCACCGGAGTACCCCTTTTTAAACTAACCAACTTTTGTTGCATGCTGGAAAATTTCTAATCTTCCAGAGAAGGTTTCAATTTTTTACAACGCTCCAACTGGATCAAATGAATGGCCCTCATTTACTAACATGATTCTGACTCTTTTTGTGGAGTTTTGCGCCAAAGTTCCGTGCGACAGAATGTGCGACAGAATGTGCAACAGAAAAAACCCGACAGAATCTGAATCACTCTGAGTGAAAAAAATACCCTACAAAATGGACGTTGTTTTCGGGAAAAGGGGCGTGTTCCCTACCTTTCATACAAAATCACTCGTCTTTTCTGAAAACCACTCTGAAAATCATGTGAATTTTCTGGGAACAAAACCCTACACTTTAAAGCATGTATAAAGTTTCAGAAAGTGGAGTAAATTCTCTGGCTGTTTGCTCATTTGCCTGCATTGTCTTTTTCAAGCAATTTGCACAATTTAATTTTTAAACAACATTTTGGCTTTATTTTCAAATTTTTATGAATCTTTTCAACAAATTTTTTTCCCTATTGTTTCAGTAATAATGGTGAATCAATATATATTTATATACTCATTTTAATACATCTATCTATATGTGTATATATATATATATATATATATATATATATTTGTGGTCATGGCTCGAAAGGCCGAACGAGCAAGTATACGAACAAAGGAGAACAAGAGTACTTACCGTCTTGAGCCTTGGAACCCCGGTAGACCTAGTACAGAATTAAGAAATACAAACAGCGGATGAGGTGTGCCCAATAACCGCGACCGAGGGCACGCCTATAGAGGGCAAAGAGTCAAGAGTAGGGTGTAACTCTATTTTATTTGTATCACAACGCCAACACTTTAAACACATTAGCCATTTCGGTAGAGGGATCCGGAATGTACCGGTCAAAACAGCTGGAGTTCCAGCGGCCTAGCTTCTTAATGATGTGAGCTGGGACATCATGTTTGGAGGCTGCGGAGGCCGCTCCGATCCTGAATGAGTGTCCTGAGATGACAGCGGGATCATGACCTAGCATGGTGACTAGGGAGCGGACGTATCTGGTAAACTGGGAGGAGGACAGAGCATGCCCAGCCACCGGGAGGAGCGGACTGTCCGCTGCTTGCCCGGACAGCATTGAGAGGAGGTCGGTGAGAGACGAGACTGGGCACCACTGATGTGAGGTGGGGAAATATCTGATGGATGCTCCCCATCTGCAGGTTTTGGTGGACGGAAGGGTGAAAGTGAAACCTAGCCTGTTGGATGATAGCTGGCTCAGAGTCGGCCCGGGTGCTCGGCAGCCAGTGCGCGTGAACTCCCCCGGTCTAAGGAAGCCGTAAAAAGCAAGGTGTATGGCAGCTTTGATGACCGTGCTGAGGTGAAAACCAAAAGGGTGCGTGTCCAGTAAGGAAGACATGGCCCGGAAAAGATCCCCCGTGACCGGTGCGCGAGAAAGAGATTTGGGGTGCGACAAGACTGAAATGCCCTTGAGTGCTGCTTTGATCGGATGAGCAGAGAGTAGAGAAGAGGCGTGAGGGTGCGAGAGTGACCTGTGGTGTTGAAGACCTGTTAAGTGAAGTTTGATGGTGTTCTGGGATAAGTGTAAAGAAGAATGGCAAAAACCAACAAAAGCTAGGGCAGAGTGTAAAGTGATTGTGGGGGAAAGCCCTAAGCCCTGCATGAAGGAGGAGAAAACCGCCAAAGCGGTATCATAGGCCCGGATCGTGCTGGGAGCTAAAGACTTCTTGATTAGAGTGTTGGCAATGGAGACGTATCTGGCTAGTCCGTTAGCAGTTGTTGGAACGGAGGCACCGGGACTCCGACCCGGTCTGCGTCTGGTTGTACCTGAAAAAACACACCGAATTTAGCCCGAGAGAGTGCATCAGCCGCCAAGTTCTTCCTACCTTCTATGTGCTCGATCAAAAAATGGAAATTGTGCTGGAGAGACAACAGAATGAACCTCCTGACTGTTACGCCGAGCGCTCCGGGTCCCCGTTCCTCCCCGGAGCGCTCGCCTCATCTTCGTTGTTGCAGCGCCCCGGTCAGATCCACTGACCGGGTGCGCTGCGGTCCCGCCTTCAGCCGGGGTGCGATTCGCGATGCGGGTAGCGCCCGCTCGCGATGCGCACCCCGGTCCCCGTACCTGACTCGCTCTCCCTCGGTCCTGTCCCGGCGCGCGCGGCCCCGCTCCCTAGGGCGCGCGCGCGCCGGGTCTCTGCGATTTAAAGGGCCAGTGCACCAATGATGGTGCCTGGCCCAATCTTCCCAATTAGCTTAATTGGCTCCCTCCTGTGCACTTCCCTATATCTAGTCACTTCCCCTGCACTCCCTGGCCGGATCTTGTTGCCTTAGTGCCTAGTGAAAGCGTTCCCTAGTCTGTTCCTAGTCCGTGTTCCTGACCTCCTGCCGTTGCCCCTGACTACGATCCTTGCCGCCTGCCCCCGACCTTCTGCTACGTCCGACCTTGCTTCTGCCTACTCCCTTGTACCTCGCCTATCTTCAGTATCTTCAGCAGCCAGAGAGGTGAGCCGTTGCTAGTGGATACGACCTGGTCACTACCGCCGCAGCAAGACCATCCCGCTTTGCGGCGGGCTCTGGTGAAAACCTGTAGTGGCTTAGAACCGGTCCACTAGCGCGGTCCTCGCCATCCCTCTCTGGCACAGGGGATCCACTACCTGCCAGCCGGCATCGTGACAGTAGATCCGGCCATGGATCCCGCTGAGGTTCCCCTGCCAGTTGTCTCTGATATCGCCCGACAGATCGCCCATCTAACCCACCAGCTGTCGGAAGTGTCCACCATTGTGCACCAACATTCGCAACTTCTTCAGCAATCATCTCCTCCGCCAGCTCCTGCACCTCCTCCGCAGCGAGTGGCCACTCCTAGCCTCTGCCTGTCCTTGCCGGACAAATTTAATGGGGACTCTAAGTATTGCCGTGGCTTTCTTTCGCAATGTTCCCAGCACTTGGAGATGATGTCGGACCAGTTTCCTACTGAAAGGTCTAAGGTGGCTTTCGTGTTCTGCCTTCTGTCTGGAAAAGCCCTGTCATGGGCCGCACCGCTCTGGGACCGCAATGACCCCGTCACTGCCTCTGTACACTCCTTCTTCTCGGAAATTCGAAGTGTCTTTGAGGAACCTGCCCGAGCTTCTTCAGCCGAGATTGCCCTGCTGAACCTGGCCCAGGGTGTTTCTTCCGTTGGCGAGTACGCCATTCAGTTCCGTGCTCTTGCTTACGAGTTGTCCTGGAATAGTGAGACTCTCTGCGCGACCTTTAAAAAAGGCCTATCCAGCAACATTAAAGATGTTCTGGCCGCACGAGAGACTCCTGCTGACCTACATGAACTCATTCATCTAGCCACTCGCATTGACATGCGTTCTTCCGGATGGCGTCTGGAGCTCCGCCTGGATATGGACTTTGTTCGCACGAAGCGTTTTTTCTCTCCGGCTCCTCTCTCCTCTGGTCCTCTGCAATCTGTTCCTGTGCTTCCCGCCGCGGAGGCTATGCATGTTGACCGGTCTTGCTTGACACCTCAAGAGAGGACACGACGCCGCATGGAGAATCTTTGCCTGTACTATGCCGGTACCGAACACTTCCTGAAGGATTGTCCTATCCGTCCTCCCCGCCTGGGAAGACGTACGCTGACTCCGCACAAAGGTGACACAGTTCTTGATGTCAACTCTGCTTCTCCACGCCTTACTGTGCCTGTGCGGATATCTGCCTCTACCTTCTCCTTCTCTACTATGCTCTTCTTGGATTCCGGATCTGCAGGAAAATTTTTTTTGGCCTCTCTCATCAACAGGTTCTACGTTCCTGTGACCAGTCTCGCCAGACCCCTCTACATCTATTGTTTTTACAATAAAAGATTGGACTGTCTCGTACGTTTCCACACAGAACCCCTCCTAATTTGCATCGGACCTCATCACGGAAAAATTGAGTTTTTTTTCCTCAGGTTCTTTGGCCCCAAGAAGAGGGGGAGACCCAAGGGGGGGGGTACTGTTACGCCGAGCGCTCCGGGTCCCCGTTCCTCCCTGGAGCGCTCGCCTCATCTTCGTTGTTGCAGCGCCCCGGTCAGATCCACTGACCGGGTGCGCTGCGGTCCCGCCTTCAGCCGGGGTGCGATTCGCGATGCGGGTAGCGCCCGCTCGCGATGCGCACCCCGGTCCCCGTACCTGACTCGCTCTCCCTCGGTCCTGTCCCGGCGCGCGCGGCCCCGCTCCCTAGGGCGCGCGCGCGCCGGGTCTCTGCGATTTAAAGGGCCAGTGCACCAATGATGGTGCCTGGCCCAATCTTCCCAATTAGCTTAATTGGCTCCCTCCTGTGCACTTCCCTATATCTAGTCACTTCCCCTGCACTCCCTGGCCGGATCTTGTTGCCTTAGTGCCTAGTGAAAGCGTTCCCTAGTCTGTTCCTAGTCCGTGTTCCTGACCTCCTGCCGTTGCCCCTGACTACGATCCTTGCCGCCTGCCCCCGACCTTCTGCTACGTCCGACCTTGCTTCTGCCTACTCCCTTGTACCTCGCCTATCTTCAGTATCTTCAGCAGCCAGAGAGGTGAGCCGTTGCTAGTGGATACGACCTGGTCACTACCGCCGCAGCAAGACCATCCCGCTTTGCGGCGGGCTCTGGTGAAAACCTGTAGTGGCTTAGAACCGGTCCACTAGCGCGGTCCTCGCCATCCCTCTCTGGCACAGGGGATCCACTACCTGCCAGCCGGCATCGTGACACTGACAAAGCGCATTATGTGGGGGGACCTAGAGCGTCCTCTGTTGAGAATGTCGACTGTAGCGGAATTATCGCACAGAAATCGAACTGTGGAGTTAGCCCAGGAGTTTCCCCAGACAGCAGCGGCGGCTACGATGGGAAATGTTTCAAACAGGGCTGAAGTTACTGTGAAGTCAGGAATGTTGCGGATCTCAGCTGGCCAGGGGCCGGCTAACCATCTGTTCCCGAAAATGGCTGCAAAGCCAACTGATGAGGCATCGGACACTATAGTCGGGGACCCGTCTGATAAAGGGGGAACGAAGAAAGAGACACCGTTCCAGCTCTCCAAGAAGTGATCCCACATGAGTAGGTCAGCCATCGCCTCATTGTTGATGTGGATGACCTGCCTCTGACCCGATACTGAAGGGAGAAGGTCCAAAAGTCTGGATATGAAGGCTCTCCCCTGCGGGATGATCCTCATAGCGAAAGCCATCATGCCCAGGAGGCTCTGGAGTTCGACCCTGGTTACTGTGCGACTCCTGGATAGGTTGTGTATCATCTCCCGGGTTCTGACTAGTTTCTCCTGGGGAAGCCTAGCCTGCATGTTTACAGTGTCTAGGATGACGCCCAAGAACACCAGTTGCCTGACGGGGCCCTCCGTCTTGTGAGGTGCCACTGGGACCCCGATTTCCTTGAACAGAGACAGTAGTGAAGTGAGGTTGAGAGGAGCGAGACTAGGATGTTCGAGTAGTAAGAAGTCATCCAGGTAATGTATGACGTGCTGGCAGTCAGCCACGTTCTGGAGTGCCCAATGCAGTGCTGTGGCTAGTTGGTCAAAGAGCCAGGGGCTGCTCTTTGCCCCGAATGTGAGCTTAACTGCGAAATAATACTTGTCCAGCCACCTGACACCGTGCCATTGCCAGAGGTCTTGTCTGATCGGGAGTAGTTTGAAAGCGTCCGTTATGTCCGCTTTGGACAACCAAGTGTTTCTCCCTGACTGTAGGATGATCTGTATGGCTCGGTCAATAGTAGCATATTTCATGGAGAACTCGTCGGAGGGGATTAAAGCATTGATGCTGGGAATGATGGAGGAATAAGGCGCTGAGAGGTCATAGATTAATCTTCTTTTATTGGAAAATTTGCCTGTGGCAAGCCCCAGAGGGCTGACTCTCCAACATGGAAAAGGGGCACATCAAAGGGACCTATCATGAAACCTTTTGCCAGTTCCTGCTGGATTAGCCCGGACACGATCTCTGGCTCGGAAAGGGCTGACGACAGGTTACCACATTCATGCGTGCTTTGCGGCAAAGCGACCAAACCAGTGTGGAACCCATCGCAGAAACCCGCCACCAGCCATCTCACCCAGTCGGGCTCAGGATGACCAGCTAGGACCTGGGCGAGGACCTGGACCTGTACCACGCCTAGTCATGCCTGAGGGCCTTTCTGGGAGCAGATAGAGCTGGGGTGAGCCCTGAAACAAATGAAACACATATGTAGTAGTCTGCAATTGCTGTACACGCAGGAGGAAAGATTGAAGTTATTGCAGATCTGGGTCTTGCCCAGGTACCTCACTGGTCTACCGAGCCTATCTAGGGCGGCCACGTTCCTTGGAGCTGGAGGGGTGAAGGCGTTCAGGCTTCTACTGGTGCTGGGTTCCCCTGGGTTGCTGACCTGCGGGCACCAGCTGGAGGAATGCGTGGTCACCCCGCATGCGGTGCAGGAGGGGGCTTTCAGACCCGCGAAATGTTCGCAGTATAGCTCCGTGTCTATGGACCCCCAGTTGGTGACGTAGCCGAACTGCGCGTATGCGGCTGCTACTTTTGCTGAAAAAGACTTGTGGTACTCGTAGAACGTGGTACCCCCGTACTTGTACGCCATCTGCACAACCCTGTGTAAGTACAGGTCCAACTCCTCCCTGCGGCCAGGGCTGACTGAACAGAGTACGTCCCTGAATAGTCCAAATGCCAGCACAAACTCAGTGACACTCAACTTCCTGCTGAGCCTAGCGTCCTTGCTTTTGAACGTGACCGCCAGCTCCCCGCAGGCAACGGTTTTGGTATCATGTACGTCCGTGGTGGCAATTAGCAGAGAGGCGAGGTTGACCTCTTTTCCCTCAAGGATGTCCTTTTTTATGGCTGCCGGGATGAAATGTGCGGGCGTGATGATCGGTGGAGGATGTGGCATACCTGAAGGCGTGGCCTGAGAGGTAGAAGCCGTGGGCGACGCTGCGGTCGGGACTGCTACGTCGCTCCTGGAGAGTTCCATTAGGTCTAGCCTAGCCTTGAAACCTGACACCGTCGTAAGCACCTCAGTCATCATCGTGTGAAGCTGGGACAAGGAGGCGCTTGAAACTTGATCCTGGGCCGCAGCCTGGCTACCCCGGGGGGCTTGGTCAGCATTCAGCAAGTTGAATAACTCGCCCTTCCTAGCTGAGGTCGGAAAGGGGACACCCCTCCTTCTCAACTCTTCCATTAGCCTGGGGATGGTCCAGGACCTGTACGAGGGCACGCTGCCTCGGTCCGAGGCCCTGGCAGGAGTCTCAGGAACCGAGAGTGCCTCCTCGATATCCGCTGGCTGAGACATGCTGCTGGCAACCTGTCCGGGCCATAGAAGGGTGCCGGCAAGAATAAGAGGAAAAGAGAACAAATAAAAAATGACTAGTGAAAAAAAAAAAAAAAATATATATATATATATATATACCCTCCCTATCTATGTATATATACTCTCTGTACACAGGTTTTTTTTTTTTTTTTCCGTTCTCCTGGCTACAGGAGGGAACTGACCTGCTGAATTTCCTGAAAAGCTTCCAACACCGGGAGTACTGACCGCACGGTAATGGCTTCCAGCTGTGGATATTTAAGGAAAAGATTAATTACACATGAATGTGACCGACCGAAAAGGCGTGATGGAGGAAAGTGTGATACTGAAACTGAGGCTAAATGTATGCTGTTGCGCTGAAGAAGAGTCAGAACAGCATACGCAGAGGACCCCACTGAAGATGAGTCAGACGCAGGTGATCCTCTGCCTATGAGTGATGTCGAGTCGTTCTGAAGAAGAGTCAGAAATAACCATGTCGTCAAGCCCCAACTGAAATTGAGTCAGGCTGGGGCCGATTGACGTGAGTGTGGTGACGCACGTGGCTCTGAAGACGTGTCAGTAGCAGCGTCCTAACCGGTGGCGGGAGTGCTCGTGACTGCGTAAATGAACGGGATGAGTATGGAGTGATAGACGGGGGGAGAACATACGGTTCCCCTCTCTAATATTGATTCTGTAAGTACCTCAACTGAAAGCTGTATGAGATGTATACGGGAATACGGACACAATCTGACCACCTGGTACCCTGTGGAGCAAGCAAAACGTGATGAGGCAGGAAGCACCCTGACTGACCGTGACTGCCAACGTTGACGAGCCACCGGCCGTCAAGCTACATATATGTATACAGTGACATCAAGCAAACAAATTCCGTGCCGTAGTGGTGACAAGCAGCTCCCAACCCCGCTCCCTTGACACCCCTTCCCCCTGGCAACCAGGACCAGCTGGGCCTGGCGACTCCTGCCATGTGCCCACCTTGTATGTGAAAACGGGGGGGGGGGGGGAGGGGGGGGGCTGGAGCAGTGGTGGGAAAGAGTCGCTGCCCCCTGGAGAAATCCGGCGTGATTAGTAGGGCCTACGTGCCACTGGAGGGAAGCTGTGGCCTCCGTGCGTGGCTCTAACTGAAACCGAATCGACGCCCCCCCCCCCCTCGGCGAAGGGGAGCGGGACTGTATTGCGGGTCCTGGGAAACCCCTCCCCTATGGCCGGGGCCATTTGTGTGGAGACCGTCAGCGGCAGCGTCCTACGGCTGAGCAGCAGCAGCGCCGCGGCGCCGGGCGACGCCGTCACAGAAAGCCCGCCCCCCCCCCGGGCCAGAAGCCCCGCCCAGCCAGCGCACGAGGCAGGAGATGGCGTGGAAGCGGGGCACCAGGCCCGGACGGAGCGGCCGGGCCGACGAGCGGCGGCGGCGCGGCTGAACCAGGGAGGTCCCCCACTCACACCCGGAAGCGCAACACCGGGGAGAACGCCGCAGTGCAGAGCCCAACAACCCGTTCCCCCCCCGGCCAGCCGAGCGAGTGCTGACAGCCGGCAGGGGAGGACGGGCCGCGCGACCCGCAGGAGCAGCGCTCCCCCAGAGCGGCAGCGAGCAGGTGGCAGGCGGGTAACCGGCACAGGGGCCTGGGCCTGCGGCAGGAGTGAATACTTACCGACCTGAAACACGAAACACAAAATAACTGCAACCCACTGCAAACAACTGACACCTCCGAGACGTACGCCCTAACACGGTATCCTGCAAGAGAAATACCGCCCACGAGTCATACGCCCCTACCTGAGGGAGAGGGGAGTTTATATACCCCACGCCACTCCCACAAATGCAGCCAATTAGGCTTTTTACATATATACAGATAGATAGACAGAAAAATAGACTATTTTATAAAATGTATTAATATCTAGAGATCTCTCTCTCTCTCTCTCTCTCTCTATATATATATATATGGCGACAATGGCTGCGAGAGGCAGCTGAAACGTTGCCATTGATGTTTGGTGAATAAGGCCACACCTTTTCACCGAGTTATCTCTGTGCTGCTATTTTCTGCCACTTGGATTATCTGGGACTTTTGGGACCAAGTCCATCATTAGCGAGCACCTACCAGCATTTTTCTGCCCGAACCTGTCTCGAAGTTATATATAAATATATATATATATATATATATATATATATATATATATTTCTATACATATATATTTTCACAAATAAGAATTTTTTTTTTCTTTTCCCGGTTTTTATTTTAAAAATCTGTCGCACTGCGACAGAATTTTCATAGCGCCAGATTTATGCATGTGCCAGATTTTAATGTGCGACAGTATTAACCCTGCGACAGATTTTACCGTGCACCAGATAAATCCTGTGACAGAAATTACCATGCGACATATTTTTTCACTGCGACTAAAAAGATCTGGAAAAGTGCGACAGAAAGTAAAAACCAAGAGAAAAAAAGATCTCAAAAGTAGAAGTTAAGCACAAACCGACACTCCACTCTTAGTAAATGAGGGCCAATGTGTCAGGAGCTGCTCGACAAGTCTTCTAGGTCTGAGTGAGGCTGGCAGCTTCGGTCAATCTGTACATAGCCCTAAAACAATTCAAACCTGATCCCACACCCTCGCCTCATTCTCCTTCCTCTCCTCTCAGCCTCTGTTTGATTAAGACTCCTGAAACTCCCGGAGTGTTAGTCTTTAGCAAACATACAATAGGCTGTTGCTTTTGAATAATTATATGTAAATATATTTGCTATATTAATTTACTAACTATGTGATTTTATATTTATATAACTAAGGAAAAGATCTACAAAATCTACTTCATATCTAAATGGAAAATTGGAGCAAGACACCTTTTGAAGACGATATGTATGGTGTATGTGCTGAGAAAACTCCTAATGCAGATCCTTAGGGCCTCAGACACCAAACAAATCCCAAAGGTGTGTCCTTTTGGTAGGTTGATAGTGTAGGATTTGATCAAAATGGGCAAGTCCGCTCGCCACGTCACAGCCACCTAAATAGAGCGGATCCCTAACTAACAATGGAATGACACTGGGTGATGACCGCTACAATGCTGATTCCCAATGGGGGAACGGCCCAGTGGCCAAGCAGCCCCAATTCTGCTCAACCTGCAATACATCAGTGTCACAGCAGTGGCAGTCACCGCCTAGTGCCACTCCATTTTTTGTTTGGGACCTGCTCTACTCAAGGTGGCTGAGATATGGTGAGGGGGTTGCACTTTTTGATCAAAACGTATACTAATGACCTGTTTTTCTATATTTGTTCCATTACGTGAGAGAGTTGGCAGACAATGTTATGAACAGCCGTCCAGTCAGAGAAAGAGGAGGAGGGGAGGGAGATTCACAGCTCCAAT
The DNA here is from genome assembly GCF_029499605.1 of Hyla sarda. Classification (NCBI taxonomy): domain Eukaryota; kingdom Metazoa; phylum Chordata; class Amphibia; order Anura; family Hylidae; genus Hyla; species Hyla sarda. The sequence continues at coordinate 241,845,726 of NC_079194.1, forward strand.
TAAAACGCTGCTGGCTGGAACAGACCAGTCCTGCTGCGCCCAGCCAGGAAAGATAGCCAGATATGGTACAGTAAGTGTGTGCTTATGATCCACATTGTAGTGGGGTGTATTGTCATTCTATAGCAATGAGAGTAAATGAGTATGTGTTTGCAAGTATATTTGTTTTATTCTGTTCTATCCATATTCATGTTTGTAATACAGAAAAAAAATGTATACTTATTACAACACATCATAACAATCAATGGTGAATACAGTGGCCCAAAGTATACCCCTGACAAACATAAAAAATAAAGAGTGAGCAGAGCCTGACTCATACTTTGCTTTACAGTTGTATAGACATTTCGAGTCATTTCTTGCAGTTTGGAAAGAGCAATGATGATCTCCAATCCTCTGGCAGACACAATGCTTTACAGCTTAGGCTGACTGTGTAATTGTCATGTGAGCGCTAACACATACATTGCGATCTGGTAGGAGGTAACCAGTAGTGTTGGGCGCGAATATTCGCATTTCAAATTTTTATTTCAAATATCGCAAATTAGCGAATTCGATAATATTGCGAATATATTTGCTATATATTCAAAATTATGAATATTCACTTTTTTCCGCATATGCAGATATTCGCATAGGCCAATTAGAATGATGCAAATACACTTGTCAGAGGTTATCATTGATAACCTCTGACAAGTATATTTTCATCATTCTAATTGGCCCACAAGTAAAAAGAAGGAATATGCGAATATAACGAATACACAAAATTCACGAATATAGGATGAATATTCATCTATATATTCGCTAAATATCTCGAATTCGAATATGGCCAATGCCGCTCATCACTAGTAACCAGCAGAACTTTGGGTTTACCCTTATATGTACATGAAGTAGAAATGTGTGAACTGAACATTAAATCAAAGGTACTTACTGTTTTAATGTAGTTTTTAACTATGAACAGTTATACACTTTATTTACAGAACAACTCTAGTCAACATAGCACTAAGGATACACAATTTTTGAACATTTTTGAGACATTTTTAAAATGGAAATGATATGTTATGGAATAATAGGGTTGTGGGGGGATAGTTCTGGTTTATCATGTGTTTGATGTGTTCCCCCATCTTTGCTGTTAACTGGGTTCTAGAGCTTGAACTGAAGTAGAAACTGACCCTGTTTCTGCTTAGGTACCTTACAGGGGTACTCCCTTGTTTAAGACTTTATGAACTGTTGCACAATATGCCAAGTATACTTCACATACTGTGTGGTTCCTATTCCTTCAATTGATTACATGTTCTATTGCTATTTGCCTATTTGCACCTTGAATATTTGCTTTATGCCTAGCCGTCTTACAAGTCTCATCTTTCAACCAACAAGTGTTCCAAATGTACTTATCTGAAGAGGAGGCGTATGCAGTGACCCACTGGAATCCCTGCGGGGCATGTGATTGGGTGTTGTCCAGTTAGTGCCTTGTTGTACATATGTTTGTGCAGTTGGTTCTGTTTTATCATTTTTGTACAATGTTTTACAATGTAACTGCATTGGTACCAAGTATGACTTGGACCTAAAGTTAACAACACATAGAGATAGAGAAAATTCCAGATTGCAGATATAAGCTTGCTCTGGATCCACCACAAATTTAGTTAGTCGATAGCTAGTGATAGGATGTATTGAGGCAACCTCTCTGCTGAGAGGCCGACAAGTTAGCCTCTCTTAGTGGACAGTGATCTTGTCAGCGGAAATAGCTGAGAACAGATGGGTATAACACAAAGAAAAAAAGCTCCTGCTAAGAAATTCTAAAGCCAGCTAGGGTTTTTGTCTGTTACAGCTAAGAATTCTCATCCAATGCCTAATCCTGAAAAGTTCAGGATAGTAGGCTATATTCCTTTGTTTTGCACTCCAGGATTGGGAGATCCATTACTGGGTAGACAAATGGATTCATGATCCCCACTGAGCTCTGCCAGAATTTTACTAGCACTTACTTCAGAGAAAAAGAGATACTAGTGACAAGCACAGAAGATACCCTTGTATACACAAGTTTTATGGGATACCCTGTTCATGCCATATCCTGCCTGTTACACTGATTGACACTGTGCTTCTATTTGTCGACAATTCAGTACTTTCCAATATTAATGTGACCTGTTTAATCTTATCCAAGAAGAAGAGAGAGGCATCATCGGCTGCTGTTAAAGGAATCAGAAGGATTTCAAGAGTGGATGCTACTGGCCCATTGGGCTTAAATGAAATGGTAGTTTCATGGTAGCTGTAGCCGCAATGCTAGCGTTGGAGATGTTTGTTTTTAATCACCTTATGTACCGTTAATCATTTGTTTATCTGTCACCATGGTGATGGGTTTCCTGGTCTTTAATAACATACCTATTTGCATGATTACATAGGGGCCTGACGAAGCGCTACTTGCATGATATGGTCCATAGAACATTGCCCCCCCCATGCCATCGATCCCCTGTCTCTGAACCTTGAGATGAAATAAAGTGATCCGTGAATGAAACAAGATACTGGGTGAGTTCTCTGTTCTTTTCACTTTTTGAGTTGGTGTGATCTGTTTAAGTTACCACAGTGTTTGACTTATTTACTGCACCTCACCATCACAGGCACCCTAAAATATCATTAGCACAAGCGCTATTCAGTGTATTCCCCGGAGGAACCATCACCTACAGTGCAGCCCTTTCATCACTGTGCTAGCTGACAAAGCATGGGAAGCCCCAGTGGAAGATCTTAAGCCGTTGTGATCAGTGTAAAGTTCACATGTCCCAGACTTCCCAGAAACCTTTGTTTTTAACAAACACTAACTGGGTAATATACCCAAAGATGGAAAACTATATTAAATCTGTCAAGAGCATCACATGCAGAGATGATAGCATAGGACTAGCTACGATCATACGGTGAGAAGACGTATGGGCGTAACACGTTTTTGGAGAATCTGTGATGTTTTGTCATGGGATAATGACCGCACTAATCTTTTTGTGTAATCAGCCATCACAAAGTAAGCAGAGATAGCCCCTATACTCCTTGCCACCTCCCGTCTTATCCAGGATCACTCACACACATTAGTTACAACCTTTCAACATGTCCTGCTCTTTTAATCTGCAAAGGAAGTCTCCTTTCGTGATATGTCATAGTACACAGTCTGTCACTAGTTAACACCTGCAGTGCTGGCCTGTGGCATTCATTAAAAAAAAAAACAAGGCCCCATAGCAAAGATTGAAATTGACCACCTATTATGAAACCTGATTTTTTTCCCCTGGACAGAAAGATCTATATTCCCCCTTGCTTTTAATGACCCTAAAATAATTTCCCCATCTTATGACAATGCAGGTCCCTGGGGGGAAAGAAAGTCAACACTGTTTCTTACCTGCAGCAAAAGTAAAGGACCAAGAAGGATTAGACTTCCACTTTCCTAGGGCCCCACAGCAGCCACATGGTCCGCCTCTGTCTGTCTCTGGTATGTTTGCCACTGTTGCTGGCCACAAACTGTCCAGTTTTTGACTTCTTGGCACAGTAGTCTTGGCTCTGTGATCATGGAGGGAGACAAAAATTTGATCGCCATAAAAAAAACTGAAATATTTCTATAGTTTTATGTAAAAACAAAAAAGGAGTTTTTCCGGGGTATAGGAAAAAAAAGCACAAGCTTGATGCACATTGCTCTGCTACCTGCATGAGTCTTTCACTGTTTCAGAACCAAGCTACAGGGAATGTGCCATTTTCTTGAGTGTAATAGCTCTGGGAGCAGAGGTGGACCTGGAAGCGGAGTGGCAGCAACACGGGGGGCTTTAGTGGGACTCCTTCCACATGAATAGGGGTTAGGAGGGGTATAAGGTTATGGAGGGGTTTAAGGGCTATTGGGTGCCTTGCCCTTTAAGAAGGGGCTTGCAGGAAAGTCCGAGCAGAGGTGAGGCAGGGGTCATAAGTTTAGAGGGGAGGAGTCGAGTCAAGAGAGTACTTTAGGCCGATTTTATGAACTGTCCAGAGCAGCATATGTTTGCTATGGGAATTTTCTCCTGCTCTGGACAGTTCCTAAAATGGACAGCAGAGAGCACTGTGGTCATTACATAAGAGAAATCCAAAAAGAAAAACATTTCCTCTGTAGTATACAGCCCCTAAAAAGTACTGTAAAGATTAAGATTTTTTTTAATAGAACTAATTTATAAATCTGTTTAACTCTCTGGCACCAGTTGATCTAAAAAAAAAAAAAAAAAGTTTTCCACGGGAGTACCCCTTTAAGCCCTCCAGGGACCTTTCGTGTCATGTGATTGTATGTTCATGTAAACATGTTTATAGTGTTAATAATATTATTTAAATATTTATTATATTGTGTTAAATAAACAGGCCGAATGGACCATATTCACCATAACATGTGTCCTATGCTTTTATTGGATAAGAGGGGTTGGGAGTTATGGGCGGGGGGGAGGGGTTCTCAAGAAATTTTGTAGGTAAGGGGAACCATATCTTAAGTCCCTCTACACTTTCTCCCTATCTTTAAGTATTTATATACTAAGGTGCCCTGGTGTTCTCACACTTATCAGAATGGGGCTTTAATTGGATTCAAGGTATAATGTGAACCCTAGGTGTAACCACCAGTATAGCAGTCATGGAGCTCAACAACTAGGGGCCACATTTCCAGTTAGACCAAAGGTACAGTATTTCTAAGGTGCATTATACTCTGCCGTGACATCAGTTTATTTTTTCTATATTGAGACATAACAGAGTGGGTTATCCATGAACTGTGACCTCACTGTGTTTATTATCTCTGTACTGTGAAATCACTTTGTGCATGTTTTCAGTATACAGGTAAGGACATCAATATGTCATTGATGGGAAAGGGGCAACTCTCTGTAATCTCCACTGATCAGTTGTTTGAAAGGGCCACGTGCACTTGCAGCATATTGCAACCTTTTACCCTTACGGTAAATGGGACAAGTCTGCAATACTGCACACAGCCACTACAAAATGTGGGGGTGTGCAGGGCCACGTAAAAAATGAACAAGCCTCATCACTTACCTGAGAATGTGCAGCCCCTTTCAACAGCTGATTGGTGGCAAGTAACAAGAATCAGCACCCCACCAATCTGATACTATTGGCCTATCTATATATATAACTCAATGGGGGGACATTTACTAAACCAGTCTATTCTGGGTATGCTTATAGACCAGCGTATGTGGTAGTCTCCTGTCTATTGTGCTCCTAATTTATCAAAGGTCTCACAGCCCTTGATAAATTCTGTGCTCAGACTTCAGGGTCTACAGCTTAACCCCTTAAGGACCAATACAAATAAACCTGTACGCCCCTGAAAGACCAGGCCTGTTTTTTCAAATCAGGGATGTCTGTCTTTATTAGAGAATAACTCTGGTAACGTTTTGCCAATCACGATAATTCTGATATTGTTTTTTTGTCACAAGTTGTCCTTCATGTACATAGTAAAAGTAAGCTGATATAATTTGTAGTTTTTTTTTATAATGCAAAAAATCATGAAATTTTTACAAAAAATTACGATTTTTTGCTATTTTAACACTAATAGGGTGCATATATTTATACATACTGACCAAATAGTTTATGAAACTTATACTTTCAGATGTCTACTTTATTTTGACGTCATTTTTTAGTTTTTAATTAACATTTTTTTTTGTGTGCTATGCAAGGTTTGCAGAAATTAAAAGGTAGTAGAACATAGGAACACCCCCCCAAATGACCCCATTTTAAAAACTAGACCCCTTAAGGTATTCGCTAGGGGGTACAGTGAGTATTTTAACACCATAGTTTTTTGGCAGGAATTATTACAAAGTCAGTGTTAAAAATTCGAAATTTGCAATTTTTCACAAATGCATCATTTGGGGGGGGGGGGGGGCATATTTTTTGTACATCACTTCTGATATTGAAAGAAATGCCCCCTATATTTTATTTAGCTGCTTGTCCCATGTTCGGAAATACCCCCGCTTTGGCCATATATGGTTCCTTGGCCGCGTGGTAGGACTCAGAAGGAGAGGAGCGCCATTTGGCTTTCAGGGCAGAACAGTACCCCCACCCCCACAAGTGACCCCATTTATATACCACACTCCTACAAGTTATTGGCTGCACCAGGGACCACTCTGATTAGTCCTTGGTCGGATGGCAGTATAACGCGTCTGTCTGTGACAGTTAAGGCTCCTGATGGATATATCCGCCATGTTGTGGGAATAAGCACCCGCTCATGGCAAATATATCCATCACTGCTGCGGCTGGGTAGCTCAGTGTGTCCGCTCATGACTGCTGGCGGGAAATCCGCCGCTATGAGTGGACACACAAAGCTACCCAGCCGCAGCAGGGAGCTCATTACCGTGACTGCTGCATAATGTGTAGGATCACATGGTGGACATCCGCAGCATATTACATGCTGCGGATGTCCGCCAATGCGATCCTACACATTATGCATTTTTTTTTAATTAGATTCATTTAATAAATGTATTTTTAATATATATATATATATATATATATAATTTTTTTTATTTTTTTTTATTTCTATTTATTTATTTATTTATATTTACACTTTTATTAAATTTTTATTTATTTTTACACTTTTATTTTATTTATTTATTTTTACACTTTTTACACGTCCTTTCAGGCAATACCCAGGGCAGACCTGGGAGTCTTTGTAGGACCCCCGGCTGCCCAGGTATGCAGCAGCACCCCACGATCGCGCTGCGGGGTGCTGCAGAGGAGACAGAGGGAGCTCCCTCCCTCTGTCAGAACTCCTTACAGCGCGCGGTCACTTCTGACCGCGGCTGTAAGGGTTAAACTGCCGGGAGTGAAGTGAACTTCACTCCCGGCAGAGCGGCAGGTCCCGGCCAGCCGCGGACACACACAGCACCCCGCGATCGCGATGCGGGGTGCTGCAGGAGTGACAGAGGGAGCTCCCTCCCTCTGTCATAACACTTACAGCCCGCGGTCACTTCCGACCGCGGCTGTAAGGGTTAAAACTGCCGGGACCGAAGTTTACTTCGGTCCTGGCAGTGCAGCAGGGTCCCGGCTGTGTGATACAGCCGAGTCCCTGCCGCGATCTCGTGGGTGCACTGGGCAGCACCCACGAGAATAATGGACGAGTATAGACGTCCAGGTGCGGGAACGCCCGCCAACCTGGACGTCTATTCTCGTCCGTGGTCGTTATCGGGTTAAACTGCATTTAGACCTGCTCCAACATGGTCTGACATTTCAGCGTATTTTGGGCAGATGCGACTTGTCGCACTTGATAAATTCAGCACCAATGCATTTTCCAATGCATTTCCATCTAAAAAAGACTTGCATGCATCATGTTCTAAAAATCCTCTACAGCAAAAGTCGCAGAAAAGTCGCACATATTTAGACTGCGACTTTCTGTGCAACAAATTTAGACAGTAAAAACCAGTCTAAATTCTTTGATAAATCTCCCCCAATGTGTGTGTGTGTATGTTCCAGCATCACGTCCAAACGGCTGAAGTTCTTAACATGAAACTTGGCACACATGTTACTTATATGCCAACAACAAACATAGGATAGGTAATTTAACCCTTACTCACCCCCATTTGCCAGGGGCGGGGTTTATGTGTAAAGTCCCATACAAGTCTATGGGAAATATATGTTACTGCATAACTTCCAAACGGTTGGAGATATTTTGATAATACTTGGTCACGTGTTACTTATATGTCCATTGAAAATATAGAATAGTTAATTTAACCCTTAACTACCCCCATTTGTGAGGGTTGGGGTTTTTGTTTAAAGTCCCATGCAAATCAATTGGAAATGTACAGTATGTTCCCACATAACTTCAATACGGCTGTATAGGAGGTTGGGATAGGAGGTCAAGATAGGAGGTCGGGATAGGAGGTCAGGATAGGAGGACGGGATATGAGGATGGGATATGAGGTCGAGATAGGAGGACAGGATAGGAGGACGGGATAGGAGGTTTGGGATAGGAGGTCGAGATAGGAGGTCGAGATAGGAGGTCGAGATAGGAGGTCGGGATAGGAGGTCGGGATAGGAGGTCGAAATAGGAGCACGAGATAGGAGGTTGGGATAGGAGGTTGAAATAGGAGGACGGGATAGGATGTCGGGATAGGAGGTCGAGATAAGAGTTCGGGATAGGAGGTTGAGATAGGAGGACGGGATAGGAGAACAGGATAGGAGGTCGGGATAGGAGGACAGGATATGAGGATGGGATATGGGGTTGGGATATGACAACAATATATGAGGACAGGATATGAAGTCAAAAGCTTCCTCCTTTGTTTATTTTCCTCTCCAACAAGGATTAGGAAGGAAAAACCGGGCAATGCCAGGTATTCAGCTAGAGGTCGGGATAGGAGGTTGGAATAGAAGGACGGGATAGGATATGATGATGGGATAGGAGGTCGGGATATGAGGACGGGATATAGGGTTGGGATATGACAACAATATATGAGGATGGGTTATGAAGTCAAAAGCTTCCTCCTTTGTTTATTTTCCTCCCCAACAAGGACTAGGAAGGAAAAACCGGGCAACGCCGGGTATTCAGCTAGTATACATTTAGAACTCAACGTGTGTGTGTGTATGTATGTATGTATGTTCCACAAAAACTTCCAAGCGGCTAAAGATATTAACATGAAACTTGGCACACATGTCAACAACAAACATAGGATAGGTGATTTAACCCTTACTCACCCCCATTTGCCAGGGGTGGGGTTTATTTTTAAAGTCCCATACAAGTCAATGGGAAATATATGTTACTGCATAACTTCCAAACGGATGGAGATATTTCTATAATACTTGGTCACATGTTACTTATATGTCCACTTAAAATATAGGATAGTTAATTTAACCCTTAACTACCCCCATTGGTAAGGGTCATTTTTTTTTTTTTTTAAGTCCCATGCAAATCAATGGGAAATGTATGTTCCCACATAACTTCTGTACAGCTGGACATATTTCAATACCTGGTACACATATTACAGGTCAGTATAGGAGGTTGGGATGGGAGTTCGAGATAGGAGGTCGAGATAGGAGAACGGGATATGAGGACAGAATATGAGGACAGAATAGGAGGACGGGATATGAGGATGGGATATGAGGACGGGATAGGAGGTCGGCATAGGAGGTCGGAATAGGAGGTCAAGATAGGAGGTCGAGATAGGAGGTCGAGATAGGAGATCGAGATAGGAGGAAGGGATAGGTGGTCGGGATAGGAGGTCGAGATAGGAGGACGTGGTAGGAGGACGGGATATGAGGAAGGGATAGGAGGTCGGGATAGGAGGTTGGGATAAGAGGTCGGGATATGAGCTCGGAATAGGAGGTCGAGATAGGAGGTCGAGATAGGAGGACAGGATAGGAGGTCGGTATAGGAGGTCGAGATAGGAGGTCGCTATATGAGGAAGGGATAGGTCGGGATAGGAGATCGAGATAGGAGGACGTGATAGGAGGACAGGATATGAGGAAGGAATAGGAGGTCAGGATAGGAGATCAGGATAGGAGGTTGAGATAGGAGGAAGGATATGAGAATGGGATATGAGGATGGGATAGGAGGAAGGGATAGGAGGTCTGGATAGAAGGGCGAGATAGGAGGGTGGGATAGGAGGTCAAGATAGGAGGTAGGGATAGGAGGACGGGATAGGAGGACGGGGTAGGAGGTCGGGATAGGAGGTCGAGGTAGGAGGTTGAGATAGGAGGTCGGGATAGGAGGTCGAGATAGGAGGACATGATAGGAGGACGGGATAGGAGGAAGGGATAGGAGGTCGGGATAGGAGGTCAGGATAGGAGGTCGAGATAGGAGGACAGGATAGGAGGTTGGGATAGGAGGATGGGATAGGAGGTCGGGATAGGAGGTTGGGATAGGAGGACGGGATAGGAGGTCGGGATATGGCAACAATATATGAGGACGGCATATAAAGTAAAAAGCTTCCTCCTTTATTTTCCTCCCCAACAAGGATTAGGAAGGAAAAACCGGGCAACACTGGGTACTCAGCTAGTTCAAAGGATAAAACATCAATTTTGTGATTCTGTTCAATATTTTTAAATAAATTGACAACTGGGTGTTACCATTCCCATTGTGTAACTCTACACAATCATCACTTACTGGAGTGTGAGATTGTGTAGGGACACCCTCCCCCTAAACTGATAACACCCAGTTGTCCATTGTGGGAATAACAGAAGAATGGTTTAGTACCATGTGTAGAACCCTTCTATGTGTACATTGTATATTCTTATGTACATAATATATGATAATTTTAGTTGCTTGTTAACACTGGTGGATGCTTGCATACAGTTAGTTGTGTAATACCCATGAAGAGAATGACAGACATTTATCAAGCGATTTAGTTAAAAAAAAATTACTAAAAATGTTGCACAAATGTCGCACCTGCGACTACGCGATTTTTCGTGCGACATTTTGACTGGAAAGAGAGAAAAGCAAGTTTTCCAAAATGTAACTACGTAGTAATAATTTTAAAATGGACTACGGGTAGTCTGGTATTTATTAACTGCGACAGTCGCAACTGCGCAAAAAAAAAGTTGCAACAAGGTTAAAAATTGACTAAATTTACTCCAGCTCAAACATGGAGCAGAAAAAGCTACTGCCAAAGTAAAAAAGGAAAAATTGCTTACATGCAAGAAATTTAGCAACAGGCTGAAACCAGTTGATAAATAAGTCACACATAAGCAAAAAAAAAGTAAAGAAAAAATTACTAAACAAAGGAATACATAAGCAAACATTGATAAATGTCCCCCAATGAGAGCAGCAGTTCAGGATAGCTAGGGGGTAGAGATGAGCGAGCCAAAACTGTAAAACCAGGTTTTGCTTAGAACTGAGCCTCAAATAATGTTTGACAAACATAAGAACTTTGCCAGGTTTGCTACGTGCGAGCCTAGTAACAATGCTATTATAATAAAATGGATGAGAAATAGCCTTTTGGTGCCATTTTAGCATAGAATGCTAAAAGCAGGAACACTAAAATGATGTCAGGGTAGTCCAGAATACTGTTACGCCGAGCGCTCCGGGTCCCCGCTCCTCCCCGGAGCGCTCGCAACATCCTCGCTATGGCAGCGCCCCGGTCAGATCCACTGACCGGGTGCGCTGCGATACCGCCTCCAGCCGGGATGCGATTCGCGATGCGGGTGGCGCCCGCTCGCGATGCGCACCCCGGCTTCCGTACCTGACTCGCTCTCCCTCGGTCCTGTCCCGGCGCGCGCGGCCCCGCTCCCTAGGGCACGCGCGCGCCGGGTCTCTGCGATTTAAAGGGCCACTGTGCCACTGATTGGCGCAGTGGTCCCAATTAGTGTGTTCACCTGTGCACTCCCTATGTATACCTCACTTCCCCTGCACTCCCTCGCCGGATCTTGTTGCCCTTGTGCCTAGTGAAAGCGTTCCCTTGTGTGTTCCTAGCCTGTGTTCCAGACCTCCTGCCGTTGCCCCTGACTACGATCCTTGCTGCCTGCCCCGACCTTCTGCTACGTCCGACCTTGCTTTTGTCTACTCCCTTGTACCGCGCCTATCTTCAGCAGTCAGAGAGGTTGAGCCGTTGCTAGTGGATACGACCTGGTTACTACCGTCGCAGCAAGACCATCCCGCTTTGCGGCGGGCTCTGGTGAACACCAGTAGTGACTTAGAACCGGTCCACTAGCACGGTCCACGCCAATCCCTCTCTGGCACAGAGGATCCACCTCCTGCCAGCCGGCATCGTGACAGTAGATCCGGCCATGGATCCCGCTGAAGTTCCTCTGCCAGTTGTCGCCGACCTCACCACGGTGGTCGCCCAGCAGTCACAACAGATAGCGCAACAAGGCCATCAGCTGTCTCAACTGACCGTGATGCTTCAGCAGCTACTACCACAGCTTCAGCAATCATCTCCTCCGCCAGCTCCTGCACCTCCTCCGCAGCGAGTGGCCGCTTCCAGCCTACGACTATCCTTGCCGGATAAATTTGATGGGGACTCTAAGTTTTGCCGTGGCTTTCTTTCACAATGTTCCCTGCACTTGGAGATGATGTCGGACCAGTTTCCTACTGAAAGGTCTAAGGTGGCTTTCGTAGTCAGCCTTCTGTCTGGAAAAGCTCTGTCATGGGCCACACCACTCTGGGACCGCAATGACCCCGTCAATGCCTCTGTACACTCCTTCTTCTCGGAAATTCGAAGTGTCTTTGAGGAACCTGCCCGAGCCTCTTCTGCTGAGACTGCCCTGCTGAACCTGGTCTAGGGTAATTCTTCCGTTGGCGAGTACGCCATACAATTCCGTACTCTTGCTTCCGAATTGTCCTGGAATGATGAGGCCCTCTGCGCGACCTTTAAAAAAGGCCTATCCAGCAACATTAAAGATGTTCTGGCCGCACGAGAAATTCCTGCTAACCTACATGAACTCATTCATCTAGCCACTCGCATTGACATGCGTTTTTCCGAAAGGCGTCAGGAGCTCCGCCCGGATATGGAATTTGTTCGCACGAGGCGTTTTTTCTCCCCGGCTCCTCTCTCATCTGGTCCTCTGCAATCCGTTCCTGTGCCTCCCGCCGTGGAGGCTATGCAAGTTGACCGGTCTCGCCTGACACCTCAAGAGAGGACACGACGCCGCATGGAGAATCTCTGCCTGTACTGTGCCGGTACCGAACACTTCCTGAAGGATTGTCCTATCCGTCCTCCCCGCCTGGAAAGACGTACGCTGACTCCGCACAAAGGTGAAACAGTCCTTGATGTCAACTCTGCTTCTCCACGTCTTACTGTGCCTGTGCGGATATCTGCCTCTACCTTCTCCTTCTCCACTAAGGCCTTCTTGGATTCCGGATCTGCAGGAAACTTTATTTTGGCCTCTCTCATCAACAGGTTCAACATCCCAGTGACCAGTCTCGCCAGACCCCTCTACATCAATTGCGTTAACAATGAAGATTGGACTGTGCCGTGCGTTACCGCACGGAACCCCTCCTAATGTGCATCGGACCTCATCACGAAAAAATTGAGTTTTTGGTCCTCTCCAATTGCACTTCCGAAATTCTCCTTGGACTACCATGGCTTCAACGCCATTCCCCAACCCTTGATTGGTCCACAGGAGAGATCAAGAGCTGGGGTACCTCTTGTTTCAAAGACTGCCTTAAACCGGTTCCCAACACTCCCTGCCGTGACCCTGTGGTTCCCCCTGTAATCGGTCTCCCTAAGGCCTATATGGATTATGCTGACGTATTTTGCAAAAAACAAGCTGAGACTCTACCTCCTCACAGGCCTTATGACTGTCCTATTGACCTCCTCCCGGGCACTACTCCACCCCGGGGCAGAATTTATCCTCTGTCCGCCCCAGAGATTCTTGCTATGTCTGAGTACATCCAGGAAAATTTAAAAACAGGGGTTTATCCGCAAATCCTCCTCTCCTGCCGGAGCTGGATTTTTCTTTGTGTCCAAAAAAGATGGCTCCCTGCGTCCTTGCATTGACTACCGCGGACTTAATAAAATCACGGTAAAGAACCGCTACCCTCTACCTCTTATCTCTGAACTCTTTGATCGCCTCCAAGGTGCCCACATCTTTACCAAACTGGACTTAAGAGGTGCTTATAATCTCATCCGCATCAGGGAGGGAGACGAATGGAAAACGGCATTTAACACTAGAGATGGACACTTTGAGTATCTGGTCATGCCCTTTGGCCTGTGCAACGCCCCTGCCGTCTTCCAAGACTTTGTTAATGAAATTTTTTGTGATCTCTTATATTCCTGTGTTGTTGTGTATCTGGACGATATTCTGATTTTTTCTGCCAACCTAGAAGAACACCGCCAGCATGTTCGCATGGTTCTTCAGAGACTTTGAGACAATCAACTTTATGCCAAAATGGAGAAATGTCTGTTTGAATGTCAATCTCTTCCTTTCCTAGGATACTTGGTCTCTGGCCAGGGACTACAAATGGACCCAGACAAACTCTCTGCCGTCTTAGATTGGCCACGCCCCTCCGGACTCCGTGCTATCCAACGTTTTTTGGGGTTCGCCAATTATTACAGACAATTTATTCCACATTTTTCCACCATTGTGGCTCCTATCGTGGCTTTAACCAAGAAGAATGCCAATCCTAAGTCATGGCCTCCTCAAGCGGAAGACGCCTTTAAACGGCTCAAGTCTGCCTTTTCTTCTGCTCCCGTGCTCTCCAGACCTGACCCATCTAAACCCTTCCTATTGGAGGTTGATGCCTCCTCAGTAGGAGCTGGAGCGGTTCTTCTACAAAAAAATTCTTCTGGGCATGCTGTTACTTGTGGTTTTTTTTCTAGGACCTTCTCTCCGGCGGAGAGGAACTACTCCATCGGGGATCGAGAGCTACTGGCCATTAAATTAGCACTTGAGGAATGGAGGCATCTGCTGGAGGTATCAAAATTTCCAGTTATTATTTACACCGATCACAAGAATCTCTCCTATCTCCAGTCTGCCCAACGGCTGAACCCTCGCCAGGCCAGGTGGTCTCTGTTCTTTGCCCGGTTTAATTTTGAAATTCACTTTCGCCCTGCCGACAAGAACATTAGGGCCGATGCTCTCTCTCGTTCCTCGGATGCCTCGGAAGTAGAGCTCTCTCCGCAACACATCATTCCTCCTGACTGCCTGATCTCCACCTCTCCAGCCTCCATCAGGCAAACCCCTCCAGGGAAGACCTTCGTCTCTCCACGCCAACGCCTCGGAATCCTCAAATGGGGTCACTCCTCCCATCTCGCAGGCCATGCGGGCATCAAGAAATCCTTGCAACTCATCTCTCGTTTCTATTGGTGGCCGACTCTGGAGACGGATGTTGTTGATTTTGTGCGGGCCTGCACTATCTGTGCCCGGGATAAGACTCCTCGCCAGAAGCCTGCTGGTCTCCTTCATCCTCTGCCTGTCCCCGAACAGCCTTGGTCTCTGATTGGTATGGACTTTATTACAGACTTACCCCCATCCCGTGGCAACACTGTTGTTTGGGTGGTCGTTGATCGATTTTCTAAGATGGCCCATTTTATTCCTCTTCCTGGACTTCCTTCAGCGCCTCAGTTGGCAAAACAATTTTTTGTACACATTTTTCGTCTTCACGGGTTGCCCACGCAGATCGTCTCGGATAGAGGCGTCCAATTCGTGTCAAAATTCTGGAGGGCTCTCTGTAAACAACTCAAGATTAAATTAAACTTTTCTTCTGCTTATCATCCTCAATCCAATGGGCAAGTAGAAAGAATTAACCAGGTCCTGGGTGATTATTTACGGCATTTTGTTTCCTCCCGCCAGGATGACTGGGCAGATCTTCTACCATGGGCCGAATTCTCGTACAACTTCAGAGTCTCTGAATCTTCTTCCAAATCCCCATTTTTCGTGGTGTATGGCCGTCACCCTCTTCCCCCCCTCCCTACTCCCTTGCCCTCTGGTTTGCCCGCTGTGGATGAAATAACTCGTGATCTTTCCACCATATGGAAAGAGACCCAAAATTCTCTCTTACAGGCTTCATCGCGCATGAAAAAGTTTGCCGATAAGAAAAGAAGAGCTCCCCTCATTTTTTCTCCCGGAGACAAGGTATGGCTCTCCGCTAAATATGTCCGCTTCCGTGTTCCCAGTTACAAATTGGGACCACGCTATCTTGGTCCTTTCAAAATCTTGTGCCAAATTAATCCTGTCTCTTACAAACTTCTTCTTCCTCCTTCTCTTCGTATTCCTAATGCCTTTCATGTCTCTCTTCTTAAACCACTCATCATCAACCGTTTCTCTCCTAAACTTATTTCTCCCACTCCTGTCTCCGGTTCTTCGGACATCTTTCCTGTAAAGGAGATTCTGGCCTCCAAAAAGGTCAGAGGAAAAACCTTTTTTTTGGTTGACTGGGAGGGCTGTGGCCCTGAAGAGAGATCCTGGGAACCTGAGGACAATATCCTAGATAAAAGTCTGGTCCTCAGGTTCTCAGGGTCCAAGAAGAGGGGGAGACCCAAGGGGGGGTACTGTTACGCCGAGCGCTCCGGGTCCCCGCTCCTCCCCGGAGTGCTCGCAACATCCTCGCTACGGCAGCGCCCCGGTCAGATCCACTGACCGGGTGCGCTGCGATACCGCCTCCAGCCGGGATGCGATTCGCGATGCGGGTGGCGCCCGCTCGCGATGCGCACCCCGGCTTCCGTACCTGACTCGCTCTCCCTCGGTCCTGTCCCGGCGCGCGCGGCCCCGCTCCCTAGGGCGCGCGCGCGCCGGGTCTCTGCGATTTAAAGGGCCACTGCGCCACTGATTGGCGCAGTGGTCCCAATTAGTGTGTTCACCTGTGCACTCCCTATGTATACCTCACTTCCCCTGCACTCCCTCGCCGGATCTTGTTGCCCTTGTGCCTAGTGAAAGCGTTCCCTTGTGTGTTCCTAGCCTGTGTTCCAGACCTCCTGCCGTTGCCCCTGACTACGATCCTTGCTGCCTGCCCCGACCTTCTGCTACGTCCGACCTTGCTTTTGTCTACTCCCTTGTACCGCGCCTATCTTCAGCAGTCAGAGAGGTTGAGCCGTTGCTAGTGGATACGACCTGGTTACTACCGCCGCAGCAAGACCATCCCGCTTTGCGGCGGGCTCTGGTGAATACCAGTAGTGACTTAGAACCGGTCCACTAGCACGGTCCACGCCAATCCCTCTCTGGCACAGAGGATCCACCTCCTGCCAGCCGGCATCGTGACAAATACTTTGCAGCTAGCAGCAAAGTCACATGACCTCAGGTTAGCCAATCATTGCTTGCATACAGCTCTCAGGAGACAGCATAGGGATAGTTTTAAAAGGAGCGAAAAAATACTGTGTTGCCACTGCCATCTTGGAGAGACAAGCTAAGCAGTAAGCACAGAACAAATCACCTGGGCTGACCTGCATTACTGTGTCCAGTGATTTTGCCTAGAGATGAGCGTACTTTTGGAAAATTTGATTCGGTAGATCCGCAGAATTTTTCAAAAAAATTTGATTCGATACAAATTTATTTGAGGCAAATCTTTATTAAAACGGCTATTTCTGGACTACAGAGAGCCTCAATAGGGGTGTAGAACACTTTGCTTTGTTCTAACACGCATATGGAGTGTACTGGGGTAGTGAAATAATACTGTTATTCAGTATGACATGCAGATTTTAGAATCATTGCTGCAGAGCGGCACAATGACAGAGCCTGGAGGTGGCATCAGTATGAGGAGACCATATAGTGGCTGAATGACACAGCGTGGAGGTGTTGGCAGCATGAGGAGACCATATAGTGGCTGAATGACACAGCATGGAGGTGTTGGCAGCATGAGGAGACCATATAGTGGTTGAATGACACAGCTTGGATGTGGCTGAAGCATGAGGAGACCATATAGTGCCTGAATGACACAGCTTGGATGTGGCTGAAGCATGATGAGACCATATAGTTGCTGAATGACACAGCGTGGAGCTTTTGTCAGTATGAGGAGACCATATAGTTGCTGAATGACACAGACTGGAGCTGGCAGCAGCATGAGTAGACACTAGGGCTTCACAATCTCTAAGAATAAAAGATTAATTCTGAAATTTCCATTGATGATGTATGGTACCTGGTGCTACCATAAAGATATATAGGTAATGTCCTAGGCCCAGCAGCATTACTAAACCATTTAGTTTCTGAATGACACAGACTGGATCTGGCTGAAGCATCAGTAAACCATATATTGGATGAATGGCACCGCCTGGCGGAGGCTGAGGCATTAGTAAAATATATATTGGATGAATGGCACAGCCTGTAGGCGGCTGAAGCATCTGTAAACCATATATTGGATGAATGGCACAGCGTGGAGGTGGCTGAAGCATTAGTAAACCATATATTGGATGAATGGCACACCCTGGAGGTGGCTGAAGCATCAGTAAACCATATATTGGATGAATGGCACAGCCTGGAGTTGGCTGAAGCATCAGTAAACCATATATTGGATGAATGACACAGCCTGGAGGTGTTGGCAGCATCAGGAGACCATATAGTTGCTAAAAGACACAGCCTGGAGCTGGCAACAGCATGAGCAGACACTAGGGCTTCAGAATCCCAAGGATTAAAAGAGGATTTTTGAAATTTAAATTGAAGATTTATGGCAGCTAGTGCTACCATAAAAATGTTTAGGCCCAGGCCCAGCAGCATCAGTAAACCATATATTGGCTGAATGACACACCCTGAAGTTGGCTGAAGCATGAGAAGAGACCATATAGTGGCTGAATAAGACAGCCTGGAGGTGGCAGCAGCAGCATCAGGAGTCCTGAAAGTGACCCGGTGACAGAGTGGTGCAGTGGGTGGCAATAGCAGTACCTGGTGACGAAGGTGGGTGAAAAAAGGTCTGATGCGGAGGAATGTTTGTAACTGGGGAGCAGCGCGTTAAATCTGTTTGGCACTATCCATATTTGTGAAGTGTTGGTGTGGCACCATGATCAATCTACTCTGATGCATCAGGCATTGGTGGTTGGAAAACCTGGCTGATCCATGCCTGATTCATCTTCACAAGGGTAAGTCTCTCCACATTTTTCGTGGACAGACGAGTTCTCCTTGGGGTGACTATGGCCCCCCCGCACTAAACACCCACTCTGATGGCACACTACTGGCCGGGCAGGACCGCTTTTCCAGGGCAAACTCCGCTAGTTGTGGCCACAAATTAAGTTTGGCTGCCCAGAAGTCCAATGGATCTTCAAGGTGTGTTGGCATGGGCACCACCTACTGGTTCAGGTCCTGCTCCACGTCTATCTGCTGCTGATGAGTTGCTTGACTATGCGGATGAAGAAAGCTACTCATCAGCGACTGTAGACTCAGGCTGCTGATAATGGAGCTTGTACTGCTCCTGCCACCCCAGCCCTCTCCAACAGCCATGTCAGTGGAAGGTGAGCACAGGAGGCCCTCGATTCAGACCTGCGAGAGGATGGACGATGGCGCCGCATTGGCCAACTGACTGCATAGGATGCCTCTGTAGTAGGTTACTTTGTCCTCCCTCTCAGTGGGTGTAAAAAAATCCCCTATTTTGTGGCGGTAGCAAGGGTGCAATAAGGTGGAGATGCAGAAGTCATCCCGTTGCCGAATGGTGACAATTCAGCTGTCACTATGCAAGCAAGTGAGCATGCATCGTGCCATTTGTGCAAGTGACTCGGAGGGACTCCCTGCCTCCATCTCCACTGCATACTGCTACAGTGTGTCTGGGTCCTCTGTCTCGCCTTCCTCATAACCCCCTAGCTCCTCTGGCTGCTCCTGCTCCTCCCCTGTCAGGTTACTAGAAAAAACGCCCATTTGGCAAAACCTAATCTGTGCTCCATTGTGCCCTTCCCCCCTCCTCCTCCTCCAGTTCAGCCCCCAGAGGGCTCATGTGGCCATGAGATGTAGGTGCCACGTCCCCATTGCCCTGACCAGCCATCGTTTCCAACACGTGTTGTAAGAACTGAAGCAGTGGAATGACGTCATTCATCCCGTAATCCTGGCAACTTACTAATAATGTGGCTTCCTCAAAGGACCTGAGCAAACGGCAGGTGTCACGTATGAGCTGCCACTGGTTGACATTGAAGTTACACGGAGGAGTACTCCTATCCACTTGGATCATCAAGAAATCGGTGATGGCTTTTCTCTGTTCGTACAGTCGGTCCACCATATGGAGGGTGGAATTCCAACGTGTAGCAACATCAAAAATCAGACTATGTTGGGGGATACCGTTCTGACACTGCAACTCAAGGAGGGTGTGCTTTGCGGTGTACGAGTGGCTAAAGTGCATGCAGTTTCCTTCTCATTGTTAGGATGTCTTGCAAATGAGGGGAACACTTCAGAAACTGCTTCACAACCAGATTGATCACGTGTGCCATGCAGAGCGCATGGCTTAGCCTTCCCAGTTGCAGCGCATGCAAGATGTTCTTCCCATTGTCAGTCATCATGGTTCCCATTTCCAGTTTTCGTGGAGTAAGCCATGCTCCGATTTCTTTACAAATTACGTTTAGCAGTTCCTCCCCTGTGTGACTCTTTTTGCCAAGACAAACCATGTGAAGAACAGCATGACACCACCGTGCCCTGCACACATGGTATGCTGAAGGGCCACTGGGCAGTGGAGGCTGAGGACACGGTGGAGGATGAGGAGAAGGCGTCGCACACTGTCACGGTACCAACGGCCTGAGAGTGTGGAGGAGTGAGCCGTAAAGGACATTCCACTTCTGCCACCATGCTGACTGCAAACCATGCTACCACCTTGCTGGCTCAGCTGCTGCCTCAAGGGCAACCTGCATCTCTCTTCTCCTGATGATGATGAAGCCCCTTCTGCACCCGGCTCCCAATTGCGATCGGCTTCATCATCATCAACAAGTGTCTGCATGTCACTGATGTCCTTCTCAGGTTCCTCAAAAGTGTCTGCCTCAGGACCCTGAACCCTGGCAACACCGCCTCACACGTCACTCTCCTCATCACTACTAGTGTTGGGCACGAATATTCGCAATGAGAATATTTATCGCATATTCACGAATATTGCGAATATAGCGCTAAATATTCGCAATTACGAATATTCACTTTTTTTTCACAGTACACATCACAGTGATCATCCCTCCCTGCTTCCAGCTTGTGGTGTAAACAAGGCTCCAAAACTAGTTACTATGTTAGACTGGCGGGCACCCGAAAATTTGCATATGCGAATATTCGCATATGCGAATTTTGCCGCATATTGAACCCTCCCTTCTTTTATCTCTTTTATCACGCGATATTGCGCATGTACATGCAAATTTTATGATGAATGCACATGCGCATGCAAATTTTATGGCGCATAGTAAAAAAAAAGGCAGCGAATATTGCTAATATGCTAATTTTTCGAATAAATGACGAATATTCGTCCATATATTTGCAAAATATCGCAAATTTGAATATGGCCTATGCTGCTCAACACTAATCACTACTTGCCCGCCTAGCGGAGGAAGCGGCGGATGTCTCCCCCACTTGTTGGCTGGGCAGCAGCTGCTGACTGTCCTCTATTAGATCGTCCTCAGTGAATAGTGGAGCTGAACCCACAGCATAAGATACTTCGGTAGGGGAGGGAACAGCATAGGACAGAGGCAATGGGAGGACAGAGACTGCTCCCGGGCCATGCCAACTGAGGGTTGTGTCTGAGGAACCCACCGACTGTTGACTGGGGGTATCAGATGTCACTTGTGAGGAAGTGGATGACCGTGTTAACCAATCAATGATGGCAGATGGGTTGCTGGTCGAGACACGACAGCTAGCTGATAACGGGAGCTCAGGTCTCTCACTGCGACTCCTGCTGCCACTCGCCCGTAGTCTGTTGCAACCTCTGCCTGATGAATTTAGGCCTCTGCCACTCTGAAAAATGTGGTACATTACGCTTTAAAAAACGTAGTTTAGTAATACAGTAGCCAGTGATTACTTTTTCCTGGATTTTCACAGTATCTAGGCCCTTAGTCTAACACATAAAAGACAGCGTACATTGATCATAGACATGAAAAAGATTTTTTATTGACATAAATGCATGAAATAGACAATACAAGAGTAAAATCATGTAAAATGGTGCTGTGGTGGACACTGACAAGAATTGTGGCTTTGCACACCAGTACTAAATAAGTAACACATAAAGTGCAGCAGGATACAATAAACCTGCCTACAACCTGCAGCGTAAATACAGTGCACTACTCTTTAACCCCTTCAGGACCAAGCCCATTTTGGACTTAAGGACCAGAGCGTTTTTTGCACATCTGACCACTGTCATTTTAAACATTAATAACTCTGGAATGCTTTTAGTTATCATTCTGATTCCGAGATTGTTTTTTCGTGACATATTCTACTTTAACATAGTAGTACATTTTTGTGGTAACTTGCATCCTTTCTTGGTGAAAAATCCGTAAATTTGATGAAAAATTTGAAAATTTAGCATTTTTCTAACTTTGAAGCTTTCTGCTTGTAAGGAAAATGTATATTACGAATACATTTTTTTTTATTCACATATACAATATGTCTACTTTTTGTTTGCATCATAAAATTGACAAGTTTTTACTTTTGGAAGACATCAGAGGGCCTCAAAGTTCAGCAGCAATTTTCCAATTTTTCACAAAATTTTCAAACTCGATATTTTTCAGGGACCAGTTCAGTTTTGAAGTGGATTTGAAGGGTCTTCATATTAGAAATACCCCATAAATGACCCCATTATAAAAACTAAAAACCCCCAAAGTATTCAAAACGACATTCAGTAAGTGTTTTAACCCTTTAGGTGTTTCACAGGAATAGCAGCAAAGCCAAGGAGAAAATTCTATATCTTCAATTTTTTACACTCACATGTTCTTGTAGACCCAATTTATGAATTTTTGCAAGTGGTAAAAGGAGAAAATCTTTACTTGTGTTTGTAGCCCAATTTCTCTCGAGTAAGCACATATGTCATATGTCTATGTAAAGTGTTCGGCGGGCACAGTAGAGGGCTCAGAAGGGAAGAAGGGGATTTTGGAGAGTACGTTTTTCTGAAATGTTTTTGGGGGGCATGTTGCATTTAGGAAGCCCCTAGGGTGCCAGAAGAGCAAAAAAAAAAAAAACACATGGCATACCATTTTGGAAACTAGACCCCTCGGGGGAATGTAACATGGGATAAAGTGAGCCTTAATACCCCACAGGTGTTTCATGACTTTTGAAAATGTAAAAAAAAAATTAAAATTTTTACCTAAAATGCTTGTTTTCCCAAAAATTTTACATTTTTAAAAAGGGTAATAGCAGAAAATACCCCTCACAATTTGTAGCACAATTTCTCCCGAGTACGGCAATACCCCATATGTAACTCTAAACTGTTGCCTTGAAATACGACAGGGCTCCAAAGTGAGAGCGCCATGCGCATTTGAGGACTAAATTAGGGACTTGCATAGGGGTGGACATAGGGGAATTCTACGCCAGTGATTCCCAAACAGAGTGCCTCCAGCTGTTGCAAAACTCCCAGCATGCCTGGACAGTCAACGGCTGTCCGACAATACTGGGAGTTGTTGTTTTGCAACAGCTCGAGGCTCCGTTTTGGAAACAGTGGCGTACCAGACGTTTTTCATTTTTATTGGGGAGGAGAGGGGGGCTGTGTAGGGTTATGGGCATATGTAGTGTTTTTTACTTTTTATTTTATTGTGTGTTAGTGTAGTGTAGTGTAGTGTTTTTAGGGTACAGTCGCATGGGCGGGGGTTCACAGTAGTTTCTCGCTGGCAGTTTGAACTGCGGCAGAAACTTGCAGCCGGATACTTACTGTAAACCTCCGCCAATGTGACTGTACATTAACATTGGGGGGGGGGGGGGGGACGGACGGACATCCAGCTGTTGCAAAACTACAACTCCCAGCATGCGCTGACAGACTGTACATGCTGAGAGTTTTAGTATTGCAACAGCTGTAGGCACACTGGTTATGTATCACTGAGTTTGTGACCTAACTCAGTGTTTCACAACCAGTGTGCCTCCAGCTGCTGCAAAACTACAACTCCCAGCATGTACGGTGTATGGTGTACGGTGACTGCTGAGAGTTGTAGTTTGCAACAGCTGGAGGCACACCGGTCGTGAAACACTGAATTAGGTAAAAAAAAACGGGCATGCTGGGAGTTGTAGCTATGCAACCACTACAACTCCCAGCATGCACTTTAGCTGTTTGTGCAAGCTGGGAGTTGTAGTTATACAACAGTTGAAGGTACACTTTTCCATAGAAAAAATGCGCCTCCAGCTGTTGCAAAATTATAAGTCCCAGCATGCCCATAAGGGAATGCTGGGAGTTGTGGTTGTCTGCCTCCTGCTGTTGCATAACTACAGCTCCCAGCATGCCCTTTTTGCATGCTGGGAGCTGTTGCTAAGCAACAGCAGGAGGCTGTCACTCACCTCCTACTGCTGCTCCGGGACACAGGTCAGTCCCTCGCCGCCGCTCCTGGGGCCCCGATCCCAACATTGACGCCGGGGATCGGGGTCCCCAGCTCCCTGGGTCTTCTTCCCGCACCCGCTCACGTCCTCCCGAAGAGGGGCGGAGCGGGTTGAGGGAGTGACACCCGCAGCAGGTGCCCTGATTGGTCGGCCGGTAAACCGGCCGACGAATCAGGGCGATCGTGAGGTGGCACCAGTGCCACCTCACCCCTGCTGGCTATGGCTGTTCGGGGCGGTCAGAGACGGCCCCGATCAGCCAGTAATTCTGGGTCACCGGGTCACTGGAGACCCGATTGACCCGGAATCGCCGCAGATCGCTGGACTGAATTGTCCAGCGATCTGCGGCCATCACCGACATGGGGGGGCATAATGACCCCCCTTGGTGATATGCCGCGATGCCTGCTGAACTATTTCAGCAGGCATCCGGCTCCGATCCCAAACCGGCTAGCGGTGGGGACCGGAATTCCCATGGGCGTATGGATACGCCCTCGGTCCTTAAGGACTCAGAATGCAGGGCGTATCCATACGCCCTATGTCCTGAAGAGGTTAAGAAGAGAGATATAGCAGCAACACAAGTAAAGTGCATATAAAGAGGGGTATGTACACCAACCTATAGTTAGTCACAGTAGTGTAGCAGCAGTACAATAAGGTGCATTGTACAAAGTGAGCAAGCTAATGAATTCAAGAGTAAACATAAAAAAAGAAGCATAACATGTAAACATATAGGACAACAATTTTAATTGTCTTTAGACTGTTTTTTGTGTCTAAAAAGGGGCAAGCAGGGTTTTTGGCACCTTTTTTTTTGCACCTTTTGGTTTACACATTTCTGCTGATTTTGAGTCGCAATCCACTGATTTTGGCAATACACATGATATAGAAGGGTTTAATCAACTGCGCCTTTTTTGTGAAAAGGAGCAAAAAAGGTGCACAGCCAATGAAAAGTCTCTAAAACTACATCAGCCCAGACTTGGTGTAGCTTTTTGGTGTTTGTAAAGAGAGAAATTTCAGAAACGTGACCTGCACAAAATTTATCAAATGCTCTTTGACCATTTAATAAATTTGGTGTTCCTACACATTACCAGCACACAAAAAAAGGTATAAAAAATGCTTCACTTACACTACAATGATGTGGGCCTAAGAGCACTGGTTACCAATAGTGACAGCAAGTGCAGCGTGCAGGACTCCAACACCGAAACGCTTTTGCTCCTAGGCTTCTCCCAGGACGACCCGGAAGAAGCATAGGAGCGAAAACGTTTGGGTGTTGGAGGCCTGCACGTGGCACTTGCTGTCACTATTGGTAACCAGTGCGCTATATGTTTACATGTTATGCTTCTTTACTTATGTTTACTCTTGAATTGACTAGCTTGCTCACTTTGTACAATGCACCTTATTATACTGCTGCTACACTAGTGTGACTAATTATAGGTTGGTGTACATAACCCTCTTTTTATGCACTTTATTTGTGTTGCTGCTTTATCTCTCCTCTTAAAGGAGTAGTGAACTGTATTTACGCTGCTAGTTGTAGGCAAGTTTATTGTATTCTGCTGCAATTTATATGTTACTTATTTAGTACTAGTGGGCACAGCCCCAATTCTTGTCAGTGTCCACTACAGCACCATTTTACATGATTTTATTCTTGTATTGTCTATTTCATGCATTTATGTCAATAAAAAATATTTTTCATATCTATGATCTATGTACGCTGTCTTTTATGTGTTAGACTCATGGTTTTGGTGTAGATCAGTTATGCATAGGAAGTTTGTTTGTGTATAAGTATCTAGGCCCTTGACAGATTAACAGGTACAAAATAGTACACTACTTAGATGTACGTATGTAGTATGCACTTATGAGGGCAGAAAAATGCGCTACAGTACACTTAAAAAAGTATCTGAGTACAACACCAGCTGCTGAGTACTTTTGCCTGGACTTTCACAGTATCTAGGCCCTTGACAGCTTAACAGGTACAAAAAGTACGCTACTTAGATGTACGTATGTGCTAAGCACTTATGAGGGCAGAAAAATGCGCTGCAGTACACTTAAAAAAGTATCTGATTAAAAACACCAGCCGGTGAGTACATTTGCCTGGACTTTCACAGTATCTAGGCCCTTGACAGATTGACAGGTTTAAAATGGTACACTACTTAGATGTAGGTGTGTGGTATGCACTTATGAGGGCAGAAAAATGCACTACAGTACTCTTAATAAATGTATTGGAGTAATACACCAGCCAGTGATTACTTTTGGCTGTCCTTTCACGGTATGTAGGCCCTTGACAGATTAATAATACAAAATAGTACACTACTTAGATGTAGGTATGTGGTCTGCACTTATGAGGGCAGAAAAATGCTCTACAGTACACTTAAAGGTCAACTGCAGCGCAATATACACGTTCCCCTATCTACAAGATAGGGGATGTGCTTGATCGCGGGGGGTCCGACCGCTGGGAGCCCCCACGATCTCCTGTATGGGGCCGCGGCTGTGCCGTGGCTCTCCCATGCAGGGGGCATGCCTGCCGCAGCATGACGTTGCGGCCGGCATGCCTCCTCCATGCATCTCTATGGGAGAGGCGGGGAGGCAGTGTTCGTGCCTCCCCGGCTCCCCCATAGAACTGTGTGAGGCGGCGCCCCGTTAGGGAGATCTCAGGGGGTCCCAGCGGTCGGACCCCCTGCGATCAAACACTTATCCCCCATCTTGTAGATAGGGGATAAGTGTATATTGCGCTGCAGTTGTCCTTTAAAAAAGTATCTGAGTAAAAACACCAGCTGTTGAGTACTTTTGCCTAGATTTTCACAGTATCTAGGCCCTTGACAGATTAACAGGTACAAAATAGTACACTACTTAGATGTACAAATGTGGTATGCACTTATGTGAGCAGAAAAATGCGGTACAGTATGCTTAAAAAAAACATATTTTAATAAAACACCAGCCGGTGATTACTTTTGCCTGGACTTTTACAGTATCTAGGCCCTTGACAGATTAACAGGTACAAAATAGTACGCTACTTAAATGTGGTACAGTACACGTAATAAACGTATTGGAGTAAAACACCAACCAGTGATTACTTATGGCTGTCCTTTCACAGTATGCAGGCCCTTGACATATTAGTACGCTACTTAAATGTGGTACAGTACACTTAATAAACGTATTGGAGTAAAACACCAACCAGTGATTACTTATGGCTGTCCTTTCACAGTATGCAGGCCCTTGACATATTAACAGGTACAAAATAATACACTACTTAGATGTACATGTGCTATGTACTTATGAGGGCAGAAAAATGTGCTACAGTACACTTAAAAAAGTATCTGAGTAAAAAAACACCAGCCATTGAGCAGTTTTGTCTGAACTTTCACAGTATATAGGCCCTTGACAGATTAACAGGTTTAAAATAGTACACTACTCAGATGTAGGTATGGGGTATGCACTTATGAGGGCAGAAAAATGCGGTACAGTATGCTTAACGAAATGTATTTTAGTAAAACACCAGCCGGTGATTACTTCTGCCTGGACTTTCACAGTATCTAGGCCCTTGACAGATTAACAGGTACAAAATAGTACACTACTTAGATGTACCGATGTGGTGTGCACTTATGAGGGCAGAAAAATGCGCTACAGTACGCCTAAAAACTCTGTAATTTTTGTAAAACACCAGCCGGTGATTACTTTTGCCTGGACTTTCACAGTATCTAGGCCTTTGACAGATTAACAGGTACAAAATAGTACACTACTTAGATGTACATATGTGGTTTGCACTTCTGAGAGCAGAAAAATGCGATACAGTACACTTAAAAAAAACATATTTTTGCACAGCACCAGCAGTACACAACAGTTCTGCAGCACAAAAAAAAGCTGTGTACTAAAAACAAAATTGCACTCAAAGACTATTAGGAATTGACTGCTGGGTATTATACAGTCTACAGACTAGTATAAACAGCAAATGATTTTTTGTGGAACAAATTATTCCTGCCTCCTCTGCTAAGGTTCATGTTAAGTTAAGGCAACACACAGCTCTCTGCCCCTTTCTGTAATACTATGCTGAAGAAAGTGACTGGGAGGTTAATGGCTGCAGTAAAAATCATTTTCAGTGAAAAAAAACACTGCTCTCTGTCCACCAGAACGCTGATGTGACTAGGATGTGAAACGCTGCTGGAATGAGCTTTTCTGTGTAACACACACACATCGATGTCCGTCCTATCTCTATGCAGTGTAATGAATGATATGACAAGCCGCAAAATGGCTGCCGAATATATAGGACTGTGACATCACAGGGGTAACTGGCTGCTGATAGGCATGTGCATGTGATTGAGGGTCATCTTGCCTACTTCCCTTCCTGTCTTGCCTTCCCTCCTTGCCTTCCCACCTTCCCAGCATTCCTTGCCCCTTGTACTGACATGTGGATCCACCATTTTAGATGCCCTGGAGCCTGGACCGCAGTAAATGGAGTTTAATGAAGCGATTCGCGGCGATATTCGCATTTGTTGCAAATCAAATATTTCATGAAATTCGTAACATATTTGAATTTGTCAGCTTCGATTCGCTCATCTCTAATTTTGTCTTACGACTTATTCCAGCAGTGTGACTGCACTACAGGGCCCAGCCATATAAATATTTCACATTGTCTATAACACAAAGCATTGTAGCAGTACAATTATGCAATGCACAGACCATTGCCATTTCTAGCTGGGTTTAACATACAAAGAGTGAAAGTTGATTGGGCCTATTCAGCATTTTTCTAATTTTAGGAAATTTTAGAAATTTTACCATCTAAAAGCTGTGAAAAAACTACAGAATGTACGGAATAAACCGAAGAGAAAAATAATTCATCTAATCGTAATGCCTGAGTTTTTTCAAATAACTATTTATACTCTTCTAATTGTGAATATTTTTTTGTGTGGAGTCGGTGAATATCCACACCTGGGCGAAATTACTAGTCTACACAGAGACTTTCTTTTTCTCAAATAAAAGCATAACACAGGAACAAACAAAATCCTAGACCGTCCAGTCACTAACTAAACAACCCAGTATGCCCTGACTATCAACTGGAGGGCTTTTCCCTGCCAGTTAAAACATATGTATCCTGCAACCTTTTACTCACTGTTCACACACAGCGTTTGCAGCCTCTTGCTGTGTGTACTAAGACTCCTTGACTTGTTCATTTCACTGTTGTGGGTGTCACTCACAGCCCTGGCTGTGTGCTCCTCATAAGGACCCTTTCCTCCCCCCAAAGCCACCTTGCTGTCTTCTGAGGAGAGCCCAGACTATTGTTTCCTTTTCTTATATCTAAACTTCCCACATTTCTGCTGTCCTCATTAATTAGGCACCTGATGAGCATCTCTACTAGCTCAGCTAGGATAAAGGACTGGGAAAAACACCCTTTCATTGCCCTCAAACCTGCCTCAATGCTACACTATCTATATTCTGCCATGTGGAAATTCTTTTATAGTTTACCAGATGGGGAAAACTAGGTAAGGAATATGCAGGGTCCAAGTTAAGGATTTTTGACTCTATGTAAGCATAAAGAGCTGCATCACAAGGCGTGGCTACAACTATTACTAGTCCACCACTGCCTGCTGTCTGCTGGCTACAACTAGCACTAGTACACCATCCCTGCTATCCATTGCCTACAACTAGCACTAGTCCATCATCCCTGCTGTCCGCTGGCTACTACAGCTACCACTAGTTCACCACTGCCTGCTGTCTGCTGGCTACAGCTACAACTAGTTCCCCACTGCCTGTTGTCATCTGCCTACAGCTACCACTAGTTCACCACTGCCTGCTGTACACTGTCTACTAAACTACCACTTATTTACCACTGCCTACTTTTCACCAGCTAGAGCTATCACTATTCCACTGTGACGTTGCTGGATGTGGATCCTCTAACCTGTGTGGCAGATGACATGGGCCGCATTGGGGAACGGAGTCTAAGGTGCCGTTGGTCTTCACCAGAGCCGGCCGCAAGGCAGGATGGGCTTGCTGCGGCAGGCGACACCCAGGTCGCTACCCCCATACGATTCCACCACACAGGTAACTGGGCAAGATGAGGTACACAAGGATGAGACAGAGACATAGTCGGGCAGAAGGTCAAGGCAGGCAGAAAAGTCTACGACTGTTTTCATTCAAGCTGTTAGTTACGGTGGGTTACCACATGTTGAGATAACTTTACCATTAACTTGCCTTAAAACTACTTTAAAACTTCTTGAAAACATTCCTATGTGACCCTTGTAGTATTATACAGGGCTTTAGTGCTCTTGGGCAATGTTATACATGTGTTTTAAGGGTTATTAAATTATGGTTCGGTTACAACTTATTTGCCACAAACCGAACCTTTTTGAAAATTTCAACTCTAGCTGGGGGTAGTAGTCCTGTTAAAGTAAAGTGTAGTGTCACATGTGGCAGGGTGGTTTGGCTAACCTTATTAGTCCCCTGTAAGTCCATACAACTCTTATTTTTTGGTGGCTTGCATAGTATACAGAGTCCATGGTGCAGTGCCTGGGGATGTACCCATGATGTGCAACAATGAGAGTCCAGAAGCAGTTGTAATGTGAAAGAGAATGCAGATTTACTGAAGTCTTCTGTTATATAAACACTTTGAAGCACAGGTTCCCAAATTACATGACTTCAGGCTAAATGCATAGGATTTGGGTCACAGTTCCCCTGACAGTTGCTTTGTAAGAAGTTATAGTGAAGCATAAGCTTTTCACACTAAAGGTAATGTTGCTAATAAAGTAGGAACAGTCCATTTAGGTTAAACTCTGCTTCAGAGGGCCTGCACAGCTTTGTCTCCTTGAAGCACAATACCCTAGTGCAGGGCATACGCTAAATTGTTTCAGAAGTGACACACACAAACCCACACAGAGATTAGGGTAAGCAGAAGGGTCCTTGCCCAGCTAAATTATTTACTTCTGACAAGTGGGTTCTCCTTCCTGGAATAGAAAATAGGATACTTGAAGATTATTTCCCCTCTAATCATAGACTTGAAACAGTCTTGAGTTAAAAACCTCCAGAATGCAGCAGAGTGGTGTAATTACTAAGATTTCACCAAGTCTGCCTTAGGGTGATACTAGCAACTAGAACTGAATTGCTTGTAGCAGGCTTTTTGCTTGAAAATAGTTACTGACTAAGCCTAAAATTCTTGAAAGGGCCTAGCAGGGAGCACAGACAGGAAGGTTTGCATCCTTCTCTGGCCTGGGGCATACTCTGGTCTACACATCAGGAGCAAAGCTGATAGACTTCCTCACACTTGTCTGGCAAGAGCCAGACTAAGCTGGTTCCAGCCTTCTGGGAAGAGAGGTCCTTATGACAGTAGCTGAGTACTGCCCCCAATAGCCGTCAAGCGGTGCGGCTGGCTATTAACCACCTATGTCAAAACTGACAGCAGCATCTAACGGGAGATTTAAATGGTCCCTTGTGGTCTAGTCTAGGGTGAACAACCTAACAAAGACAAATAAAAAAAAGGGGGGGTGATTAACATTGTTGGCATTTGGCATTGTTTTATGTTTATGCCTTTTACTTTGTGGGATCATAAACATTGTGTTTAAAAGTTCTTTCTGCACGCTGCAATACCAAATACGTTATTTTTTTCTATTTTTTAATAGGAAAGAGGGTAGGTGATTCATATTTTTATTAGGGGGAGCATTTTTTTATATTTATTTTTCACTTATTAATGTACTATATAATGTCATAATAATGATTAGTACTTTGCAGGCTGAACAAGAAGATCAGCCATCCTGCACGCCCAAGCCTGGTAAGAGACCTCCAACGGCCATCTGTATAAGTCCTTCTTCCCTATACTCAAAGAGGAACTCTGGTACATAAGTACTTATCCCCTATACATATGATAGGGGATAAGTGTCCGATCACAGGGGATGTGACCACTGGGACCCCCCACAATCTTCTTCCCAGCACCTCAGCTCTACCCATGCACAGAGCAACTTCAGCTTGGGCTACTGCTGACCACGACACATAAAGGAGGCTGACATGTCCCTTTATGTATCTCTATGGAAGAGCCAAAGATACACGAGCGCTGTATCTCCAAATCTCCCATAGACATACATGGAGGAGCATGTCGGCCAAGGCTTTGTGCCATGGTCAACAGTAATCCATGCACGGAGCAGAGGTTGCATAGGGAGAGCCGTGCAAAGGGAGAGCCGGGTGGGTGGTGATGAGCAGAAGATGAGACACTTATGCCCTATCCTGTGTCATCCTTTAACCCCTTAAGGACAAGTGCCGTAAATGTACAGCACTGCATAGCGTCACTTAGAGCACAGCACCATACATCTACGGCACATGTCCTTAAGGGTTTTAATGGCGACACAGGATATGGCATCAGTTTCTCATCTTCTGCTCATCACCCCCCTATATTTGCTATAGTTAGCAATTTTATATTTTGCACTATGTACTTAATAGAGTTTTATAACTGTTACCATGGTGTTTCTATAAAGTGGTGTGATACTTAGATGGTTGCACATGATTTTATCCAGTAGGATATTTATGGATGTGTTTCTTCATTATGTGCTGCACCATAATCTCATTTCTGGGTGTTCACTGCCTGACGCCATGCCTTCATCACACAAGTATCTAATACCTGGCCATGATCTTACAAGTGTTCTGCTCAATATGCCATGAAGCCATACATAAAGGCTGCTTATATATAGCAATTTGCACTACAATTCAGGTGGGAAAAGTGAAGTCCCCGGTCAAGTATTTCAAAATACTTTCAAAATAAGTAATGGCTACTGTAGTTTTCTTCTACCAGCCAGATAACCTCACATAGTGTACTTCTCTGTAAGGCTAATTTTTACTCACAAATGAGCGATTTGAGCCATTGCAGGGGAAAGTAAACTATTTAAATGACTGTAACTGGTCTCATGAACTGCTCTGAGACCACAACTACTTCCTGCCTGATTAAACATTTATCAAGATGACCTTCCCAATTGGTATCTCCAGTGAATTCTGTTTGCAATAAGAGTTAAAGGTACTTACAATGTGCCCATTCAAATGGCTCGTTTGTAAATCAAACCCTTGAATTGATTTCCCACGGCCACTCCTGGGACATAGGAGCAGCCAGCTTGCAAGGCAGGTATACATCCAATGATCAAAACGATACGATTCTTGTATCTTCAGTTTACAAATACAAGCTGGTTGCTGTACTGCTCAAAATAAAAGGCTAAATAATCCATAATCTACTAATTGGTACAAGTATGTTGATGACTAGAGGACCATCCTATACACCAAGTCAATATAATGACAAAATAAAATGCATGGATATTTTTATATAGTTCTAAGTTGGACATGGATGGATGAGTAGCATTTCACAGAAAATACACAATAAACTGCAAGCATAAGAGCATATGAGGCATGCAGAGGCTTCATATAGTAGGTCAAGGGTTAAACAGGGTGAGACTGAGGTCATAAAGTCATGCATCTCAACTAGTTTATTGGACCAAGAGTTAAATAGGGTCAAGCATAGGGCTAGAACGGAGGTGGGATTCAGTCATTTGTCCCCAATTCCTGCAAACCCGTTGGTAAAGTCACAGCCAGGTCGCTAAACTGGGAAGAAGCTGTGATCCACTGTTGCCAGTCAGGTACACTTGATGTTTAGGTGCAGTACACAGGCCAGACACTTAAGCAGGAAACATACAAGAGCCTGCAAGGGGCTCATACCTCCCAGCATTAAACAGATTTCGAAAATCCAAATTAGGAAAATATGGGGGTGCTTAGGGTGAGCACAGTGTAGCCGTCAGACAGTACGGGTCCCCGCCACTGCGGGTTTGTGCGCCATCCGGGATTCCGGTTCAGATGCAGCAGCGGTTTACTGTAATCGGGACACTATAAGGAACTGTGAGTCTGATACAAAGCACAACAATAACTGTGTTGGATATGATGCTGTACATTCATATGGCTCTATGGGTTTTTTCACAGGTCCTATGTGCCAATGTTTGCTGCAGGAACTCTACACCCCCTGAGTAAAGCACTATGTATCGGGTGCTACTCAAACTAAGTAACTGCCTTTATATATATAGAACTGTTTAAAAGTCCACACAAGTATTGTTTGTGGTAAATCCCCTGATGATGCCCAAGATAGGGGCTGAAACACGTAGGGAGTAAACAAGTGTGCTGTGGTTGTTCATATACTAATCCACGTACAGTGGTATGAATCTCGGTATCAGTTAATAATATGATTTTGGTGTTGGGCATTATTATACACTAATATACTTTAAGGTGTGATTTTAGTGTACTATATTAAAAGCTATGTTTTAAAGCACCCCCATATTTTCCTAATTTAGATTTTCGAAATCAGACACTTAAGCAGGTTATAATCCGTACTGAAACAGCTGATTCTTCTACAAAAAGAGGCACTGTCTCACAAACACTAAACAGGCAAGTTGTGGCTGGAGCAAGATAACTCGCAAAGCTGATGTGCATTAGGGTACCTGTAGCTTCTTCCCTTTACTTTGGCCCTTCTGTTTGTTACTTTTTCCATGGGGTAGGCAACAATTGAATTCATGCAAAGCTTAGCCAAAGGGAACAATATTGATCTACCGTCTCCCCTGTCATTTTTCTCCCAGTGATGGGAGAAGTAGAAGAATCCAGCCTACTAGCAGATTAAACTATTCAGAATCAGTCTTGGATGGGAATTCTTAACAGGAACTGCCCTCAGACCCCAAGCAGTTTTAAAGGATTTTTAGTAGGAGCCGGGACCTCCCAAGCTGCCCATATCCATCTCCTCTAAAAAACCTCCATATCCACCTAGTGGAGAGGGTACTCTGAGTTGGCTCAACTTCTTTATTTCTCTAAGGAAAGGGGTTGAAAGCAAGCTTCTCTCTTGCCTTTGTGTATTATGCATGTTAACTCCCAGAAGTCCAACCTGATGCAGATTAATTGCAGTGTAAAAAAAAGAGAGAAAACACTATAAAAACAACACAAATGTATAAAACAAATATAAAGCAAGGTACTAGCTGGACAACACAGAACCACAATCCTTGTAGGGATCTCAGTGGGATACTGCAAGGGAATCAGTACAGAACAAAATTGTATGTGTATAGCAAGCTATATAGAGAGATGGATTATGCTTCTAGAGAATGGATAAAAGTGGAAGTTGAGCATGCACACTACTGTTCTGTTCACTCAGTTCACCTTCATTCTCATGAATGATCAGGTTTCCAGTGGCAGGATAAGGGATAACGTTTAATTTTGGGATAAGCTATTTAATGGATGTTTAGGAAAATATATTTAATCAACATTAAGTAAGAATAGCCAAATGTGATGAAAACAGGACCTTAATGCAATAAAGGTCCTCAGGGCAGACCAGCAATCCAGATATCAAGATGTGTGCCCCTTTAAGTGGCCAGAGGAAGTATGGCTGCAAGCAGTTCCTGCTGGAGAGTAACATATTGCTTACTGTGAGTCCTGGTGTCTGCAGTGAACAGGGAGCGGGAAGGAGTGAAGACAAGCCACACATCCCTGCTAGGAAAAGTCTGTAGAATGGACCAGATAGCCTGGAAAGCAACAGTCTAAGACGGCACTTATTGTGAGTGACTTACTAAGTGCTGCAATGCCATTGCAAAAACTATGGTTATTAAAGGGGTTGTCTGGCGAAAATTGTTTTTCTAAAAGCATGGCGAGACTGCCTGTTTAAACAAAAAAATCTATACTTACCTCCTTGTTCTCTCTGCTTCAAGGCTTGACCGCACATTCACTTCCTGGTACTGGGGTCCGGGATGGACACCAGCAGGACAGGACACTGCAAGAGGCAATGTGATGTAAAGGAAATCAGGAAATGAAGTTCACCAGAGACTGGGTGCTGGGGTCAGTGCAAGACATTGCCAGTCACTGGCCACAGGGGCATCCCGCCTCAGCCAGTAATTGCATAGTGCTTGGGGAATTGCATAAGCGCCACTCAATGAATATGGATTTAACTTGCCAATTATGTTGATGGTTTTTTTTAATCAGCAATTCTGGTGACACAACATGGAATAAAATGTGCACTTGACTTTTACATTTTTCCTTTTGATGTTACAGAGATTTGCAGACCAGTGTGTGCAGAGAATAGTGCCAAGCTGGCACAGCGTGAACATGGAGTCTAGTTATGAGATGCAATTAAACATAGACTGAAAAGAGTCATTAAGTATTTAAAGAACAAATAGTATCCTGGTAATCTGTGGGCCACTGAGGATACATCCTAATAAATGTCCTTTGTGTTTCCATCTTGCTGTAAGCCTGCGAGTTGCTGACTCTGAATATTTATCATCAAATCAGTATCAATAATAAAGATTTTATTATCAATATTCATCCAGTAGTTAACATGTCAGGCTCATTTAGATTAGCAACCGTTCTGGGACTCGGGGCGGCTTCTACTCCCTACTTTGATTTGGAAATCACTTTGACACAAGTGTTTAGTAAATCCCAACTGAGTAGGAGGAACAGGGCCTGTGCCTGATAACAAATGGCTTCATTTTATTATCTGCAGTATTCAGTTCTTTGACTTTTTGCAAGACCAAGCTGTGTTGCTCCAGTGTGGAAATTACTTCCAAATCCTTCTAAATTTAGAATCAGTAATTAATTTAAAGATACGGTAGAGAAGGTGCGACTGGGCTGACTGAGTCTGTAACCCTCCCCCATTGGGATCTATTTTATAAGCTTTAGGTACAGCAAGTTCTTCATGTCCCTCTAAATTGTAAAATACTTTTTGTGACCTAGTTTTTGCCTGGTCTTAATAGTTATGGTTCTTTTGAGGGGATTGTTTGTGAGTCAGTCCGGGGGACACATGGGAAGAAGTAATTGATCTCTTCATCAAGTTATGATGTTAAGCTGCTGGAGGACTGTTGTTGTCTGGTCATTGACTGGATTTATAATTGATTGTAGTTTAGGTTATACAATCTATCATTTACTTTCTTATGGTATGAAACATTATCAACACAATTATTTGGCCATCATTTACAATAATACACACTATAAAGGGCGAAGATTTATCAAAAGCTGTGCAGAGTAAAAGTTGCCCAGTTGCCCATAGCAACCAATCAGGTTGCTTCTTTCATTTTCAAAAAGGCCTATGAAAAGTAAAAGAAGGGATCTGATTGGTTGTTATGGGCAACTGGAATTTTTTTTCTCTACACAGTTTTTGATAAATCTCCCCCTATGGTTCTACATATTTCCACCCCTGTGTTTGTATATTGTATAGATACCAAATATATTTTGTAATAAAACTTGAAACATAAGATGTTGGCTGAACACTTATTTGGCCAGCAGCTGTATCTCCTCATCATCCCATCCACATGGACACTCGAGTGTTTGGAGTATTGGGTATATATACTGCTGCCAGACTCCTCTGGTGGTGGCTTATATCCCCAAGAACAAAAGGAAAGACAGTTTAAACCCAATATGCCCAGTCCTTCTCTTCCCAATATCATCTATCGTGGGGGAATCTGGAGGCATCCATAGACATTTATAGTCCCACCAAAATCAGTGGGTTCAGCCAAAATCTGCAAATTGTGGGGAAAAAAACTCTTAAACAGCAATAATTTCATCAGCCTTTCACCTGAGGTTCGGAGGATCTCCCTATACACAGGTGACAGACTGACAACAACTGCTATCATTACCAAAACAGACCATATGAGTGATTACAGTGCAGTTTTATACGGTGATGCCCCTATATAATGCCTTAATAATACGGCCACATCATAACTGCTATTATTACTACTTTAGATCATATAAGTGATTACAGTGCAGTTACATCTGGTAATGCCCTACATAATGCCACCAAAACGGCTATCATTACAACAACAGACCATATAAGTGGCGTTTTCTCTAAGCGACATCTTCTCTAATCTTTCCTCCTTGTTTCCCATCCAGCCCAGAGAATCATGATGATTTCTGCCAGCCACAACTCATCTTCACAAAACCTGCCAGATAAGCATTTTAGGCTCCACACTTTTTCAGCACCTATAGCACCCCAAAAAGTAATAATGTTGCCCTAGGGGTCCAATTGAGTAGAGTAGGTAGATAAGTGGATTGGGGAAGAGTGTGTAGGTTTCCTTGTAGGAGCTGCCCCTATAGGTAGTTTCCCTACTAGATAGTTTCCTTCTGTAGGTTGGTGCCTTGTTGATAATTTCCCCCTGGAAGTCAGTCCCTGCAGATGATTTCTCCCTTAAGGTAGGTTCTTGTAGATATCTGCCCTGTGTACATAGTAGTGTCATGTAGATAGTTTGCCCTAGATAGCTGTCCCCTGTAGTTAGTTGCCCCTGTAGGTATATCAGCCCAGATAGCTGTACCTTGTAGTTAGTTCCCTCTGTAGATAGTTGTCCCATGTAGGTAGACCAACCTAGATAGCTGTCCCTGTAGTTAGTTCCCACCAGGTCCGTCGCTAAAGGACAGGCAAGCAAAGCAATTGCTTGGGGCCCCAAGCAGAGCCGGTACTTGTTGTGCTTCCTATAAGGCTGCAGCCGCCTGATCGCTCTATAGAGAGCCTCAGACGGCTGCAGCTCTCCTGGTCACCTCCCAAGCTCCTCCCCTTCCCTGTAGCGTGGCCGAGCTCCTCTTCCTCCTTGCTGTCAGTGGGGCAAGGTACTGCGTGGTACAGGAACAGGAGCAGGGCCGGACTGGCCATTGGGCTGAGTCGCCCTCCTGCCCCTATCCCGGTTCTGTAGCTCGCCTTGTTGGCCGTCAAGGCCAGCAGTTCAAGAGCCTGGAGCGGGAGGCAGAGACTAAAGCCGTTCGGCCTCTGGCTCCTATTTTTGTGCCCGGCTCACCTGTAGTTGCCTCACTTAGGACATCCCTGCCCCCAGTTAAGTGACGTACGGCTACGCGCGTCGGCCTCGTGTTGACTTTTGCTCACGTTACGCTCCCAGAATTCAAGGGCCAGCAGTCCTAATGTCGGCCCTAGGTATTCTGAGAGCGTGACATGAACGAACATGATTACTGCGCGTAGTTGTGCAAGCCCTTATTTGGGGAAGGTTCTGCTCTGAATTCCCGGGAACTGCAGAGGTACCAGCCGGGGGGTCTAATCTAGGGGTACTACCTACCTACTGGGGAAAGGGGGTTAATCTGGGGATACCACCTGCCTACTGGGGGGAGGGGTTTAATCTGGGGATGCTACCTGCCTAGTGGGGGAGGGGGTTAATCTGGGGATACTACCTCCCTACTGGGGGGAGGGGGTTAATCTGGGGGTACTACCTGCCTACTAGGGGGTTAATCTGGGTGTACCACCTGCCTACTGGGGGGAAGCCACTTAGCCACTTCCCCATTTGACCATGTAGCCACTTCCCCATTTGACATGCTTAATTATATATACAGTGAGAAGCTACTGGTTTTGTACAGTAATTTAAGCATTGCTTTGCGTCTACTCCTGACTCTCCGAGTGGCCACAAGAGTGATTGACAGGGCGAGGAGCCAATAGCTCTTCGATCTGTCAAACTCTCAAATGGGCACCACATTTAACAGTAAGTGTGTCATTAAGACGTGTTTTCAATTAAATGTGGGATATGTGGGGGCAGTGCAAGGAGGGTATGGGAACATTGTTCCTGGTGTTAAAGCGTGCAGGAACGCTATT
This sequence comes from Hyla sarda, assembly GCF_029499605.1. Classification (NCBI taxonomy): domain Eukaryota; kingdom Metazoa; phylum Chordata; class Amphibia; order Anura; family Hylidae; genus Hyla; species Hyla sarda. The sequence continues at coordinate 241,885,054 of NC_079194.1, forward strand.
CACATGTATACCTGCGGGACTCGAGCCCTGTTCATGATGCTCATCCCTTAGCCTGGGAATAGTGAAATAAACTATTATTACTACTATAGCAGCAGATGTCCTAGCTTTTTAAAGTGATACTCTGCCCCTAGCATCTTATCCCCTATCTAAAGGATAAGATGTTTGATCGCGGGAGTCCCACTGCTTGGGACCCCCTGCGATCTCTCCTGCAGCACTCCGTTCATGAGCTGCACAGAGAGAAGATCCCTACGTGGCTGAAGACGGACGATACAGGGGCAGGGGTATCGTGATGTCACGCCCCATTCCCTCAATGCAAGCCTTTGGGAGGGGGCATGACGGCCCCCGCGATCAGACATCTTATCCCCTATCCTTAAGATAGGGCTAGGGGATAAGATGTCTAGGGGCGGAGTACCCCTTTAAGGTTCCTGAAAGGTGTTCTTATTGCTCCACAACCTACACGCTACAGCTCACAGTACAATGGAGGAACACAGTCGTGTAGTGCATGTATAATTCACCCGTGCCTCTATTAAATAAATATAGACCATCTCAATTAAAACATGTACAACATTGTATGGGAAGTTAAAAATGTCAGGAGGTAATTCAGTAAAGAGAAAAGTGGTGTGGAAGGGTAAAGCATGGGAAAGAGAAGTAAATCAAACATGCAACCTTTAATAAGGAATTAAATATGTCAAGAGCTCATTCAGAAATAGGAAGTGGTAGTGTATATGCAACCTTGTGTAGGGAGCTACAAATATCATGAGGTAGTCCAGTAAAAAGAGAATAGGAAAGGAAAGGTAAAACATGGGGGAAGGAAATGTAAGGCATATTTGAAAACCTGTTCTATATTTTGGGTTGCCCCTTTCTTGCAAAAAAATACCGGCCATACTAATTTGCATAATTAATTATATATGCGTAACATGACAGGATACACATATGTGGTGGAAATTTGTCCTATTCTGACCCCCATAACCTTTTTAGGTCTCTTTACACGGGCCTGTATGAGGGCTCATTTTTTGCACCCTGATCTGTAGTTTCTAACCCCTTAAGGACGCAGGGTTTTTCAGTTTTTGCACATTAATTTTTTTCTCATCACTTGTAAAAATCATAACGCTTTCAATTTTGCACCTACAGACTCTTATGAGGGCTTATTTTTAGATTTTTCGCACCACCAATTGTACTTTGTAATGACATCAATCATTTCACGACAAAATTTTGAATCCCCGGCAGAAGTGACGATAAATATATGCACGTGCGCATCATGCGATTATCGCATGCCGCGGACTGGTTTATAGAATGCGCTATGGACTACAAAAAAAGGCTGCTATTGTGGCTAGTGCGCATGCGTGTCAAGCGCTAGAGATCAGAAGAGAGAAGACTTCACAAAGATGGCCGCAGTCATTTGTGATATAAGAATACTTTAGTAAAGGTGCATATATGAATAAATAGGTAATAAAGTACAAAAATAGAACATATATATAAACTGAATGCGTAATAGATGATAAACAAGTGAAAAAAAGGTAATTTAAGTGAAATTGGAATGAGAAGATAATACATAGGATATGAGTGGGTACACACAGTAATGCACAATCAAATATAATATACTAGTGGTAGCAAATAAATAAGGTTATGACACCAATGTGAAAAAATATATAATATAATAATAAATAAAATAAGCAGATGGTACATGTTAGTAGATTTAGTAATACAAGAAATACAAGTAATTAGTGCAGTGATAAAAGAATGCCCCCCCCCCCCCCCCCAATGTGAATAACATGCAAAAATGTATGTAAAGGCTACAAATAGCTACATAAGTATGGGAATACAAGTACCATATAGCTGTGTACAAGATAGACATAACATGTCATAAGGGAGACAAAAAGGGGGGGAGGAAAAGAGGTCTTGTCTGAGGATGCATTTCAAAGAGCAGCAATTGAAGAGAACCTCGAAAAATGAATGAATAATTAATATGAGTAGGGATAAAACAATAAATGAGGCAGGGGAAGGGGATAGACCTATATTGTGGTGGTAATATCACCAAATAGATGATAAAGGAAACAAAGATAAAAATATATATAAAATAATTATGCATATAAATGTGTATATAATGAAAAATAATAGAGAATGATAAAAATTTAAAAACATGGGAAAATGTTTTATTGAATAAATAAAATAAAAAAGAATGAATAAAAATAAAAAGGAATAAAAAGGATGGATAATGTGGGAAATGCTACTGGGGAAAAAATGGTGGAGAGATGATGAAAAACCAAAATTAGATCAGATACAAACTGCCATGTGGGCATACATGTAGAAGAATCAATACATAGACGAAGAGATGAATCAGAAAGAAGATTAAGAGAAGAGGTAAAAAAGTAAAGAGTACAATAAATGATTCAGAATATCAAACCTAATGGACTGAGGCGGATTAAAATAAGATAACTGTGTGCAGTATAAAAACAAATGCATATACAGATGTATGTGTGTGTTGTTGTTCATATGAGCACATGTATAAGTGTGCATATAAAGACATGCACGCATGCATACCAGCAAACTACAAAAGTACATAAACAAGGTAAAATCTATATGTAAAATAATGTATATAAGAATTGTATATAAAAGTGCCAATTGATATGTATAAAAAATGAATATAGAAATTTAGGTAAGATTTAGGTAAGATAAATATGCTGGATGAGAAAAAGATACTGGATGAGAAAAAGGAATAAAGAAAATAGGAATACTTACAAGAAGGGCACAAAACTGTTAACTTCATTCAGACCACTAGGTACTTTTGTTCCAAGAACCTCGATCCACCTGCTCTCTTTCTGCGCCAGCAGTTTCTTCCAGTTTGGCTTGATAGTTAACAGTGGTTAACAGTGGCCAATAGTTAACAGTAGTTAACAGTGGCCAATATTTCTCCATCACTTTCGTCATTTCTTGGGTTCTGGAATGGTAATTAATAATAAATCTAAAAGTAGTGTCTTTGTTACAGGTTTTTCTACTATCCTGTAAAAGTGTGGTTACTTTCTTACTGTCACATATGGCTGTGTGTGAACACAGACCAAGAAAGACTCTTGGTCTGTGTTCACACACAGCCATTGGATTTGCTTGTGTGTGAACAGTTTTATGTTCCCCGGTCAGGGAATAGTTAAAGCCTTTGGCTTGCTAGCCAGTAGCTCCTAGTGTGTGTCTATTTAAAGTCAGCCTAGTCTAGCCTCTGGGCTGGTGATTGAGATCATTACATATGGACTTCCTGAGATCCTGACATGCTGCTTTGAAGCTCTTGGTGAAACATTCTTTATTTGAGCTTCTGATCTACTATCTCTGATTTAGCATGCACCTTGTATGCTCTGGTTTTAGCCATGGTTATGTGGCATGCTCTTAGTAGATTTTAAGCTGTGTTTGTTTATTCGGTTTTAGGACTTGAATATCCTTTCTGTTATGTACTGGAGGCTCTGATCTAGATATTCCTGTTACCTGTTTATGGGGACTCCGTGTCTACTGGTGGTTTTTTGAGGGATTGCGATTCCTGTCTTGTGTTGAATGTGAACAGTGTTCTATAATTATATCCTGTTGTATCTGTTTTTTGAGTTGTAACTAGGCATTTCTGTTAACTGTCCATGGGGACTCTGTGTCTACTGTAGGTTTTCTGAGGAATTGTGATTCCTGTCTTGTGTTCAGTGTGAACAGTGTTCTATAATTATATCCTGTTGTATCTGTTTTCTGAGTTGTAACTAGGCATCCCTGTTACCTGTCCATGGGGACTCCATGTCTACTGGAGGTTTTATGAGGGATTGTGATTGTTTCTGTTTAGCGATAGATCCCTGTTACCGGTCCATGGGGACTTTGTGTCTACTGGAGGTTCTGGGGATCATGCTATATTTCTGTCTGTTCCTGGAGTCTGTTTAGACTCATCCGTTTTCATGTCTAGTGTTTTGAACTCTATTTGTTTATTAGTTCTTTATTCAGATCTTTGGATTTCTTGATCTTAGAGTACATGATCACTTAGCTAGTGTTTTCCTCTGTGCTTTACCATAGGTCTATAGTGTCCTCTGTGCTGCTCACTGATCTTTGTCCTCTGAACTTAATCTGTTATAGAGTTCTATGTTCTTGTTATGTTTTTGGTTTGTGGCCGACTATTTATTACTATGTGTTTTTAAGCCCACTTCACTTTAGCTCAGGGAGGGACCGGCACCCAGTTGTCGATCCACCGTTTAGGGTGGATGGGCAAGTAGGCAAGGAGAGCGGTTTTAGGGTCAGTTTAGGGCTCACTCTCCATGACACATACCCTCGGTCCATGACACATACTCTTGTTCCCAAAATCGTACCTCAAGGTCTCTTGCTTGATTCTCAAAGTTCAAGTCTTCCAAGCAGATGTGTCTAGCCCTTAAGTGTTGGCAAGTAAGAATATTCGTGATGAGGTGACATTGGTGTCCGGATGTAAACCTCCGTTTGTCTGAAGGTTTCACGACCACATCTTTTAAAGACTGTATTTCCTGCAGGGCTTTCCATTGACCTGTTGTTAGGTTGTCCCTCTGTCTCATTTCTTGGATATTATTAAACTCCTGCAATGCCAACCAAACAAACAAGTCAATCCCCGTAAATTGCGATAGCTGTGGAAAATGTTCTAACGTAGGAAGAAGAGTTTTAGGAAAATTATCAAAGACTTAAGGTTGTTGTGGTTCCTGTTCCTCCAGGAGTCCACTAGTGAGTGGACGGCATCCTGTTCAATCCTAGTGGGAATATTCGCACAGATCATATCAGAACGTTGATTGAAAATCTTTTTAAACGCTAACTTCCTAGCAAAACAATTGTAGGTCCTTTATAGCTGTGAACCTATCAAATTTAGCTGAAGGGCAAGAAGTCAATCCTAGTCTTAAAACGTTGTTCTGAGCTTCTATCAACTTATAGTCACTTAAATTGATGACCTTCGTGCTTACCTGGTTGTGTTCCCTCTGGGCATAGCTACGTTTCTTCTGGAAACTACTTCCATTTTCATAATCCATTTTTCTTTTTCTCCCTATGAACTGTCGTCTACATGTTGAGGAGACTGTGGATTCTGCGCCAGTCGATGCTATCGAGGATACCAAACTTGTACGTTTCAGGGTGTTGGTATCACTTTGGTGCCATCTGTAAACCTTATTGGTTTGTGCATCATTTGAGTCATGTTGATATTTCTTCCTTTTTGTGCTTTGTGTTCCCCCAATGTGAATGACATGCAAAAATGTATATAAAGGCTACAAATAGATACATAAGTATGAGAATACAAGTGCCATATAACTGTATACAAGATAGACATAACATGTCATAAAGGAGAAAAAAATGGGGGGGGGGGAGAGGTCTTGTATAAAGATGCATTCCAAAGAGCAACAATTGATGAGAACCTAGAACAATGAATGAATGATTAATATGAGTAATAAATTCTAAAACAATAATGAGGCAGGCGAAAGGGGTAACAAAAAATTTTAGAAAGGAGAAAGGTAACAAAAATACCACATTAGACCATTAGACAGCATATAGTGGCTGAATGACACAGCCTGGAGTTGGTGGCAGCATGAGGAGACCATATAGTGGCTAAATGACACAGCCTGGAGTTGGCGGCAGCATGAGGACACCATATAGTGGCTTAATGACACAGCCTGGAGTTGGCAGCAGCATGAGGAGAACATATAGTGGCTGAATGACACAGCCTGGAGGTGGTGGAAGCATGAGGAGACCATATAGTACCTGAATGACACAGCGTTGAGTTGGCGGCAGCATATAGTGGCTGAATGACACAACCGAGAGTTGGTGGCAGCATGAGGAGAACATATAGTGGCTGAATGACACAGCCTGCAGGTTACGGAAGCATAAGACCATACAGCATAAGACCATACACAGCCTGGAGTTTGCAGCAGCATGAGGAGACCATATAGTGGCTTAACCCCTTAACGATGCAGGACGTATATTTACGTCCTGCGCCGGCTCCCGCGATATGAAGCGGGATCGCGCCGCGATCCCGCATCATATCGCGTCGGTCCCGGCGCTCATCAACGGCCGGGACCCGCGGCTAATATCACACATCGCCGATCGCGGCGATGTGCGGTATTAACCCTTTAGAAGCGGCGGTCAAAGCTGACTGCCGCTTCTAAAGCGAAAGTGAAAGTGACCCGGCTGCTCAGTCGGGCTGTTCGGGACCGCCGCGGTGAAATCGCGGCATCCCGAACAGCTGACAGGACACCGGGAGGGCCCTTACCTGCCTCCTCGGTGTCCGATCGGCGAATGACTGCTCCGTGCCTGAGATCCAGGCAGGAGCAGTCAATCGCCGATAACACTGATCACAGGCGTATTAATACACGCCAGTGATCTGTGTAAGAGATCAGTGTGTGCAGTGTTATAGGTCCCTATGGGACCTATAACACTGCAAAAAAAATGTAAAAAAAAAGTGTTAATAAAGGTAATTTAACCCCTTCCCTAATAAAAGTTTGAATCACCCCCCTTTTCCCATAAAAAAAATAAAACAGTGTAAAAAAAAAAAAAAAAACATATGTGGTATCGCTGCTGCGTGCGAACTATAAAAATATATCATTAATTAAACCGCACGGTCAATGGCGTACGCGCAAAAAAATTCCGAAGTCCAAAAAAGCGTATTTTGGTCACTTTTTATACCATTAAAAAATGAATAAAAAGTGATCAAAAAGTCCGATCAAAACAAAAATCATACCGATAAAAACTTCAGATCACGGCGCAAAAAATGAGTCCTCATACCGCCCTGTACGTGGAAAAATAAAAAAGTTATAGGGGTCAGAAGATGACATTTTTAAACGTATACATTTTCCTGCAAGTAGTTATGATTTTTTCCAGAAGTGCGACAAAATCAAACCTATATAAGTAGGGTATCATTTTAACCGTATGGACCTACAGAATAATGATAAGGTGTAAATTTTACCGAAATATGCACTGCGTAGAAACGGAAGCCCCCAAAAGTTACAAAATGGCGTTTTTTCTTCGATTTTGTCGCACAATGATTTTTTTTTCGTTTCGCCGTGCATTTTTGGGTAAAATGACTAATGTCACTGCAAAGTAGAATTGGCGACGCAAAAAATTAAGCCATAATATGGATTTTTAGGTGGAAAATTGAAAGGGTTATGATTTTTAAAAGGTAAGGAGGAAAAAACGAAAGTGCAAAAACGGAAAAACCCTGAGTCCTTAAGGGGTTAATGACAAATCCTGGAGTTGGCGGCAGCATGAGGAGAACATATAGTGGCTGAATTACACAGCCTGGAGGTGGCGGAAGCCTGAGGAGACCATATAGTGGCTGAATGACACAGTCTGGAGGTGGCAGCAGCATGAGGAGAATATATGGTGGCAGTATGGGACAGCCTGGAACTGGCATCAGCATGAGGAGAACATATGGTGGCAGAATGAGATAGCCTGGAGGTGGCAGTAACAGCATCAGGAGTCCTGAAAGTGACCCGGTGACAGAGTGGTGTGGTGGGTGGCAATACCAGTACCCAGTAACGAAGGTGGGTGAAAAAAGGAGAACTTTGCATCAGATGTGTGGCATCAGGCGAGTGGCAGCATCAGAATAGTAGCTGAGGCAGGTAGGAAGAAGAAACCGATCTCTTTTGTAAAAGTTTTAGTGTGCACAAGTAAGTATTGAGAATATTCATTGCATAAAACTTAACTTTTAATAATGTGCTTAGGTTAAAATATATGGACCCCACATTTTTTTTTTTATCAAACAAAAGGAAAGATGTGCAAACAACACCATGTGCCACCTACACCACCAAGTATTGATGTGATGCAAAGACCTCTAAAAGGTGGAAGGGAACAACGTATGGTCCACTGTAAGCGGTGGGGGTAAAAACTTCCCCTGTAAGGCCCTACTCTTGCATTATTAATTCCCTTCTTGGCAAGTGTTTCTCGCCCAAAAAAGGGCAGCCCCACACAGGAACCTCTCCCTATTTTCACCTACAAACACTACCATTTCCCAGGGTTTTTAGGTGGAAATAGGGATTGGTTCCTGTGTGGGGCTGCCCTTTTTAAGATGAAGAACATACATTGTATATAATAAATTACTAAATAAAAAAATATTAAATAAAAAGCTATTATATACAAAGCCAGTCCTCAAAGGGCAGTGGAAAATATAGGATTTTAGGGGATAGAAAAAAGAGAGGAAAATATTAACATGATTAGTAGGATAAAATAAGATATATGTAATAAATGTTAATAAAGATATAATAGGATATAATAAACCTGAATCAGGGATAGATAACAATGAATAGACATTTATTAATAATCAATGTGATAAAAGAATGAAAATACACACATCTGGCCAGGGACCTTGCCAGATGTGAGCTAAATAAAATTAATGTCCAAAAAATATTTCATGTCTAAAAATATTTACAGTCCATTTAGCCTGAAAGATGTTCAGGGAGTGATGTAACCAATAGCACAATGGAGCAAGGTATACAGTAGCACAATGTAGCGGAATGTGGCAATAGAAATGATACCTGCAAGCCGCAATCGATCTGTTTAGTTACTCACGGTCTGTGCGGTCAGTTCTTGTGGCTGACAGTCTCGGCAGAGAGAGCAGCGTTTAGGTGAGTCAACCTGGTTGTGCGGTCCTAGTGGGTGAAATTGCAGGTTGGCACGGATGGGCATCCGGCCGTGGTCTTACTTGATAGTAGGGGCAGATGAGGTCCCAGCAAATGTCTGAACTTGGTATAGTCTCTGGCGTCCTCATGTTAGGTCGCGCGTGCGATCCTGTAGTGGTCTGCAAAATAAGGTGCTACAGCTCTGTCAAGGCTAAAAGGTAGGTTATAAAAGTTCTTAAAAGTTCATAATGGTGGTCAAAGGTGATGATATTAAAAATTATGATAGGCTATACGCGTTTCAAGACCGTAGTCTAATTCCTCAGTAGCCGAAAATACTTATCAATTGACTGTCTCAAGGTTCAGGTTTATATAAGACAGGTCTGTGGTGTCACATTTGGAAAAGGGAAAGACCTAAAACCTGGAAAAATAATTCCACAGGTTGGTTGCATATATATATACATGTATATAAAATCGTCTCTTTAGAAGAAAGATTAGAAGGAATCTTTTTATTCCCTTTTAAGACAAGTAACACTTTCCTCGAAAAGGTGGAAGGGGACAACGTATTGTTTATTGTAGCAGGTGGGGGTAAAATCTTCTGTAAGGCCCTACTCTCGCCCAATTAATTCCCTTCTTGGCAAGTGTTACCCTAAAAAGGGTTGCCCCACACAGGAAACTCTCTCTATTTCCACCTAAAAAGCTTGGAAAATGGCAGTGTGTGTAGGGGGAATTAGAGAGAGGTTCCTGTGTGGGGCCGCCCTTTTTAGGGCAAGTAACACTTGCCAAGAAGCGAATTAATAATGTGAGAGTAGGGCCTTACAGGGGAAGTTTTTACCCCACCGCTTACAATGGACCAAACGTTGTTCCCTTCCACATTTTAGAGGTCTTTGCATCACATCAATACTTGGTGGTGTAGGTGGCACATGGTGTTTTTTGCAAACCTTTCATTTTGTTTGATTTAAAAAAAAATGTTGGGTACATATATTTTATCCTAAGAATATTATTAAAAGTTAAGTTTTATGTAATGCATATCCTCAATACTTACTTGTGGTCTGATGCAGAGGAATGTCTGTAACTGGGGAGCAGCGCCTTAAATATGTTTAGCACTATCCATATTTGTGAAGTGTTAGTGTGGCATCATGGTCAATCTACTCTGATGGATCAGGCATTAGTGGGTGGAAATCCTTGCTGATCCATGCCTGATTCATCTTCACAAAGGTCAGTCTCTCCACATTTTTCGTGGACAGATGAGTTCTCCTTGGGGTTATTATGGCCCCTGGCACACTAAACACCCGCTCTGATGGCACACTACTGGTCGGGCAAGACAGCTTTTCCAGGGCAAACTCTGCTAGTTGCGGCCACAAATCAAGTTTGGCTGCCCAGAAGTTCAGCAGCTGTTCAATGTGTGTTGGCATGGTCATGTGAAGGTATGCCACCACCTGATGGTTCAGGTCCTGCTCCCGGTCTACCTGCTTCTGATGAGTTGCCTCACTATGTGGGGGATGAAAGCTACTCATCAATGACTGTAGACTCAGGCTTCTGCTGATGGAGCTGGTACTGCTCCTGCCACCCCACCCCTCCCCAGCAGCCATGGCAGTGGAAGATGAGCACAGAGGGCCCCCCGAGTCAGACCTGCGCGAGTATGGACGATGGCGCCAACTGACTACGTACTATGTCTCTGTAGTAGGTCAGTTTGTCCTCCCTCTCAGTGGGTGGAAAAAAGGCCCCATTTTGTGCGAGGGTCCAATAAGGTGGAGAACCAGAAGTCATCCCGCTGCCGAATGGTGACAATTCGGTGGTCACTACGCAAGCGAGCATGCATTGTGTCATTTATGCAAGTGATGGACTCCCTGCCTCCATCTCCACTTCATACTACTATGGTGTGTCTGGGTCCTCTGTCTCGCCTTCCTCATAACCCTCTAGCTCCTCTGGCTGCTCCTGCTCCTCCTCTCCTGTCATATGACTAGAAAAACCACCTATCTCGTGAAACATAAACTGTATTCCATTGTGCCCCTCCCCCTCCTCCAGCACAGGGCTAATGTGGCCGTGAGATACAGGCACCAGGTCTTCAGTGCCCTAACCAACCATCGTTTCCAACACGTTTTGTAGTAAATGAAGCAGTGGAATTATGTCATTCATCCCGTAATCCTGGCGACTGACTAATAAGGTGGCTTCCTTAAAGGGCCTAAGCAAACGGCAGGAGTCACGTATGAGCTGCCCCTGGTTGACATTGAAGTTACACAGGGGAGTCCCCCTATCTGCTTGGATCATCAAGAAATCGGTGATGGCTTTTCTCTGTACGTATAGTCGGTCCAACATATGGAGGGTGGAAACTTCGCAAATCAGACTATGTTGGGTGATACCGTTCTGATGCTGCAGCTTAAGCAGGTTGTGCTTTGTGGTGTAAGAGTGGCTGAAGTGCATGCAATGTTTCCTTCCCATTGTTAGGATGTCTTGCAGATGGGGGGGAACAGTTCAGAAACCGCTTGACAACCAGATTGAAAACGTGTGCCATGCAGGGCGTATGTCTCAGGCTTCCTTGTCGCAGCGCAGACAAGATGTTATTCCTGTTGTCAGTCACCATGGTTCCAATTTCCAGTTTTCGTGGAGTAAGCCATGATTCGATTTCTTGATTAATTACTTTTAGCAGTTCCTCGCCTGTGTGACTCCATTCGCCAAGGCAAACCATGTGAAGGACAGCATGACACCTTATATCCGGAATAGGCCGAAACAGGTAACTAGATTAAACCAGAATAGTTTCATTTAAACCGAGGGGCTGCAGAGAATTGCATTTATAAATCCAAAACACCTCTAGTTTCTTCAAAATCTCAAAGCGGTTAGACTTGTTTTTCGGGATGGTGTCTATTGGAGTAACTGTTAAGGGTTTTGTCATCCCCTTGTGGGCTTGACTACAGTGCCTATATAGGCTGTGCAGGAGGAAACCAGTTTTAATGTTAAATCGGTGTTTGTTGATTCTGCACCTGAGTTTTTGGGTGGTCCTTCCTATGTACTGGAGGACACAGCAGCACTATATAAGATAAATTACAAAGTCGGATTCGCATGTAAGAAAATATTTAATATCAAAGGTTTCTCCCGTTAATTTAGAGTGGAATGACTGTCGCCTGTGTTCGATCTCTCTGCAGCACAGACAGCAACTCTTTCCACATTGATAGCTCCCTGGTTATCTGCAATCTAGTGATTTCGATTGCTGTCTCCTAAGCTGACTTGAGGTCAGCAGATTTTTTAAGGATGGCACTCTTCTGAAGGTAATCATAGGATTTTTTGGAATTATTTCTTTAAGAAAGTTGTCATTTTCCAGTATGTACCAGTGCTTCTTTAGTATTTTCTTAATTGCTTGTGATGCTGAACTATAGTAGGTTATAAAGTTAAAATCCCAGTTTTCAGTTGATGATTTTGTTGTTCCTGTCCATAGCTTTAAACATGATTTTTTGTTCGTCGGTTAGTAACGAATATTTCTTTGCCTTAAAACCTTTTCTCAGGATTCCTGCTTGATCTCGGAAGTCTTTGTTGCTGGTACAGTTCTTCCTTACGCTTTTGTACTGAGAGTATGGTACATTCTCGAGTCACTTTTTGTAGTGGCTGCTGGTGAAATCAATGTAGCTATTTGTATAGATTTTCTTAAAGAAAGTCGATGTGAGGAATTTTTCTAGGTCATGGGTAATGACCAGATCAAGGAATTCAATATATTCACCACTGGCCTGGAGAGTGAATGAGATTCCCCAATCATTTTTATTTTGGTGCTCCATCAAGACATTCATGGCGGCTTGTGGTCCTCGCCAGATGAATATTAGATCGTTGATACATCAACGATAACATACAATATGTTCCAAGAGAGCATGGTCACCCCAGATATGCTGGGCTTCAAAGGCCCCCATAAATAAATTTGCATATGCGGGGGCCACTTTGGCCCCCATTGCGGTACCTTTCTTCTGCTGGTACATGGCCCTGTTGTATGCAAAATAATTGTTTTCCAGGATTTACCTCAGTCCTTCAAGAATGAATTGGCATTGTTGTCCTTTTTACCCACCAATTCTCCATACAATGGAGCCTTTACATCCTAAGTGTTTACGCCAGTAATTAAACACATATAACATCAGCAGTATCTATTTAGCCCCTCTACTATCTCACATATAATTGCCAACATCTTAATAGCTAGAGGTGCGACGTGCAAGTGGTCCCGTCCATCTCAAACCTCGCAACCACCATATATAATGCTTCACTGGGTACTTCCGCAGCGGAGCGTACATACTGTTAAGCGAGACCTGTTCCTTGTTTTCCTTAAGCAGTTAGGGAGCGATCTAACCGCGGTTAGCTCCTCCCTCTTCAAACTCTACTCCTTCTGTATATTGCCCACTGGTTGCTCCACTAGTTATCCCTGTAGCAGAGCGCTCATACTTACAAGCGAGACCTGTCCTTCATTTCTCATATGTAATCATGGAGCGATCTTGCTGTGGTTAGCTCTGCCTGCTCCAAACTATGTTCCCACTGTATATCGCTCCATCCAGCGGACCCACAGTGCAAAAATACATGTGATCCCCACCCCTTCTCAACCACGCTCCTGACACATAACGCTCCCGCTAGCAGTACGGGACCCGCTACTCCAAGTCCGTACCAGCAAGATGGCCTCATAGGAACACTTGGGACTTACACAAGTAGCCTAGAAATAGGAAATATACCGGTCCACTCTTATCATCATATGAACATGTTTTATGAATTATGGTACTCCTTTTTAATGTTTGTTCATTGTTACTAGAGATGAGCGAATTGAAGTTGACGAACCCAAATTTGTTACGAATTTCATGAAAAATTCAATTTGCATCGAAAAAGAATATCGCTGCGATTCTATCGTGCAAATCGCTTCATTTAACTCCATTTTACAGCGTTCCAGGCTATTGGAGACCTAAGATGGCGGATCCACATGTGAGTACATGGGGCAGGGGATTATGGGAGGGCGGGAAACAGCAGCAGGAATGAAGATAGGCGGGCTGACCCTGAATCACATGTGAGATGCAGCCTATCAGTGTTCACTGACCCCTGTGATGTCACAGGCCCTATATAATCGGCGGCCATCTTGCCTCTCTTCATTTCATCTATGCACTCAGATGGAGAGGACGGGACTGCGTGTGTGTGAATAGCTCATACCACAGTGTTACACTGCAACTGCTAGTCACATCAGCATTAGGGAAAGGCAGGAGTGCAGAGTGCTTTGCTGTTACACTGAGAAGGATCATTGATAGCTAAACCTCCTATTCACATTATTGAGCATTGCAGCAGAGAGGGGCAGATAGCTGTCAGCTGCCTCATACAGATCTCCAAGCTGGCTGAACTTTCTGAAGCATCTTATCTCCTCATTTTTTAGCCCAATTGAGTTTTTTTTTTGCTCCACAAATCTTCTGCTGCTCAGAATTGTGTGACAGAGTACAATTTAGGGTTTAATCCCTGGATTTTTTTTTTGTGGTGCTGCACTGTTCGGTCCTGCTGCTGTTCAGAAATACGTGATTGTTCAGTGGACTGTAGTGCATTTGTACCATTTTGTACCTGTTAATCTATCAAGGGGCTGGCTAAATACTGTGCAAGTCCAAACAATACTATTCACCGGCTGTTTTTTTTTTTTTTTTATAGTTTTTTCTGCGTATAGTTATGCATATATAACTGCCCTCATCAGTGCATACTGCATAGGTACATGCAAGTATTGTACCATTTAGTACCTGTTAAGCTGTCAAGGTGCTCCATACCGTCAAAGTCCAAACAATAGTATCCACCGGCTGGTGTATTACAAAAAAACTGATTTTTTAATGCTAATAGTTAGGCATATTACTGCCCTCATCATTGCATACCGCATAGGTACATCCAAGTATTGTACCATTTAGTACCTGTTAAGCTGTCAAGGTGCTCCATACCGTCAAAGTCAAAACAATAGTATCCAACGGCTGGTGTTTTACAAAAATACAGAGTTTTTTCTGCTAATAGTTAGGCATATTACTGCCCTCATCAGTGCATGCCGCATAGGTACATCCAAGTATTGTACCATTTAGTACCTGTTAATCTGTCAAGGGCCTACATACTGTTCAAGGACAGCCGTAAGTAATCACCTGCTGCTGTTCTAGACAAATACTGTTTAAAGAGTAGTGTAGCGAATTGTAATACCCTCATAAACGCAGGCAGAGAAGTGCCAGGACGTGCACAGAGGAGTGGCAGAGGCCTAAATACTACAGGCAGAGTTGGCAGCAGACTTGGGGCAAGTGGCAGCAGGAGTCGTAGCGAGAGGCCTGAGCTCCCGTTATCAGCCAGGGGTCGTGTCTCCACCAGCAAACCATCTGCCGTCGTCGATTGGTTAACACGCTCATCCACATCATCACAAGTGACATCTGACACCCCCAGTCAACAGTCGGTGGGTTCCTCAGACACAACCCTCAGTTGGCATGGCCCGGAAGCAGTCCGTGTCCTCCCATTGCCTTTGTCCTATGCTGTTCCCTCTCCTAAAGAAGTATCTTATGCTGTGGGTTCAGCTCCACTATTTACTGAGGACGATCTAATAGAGGACAGTCAGCAGCTACAGGACAGCCAAGAAGGGGAGGAGACATGCGCCGCTTGCTCCGCTAGGCGGCCAAGTAGTGATGCGGAGAGTAACGTGGGAGGCGGTGTTGAAAGTGTTCAGGGTCCTGAAGCAGACACTGTTGGGGAACCTGAGGAGGACATCATTGACGTGCACACAACTGTTGTTGATGATGAAGCTGATCGCAATTGGGAGCCGGGTGCAGAAGGGGCTTCATCATCATCAGGAGAAGAGAGTTGCAGGTTGCCCTAGAGGCAGCAAGGCGGTAGCACGGTTGGCAGTCAGCATGGTGACAGTAATGGAAATTCAGGAGCCAAACGTGCCCGGGGGAGACCACCTCCATCGCGGCAGCCTACCTTTCCGGGAGGTAGTGTAATAGGGGTTCCTGGAGACGGCGCCAGTAGCAGTCAATTAGTGTGGACTGCGGGTGGGAAAATCAGCTACTCGGCGGTGTGGAAGTTTTTCATAAGGCATCCGGAGGAGGTTCACGTAGCCACATGCAATATCTGTCGGCAGAAGGTGAAGCGGGGCCAGGGTCCCAATGTCGGCACCACAGCCCTACGTCAACACATGCTTTACCACCACAAAGCGGCCTGGGAGAACCGTGGCTCCGATATAGTGGTCCAGCCTGCTGCATCACCCAGTGGCCATCCGCTCCCTCCGTCATCCAGCCAAGGCTCCACCACCTCAGCCGAAGGGAGCTGTGTGTCAAACCCTCCTTCTGTCGAAGCTATGTCCAAGAGACAACAGTATGCACCCACTCATCCAACGGTGCAGAAGTTGAATGTGCTCCTGTCCAAGTTGCTGGTGTTGCAGACCCTCCCTTTTCAATTGGTGGACTCTGCACCTTTCAGAGAATTGATGGCTTGTGCCGAGCCGAGGTGGAGAGTCCCAAGCCGTCATTTCTTTGCGAAGAAGGCAGTACCAGCCCTGCATAAGTTTGTACAAGAGAAGGTGGGCCAGTCCTTGAGCCTGTCGGTTTGTTCAAAAGTGCACGGCAGCAACGATGTGTGGAGCTGTAACTACGGGCAGGGACAATACTTGTCTTTTACAGCCCACTGGGTAAATGTGGTTCCTGCACAGCCACAACAGCAACTTGGACAGGTCACACCGCTTCCTCCTCCACGCTCTCGCTCCCAGGCAGTTGGTCCTGTTACAGTGTGCGACGCCGCCTCCTCATCCTCCACCATGTCCACGGCCTCCACTGCACGTCCAAATCTCGATGGCCCTTCATCATACCATGTGTGTAGGGCACGGCGGTGTCAAGCTGTTCTTCACATGGTTTGCCTTGGCGAACGGAGTCACACAGGGTAGGAACTGCTAAAGTTCATTCATAAAGAAATCCGAGTATGGCTTACTCCACGTCATCTGGAAATGGGAACCATGGTGACCGACAACGGGAAGATCATTGTGTCTGCGCTGCGACAAGGAAGTGTGAAACATGCGCCCTGCATGGCACATGTGTTGAATCTGGTTGTCAAACAATTCCTCAAGTCTTCACCCCATTTGCAAAACATCCTTAAAATGGCAAGGAAACTGTGCATGCACTTCAGCCACTCGTACACCGCCAAGCACACCTTCCTTGAGCTGCAGCGTCAGAACGGTATCCCACAACATAGTCTTATTTGTGACGTTGCCACACGTTGGAATTCCACCCTCCATATGTTGGACAGACTATATGAACAAAGATAAGCCATCACCGATTTCTTGATGATCCAAGCAGATAGGAGTACTCCCCTGTGTAACTTCAATGTGAACCAGTGGTAGCTCATACGTGACACCTGCCGTTTGCTGAGGCTCTTTGAGGAAGCCACATTATTTGTGAGTCGCCTGGATTACGCCATGAACGACGTAATTCCACTCCTACATTTCCTACAACAAATTATTGAAACCATGGCTGGTCACGGCAATGGAGACGTTGCGCCTACATCTCAAGGCTACATGAGCCCTGTGGGGGCTGAACTGGAGGAGGAGGATGATGAAGGGCAGAGCGGAGCACAGTTTAGGTTGGATGAGATGGCCGGTGTTTCTAGTCAGGAGTAGGAGGAGGAGTAGGAGCAGCCAGAGGAGCTGGAGGGTTATGAGGAAGTTGAGACAGAGGATCCAGACACACCGTGGCAGTATGCAGTGGAGATGGAGGCAGGTAGTCCCTCCGAGTCACTGGCGCAAATGGCACGATGCATGCTCAGTTGCTTGCGTATTAACCCCCGAATTGTCAAAATACGTCAGCGGGATGACTTCTGGATCTTCACCTTATTAGACCCTCGCTACTGTCCCAAAATGGGGGCCTTTTTTACACCCACTGAGAGGGAGGACCAACTGACCTACTACAGAGAGATTCTACGTAGTCAGTTGGCTGATGCCTATCGGCCACATGGTCCGTCCACTCGCAGGTCTGACTCGGGGGGCCCTCTGCGCTCACCTTCCACTGCCATGGCTGCTAGGGAGGGGAGGGGTGGGAGGAGCAGTACCAGCTCAATCAGCAGCAGCCTGAGTCTACAGTCGCTGATGAGTAGCTTTCTTCACCCGCATAGTGAAGCAACTCATTAGCAGCAGGTAGACATGGAGGGGGACCTGAACCAGCAGGTGGTGGCATACCTTGACATGGCCATGCCAACAACCACTGAAGATCCGCTGGACTTCTGGGCAGCCAAACTTGATTTATGGCCACAACTAGCAGAGTTTGCCCTGGAAAAGCTGTCCTGCCTGGCCAGTAGTGTGCCATCAGAGCGGGTGTTTAGTGTGGCCGGGGCCATAGTCACCCCAAGGCAAACTCGTCTGTCCACCAAAAATGTGGAGAGACTGACGTTTGTCAAGATGAATCAGGGATGGATCAGCCAGGATTTCCAGCCACCAATACCAGATGCCTCAGAGTAGATTGACCATGCTGCTACACCAACATTTCCCAATTATGGTTGGTTATGAAACCCTCTTGGGTTATCAATTAGGGTTATGAAACCCTCTTTGGTACTGCGATTGCCTACTCCTGGCTCATCCTGTGTCTTTCAGGAACTACTTGCCTCACTGATGCTTCTTTAATTTTTGGATGTTTAGCAGTAGCTAAATATATGCTTAATGCAAATGTCAACATTGATCTTTAAATGTAAGGGGTTATGAAACCCTCTTGGGAACTGCGAGTGCCTGCTCCATACTCATTCTGTGTCTTTCAGGAACTACTTGCCTCCCTGCCCTCAGGCCTTGGGCCTTCAATTTTTGGATGTTTAGCTGTAGCTAAATACATGCTTAATGCAAATTTCAACATTGATCTTTAAATGTAAGGGGATGGTTAGGAAACCCTCTTGGGTACTGCGAATGACTGCTCCTGACTCATTCTGTGTCTTTTGGGAACTACTTGCCTCCCTGATGCCTCAGGCCTTGGGCCTTCAATTTTTGGATGTTTTGCAGTAGCTAAATACATGCTTAATGCAAATTTCAACATTGATCTTTAAATGTAAGGGGTTGGTTAGGAAACCCTCTTGGGTACTGCGAATGACTGCTCCTGACTCATTATATGCCTTTCAGGAAATAATTGCCTCCCTGATGCCTCAGGCCTTGGGCCTTAAATTTTTGGAAGTTTAGCAGTAGCTAATACATGCTCTTTCAATTCTCGGCGCTCTGCTAGGGCCTTCTCCTACCCCGCCGGGGCCGATCCGAGGACCTCACTAAACCATCCAATCGGTAGTAGAGACATGCGGTGTGTACAAAGGGCAGGGACTTAATGAACCCGAGCTTATGACCGGCGCTTAGTTGTGATTCTTCTTTCCTGGAAAATAATTGCAATTCCTGATCCCTATCGTGAAGGGGGTTCAGCGGGTTACCCGCACCTGTCGGTGAAAGATAGACACACGCTGGTCCGTTCAGTGTAGCGCGCGTGCAGCCCCGGACATCTGAGTGCATAACACGCCTGTTATTGCTCGATCTTGTGAGTGATCGTGCAATGTAAGGGGTTATTGAAGCCTCTTGGGTACTGCTGATGCCTACTCCTGACTGCTCCTGTGTCTTTCAGGAACTACTTGACTTCATGATGCTTCTGTACTTGGGCCTTTAATTTTAGGATTTTTGAAATACATACATACATGCTTAATTTAAATTTCAACATTTATGGTGCAATGTATGGGGTTATTAAACACTCTTGGGTAGTGTTTTTTTCAAATTTTCTGATAATTATCACAGTAAAAAACTTGAATTTTCCACAATAATAACCATTACACCATTGAACGATTGTTGCGTGTGATTTTTTAAGTAAAATTTTCAAAAAAAATACGCATAGGGATGAACTCTGCTTCTTTATTTCATAAAAAAATATTTTACACAAGAATGTCTTTTGGTGGTCCACCATCCTGCATTATAGAGTCTTCTGGACTCTTGGATATGCGCTTGTTCTTAAACAAAGGTACAAAAACAAAAAATGGCCAGTCAGGGCTATGGAGACGTTGTGCCTACATCTTACGGCCACATGAGCCATGTGGGTGCTTGTGAGATTAGGTCCTTTGTACCCACACCGCGGGGTCCGGGACACAAATTTTGATTTAAATTTCAAATAAAAAAAATCACACATTTCAATCGTCTCCTCATGCTGCAGCCAACTTCAGGCTGGGTCATTCTGGTAATATATAGAGAGCACTCGCTGTCCTAAATATTCGTTAAAATTTTTCGTCAAAAATGTTTTATCTTTTTTATTACAGATTGTGAAGCTTTGATGTGTACTCATGCATCAGCCAACTCCAGCCTGTGTCATTCAGGCAATATATGGTTTACTGATGCCGCTGCTGGGCCTGGGTCTGGGAATTTAAAATTTTCTCATAGGTAGCACCCGCTATCCAAAAGTCTTCTTCATAAATTTCTACAATTGTTGTGTTTTTTTGGAGGGATTGTGAAGCCCTAGTGTGTACTCATGCATCAGCCAACTCCAGGGTGTGTCATTCATGCAACATATAGGTAGCACCCGCTGTCCTAAATATTCTTAAAATTATTTAAAAAATGATTGTTTTTTCTTTGGGATTCTGAAGCCCTGGTGTGTACTCATTGCTGCTTCCTGCTATACTCTGTCAGCCCGTTGGTCCTGCGACAGTGTGCTACTCCGCCTCCACATCCTCCACTGTGTCTTAAGCCTCCACTGCCCAGACAAGTCTCAGTGGCCCTTCAGCATACCATGTGTGCAGGTCACGGCGGTGTCACGCTGTTCTTCACATGGTTTGCCTTGGCGAGAAGTCTTGGAAACATTGGCCGGTCAGGGCAATGGAGACATTTCGCCTAAATCTCACGGCCACATGAGCCTTGTGGGGGCTTGTTGGATTTGGTCCTTCGTACCCACACGCTAGGGTCCAGGACACGCAAAGGTTGTTTTAAATTTCAAATCAAAAAATGATGGCGCTGCTGGGCCTGGGTCTGGGAATTTCACATTTTCTCATGGGTCGCACCCGCTATCCAAAATCTTTTTCAAAAATTTCAAAAATTGTGGTGTTTTTTGGGGGGGATTGTGAAGCCCTGTTGTGAACTCGTGCATCAGCCAACTCCAGGCTGTGTCATTCAGGCAATATATGGGTTACTGATGCCGCTGTGGGGCCTGGGTCTGATAATTTCAAATTTTCTCATAGGTAGCACCCGCTATCCAAAATCTTTTTCAAAAATTTCTAAAATTGTGGTGTTTTTTGGGGGGGATTGTGAAGCCCTGGTGTGTACTCGTGCATCAGCCAACTACAGGTTGTGTCATTCAGGCAATACATGGGTTACTGATGCCGCTGTTGGGCCTGGGTCTGGTAATTTCAAATTTAGGTAGCACCCGCTATCCAAAATATTCGGTTTAAATTTCTTAATTCATCTTTTAATCTTAGGGATTGTGAAGGCCTAGTGCTTGCTGCTGGCAACTCCGGGCTGTGCCATTCATCCACTATATGGTCTCCTCATGCTGCCAACACCTCCATGCTGTGTCATTCAGCCACTATATGGTGTCCTCATGCTGCCAACACCTACACGCTGTGTCACTCAGCCACTATATGGTGTAGTCATGCTTCAGCTTCATCCAAGCTGTGTCATTCAGCCACTATATGGTGTCCTCATGCTGCCAACACCTCCACACTGTGCCATTCAACCACTAAATGGTCTCCTCATGCTGCCAACACCTCCACGCTATGTTATTCAGTCACTATATGGTCTCCTGACACTGATGCCACCACCAGGCTCTGTCATTGTGCTGCTGTGCAGCAGTGATTCTAAAAGTGATGCCGGTAATCTGCATGTTATTCTGAATAACAGTATTATTTCACTACCCCAGCACACTCCATATGCGTTTTAGAACACAGCAAAGTGTTCTATACCCCTATAGAGGCTGTATTTACGCTAGAAATAGCCTTTTTTAATATAGATTTGCCGCGAAAAAATTCGAATCGAAACAAACTTTTTCGGAAAATTCGTTGAATCGGCCGAATCGAATTTTTGAAAAGTTCGCTCATCTCTAATTGTTACCATATGCTTCTAATAATGTTTTTAGGAATTTTTATGTTTTTACTGAATGTATTGAAATGGCTTTTACCTTTATGAATACCCTAATTGACGTGACCTTTGCCTAGACCCTCCAAGGGTATTTCATTGTCTTCTTTGTCTGTTACCTGTAAGCACCTTACTTGAGGAAGGGTCCTTTTCAGACCAGAAACGTGTTGTTTTAAGTGCTAATAAAACCCTTTTTGGAGATAAACTTGGGTCCGAGTTCCTATGCAGTGCCAAGAAAAGCTCGATATTTTTCTCTGCTGTAATTGTCTACCCACCGGACTAGTGAAGCTACTACCGGATGAGCCAAGGCTGCAGGTCTCAGGCTACTGTATATTCTAGATGTCCTCTTAGGTGTTGTGCTCTGAGCGCAACCCTACTCGGTAAGTGGATTTTCATCTTCTACATAACTGTGACCCAAACGTACTTTACCAGGGGCGCAGATCGTTTTTTCTCTTTCTCTGTTAAATGTGTGCAAGGCATCATGAAATCTGAGGATTACCAACGAATTTTGGGTCGCACTGTACAGCCCGGTGTCAGAAAGCTGGGTTTGTGTCCGAGATCTTGGGTCTTCCAGCAGGACAATGATCCCAAACATACATCAAAAAGCACCCAGAAATGGATGGTAACAAAGCGTTGGAGAGTTCTGAAATGGCCAGCAATGAGTCCAGATCTAAATCCCATTGAACACCTGTGGAGAGATCTTAAAATTACTGTTGGGAAAAGGCGTCCTTCCAATAAGAGAGATCTGGAGCAGTATGCAAAAGAGTGGTCCAACATTCCGGCTGAGAGGTAAAGAAGCTTATTGATGGTTATAAGAAGCGACGGATTTCAGTTATTTTTTCCAAAGGGTGCCAATAATGCAACCAAATATTAAGTTAAGGGTGCCAATAATTTTGTCCAGCCCATTTTTGGAGTTTGGTGGGACATTATGTCCAATTTACTTTTTTTCCTCCCTTTTTTGGTTTAGTTCCAATACACACAAAGGGAATAAACATGTGTATAGCAAAACGTGCTACTGCAATCCTTTTCTGTGAGAAATACTTCATTTTCTTGAAAAATGTCAGGGGTGCCAACATTTACGGCCATGATTGTATTTATTTTTCAATAATTGATTAAATAAACGCAACATTTTTGACGTGAAGTATTTTTTAACTATGACTCCCCCTGTCTAAGCGTCCATTAGTGCATTCAGTGTCAACCTGATGGTTCAAAGTTTGTGGAAGAAAAAAAAAAAAAGCAAATTTATATTTTGAAATAATTCCAGTCACGCAATAAAGGATGAACGTACTCATTAATGCCCTAGATAAATAATTTAGGCGGTGTAGTTTCGGAAATGGAGTCACTTCTGGGGGGTGCAGTATTGTTCTGACAGCTAGAATGCTTTGCAAGATGAAGTGTGACCTATAATTTGTATAATGATATCCTGAAAGCCAAATGGAGCTCCTTTCTTTTTGGGTCCCACCATGTGGCCATGCAACCAAATATGGCCTAAGCGGGGGTACTCCATAACAAGGGACAAGCAGCGTAATAAAATTTGGGGTGCATTTAATTTATTTAGAAGTTATTTTTAAAAAAATGTATCCTACAAATATGGGAAATAAAAGCTAATTTAAATATTTTACACTGACTTATGCTAATATCATCAACACAAAAAGGCCTCGATGAACGCACTACTAACCTAAGTAAATACTTTAGGGGTGTAGTTTTTAAAAAGGGGTAACTTGTGGTGGTGCAGTATGGATCTACCTGCTTCAATCCTTTGCAGGCATGGTGTGGGACCT
Source organism: Hyla sarda (assembly GCF_029499605.1). Taxonomy (NCBI): domain Eukaryota; kingdom Metazoa; phylum Chordata; class Amphibia; order Anura; family Hylidae; genus Hyla; species Hyla sarda. The sequence continues at coordinate 241,908,471 of NC_079194.1, forward strand.
ATAATTTTTATAATGATGTCCTGAAATCCAAATGGATTCCTTTCTTTCAGGGTCCCACCATGTAGCAAATATATATATTTGTAACACCATGCAAGCAAATGTAGCCTAAGTGGGGGTAATGCCGAATACAGGACAAACAACATATTGGGTGTATTTTTAGATGCAATGTACAAAAAATATGTCCCAAAAATTATGCATTTATAAAAAAAAAGCAAACTCCAGTTTTTCCACTGACTATGTAAACACTTTAACCACACAAAAAGGACGAGGCAAGGGGTGTAGTTTCCAAAAGGTGGTCACTTCTGGGGGTTCTATATGGTTCTGGCAGCTAAAACCCTTTGCAGGCATGCAAGCATATAGGGGGAGATTTATCAAAACCTGTCCAGAGGAAAAGTTGCTGAGTTGCCCATAGCAACCAATCAGATCACTTCTTTCATTTTTAACAAGGCCTCTGCAAAATGAAAGAAGCGATCTGATTGGTTGCTATGGGCAACTCAGCAACTTTTCCTCTGGACAGGTTTGGATGAATCTCCCCCATAATCCTTTTGGCCTAAAATGATGCCCTGAAAGCCAAAAGCGCTGCTTTCCTTCTGGGTCCTGCCATGCTGCCAAGGAACCAAATATGGCCTAAGTGAGATGAACAGCTCAATAACATGACACGAGCAGCTCAATAAAATGTGGGATGCATTTCCTCCTTTTTAGATGGAATGTACACAAAATATGTCACACAAATGATGCATTTGTGAAAACATTTTTTTTTAAATATTTTCTACTGATTTTGTAACCATTCCAGCCACTTTTGGTCTAGATAGTTTCCAATATGGGGTCATTTGTAGGGGTTCTGTATGGTTCTGGCAACTAAAACCCTTTGCAAGCATGAAGTGCGGCCCATAATCCATTCGGCCTAAAATCATTCATGCCCTGAAAGCCAAATGGCGCTGCTTTCCTTCTGGGTCCCGCCACACGACCAAGGAACCAAAAATGGCCTAAGCGGTGTTATTTCCAAATACCAGATGAGCAGCTTTGTAAAATATAGGATTAATTTTTTTCAATATCCAAAGCGATGTACAAAAAAATATATCCCACAAATAAAGCATTCATGAAAAAAGGCAAATTTAGAATTTTTAACACTGACTTTGTAATAATTCCTGCAAAAAGAAACTATGGTGTTAAAATACTCACTATACCTACTAGTGAATACCTTAAGGGGTCTAGTTTTTAAAATAGGGATATTTGGATGGGTCCTATGTTCTACCACCTCTAAGTTTCTGCAAAACTTGCAGAGCACATAAAAAAATTTTACTTTTCGAACTTCCAAAATTTTAAAATTGTAGGCTTCCAATTCATTTCAAATGTTAATTTCATAAAAATAAATGCTGTCAAAATAGTAGACATCTGAAAGTATAAATTTCATAAACTATTTCCTCAGTAGGTATAAATATATGCAACCTATTAGTGTTTAAAAGCAATTTAGTTTTTTTTTTATTTAGATTTTTTGCATTGTAAAAAGAAAATACTAATTATATCATCTTACTTTTATTATGTACATGAAGGAAAACTTGTGACAAAAAAAAAACAATGTCCGAATTATCGTGATTGACAAAAGTTACCAGAGTTATTCTCTAATAAAGTCAGACATCCCCGATTTGAAAAAACAGGCCTGGTCTTTAAAGGGGTACTCCGGTGCTAAGACATCTTATCCCCTATCCAAAGGTTAGGGGATAAGATGCCTGATCGTGGGGTTCCCGCTGTTGGGGATCCCCGTGATCTTGCACGCCGCCCCCCGTTAGAATCAGTCCCTGGAGCGTGTTCGCTCCGGGTCTGATTACTGGTGATCACGGGGACGGAGCCGTGTGACGTCACGGCTCTGCCCCCGTGTGACATCATGTTCCGCCCCCTCAATGCAAGCCTATGGGAGGGGGCATGACATCACACTGCTCCGTCTCCGTGATCGCCAGTAATCAGACCTTGAGCGAATACACTCAGGGGACTGATTCTACCGGGGTGCTGTGTGGGACCCCCACAATCAGGCATCTTATCCCCTATCCTTTGGATATGGGATAAGATGTCTTAGCGCCGGAGTACCCCTTTAAGGAGCGTACAGGCTTAATTGTTTTGGTCCTTAAGGGATTAAACAAGAGAAATAAAAGGTATGTTTTATTTCACTTTCTAGTTTGGAGATTTTTTCAATTTTGCCATGAAGTTTATGATTTATCTAGTGGCAGTGGATAAGCCAACAGTCATCCAAAAACTCCTTTCCTTTATTCCAGGAAAGGATCTGCTTGAGTCACAGTATTTAAAATTTCCATTATAAATCCTTCTGGTATGATAAACCCCAGGGGTAAGCAAAATGTCACAGTGTAGCTCAGAGGCAGGAATGCTCAATGCTTGTCTCATCGGTTACTGTACAAGGCCTGGTCTGTCCTTGCCAGGAAAGGAGCACCAAAATGTTTGCCACAGTGGATACACTTGTGGGGGGGGGGGGTTAAACAAGGTACCCAGGATAAGGGACAGGATTCCAGGGCAGAAGTGTGTGTGTACCTTTACATCAGTGGTCAGGGTATACCCCAGCTTCTGTTTTCCAAACATATAGGGAGAGAATTATCAAAACCAGTCTAGAGGAAAAATTACCCAGTTGCCCATAGCAACCAGACTGCTTCTTTCATTTTTGACAAGGCCTCTGAAAAATGAGAGAAGCAATCTGATTGGTTGCTATGGGCAACTCAGCAACTTTTCCTCTGGACAGGTTTTAATAAATCTCCCCCATAGAGTGCATCTAAATCTGGGACGAATCTGAGCAACCCTGCCCCCCCCCCACTAAAGCGACCTTAAAGGGGTACTCCGGTGGAAAACTTTTTTTTTTTTTTTAAATCAACTGGTGCCAGAAAGTTAAAAAGATTTGTAAATTAGGGAAAAAGGGTGTAAAAAATACTTCTTTATTGTAATCCAAATAAAAATTCCATGGAAGGCAGGAAAAAAATGAGCACAAGGACAAAAGTGCAAAGGTGCATAGTTGGAACTCCTAAAACGCTGACGCGTTTCAGGCCATTAGGCCCTTGTTCATGGCATACATGAATGCAATTTACAAATCTAGATCTAGATTTGTAAATTACTTCTTTTAAAAAATCTTAATCCTTCCAGTACTTATTAGTTGCTGAATACTACAGAGGAAATTATTTTCTTTTTGGAACCCAGAGCTCTCTGTTGACATCACGAGCACAGTGCTCTCTGTTGACATCTTTGTCCATTTTAAGAACTGTCCAAAGTAGGAGAAAATCCCCATAGAAAACATATGCTGCTCTGGACAGATCCTAAAATGGACAGAGATGTCAGCAGAGAGCATTGTGCTCGTGATGTCTGCAGAGAGAACTTCAAAAAAAAATTCCTCTGTAGTATTCAGCAGCTAATAAGTACTGGAAGCATTGACATTTTTTTAATAGAAGTAATTTACAAATCTATTTAACTTTCTGGCACCAGTTGATTTAAAAAAAAAATAAAGTTTTCCACCGCAGTACCCCTTTAAGTCATTGCTGCATGACTTTACCTCAGTTTAAATCTCCCACCCCCACAGCCGTCTATCCTGCGCAGTTTATGTCCAGCGCCCACAGCCAGTTCATTTACTTTTATTGGAAAAAAAACTTTAATTATTCCTTATTTCTACTCCAGTACCATGGAGCAAAAAGAGCACGGATTCACAAGGAAATATTCCTCGCTGAATCCCGTAGTGTGAACGAGCCCTAAGGGGAGCAGCAAGAGAAGAAATAAACATGATCTGTTGTCATTTACTTTAGCGGATGCAGGCTTTCCACATCGATCAGAAAAACGAAGCATATCATACATAACAATAGTCACATTATCTTGAATATCAAGTAAGCAGCATTATCTACTATGAATGTGAAGATCATATTATGTAATTCATACACTCTATTGATCCCTGTCCCTGACATGTCACTTACATATTGTACACAAGTACTCAGCTGAAAACTATTGGATCTGAGGCAAATCATTTTCATTGTGAGAAGAGTCGTCCTTTCATCACCACACAAAGGTATCAACCTTGCATAGAACCGGAAGACATGGTGACTTCCCACCGTTCCCACAAGCAGAGCCGAGATGCTGAATTTACCCCAGCATGCACAGTCTCAATGAATTTGCTCATAAGGCAAAAATAAAAAAAATTATAAAAAAAGGTGACACTAAGCCTCCTCTCTATTTCTAATCACATTATCACGTTGGGATTTCTCTGCATGCATATATCTCTGCTTGAGCAAGCTCAGTTAAAATCTACATAATGCAACTGTTACCATTTTACAAGAAAAGTCAATAAAAAAGACAAACATAAACATAATGCTTTTCTAGTTGGCAAGATGATATAATTTCTTTATCGAAGCAAACAGAACAGAAGAATTGCGCAGGCTTGCGGCAAAAAAAAAAAGTCAATATCCACGGGGACCATATGGGATTGTAGGTATTTATTTGAAAAAAATAAAAAAGAATTCAATAAACACTATACCATTAGTCTTCGAACTGTGGACATCCAGATGTTGCAAAACCACAACTCTATACACAATAACCCTTTGGGGGTAAAACCCCCACAAGGGAAAATAACCTATGAACCCTCATAAAGGGGCTCCGCCCCTTAGACATCTTATCCCCTTTCCAAAGGATACAGGATAAGATGTCTGATCGCGGGGGTCCTGCAGCTGGGACACCCACCATCTATGTGCAGCACCCGGTGTTTGTTTTGAATGCCGGGTGCAGGGGGCGGGGGGTCGTGACGTCACGGCCTTGCCTCTCGTGATGTCACGTCATGCCCCCTCAATGCAAGTCTATGGGAGGGGGCATGGCATTATGACCCCCGCCACCCGCACCCAGCGTTCGAAACAAAATGTTCCGAATGCTGGGGCAGTGGAATACCCCTTTAAAATATACCTTTTGTTGTTATTATTGCTAAAAGGGATATTTTCCCCATGAACACACGTTAAAAACCCAGTAATCACTCTTGTATGTGTTCCTTGCCTAGTGGATTCTAATATATATATATATATATATATATATATATATATGTATATATATTATATACATGACAAAAAAAGTGTGAAAATATGTCATATTCTAGGTTCTAGACACCTTTTGCTTTGATTACTGCTTTGCACACTCTTGGCATTCTCTTGATGAGCTTCAAGAGGTAGTCACCTGAAATGGTCTTCCAACAGTCTTGAAGAAGTTCCCAGAGATGTTTAGCACTTGTTGTCCCTTTTTGCCTTCACTCTGCGGTCCAGCTCACCCCAAACCATCTCGATTGGGTTCTGGTCTGGTGACTGTGGAGGCCAGGTCATCTGGTGCAGCACCCCATCACTCTCCTTCTTGGTCAAATAGCCCTTACACAGCCTGGAGGTGTTTGGGTCATTGTCCTGTTGAAAAATAAATGATGGTCCAACTAAACGCAAACCAGATGGAATAGCATGCCGCTGCAAGATGCTGTGGTAGCCATGCTGGTTCAGTATGCCTTCAATTTTGAATAAATCCCCAACAGTGTCACCAGCAAAGCACCCCCACACCATCACACCTCCTTCTCCACACCAGCACACCTGTGAAGTGAAAACCATTTCAGGTGACTACCTCTTGAATCTCAACAAGAGAATGTCAAGAGTGTGCAAAGCAGTAATCAAAGCAAAAGGTGGCTACTTTGAAGAACCTAGAATATGACATATTTTCAGTTGTTTCACACTTATATATATTCAACACTCTGCTCCAAGTGTCCAATGGTCTTACACACCATTTGGCATTTCTAATCACCTATACAGAATGTACTTATTTATTTATTTTATTTATATAGCGCCTACAAATTCCACAGCGCTTACAATTATGGGGTACAAACAAAGACAAGTAAACTATTGTCTATAGATACATTGTGGTATTGGCATTTGTAAGTGTGTAGGTATCAAAGTGATCGATGCTTTAAAATAACACACAGATCAGCAGTTTGGGTTGGCATAAGAGAGTGAGAACAGTACTGGAGGGGTCAGACAGAATTGGAAGCCAGGAAACAGGCTCAGGTCAGGATATAAAGAATGTAAGTATCAAGATAGCACACCTTTATAAAAACGTAAAGAACCAACAATGCTCAGGCTCCGGATGATGTGGGTGGGGGATTCTCTTTATAAAGAAGATGATTAACGGCTAATAGGGGGGGGGGAAAGACTTGGAACAGTGAGCACTGGTGTCAGGATTCGGCAGGCTGGATGTGGATCCTCTGTGTCAGCGAGGGATTGGCGTGGACCGTGTCGGTGGACCGGTTCTAGGTTGCTACTGGTTTTCACCAGAGCCCGCCGCAAAGCGGGATGATCTTGTTGCGGCGGTAGCAACCAGGTCGTATCCACCGGCAATGGCTCAACCTCGCTGATTGCTGAGAAGGTGTGGGACAGAAGGACTAGGCAGAGGAAAGGTCAGACGTAGCAGAAGGTCGGGGCAGGCGGCAAGGTTCGTAGTCAATAGCAATAGCAAGAGGTCAGGTACACTGGTAAGGCAAACACAGTAACGCTTTCTCTTGCACAAAGGCAACAAGATCCGGCAAGGAAGTGAAGGGGAAGTGAGGTTAAATAGACAGGGAGCAGGTGGAGGCTAATTAGACAGATTCGGCCAGGCACCAATCATTGGTGCACTGGCCCTTTAAATCTTAGAGAGCTGGCGCGTGCGCGCCCTAAGGAGCGGAGCCGCGCGCGCCAGGACGAGACAGCCGGGGACCGGGACAGGTGAGAGACTTGGGATGCGATTCGCGAGCGGGCGCGTCCCGCTATGCGAATCGCATCCCCGCCGGCAGTGTCAGTGCAGCGCTCCCGGTCAGCGGGTCTGACCCAGGCGCTGCAGAGAGAGGAACGCCGTGAGCGCTCCGGGGAGGAGCAGGGACCCGGAGCGCTCGGCGTAACAGTACCCCCCCCCTTAGGTCTCCCCCTCTTTTTGTCCGGATGTCGCTCCACATGGGACGAGGACATTGGGAGCAATTGTAGAGTCTCCTTCTGGAGGACAGTGAAATCCTGGGTATGCACATCAACGGCAGGCAGTTCAGAAGGAGTGGGAATGGGGAGGGGGGGCAGAGGGTGAAGCTTGGCACGGGGCAGAGTGTTACCAGGACGGGGGCTATGAGGAGGCACGGCATAGTCCTGATAGGTCTTGGGGAGACCAGGTATAGGAGGAGGCACTGAGGCTTGCCTGATGGGACTGAGAGAAGACGTGAGGCATTTTTTGTGGCAAGAAGAACCCCAGCACCTGATTTCCCCGGTGGTCCAGTCAAGGGTAGGAGAGTGGCATTGGAGCCATGGCAGACCGAGGAGGACTTCAGAGGTGCAGTTGGGCAAAACAAAAAATTCAATTTTTTCGTGATGCAGTCCAATGCTCATGAGCAGGGGTTCTGTGCTGTAACGCACGGTGCAGTCCAATTTAACTCCGTTGACTGAGGAAATGTACAGCGGCTTGACTAGACGGGTCACAGGGATGTTGAACTTATTGACAAAAGAGGCCAAAATGAAATTTCCCGCAGAACCAGAATCCAAGAAGGCCATAGCTGAGAAGGAAGAGTTGGCAGAAGGAGAAATCCGCACGGGCACAGTGAGACGTGGAGAAGCAGACTTCATACCAAGAGACGCCACACCCACGTGAGCTGGGTGCGTGCGTGCGTTTCCCAGACGTGGAGGACGAATAGGGCAATCCATCAAAAAATATTCGGTACTAGCGCGGTACAGACATAAATTTTTATCTCTACAGCGAGTCCTCTCTTCATGGGTCAGGCGAGACCGATCCACTTGCATAGCCTCCTCGGCGGGAGGCACTGGGGTAGATTGCAAAGGATACTGTGAGAGAGGTGCCCAGAGATCAAGGTCTTTTTCCTGGCAGAGCTCCTGGTGTCTTTCAGAAAAACGCATGTCAATGCGGGTGGCCAAATGGATAAGTTCATGCAGGTTGGCTGGAATTTCTCGTGCGGCCAGCACATCCTTGATGTTACTGGATAGGCCTTTTTTAAAGGTCGCGCAGAGAGCCTCGTTGTTCCAAGATAATTCAGAGGCGAGGGTGCGAAATTGGATTGCGTATTCTCCTACAGAAGAATTTCCCTGGACCAGGTTCAGCAAGGCAGTTTCGGCAGAAGAAGCTCGGACTGGTTCCTCGAAGACACTACGAACCTCAGCGAAGAAGGACTGTACAGTGGCAGTGACAGGATCATTGCGGTCCCAGAGAGGTGTGGCCCATGACAGGGCCTTCCCAGACAGGAGACTGACCACGAAAGCCACCTTCGACCGTTCTGTAGGAAATTGGTTCGACAACATCTCCAAATGTAGGGAACATTGTGACAGGAAACCACGGCAAAGTCTAGAGTCCCCATCAAATTTGTCCGGCAGGGACAAGCGGAGGCCAGGAGCGGGCACTCGCTGCGGAGGAGGTGCAGGAGCTGGCGGAGGAGATGGTTGCTGCTGTAGCTGTGGCAGAAGTTGCTGTAGCATGGCGGTCAACTGCAACAGCTGCTGTCCTTGTTGGGCGAACTGTTGTCCAAGTTGCTCTATCTGTTGAGACTGCTGGGCGACCACCGTGGTAAGGTCAGCGACAAATGGCAGCGGGACCTCAGCGGGATCCATGGCCGGATCTACTGTCAGGATTTGGCAGGCTGGATGTGGAACCTCTGTGTCAGCGAGGGATTGGCGTGGACCGTGTCGGTGGACCAGTTCTAGGTTGCTACTGGTTTTCACCAGAGCCCACCGCAAAGCGGGATGGTCTTGCTGCGGCGGTAGCAACCAGGTCGTATCCACCGGCAACGGCTCAACCTCGCTGACTGCTGAGATAGGCGTGGGACAGAAGGACTAGGCAGAGGCAAGGTCAGCCGTAGCAGAAGGTCGGGGCAGGCGGCAAGGTTCGTAGTCAATAGCAATAGCAAGAGGTCAGGTACACTGGTAAGGCAAACACAGTAACACTTTCTCTGGCACAAAGGCAACAAGATCCGGCAAGGAAGTGAAGGGGAAGTGAGGTTAAATAGACAGGGAGCAGGTGGAGGCTAATTAGACAGATTGGGCCAGGCACCAATCATTGGTGCACTGGCCCTTTAAATCTTAGAGAGCTGGCGCGTGCACGCCCTAAGGAGCGGAGCCGCGCACGCCAGGACGAGAAAGCCGGGGACCGGGACAGGTGAGAGACTTGGGATGCGATTCGCAAGCGGGCGCGTCCCGCTACGCGAATCGCATCCCCGCCGGCAGTGTCAGTGCAGCGCTCCCGGTCAGCGGGTCTGACTGGGGCGCTGCAGAGAGAGGAACGCCGCGAGCGCTCTGGGGAGGAGCAGGGACCCGGAGCGCTCAACGTAACAACTGGCCCTTTAAATATTTTGAATAATGCACAGTCAGCACCTAAAGGCCATAACAAGAACTACAGGAGGACTGTGGTGGTGACCACAGGGCATAGGCTGGGGAAAGAGGGAGTGTGGACATGAGCCAGATGCTGACGACAGCATGCCATTATTCTAAGGAAGCCTAGGAAAAAAATACATTACTGCTTTTATTTATGTGTACAACATTAGTAAACAGTGTGTTTAACAAAAAGCATAATTTAAACCTAGCATTATACAGCCTCCATGCATGCCATTATTTGTCATGAAAAAAGTTTGTCCCTCCACACGAAATCAGAGGTGTATGAAGATACTGTAGGGCCCATAGACCTATGGGTGTAACAGCTCTATACTGTACATCTTGTATCGTGTATAGAGCTGTAATCCAGCTGTGCACCTAAGACCTTATAGAGTGCTACTCCGTGGCCGTCATAAAATGTCCAACTCTCCGCGGATAAATGCATTGACTATTATCAGGGCCATTTGAAGGAATTTGGGGGCCCCAAGCAAAATGGACATGGAGGCCGGGGGGGGGGGGGGGGGGCCCTTTGATGTTCACGCACGTCACGCTCTAGGGCCGGCGTCAGGACATAGTAACGCCGGCCCTTGAATTCTGGGAGCGCAACGTGAGCGAACGTCGATGCGATGCACATTAGGTGCAGCAGTGTTCCCCCCACATTAGGTGCAGCATAGTTCTCCCCACATTAGGTTGGCAGTGTTCCCCACATTAGGCAGGCAGTATTCCCCCTTAGTAGGCAGGCAGTGTGCCCCCCACATTATGCAGGCAGTGTTCCCCCCACATTAGGTGCAGCAGTGTTCCCTACCCATACCCCCTGGTGGGGGTATGACTGCTGAGACCCCCACCGATCACCTCGGTTGAAGTGGTTCTCCAGCTGTTGGCAAGCTAAAACTCCCATCATGTCTGGAGAGCCTCTGGCAATGGGAGTTGAAGTTTTGTAACAGCTGGAGAGACACAGATTGGACAGTTTTACCCATCATCACTGCAAAACTTACATGTGACTACAGCTCTGATGGGACAGTCAGGAGAACACACAATGATATCAGTGACCTGAGTGATGTCTTCTGACCTGAGTGATATCTTCTCTGTTATCTTTTCTTCTTCATCGGGTCCAGAGACCAGGTCTTCCTCCCGCTCCATCTTCTCTGCAGAGTCTGACATCCAGACATCATTGGCTCCTCACTGTCAGCAGATTCACATCCTCTGTATAAAGACAGTAATCATTATAACCCTGCCAGAAAGTGTACCCTAAATAAATTACTGCCCCACACTGTACCCTGAATACTGCTATACACTGTACCCACTAAAAATAATACTGCCCCACACTGTACCCTGAATAGAATACTGCCCCACACTGTACCCTGAATAGAATACTGCCCCACACTGTACCCTGAATATAATACTGCTGTACACTGTACCCACTAAACATAATACTGCCAAACACTGTACCCTGAATATAATACTGCTATACACTGTACCCTGAATATAATACTGCCACACACTGTACCCCTGAATACAATACTGCCATACACTGTACCCAATAAATATAATCCTGCCATACACTGTACCCTGAACATAATACTGCTATACACTGTACCCTGAATATAATACTGCCACACACTGTACCAACTAAATATAATACTGCCACACACTGTACCCTGAATATAGTACTGCCCCACAATGTACCCTGAATATAATACTGCCCCACACTGTACCCTGAATATAATACTGCCACAAACTGTACCCTGAATGTAAAACTGCCCCACACTGTACCCAAAATAAAATACTGCCCCACACTGTACCCTGAATATAATACTGCTATACACTTAACCCACTAAATATAATCCTGCCACACACTGTACCCTGAACATAATACTGCCACACACTGTACCCTGAATATAAAACTGCTATACACTGTACCCTGAATATAATACTGCTACACACTGTACCCACTAAATATAATCCCGCCATACACTGTACCCTGAATATAATACTGCTATACACTGTACCCACTAAATATAATCCTGCCACACACTGTACCCTGAATATAATACTGCTATAAACTGCACCCACTAAATATAATACTGCCACACACTGTACCCTGAATATAATACTGCCACACACTGTACCCTGAATATAATACTGCCACACACTGTACCCTGAATATAATACTGCCACACACTGTACCCTGAATATAATACTGCCATACACTGTGCCCTGAATATGATACTGCTATACACTGTACCCATTAAATATAATACTGCCCTACACTGTACCCTGAATATAATACTGCCACACACTGTACCCTGAATATAATACTGCTATTCACTGTACCCACTAAATAAAATACTGCCCCACACTGTACCCTAAATAAAATACTGCCCCACACTGTACCCTGAATATAATACTGCCCCACACTGTACCCTGAATATAATACTGCCATACACTGTACCCTGAATAAAATACTGCTATAACCAGGGGGGGTTATGGGGGGGTGATGAGGAGAGGTGCAGGGGGAGCACCTCTCGTCACCCCCATAACACCCCTCCCTGCATCTCTTATCACCCCCATAACACCCCCTGCACCTCTCATGACCCCCATAACACCACCCCTGCACCTCTTATCACCCCCATAACACTCCCCTGCACCTCTTATCACCCTCATAACACCCCCCTGCACCTCTTATCACCCCCATAACACCCCCCTGCACCTCTTATCACCCTCATAACACCCCCCTGCTCCTCTTATCACCCTCATAACACCACCCCTGCTCCTCTTATCACCCCCATAACACCCCCCCTGCACCTCTCATCACCCTCATAACACCCCCCCTGCACCTCTCATCACCCTCATAACACCCCCCCTGCACCTCTCATCACCCCCATAACACCCCCCCTGCACCTCTCATCACCCCCATAACACCCCCCCTGCACCCCTCATCACCCTCATACCACCCCCCTGAACCTCTTATCACCCCCATAACACCCCCCTGCACCTCTCATCACCCCCATAACACCCCCCCTGCACCTCTCATCACCCTCATAACACCCCCCCTGCACCTCTTATCACCCCCATAACACCCCCCTGCACCTCTTATCACCCACATAACACCCCCCTGCACCTCTCATCACCCTCATAACACCCCCCTGCACCTCTCATCACCCCATAACACCCCCCTGCACCTCTTATCACCCCCATAACACCCCCCCTGCATCTCTCATCACCCTCATAACACCCCCCTGCACTTCTCATCACCCCCCCCCCCCCGCGCCAGTTTACTTACCCTGCCGCGAATCATTGCAGCGGCATGAGTCTTCTGCTGCTCCTGTCACTGCATGAGGAGGATGCTGGAGGTTCGCGTAGGGACGTAAGCAAGGACAGGTCAGGTGATCGGAGTGGACGTGCGTGCCTGCGCGGGGCACGTGACGTCTCTACTCCCATCAGCCCCTGACCTGTCCGGTGCCGGCCCTGTGCTTTGTTTCTTAAGGGGCCCGCGCCCTACAAAGGTAATTTAATTGAAATGTGCGGGCCCCCCGAAGTGCCCCGTCGCTACTGGATGTGCACCGGCTCTGCTCGGGGGCCCCCAGCCAGCTCGGGGCCCCAAGCAATTGCTTGGTTTGCCGGTCCAGTAGCGACGGGCCTCACTATTATACTATAGCTGTGGAAATATATAACGGTTATTTCTTTAATGTGCATTTTAATGACACTAGTTAAAAAGTCTCTCATATTTAGAGAATCAAAATTAATGTCTTTCTATCTGCTAGAATTACACAAACACATGCTTTTTCATCAGTTGCCCACTATCAAATTGCTAAAACCCTGTTTATATGTGGGATTATTTTCTATAAATGCTTAGTAAAACATATGGAAAAATATATTTCTGTAGGGAAAATATTATCCCGCTCTCAATATTGTTGATACTTTATAAGTTGAATTGCCATACTACATACTTATGTAAAATGCAATGAAATAATACAGACCAGCTGCCTGTGATCCATTAGGTCATTGAGAGTTGCACTTCAGACATTTTTTTTATTAAGATGATAGAAAGGGCGCCTTTTGGCTGTTAGAGAACCTAGCTTCATAATAGATTTACCTTTTATTGTAATCCTAATGATAAAGAGACCACCAATGCTCACAGTGTACATGGCACAGGCTAAAAAAAAAAACTGAAAGCATCAGCATACAAAACTGTCATCAGTAGTACCCACACTAACCTGTTGGTACAGATGTGAGGTGCGGGTGACAATCATGAAATACTTACCTGGCCCATTCCGTGGTCCCGCTTATCTTGCTCCATATCTTCTGTTCATGTGGCGGGCTTGGGGAACAGGCCGAGCTTCCTGATGTCACTGCTGCTTTACTCCACCGCTCGCAGGAATGGAAGATACGGAGCAAGAGAGTGGGACAGTAGGACAACGGAAAAGGGCCAGAGAAGTATGGTTGTCCTCAGTGTCACCTGCACTACACACCAGCACCAACAGGTTAGTGCCAGTTTTCCTTTAAAAAGGTCAAACAATGTCAAAACAAGACATAGCTTAACCCCTTTACTCAATAGCCTGTTTTGACCTTAATGACCAAGGCAAATTTTCAAAATATGACATGCGTCCACTTATTCGGTAATAACTTTAGAATAACTCCCTCCCTCTGTAACCCTAACAGACGCTGCAGTCACAGTGACCGCAGTGTCTCCAAGGTTAACTCAGGATCGTAGTGCAGCTCCGATCCTTAATGCCCGCAGGTGGCCTCCTCCGATGGGGCCCCCTTACCACGGATCACTTCACACAGTGAAGCGGCAGAGGGGAGGGGGAAGGAGGAGACCCCTGCCAGTTCCCTGCTATTGGTCTGTCTGTACTGACAGACCAATAGCTGCGATCTCCAGCTGGGGAATGCTGCGATTGGTCCCTGGCCGGCTGAAGGGTTGTGCAGCACAGCTGAGTTCAATAAACTGTCCCAGCGCCAGTTTATTTCCATATGGTACATGTAGGTGATTTTGCGTAAAGGGGTTATCCAGGAATAGAAAAACACAGCTAATTTATTTCAAAAACAGCTCCCCCTCTGTCTCCAGGTTGGGTGGGGTTTTACAACTTGGCTCTATTCGCATCAATGGAACTGAGCTGCAGAACCACACTTAACCTGGAGACAGACCAGGAGTGGTTTTTAAAAGAAAGTAGCTCTGTTTTTCGGTTCCTGGATAACCCCTTTAAATGGGCACTGTCATTTGCAAAAACTTTTTATATAATGTAGATAATTACATTTCATGTACATTTGTCATGTACTACTGTTCAAAATGTGTATCTTTTTAAGTGAAAAAAATGCAGTCTTGTCCCTGCAGCTATTGCCTGTATGTCTCGGCCAGGAAAAAAATACAGAAAGTCTGGGCAGAACAAGCAGGGCTCTGTGCATTGAGGACAAGCAGGACTCTGTGCGCTGAGGACAAGCAGGGCTCTGTACACCGAGGACAAGCAGGGCTCTGTACACCGAGGACAAGCAGGGCTCTGTACACCGAGGACAAGCAGGCCTCTGTACACCGAGGACAAGCAGGGTTCTGTGCACCGAAGACAAGCAGGGCTCTGTGCACCGAGGATAAGCAGGGCCCTGTGCACCGAGGACAAGCAGGGCCCTGTGCACTGAGCACAAGCAGGGCGCTGTATACTGAGGACAAGCAGGGCTCTGTACACTGAGGGCAAACAGGGCTCTGTACACTGAGGGCAAACAGGGCTCTGTACACTGAGGAGAAGCAGGGCTCTGTACACTGAGGACAAGCAGGGCTCTGTGCACTGAGGATAAGCAGGGCTCTGTACACTGAGGACAAGCAGGGCTCTGTACACTGAGGACAAGCAGGGCTCTGTACACTGAGGACAAGCAGGGCTCTGTACACTGAGGACAAGCAGGGCTCTGTACACTGAGGACAAGCAGGGCTCTGTACACTGAGGACAAGCAGGGCTCTGTACACTGAGGACAAGCAGGACTCTGTGCACTGAGGATAAGCAGGGCTCTGTACACCGAGAACAAGCAGGGCTCTGTAGAACGAGGACAAGCAGGGTTCTGTGCACCAAGGAGAAGCAGGGCCCTGTGCACTGAGGATAAGTAGAGTTCTGTACACTGAGGACAAGCAGGGCTCTGTACACTGAGGACAAGCAGGGCTCTGTACACTGAGGACAAGCAGGACTCTGTACACTGAGGATAAGCAGGGCTCTGTACACTGAGGACAAACAGGGCTCTGTACACTGATGACAAGCAGGGCTCTGTGCACTGAGGATAAGCAGGGCTCTGTAGACCGAGGACAAGCAGGGTTCTGTGCACCGAGGAGAAGCAGGGTTCTGTGCACCGAGGACAAGCAGGGCTCTGTGCACAGAGGATGAGCAGGGCTCTGTGCACCGAGGACAAGCAGGGCTCTGTGCACTGAGGACAAGCAGGGCTCTGTACACTGAGGACAAGCAGGGCTCTGTACACTGAGGACAAGCAGGGCTCTGTACACTGAGGACAAGCAGGGCTCTGTGTACTGAGGACAGGCAGGGCTCTGCGTACTGAGGACAAGCAGGGCTCTGCGTATAGAGATGTCGTGAATTGTTCGCCAGCGAACAGTTCCCGGCGAACTTAGCATGTTCGCGTTCGCATCGCCGAGCGAACATTTGTGAAGTTCGATTTGCACCCTATACTTTAACATTGCGGTAAACTTTGCAGCAGACACATTACAGCCAAACAGCAGCAGTCCCTCCCTTCCAGACCCTCCTACCTCCTGCACGGACGCCATTTTACCTTCATTCGGCATGCTGCAGGCTTAGAAAGTGAAGGGACAGAGAAGCTGCTCCTGCTGTATAGGGAAAGCGATAGTTAGGTTGCTGCTAGGTGGTGTATTCAGGGTCCAGTTTACTTTTAAAGCACTAGTGTAACATCTGCTTTAAGGACAGCACCCAAAAAAGCCCTTTTTAGGGCTCAAATATCAGTCAGCGTGTCTTGCAACAGCTGGAGACACCCTGGTTGGGAGGGAACGCTGGTTAAAAGGGGTACTCCAGTGTAAAACTTAAGTTCCTTCAAGCAACTAATTACAGTATTAAAAAGGCTATAGCTGCCTAAAGGGGGGGATCTAAATATGTGCTGCCTAAAGGGGGCTCTATGTGCTGCCTAAAGGGAGGCTCTAACTATGTGCTGCCTAATATGGGGGAAGCTATGTGCTGCCTAAAGGGGGGCTCTATGTGCTGCCTAAAGGGGGGCTCTAACTATGTGCTGCCTAACATGGGGGAATCTATGTGCTGCCTAAAGGGGGGATCTAACTATGTGATGCCTAAAGGGGGATCTAACTATGTGCTGCCTAAAGGGAGGCTCTACCTATGTGCTGCCTAAAGTGGGGCTCTAACTATGTGCTGCCTAATATGGGGGAATCTATGTGCTGCCTAAAGGGGGATCTAACTATGTGATGCCTAAAGGGGGGCTCTATGTGCTGCCTAAAGGGGGCTAAAGCACGTTATTCCAAAGAATTTAGGAATAATAGGTGATTTATGCCCTTTATGGATTAAACCAGACTCTGCATCAACTATGGCATTTTCCATGGGAGTTTTGCAATAGATCCCCCTCCGGCACGCCACAGTCCAGGTATTAGTCCCCTTGAAACAACTTTTAAATCACTATTGTGGCCTGAAAGAGTCCCTGTGGGTTTTAAAATTTGCCTGCCCATTGAAGTCAATGGCGGTTCGCTGGTTCGTGAACATTTGCGGAAGTTCGCGTTCGCCATTCACGAACTGAAAATTTTATGTTCGCGACATCACTATCTGCATACTGAGGACAAGCAGGGCTCTGTGTACTGAGGACAAGCAGGGTTTTGTGCACTGAGGGGGAGATTTATCAAAACCTGTGTAGAGGAAGAGTGGTGCAGTTGCCCATAGCAACCAATCAGATTGCTTCTTTCATTTTTCACAGGCCTCTTTAAAAATGAAAGAAGCGATCTGATTGGTTGCTATGGGCAACTGCACCACTCTTCCTCTACACAGGTTTTGATAAATCTCCCCCTGAGACTCTGTGACACACCCTTGGCTGACACAGCAGGATGATTGACAACCCAGGAGCCTGTACAGAGCCCTGCTTGTCCCATCCACACTTCCTGTATTTTGCCTCTGCACAGAGACACCCAGGCAATAGCTGCAGGGACAAGACAGCATTTTTTCACCCAAAAATATAAAAAAAATGTTAGCTAATGTATATTACAAATATAAATATAATGTTATTATCTACATTATATAAAACGTTTTTGCAAAGTACAGTGCCCATTTAAACTGAGAGATTGATTGACCCAGATATGTATTAATGTGCACACATCTGAACTGAAGTCATCTTTCGATAAACCAACATCAGACTAATACCACAAGCCTCTTGAAACTCTTCTGATTTATCTTTTGAGAAAGCCTATACCATCTGTGGCTGGTTTTATCTCCCATTTAACATGATCAGGTCTTGAGATGGTCATCTAAGGTAATGCTCTATCCTACTCAATGACAATTGACAGTAATAAGTTAAAACATTTTGGGAAGGATGCAGACATTCCACGAAGAGTAAAAATAGAGGAGATGATCAAAATTAAAATAAATTGTCAAAGGTGTATAGCAACAACGTATCCACCAGTATTTACAGCTATGTAAGTAACAGGGGGCAAGTAGATATGAAGGGTGGGGAAAAGCATGAGGTAGGTATTATCATCTTAACAATATTATGCCAGGGATGTGTTTTGCGAATACAGTAGACTAACTATTAGTGAATTACATTAAATGTCCAAGTTCCAAGTCATTTAAGAAGCCACAAGGAATAATTGAGGAGATATCAATGGGTTTCTAGATCATATTAAAATGTCTTTATAGTCTCCAGGTATCTCAGATCTTCTGAAATGTGAGATAGGTGTGAGCTGTCCAGAAAGCTACTTGTTTTAACCTATGTGAAGCTACGTCCAGCTCTCCCTATGTAGCCCAAGGCGTCTCGGACCGGAATTAACCACTTCATATAATATCGATCAGACAAACAGGATGGTCCAGCACTTGTATCGGTAAAATAGTGAGGATTTATTCAATAGATACAGGTACAAACATCGTGACGCGTTTCGGCTGCTAGTTTACAGCTTTAGTCATACTATAGTATGACTAAGGCTGTAAACTAGCAGCCGAAACACGTCACAATGTTTGTACCTGTATCTATTGAAAAAAAATCCTCGCTATTTTACCGATACAAGCGCTGGACAATCCTGTTTGTCTGATCGATACTTGTTTTTACCTTCTGTTTCTCTTCTCTCCCCTTGTAGTCTGTAAGGCATCAAAGGCAGGGCCCTCTCTCTCTCTCTCTCTCTCTCTCTCTCTCTCTCTCTATCAGTCAACAATTGACCTGCATTTGTATTATATAGTTTAACCCTTATCAAATGTACTGTGTCCTGGAACCAAGAGTGCTATATAAATAAATAATAGTTATAACAATAATGTTGTCTTTTATCCAGTGGAAATTTGCAGTGTCCCTTTGTTTGCAGAAAAGAGGGATTAAAGGGGTACTCTGCCCCTAGACATCTTATCCCCTATCCAAAGTTTGGTGTAGGGTACGATGAAAGGGTAGATGTTATTACCCTAAGGGCAGATGGCATTAACCCCTTGTGTTTGTGACGCCAGGGCGTGATTTTCCTCTACACCTCCCAAGGAATTGCCGCTGGTTCCTGGACTAGGTGTGGGGCAAATAATCACTCCGATGCAAAGTTACGGAACAACGGCAGCTTTACTGAGGTAGACAGGTGTTATAGTCTTTACAGCTCGGATAGGCAAGGAGATGACCAGTGACTTTGGAAGACTTGCGGGCTCGCTGGGACTTGCAGTGGATTTGGACAGAATTAGGCAGACCTGCTCTGACTTTAGCAGACTTAACTGACTTGAATATGACTGACTAGACTTCACCCCTGTAGTTGCTTACCAAGTTTTGACGTTCACCTGAAGGGGCACTTGGTGATGGAAGCGTGGCTGCGTGGTTAGGCCTTTGGGTCTCTTCAGGACACCAGACACTCTCAGGACTTGACTGCACTGTAGCTTAGCAGAGAATATACTCATCTGACTAAACTAGCTCCTACTTTGGCTTGCTTATAAGGAAGCAATTTGGAGGGGTCCTATAGGTCGCCACACGAGTCACCTGGTCACTGACACCTTCTCTGGTTACATGAGACTTGGTAACAACATTTAAAGGCATATGAACATTAGACACGCAAATTAATAAATCGTTAACCATTTAGGGTTTGTGGAATGGAGGATGACCCAGGGGCACTGAAATACAGTCTACCACACAGGACAGAAAAGGGTACAGGAGGCAACTCCTGTACTGGGCCACCACAAAAGGATAGGGGATAAGATGTCTGATCGCTGCGGCACCCCAGACATCCGGAGCAACTTCTCTCCGTGCCAGATGACTGGCGATGCAGGGCCGAGGCTTGTGACGTCACAGCCATGCCCCCTCAATGCAAGTCTATGGTAGGGGGCGTGACGGCCGTCACGCCCCCTTCCATAGACTTGCATTGAGGGGGCATGGCCATGATGTAACGAGTGGGGCACGTCTGGGACGTCACGAGTCTCCGGCGCTAAACCTGACTCTCTAAACCAACGCCGGGTGCAGGACAGAGATCGCGGGGATCCCCAACGGCGGTACTCCCACAATCAGACATCTAATCCCCTTTCCTTTGGATAGGGGATAAGATGTCTAGGGGCGGAGTACCCCTTTAATTATCCTTTAGCTTCAGGTAAGGCTCCAGTAAAAAATTTTAGTGTGTAGAGTATATTATATATCCAAGGATAGACCTAAGAGGCATTTCTTGGAAAAGGACGGGATCTTAAATATGCCAACTTTAGAAATCTCAGTCCAATATGGTTTGGCCTTGGAGCAGTTCCACCATATGTGATAGAGAGATCTGACCTCTTTCTTACATCTCCAATACAGATGGCTAACAGACAGAAAAAAAATGGTGTAGTACCTTCTCATCTAAAGGGATACTCCGGCGGAAAACTTTTTTTTTTGTAAATTAACTGGTACCAGAAAGTTAAACAGATTTGCAAGTTACTTCTATTAAAACTTCTTAATCCTTCCAGTACTTATCAGCTGCTGTATACTACAGAGGAATTATTTTTTTTTATTTCTTTTCTGTCACGACCACAGTGCTCTCTGCTGACACCTCTGTCCATTTTAGGAACTGTCCAGAGCAGCATATGTTTGCTATTTGGGGATTTTCTCCTGCTCTGGACTGTTCCTGACATGGACAAAGTTGTCAGCAGAGAGCACTGTTGTTGTGACAGAAAAGAAGTCCAAAAAGAAAAGAATTTCCTCTGTAGTATAAGCAGCTGATAAGTACTGGAAAGATTAAGAATTTTTAAGAGAAGTAATTTACAAATCTGTTTAACTTTCTGGCATCAGTTGATTTAAAACATAAATAAATAAATAAAAGTTTTCCACCGGAGTACCCCTTTAAGACTATAGTGATTCTCTTGTATTTTAAAATGTTACTATAATAAAAAATAAAAAAAATAGATCGCACTGGGTCTCACTCCTGATTTTTCAGTCAAATCCAACCTCTTCCCTATCCCGCTGGGATCACACCTTTTGACATGTCTATGCAATGTCATATGTTTTTTTAACGCTTTAATTGGCTGAGTAAAAGGGCCAGCAACCAGACGATGAGCAAGAAAATGCTCGTAGTTGGCTGATCAGAGCTTTTGTTCTGGCATTTAAATCATTGTTATTGACAACATATTGCCATCTGTAAATGGATGGGGGATGTGCAGCAAACAATGATGACAAATCCAGCGATAACTCTTGCAGCTTGGCTTGCAACTTCTTGTGCTCTGTGATGGCGCATTACACAAGCCCTGATCAATAAGGTCCATACTCATTTTTGGCACCTCCTTCATAGTAACCTTTCAAAGCCAGTGGGGTTCCTGAAGGCAGAGTTTGATTGTGATAAAGGTTTCGTAGCCTCTCAAAAAGAATGAAGCTGTATAGCTGAGAGGGAGGAAAGTTGTGGAATATCACTTAGCTTAACCCCTTAAGGACCATGAACATATGCGTACGTCTAAGCAGTTAAGGACCAAGGACGTAGTTAAGGACCAAGGACGTACGCGTACGTCCGTGGGAATTTCGGTCCCTGCAGCGCACCGTGCGGGGACCGGACTGGGGTGACTGCTGATATCGATCAGCAGGCACCCCGCGCAAATGCCCAGGGGGGTCATCAGACCCCCCGATGTCGGCGATCGGCACAAATCGCAAGTGAATTCACACTTGCGATTTGCGCAATTCTGGGTCATTACGGGTCTATGGTGACCGGTGACTCGGAATATAAGGGGGATCGCGGTTGTCCAAGACACCCATGATCCCCCTGAAGGGATAGGAGGGAGGTGGCAGGGGTGCCACCCCTCCTATCCCTGCTATTGGTCACCAGAAGCGACGACCAATAGCAGATCGGGGGCGGGGGGGGGGTTAACTTTTGTTTTCCCCATCCTGCCCACCCACAATAGGCGGGGCAGCACGGGGAACCGAAGGGGACCGGCGCCGGAGTCCACTTACCCTACGGGTGAGGCTGCGGGCGACGATCGGTGTCGGAGATCGGCGCAGGCGGCATGTCGTGCAGCTGGCTCCCTGGATCCGACGGAAGCCGGTAAGTTGCCTAGCAACATCTGAAGGGCTGTAGTCCGAGACCACTATACAGTGGTCTCTTTACTGTAGCACTCCAGATGTTGCAAAACTACAACTTCCAGCATGCCCAGACAGCTGTTTGGGCATGCTGGGATTTGCAGTTTTGCAACATCTGGAAAGCTACAGTATAGAGACCACTACAAACTGTGGCCCTCCAGATCTTGCAAAACTCCTAACATGCCCACACAACTGTTTGCTGTCTGGGCAAGCTGGGATTTGTAGTTTTGCAACATCTGGAGGGCCACAGTTTGCAGTGGTCTCTATACTGTAGCTCTCCAGATGTTGCAAAACTGCAAATCCCAGCATGCTGGGAGTTGTAGTTGTGATCCCTCTAGCTGTTGCATAACTACATCTCCCAGCATGCCCTTCGGCGATCAGTACATGCTGGGAGTTGTAGTTTTGCCACAGCTGGAGGCACACTGGTTGGAAAATAGTTAGATAACAGAACCTAACTGAAGGTTTTCCAACCAGTGTGCCTCCAGCTGTTGCAAAACTACAACTCCCAGCATGTATGGTCTGTAGGTACATGCTGGGAGTTGTAGTTTTGAAACAGCTGGAGGTTTCCCCCCCCCCCATGTGAATGTACAAAGTACATTCACACGGGGAGGTTTACAGTAAGTTTCCTGCTTCAAGCATAAGCTGCGGCAAATTTTTTGCCGCAGCGCAAACTCCTAGCGGGGAACTCACTGTAAACCTCCGCCAGTGCGAATGTACCCTAAAAACACTACACTACACTAACACATAATAAAGGGTAAAACACTACATATACACCCCCTTACACTGCCGCCCCCCCCCCCCCCCCCAATAAAAATGAAAAACTTATTGTACGGCAGTGTTTCCAAAGCGGAGCCTCCAGCTGTTGCAAAACAACAACTCTCAGCAGTTCTGGACAGCCACTGACTGCCCAGGCATGCTGGGAGTTTAGCAACAGCTGGAGGCACCCTGTTTGGGAATCACTGGCATAGAATACCCCTATTTCCACCCCTATGCAATCCCTAATTTAGTCCTCAAATGCGCATGGTGCTCTCTCACTTCAGAGCTCTGTCGTATTTCAAGGAAACAGTTTAGGGCCACATATGGGGTATTTCCATACTCTGGAGAAATTACACTACAAATTTTGTAAAAAAAAAAAAATGTTTTACACTAACAAGCTGGTGTTGCCTTTTACTTTTTAAAGGTAAAAGGAAAAAAAGACCCCTAAAATTTGTAAGGGAATTTCTCCTGAGTACGGAAATACCCAATATGTGGGCGTAAAATGCTCTGCGGACGCACAACAAGGGTTAGGAGTGAAAGTGCACCATGTACATTTGAGGCCTTAATTGGTGATTTGCACAGGGGTGGCTGATTTTACAGTGGTTCTGACATAAATGCAAAAAAATAAATACCGACATGTGACCCCATTTTGGAAACTACACCCCTCACGGAATGTAAGAAGGGTATAGTGAGCCTTAACACCCCACAGGTGTTTGCCAAATTTTTGTTAAAGTTGGATGAGAAAATTAAAAAAAATATTATTTTTTCACTAAAATGCTGGTGTTACCCTAAATTTTTCATTTTCACAAGGGAAAATAGGAAAAAAGCCCCCCAAAATTTGTAACCCCATTAAGAACATACCCATATGTGGATGCAAAGTGCTCTGTGGGTGAACTACAATGCTCAGAAGAGAAGGAGCACCATTGGGATTTTGGAGAGAAAATTTGTCCGGAATTCAAGGCCACGTGTGTTTACAAAGCCCCCATGGTACCAGAACAGTGGACCCCCCCCCAACATGTGACCCCATTTTGGAAACTACACTCCTCACAGAATTTAATAAGGGGAGCAGTGAGTATTTACACCCCACTGGCATATGACAGATTTTTGGAACAATGGTCTGTGAAAATGAAAAATGTAATTTTTCATTTGCTCAGCCCACTGTTCCAAAATCTGTCATATGCCAGGGGGTGTAAATACTCACTGCACCCCTTATTAAATTCTGTGAGGGGTGTAGTTTCCAAAATGGGGTCACATGTGTGGAGGCCCACTGTTCTGGCACCACGAGGGTCTTTGTAAACGCACATGGCCCCTAACTTCCATTCCAAACAAATTCACTCTTCAAAAGCTCAATGGCGCTCCTCCTTTTCTGAGCATTGTAGTTCGCCCGCAGAGCACTTGACGTCCACACATGGGGTATTTCCATACTCAGAAGAAATGGGGTTGCAAATTTTGGGGGTAATTTTCTCCTATTACCCCTTGTAAAAATGTAAAATTTGGGGGGAAAACTGCATTTTAGTGAAAAAATTTTTTTTCATTTACACATCCAACTTTAACAAAAAGTTGTGAAATACTTGTGAGGTATTAAGGCTCACTGTACCCCTTATTACGTTCCTTGAGGGGTTTGGTTTCCAAAATAGTATGCCATGTGGGTATTTTTGCTGTTCTGGCACCATAGGGGCTTCCTAAATGTGACATGCCCCCCAAAAACCATTTCAGCAAAATTTGCTTTCCAAAAGCCAAATGTGACTCCTTCTCTTCTGAGCATTGTAGTTCGCTCGCAGAGCATTTTACATCCCAACATGGGGTATTTTCATACTCAGAAGAGATGGGGTAACAAATTTTGGAGGTGAATTTTCTCTCATTACCCTTTATAAAAATGGTAAATTTGGGGAAAACACTGCTCTTTAGTGAAAAATTTTTTTTTTAATTTACACATCCGACTTTAACGAAAAGTCGTCAAACACCTGTATAGGGTATTATGGCTCACTGGACCCCTTGTTTTATGTGCCTTGAGGGGTGTAGTTTCCAAAATAGTATGCCATGTGGGGGGTTTTCTGCTGTTCTTGCACCATAGGGGCTTCCTAAATGTGACATGCCCCCCAAAAACCATTTCAGAAAAACTCACTCCAAAATCCCATTGTCTCTCCTTCCCTTCTGAGCCCTTTACTGCGCCCGCCGAACACTTGACATACACATATGAGGAATTTCCTTACTCGAGAGAAATTGGGTTACAAATTTTAGGAAGATTTTTCTCCTTTTACCCCTTGTAAAAATTCAAAAACTGGGTCTACAAGAACATGCCAGTGTAAAAAAATGAAGATCTTGAATTTTCTCCTTCACTTTGCTGCTATTCCTGTGAAACACCTAAAGGGTTAACACACTTACTGAATGTCATTTTGAATACTTTTGTTACGACACCGCGCCCGCTCGCGAATCGCATCCCAAGTCATTCACCTGTCCCGTTCCCCGGCTGTCTCGTCCTGGTGTGCGCGGCTCCGCTCCTTAGGGCGCGCGCGCGCCAGCTCTCTAAGATTTACAGGGCCAGTGCACCAATGATTGATGCCTGGCCCAATCAGTCTAATTAGCCTCCACCTGCTCCCTGTCTATATAACCTCACTTCCCCTTCCCTTCCTTGCCAGATTTTGTTGTCATTGTGCCTGGAGAAAGCGTTTATTGTGTTTGCCATTACTGTGTTCCTGACCTCTTGCTATATCCATTGACTACGAACCTTGCCGCCTGCCCCGACCTTCTGCTACTTCTGACCTTGCCTCTGTCTAGTCCTTCTGTCCCACGCCTTCTCAGCAGTCAGCGAGGTTGAGCCGTTGCTGGTGGATATGACCTGCTTGTTACCGCCGCAGCAAGAGCATCCCGCTTTGCAGCGGGCTCTGGTGAATACCAGTAGCAACCTAGAACCGGTCCACCAACACGGTCCACGCCAATCCCTCGCTGACACAGAGGATCCACATCCAGCCTGCCGAATTGTAACAGTAGATCCGGCCATGGATCCTGCTGAGGTCCCGCTGCCAGTTGTCACTGACCTTACCACGGTGGTCGCCCAGCAGTCTCAACAGATAGAGCAACTTGGACAACAGTTCGCCCAACAAGGACAGCAGCTGTCGCAGTTGACCGCCATGCTACAGCAACTTCTGCCACAGCTACAGCAGCAACCATCTCCTCCGCCAGCTCCTGCACCTCCTTCGCAGCGAGTGCCCGCTCCTGGCCTTCACTTGTCCCTGCCGGACAAATTTGATGGGGACTCTAGACTTTGCCGTGGTTTCCTGTCACAATTTTACCTACATTTGGAGATGTTGTCGGACCAATTTCCTACAGAACGGTCGAAGGTGGCTTTCGTGGTCAGTCTCCTGTCTGGGAAGGCCCTGTCATGGGCCACAACGCTCTGGGACCGCAATGATCCTGTCACTGCCACTGTACAGTCCTTCTTCGCTGAGGTTCGTAGTGTCTTCGAGGAACCAGCCCGAGCTTCTTCTGACGAAACTGCCTTGCTGAACCTGGTCCAGGGAAATTCTTCTGTAGGAGAATACGCCATCCAATTTCTTACCCTCGCCTCTGAATTATCTTGGAACAACGAGGCCCTCTGCACGACCTTTAAAAAAGGCCTATCCAGTAACATCAAAGATGTGCTGGCCGCACGAGAAATTCCTGCCAACCTGCATGAACTTATCCATTTGGCCACCCGCATTGACATGCGTTTTTCTGAAAGACACCAGGAGCTCTGCCAGGAAAAAGACCTTGATCTCTGGGCACCTCTCTCACAGTATCCTTTGCAATCTACCCCTGTGCCTCCCGCCGAGGAGGCTATGCAAGTGGATCGGTCTCGCCTGACCCATGAAGAGAGGACTCGCCGCAGAGATAAAAATTTATGTCTGTACTGCGCTAGTACCGAACATTTTTTGATGGATTGCCCTATTCGTCCTCCACGTCTGGGAAACGCACGCACGCACCCAGCTCACGTGGGAGTGGCGTCTCTTGGTCTGAAGTCTGCTTCTCCACATCTCACTGTGCCCGTACGGATTTCTCCTTCTGCCAACTCCTCCTTCTCAGCTGTGGCCTTCTTGGACTCTGGTTCTGCGGGATATTTCATTTTGGCCTCTTTTGCTAATAAGTTTAACATCCCTGTGACCCGTCTCACCAATCCGCTCTACATTTCCTCGGTCAACGGAGTGAAATTGGACTGCACTGTGCGTTACCGCACAGAACCCCTGCTCATGAGCATTGGACTGCATCACGAAAAAATTTAACTTTTTGTTTTGCCCAACTGCACCTCTGAAGTCCTCCTCGGTCTGCCATGGCTCCAACGCCACTCTCCTACCCTTGACTGGACCACCGGGGAGATCAAGAGCTGGGGTGCTTCTTGCCACAAAAAATGCCTCACGGCTGCTCCCAGTCCCGTCTGTCAAACCTCAGTGTCTCCTCCTATACCTGGTCTCCCCAAGGCCTATCGGGACTATGCCGTGCCTCTTCATAGCCCCCGTCCTGGTAACACTCTGCCCCGTGCCAAGCTTCACCCTCTGCCCCCCCTCCCCATTCCCACTCCTTCTGAACTGCCTTCCGTTGATGAGCATACCCAGGACTTCACTGTCCTCCAGAAGGAGACTCTACAATCGCTCCCAATGTCCTCGTCCCATGTGGAGCGACATCCGGACAAAAAGAGGGGGAGACCTAAGGGGGGGTACTGTTACGCCGAGCGCTCCGGGTCCCTGCTCCTCCCCGGAGCGCTTGCGGCGTTCCTCTCTCTGCAGCGCCCCGGTCAGACCCGCTGACCGGGAGCGCTGCACTGACACTGTCGGCGGGGATGCGATTCGCATAGCGGGACGCGCCCGCTCGCGAAGTCGCATCCCAAGTCACTCACCTGTCCCGGTCCCCAGCTGTCTCGTCCGGGCGCGCGCGCGCGCCAGCTCTCTAAGATTTAAAGGGCCAGTGCACCAATGATTGGTGCCATGCCCAATCAGTCTAATTAGCCTCCACCTGCTCCCTGTCTATATAACCTCACTTCCCCTTCCCTTCCTTGCCGGATCTTGTTGCCATTGTGCCTGGAGAAAGCGTTTATTGTGTTTGCCATTACTGTGTTCCTGACCTCTTGCTATATCCATTGACTACGAACCTTGCCGCATGCCCCGACCTTCTGCTACGTCTGACCTTGCCTCTGTCTAGTCCTTCTGTCCCACGCCTTCTCAGCAGTCAGCGAGGTTGAGCCGTTGTCGGGGGATACGACCTGGTTGCAGCAGACTCTGGTGAATACCAGTAGCAACCTAGAACCAGTCCACCGACACGGTCCATGCCAATCCCTCGCTGATGCAAACATAAAGTAGACATATTGTATATGTGAATCAATATATAATTTATCTGGAATGTCTATTTTCCTTACAAGCAGAGAGCTTCAAATTAGAAAAATGCAAAATTTTCAATTTTTTCATCAAATTTTTACATTTTTCACCAAGAAATTATGCAAGTATCGACATAATTTTACCACTAACATAAAGTAGAATATGTCACGAAAAAATAATCTCGGAATCAGAATGAAAGGTAAAAGCATCCAAGAGTTATTAATGCTTAAAGTGAAAGTGGTCAGATGTGCAAAAAACGCTCTGGTCCTACAGTGAAAAATGGCCTGGTCCTTAAGGGGTTAAAGGGGTACTCCGGCACTAAGACATCTTATCCCCTATCCAAAGGATAGGGGATAAGATGCCTGATCGTGGGGGTCCCACCGCTGAGCGCCGGAATACCCCTTTAAAAAGGGGAGGACAACTTCTATTAGTACATAACTTATTAATAATATTTGTATAGATTTTGTGGCTTTAATAGGAGTTGCCATAAAGATCAATGTAGAATTCAGTAAGACATCACCTAGCTGCACTAATGTGGATGGGGATGGTAAGAAGGAGCAGTGTAAAAGGGATAGGTTCCATATCTTTGAAGTGGCTTTGATCACTATATTCTTAGTTATATGGACAATCCTTCAGACTAGGATCTGGAGGGATGTCCGACTGGATGTCATTCCAGGCATCTCACTCCCTATATGACCTTATTAGAGTGTTTCCCAACATCTAGCGCTCCAGCTTCTGCTAATCTACATCTCCTATCAAGCTCAACAGACTGTTGAGACCCAATTAGCTCCTAGCAGGCTATAACTACCCCTCCCCCTTACTACAATAAATAATTAAATAATAACTGACACAACAACAATTTAACTTATCCGTGGGTGGGGATCGGCCACAGCTTTATTTATAAAATTACTTATATAAATAACAATTTAACTGTAACAAAGACACCGATTGGCTTCTTACCAACCCGAGAGGTTCTGCCACACCGTCCTGTGTGGAGGTCTACCCCGGGTTGACCCCGCTTTCACCATCTACTTACCGCCAAGCTGTGACTTACAATAAACAGAGATACAAAAAGTGAGGGAAGGCAAAACTCCGGGTCCTGGGCAGATTGAGGGGGGAAGGGAGACACCACAGCTATAAATACCCAGGGGAGGGCCCCTGAAAGCCCGGGAAACTATTAAACCCCTGATTGGTGCACTCCTTCCCCCCAACCATGGGACATACCACTATAGTTACCGACAAGTTTTACAGGCGAGGGAGGGGGCTAAAAACCTTGCCTGCGTTATTTCTTAACCCCTTAACTGCTCACCAGTCAGGGGGCAAGCTAGTTATGCACAGCTTGACCCTCCAGCCTTCAGCTACTTCCAGATGTTCATAGAGAGGTTGGTATCTGCTCTTATAGTTATGTTTGCCAGAAAAGTTTATCTGGAGTCAGCAACATGTTATATTTTTACCCTGAGGATGTCGGTCAGAGGTTTTAGGGAATAACATTTCATAGGGTAGATGTCCTGCAAGATGAATATAGAGGTTATGTGTGAGCTGTTATCTTGAGAAATTTCTCCTTGGTGGCATATTATGTCTCTAAGGGGTTCCTGCAGTCTATGAGGAGGTCTTAGGGGTCTGCGGGTTTAATCCAGAAATGCCATCAACAGCATCAAGGCCCAGAAGAATTCAGAGACAGCTGCTACGGTCTAAGGTATACCTTTGAGGCATAAATTGTTATGGCATCCTCTGGTATCTTCAGTCTGGGAGTAAAGCAAGTGTATGTGCATCTGTGAGTGCTCCAGATTGTGCCACCTCTTAGTATGTACATAATGGATGAATAAAGCATACTGGAAAAGCTATATCGGTGCACTTATGACTGCTGCTGATTTTCTCCTCTTATGAATGTGGTGGCCCAGTATGGGAGGTGTTACCCCGTACCCTTGATGCCCTGTCAGGCAGCCTCCTGCAGTGTCCCTGGGCCCCTCCTGCATCTGTTTATTGCAATTGTATATTATGCCTATGTGGTAGCTTGGGGGCCGCAGGATGAACAGGGGTGTAGCTGAGTAGTGTTGCAGGGTGTAGCATTAACCCTTGAATGTTGTGACGCCGGGTGAGGGTTCCTCTGTATCTATATATCCTACCGCCACCCATCCCAGGAACATAGGGAGGAATAAAGGATTGTCCACAGCAGGAATTGTGATAAACTTGAAATAACTTTACTGCAGATTTTATGCAGGATGCAATTAACAACAGTCTTAACAAGAGGACCGGGATTTAGGCTCCTCACAGGTTGGCTAGGACTTTGTAGTAAATAAGCTTTGATTCCTTTCTATACGCTGTTCTACTGGATTTAGGGGTATGTTTAGGTCCAGTAGTCAAGTAGGATTAGCAGGATGGAGTTGGATTAAACTCACAGTTTAGAAAGATGCTGAATTGTTAGGCTTCAGGCCTAGATTGTCTTGCAGAATTGTACGGAGCTGTTGCTGTTTTCTCAGTGCAGGAACAAGAGCAAGAGAGCAAAAGAGCAAGAGAGAGATTATTGGTTAACAGCGCCCTTATATCTGAAGTGGCACGATCAAAGCTTATTGGTCCCTCAAACCTGTCAGTCCTAGTACAAAGGATTCTGGTTACATCACATGACCTCATCACATGACCCAAAAGGTCCTTAACCTTAGCATAATTGAATTATTAAATATCACATGACCTAAGGTCCTGTACATTAATTATACCATTAGAAAATATATTAATTATATACATTTTTAAAGACATTATGAGGCGACTAGGGGGTTAATCCACCAAGAGAGCCCCATCAGCATGGAGGAACTCTGACTATGGGGACCTATGACTAAGGTATGGGACCAGGTCCAGTACCGGGACACTACAACTATGTTATATATGTAAGAGTGTTGTACCTTTAAGACTTTTTGCCATTTGAGTTACCATGTGATTGTTACCCAGGAGGTATCAGTGGCCAGGTGACTTAAGGTTGACCAATGGGACCCCCCGAGCCTCCCCCATAAAAGCCCTGGGAGGAATCTCTTCTCTCTCTTGCTTCCTGCTGAGATCCCGTCAAGTGGAGCCTAAGTGTGTGTCCAGAGTCATAGGAGGCCTCAAGTCTAGTCTGCAGCCACAAGTTACAAACCAGCAAGTAAGCCACAGTTACAGTCTTGTCAGTCACAAGTCAGTCAAGTCAAAGTCATCTGTCTAGTCAACATGGTCTGTACTAAATTGTCCACCTCTCCTACAAGTCCCAGCAAGACCTTAAGGTCTCTGAAGTCACTGGTCACCTCCATGAGCCTGGCTGACCTGTATAGACTTTTCCACCTGTCTAACCTCAGTAAAGCTGCCGTTGTCCGTAACTTGGTGTCGGAGTCATTATTGCCCCCGTGCCTAGCCCGAAATCCAGCGGTATACCTTTGGGCGGTATTGAGGATAAATCATGCCCTGGTGTCACGAATACAAGGGGTTAATGCCATCTGCCCCAGGGTAATTCAATCTGCCCTTTGCATCACACCCTATACCACATGAACAGATTTATCAATGTATTACCCCATATTCTGGCTTAAAGGAAAACTGTCACCATGATCACCCACACTAAACCTAGTACACAGGGTTATAGTGTGGATGACCACGAGTGCAAATAGGGGTCACTTACCAAATTCCATCCAGTGGCTCCTGTGTTATTGCCTGACGAATATCCCATTCTCAATTCGGCTACCTGAGTGCAGAAGGTGGGGCCCCGATGGCTGTCCACCCCCTGCTTCTTTCTGCCTCCTGAAACAATCTTCCTCTATTAGTATATTCAAATTCTGTGCTGCGGTCTGAGGCAGGAGCGTAAGCACAGTTAGTTTACAAACAGCTATCACGTCCTAGTGAGCATGCGCACTGGCACAGTAGCAGAGCGCTCTGGCAAGAAGAGATCTCATGTCACTAGAACGTGAGAGCTGTCTGTAAACTGAGCTTACGCTCCTGCCTCAGAGCGCAGCGCAGAATTTGAATATACTGATAGAGGAAGATTGTTTCAGGAGGCAGAAAGAAGCAGGGGCGGACAGCCATCGGGGCCCCACCTTCTGCACTCAGGTAACCTAATTGAGAACAGGACATTTGTCGGGCAATAACACAGGAGCCACTGGACGGAATTTGGTAAGTGACCCCTCTTTGCACTCCTGGTCATCCACACTATAACCCTGTGTATTGGGTTTAGTGTGGGTGATCAAGGTGACAGTTTTCTTTCAAATACTGAATAGATGTAAAATATAGTATTTGTTGACATAGACTTTGCTATGGACCCCAATCATTTTTTTTTATTCTTGCCTCGTACTTATTTTGACAAAACAAAAATATATTTCCATAGGTCTTTACTAAAAAGTTTGCATACTTTTGTTTGTACAACCTCTGCAGCTTGCTAGCTTGCAAGGGCCCTTTTTCCTATGTATTTATCATTGTAGCGCACAGGGTTTGCAATTTGTGGCGCACAGAAAATGTGGTTGCAGAGCGCCCAAAAACGAAAACCTGGAAAAAAAAAGAGAAGTTTACATTTGCAAGACACAGCGTATAGCTGAAGAAGCATAAAAGACATACTAATACATAGGAACAAGTGAGAGCAAATTAAATACAAATAAAAAACACTGCAAATGTCAAGAAAAAAATAACAATGGTGAGTATGTTGAACAAATTTTTTTTAAATTAGACAAAGCAAAAAAAAACAAACAGCAGAGGTTCCAATTTTTATTGTATTACCATTATTAGGACAGCAAGGACACGGTGTATGCCTTTTTAAGTAGGAATCCAGAGTGGACTGAAATTTCCCTACATTTCCTGGGATTTTTACAACTGCTTGGAACATGAGTGTTTTGAAAATCCAAAACTGTCTACTTTTCTGAAGTATTTTATTTTGCAAATGGAGGGTTTTGGTTAAAATGTTGGGTAGATGCCCAGGTGCCCATGTCTGGGAAAATGTCCCTTTTTTAGGGTTTTAAAATGTCTCTGAGTTTTTTTTTTTTTTTTTTGTGTCGGGATATTTCTGGTGCAAAGTTCCACACATAGGGGGAGATGTATCATTGCATTTAGACCATTTTTCATATCTACAAATTTTGCGCAATTGCGCTTTTTTTGCATAGAGCTGCGTTTTTTTTGGTGGACAGTTTTCTAAAGTTGTCACCAGTTTGGTCTACCGTACACCACCTAATCCAGTGGACTGGTATTTATCAATTGCGCAAAAAAAAGTAGATGCTTTTTTTTTTGCGCAATTGCGCTTTTTTGCAAGAAAAGTAGTCTAAACCTAAGAGTGCTAGCAAGGACTCGTACAAAATGGCAGACGGTGGAAGATGCAGGTGGGGGATGCAGGAGCCGTCTCTCAGCACTGCAGTACTACAACTACTCCCATCATGGGACAGAATCTGTCCCATAATGGGAGTAGTTGTAGTACCACAGTGCTGAGAGACGCACATCCCCCATCTGCGGGACTCTATCGTGACTGTAAGGACTACTACTCCCATCATGGATAGACTCTGTCCATGATGGGAGTTGTAGTCCTGAGGCTGAAGGACAGATCGCAGCAGGTAATTCTCCAGAGACCCGCTGCGATCTGCATTTATTAACTTAAAAAGCCGGCGTTACATGCGGCTCCACTGCGCTGCCGCCGGCTCCCATATGCAGATGTAACGATTCATAATCCCCGCCTCTGGGAGACAGGAGCTCTGATTGGTGGAAAGCTATTCACCACTATTAGCCAATCAGAGCTCCTGTCTTCTGGCGGGGATTATGAATTGTGTCAGGTCTATACAGGGGAGCGAGTGGAGCCGCTTCTACAGTACTGTATATAATTGTTATGTGTACTGTACCCCCCCCTCCCCAGACTAATACTGACCCCTTCTATAGTGATCACCGCTGTGTGATTGACAGGTCCCCAGCGCAAGTGTCCGGCCCCACTGACCTTTATATGTTATAAATTTTTATGATACACACTGCCCGTCCTCCTCTTCATTCTTCTGATGCCGGAGACGAGCGGCTTCTGTATCATAGTCTATAGACAGAGCGGTCCCAGCGCTCACTTTACAGGGGGTCACTATTAGTCTGTGGTGGGGAAATAACATAACAATTATATACTGTAGAAGCAGCTCCACTCGCTCCCCTGTATAGACCTGTCACAATTCATAATCCCCACCAGAAGACAGGAGCTCTGATTGGTGTATAGTGGTGAATAGCTTTCCACCAATCAGAGCTCCGGTCTCCCAGCGGCAGGGATTATGAATCGTGACATCTGTATACAGGAGGCGGCGGGGAGTGCAGTGTTGCCGCCGGCTTTTTAAGTTAATAAATGCAGATCGCAGCGGGTCTCTGAAGAATGACCTGCTGCGATCTGTCCTTCAGCCCAAGGACTACAACTCCCATCATGGACAGAGTCTGTCCATGATGGGAGTAGTAGTCCTGACAGTCACAATACAGTTTCACAGCTGGGGGATGGGTAAGAGCCATCCCTCAGCACTGCAGTACTACAACTATTCCTATCATGGGACACAACATTTCCCATGATGGGAGTAGTAGTCCAAGGGCAGACTGACGGATCTCAGGGGTCTCATTCTTGAGACCCCTTGCAACTTCTCCGCCCCTGCCCCCTAGTGATGACATCATTAGGGGGCGGAGCTTCACAGTCCAGGCCTGAAGCCAGGGTGGTAAGTATGGCTCTGTTCTCAATATGCGTTTTGCATAATGGGAACAGAGCCTTTTTGGCAGTGTGTTCCCAAACAGGGAGACTCCAGCTGTTGTTTACCTACAGCCCCCATGATGGGAGTTGTAGTTTAGCAACAATTGTAGGCTCCCTCTTTAGGAACACACTGCATGATGTGCGCTCTCCCCAGGGGAGAGCGCCAAAAATGTACTGACCCATTTTTCGTGTTTTTATTTTCTTGTCATTTCAGAGAAGTGAATGCAGAGGACTACCTGAGATTCGGCGGAGTGTGATGATGACTAGCATTTTTTTAATGTCAATAAAAGGGTTAACGAGGGCTGTGGGGGAGTGTTTTTTAAATACATTTTTTATTTCATGTGTTGTGTTTTTTATAATTGAAATTTCAGGCTTAGTAGTGGAAGCCGTCTTGTAGACGGAATCTATTACTAAGCTGGGCTTAGCGTTAGCCCCAAAAACAGCTAGCGCTAACCCCCAATTATTACCCCGGTACTCACCGCCACAGGGGTGCCGGGAAGAGCTGGTACCAACAGGCCCGGAGCATCAAAAATAGCGCTCCTTGGCCTAGGCGGTAACAGGCTGGGGTTATTTAGGCTGGGGAGGGCCTGTAACAATGGTCCTCGCCTATCCTGGTAATGTCAGGCGGTTGCTGATTGGTTGGTGTCTGACTGACACTGAAAATATGGGGAACCCTATGTGTTGTTGTTTTTTTTGTAAAAAAAAAAAGTGTGTGGTTCCCCATATTTTCAGTGTCAGTCAGACACCAACCAATCAGCAACAGCCTGACATTACCAGGGTGGGCGAGGACCATTGTTACTGGCTCTCCCCAACCTAAATGACCCCAGCCAGGAGCGCTATTTTTGACACTCCAGGCCTGTTGGTACTGGCTCTTCCCGGCAACCCTGTAGCCATGGGTAACAGGGTAATAATTGGGGGTTAGCGCTAGCTGTTTTTGTGGCTAACGCTAAGCCCGGCATTGAAAAAAAATGTATTTAAAAAAAAAACACTCCCCACACAGCCCTCATTAAACCTTTTAATGACATTAAAAAAAAGCTGGTCATCATCGCAGTACACTGAGTCTGACGTAGTCCTCCCCATTCACGTATCTGAAATGAGAAAAAAAAAAAGGTTAGGACATAATTTGCGATCTCACCTGTTGAGTGCGCCCATACTGCAGTGTGTAGCAGGGAGCCTCCAACTGTTCTTGTGTGCCTACTGTATCCTGTATATACAGTCATCTATAGATGGCTGTATATACAGGAGAGCGCACAAAGATTTAACTCAGAGCTGCAGTGTGGGTTAACTCTTTCCTTGCTGGGCTCCTGTATAGTATACATGGATACACTATGCCCCCTGTATACTATACAGCGGGCGGAGGTAAGTAGTGATGCTCTGCACCCTGTATATGTATATGCTATACATCACTCCTTACCTCCTTACACTCCGTGGGGGGGGGCGCTCTGCATCCGACCCATGGAGTAGTACCTGCAGTGAAAAAAATGCACACAGGGTACAAAAATGTTTGTTTCCGCACACCAGCAAAAATGCAAGAAAAAACACAAGGGGGGAGATTAATCAAAACCTATGTAGAGGAAGAGCGGTGCAGTTGCCCATAGCAACCTATCAGATTGCTCCTTTCATTTTTGTAAAGAAGCAATCTGATTGGTTGCGATGGGCAACTGCACTACTCTTCCTCTGTACAGTTTTTGATAAATCTCTCCCAAGAAAAATTACCAAAATGCAGGAAAAGCTGGGACCGTTTTTCAGGCGTTTTTGCTGGTGGACAAAAAAAAAACTTCAGTGGAATCCTGAAAAACAATAGAACAAAAGCCCAGCGTCCAGGATACACCACTTTTCGTGTGAGGTGTAGAACAGGTCTACAAATAGAACTTTGTGGAGATTTAGACAATTGAACGAAATGTATCATGGGGCTTGAACAAGTTTGATAAATTTGGAGAAATTGCTCCAAATTTAGACCAACCAAAATGATCTACAAAAAACGTCTACCAATAACAACATTGATACATCTCCCCCATAGGCCCTGATTTACTAAGAATAGAGTGTATTTTTCCATGGTATTTACTAATGTTTCCGTAGACTTTGCACTTTTCCCTACATTCTTATTATTTTTTTTTTTTACACCTGCTCTGATCTGTCGGGTTTTCCCCAGCTCAAAACCACCACATTTTATGTGGAAACCTTAGTAAATATGTTGCTTTTTTGTGAAAATGTTGGGGGCATGCCCTTTTTTGGTGACCACGCCCCTTTTCCACGATGGCTACGCCCCTTTTTGGGGTTTTCTAAGTAAAGTGGAGAGTTGGTCAGGTTTTTTTTTCCAATTGTGGCAAATTCTTTTCCAAATTCAGAATCTGGCGCACAACACGACAATACATGTCGGGTTTACAATAGTAAATCAGGGCCACTGTGTCGCACCCAACGTGTGACACAAGTTTGGGCGCAAAATTCGTGAAACTGGCCCTTATTAGTTAATAAAGGCCATTGTGCCACAAAACCGTGAGTAAAGTTTAAAAAGCCCCTCAACAATAGAGTCTGATGTAACTGAAGTGTATCTTAATCTGCAACTGCATATGATACCTCACGAGTATCATCACTAAATAGTGCTAGAAGCATATTAGAGACTTTTTAGTTGCTATTAACCCCTTAAGGACGCAGGACGTAAATGTATGTCCTGGTGTGGTGGTACTTAACGCACCAGGACGTACATTTACGCCCTGTGCATAACCGCGGGCATCGGAGCGATGCCCGTGTCATGCGCGGCTGATCGCAGCCAGGGACCCGCCGGCAATGGCCGACGCCTGCGATCTCGCGGGCGTTGGCCATTAACCCCTCAGGTGCCGGGATCAATACAGATCCCGGCATCTGCGGCAGTGCGCAAATTAAATGAACAATCGGATCACCCGCAGCGCTGCTGCGGGGATCCGATCATTCAGAACGCCGCACGGAGGTCCCCTCACCTTCCTGCTTCCGGCTCCCGGCGTCTTCTGCTCTGGTTTGTGATCGAGCAGACCAGAACAGAAGATAGCAGATAACACTGATCTGTTCTATGTCCTATACATAGAGCAGATCAGTATTAGCAATCATGGTATTGCTATGAATAGTCCCCTATGGCCCTTCTGCTCCACGGGAGGTTTCTGTCCTCCCTGAGCTCGCCTTAGGACACCTGCGTTACGGTTTGACAACCGTAGTCCCTATGGGGACTATTCAAGTGTAAAAATAGTCCCTATGGGGACTATTCAAGTGTAAAAAAAAATGTAAAAAAATGTAAAAGTAAAAAATAAAGTGAAAAATCCCCTCCCCCAATAAAAAAGTAAAACGTCAGTTTTTTCCTATTTTACCCCCAAAAAGCATAAAAAATTAATTTTATAGACATATTTGGTATCGCCGCGTGTGTAAATGTCCGAACTATTAAAATAAAATGTTAATGATCCCGTACGGTGAACGGCGTGAACGTAAAAAAAAAAAGTCCAAAATTGTTACTTTTTTAATACATTTTATAAAAAAAAAATTATAAAAAATTTATTAAATTTTTTTTATATGCAAATGTAGTATAAAAAAAAGTACAGATCATGGCGCAAAAAATGAGCCCTCATACCGCCGCTTATACGGAAAAATAAAATGTTATAGGTCATCAAAATAAAGGGATTATAAACGTACTAATTTGGTTAAAAAGTTTGTGATGTTTTTTAAGCACAACAATAATATAAAAGTACGTAATAATGGGTATCATTTTAATCGTATTGACCCTCAGAATAAAGAACACACATCATTTTCACCCTAAATTGTACGGCGTGAAAACGAAACCTTCCAAAATTAGCAAAATTGCGTTTTTCTTTTTAATTTCCCCAAAAAATAGTGTTTTTTGGTTGTGCCATACATTTTATGATATAATGAGTTATGTCATTACAAAGGACAACTGGTCGCGCAAAAAACAAGCCCTCATACTAGTCTGTGGATGAAAATATAAAAGAGTTATGATTTTTAGAAGGCGGGGAGGAAAAAATGAAAACGTAAAAATGTAATTGTCTGAGTCCTTAAGGCCAAAATGGGCTGAGTCCTTAAGGGGTTGAAGGGGTACTCTGGTGGAAAACATTTTTTTTATCAACTGGTGCCAGAAAGTTAAACAGATTTGTAAATGACTTCTATTAAAAAATCTTTACCATCCCAGTACTTTTTAGCAGTTATATGCTACAGAGGAAATTCTTGTCTTGTCCACAGTGCTCCCTGCTGACACCTAATGCCCGTATCAGGAGCTGTCCAGAGCAGGAGAAAATCCCCATTGCAAACCTATGCTACTCTAGACAGTTCCTGACACGGACAGAGGTGTCAGCAGAGAGCACTGTGGACAAGACAAAAAAGAAATTAAAAAAGAAAAGATTTTCCTCTGTAGCATACAGCTGCTAAAATGTACTTGAAGGGTAAAGATTTTTTAATAGAATTCATTTACACATCTGTTTAACTTTCTGGCACCAGATGATTTAAAAAGAAAAAAAATGTTTCCACCGGAGAACCCCTTTAATGAATTCTCAAAAGGACAGTTACCAACTCTCCATTCATCCACCTTAAAGGGGTACTACGCTGCCCCAGCATTTGGAACATTTTGTTCCGATCTCTTGGAGCGGGTATTGGAGGGTCGTGATGTCACGACCACGCCCCTCGTGACGTGACAAGGGGCGTGGCCGTGATGTCACAACCCCAGCCGCTCGCACCCAGCATTCTAAAAAAAAAACGCTGGGTGCTGCCCAGAGATCGCGGGGGTCCCGGCTGCAGGACCCCCCGTGATCAGACATCTTATCCCCTATTCTTTAGTTAGAGGATAAGATGTCTAGGAGTGGAGTACCCAATTAAATGTTGCCACTTTTTAACTTTGTTCCAGAAAGACTGTACCTGCATGGATTTGCACAGAACTTAAAACTTCATGTTGTTTGCTAGTTACAAAAGTGCCTTGATTTCTTATTCTTACACTACACCAAGCATACCTCAGGGTCAAAGACTGTCTAAGCTGGGCACAGAGGAGACCATTGGGTTAGTCAGAACACCCTGCCTTGTAACATCACTATAGACTACAAGGGGATTACCAGGGCCAGATTAAGGCTGCCTGGAAGATGGAGCACTTCATTGTGATGCCCCCCCCCCGACAGTTCCCCCACACTAGGTTGGTAGTATACCGTATTTTTCACCCTATAGGACGCACCGGCGTATAAGACACACCCAATTTATAGGTGCAAAATCGAAAAAAATTAAGATTTTGAACCCAAATATGGTCTTCAACCTGCAGACTTCCAGATGTTGCAAAACTACAACTCCAAGCATGCCCGGACGGCCGTTGGCTGTCCGGGCATGCTGGGAGTTGTAGTTTTGCAACATCTGGAGGTCCGCAGATTGAAGACCACTGCATAGGAGGTAATACTCACGTGTCCCCGCCGCTCCGGACCCGTCACCGCTGCCCTGGATGTTGCTCCATCGCTGTCGCCGTGTCCCTGTCGCTCCGGAACGTCTCTGCTGCCGGCCGGGTATCCTCGCTCTCCGTCGCCACCATCACGTCGTTACGCACGCCGACGCACGTACGCGACGACGTGATGACGAGGAAGGAGAGCGCCGGCCATACAGGGGAACCCTGAACAGAGAAGACACCGAGGAGGCAGGTAAGGTCCCTCCCGGTGTCCTGTAAGCACTAACCCGGCTATTCAGTCGGGCTGTTCAGGACCGCCGCGGTGAAATTGCGGCGGTCCCTAACAGCCCGACTGAACAGCCGGGTTAGTGTCACTTTCCCTTCAGATGCGGTGGTCAGCTTTGATCGCCGCGTCTGAAGGGTTAATACTGGTCATCACGGCGATCGGTGTCCTGTATTAGCCGCGGGTCCTGGCCGTTGATGGCCGCAGGGACCGCCGTGATAGGGGTGTATTCGCCGTATAAGACGCACCGACTTTTTCCCCCCAGTTTTGGGGAAGAAAAAGTGCGTCTTATGCGGCGAAAAATACCGTAGTTCCCCTGCATTAGGTTGTAGTTTCCCCACATTAGGTGCAGTATAGTTCCCTACATTAGGTGCAGTATAAGTCCCCGCACATTAGGTGTGCAGTACAGTTCCCCCACATTAGGGGTGCAGTACAGTTCCCACACATTAGGGGTGCAGTACAGTTCCCACACATTAGGGGTGCAGTACAGTTCCCACACATTAGGGGTGCAGTACAGTTCCCACACATTAGGGGTGCAGTACAGTTTCCCCACATTAGGAGGGCAGTACAGTTCCCTCACATTAGGGGTGCGGTACAGTTCCCCACATTAGGTGCAGTATAGTTTCCCCACATTAGGTGCAATACAGTTCCCCCACATTAGGTGCAGTACAGTTCCCCACATTAGGTGCAGTATAGTTCCCCCACATTAGGTGCAGTATAGTTCCCCCACATTAGGTGCAGTATAGTTCCCCCACATTAGGTGCAGTATAGTTCCACCCATTAGGTGCAGTATAGTTCCCCACATTAGGTGCAGCACAGTTCCCCCACATTAGGTTGGCAGTATAGTTCCCCCACATTAGGTGCAGTATAGTTCCCCACATTAAGTGCAGTATAGTTCCCCACATTAGGTGTAGTATAGTTCCCCACATTAGGTGCAGTATAGTTCCCCACATTAGGTGCAGTATAGTTCCCCCACAGACATACAGCCTTCAGCCATATACAGTGTATGGCTGGAGGCTGTTTGCCAGTTTACTGCCCCAGTGTTCCGACCACCACTCCTCCGGTCCGGGGTCACGATCTACTGTTATGGCGTATGGGCCATAGCAGTAGGTCCCGGAACCGGAGAGGAGCGGTGGTCGGAACACTGAAGATGACGTGCCGCTGGGGACTTACCATGCACTCACGTCCTCCTCTCTGCCTCGCTCTTCTATGGGCACATGCACGGGACGTTAGTGATGTCCCTGCATGCGCTACCTCCCGGCGGCCCCTGCGTTTTTAAAGTTAACGCGGGGCTGCAGAGAACAGGGACATCCTTGTGTCCTGAATTTTTTTTTCGGGACACAGGGATGTCCCAAATTTGACGGGGGGCCCCCTTCGGGCATGGGGCCCGGAGCGGGCGCTCCATGAGCGGCCAACAATAATCCGGCCCTGGGGATTACTACTCCCAGCTAACCTGATTACTGCTCCTATTATTCTGATGAGCACCACAATAAAATATCAATCTGTGTAATGTACATTTCATTTATTCATCTATTTATTCATTTATCTTTTGAGTGCTTGAGTGCACTTTAGGTGTAATGATGGATTTCATTTTTGGCATATAATTGCTTTACTTGTGCAATAGACATTTCATTTTATTTAATTGTTATTACCAAATCACATCCTAGGTTTAAATACAAATTATTATTATTACTGTGTGATGACACATTATAATAGATGACATAAAAAGGCAGCCCTGGTATACAGTTTACCAGGAGTTCACACTGCCGTTGCTCCCCTTCGATAACGGCCATTAAAGTCTATTTGTTTTTTTTCACTTTAATGGCCGTTCTAGTGACGGGGAGCAATTGGCAACAACTTGTCCCAGTGGCTCCCATTCACTATTATGGGAGGCGCATACGGGAATAGCGAGAGAAAAAGATGGCTCTTTCATTAATTTTTCTCCCGCTATTATTCCGGGCTCCCCGACGGATACGTAGATACGTAGGATAGCTTGGATATGAAGAGTTCTGTAGAAGTGGCACTAATGTGAAGAAATTCTTACAAAAACCTCATAGGTGTCCATAGCCATGAAATCATTTAATTAAAGTGCTGATTTGACTCTAAGTAAAGGTTTGTGTTTATAATGTGAAAGTGTCCAAAACAGTTTATTGTGTTTCATTCAGGCTTCAGTTTTCGAGAACTTGTGTTAGAGCCTTTTGTACTTGAAGAGGTGACATTCAGAATGTGGGCAAAAATGATCCACATCTTTCGTAGCGTTCATACTGATGTGAATTAAGCAGCATCCAGCCACGAGCCCCAAAAACACAATTGCTATACATAAAACCCAGGAACGAAGTCCAGAATGGAAGGTAACCATTGTTTACATTCTCATGGCATGAAGGACATGTTACGGGGCTTGGAGAATCAACCAGACACCTACCAATCAGGTGATAGATCACTGTAGGTTGACACGGAGTGACAATGTGAGAAATAGCTTGTGGATGTGTCATAGTGGGCACTGGCTGCAGGCAGTATTGTGGAGTAGACAAGTATGGAGTAATTGCTGGAGGCTGGTAAGCTTGATTCTCATCATCCATATTAGCTGAGCTTGGGATCTTCTGGTCAAACATGTTTTAACATTATCGACTTTACATGTACATTCAGTTCCTCAAATGGAACCCTTGTAACTTGCAAGGCTTTTAGGAGGGAACAGCATAGGACAGAGGCAACTGGAGGACAGGGACTGCTCCTGGGCCATGCTAACTGTGGGTTGAGTCTGAGGAACCCACCGACTGTTGACTGGGGGTGCCAGAAATTACTTGTGATGAAGTGGATGACCATGTTAACCAATCGATGACGATGTATCTTGCACTATTATGTATGTTTCTTAACCTTTCCATATAAATTCTTTGGGAGTTTGTATCATTACAGTGAGTAGACACTATACATTTCTACCTTATTTCTAATACACCCCAAAATGCTTGTGCCAGATAAAAGCGTAACAATCTAGTGCGGAAGTCTTTTAGTGCTTTCACACTAACTGCCCCCATTAGCTTAAACCAGAAAAAACATAGAACTGCTGAGTGCATATATATTTCACTTACTTGTGGATTATACACCCCAAAAAGGGTGCACCAGCAATAAGTGTACTCTCTCACACTCTAAACTGTCCCTGCCTGTCATCCTGCCTGCAGTGATGCAGGCTTGAGGTGAATGGATTCGCTGCTATAAAGAATAGATCTGTATTGTAAAACACAGTGTCTGCTCTCTGAGCTAAAAGTCCCAGAAATGCCTGTCTCCAGCAATGGCTGCCGAATATATAGGGTTGTGACATCACAGGGCT
The DNA here is from genome assembly GCF_029499605.1 of Hyla sarda. Classification (NCBI taxonomy): domain Eukaryota; kingdom Metazoa; phylum Chordata; class Amphibia; order Anura; family Hylidae; genus Hyla; species Hyla sarda. Next base: position 241,952,336 of record NC_079194.1, read on the forward strand.
GGCTGCTAATAGGCTGCATGCCACCATGTGATTCAGGCTCATCCCTCCTACCCACCTGTCCAGAATTCCTTCCCCATGTCGTCACACATGTAGCCGCCATTTTTGGTCCCCTGGTCAGCACAAAAGGGAGTTAATGAAGCAATTTGTTTTATCGAATCATGGCGATATTCGGATTCGCTATGAATCGAATTTTCTGTTAAATTAGTTACGAATTCGGATTCATTCGATTCGCTCATCTCTAGTCAACACGATTACGACAATACAATTTATATACAAAAATAGCTAATGGAGAAGAAAGCTGCCCGGCACTCCCTGTGTGAATGGGAACATATGGGATGGCGTGTAGTAGCCAGAGGAAACCAAATCTTCGGCGGTGGTGCTCTGTTTCAGAAAATACATTCTTATATCCACAAATGCAAGAAAAGCAGAAAGGCGACTCACTGCTATGCATGAAGACTTTCATTTTATTCTTGGTGCAGGTAAAATGCAGGACATTAGGCTGTTGACCGTACGGACGCCAGTGTGCTCTGACAGGTGACAATTGTTTTGCGCGATTGCGCTTTCACAGACCCTCCCTTTCCTGCTCAGGTACGGCACCTAAATACACCTTCTCAGGTGATGTCAGCAGCAGGGCAGGGATAACAGGCAGACATTTAAAAATATACATACAAAATTGCGTATACATTTAAAAACAATACAAAGTTCAAAGGAAAAGACCCATATCGATCTGGTCATTGAGACCCGCTGCCTCCTGCGCATTTGTTCTCAGGATCCAGCGGGCCTCGGTTTCCCAAAGTACCTTTAATGCATCTGAACCCTTTTGGCAAAAAATCCTTTTTAACCCCATGAACTGCAAGGCAGAGGCATCCCCATTATGCGCTACTCGCATATGCTCAATTAGCCTTGGGGACCCCTTACCTGATCTCAAAGACCACACGTGCTCAGGGAACCTGGTGTTTAATGTTCTGGCTGTGCTGCCAATATAGAACCTCCCGCAACTACAAGTAAGTGCGTATATGACATAAGAGGTTCTGCAGCAGATAAACTCAGAGACTTTTTTTGGATACCTCCCAAGCTAACCATTTTTCTTGTTTTAATTGGGGGCACCACTTTCTATCACCACCTGCACATCCAGGAATTCTAGCTCCGATGTACTGTATTTTGATGTAAAACTCATATTCATCGTATTGTCATTTAGATAGGACACAAATTGTTCAAATTCGGATGTGGATCCGTCCCACAGCATAAACACATCATCCACGAATCTAAAAAAACAACGAATGTGTTTCAAAAAAGGGTTGTGGGGCGAAAACACATACTCTTCTTCAAAGCATGCTAGGTACAGGTTCGCTAGGGTACAAGCGACGGGTGTCCCCATCGCAGTCCCACCTATTCGGCTATACCACTGGTCACCAAATTTAAATACATTGTTTTGCAGAATGAACAGTAAACTTTCAGAAACAAAATTAATATAATTTTTGCACTTTCCTGATTTTTCAAGTATTTTCTCAATGCACTTGGCGGCTGTCCCTTATGGGATCCGAGTGTATAAACTCTTGACGTCAATTGACGTCAAGAGAAGACCCTCATACCAGGACATATCGTCAAGTGCCATCAGAAAAGCATTGGTGTCTTTTATGAGGGATGGGACATCTTGTAGCAGGGGTCTCAATAGCCAGTCTATATATTTCGAAAGGGACTCTGTAAGAGACTCTTTTGGCATGGCTGGTAATAATTTCTCCGCTAGTTTTTCTGACAAAACACCTAATTCCACCTGTTTCCTTAACAAGGATTGTAACCTAGAAAGTAAATTCTGCATAGGATTTTTATCAAGTTTTTTATAGGTGGTCGGATAATTCAATTGCCTCATGGCTTCTATCAGGTAGTAGTCCTTTGATAATACTTGTGGAGCTGGAGCCCCCTTCCCTTCTTCCCTTCATTGGATCACCTTTGATAATACCACCGCATTGCCCCCTTTGTCTGCTTTCTTAATGATGATATTGTCATTAGACTTTAACCATTTTAAGGCACCTAACTCATCACTAGTCTGATTCGGGGCAACGCGGGGGTTATACCAGAGCATGAACATCTCTGAGTACATTTTGCTGGAATAAATCTATACTACTACCTGGTACATGAGGGGGAGAAAATGTTGATGCATTCCATAACCTCTGAAATCCATAACCTCTACTATACTGGTATCACCATCTATAGATGTACACTCCTCTCCCATCAACTCTAGCAAAACATTTAAACCTTCATTTTCTTCTTTAGTACTTTTCCCTAGGATGCTAAAACCCATCTTAACCTCTTTTCCCTCATTTTGCGAAAAGAACCTTTTTAAGTTCAATTTTCTTATGCCCCTGAACAGTTCAATCTCGAAATCTTCTAGACTGAACTGTTCAGTAAGGCAAAAATGTAACCCTTTTGATAAGAGGGAAATGGCTGCCGTGCTTAGTGACATGCCTGAGAGATTAATTACTGCTGGTGCATCTTTATTGTTAGAGGGTATGTCCATGTTCAGATTATCAGGATCCACATCACGAAGGAACAACGGAGCTGTAACATTGGCTTCTGTCAGTCCTGCCAGGTGACATGTTTTCGTTTTGACTTCTGTTTCTGCGATTTCTCCCTTTTCTTTCATCTTCCTCTTCTTGTATGTTTTTTCTTCCTGGGATCTGTAGATCTTTCTCCTTCTCCCTGTTTTTTGACATCTGACTTGTTCCCACATTTTCGTTTCCTTCATCTGACGTGCTCGAGTCCAACTCGGTAGGTATGACCGGTTAATTGCGGATTTGAGTCTTGCAAAAATTGAATTAAAAAACCGCATGTCTGAACAAGAATCTATTGAGTTTTATAAAAAATTAGAGAAGAAACTTGTTGCTATACAACAAACTATATATGTCCTGGTATGAGGGTCTTCTCTTGACGTCAATTGACGTCGAGAGTTTATACACTCGGATCCCACAAGGGACAGCCGCCGAGTGCATTGAGAAAATACTTGAAAAATCAGGAAAGAGCAAAAATGATATTAATTTTGTTACTGAAAGTTTACTGTTCATTCTGCAAAACAATGTATTTAAATTTGGTGACCAGTGGTATAGCCAAATAGGTGGGACTGCGATGGGGACACCCGTCGCTTGTACCCCAGCGAACCTGTACCTAGCATGCTTTGAAGAAGAGTATGTGTTTTCGCCCCACAACCCTTTTTTGAAACACATTCGTTGTTTTTTTAGATTCGTGGATGATGTGTTTATGATGTGGGACGGATCCACATCCGAATTTGAACAATTTGTGTCCTATCTAAATGACAATACGATGAATATGAGTTTTACATCAAAATACAGTACATCGGAGCTAGAATTCCTGGATGTGCAGGTGGTGATAGAAAGTGGAGATTTGATAACAAAAGGTTTTAGGAAGACAACGGCTTCCAATTCGTATCTCCATTTTGAAAGCTATCACCCCCTGCACACCCGGAATGCGATACCCTATGGACAGTATTTACGCTTAAAGAGGATTAACAGTTCAGAATTAGCATTCGAGCAGCAAGCCCATGAGCTGTCATGTCGTCTCCTTTCAAGGGGCTATCCAGTTGAAGTTCTCCAAACAACTTTTGAGAGAGCAAAAAAGTGTAAATAGGAGGGATCTTCTTAACAATAACAATAACAATAAAAATAAAAAATATCAAAATCAGAATAAAAATAATAAAAAAAACAGAAGAAAGATTTTCCTTCTCTTTCAAATAAAGCCCCCTTGTGGACATAATAAAAAGTTCCATACAAACAAATTGGTATCTGATAGCTAGAGATCCCTCATTAGGAAATATCGGGCTGCAAAAACCAATAGTAACATTCAAACGAACTAACAATCTAAAAGACGAGCTAACTAGCAGCAAATTTAAAACATCAAAAAACAGCAGTAACTGACTAGAAAAAAGTACCTTAGTAGGAAACTACAAATGCGGAAGGTGCAAGTGGTGCCCCCAATTAAAACAAGGAAAAATGGTTAGCTTGGTAGGTATCCAAAAAAATCTCTCTGAGTTTATCTGCTGCAGAACCTCTTACGTCATATACGCACTTACTTGTAGTTGCGGGAGGTTCTATATTGGCAGCACAGCCAGAACATTAAACACCAGGTTCCGTGAGCACGTGTGGTCTTTGAGAAAAACATAATATTAAATAACCCTATATAACCCTATATAAGTAGTAGTTAGCTACACAAGGGCCTTTTCTTTCCTAGCAGCCTCCCAGTCTGACTGGGAGCGCATGGTAAGTGAGCTTTAACACCCTGTTCACACTGGTGTGGTGCTGTGTGGCGTCCGTTGCTGCCGTGGCGCCGTGTCTGTGGGGAGGTGTGACCCATGGACTGGTTTGAGCGGCATTGGGGCCGCTCTGCCAGTGTGTCGTTCCCCCTGTGGGCACTGGTGTCGCGGCGGCGGTGGTCACCGCCCAGTGCTACGCCATTTTATGCTAGGGACGTTAGGGACCCACTCAAATTAGGTGGCCTTGACGTGGCGAGTGGGCTTGTACCTTTTAATCAAAATGTATACTAACAACCTGTTAGTTTTTGAATTCATGCTGAAAAACAATTAGATCAAAATGCAATATGTAGATGTACGACCATGCCTGTTTCTTCTACCTGAATTCACATTATATCAAATAAACAATGTATTAATTGTAACAGTTTGCATATTGTATATATGGTGCCATGTGTAGCTAGTGACTTGCATTATATAGGGTGTTCACAATGAAAATAAAAGAATGCAAGAAAATAATTGGGTCTTTAGTCAATTCCTCTAAAGTTGCTCGCCTTTTTTTTATAATACATATACATGAGTGTAATTTAACACATTTTTGCTTTTGTAGTATCTGAAGAGTTAACAGACCTCTGAGAGGAGAAGATTGGAGATAGGTGTTGAATTAGGCTACATTCCCACTGCAGAATTTTGATGCAGCAGCCTCCTATTGTCTTTTGGTGGAAATGTTTACAGGCTGTATCCACTGCAGATAGAGATTATGTAGTGTGCACATATCCTTAAGGGTACAAACCCACGTAGGGCTTATGCAACATATTTAATGCTGCCCAAAATCTGCTGCATAGCGGTGTCAGTAGAGAGCACAGTTGTCAGACTGAAAAGAACTTCCCAACTTCCTCTGAAGCATAAGGCAGCTAAGAAGTACTGGAAGGACTAATAACTAGTAGAAGTAATTTACAAATCTGTTTAACTTTCTGGTGGTACTTGTTGAATAAAAAATAAAAAATTCCACTGGAGACTGAATTTAGATTTATTTATAAGGAACATGCTCAATAGTTTAATTTGTTATTTTTGTTTCCACTTAAATAGTTCCCCAACTGCACACAGTTCAGGAGAACAAATGATGATGCGGTAAAGATCTGCAGTAGATGCCCACAAAAACATGGTGCCAACCACAGAATTAACAGCACGAATTCTGTAATACATCCTTAGTACAGGAATTAAATTTTTCATTACTAAAGCTGCATTGACATCTCGTTTTTACATTACGGGTGCCGGATCCGGCTGGGGGAGGGGCAAACCGGACTGTCCCGTACCCCAGCCGGACCAGCGCTGAACTCCATTGACTTAAATGAGCCGACCGGTGACTCTGGTAGGCTCATTTTTGACCCGTATCCAGTTCTATGACCGGACCTAAAGCCGTAGTATACTAGGGTTTTAGGTCCGGTCAGGAAACCACATACGGGTCAAAAATGAGCTGATCGGAGTCACCGGTCGGCTCATTAAAGTCAATGGAGTTCAGCGCTGGTCCGGCTGGGGTACCCCTCCCTCAGCCGTATCCGGCACCGGTAATGTAAAAACGAGATGTGAATGCAGCCTTACTCTGGGAAATTGGCGTGATGCAGTTAAAACTGCAATACAGCTGCATGAGAGTACTGAGTACTGTAGCGATAGACAACTTATCCCCTATCCGCAGCAAAGGGTCCAAATGCTGGGACCCCCCCTGATCTCCTGTACGGGGTCCCGGCTCTGTCACTGCTCTCCCATGCACGAGGTGTATCGGTCGCAGCATGACTCCATGGACGACACGCCCCCTCCATGTATCTCTATCGGAGAGGTGGAGATACAGCATTTGTGCATCCCCATCTCTCCCATAGGTATGGAGGGGGCGTGTAGTCAACCTCTGCGAGGTTGAAGACACTCATTAGCCACGCAGAGCCATGGCAGTGCCGGGTCCCCGTACGGGAGATCACAGGAGGTCCCAGCAGGTGGATACCCTGCGATGAGACACTTATCCCCTATCTGCAGTATAGGGGGTAAGTTGTCTGTTGTCTGTCGCTGCAGTACCACTTTAAGTTTTTCAACCTCTGCTGCACCATTCTGTTTGGAGTTATGAGGTATTGTGGGCTGGAACACAATTCATTCTTTTTTTTAAATAGTTTGTGTCTTACTACTTTTGTATCTAGTTTCACCATCTGCACATTTTACCTTAGCACATATATATTTCCATAAGCGACTCTTCAAGTTTTTCTGGAACTTAACCGTTGCCCTGAAGGACAAAGACGCTTACATATTTTAAATAATCCTCAAAAATGTGAGAAAAAAGACAGCTAGTACAGCGCATCATCTGACTGTTTTGTATAACCATGTAATACCATTAGCCAGCTTCTGGGTCTTTATATCTAAGACATCTGGGCCACATATGGATATGATTCTTGGGTTGTTTTTGTCTATTATTGGAAACAGTTACTTTGCATTTCAGGTGTATCATTCAAGTTTTTGTTTTTTTCACAAGCTACCTGACCCACTTTTTTTTTTATATAACTGTTTATTTTTATATTTTATAAACAATTTTTCATTTTAACAGTAAGGGAATAAAAAAGAAAAAACAGACATTGAAAACAAATAAAAAAAAATATATTGGTATTATCTGAATCCGAACCAATAAATTGTTAGTCCTCTAATTGTATAATTCACTTAGACATGTCTTGTAATCATAACTTTCAGTTTCATGAAAGTACATATCTAATTACAATAAGGAATAAGATTTGGTACCTGACCCACTTTAAAAGTTTTTCTTTCTTTCTTGACAACCCCTCTAGACAGGAATTCTGATTTCAGAAAGTTATCCCCTATCCACAGGATAGGGATAACTAGAGGATCAGTGGGGGTCTGACTTCTGAGACCCCCAGTAATACCGAGAACAGAGGAGAATAGTGTCCCAGAATAAATAGTGCTCTGGTACAATTCCCCTTTTCTCAGGATTTTCAGGGGTCCCAGCGGTCAAAATAGTTATGTGTGCATTTATGTGTGCATTTACAAAGTAAAAAAACTATTATATATTACCTACAAAGCCCAAAAGGCTAATAATAATCAAACAACCTACAAAATTAGCCCAGAATTATATTCAAAAATTTAATCTTTATTATGTATACAAAACAGGTAGAAAAAACACCCATAAAATGACCCACCCTTAAAAAACCCCCAACAAAAAGCTGAGCAGGATATCTCTGGGATATGTACAAACGATCACAATGTTGCCAATAATACAATCCTACAATATAGGTTTAGTCAGCGTATAGTTGGACAATATCTCAAAACACTTTACCTAATTGTGACATGCTAACGGCCTCCCAGTGATAGTCCTGCGACCTCGACACGTGTTTCGGATGATTCCTTTCTCAAGAGGCGCTGCTTGAGGTGAGAACTACTGGCTCTTTATAATGGTCGCCCTCCAATGGCGCATGTAGCGGAACCAGACGCCGGCCGACTTCCGGGTGGCGTCACCGGCGGATGCGCGTCAGAACTTGAAGCACATCCACCCGTACTGACTGCCCTCCGAAAGACGGCACAGCGTCACGAATCCGCGCATGCGCTCCGGGCGTAACCATCCTCTTTGTGAGTTTCAACCAGGGGAGCCGCGTCACATGTCCCAATAAGGGAAAAGTTATAGAACATTATCAATTGGCTATACTATATTCGAAAAAATAATAATGATATATAAATAATAATAATATATAGGAAATATTTAGTCATATATCAAAAGTAGGAATGCCATAAAATCGGATCCTAAATCAAAACAATTTAACAAAGTAGTTATAGAATAGCCCTCATTGTTTATTCCAGCAAGAATTATGTAAACCTATTCTATACTCATATCTATATCAATCATATAATCTATTCCTATCTCTCGGTGTTGTAGTGTTTTTGGGTGTTGCATGGATTTGGATGTGGAAGCATAAGGGGAGGGGGGATGGGGGGTGGGGGGAGGTTTGGTTCATACACACAAATATAATTATATTCACTATTGTCATTTAATCAACTTTATTATTATTTTCACATAGTGATCACTAGCACTTATAATAGGGGGTGTTATCATCACTTGGTGGGTAATTGAGCCTTGGCTCTCCTCTGGGGTTATCATTTTTCATTATCACTACTATTATTATTATTACTAGTACGATTAATCATCCTTTACACTGGGTATGTGGTGTAGGATTAGGTATGTGTGTATGGGTGTATGCATGTGCATACACATGTGTGCATGTGTGGGCATAGATGCATATATATATATATATATATATATATATATATATATATACATTCACTTTTCATTTTATATTATTTTTTCATATATTATTGATTTTTATTATTTATTATTCTATTATATTTTTTTGAATCAATATCACTTATGGGTTTCTAATGGTATGCACGAAATGGATGTTTTTGATTAGACTAAATATGATTGGATATAGGATATATGGGTGGAGGCTGCTGGTACTCATGTGTAGGTCCCACATTAGTCTGTAGGGGGCTCCCGTAGGACTAGGATACATGAATGCGAGAGATAGGAATAGATTATATGATTGATATAGATATGAGTATAGAATAGGTTTACATAATTCATGCTGGAATAAACAATGAGGGCTATTCTATAACTACTTTGTTAAATTGTTTTGATTTAGGATCCGATTTTATGGCATTCCTACTTTTGATATATGACTAAATATTTCCTATATATTATTATTATTTATATATCATTATTATTTTTTCGAATATAGTATAGCCAATTGATAATGTTCTATAACTTTTCCCTTATTGGGACATGTGACGCGGCTCCCCTGGTTGATACTCACAAAGAGGATGGTTACGCCCGGAGCGCATGCACGGATTCGTGACGCTGTGCCGTCTTTCGGAGAGCAGTCAGTACGGGTGGATGTGCTTCAAGTTCTGACGTGCATCCGCCGGTGACGCCACCCGGAAGTCGGCCGGCGTCTGGTTCCGCTACATGCGCCATTGGAGGGCGACCATTATAAAGAGCCAGTAGTTCTCACCTCAAGCAGCGCCTCTTGAGAAAGGAATCATCCGAAACACGTGTCAAGGTCGCAGGACTATCACTGGGAGGCCGTCAGCATGTCACAATTAGGTAAAGTGTTTTGAGATATTGTCCTACTATACGCTGACTAAACCTATATTGTAGGATTGTATTATTGGCAACATTGTGATCGTTTGTACATATCCCAGAGATATCCTGCTCAGCTTTTTGTTGTTTTTTTTTTTTAAGGGTGGGTCATTTTATGGGTGTTTTTTCTACCTGTTTTGTATACATAATAAAGATTACATTTTTGAATAAAAAAACTATTAATTGACTTTAGCCAGGAAGCTTCAATTTCTACTTAGAAATTAGTCTCATAACTTTTTATTTGCATAGACTTCCCATGTTCTTGGTTTGTGGTAACTGCTCACTGTAGCTGTAGAAGCATACGGAACTCTCCAGAGTATAAGGGTACGTTCACACGAGCGGCTTTACAGCAAGTTTCCTACTGCTAGTTTGAACCACGCCAAATTTTCTGCAGGAGATTACATTGACATCAATGGAGTCTGCTGATGATTTTCTGTAGTGGAAAATCCACCACGGAAAGCCCGCGTAACCAGGATACTTTTTCTCAGTCTCTGTTGTGTCTTTATAACTATATCTGTCTTTGACTCCCAATTTACAGTGAGCACAGTATTAGGTCCTATTCAGCTTGAAAAATCCCAAAGTCCCATTGCTTTCAAGGCAGAGTCCTATTGCTTTCTTCTGTAGCGTGCATACTATGAAAACATCTGACACAGAAATCCCTATTCTGGACATGTAAATTTTTCAGCATAATTCGCTCAGAAATGAATTGCTGTCTATGGAGTGGTCCTAGCACTGACATGTGTGGTGTGCCACTATAGTGAGTGTCACGATGCCGGCTGGCAGGAGGTGGATCCTCTGTGCCAGAGAGGGATAGGCGTGGACCGTGCTAGTGGACCGGTTCTAAGTCACTACTGGTGTTCACCAGAGCCCGCCGCAAAGCGGGATGGTCTTGCTGCGGCGGTAGTGACCAGGTCGTATCCACTAGCAACGGCTCAACCTCTCTGACTGCTGAAGATAGGCACGGTACAAGGGAGTAGACAGAAGCAAGGTCGGACGTAGCAGAAGGTCGGGGCAGGCAGCAAGGATCGTAGTCAATAAGGTAATAGCAGGAGGTCAAGTACACAGTATGGACAAACACAGTAACGCTTTCACTAGGCTCTAAGGCAACAAGATCCGGCAGGGGAGTGCAGGGGCAGAGATCAGATATAGTCTGGGAGCAGGTGGAAGCCAATTAAGCTAATTGGGCCAGGCACCAATCATTGGTGCACTGGCCCTTTAAGTCTCAGGGAGCTGGCGCGCGCGCCCTAGAGAGCGGAGCCGCGCACGCCAGCACATGACAGCAGGGGATGGGAACGGGTAAGTGACCTGGGATGCGATTCGCGAGCGGGCGCGTCCCGCTGTGCGAATCGCATCCCCGACGGCCATGACAGTGCAGCGCTCCTGGTCAGCGGGACCGTCCTTGGCGCTGCGGAGAGAGAGACGCCGTAAGCGCTCCGGGGAGGAGCGGGGACCCGGAGCGCTAGGCGTAACAGTGAGTAATAGGGCCACGGGTGTTGCAGTGAGTGGTGGGATCAGATGTTATCAACCCCAGGGGTCGGATGGTATTAACCCCTATGTGTTCGTGACACCAGTGCGGTTTTCGGGTTCTGAAATTCCACACGCCCGGATTCTCCGCTATCCTACAGGCTAGTAGTGAATATAGTTATGGGTAAATGGAGGCTTTACTGAATGGAAGACAGGTGAAATCATCTTCACAGCTATGGCCAGATTGTCCCAGAGATGTGACCAGTACCCAGAGGACCTTGCAGCTTGCTGGACCAATACTTGTAATAAACTTGACTTTGACTTGTAATTAGACAGGACTTGACTATGCCCAGGACTTGACTAACTTCAATGACAGCAGACATAGACTTGACTTACTGGAGAATTGTAGCTTTGTTGAACTCGAGATACTGAACACTGGTTTCTAAGGCCTCTGGCAGCTGCTTCAGCAAAGACTTGTTCTCAACAGCAGGTGGTAAAGTAAGTGAGCGAATTAAAGAAGGCCACCCCTTTATATATTGGGGGGCTGGACTAAAGCCCATTGGTCAAGCTGTGGGTCATAGGTTAAAGCTGGTGCTCTCTGGGAGTACATGTGACAACAATCATATAACTGCATAACATAACATATGACAGGATTACTCACACAGGTCCTTTGAGTCCTCCAAAGGTCCTATATACTTTCTATACATTAGAATCCTATTTATGGTCTTAAGGTAACACATACCACATTTAATAAGTCAGCAAGATAACACAAGAAGTCCCTGTAGGAGAACCCCCAGGTCACTGAGGGACTCTACCTGACAGGGCCTACAGGTAGTATAGGACTATTACCTGTAGTGGGATTCTACACATGTTCTACCAGCACCGGGCGGACATTATGCAAATATTCCTCCTAGTAAACATAGCCTTAGGGAGTAAAGTTCATGCTTGACCCCTACTTCATTAAAGGGGTACTACAGTGGAAAACATTTTTTTTTTTAAATCAACTGGTGCCAGAAAGTTAAACAGATTTGTAAATTACTTCTAGTAGACAATCTTAATCCTTCCAGTATTTATCAGCTGCTGTATAATACAGAGGACATTCTTTTCTTTTTGAATTTCTTTTCTGTCTGACCACAATGCTCTCTGCTGTCACCTCTGTCCATGTCAGGAACTACTGTCCAGAGCAGGAAAAATTCCCCATAGCAAACCTCTCAGACATGGACAGAGGTGTCATCTGAGAGCACATCCTGTAGTCCAGAGGAGTTCAGTGTGAACAGTGTGCGGGTGTGTCCCTGTTTGAGCTCCACAGACTTGCAGCAAAGAAGAGGAGAGCAGGTGTTTCATCAAGCCTTTCCCAGGAGAGTGACAAGCTCCTCGGAAAGGCTTTCCTGCATGGACCCCCTGGCTTCTACCTCTCGTTCTCGGCTGGCGAGAGGGGGGAAGAAAGTGTCTACAGCCGGTTCCAAGGTCAGGGTGAGACGTTCCAGCAGGGCTCGCAGAAATGTGGAGCCCGCTCCCCCGTCCAAAGCGGAAGGATGCAAGGCTATTGGCAACAGCAGTGGACCTTCTGCTACTCCAGAAGCCCAGCAATGGGGGTGCGGGGTCCAAGAGGGTCCCTGGAAACCTATGGGTCACGGATCCAGGCCAAGATGGCGGAATACAATGACCTGGGCAGAAGACTTCAGAGCATGAGAGAAGAACTGAAGTTCACACGTTACCAGGCTGAACATGCCTCAGAAGGTAAGAGGCAGAAGTTTTCTGCTCAGGCACAGACACTAAAAATAGAGGTGCAGGGTTCTTTAAAGAAAAGTTATATAATGAAGACAGGTTTAAAGTGAGGCAAGCAAGTGCAGAAAGCCATGAAGACAGCAGTGAGGAGAATGATGGAGGGGAGGAAGGTGACGGAGAGTCAGGTAAAGGTGAAGTTGTGGAAAGTGAGGGGGATGTCATCCCTGGTGCAAGTAACCCCCAGCCCCCACAAGATAGCTACCCTGAGCCATATCAGGTGGCGCTACCTTCTAGTGATGGTGAGGATAGCGGTGAAGAGGACCTGGCCAGCGGGGGTTTTCTGAGAGCCATCATACAGCAGGAGTGACCTACCCACTTGGATAATTTCGCCTTCGATGAGGATCTGGGCAAAGATGATTTGGTGAAGAAAAGGAAGAAAAAGAAACAGAAGGTTCAAGAAGGTTCAAGTGTCCTTTGTGTTTCGTCCTTTCCAGCAGTCTGGGCCAACTGCAAAGCTGGTCCAGGCTGCTGGGTCCCCCAGACTGCCAGACCCTGTTTCTATAGTGGAACGGGGCCAGCATGGGGGGTGCAACATGGCATCAAAGATGGCTGTGGACGCAATAGATTTGAAGCCCACCCATCCTGTCAGTAGGGAAGGGCAGGATGAGCTCATGGTGGGAAGCTCTGGCACTGCAGGACCGCCCCAGGGTGGCGGGGGGCGTGTCTGAGCGCCAGAGGCAAGTCATGCTGCCGTGTGCTCGGGGGGCGGTTCCCCGAGTGCAGTGGGTATTACTGGCATTGCAGGACACTCCCCTGTGAGGAAGGGGGAGTGTCCAGGCACCGGTGGCAGAGAGCGGTGGGTCCAAATGCTCAGGGGGCGGTCCTTCGAGTACTATCTGTTCTGTGGAGCCCGTGCAGACGGGCAAAGCTGGCACGGTAGGTATTCCCTGCATGTCAGAGAGTGTAGGTGGAGCTGGAGTGCGAATGGTGGGGCAGCTCCAGACTCCAGAATGGACATTGCCCATGGAGGAGGAGCCATTAGCATCAACCACAGCTGCAGCTAAGTCAGCAAAGAACATTTTAAAACCAGCTATACGACAAGTCCCAGCCAGCCCAGAATCTATTAGGCAGGAAAACAGTGGAGGATGTGAGAATGCTGAGTGTAGTAGTGTTGTGGATGAGAGGAGTGCATGTGGGAGTGTATGTGGAGTGAATAATTGTGGGAGTAGTAGTGGTAAGAGTGGAAGGTCTGGTATGGATGGGAATAAAAATGGGAGTAGTATCCAAGTAGAGGGGAGGGGTAAGGTCGACCTGTCTTTCTGGATAGAGAGGCATGGTTTGGGGGCTTTCCGAGAGCGGAATGGGGAGGTGGTCTGGTCCCTCCCGACACCCGGGCCGGACAATAACCGTAAGAATGCGGTCCGTATGATTTGGAGGGGCGAGGATGCGTGTCCACCTCGCGCAAAAGTGGTTGAGCTCCTCCTTCAGATGGAATTCAGGGCAAGTGAAATGTTTGCCCTGATTCACCCCTACGGTTCATCCGAGTTTGATGTCAATTTCGTTTGGCCAGAGGGTCTCGAACTCTTCTGGTCAAACTACGAAGTGGCAAAGAACAAGCCCGGCAGGCGGGATTTCGTCGTAAAGGCGATTTCCCGTTAGAACTCGGTCAAGAAAGTGACCGTTTTGACCCGTAATGAGTCACTTTCTTGTTATGACATCATGACCTGGCTCGGGCGGTATGGGGATGTGACGGACATGCCCAAGGAAAACTTGGATGAGCACGGGATCTGGTCTGGGGCCTGGACATTTTCCGTCAAACTCAAGCGTTCAGGGAGTACGGTTGCCCACATTCCGTCAGCCACCTTCCTTGGACGTAATAGGATCCAGGTCTTCTACCAGGGGATACCTAAGGTTTGTCACAGGTGTGGCAGCCCCACCCACTTTAGTGCAGCCTGTACTGTGTAGGTCTGCGCTTTGTGTGGTGGGGTGGGTCCGGTGCCATCTGTGTGGTGTCCTCGGACACCCTTTCAGCCTTTGTCCTAGCGCCTTCGCCCGTGCATCGACCGCTCCAGCTGAGGAGAGCTGTGAAGTTGCCTCGGCTGGGGAGGGTACGGGCAGGGATGGGGGAGCAACAGGGCTAGTGAGGAGGAAAAAGGGCCCTGCCAAACTAAGGAGGGAGGAAAATCGTAGAAGGAGTAGGGAGCTGGAGAGTGCCGAGGTGGCGGGGGTAGCGGCAGTCCCTGCTCCTGAAGCTGGCCCTGTAACTACTGAAGCCCTGGAGGAGAATGTGCTGGATGAGGAGACCAGGAGACTTCACAAAGAGGATGGCAATATGGCCGACCCTTCCGATTCCTCCCACTATGAAGGTGTGGATGAGGAGAGAGGGGTGAGGCCCAAAAAGAAAGTTAAGGGCAAAAGGAAAGGGGAGAAAGAAGAGGTTAGAGCCCTCTGAAGCTCCTGGTACTACGGGCCAGGTCAAAAGCGAAAGCCTGGCTGCCCCCCCACTGATTGACCTGTCAAGCCGGTACCTCGTCTTCGATACCATCTCCTCCCCCTCCTTGGAGGGGGAAGGTGAGGGTGAGGTGCCTAGGGAGAAAGAGCCTCTTGAGGGAACTGGGCCCTGTCCTGTCGAGGCACCTTCCTCGGAGGGCAGGGCTAGACCGGGGCCGGATGGAGATGGGGACCATATGGACCAAACGGAGTCTAAAAAAAGGTCCAAGAGTTGTCCTGCCCTCTCGTTGTCTTCGGGGGATGAGGGGGCTAAAAAGAAGGGTAAACAAAAGTAAAGGGTGTGGCCGTCTAATTTAATCACCCTGTATGGCGGCACTCACCCCATTGACGCTGGCATCTATTAATTGTGCCAGCATAAAGTCTGATACAGCTAGATTTGAAGCCTTTGATTTTCTCGGCCGCGTTGAAGCCGACATTTTCTTTTTACAGGAGATCAGGTTGTCAGATCTAGCCTCTCTGGTAAAAGCCAGAAGAGAGTGGAGGTGTGGTCCCTCCCACTGGTCTCTTGCGGCTGAGCCGTATAGTGGGGTGGCGGTCCTTTTTACCGCTCCTGTTGAATGCCGACGGGTTATTGAATTAGAAATGGGGAGGTGCCTGATCTTAGATGTCTTCATGAAGGGACAAGAGCTCTGGCTCATTAACATCTACGCCCCGCAAACTAAGCGGGGCCATAAAGATCTCTTTATGAGGATAAAGCCCTTTCTTTTTACGAGTCGGCAAGTGATCTTTGGAGGGGACTTCAGAGGCTCTAATGGTCCGCTGACTTGCGATAGTGTGGCACTGATTAGCATAACTAGAGAAGTTCGCCTAGAGGACGCCCACATGAGGTGCCCCTCGGGCCACGCGGGATTCACCTATCATCAAGGTAGTCGCAGGTCTAGGATAGATAGGTTTTATTTAAAGGAGGAAGCCGTTTCTTCCGCAGTGTCCGTGGTTGAGGTGGAGTTCTCCGATCACTGTATGATTTTGTTTTCCTTGAATGTTTCAGAGACCCCCCAGATGGGTAAAGGTTATTGGAAGCTGAATTCGTCCCTCCTGGAGGAAGCGGAGGTAAGACAGTTCTTTGAGGATTTTCTTCAGAGTCAGGTACCTTTACTGGATCTTTGTAGTAGTAAATCAGAGTGGTGGGAGATATTCAAGAAGCGGGTTGCAGGGTTCTTCCGCTAGCTCTCGATCCTCAGGTAAACAGGTACCGCTTGTATCAGGGTCTGAGGAGGAAACTCGAGTTTCTCGTTTCGACTGGAGGTAGCCGAGAGGATATCTCCAGAGTGAAATCCTTGCTAATGAGGTGTCATCTTTGGTTTTTGAGAGGGATTTCGGGAAGTACCGCTCACCCGACCCTTACAGAAACTGTAAGATGTCAGTGAGTAGTAAAATCATTTCAGGACTGATTGATAGTACAGGATCTCTGAATCGGTCCAGATCAGGGATCTTAGAGGTCGTCAGATCCTTCTACTCACACCTCTTGGGAAGGAAGGATCTAGATCGAGACAGGATGTCGGCTTTCCTGGCTGAAACTGTTCCTGTGCCATGGGTAGACCCCCCTCTTGATGTTTTGGAAGAAGAAATCAGGGAAGAGGAAGTGAGACTGACGATCGAGGGGCTTTCCCCTAAGAAGTCGCCAGGTCCAGATGGCTTAACATCCGAGTGGTACAGGACCTTTAAGGAATCTTTAGCTCCCCTCTTGACTGAGGTATTCAATGAGTGTTTCTCCTCGGGCACTCTGCCGAAGTCAATGAGGAGGTCAGCCCTGATTCTTCTCTCAAAGGGTAAAGATCCCAGCCGTATTGAGAATTGGAGGCCCATAGCTCTTCTCAATACGGACAGGAAGCTTCTGGCTAAGATACTGTTTAATCGGTTGGTGAAGTTTGCACCCCGGCTCCTTTCGGAGGCCCAGCACTGCACTGGTCCAGGCCGAAGCACCTTAAGTGCTGTCCTTAGTGTCAGGGAGGCAGTGGAGCAGAGTAGTGCTGGTTTCTGGAAGGGGTACTTGCTGTCCTTGGATCAGGCCAAAGTATTTCATCGGGGGAACCATGAGTACCTCTGGTTCGTCCTCCTGAGATATGGCTTACCGAGTACTTTTGTTAATTGGCTTAAGATCTTGTATGCAGGGGCAGAGAGTTTCCCGCTGGTGAACGGGTGGTCTGGCCGCTCTTTTGAGGTGGGGTCCGGAGTCCGTCAGGGTTGTCCTTTGAGCCCGCTCTTATATGTGTTCGTGATCGATCCCTTCCTTAGGAGGGTGTGTCGCGGACCATTGGCGGGAGTTGGGATGAGTCTGGCGGAGCCGGCTGTTACCCAGAGAGTGGTAGCGTACGCTGACGATGTCACTATTTTCGTTTCGAGAGAGAGGAGGTCGATGTTGTGATGTCGGAGGTGGACCGATACTCGGAGGCATCTGGGTCTAAGATCAACCGGGATAAGTGTGAGAGTCTCTGGCTGGGAGGGGGGGATCCCACGTTTGATCTCCCGGACACCCTTCCAGGGCCCCAAGAATCAGCAAAGGTCTTAGGCATCACATTCGGCCAGGATGATTATCCCACCAAAAACTGTAATGGTAAGCTCCAGGATGCCACTCAGAAGGTGGACCAGTGGAAGGGTTGGTCTTTGACCCTCAGGGAAAGGGTACACCTGATCAAATCGTACCTGCTCCCCTTGTTTATCTATCTGGGCAGTGTATGTTTCTTGTCAGAGGCCTACTACACTAGGATCTACAGCCTGTTTTTCCAGATGTTATGGGGGAACAGGATGAACCTAGTCAAGAGGGAGGTTACGTACCACATGAGCAGACTAGGAGGTTTATCTATGGTAAACCCTGTGGTGTTCTTTACAAACACCTTCTTGAAAGCTAACATCGCAAACTTCTGGAAAGAGAGGGCTGTGGGTACTCTCCTGCAGGGAATGGTTTCGGCCTTTCTTCCAGGAATGGGAGAGAGGAGGGCAAGTGAAGGACCTCCGTACGCACCATGGATATCTTCCTGTTTACGCTACCCCGACTCTGAAGGCGATACGTCGGTGGGGTCTGGGAGTGTGGGAGATCAGGACCCAGTCAAGGCAGTTCCTTGATAATCGGGTTCTGTTGACCCACTTCCAGAAGCCTCTGGCACTCAGGGACTACCCAGGTTGGGATCTGAGGGTGTGGTTGTACCTTTTAAACATAAAAAGGATCCCCCAGAAGTTTTGGGACTTGGCCTGTCGCTGCTTTCAGGGGAAGCTATATGTAAGGGACAATCTGAAGTGCAGGAACTCTGATGACCGGGGATGTCCCCGAGAAGAGTGTGGGGACACCCTGGAAAGCATATACCACTTCCTGCTTCATTGTCCCTTTAATATAGGGCTCTACAACCGGGTGGGTGCTTCCATCGGCTGGAGTCAACTTGCCGGCCTTACCTATCCAGAGTGAGCTTATGGGGCATTCAGGACCCTGGGTGGCCAAGATCGGGGCACTTTATTCTTAGTTAGCTTAGTGGTTAGGTACTACACGTGGAATGCACAGTGTTTAGTATCGACCCAACAGAAAGTCCTCTCCGAGGTGGAGGTGTGTAGGAATATCACCGGTGACCTCGGGAAGATCAGGTCTTTGGAGTATGGCAGTCTTAATACCAGTAGGGCTTCTCTCCTGTGGAGAGGTTTTTCTTTCGATGTGCCCTAGGTACTAGGCCCTTAAGGTAAAGTACCTTAATTTTGGCCAGGGATAGTGCATGGATGTTAGGGTGAGTTTAGGGTCAGTTTCATGAAGGGATAGCGATAGGGTTAGAGGTTGATAGGGAAAGGTATTTAAATTTAATTTATCAGAATTGCCATCCTTCTTCCTGGTGGGGGGCTATGCATGTCACCTTGGCCTTTTGTTTTGTTTTCTGTGGATAGATTGTAAAGGGCTTGCAGGCAACCAAATTTGGGCCTTGTGGGGTTTTGGTGTATTGTATTGTTGATATTATATAGTTTTGTTGTGTATATTGTTCTGTATATATTATTCTGTTTATAATTAGGGGGTAGGGGTGTATTTTAGGTTGGGTGGGGGTTTTGGGGGGTGGTGCTCTGGAATTGGTCAGTTATGGACAAAATGTGGACAAACTGTGTTCTTTTGACCTTGACCCATGTCCAGAGGGTGTGGTGGGTGATGGGATAGTTTAGTGTAGGTTGTCATTTTTGTTATGTTGTTATATATGTTATTTTTGATACATGGTATATTGTTATATAGGTTGTTATATATATATATATATATATATATATATATATATATTATTTTTTTTTCTTGTGTGTTTTTTGCCAAGTTGGATGATTTTTAGTTAAAGCAGTTCGCCATTTATTTTTATTTTTTTCCCCAAGTTGGATAGTTTTTAGTTACGGCAGTTCGCCATATTTTTCTTTTGTTATAGAAAGGGGAAGGAAAAAAAGTGGAGATGGAGAATAATGTATATATGTATGTGTATGTGTGTGTATATATATGTATGTGTGTATATGTGTGTATATGTATATACATACATATGTATATGTGTGTGTCTGTTTTTTTATTTTTATATTTTTATTTATTTTTTATTTTTATTTTTTTCCCAAGTTGGATAATTTATTTAAGGCAGTTCGCCATATTTTTCTTTGGTATTTAAAATATATATTTATTTTAGTTTTTTTGTTATGGCAAGGAAAGCTATATTTATGGTTTTATAAGGAATGTGTGTGTGTGGTTTTGGACGATATAGGTAGGTAATTTTTGCTAGATTATCTGGGCTGGCCTGCTAGAAAAATTTCAGTTGTTATTTTGAGACAAAATGTCTGTATTTATGTTCAGTTTTGCAAATTTTTGTTACAGTCAATTGGACTTGTTTTTGTGTTTAGTTTTTTAACCTCTTAAGGACTCAGGGCGTACCTGTACGCCCTGAACCCAGTCCCAGCATCACACTGGGTTGGTCCCGCGACCCTGGTCTAACAGCGTGCTGCACCGATCGTTGTGCCGCGTGCTGTTAACCCTTCAGATGCGGCAATCAAAGTTGATCACCGCGTCTGAAAACGAAAGTAAACGCTTCCCGGCAGCTCAGTCGGGCTGATTGGGACATCGTGATAAAATCGCGATGTCACGATCAGCTGGGATGCAGGCCGAGGTCTCCTTACCTGTCTCTGCCACGTCCGATCGGGGTTTGATTGCTCCAAGCCTGAGCTACAGGCTTGAGCAATCGATCCCCTATCTCGCTGATCCGTGCAAAGCTATGGCTTTGCAGGGATCAGCATAAGAGATCAGTGTGTGCAGTGCTATAGCTCCCTTAGACATCTTATCCCCTATCCAAAGGATAGGGGATAAGATGCCTGACCGCGGGAGTCCCGCCGCTGGGGACCCCCATGATCTTGCACGCGGCACCCCGTTTGTAATCAGTCCCCGGAGCGTGTGAATGCGCTCCAGGGACTGATTACAAACAGGGTGCTGCGTGCGTCTGAGCACCGGAGTACCCCTTTAACAAAGGTCATATAACCCCTTCCCTAATAAAAGTGAACACGACGCAAAAAATGAGCCCTCATACCGGCCCGTACACATAAAAATAAAAAAGTTACAGGGGTCAGAAGATGACAATTTTAAATGTATACATTTTCCTGCATGTAGTTATGATTTTTTTCAGAAGTGCGACAAAATCAAACCTATATACGTATGGTATCATTTTAACCGTATGGACCTACAGAATAAAGATTAGGTCTAATTTTGACCAAAAAATGCACTGCGTAGAAACGGAAGCCCCCAAAAGTTACAAAATGAAAATTTTTCTTCAATTTTGTCGCACAATTATTTTTTTTCCGTTTCGCCGTGGATTTTTTTGTAAAATGACTAATGTCACTGCAAAATAGAATTGGTGGCACAAAAAATAAGCCATCATGTGGATTTTTAGGTGCAAAATCGAAAGCGTTATGATTTTTAGAAGGTGATGAGGAAAAAATGAAAATGCAAAAACGGAAAAAAGCTGAGTCCTTAAGGGGTTAATTTTTATAATAAAAGAGTGTCAGCTGAGAGCACTGTGGTCAGAAAGAAAGGAAATTCAAAAAGAAAAGAACTTTCTCTGAACTATACAGCAGCTGATAAGTACTGAATGGATTAAGATTTTTTTAAGATAAGTAATTTACAAATCTATTTAACTTGCTGGCACCAGTGGATAAAAAAATAAATAAAACATTTGTACCCCTTTATGACATCTCAAAGCCATGAACTTGTGGGTGGAATTGAGATAGGAACGGCTACTCCAATCTGTAGGGGATCCCGGAGAAAAATGCCTTTGACAGAATATCTCTTTAAGGCACTTATTAAATACAACAAAGCTCACTAGTAAAAGTTTCCATGTGCTGACGTAAGTGTAAAATAAATAAATCATAATCCTTTAATCTTTACAGTCTCCCTTCCAATGATTTCCCGGACCTGGAGCTTTAATATTTAGCACAGGACCGGTACCATTTAAAGGGCCCTGTACTGCCTAGAGATAAGTGGGACAGTATGTGTGACACCTGTTATGTTAGTACTATGTGTTCTAACCCAACCCCCACAACCGGTGGCCCCAGGGGATTGTGTGAGAACACCTGCAATAAACTCATATTTAGAACAAACAATGTCCAAGCATAATACAGTTGAAAGACAATGCGCTTTACGTTTAACCACTTCTATGCTAAAAGAAGCACTCAGAAAGATTATTTTCTGTCATGCATTAATAATAACCTTCCCAATGGCCTTTAGTTCAGTTATAGGATTATTCTTCTGGTGTTAGGGGAGTAGCTATAGGGCATGCAGAGATAGCAGTCACAGCTGGGTCTTCAAGGTTGGCTGCCACATGGGAAGACATCTGTGACATAAATGGTTGAGATCCCTGTGAATGATTTTACATGGGGCCGAAAAGCTTAAAGAGTACCTGTCATCAACTAAACTTTCCCTGATCCCCCTCCCCATCTGTCCCTTACTCTAACTATGCCTATCCCTGTGTTTATTGAGGTTTAAAACGCTGTGGAAATACCTTTTTTTATCCCTCTTCATTAGCTCAGGAGCACTGTCTTTCTGAGGGGTGGAAGGAGGCAGGTCCCGGCAGGCATGATGTCACATGAAGGCTGGCCGGGACTCTGCTTCTGCCAGTCTTCCTGTATGCTGCTCTCCCTCTGCAGCAGTGTTTCCCAACCAGGGTACCTCCAACTGTTGCAAAACTACAACCCCCAGCATGCCCAGACAGCCAACAGCTGTCCGGGCATGCTGGTAGTTGTAGTTTTGCAACAGCTGGAGGCACCCTGGTTTGGAAACACTGCTCCGCAGTGTGCATACAGACTAAGTACAGGGGAGGGATGGCAGCCACTGTCTTTCTCTCTCTCTCCTGTGTCTCTCTGCACTAAAAAGTCAATGCTGAGAACCAGGGGCTGTGGGAGCAATTACAGAGGCAGTAATTAAGATGAATGTCAGGGGGGGCACAGAGCAGGGAGTGCAGTGAGATAATACAATATATAAGATAACGTGTGGTGAGGGTCAGGGAGAACACAGAGCAGGGGGAGGGGGAGGTGACTGGCCTCTGTTATATGAGAGGCATGTGCAGGCTTGTAGCTCACAGTGCTGCTCCAGGCTGGGAGCGAGTCCTGAGCTGAGAGTACTGAACTTAGTCCTTAAAGCTGTACACTTACTATGAAAAGCATAGGAAGCTGCCTGCAGACCAGGCGTAGAAAAGAGACCCCTGGTGGCCAAAAGTATAAAATAAAAAAACTGGTATAAATATTAATATTTTTTAATGAAGATATATATTACAATATGTCTTCATTAATGATTTTGAACAACATATTGAAAGTTTTTGTTAATGACAGGAACTCTTTAAAAAGTTATCATTTGGATTAACTTCTTTAATTATGTTCTTTAAAATCAGAACTATGAGGATTTAGCAAAACATGTGTAGAGGAAAAAAAATTTTAACAAGGCCTCTGAAGCAATATGGTTGGTTGCTATAGGCAACCGCACCACTCTACACAGGTTAATACACATGTCCCCCATATGTTGAACTATACAATGGCTGACTTAGGCCAAGTTCACACAGAGAATCTTCAGGCAGGAATTTTTTCGGCAGTAGATTCCGAGCACAGCCAGCTAGGTTTGCGTGTAGGTTGACGTTCCCATAGACGGCAATGTCTGCGGCACAAATTCCACCAGCACATGGAGCAAGTTCAATGTTCTGGCTGTATTTTTAGATCGGAAGTTTCTGATGGAAATTCCGACAAGAAAATTCTGCAGTGTGAAGTTAACAGAAAACCAATTCACTTGCATTTTACTTTCAGGCAGCAGAGTTTCTGACCAAAATTCTAAGGCGGAATTCCAATCAGAATTTCCATAGTGTGAACCTGGCTGTGTACAAGTCTGCCTGCCAGAAGAAATAGATATAAAGCTAAAGGAAAGGATCCAGCTCCTATATGTGAAGTAATCCAGTAAAACTTAAAGGGGTATTCCAGGAAAAAAACTTTTTTTTTATATATATATATATATATATATATATATATATATATATATCAACTGGCTCCAGAAAGTTAAACAGATTTGTAAATTACTTCTATTAAGTAGTCCTCTCTGATGACACCTGTTTAGAAGCAAATCCCCATAGCAAACCTCTTCTAAACTGGACGTTTCCCGAGACAGGTGTCATCAGAGAGCACTTAGACAGAGAACAACCTTAACTTAAGAAGTTCATAAGTACTGAAAGGATTAAGATTTTTTTAATAGAAGTAATTTACAAATCTGTTTAACTTTCTGGAGCCAGTTGATATATATATATATATATATATATATATATATATATATATATATATATATGTAGAGGGTAGGCAGCACAACCACGTATTCTGCAGGTCTTGGGGTGCAGGCAAGGATAGCAGTCCCAATCGCAGACAGCTCAGATAATCCAAGATGCAGAAAATATAGCAGCACACCCAGTAGTAAAGTGCAAAAATTGGGATTTATTGACCCATATCAGATGCGACGTTTCGACGGCATCCCGCCATCTTTTTCAAGCATGATACACAGGTTACAACATCCACATTATATCAGGTGTGTAATTAACAAACAATCAAGTATAAAAAGTGCTATAAAAAGTGATCAAACGTACAATCATAAGAATAAAGTGTATACAAAATATAAAAAATATAAGTGACAAACCAAATCAATCATGACATAAATATATATTAAATACAAAATATATAGAATAAACATATATCAATATCCCTAGATCAAAGTCCACAGGTGCGCCAAATCGGCAGTGAATTAAAAACAATTAAAAACATGTATTCTACCTTGAGACAGATCCACATACTCCTGCATGCCCATGGACGCCATAGCGGCGTTGTTCACTTCCGCATCGGTATCCAGCAGTCATGTGATCATCACCTGATCACACACGTCACATGGGCTTCACCGGCTTCAGCCAGCCGGTTCGGCGCATGCGCACATACTGTTGCATATCGTGCAGAGTGTTAATATATAGTAATAAAGATTCTAGAGGTGATGATTTCAAGAATTAATAGTCTAAATACCATACGTAAGACTCTCGCCAATGTCAATGTACACATTGCTGTGAGTTTCTGCGTCCTCCCCAACACTGCGGAAAACGCATGTAAACCGCAACACAGTGTGCACAGAGACATAACTAAGTAGATTAATAAAAATTAATGAAAAAATTATTTTAAAAAAATTAATGAAAAAACAGTTTATTATGTGGGTTTAGTTAGTGAACAAAAAATGGGTGGGTTTCCGACACGTCCCACCGAATAACCGGTAGAACGTGTCGAAAACGCATCCACCCATAGGAAAAGTAAAACAAAAAATAATATGATGTAAAAAAATAAAAATAAATGTGAAAAAATATAAATAAGGATTATGGGGATATATAATAACCCAGTGTGCGTGAGTGTAAAAATTAACACAGTAATAGTAGTGGTAATATGAAAATGTAAAAATAAAATAGTGATAAATAAAAAAATATAAATAAAGAAATTTTTTGATAATTGATACAGTGTCTCACTGATGTGAAAAACACATAGTGAATCATAGATACGTAATGTGTCAAATAGTGTACAAAATAATGATCCTAACAATATTGTGTAAAGGATCAAGGAAAATAGTGACAAAGTGGTGTTGTATTTATCTAGAATTTATAATAGATTTATTGGATGTCCCCTCTGACTGCTAGTCAGAGGATATATGCCTATATAGTATACAGTAATAGAATCAATCTATCATCACCATTTTGAAACAATCAATGACTGGTGAAACAGTTATAGCTGGGCAGGAGAATTGTTGGATTTGTCTCTTCGGTGTCATATTGCTTGAAATCTAAAGAGAAGAAGAGAGTAGTATCAGTGTCATAAACACACAATTATATGAGTATATAGTATACAGTTTAAGAATAAAATAATCCTGTGTACCATTCTCTAATGAGGAGCATGATTCTAGGCCCTATAGATGGATGGTGTAATGGCAAAATCGACATTCAGACCCTTAGGGCGTAAAGATTCCAATTCGAAAATCCAGAATAGTTCCCTCTTCTTTAGCAGACTGACCCTGTCTCCCCCGCGTTTGAGCAGTGGGACATGGTCAACCAAGATGTATCTCAGGTCGCCCTCTGTATGCCCTGCCTCAACAAAATGTTTCGACACCGGCAAATCCATCCGAGCTTTTCGGATGGAGTACCGGTGTTGGTTGAGGCGGGTACGGAAGTCGAGGGTTGTTTCTCCCACATACAGAAGGCGACAGGGGCAAGTCAAGATGTACACTACAAAACTGGAGGTGCATGTCAAATAGTGGTTAATTTTGTACTCTCGGTTGGTACGAGGGTGTACAAATGTCGGTCCTTTGAGCATGCGGGGACAGTTAATACAGTTCCGGCATGGAAAGGAACCCCTCTGTTTGACTGTTAGATATTTCTGTTGTTCATTAGGTTTCAGGGACACATCAGTTTTTACCAATTTGTCTTTCAGACTAGGTGACTTACGATAGGACATTAACGGGGGTACCCTAAAGTCGGGGACCGTCGGGTGATACTCACTCACTATGGACCAGTGTTTGCGAATAATATTCGCTATTCTGCCTGAATAAGTGTTATAGGTAGATACAAAAGCCATTCTAGGTAAGCTAGCCTTTTTCTGTTTATTGTGTATCAGTTCCCGTCTCCCCATAATTAGGACTTTCTCTTTGCTCTCCTGTAATAAATTACGGGGATAACCCCTTTTGGTAAAGTTGGAAATCATTTTGTCTAATGCAGGTTCCAATTTGTCATCCATCCCTACCACACGGCGGACCCTCATCATCTGGCTTGATGGGAGGGACCGAACCATGGGGCGGGGATGGTGGCTGTCATATCGAACAATTGAGTTGCAATCAGTCGGTTTTGTGTATAAGTCGGTATTAAGGTGATCTCCTTCAATTACGACTAATGTATCTAAAAACTGTACTGCCGTCGAGGATGAAGTTAGCGTAAATTTAATGTGTTCGTTAACCTGGTTCAGAAAATTGAAAAAGTCATGTAACTGTGTATTGGTGCCCGTCCAGATGAGGAAGATGTCGTCAATGTAGCGCCACCACCCCAGCACATGGCTGAAGTGGTGGCACACATAGACGACATCTTCCTCTAGGGCCGCCATGAACACGTTGGCATACGTAGGTGCCACGTTCGTGCCCATGGCGGTCCCTGTTAACTGTAAATAAAAAGAATCATTGAACATAAAATAGTTATTTTTGAGTACCATCTCGAGTAATGTCAGAATAAATTTGCTTTTTCCATCTGAAAAATCTGTTGTAATAGCATTCCCCACTGCCGTCAACCCCGCCTCATGGGGAATGGACGTATACAGGGATGTAACGTCCAAAGAGGCAAGGATGGCGCCAGGGGGGATTTTAATTGTCTCAATATGTCTTAAAAAATCAGCAGTGTCACAAATGAATGATTTTGCACCTGTTGCATACGGTCGCAGTACCCGATCCAAAAAGATGGAAATAGAACTCATGATAGACCCACGCCCGGAGACAATCGGTCTCCCGGGTGGGTCCACCAGGGATTTATGGATCTTGGGTAAGACATATAAAAATGGAGTAGTAGGAAATTTGACATAAAGAAATTCAAACAACGATTTGTCAATCACACCATCATATAATGCACTATTCAAGTACTCGAGAATTTTCCTATCTATATTACACTTGGGGTCTGTATTAAGTTTCTGATAGGTGGACACATCAGAGAGTTGCCTGTGTACTTCACCCAGGTATTTAGATCGGTCCATGACCACAACCGCACCACCCTTGTCCGCGGACTTGATGATGAGGCTGTGGTCATGGACAAGTTGGTTGAGTGCCAGACGTTGTGCATGGGATAGATTCGAGTGACCAGGGTCACAGGTATCGATCCGTAGTCTGTCTAAATCTTGCTTAACCAAAGTGGTAAAAGTTTCAATTGCACTGGACCCAAATTGGGGATTAAAGCTGCTAGGGACCTTCAAGGCATAGTCCGCGGCTTTAAAACACCCAATCTGGTCCGGTGTAGGTACAGTTTCAACCTGGTTTCCAGATTTCTCCGCAAACCAGGTTTTTAATTTCAATTTCCTAAAAAATTGCAAACAGTCAAGTTCTAACTGAAACCAATTAGGACTATATGTCGGACAAAAGCTAAGTCCTTTTCCCAGAAGCTGTAGCTGAGAGTTCGTAAGATTAACAGATGATATATTTACCACTTCTTTTTTGGGTTGACCCTGTTCTGAAGTGTCTTCGGGGCACGTTGTCTTGTTTTTATGTGCCCACTGGTGGCGCCGGCCTCCTCGTCTGGTGGGACATCGCTTGCGTGTGGGTGCAATCCTAAAAAATCGTGGGGTAAAGGGCTAGAGACTGTAGAAGGCTGTGATATATTCATCTGTCCATTTTGTATGTTCACTCTTTCATCTTTAGATCTTCTAGGGGATCTCCTGGTAGTGGAGGTCTGTATACCCCAAAGGTATACTTTATTGTTGGCGTAGTCCGCTGTATCTCTGAACCATTTATGTTTCTTGACATTTTCTAGATCCGATTTCACCTTTTGTAGGTATGATACATGTTTAGACTGGATTTTCTCAAAGTCGCTGTCGATAAGCAGTGATTTGAGGGTGATCTCTGTGTTCTTGGTTTTTTCTTTAGAAACAGCAACATCTCTCTGTAAAAATTCCATGTTCAGTAATATTAGATCAAGGGAGTACCTGTTGGCAATCATCTCGTAGCGTTGACGAAATTCAGGGTTCCCCATGTGCGCGTTATCCCGCGGCTGTATGCGCATGCCCCTCGGGATTCGCGATGTCTTGTAGTATTCACCCAATGTAGATAGGTGCAGACTGAGTGAGAGAAGGCGTTTTGATTCGTATTCAAATTGTCTTTGTATATCCATAGATGTTGGTACATGCAGAAATGCCATATCACCCTCCACTGTACCTAGGATCCTGCTGATGTCCTCATCAGAGAAAGCTGAGATATGGGTGGCAGTAGAAGCAGCAGTTGTTGAGGAATCCATATCGTGTATGTCCAATGGGGGTGCAAGCCTCTTGAGATCGGGTAGATATCAATGTAGAGGGTAGGCAGCACAACCACGTATTCTGCAGGTCTTGGGGTGCAGGCAAGGATAGCAGTCCCAATCGCAGACAGCTCAGATAATCCAAGATGCAGAAAATATAGCAGCACACCCAGTAGTAAAGTGCAAAAATTGGGATTTATTGACCCATATCAGATGCGACGTTTCGACGGCATCCCGCCATCTTTTTCAAGCATGATACACAGGTTACAACATCCACATTATATCAGGTGTGTAATTAACAAACAATCAAGTATAAAAAGTGCTATAAAAAGTGATCAAACGTACAATCATAAGAATAAAGTGTATACAAAATATAAAAAATATAAGTGACAAACCAAATCAATCATGACATAAATATATATTAAATACAAAATATATAGAATAAACATATATCAATATCCCTAGATCAAAGTCCACAGGTGCGCCAAATCGGCAGTGAATTAAAAACAATTAAAAACATGTATTCTACCTTGAGACAGATCCACATACTCCTGCATGCCCATGGACGCCATAGCGGCGTTGTTCACTTCCGCATCGGTATCCAGCAGTCATGTGATCATCACCTGATCACACACGTCACATGGGCTTCACCGGCTTCAGCCAGCCGGTTCGGCGCATGCGCACATACTGTTGCATATCGTGCAGAGTGTTAATATATAGTAATAAAGATTCTAGAGGTGATGATTTCAAGAATTAATAGTCTAAATACCATACGTAAGACTCTCGCCAATGTCAATGTACACATTGCTGTGAGTTTCTGCGTCCTCCCCAACACTGCGGAAAACGCATGTAAACCGCAACACAGTGTGCACAGAGACATAACTAAGTAGATTAATAAAAATTAATGAAAAAATTATTTTAAAAAAATTAATGAAAAAACAGTTTATTATGTGGGTTTAGTTAGTGAACAAAAAATGGGTGGGTTTCCGACACGTCCCACCGAATAACCGGTAGAACGTGTCGAAAACGCATCCACCCATAGGAAAAGTAAAACAAAAAATAATATGATGTAAAAAAATAAAAATAAATGTGAAAAAATATAAATAAGGATTATGGGGATATATAATAACCCAGTGTGCGTGAGTGTAAAAATTAACACAGTAATAGTAGTGGTAATATGAAAATGTAAAAATAAAATAGTGATAAATAAAAAAATATAAATAAAGAAAGATGTCGTCTATGTGTGCCACCACTTCAGCCATGTGCTGGGGTGGTGGCGCTACATTGACGACATCTTCCTCATCTGGACGGGCACCAATACACAGTTACATGACTTTTTCAATTTTCTGAACCAGGTTAACGAACACATTAAATTTACGCTAACTTCATCCTCGACGGCAGTACAGTTTTTAGATACATTAGTCGTAATTGAAGGAGATCACCTTAATACCGACTTATACACAAAACCGACTGATTGCAACTCAATTGTTCGATATGACAGCCACCATCCCCGCCCCATGGTTCGGTCCCTCCCATCAAGCCAGATGATGAGGGTCCGCCGTGTGGTAGGGATGGATGACAAATTGGAACCTGCATTAGACAAAATGATTTCCAACTTTACCAAAAGGGGTTATCCCCGTAATTTATTACAGGAGAGCAAAGAGAAAGTCCTAATTATGGGGAGACGGGAACTGATACACAATAAACAGAAAAAGGCTAGCTTACCTAGAATGGCTTTTGTATCTACCTATAACACTTATTCAGGCAGAATAGCGAATATTATTCGCAAACACTGGTCCATAGTGAGTGAGTATCACCCGACGGTCCCCGACTTTAGGGTACCCCCGTTAATGTCCTATCGTAAGTCACCTAGTCTGAAAGACAAATTGGTAAAAACTGATGTGTCCCTGAAACCTAATGAACAACAGAAATATCTAACAGTCAAACAGAGGGGTTCCTTTCCATGCCGGAACTGTATTAACTGTCCCCGCATGCTCAAAGGACCGACATTTGTACACCCTCGTACCAACCGAGAGTACAAAATTAACCACTATTTGACATGCACCTCCAGTTTTGTAGTGTACATCTTGACTTGCCCCTGTCGCCTTCTGTATGTGGGAGAAACAACCCTCGACTTCCGTACCCGCCTCAACCAACACCGGTACTCCATCCGAAAAGCTCGGATGGATTTGCCGGTGTCGAAACATTTTGTTGAGGCAGGGCATACAGAGGGCGACCTGAGATACATCTTGGTTGACCATGTCCCACTGCTCAAACGCGGGGGAGACAGGGTCAGTCTGCTAAAGAAGAGGGAACTATTCTGGATTTTCGAATTGGAATCTTTACGCCCTAAGGGTCTGAATGTCGATTTTGCCATTACACCATCCATCTATAGGGCCTAGAATCATGCTCCTCATTAGAGAATGGTACACAGGATTATTTTATTCTTAAACTGTATACTATATACTCATATAATTGTGTGTTTATGACACTGATACTACTCTCTTCTTCTCTTTAGATTTCAAGCAATATGACACCGAAGAGACAAATCCAACAATTCTCCTGCCCAGCTATAACTGTTTCACCAGTCATTGATTGTTTCAAAATGGTGATGATAGATTGATTCTATTACTGTATACTATATAGGCATATATCCTCTGACTAGCAGTCAGAGGGGACATCCAATAAATCTATTATAAATTCTAGATAAATACAACACCACTTTGTCACTATTTTCCTTGATCCTTTACACAATATTGTTAGGATCATTATTTTGTACACTATTTGACACATTACGTATCTATGATTCACTATGTGTTTTTCACATCAGTGAGACACTGTATCAATTATCAAAAAATTTCTTTATTTATATTTTTTTATTTATCACTATTTTATTTTTACATTTTCATATTACCACTACTATTACTGTGTTAATTTTTACACTCACGCACACTGGGTTATTATATATCCCCATAATCCTTATTTATATTTTTTCACATTTATTTTTATTTTTTTACATCATATTATTTTTTGTTTTACTTTTCCTATGGGTGGATGCGTTTTCGACACGTTCTACCGGTTATTCGGTGGGACGTGTCGGAAACCCACCCATTTTTTGTTCACTAACTAAACCCACATAATAAACTGTTTTTTCATTAATTTTTTTAAAATAATTTTTTCATTAATTTTTATTAATCTACTTAGTTATGTCTCTGTGCACACTGTGTTGCGGTTTACATGCGTTTTCCGCAGTGTTGGGGAGGACGCAGAAACTCACAGCAATGTGTACATTGACATTGGCGAGAGTCTTACGTATGGTATTTAGACTATTAATTCTTGAAATCATCACCTCTAGAATCTTTATTACTATATATTAACACTCTGCACGATATGCAACAGTATGTGCGCATGCGCCGAACCGGCTGGCTGAAGCCGGTGAAGCCCATGTGACGTGTGTGATCAGGTGATGATCACATGACTGCTGGATACCGATGCGGAAGTGAACAACGCCGCTATGGCGTCCATGGGCATGCAGGAGTATGTGGATCTGTCTCAAGGTAGAATACATGTTTTTAATTGTTTTTAATTCACTGCCGATTTGGCGCACCTGTGGACTTTGATCTAGGGATATTGATATATGTTTATTCTATATATTTTGTATTTAATATATATTTATGTCATGATTGATTTGGTTTGTCACTTATATTTTTTATATTTTGTATACACTTTATTCTTATGATTGTACGTTTGATCACTTTTTATAGCACTTTTTATACTTGATTGTTTGTTAATTACACACCTGATATAATGTGGATGTTGTAACCTGTGTATCATGCTTGAAAAAGATGGCGGGATGCCGTCGAAACGTCGCATCTGATATGGGTCAATAAATCCCAATTTTTGCACTTTACTACTGGGTGTGCTGCTATATTTTCTGCATCTTATATATATATATATATATATATATATATATATATATATATATATATAAAAGTTTTTGCCTGGAATACCCCTTTGACTTTTAATCGTGCATATTAAAACCATAAAAGGGATAGCCACAAAGTGGCAAGTGACATGTCACTAGTAAAAAGAAGGTGAAACGCCGTTGGCGTTTCACCTTCTTTTTGCTAGTGACATGTCACTTGCCACTTTGTGGCTATCCCTAATATGGTTTTAATATGCACGATTAAAAGTTACGTTTTACTGGATTACTTCACACCTGGGAGCTGGATCCTTTCCTTTGTCTTTATGGCCCAGATTTATCAAACTATGTGAGAATAAAAATGGAGAGATTTTCCTACAACAACCAACCACAGCTCAGCTTTCACTTTACCAGAGCTCGTTAGCAGAGCTGTGATTGGTTGCTGTGGGAAAATCACTCCATTTTCTCTCTCACACAGTTTGATAACTCTGCGCCTATATCTCTATGCTATGAGTGTCAGGATTCGGCAGGCTGGAGGTGGATCCTTTGTGTCAGAGAGGGATTGGCGTGGACCGTGCCGGCGGACCGGTTCTAAGTTGCTACTGGTATTCACCAGAGCCCGCCGCAAAGCGGGATGATCTTGCAGCGGCGGTAGCAACCAGATCGTATCCACCGGCAACGGCTCAACCTCTCTGACTGCTGAGATAGGCGCGGTACAAGGGATTAGGCAAGAGCAAGGTCGGACGTAGCAGGAGGTCAGGGCCGGCAGCAAGGATCGTAGACAGGGGCAACGGCAAGAGGTCTGGAACACTGGCTTGGGATACACAGTAATAGCTTTCTCAAGGCACAATGGCAACAAGATCCGGCCAGGAAGGGAAGGGGAAGTGAGGTTATATAGACAGGGAGCAGGTGGAGGCTAATCAGACTGATTGGGCCAGGCACCAATCATTGGTGCACTGACCCTTTAAATCTTAGAGAGCCGGCGCACGCGCGCCCAAGGGAGCGGGACCGCGCACGCCGGGACAGCACAGACGGGGAACGAGTCTGGTAAGCGAGCCGGGATGCGAATCGCGAGCAGGCGCGCCCCGTATCGCGGATCGCATCACGGCTAGGGACATTATCGCAGCGCTCCCGGTCAGCGGGTCTGACCGGGGCGCTGCAAACAGGAGAACGCTGCCAGCGCTCCGGGAAACCCGGAGCGCTCGGCGTAACAACGAGGAGTGGCGGGTCCTGGACTATTACCAGATGCATACCACACATGGACTTTATGGTGAACTGATCTAAACTTTTCCATGTTTCTTTACCAGAAGATATACCTGAAAGGGAAGTATAGAAAAAGAGGACAGCGCCTAGTGCCTTACCCCAGACACCAGCACTTCAAGGAGGGGTCGGAAACCAAGGTACGGCTATGTGGATGGCCGCTCACCTGGTACTGGAAAATTATCACATACCACCCCATACGGGGTAGCCTTTGTATCCTTTGGAGAAGAACTGCTAAGCCCAGAAGGTCACAGGATTATGGATTCCCAGTCCTTATGGAACGAGCGCTGTTTTTCTTCCCAGGAATAAGCAAGACCCGATACTTAGAGACTCTGGAGGAGATTTATCAAAACGTGCCCAGAGGAAAAGTTGCCCAGTTGCCCCTAACAACCAATCAGCTCGCTTCTTTCATTTTTAACAAGGTCTATGCAAAATGAAAGAAGCAATCTGATTGGTTGCTATGGGCAACTGGGCAACTTTTCTTCTAATAAATCTCCCCCTCTGAGTATCGGACATTGCTTATTTCTGGCAAGAAAAACAGCGCATATTCCATAAGGTCGTTTTGCACTTTGATTTTGCCAGAAGATATATCCGATGAGTACAGGTCCTGCAGACCTGTCAAAGCAGCATTGTAAATATTAGGGATGTATACGTCTATTTGTGGACACAATTTGGCAGTTTCTGTATGCAAATTTTACATATTAATTTTATGTTAAAAAATAACTATACTGGTCTTGCACTGATCTTTAATTAGAACCTATCAATATAGTTTAGCGTATGTTATTGTTTTCCAAACGGTGTGCCTCCAGCTGTTGCAAGGTTACAATTCCCTTCGGCTTTCCGGGCATGCTTGGAGTCGTAGTTTTGCAACAGCTGGAGGTACACTGCTTGGGAAACACCGCATGGATACATTTCTGTTCAGCTACATTGGCACACAACTATTAAGAGAGTAACCCAATCTGCCGTTATCCAGATCTGCGGCAGCACAACTCTAAGGCTATTTTTTATAGCTTGTCATACAATACGACTGTTCACAAGTTCACTTACAACAGCAGGATTTCGGATTTAACCTTTTCAGTCCTTTGTTGTAATAATGACATGCAATGCCTAGAGCTGATGCCCTTCATTATACTTCCTAGTCTCTCCACCAATGCCCTATCTGAAGTATCTTTTAATTGAAACAGGAGTTTTAATCATGTAAGACACTCTGAAAAATCAGAATAAATTAGACGTGACTCTACAATGCCCTTACTAATACCATACTAGATGTACTGGATGCTGGGTCTACATTGCTAACTCTGCCCGCAGGCCATGCAAGCTCAGAATACCCAACAATATAGAAGAAGTCTCAGGCAGAGATAGAAAACCTTCAGTTTTCGGGCGTACTGCTTTGATTTTCTATCACTATCAATCCCTTCATAGATAATATACAATACATATTGGAAAGCAGATTTAATATATTCATCAGACTTTCTACATTCTGAATTGCATGCTACATTGATCTCATATCAAATTAGTAATGAAATTGTTTCTCTTATCCCACTTCCACATGACATTATAGGCACACATCGCTACTGGCCACGGCTAGTGCTTGCCATTCTGATCATTGCGAACGGGATATGGAGTTGTGCCTTAAAACAGTACATTTTGATTTGATAGTTGCGGATTGCACCTGAAATAATCATTGTTTAAAATGTACCTGTCATTTGCAAAAACTTTTTTTATATAATGTAGACAATAACATTTTATGTATATTTGTAATATATATTGTTTAAAAAAATGCGCATATTTCTGGTAAACAAATGTTGTCCCTGCAGCTAGTGTGGGACAAGGAGGGCTCTGTGGACTGCAGGGCTCTGTAAACTGAGGACAAGCAGGGCTCTGTACACTGAGGACAAGCAGGGCTCTGTGCATTGAGGACATGCAGGGCTCTGTACACTGAGGACAAGCAGGGCTCTGTGCACTGAGGACAAGCAGGGCTCTGTGCACTGAGGACAAGCAGGGCTCTGTGCACTGAGGACATGCAGGGCTCTGTACACTGAGGACAAGCAGGACTCTGTGCACAGAGGACAAGCAGAGTTCTGTGGACTGAGAACAAGCAGGGCTCTGTACACTGAGGACAAGCATGGCTCTGTTCAATGAGTACAAGCAGGGCTCTGTGCAATGGGGACAAGCAGGCTTCTGTGCACTGAGGACAAGCGGGACTCTGTACACAGAGGACAAGCAGGGCTCTGTACACCGAGGAAAAGCAGGGCTCTGTACACTGAGGACAAGCAGGACTGTGTGCATCGAGGACAAGCAGTGCTCTGTGCACCGAGGACAAGCAGGGCTCTGTGCACCGAGGACAAGCAGGGCTCTGGGCACCGAGGACAAGCAGGGCTCTGTGCACTGAAGACAAGCAGGGTTCTGTGCACTGAGGACTAGCAGGGCTCTGTACACTGAGGACAAGCGGGGCTCTGTACACTGAGGACAAGCAGGGCTCGGTGCAGTGAGGACAAGCAGGGCTCTGTGCAATGAAGACAAGCAGGGTTCTGTGCACTGAGGACAAGCGGGGCTCTGTACACTGAGGACAAGCAGGGCTCTGTACACTGAGGACAAGCAGGGCTCTGTACACTGAGGACAAGCAGGATTCTGTGCACTGAGGACAAGCAGGGCTCTGTACACCGAGGACAAGCAGGGCTCTGTACACCGAGGATAAGCAGGGCTCTGTACACCGAGGAAAACCAGGGCTCTGTACACTGAGGACAAGCAGGACTGTGTGCACCGAGGACAAGCAGGGCTCTGTACACCGAGGACAAGCAGGGCTCTGGGCACCGAGGACAAGCAGGGCTCTGGGCACCGAGGACAAGCAGGGCTCTGTGCACTGAGGACAAGCAGGGCTCTGTACACCGAGGACAAGCAGGGCTCTGGGCACCGAGGACAAGCAGGGCTCTGGGCACCAAGGACAAGCAGGGCTCTGGGCACCGAGGACAAGCAGGGCTCTGTGCACCGAGGACAAGCAGGGCTCTGGGCACCGAGGACAAGCAGGGCTCTGTGCACTGAGGACAAGCAGGGCTCTGTACACCGAGGACAAGCAGGGCTCTGGGCACCGAGGACAAGCAGGGCTCTGGGCACCAAGGACAAGCAGGGCTCTGGGCACCGAGGACAAGCAGGGCTCTGTGCACCGAGGACAAGCAGGGCTCTGGGCACCGAGGACAAGCAGGGCTCTGTGCACAGAGGACAAGCAGGACTCTGGGCACCGAGGAAAAGCAGGGCTCTGTGCACCGAGGACAAGCAGCACTCTGTGTACCGGGGACAAGCAGGTCTCTGTGCACTGAGAACAAGTAGGGCTCTGTGCACTGAGGACAAGCAGGGCTCTGTACACTGAGGACAAGCAGGGCTCTGTGCAGTGAGGACAAGCAGGGCTCTGTGCACTGAAAACAAGCAGGGTTCTGTGCACTGAGGACAAGCGGGGCTCTGTACACTGAGGACAAGCAGGGTTCTGTACCCTGAGATTCTATAACACGAACCTAGCAGGATGATTGACAAGCCAGGAGCCTGCACAGATCCCTGTGAGCTTTTTGGGATCAGAACATTTTCTATGGAATAAGGTCAACTAGAACCAAGTAGAGGAAACTACATGTTACATAGTCCCCCTGTCTTCTTATTATATAGAGAAGATGTTTTAGAAAGATGACGTCTAAGTTTTCCTAAGGAACAATTTGCCACAAATGTTTTTTTTATCACTGTTTGTTTTTTATTGTAGTTCTAAGAGATTTTAAATTAAATTATGCTTCGACATGCCTGAGGTCCAGCCCTTTCTGGAATCAAAACCAGTTGAGCCTGGCTGAGGCCAGAGAAGAGTGTACATTTAGGGGGAGATTTATCAAAACATGTGCAGAGGGAAATATGACCAGTTACCCATAGCAATCAATCAGATTGCTTCTTTAATTTTACAAATGGTCTCTTAAAAATAAAAGAAGCAAAGTGATTGGATGCTATAGGCAACTGATCAATTTTTCCTCTGCACAGGTTTTGATAAATCTCTCCCTTAGTGTCTATCGTGCTAGGCCCTTTCAGAAAAGTTAAGACCTAGATAGGAAACTGCCCGAACCAAGCCTGCTGCAGGCAGGACAACTGAACCTTTTCTGCATCAGAGAACCAAGTCCAGTGCCAGTTTCTAGAATCTAAAGTAGATCTGGGATCAGATCTTGGTGATCAGGCCACCGTGCAGGGTTTTAGGAGGTTTCTCTCAAGTATGTCTCCAGTCGATGCTGAAAGGGTTAATTGTCTTTAAATATTGTGTTTTCTGCTCCAAGAAGAAGAATTGCCTAGTCAGAACTGGAGAGTAGCTAAGCAAAGGCCCTTCTTTTTACATTGATGTGTTCCACACATGACAAATTACTTCATCAGACGTCCTTAATAAGGATATCTTGCCACAATTATTTGTATCTCTGTGAATCAACCTGTGTAAACTCTTTACAGCGGAGTATAACCTAAATGGACTGTATCTACATTGCTAGCAACTCTTAAAAGTGTGTAAAGAATATAAGAGTCTTTTAGTTTATCTGCTTCTAAAGTCTCTTAAAAGGCTTTAAAAGACTAAATTTCCACCCAGCCATTCTAAAGATCTTAAACTTTGCAACCCTTTGCTATAAAAAAAACTTAAAGGAGTTCTCTGGCCGTAAGACATCTTATTCTTATCCCCTATCCAAAAGATAGGGGATAAGATTTCTGATCGCGGGGGCCCCGCCGCTGAGGACCCCCACAATCCTTCATGCAGCACCCACCTATCTTAGCTGCACGAAGTGACAATAGCTCCGTTTCTGAAGCCTCAAGACCACGGGGCCGGAGTATCATGACGTCATGCCCCACCCCCTCAATGCAAGTCAATGGAAGGGGATAAGATGTCTTAGGGCCGGAGTACCCCTTTAATGTCAGAATCCTGCACAGTGACTACCAGTAAAGGTTATGCCTGTTTGCAAGTGTGTCTGGGCTATTTCAGTTACACACCATCACCAGTACATTCTTAGAAACTCCCCATGTATAGCCCAGGTCATGAACTTCTTATATTGTGCAAATCCTTGATCTACAAAAGTTGTACGGGCTACAGGAGAACTAACCTGGTTGGCAAGACCAACTTGCTACACTTGACACTACAATATATTTTCCCAAAAAGACTACTACCCTCAACTGTCCTGGACTACTCCACCTATTCTCCTCATGGGCACTATACATGGACTAGAATTATCTTCATGGTAAAACACAATAAAATAGTGTATACTAACACTGCAAAATCTGACTAGATGTTATTGATTTGTGTGTTCTAGAATAGCTTAATGCATAGATACGTGATGAGTCCATTATTTTTCTTGACAAAATGAATGTGATTCTTACGGAAGTGTTGGAGTCAATACATAATTTTTTGTGCTGTTTGTTTTCTGCCGTGAACCTCTGACTTTGCACCTCAGGCAAGCAGACTGATGTATTTGTCTAGTAGGTGTGTACAGGCCGCAGCTTGCTTCCAGAAGCTGTGATCCTCCGGCATACTATCCAGATCAGTAGTAACTCTGTGCAGCTTATTCAATAGGTGTCAGACAAGGGAATTATCTCATGAAAACTTTTGGTTCTTTGTAATGTTACTCAGAGTTTTTACAGCTAACAGCAGAATTCTCTGTACTGGGGCTTTGCTCCTTCTTTCAGAACTTTCCTTTGAGCAGTTTCTTTACTCCCCTATCTCTACGTTCGGCTCCTCTCATTTGCTGCCATCCTGG
This sequence comes from Hyla sarda, assembly GCF_029499605.1. NCBI lineage: Eukaryota > Metazoa > Chordata > Amphibia > Anura > Hylidae > Hyla > Hyla sarda. The sequence goes on from NC_079194.1 coordinate 241,991,919, forward strand.
ATCTCACCTCCTCCTCAGAACATCAGAGCTGTATCTTGTGGAATTGTCTATTGTGTTTGTTGAAGTTTTTTTTTTTCCTGCGGATGTCCCAGGACGCATACGATACATGCATCTTAATGCCTTTCTGGTGGTAAAAAACCATGAGAAATGCATCAAAACTAGAATTCTCTTTTATTATGTTCTTGCTGAAGTTTGGGAAAATCTTTGAGACCTCTGTACTTGCAATTTAGATTTTATTGAGAATAAACTACATTTCCCATATTTGTGAACACATTTCTACTTTAGTTACTGACTTTATGTAATAAATATATTTCCTGTCTTTCTTTTCTGGTAATAAACTTCTCCTCATGAATTTTTATACTTCCCTATAAATTTATTCTCCGTTCTTTCCTTTTAATCTTCCATACAAACTTTATATTTCCATGTCTACTACTTTTATATGTCATTACAAATTTAAAAGTTTCTTTCTCTCCCTTTCTACACCCATAAAGAATAAAGGGGACACTTGATGAGGACAGATTTGAACAGTTTACCCTTTTATCCAAATAATGCAATTGACTTCTTTAAAAGTGAGGGTGGGACTAGCACTCCTCTGTGCTCACCCCTGTCCTATCAGACTCCTGTTTAAAACCAGAGAGGGGGTTGTAACAGAGCAGCCTGCAGTGATTGGATGAAGATAACCTGTACAACACAGCAGACCCAGGGAGGAAGATGAGTCATGCAGTGTGAGAACACCCCCTCCAAAGCTCAGGATGAAAAACCAAATGAACAACAGTTAGAAGGTATATATAAGAGAAATATAGGTGCTAGACACATAAAAAAATATATGTTCATTATCAGGATTAGGTACTGAGCGACATATACGTTTTTAATGTGGGATATGACAGGTACTCTTAAAGTAAGCATATACTAAATGCCCATAGATACCACTTGATGAAGCTTAAAGGGGACCAATCAGCAGATTTTAGCATATATAACACTTGACGTGTTATGTATGCTAAAGTCGTTATCCTCACCATCCCCGGGGACGTTTTTGCCCCCAAAGATGGTAAATAAATTAAGTTATAAAGTTACCCCCCCCCCCCCCCGGCCGCCTGGCAAGTAGTCCCCTGGGCGGGAACTTCTACTTACCAGTTCCCGTTACTCCCCATTGCTCTGGTCGTGGCCCCGTCGGCTTGATTGATGGCTTGCGATATCGCTCTGCTCCCTAAGCAGACAGTCAATTGACGTGAGCCGTCAATCAAGCCAAGGGGACGGGACCACGGCCAGAGCAACAAGAGATGATAAGTGAAAGTTCCCGCCCAGGGGACTACTTGCAGGGCAGCCAGGGGGACTATATAACTTCATATCTTCACCATTCCTGGGGGCAAAAACATACCCGGGGATGGTGAGGATAACGATTTTAACATACATAGACATTTACCAAGAACACTCGGACTGTTCATGTTGCTGGAACTTTTGAAGCATCTGATGACATTAGTTTGTCCATCAGAAATAGACCATTTGTGGCTAAGTCAATTATACTATCAGCCAACCAGTTATAGCTTCCATAAATCCCAGAAGATATGTCAGGACACTCTAATAAGAAGCTAAAAGATGAAGACGAAAAACAAGTGGAAAATGCTAGAGATTGGAAATGGTGGAGAATTGGATAATGATGCTTGAAGATACACACAGACGACTTCTAAAAACTATAAATAAAACAGGTTAGAAAGTGGAAATGATAGAGGATAATGGAGAAGGAACAATAAAAAAAAAATAAGCGTAATTGCACAATAGATAGCAGGGTGTTAAAGATGATCAAGCATGAAAATAGACCTTTTCATATTTGGGTATTTGTTAGGTACAACAAAACTAGTGGGTGCTCCCACTGAATGGTATTTTGTCCTTTAATGCAGGTATGTTCATATAGAGTAGATCTGATTTTTCTGCACCAAAATCATCCCTAGCTTAGAACTTTTTAGGGCACTTAAAAGTGGTGCAGTTGCCTATAGCAACCAATCAGATTGCTGTTTTTAATTTTTTTAAAGGCCTCTGAAATATGGAAGAAGCGATCTGATTGGTTGCTATGAGCAACTGCACAACACTTTCTCTACACAGGTTTTGATAAATCTCTACCTATGTGACTATTAGGTGTATCACAGAGTCTATTTTAGGGTCCATGCACACTACGAAAATTCTGGGTGGATATTCAGTATACAGCAGCCACTGCTGATATCAATTTGCACTTTGACTACATGGACCCGTGACATCCCCATTAGTGGCAATACAGTCTGTGTGGAATAACGTTGAAAGAATGAACATTTTTAATCTTTTAGTAGAGCCCATTTCTGGAATTTCTGCAGTGCAAATTCTGATGTGTGCATGGGTCCTGACTGAGATACCTATTAAATGCCCTAAAAATCTCTAAGCTAGGAATGATTTTGGTGCTGAAAAACCAGATCTACTCTGTGTGAACATACCCGAATGAGAGGGCAAAATGCCATTCAGTGGGAGTTTTGTTGTACCTGACAGATACCCGAATATGAAGAGGTCTATTTTCATACTTGATCATCTTTAACACCCTATTATCTATGGTGCACGTACACTTAATTTATTTCTTCATTCACCATTATCCTCTATCGTTTCGCCTTTCTAACCGGTTTTATTTACAGTTTTTATCCTCTGTGTGTATCTTTCATGCGTCATTATCCAGTTCACCACCATTTCTACCTTTTTTTTTTACTTGTTTTTCTTCTTCCTCTTTTAGCTTTTTGTTAGAGTGTCCTGACATATCTGCTGGGATTTATGGAAGCTATTACTGGTTGGCTAATAGTATAATGGACTGAACCACAAATGGTCTTTTTCTGATGGACAAACGAAGGTCATCAGATGCTTCAAAAGTTCCAGGAACATAAATATGTATACACCATTGTCTTGCCGTGGTATCTTTTTTTAATTGATTCTCATTTTACATTTGCCAGGAAATTTTGATATGGAAAAGCACACAGCAATCAGATATTAATAGATTATGGTTTTTGCTATTCTTTACTGTTCCAGTAAAAAACGGTCTAATAACATGATCATTGGTTGGCTAGTAGTGTTTAGCATGTAAGTGAATGTAGTGTTTCATTCTATTCTGAAGCAGTCATGTTGTATGCCAAAAAATAGACCATATTATAGCTCCATTAATCTATATCTATATGTATGAAACTCAATGTGTGTGTATGTGTGTATGTACTGTATCTATGTGTGTATGTTCCAGCATCACTTCCAAACGGCTAAAGATATTAACATGAAATTTGGTACACATGTTACTTATATGTCAACAACAAACATAGGATAGGTAATTTAACCCTTAACCACCCCCATTTGTGAGAGTCAGGGTTTTTGTTTAACGTTCCATACAAGTCTATGGGAAATATGTTACTGCATAACTTCCAAACAGCTGGAGATATTTCGATAATACTTGGTCACATATTACTTATATGTCAAATAAAAATATATAATAGTAAAATTAACCCCTAACCTACCCCCATATGTGAAGGATGGGGTTCTGGTTTCAAGTCCCATGCAAGTATATAGGACTTCTGGTACCTTACTTCACAAGCTCTTCTATGCATCTCCTGGTGAATGTGTCAGTCCGGCTGGCAAGCCACACCCTCCCCGCATTCCATGTCCCCATCTTGCTAAGACATGCCCATTCTTTAAGCCACACCCCTTTTGTTTTCCATTTACAATATCTTCATCACAACTCACCCCACCTGAGGACGGGATAGGAGGATTAGAAATTAGGATTAGATATGGGGTCGGGATATGAGGAATGGATATGAGGTTGGGATATGAGGACGGGATATAAGGTTGGGATATGAGGACAGGATATGAGGATGGGATATAAGGATGGGATATGTGGTTGAGATATGAGGACAAAATATGAGATCGGAATATAAGGAAGGGATTTGGGGTCGGGATATGAGGAGGGGATATGGAGTCAGGATTTAAGGACGGGATATATGGACAAAAGGATAAGGTAGGAAAAACTTGGTACTCAGCTAGTACATAAATATATTTTTGGCTAATCCTCAACCCTGAGCACAAAAGTGGACCTCAAAATCAAACTACAGAGTTGCAAAATAAATTCCCTGGGCCCATGTTCCAAGACCTTAATACATGTGAAGTCTGTAGACTTCTTATAGATTTGTCAATGGGGAGCTTCATACTAGTGCCTTGTACTGAACATTTCATGGTATCATAAACAGGTTATAAGTGCACATAAATCATATTCTGTAGAGAAAGGAGTTGTTGAATTCTTGAGAAAAAGCTCTAAGGCTGACCATACACAAAAGTAAGCTCTCTCTGCTGATCCTCCCTTAGCCAAGCATGCATGCATGAGAGAAAGGAAAAATCTAAATATACCCAAGGGTTCTTAATTCAAAATCTAAAGGTTTCCATACACATTATATAGTCAGCTACAGTAGTTCCATGGAATTAGTGGGTTCAGCCAACACATATCTAATGTGCATTGTCAACTTTAGCATAAAAGTGTATACAAGAAAGTAAGTAATTCATATATGTTGACTACACTGATGCTCTGTCTGAGAATTGTCATTGAAGATAAAACTTGAAGCTCCTAAACCCCAATGTAAAATCTGCAACAAGGTCCTTATCTACTATATGCAATGAAACTGTGGTGCCTCCCGATAAAAAAAAGGCTTTCTGTGCTATATGAAGTGGCATTGACAGTCAGCACTGGTACTGAATGCACCCATGTGATTTCAATATATTCAATAGGTTCCAGTATTAATACGTTTTTAACAGTGTCCTCTTTAAAGGGTCTCCTGTTCATCAGTCTACCCCTATTATCTGCACTCCTAACTCTCTTATCGTTTCTTCTCCGGTATATTCCTGTGTCCCTCTACCCCATCTCTTTCTAGGAGAGACATAGATTAGATTTGCTCCTGTGTGGGAGGAATTTACATTTCCAAGTCACTGTGGATTTCTGTCTCGCTTCAATGATTATTTTCATCTTTTTCTCCTAGATCATACAGTATCTTATCATAGTTGGAAACATGATGGTGTGGGCCAGGCGAACCGAAAACAAACACTGCCTTAGGGCTTGTACAGAGAGAGAGCATCAGGATAGTGGAGAGGAAGGAAGAATGGGTTGCAAGCTACCAGAATAGTGGATGAAAAAAACAAAGTTCTCAAATGAAAAATTATGTTTTTTATTATTATTATTATTATTATTATTTAAGATTACATTAGCTGAATGTTGTAAGTCTAATTATTATTATTAAGATTGTTATTATGATTATTATTATACTTTAATATTATTTTTATTAATGTTATTTTAAAAAAAGTATAATAATAATTATAATAATAATAATGATAATGATTATTTTTATACTTTAATATTACTTTTCTGTTAAAAATTTAAAATCTTTAATCCTTAAATATGCTTCATTTTTCTTCAATGATTCCTTGTCAATATTTTTATATTCTTGAGGATCTAAGTAGTGTAGACAGGTCACCTAAAAATCAAAGCCAAAAACCATAAGGTGAGGCAGCAATGTAGTTACTATGGTTCAAAGTCAGGCTATGTTCACATCTCCGTTTTTTCTGTTCATATTCCTCATCTGTAAACGAGAATGTTGAAAAACGGAGCAGCAAGATCCACTACATGATGGATACCGACAGAGGCCAACTGAACCCATTGGCCAGCATTTATCATTGTAGGTGTAAGTGAAGCATGTTTCTACACCTTTTTTGTGTGTGCTGGTAATGTGTGGGAACACCAAATGTATTAAATGGTCATAAATTTTGTGCAGGTCACATTTTCTGAAATTTCTTTCTTAACATACACCAAAAAGCTAAGCTAAGTCTGGGCTGGTGTAGTTTTAGAGACTTTTCAGTGGCTTTGTGCCTTTTTTTGCGTCTTTTCACAAAAAGGCGCAGTTCATAAAACCCTTCCATATCATGTGTATTGCCAAAATCAGTGGATTGTAGCTCAAAATCAGCAGAAATGTGTAAACCAAAAGGTGCAAAAAAAAGTGCAAATAAACTATGCTTGCGCCTATTTTACGCCTTTGTAGGCAGAAAAAAATTGTCTAAAGACAATAATAAATGTTGGCCACTGAGTTTTACAGGGTCTGTCCAGCTTCTAGCCTGATGTTTGTCATTTATTTGGATTCAACCAGAAAAAGTTGACTTCTTACCGCATTGTTTAGGAAGAATTTTGTGACAGGGAAGGAAGCCTCTGACACAGATGTGAACCAGCCATAGTCTGTAGGCGAGGAATTATGCTGTTCCATGTGGTTGGAGATATTCTCATCTAAAAGCCTAAATATGGCAATAAATGAAAAATGGCTAGATTTTTCTGTTGGATTCTATTTACATCCTTATGGCATTGGAGGCACCCAGAGGGGTAGTAGGGCCTCCAGAAGTCTACAGGTACCCAACAGGGGCTTCATACAACTTATAGGTAATGGTCCCCAAAAGCTGATTCATTACAGAATGGGGAAATGATGTATGTCCAGTTGTCCAAAGTAAAGAAGCCTGATTTTTTTACCACTAAGAGTATATTGGCACTGTATGCAGAGTTTATGCTGTGTTCAACTATTTATTATATTGATTTACACAGCATAACAACTTCAGCCTAAAATCTGCAGCATATACAGTATGTATGAACAAGGTGATTCTTTAATATCAGTTAGTATTAAACAGGTTGCATGAAACAGAGCCTAAAGGAAACTAATAACAATTTGGCTTTATTATCCAGCGCACAAAGGGTTAAGCATGAATGTGTGTCTATGTGAGTGTAGTTTCTCTCTGAAAGCCATAACTTATTAACAGGATCAAATCACTCCCATAAATCCCATTGGGTTCACTATAGCCTTGGTGAGTGGCAGTTCAGTAATCCTGACAGCACAGATAAGCTGAGAAGCCATTTCCTACCAAACATGTATACATGTAGATGTGGATGTACATATATATATATATATATTTATATTTAGAATTTCGATCCCTCTGGGCTGATGAAATCATTGGTCCGAATCCTGCATAGTGAATCTGCTTTGCCTTATGTGCAGAGAATTATCAAATCATGTCTACACAGGCGAGGCTGTGACGCTTCTTCTGCAGATTGTCAAGGATCGGCTTCTGGAATTGATTTATTAAAATCATGAACCATAAATGTACTACTTTTATATACATACATAAATGCTTGTACTATCGTGTGAATAAAGAGGAAGAAATCTGATGTCCTTATGAAGGTCATGTCAAGGTCACTGTCAAAAAATCACTGTACATAAGCAAATCCAAAAGGTAAGAGAAGACACAATCAATCATTTTATTATCAGTGACAAACTTTGTATTATCAAACAAACAAGAGAACGGGGGTTAATTCAAATCACAATTGTATCGGGGCTGATCAGTGTACCAATAAGCACAAACCAAAAAGAAGGAGAAAGCTTAACACTGAAAAAACATCAGCACACCAGAATTATGATGCTAATAAGACAGTTTACAAAATCCCCTGTAAACAACTACACATATATTATTGGGGAGGAAAAGTGAGAAAACCGATTAAAATATGGGCTAATAAACAAAGCCCAAGCACAACCCTAGGGAGGCACCATGAACCCCCTCACCTAGATATTGGCACCCATCCTTCTATGTGCTAGATGTTGATACACTCCATTCAAGTAACATGTACAATAAAATGTATAGTACAAAAGTAACACAGGGAATAAAGTAGTGTAATAATAATAATAATAATAGCAATATCCAATACTGTAAGTAATGTCACTCTTAATAGCACAATCCCTGTATACTTGTGATCATAGAAATAGTAGGAAGCAAGCGTCCCAGACTGAATGGAGAGACCAGATGGATAATGGTGTGAGCATAAGGACGGGGCCACAGGAGACCCCACGCGTTCCGTCGCTCCCAAGGTGACTTCCTCAGGGGTGTTGTGTGGATATGTTCTGGATGGAATGGAAACCCCTAATGGTTAAAAAGCTGCAAAAATTATCCCTGGTTGTTGGAGGATGTCTGCCGGTGGTAAAATGTGCACAAAGGTATTGGAAGACGCAGTTGATTTTTCCATGCGTACCAAAAATTCTCCCTTTTTAGGAGTAGCAAAAGTTTTTGAGTCTGGCTAGTGAGGACGCAATGGATTTTTCTAAGCTTTTTCAAAAATTCGGCCATTTGGAAGTTGCATTAGGATTGGTGTCCCAAAATAGTGATTAAGAAGTAGCTTTTGTATGAAAAGCCAAAAAATATATCCCTTTTTTGTTAATTATGGGTTGCGTATGTGTTGGCCTGTAGCAGCAGCAAGGGTGATGGTGTACTGGTGGTAGTTGTAGCCAGTGGAAAGCAGGTAGTGGTGGACTAGCAGTAGTTGTAGTAGACATGACAGAATACAGTGGTGGAAGTTGTAGTAGCCAGAGGAGAGAATGACAGCCAGGCATGGAGTACTATTAATCAGAGGTATCTGGCGCATGCCTCACTAAGCACTCTCTCTGATACTACACTGGAGGGTGGACGAGACAGAACACCCATGATAAACTGGTCAGGTCCTGGCCAATAGTCTAATGTGGTGACCCAGAAGTCAGAGAAAGGGCACAGCTTAGGTATGCATCAACCTGGTTGTTCCGGTCAGGGGGTGAATTCCTTTGGTGATAATTTATGACAGGGTGGAATACTGGATGTAAAAACTTTATTATCATGTTCTACATTGTGAAGATGCTCCTGCCTCTCTCAGGGGAAGTGCAGGAAGCGGATAGTGGACCCTATTTGGCAGGTGTTTGCTGCTTAAAAGTCGTGGCTAGCTGGCTGTGTACCTTTTTGCTATAAAAATCCTATTTAGCCTTCTTCTCAGAAGGTGAAAAAATTCCCCTATTCTAGCATCATACCGAGGGTCTAAGAGTGTGGCTATCCAGTATTCATCTCTTTCCTTCGAGCACGCAATATGGCCCTCACTGTAAAAGCAAGAAAACCTACAGCTCGTCCTCCTTGACAGTTTTTTCAAGGCCCAGGCTTGTTCTGCTTTTGTCTCAAACTGCCATGGTTGGTTATCATGGTCCTTGTTGTCATCATTATCATTACTGTCACATTGTGTAGTTTTCTCGTCCCCTTTACTTTTGACAGATTCCATCTCCTAATTCTCCACCTCAGGTCCCATTTCCTGAACCAACTCCTCCTCAAAGAGAACATACATACTGCTGCCAGTCAGATGTAAACATTCCTCCATCCCTCCTTGCTCAATCACCATTTTGAGCTTTTGTTCCAGAAGCAGAGCTGCCATCAAAAATTATGGGCCCCTTACACAGCTCCAAGGCTGTACAAATCCCACCACCACCACCGTTGTCCATCCCTGAGTCTGCCGATAGTATCAGTATTCAATGAGGTATATTATAACAATATGTATTAATATAATAATATAAAACAGAAAATGGGTGTGTCATGTCCCAGTACAGAAAATGGTTCTGTACAGTCCTAAAGTCCCCTCAGGTAGAGTCCCTCAAGTCCACAGGGCTCTCCTGCAGGATCCCCCTAGGTCATTATTATGATTTCTATTGTACATTAATTCTGTATGTTTATTTCAGGTATTGCACAGTGAATATAAGTTGTGCAAAGATTTTTAGGATATTTAAACTGTATAGGACCTTCCTAAGGTCATGTGATAGTCATGTGATATGTGATCACCTGATACCCAGAGTTCCAGAGGCACAGGTAACCACAGGTAACCAGCTACTAATGGGCTTTAGTCCCGCCCCCTGATATATAAGGGGCTGTAGTCTCCACACTAGCTCTCTTCTCTCTTCACTTCCTGGACAGTAAAGCAAGCACAAGTCCTGAATAAGTTCAGTCCAGTCCAGCTAGGCCAAAGCCTACAAGTCTGTAGCCACATCAAATCTTTAAGTCTCATTTATGTCTACAAGTCAAGTTTCTACTGTCCCTAGCAAAGTCATAACAGTAGCACAGTGGCTGCATCATCATTATTTTCACTACTTGTCCAAGCAAGCCTGAGAGGTTCCCTGTGTCCCGGTCACCTCTGTGGATGTTGGCTATCTGTAAGAAACGTTATACTGCCTTCTTCAGTAAAGTTCCAGTTGCATTAAAACCTGCTTTGGACTCTCATTTAATATATGCCGTTTCTGGGTTGGTTGTCGGTGGTGCCCTACACCATACAACCACATCCTGGCGTCACGAACACTAGGGGTTAACAACATCTTGCCCCAGGGGTTAATACCATCTGGCCTCACCACCTACACCGTTACACCCCGTGGTCCTGCCATACACCGTGGGTCACCACAGATGGCCACACACTAAAAAAATTTGCTAAGTTCAGACTGAGGTGCTGAGTTGCACTACACCCAAAGTACCGAAAAGAAAGTAAATAGCAATTATAATGGAAATCAGACCTCAAGGACCTCATAATATCTGTTCATTCCTTGCGGTCTGATGTAGACTTGATGTTAGGGGCTGTTTCGGCATCTAAATAGGCTGAAAGTAAATGGAAAAAAAGTTGCTGGCAGCAATGGGATAGATAGATAGATAGATAGACAGATAGATATGAGATAGATGATAAATGATAGGTAGATAGCTAGATAGCAACAGAAGGATACAGCAGCATACTGCTAGCACAAAGATATAGATAAAACATGAGTATATAGATAAAACATGAAAAGCTATATAGCTGTAGTGCAATAAATGAAAATATGAAATTATGAAACAGTGAGGTACTTAGCTAGATAGATAGGTTCCGCAGCACCTCAGAGTAGAATATCAAGTGTAGCTACACTTGATGTTCTACTCTGGAGTGCTGCAGAACCTCTTTTTTACTATTGGCTAAGTAGAGCGGACCCTGACCAGGACTGCACTTTTCTGCCGGCACACACTACACTGTATGCATTTGGGGTTGTTCTGCTTCTCCTTGTGTGTATCTAAATAGATAGGCAGACAAATAGATAGATAGATAGGTCAGAGAAAGATAGAAGATAGATAGATAACACAAAAAAGGATACGTTGGCCAGCACATACTGATACCAAACTATTGCATGGACCAGGCATACAGGTGCACACTGCTAGGCTAAATATACACAAACAGGAGAATAAGGCAGCACACTGCTAGCACAAAGATACAGATAAAACATGAAATGCTACATTGCTACAATGAAAAAATGAAAACTTGAGGTGCTTTGCTCACCATTTGGCCAAATAGTTTGGACCATCCCACCGCGATAAAGTGACCTCATTGGGACGGACCCTACACTGTGAATGTGCTCGTCCCAATGAGGTCACCTTATTGCGGTGGGATGTTCCAAACTATTTGGCCATTTTTCATTTTTTCATTGTAGCAATATAGCATTTCATGTTTTATCTGTATCTTTGTGCTAGCAGTGTGCTGCCTCATTCTCCTGTTTGTGTATATTTAGCCTAGCAGCGCGCACCTGTATGCCAGGTCCATGCAATAGTTTGTTATCAGTATGTGCTGGCCAACTTATGCTTTTTTGTGTTATACATATGGGGGAGTGGCTACCTCCATGTTGGTTCCTGCACCCACCCATCTTATAAGGTGCTGGATGTTTCAGACCTTACAAGCCTGGTAACTAATTGCACAGAGGCACATTCACAGTGTAGGGTCCGTCCCAATGAGGTCACCTTATCGCGGTGGCATGGTCCAAACTATTTGGCCAAATGGTGAGCAAAGCACCTCAATTTTTCATTTTTTCATTGTAGCAATATACAGTGGGGCAAAAAAGTAGATAGTGAGCCACCAATTGTTCTCCCACTTACAAAGATGAGAGAGGCCTGTAATTTTCATCATAGGTATACCTCAAATATGAGAGACATAATGAGAAAAAAAATCCATAAAATCATATTGTCTGATTTTTAAAGAATTTATTTGCAAATTATGGTGGAAAATAAGTATTTGGTCACCTACAAACATGCAAGATTTCTTACTCTGACAGACCTGTAACTTCTTCTTTAAGAGTCTCCTCTGTCCTCCACTCACTCCCTGTATTAATGACACCTGTTTGAACTTGTTATCAATATAAAAGACACCTGTCCACAACCTCAAACAGTCGCACTCCAAACTCCACTACGGTCAAGACCAAAGAGATAGATTATTTGACACAGCCCTGACCTCAGTATCTGAGGAGAGGGATTTAGGAGTAATTATTTCAGAAGACTTAAAGGAGTACTCCGCCCCTAGACATCTTATCCCCTATCCAAAGGATAGGGGAAAAGATGTCAGATCGCCGCGGTCCCCGGGATCCCCACTGCGGCACTGCGCTATCATTACAGCACAGAGCGAGTTCGCTCTGCATGTAATGACGGGCAATACAGGGGCTGGAGCATCGTTACTTCACGGCTCCGCCCCTTGTGACGTCACAGCCCGCCCCTTTCAATACAAGTCTATGGGAGGGGGTGTGGTGGTCGTCACGCCCCCTGCCATAAACTTGCATTAAGGGGACGGGCCGTGATGTCGCAAGGGGCGGATCCATGACGTCACGCTGCCCCGTCCCCTGTATCGCCCGTCATTACGCACAGAGCGAACTCACTCTGTGCTGTAATGATAGCGCGGTGCCGCAGCGGGGATCCCAGGGATCCCCAGCAGCGGGACCGCGGCGATCTGACATCTTATCCCCTATCTTTGGATAGGGGATAAGATGTCTAGGGGTGGAGTACCCCTTTAAAGGTAGGAAGACAATGTAATAGAGCAGTAGGAAAAGCTAGCAGAATGCTTGGATGTATAGGGAGAGGTATAAGCAGTAGAAAGAGAGAAGTGCTCATGCCGCTGTACAGAACACTGGTGAAACCTCACTTGGAGTATTGTGCGCAGTACTGGAGGCCGTATCTCCAGAAGGATATAGATACTCTAGAGAGAGTTCAGAGAAGAGCTACTAAACTAGTACATGGATTGCAGGATAAAACTTACCAGGAAAGGTTAAAGGACCTTGACATGTATAGCTTGGAAGAAAGAAGAGACAGAGGGGATATGATAGAAACTTTTAAATACATAAAGGGAATCAACACGGTAAAGGAGGATAGCATATTTAAAAGAAGAAAAACTACCACAAGAAGACATAGTTTTAATTAGAGGGGCAAAGATTTAAAAGTAATATCAGGAAGTATTACTTTACTGAGAGAGTAGTGGATGCATGGAATAGCCTTCCTGCAGAAGTGGTCGCTGTAAATACAGTGAAGGAGTTTAAACATGCATGGGATAAGCATAAGGCTATCCTTCATATAAGATAGGGCCAGGGACTATTCATAGGATTCAGATTATTGGGCAGACTAGATGGGCCAAAAGGTTCATATCTGCCGACACATTCTATGTTTCTATGTTTCTAATTTCAATAAGAACTATAAAAAAAATAAAAAATAAAAACTTTTCTTTTTATTGACATCTCAAAATTATGACTTTGTTTCTATCTATAACATAGAAAATTTAAATTATAAATAATGATGAGCGAAGTTACAGTTATTCGATTCGTCACTAACTTCTCGGCTCGGCAGTTGCATACTTTAGCCTGCATAAATTAGTTCAGCTTTCAGGTGCTCCGGTGGGCTTTAAAAGGTGGATACAGTCCTAGGAGAGAGTGTCTCTTAGGACTGTATCCACCTTTTGCAGCCCTCCAGAGAACCTGAAAGCTGAACTAATCTATGCAGACTAAAGTCAGCAACTGCCGAGCCGAGAAGTTTGTGACAAATCGAATCACCGTAACTCGCTCATCTCTAAAATAAGAATGTCTTTATTCTTGGAAAAATAAGTCAAAACTAGGCAATCCTTTATACTTCTAGCTAGGCAGGTCAGAAGTGAACTTGAGTGGTCCTACATGAATCCACAATACCACACATTGCCTGTTATAGGCCTGTGTGCCTGTCTGCATGGGCTTTTCATATTTGACTGTTTTAAAAATAAACTAAAAAAACTAAATAAACTAAAAAAAAGCAGTAGCCAGTTTTATTGTCCAAATACACAGCAAATAGTCCACATTTAATTGTCCAAAAATAAATCCTGACCATCTGGATTATGATGCCTTATTACACTGTGTGATTATTGGCTAAAGAGGCTGACATCTCCCCATGTAATAGGGCCAGCGATCAGCCAATGAATGAGAAATGTTCATGAGGTCATTTTCACTGGTCAAAAAAATCATAAGTCGTCCACTTCACATCTCTCTGTAAAATATAGGCTATGTGGCCAGCGATTGATGGCAGCAAAGGGCCAAACAAGCGATCCAGTGATCATTTGTGCATTCCTCCCACACAATGCTAAACCCTTGTAATAGGCTCTGTAAACAAGTGCTGATCACAAAAGCTCTTGGTTCTATCTTAGCTCCTACAGGTTTCCTTGCCTGTTCAATGCTCAGTCTTACCTGAAAGTTAGCCAAACTCACCCTTTTCATTAGGACCTAATGAGAATGGAGTAATGAGTATACTGCCAGACAGGGCCGGACTGGGACCAAAAATAGGCCCAGGCATTTTAGTCTAAGCAGCCCATCTTTTATGTAGGGGTCTGACTGCTGGGACCCTCACTAATCACCTTGGTTAAAGTGGCTCTCCAGCTTTTGCAAAGCTAGAACTCCCATTGTCCCTGGAAAGCCTCAGGCTTTATGGGAGTTGTAGTTTTGTAACAGCTGGAGAGCCACAGATTGGGGTACAGTTTTACCCATCATTTCTGCTGAACTTACAAGTAGCTACAGCAGTGATGGGACAGTCAGGCAGACTATACAATGGTATATAGTGACCTGAGTGATGTCTTCTCTGTAGTCTTCATCTTGTCCACGCACCAGGACTTCTTTCAGAGCTACATCTTCCTTATGCAGAGATTGATGCCCGGACGGTGTTGACTCTATACAAAGAGATTAATCATTATAATCGTGCCACGCACTGTGCCCTGAAAATAATACTGCCACCCCTGTACTGTCCTTCTCCAGACCCCTTGTCATCAACACCTCTTTCCGTCCCAGACATCTATATCCTCCTCCAGACCCCTATGCCCCCTAAGACTCCTCCTCCAGACCCCTCCTCCAGACCCCTCTGTCCTCTGTCCTCCTCCTCCAGACCCCTATGTCTTCCTCCTCCTCCAGATTCCCCTGTTCTCTGTCTTCAGATCTCTTCACCCCCTGACCCCTCTGTTCTCCCACAGACCCCTCTGTCCTCCTCCAGACCCTTCTGTCCTCCTCCCCCAGACCCCTCTGTCTTCCTCCTCCAGACCCCTCTGTCCTCCTCCAGAGCCCTCTGTCTTCCTCCCCCCAGACCCCTCTGTCTTTCTCCCCAAGACCCCTCTGTCCTCCTCCTCCAGACTCCCCTCTTTTCCTTCTCCAGACCCCTATGCCCCCCAGACCCCTCTGTCCTCCTTAAGGCTCCTCTGTCCTCCTCCTCCAGACCTCTTAGTCCTCCTTCTCCCTCAGACCCCTCTGTCCTCCTCCTCTCTCATACCCCTCTGTCCTCCTTCTTCAAACAACTATGCGCCCAGACCCCTCTGTTCTCCTCCTCCAGACCCCTCTGTTCTCCTCCCCCAGACCCCTCAGTTCTCCTCCCCCAGACCCCTCTGTCCTTCTCCTCCCCCATACCCCTCTGTCCTCCTCCTCCAGACTCCTCTGCCAGCCTCCAGACTCCTCTGCCCTCCTCCTTTAGACTCCCCTGTCCTCCTCCTCCAGACTCCTCTGTCATCCACCTCCTCCAGACCTCCCTGTCCTCCTAGACGTCTCTGCCCCATCCTACCCCCCCACTCCTCTGTCATCCTCCCTACCCCTAAGTATCCCTATCCCCCACCCCCAAACCCATCTTATATCCTCCTCCAGACCCCTCAAAATCTCTATCCTTTCCACCACAGACCCTCTGCCATCCTCCTTCAGACCACTCAGGATCCCTGTTCTCCCCAGACTCCACTGTATCCCCCTGCAATCCTCCCCCATACCCATTAGTATCCCTCCCCCCCCCAGATCCCTCTGCCATCCTCCTCCAGACCCCTCAGGATCCCTATCACTCCCCACCAGACCCCTCTGGGATCCTCTTCCAGACACCTCTGGTTCCCATTACCCCTCCCCCCCCCCCCCAGACCCCCTCTGCCATTCTCCTCTTGACCCCTCAGGATGTCTGTTTTCCCCCTGGCATCCTCTCCCAGACTCCTCAGGATTCCAATAACCACAGGATCCCTATTCTCCTCAGATACCTATCACATCCTGCCCCAGACCCCTCAGGATTCCTATCCCCCCCCCTTTCATCCTCCAGACCCCTCAGGATCCCTATATCCCCTAGACCTTTCTGCCATCCACCTGCAGACCACGAAGGATCCCTATCCCCCCCCCCCCCACGATCCCTATCCCTCCCCCCAAGACCCCTCACCTGCCTCCGCTGCTCTCCCGGGGTCTTCTTCTCTGATCTGACATCGAGCAGACCAGAGAAGAACATGGCCACTAATACTAATCAGTGATATGCCTATGCATAGCACTGCACAGTATTAGCAATCTGATGATTGCTATAAACAGTCCCATACGGGGACATAAAAACTGTAAAATAAATTTGAAAAAAAGTTTTCAAAAAGTGAAAAGCCCCTCCCCCAATAAAAAATTGCCCCTTTTCCCCATTTTACTCAGAAAAACATAAAAAAAAATTGCATAAACATATTTGGTATCACCGCGTGCAGAAATGTCTAAATTATCAAATTATAATGTCAGTGATCCCGTACGGTGAACAGCGTAAACTTTAAAAAAAAATAATCAATTGCTGTGTTAGGGTCTATTGACATGACAGAATTTTCACACCAATTCCGCTTCTGCTTGCATTTGGATGGTGTCTGGCTTTTGCGGATTTTGTGCAGAATTGGTGCGGAATCCGCAAGCGTAAATTCAGAAGTGTGAATAGGAGTGCAGAATCCCATAGAAGTCTATTGGGCTTTAATTTGAGGCGGTATCCACATACGGACTTTGTATTTTGTGTTGTATATTTCGATGGATGCATGGGCAACTTCTGATGCCATGCATAACTGTGCAACCTAGTCCTAAGAACTATTAAGCCGCTCCCGCAATAGGACATATTCATACGTCCCAGCACCCGTCACGTTCGCACGCTGGGACGTATACATACATCCTAGCGATCTCCTGCACTTCCGCGGGCAGCGCAGGAGATCGGCGGCGAGACCCGGCTACCGATCACAGCCGGAGTCCCGCCGCAGCTGCCAGGGCTGCGATCGCAACGGTCTCGGTAGCATTAACCCCATAGATGCCGTGATCAACGGTACACCAACGGCGGTGCAGCAATACGATCGCGGGTCGTCGTTGATTGCTATGGCAGCAAGAGGTCAGATCATGACCTCCTGTCTGCCTGCTACGGAAGCCTGTGAGATCCAGCCACAGGCTGGATCGCACAGGCTGTACTGTGTGCAGCTGATCGGGTCATACTGTGCTGTAGTACATATGTATTGCAGCATAGTATAACCTGTAAAAAGTGTAAAAAAAATTTATAAAAAGTTCTTAAATAAAAGTATGAAGTGTAAAAAAAAATAAAAAAATGCCCCTTTCCCAATAAAAGCCCTGTATTATCACAAAAAAAGATCAAAAACACAAATCATATACATAATAGGTATTGCCACATCCGTGATCACGTGTTCTATAAAACTATAATGTAAATTATCCCGTACGGTGAACGCCGTAAAAAAAAAAAGGGATCAAATTCACCAATTTTGGTACAAATAGCGGAATAAATAAGATCAAAAGGTAGCACGTATTGCAAAATTGATACCATTGAAAAGTAAAGCTCATCCTGCTAAACATAAGTCCTTACTCAATGGCGTCAGATGAAAAATAAAAAAGTTACGCTGTTGGAAAATAAATGGCAAAAAAAGAATTTTGCTCAGAAAAGGAAAGAGAATATAGAAAGCTATATAAAATGGGTATCACCATAATCGTACCGACCCACAGAATAAATATAACATCACTTTTACCGCACAGTATACACCATAAAAATTTAATAAAAATGCACCACTTATATAAAGTATAATATGTCACGAAAAACAATATCAGAATAGCTCCGCTTAGAAAAAGCATTCTAAAGTTATAACCACTTAAAGAGACACATGTCAAAAAATAAAAAAATAAATAAATAAAAAAAAGCCTGGTCATTAAGGTAAAAAAATGGGTCCGTCCTTAAAGGGTTAATAGTGGGCTTGATTTTTGATCCCTTTCTTAGGGACCAGCCATGACCCAGGTGGACTACAGGGCTAAAATCAACTAAGCAAATCTTTTTAAGCAGGGTCAGTTATTCTGACTATACATAGACAAATGTCAACCTAAACCTCCTGTTCTGTCTGTATGGAGGCTCGCCAGAGGAGTCAACAGCTTACCCCTCCTCCCTTTTCTTAGCCGAGTGTACATGTGTATCAGGTAACTTGACAAGATAGCTGTCATTCAAACATGTGTCCGGGCAGTAGCTATCTAAAGTGTTTTGACAGCTTTCGCAACAGTCTAGTACTAAATTGCAACGGTCGCTGTATTCAATTCTTATACACACCATAATTTCCCTTGAACTTAATGCAGACCTATAGCATTTTATGCATTGTAGCTTTCATTTACTCAACTCTTTCCTTTATTTAGTTCTTTACTGAATGCCACATGAGATTCTAATTTATAATTGTATAATTTCAACTGCAATATTTTTTTCTTCATCACATAATAATCCATTGACTGCAGGGAATTTATTTTGCTGCCTCCAGAAATATATTGAACTATGATGCAATTACCTTTGTGTTTTGGGAGAGGGACACGAAGCAACAAATTCAAAGATGTATTTGGGTGATTTATAACCATCTCAATGTAGAATATTTTTACCATAACAAAGCTTCCAAACTATCTGCAATAATGGAAATATGATTTAAGAAACTGATAAATTGATGGATATGACAATTGCATCAATGCTACTAATTTTTATGGAGTGCATCTGTCTGAGGTATACATAGGGGTATGCAGCCTTAAAGAAAACATTAAATCAGGACCCTCTTCTAATTCTGGGTACACTATCACACCCTAGCCCCCTGAGACAGGAGGACTTCACCTCCATTTTCATGAGTTAATGCATTGCATTTCTGCTTGTGGAGGGGTTCATTATACAGATTCCCAACAATCATTATTGTGGTGTCCCAGCACCAAAGACTGTCCTATGGCTTCATACTTCCTCACACAGACCTGTGGCACAGGTGTTGGATCCATCAAAGGACTGATTATCCCTGTGAGGTGTGAGGTGTGTGGAGAAGCTCAGAACAAATCTGTCATTTCAAATCTTATCCAGTCATTCTGCAAGGATCACTCACACGGTGGAAGTTCATGCCCTGGCGGAGAAAGCTACAAGACCTTGACAGAACCCTAGCTACTATGATCAATCTTCAAGTCTCTCAAGTCAGTATCAATTTATTTGGTGAAAGCACCACAAGTCCCAGCGAGGCAACAGGGCTCCCAAGGGGTTAAGCTGCATCCTCTCACTCTACACCAGACTGTCTGAACAAAACCATCTGCACCCTGCTCAGTAAAGACAGTTATCCAAAACCTGAGGTTGGTGTGTTCCTTTACTCTCAGTGTCTGGCCCAGGAGAAGCTGTCTCCAACATCGGACCGTGTATAGGCTAACGGTGCCCTGGCGTCACAAAGTGATAAGGTATTTCCTAGCACCCCAGTGGCTACCACAACTTTGGGCATCACAAACAGGATTCAGGTGTGTGCCTTGAGAAGATGGCAGAGAGCACCTCGTCTGAGAGCACCAAGATGGAGGCCGCTGTTTCATCAAAAGCCCAGAGCGACATCGCCTAGCTGGCGCAACTTCTTGCGGAGAGACTGACGCTCCTGTACCTTGAAGAAAGCTGATTGTCTGTCAAAGTATAATACCTGGTCGGACGCCCCAGCACCTCGGAAGGCAGAAGAACCTGTGGCCTCACAGCTACCCACGTG
Source organism: Hyla sarda (assembly GCF_029499605.1). Taxonomy (NCBI): domain Eukaryota; kingdom Metazoa; phylum Chordata; class Amphibia; order Anura; family Hylidae; genus Hyla; species Hyla sarda. The sequence goes on from NC_079194.1 coordinate 242,011,855, forward strand.
GGGTTCTTTCTTGGACCTGGCTGTGCCTCCAGAAGCAGAACTCTCATCTGACAAGTCTGCAGAGGAGCCCGGTAAGCGACCTAAGTCACCCCTGCTGCAATGGTGGGTGTTTGGAGATGAGCCAGCAGTCTTCCAGGCCATGCACAAGTTCCTGATCCCACTGCCTGGCAAAGAACACCCCGATTCCCTCCAGCTTGACTCCAGAAGCAGAGCGAGAGGCCCGCATTGTGGCCCTCATTCAGGAGATGCGGGAGGCGAAGAGAGCTGGAGCCCGCCAGCAATGGCTCCCACCAGAGGTACGTCAGCAACAACAAACTGACCCCAAATACCTAGAGCGAGCGCAGTGGCGGTGCGGGGGGTGCGGCCCGCACCGGGTGACACCATCCTGATGGGGTGACACCAGGTACGCCGCCGGTCCTCAGTTGCGCTGCCTGTCTCCATACTAGCAGCCCCCCACTTGCGCTGCCTCTGTAAGAGCATCCCCCCCCCGGTCCTCACTTGTTGCGTCTCCGTACTAGCACACCCCCCCCCCATCACCTGCACAGTGAACCGGCCTGCGCCCCCATGTCTTCTGTTGCACCGGTCCGACGTCCCTCCGCAGGGCCGGCGCAGGAGGACGTGACGTCACTCGCAGAGCGACCGGAGAGAAGGAGCGCTGCGCTGGATGGGTTAGTGAGTGTCTGTCTCTCTCTGTTTGTGTGTCTCTGTCTGTGTGTGACTGTCTGTGTGTGTGACTGTCTGTGTGTGGCTGTCTGTGTGTGTGTGTGACTGTGAGTGTGTGTCTCTCTGTGTGTGTGACTGTGTGTGTCTGTCGCAATCTCTGTGTGTGGCTGTCTGTGTGTGACTCTCTGTCTTTGTGTGACTGTGTGTGTGTGACTGTGTGTCTCTCTGTGAGTGTGTGTCTCTCTGACTGTGTGTGTGTGTGTGTGTCTCTATCTATCTGTGTGTGTGTGTGTGTCTCTGTGTTGTGTGTGTGTGTTTTTTTTTGTGTGGGGGGAGGGGGGGTTTGTTTGAACCAGCGATCTAATGTGGGGAGACTTTGACCTATTGTGGGGAACATGCAAGGGAACCTGCGGCCTAATGGGGGGAAACTACTACCAAATGTGTGGGAATCTATGCTACCTAATGTGGGGAAACTGCTACCTAATGTTGGAAAATTGCTACCTAATGTGTGAAGGCTGCTACATAATGTGGGAAAACTGCTACCTAATGTGGGGATTCTGTGCTACCTAATGTGGGGAAACTTCTACCTAATGTGTGGAATCTGTGCTACCTAATGTGTGGAATTTGTGCTGCCTAATGTGTGGAATTTGTGCTACTTAATGTGGGGAAATTACTACCTAATGTGGGGTAACTGGTACCAAATGTGGGGAATCTATGCTACCTAATGTGGGGAAACTGCTACCTACCTAATGTGGGGGAACTGCTACCTACCTAATGTGGAGAACTGCTACCTACTTAATGTGGGGGAACTGCTACCAACCTTAAGTGGGGGAACTGCTGCCTACCTAATGCCCCCCCCCCCCTGGCAGTAGCACCCTCATCATCCACCAGCAACCCCCCCCCCCCCCAGCAGAAGCACCTCCATCAGCAGATCCTGATGGTGGATGATGGGGGTGCTCCTGCCAGGAAGATGATCCTGCCGATGGACGATGGGGGTGATACTGCCAGGGGGGATGGCCAGTAGCACCCTCATCATCCTCCAGCAATACCTCCCCAGTACTAGCACCCCCATCATCAACTAGCAACACCACCAGATTTATATTCAGAGGGTACAGTATGTGGCAGATTTATATTCAGAGGGCACAGTGTGTGGCGGTATATTCAGAGGGTACAGTATGTGGCAGATTTTTATTAAGAGGGTACAGTATGTCGCAGATTTATATTCAGAGGGTACAGTGTGTGGCGGTATATTCAGAGGGTACAGTGTGTGGCGGTATATTCAGAGGGTACCGTATGTGGCAGATTTATATTCAGAGTGTACAGTATGTGTTGGTATTCAGAATGTACAGTGTGTGGTAGTATTATATTCAGTGGGTATGGTGTATGGAAGGTTTATAATCAAAGATTATAGTGTATAGTAGTATTATATTTAGAGGATACAGTGTCTGGCAGGTTTATAATAATAATTGTTTTCATATAGAGGATGAGAATGCGCTGACATAGTGAGGAGACATCTGGGTGTCACATTCTGCAGAGAGAAGTTCTAGTTGGAACAAGTCCTGGCGGTATGTACCATCTGAATTAGATAAGGGAAGACTATAGAGAAGACGTCGCTGATATCATTGTACATTCTCCTCTCTATGTTCTATCAGAGCTGTAGTCACTTGTAAGTTCTACAGTTATGATGAGTGAAACTACAACTCCCAGCATAACCTCACCACTGCATAAAGGGGTACTCTACTGGAAAAAAAATTTTTTAATCAACTGGTGCTACAAAGTTAAACAGATTTATAAATTACTTCTACTTGAAAATCTTAATCCTTCCAGTACTTATTAGCTGCTGTATAAGTGATTCACAGGAAGTTCTTTTCTTTTTACATTTATTTTCTGTCTGACCACAGTGCTCTGTGCTGACACCTCTGTCCATGTCAAGAACTGTCCATAGTAGGAGCAAATCCCCATTGCAAACCTCTCCTGCTCTGGACAGTTCCTAACATGGACAGACAGAGCACTGTGGACAGACTGGAAAGAACTACACAACTTCCTGTGGAGAATACAACAGCTTATATAAGTACTGTAAGGATTAAGATTTTAAATAGAAGTAATTTAAAAATCTGTTTAACTTTCTGGCACCAGTTGATATAAAAGTAAATGTTTTCCAGTGGAGTACCCCTTTAAGTAATTCTGGGAGCTGTATATTTAAATGGTGAAAACTTCTTTAACACTTTCCCATTCTGTGGCAGCTGGTATATCTGATTATTATTCTGGAATTTCTCACAATGCGCTACAACAGTGGTGTCTGTCACAACAGGCTAAAAACTTACTGGGGGGAGGGGGGAGGTATGGGGGTGACACCATTTTCTACCGCACCGGGTGACACCAACCCTAGCAACGCCACTGAGCGAGCGTACATTCACATGCTTGACCACCCTATCCCAGGTGAAGCCCCCTGAGTTTGGCAATGAGCCACTGTCATCAAGTTTGACAAACAGAGGGGGTTTAGGACACTAATGGATTGTCACCATGGTGGCACTAATCTAGTAAACAGAAGGGCAGTAAAAAATAGACTATCCACCCCGGACCTTGCACAACCTTGAAAGTGGGGAAATTGTTGAGTATACCCCGATACAGAGTTCCTGAGGAGAGCGGTAGGCTGCGGTGACCAGACCCCAATATCCAACGCAGCTGCTATTTGTCTATTTTCCCTTGGAAGATTGGTCCTCTAACCCGCGTGGACTGTTCACCCCTAAGGTGGCTGCAGAAAAGATATCCCAGTCACCTCCACCAGAGGAAAAAGTTGAATGAGCAGCTGCTGCAGAACCTCCCGCCCCAGCGGTGCCAGCTGCCTCCGTACAGATGGTAGTTCCTATCAGTCCAATGTATCACATTTTAATCTTTCCAAAGTATCCTGGACAAACACTATCAACCCGCCAGAGGGTTCTCAAGGAAGAGCAGCAAGATTCCTCTCTCAGCCAAGAAGATATGGCAACCACCGCCACTGGGATGGCAAATACCCTACCTACTAAAGAAAATCTGCATCAGCGGAGGAGATAAGACACAATAATGCTCCCCCCTTCTAAAAAATTTTTGTTTCACTGTTTTTGGTGCAAGAGCCTAAAGTTCCTGTGCTCACCTTCTGCATACCTACCAACCTGTGTAGGACATTTGTAAAAATGCCCCAGGACTGATATTTGTTCTGTTACCAAGTTTTGCTACGGTTTAAGTGAAAGTGCCTGGCCTTGGGCCAAGAAGAAACCAATACACTTTATGTGCCCAGTTATACCCAGAACTTTCTAAGCCTTCATCTACCTTCCTGGTTGGTTGCTAAATTCTAAAAATGCCTTTACTCCATAAAATTCTTTAGTCAGAATTGTCTAGAAACTGTGTATCCTAGGTAGTCTTGCAACGTATATATGCTATTGCCTTACCTTATATTTTCCTGCCTTACTTAGTGCGGTTGTTAGTAAAAGTGTAAAGACAGACAGTAATTAAATGTCTTATTATATATTTAGTCAGAAATGTATCTTGCGGTTAGAATGTAACTCTCTTCATGTTCTGTGTTGTCTGTCCTACTTGTCTCCTGAAGTGCATTAGGTTACCCCCGAAATTCAAGGGATACCTTGGCTGAATCATAGTTGTGGAAGGAGGAGTCTGTCTGTGTCCTTGTTGTGTCCTAGGGTGTGGCCAATAAGGAGAACTCGACCTTTGTCATGGGGATATAGCCCACGGCAGCTCTGGCCCACCTCCACAGTTCCCCCTGGTCGTAACTGCTGCAACCCAAGAAAAGCTCCAAGGCCTGTTCTATGTTTGTCTTGTCTTTATGTCTGTTTGGAAAGCGACCACATTAACAATGCAAACAACACCCCACATGTTCAGGTATCCAATTTTAGCAGTACTTCGCATATCCCGGCAAGTGTTTTTAGTTGCCAGTAAGGCACCAACCACGTAAAAGAAGGAATTCTGAACTTTTTTTTCTACCTCCAGTTGGACTGCCCTCGACACTCCTCAGCCACCAGCCGGCTGCGTTTTAGAGGGGGAGCTTGTGGTGTCCCAGCACCAATGGCTGTCCTGTGGCTTCGGGCTGCCTCAGGTAGACCTGCAGCACAGGTGTTGGGCCCACTGTGTTTATCATGTCCCAGTACTTTGCTAAGAGTTAATATATTTTTATAATTATTCTGTTATGTTATTTCTATATGTATTATTTAAATGTGTTATTGTACCTTTAAGAGAGGAGCAGTGCACCCCTTGTGATGCTGCCTGCCAATGGGAACCCCTAAATTCCTGTCCATATAGTGTACAGTTCAGCCTAGAGCTGTGTGCTGAGCAAGTGTGGTAAAGGTGTGAGGTGTGTGGAGAAGCTTTATCTGGTCATTTTGCAAGGATCACCCGCACAATGAAAGTTCATGCCCTGTCGGAGAAAACTACAAGACCTTGACAGAACTCTAGCTACCAGGATCAGTCTTCAAGTCTCTCAAGCCGCTATCAATTTATTGGGTGAAAGCACTACGAGTCCAAGCTAGGCAACAGGGCCCCAAAGGGGTTAAGCTGCATCCTCTCACTCTGCACCATACTGTCTGTGTAATACCATCTGCACCCTGCTCAGTAAAGACAGTTATCCGTAACCTGAGGTCGGTGTGTATAGGATAATGGTGCCCTGGCGTCACAAAGTGATCAGGTATTTCCCTACACCACTCGTGGTAACACAAAGATATACAAAACCTGAAGAAAAAAAAGCTTGTTCATTGCCGTGTTCTAACTTTATTTATTTTTCCACCTACAAAACAGTGTTAGCATTTATTTTTTGTGACATGAGCTATAGTTTTTAATGGCTTTGTTTAATTCTGGCTTTTTGATCACTTTCTTCTGGGATGTGATGTGACAAAAAATTAGCAATTTTGGGATAATTTTTTTTTTGCATTTTTGCCAAAATGAAGTCATTAATTAATATTTAATCCATCATGAAATTTATTTATTTTTTTTGCAGAATTCACTGGGAGTGAACTATTGTGCGTTGGGCCGGATTTTCATTTGTTAATGGAAGGTCTGAGGCACTTAGAGAGTCTAGCACTGCTGATCTCTCTCCCATAGTGTAAATAACAAGGAGAATAAAAGTCATTTATGTTACAGTGAAACACTAGCAAGTGTTTTGGTCATTTCAGTTTATATCGTCAGTCCGACACTTTTATTGAAATTGAGAAAGTTGAAAGCTATGTTTTATTATTCCCTATGGATTCGAGCAATGCAGTTTATAGTCAGATAGCGCCCTCTACTGTGGGATTTGTATGTAGAAATGAAAGAAAACCTCAGGCAGGAAGACATTAGGGAATATTTATAACACATGTAATATCGTGAACAGCAAAAAATCCAACAGCTAGCTACAGAAAAGGACACGACAAGCCATTCCTTTTGCTACATTTAATGTATTATGTACCAAGCAAATGTGTATTTCACCTTGATAGCTATCTTTCAATACAGTTGTCTGTTCTGCAGTGAGTAGAGGATAGTGTTGAGCGGCATAGGCCATATTCGAATTCGCGAATATATGGACGAATATTCGTCATATATTCGCGAATATTCGCATATTCGTAATATTCGTTGTAGTTTCGCATACGCGAAAACTCGCGCATGCGAAAACTAGCATATACAAAAATTAACATAGCTGAAAATTCACAAATGCGAAAATTAGCGTATGCAAATTTTCGCATATGCGAAAATTCGCACGCCGGCCTCACACAGTAGTATTAGAGCCTTCTTTGCACCACACAAGCTGGAAGCAGAAAGGGATGATCACTGTGATGTGTACTGTGAAGAAAAAAAAACACGAATATTCGTTATTACGAATATATAGTGCTATATTCGCAAATATTCGCGAATTCACGAATATGCGATATTTGCGAATAAAATTCGTATTGTGAATATTCGCGAGCAACACTAGTAGAGGATCACTATAAAGACTGTGACTGTGTGGTTAGTGATAAAATTCGCATGCGCAATATCGCGTGATAAAAGAGCTAAGAGAAGGGGGGGATCAATTTGCATATGCGAATATTCGGGCACCCGCCAGTCTGACACAGTAACTAGTATTGGAGACTTGTTTACACCACAAGCTGGGAGCAGGGAGGGATGATCACCGTGATGTGTACTGTGAAAAAAAATGTGAATATTCGTAATTGTGAATATTTTGCGCTATATTCGCAATATTCGCAAATTCGCGAATATGCCATGTTCGCGATAAATATTCGCATTGTCAATATTCGCGCCCAACACTACTGCCTACCCCAACCTGTTATACTGTTTCTGACCATGCACGTACATTGCCAGTGCAAGACACTTGAGGCAATAGACAATACCATAAAAATGTGCATACTAAAAATAAAGTGCAATTAATCAAAACATATTTATTGCAGGACAATCACAAAAAGACACATACATATAAAAACACATAAAAAGCTCAACAAAGAGCCACCCTACAAAACAGGGAAGGAGCCTCTGTGGCCCTTTCCTGGACCACCGTACTGATATTGAAAGAAAAGAAATGACCAGCCCTCAAAGCTAGAAAAAAAAAAAACCACTAAGTTCAATAAAGTGCCTATACACACACATATAATACACAATGAAGAAATAATAATGTGTGACAAGCAAGTCAAACCATAGCAAAGTGATAAGGAAACGGAAAAAGGAATACAAGTGTAGAGTGAAACAATAGAAGCCTGCCCATGAGCAGCAAATACCAGCATCAGAGAGGAGGGCCAGGTCAGATATTAAAATAGCAGTCAGAGGTACGGTGTCCACTAAGTCCCCACGCGTTCCGTTGCCTAGAGGACAACTTCTTCAGGGGCGGTGTCAGTGATGATCAGATCATTCAAGGCATTAAAGAAGAATATTAGGGGGAGAAAAAACAGGGAAGTACTTGCATAGAGCTCATAGGAGTTGAGCGAAGCAAGATTGGTTAGGTGGTAAAGTAGGGCTATTCTGCTGCCTGTTACAGTACCTAACATGAAGACTAGTTAGAAATCATAAGAGATTACAGTCCGTATACAAATACACCCCACATTTTTATATTTCAACAGTGTTTTGTGTTTTCAGAACAATGTTAGGTTTCAAGAACATTATCCTAAAAAGACAGAATTGAAACCTTTGGCCAAGGAAGGTAAACATCACTGTAACTTACTTGTACTTAAAGGAGTAGTCCAGTGGTGACTCAGTGGTGAACAACTTATCCCCTATCCTAAGAATAGGGGATAAGTTGCAGATCGCGGGGGGTCCGACCACTGGGGCCCCCTGCGATCTCCTGTACGGAGCCCCGACAGCCCGGGGGAAGGGGGCGTGTCGACCTCCGCATGAAGCGGCGGCCGACACGCCCCCTCAATACAACTCTATGGCAGAGCCGAAGTGCTGCCTTTGGCAATCTCCGGCTCTGCCATTGAGATGTATTGAGGGGGCGTGTTGGCCGTCGATTCGTGCGGGGGTCGACACCCCCTATCTGGCCGGAGAGCCAGGCCCCCGTACAGAGAGATCGCAGGGGGCCCCAGCGGTCGGACCCCCCGCGATCTCAAACTTATCCCCTAACCTTAGGATAGGGGATAAGTTTTTCACCACTGGACTACCACTTTAATCATACCTGTATATTAGTAACTCAGTATCCCGTATATACAAGGTTAGTGTGCTTGATTTTTACACCCACCCAAATACCACGTAAAGTTTTGATGATGACAGGCTTGAATTAAAATGCCACCTTGCTGGGAAATGACAGGGATCCCCCTCCCACATTCATTGTGAGGACATAATTATGCTCAGGGTCCCCCTCCTTTCCACCGCCTCTGCTGAGAAGGGCTGTTCCAGCAGGGATAACCCCTTCTTATCTCTGTTGGTAGACAATATAACCGGTCCCCTGCTAATACAGAGGTGACAAGCCTCAAGACAAAGGACACTTCTCTGAAAACTAATTACCGAGAATTGTAATTACACAGAAAATTTCCGAGAAGATCTAAGCACGTATTACCCTAATCCTAATTTAAGAGATATTTTACTAATCTTTTTTTATATTTTACACAGCAGTGAATTTTAACAACCTTCATTAGGTGGACCATAATATGTTGCTTCAAAATATTGTTCTGCATCTCTGTTTTGAACATTCCCTGAATATAAAGGAGATTATTATTACTTGACACAGGACAAGACTTTCTTTTCGCATAACTAGCTCTCTTTTATATCAATATGATATTATTTTCGTGGACAAATACAGTCGTTGATGGTGGTTAAGGGGTTAACAAATATTATCCATGGAAGATAAAAGTGGTCTAGGAGTTAACGGAGTACTGTAATGAAATATAGCTTATCCCCTATCGGAAGCATAGGGGATAAGTTATAGAACGCGGGGGGGGTGGGGGGGTCCGAACCCTGAGACCCCCCCCCCCCCCCAAATCTCCTGTACGGAGCCCTGGCAGTCCACAGAAACGGGTGTGTCCGTCCCTGCATAACACGACAAACGAACCCCCCCCCCACCTGTATCCTATAGAGATACATGGAGGGGACGTGTCAGCCACCGCGTCATGCGGGGACAGAATGCTCCCTTCCTGTGGACTGCCAGGGCCCTGTACAGGAGATAACAGAGGGTCCCAGCGGTCGGATCCCCCGCGATCTATAACTTATCCCCTATCCTTCGGTTATCATAATGCCTCAATTATTGCACCCGGGCCTGGAAAATGTACAGCAGTGAGCATTCTACATATACTAGATCAAGTGTGGCCCTCTAAAGAGGAGGAAATGGGATTGTTTATGGATGGGATGGGTCACGTGTAAAATCGGGCAGCATCTACTACAGTGGTTCTTAACCTGGGTTTGATCGAACCCCAGGGGTTCGGTGAGTAAGTCCCGGGGGTTCGGCGGGGGAGGTCGCAACAGGACAGACAAACCAAGCAATTGCTTGGGGCCCCGAGCAGAGCCGGTGTTTGCTCGTCCTGTATCGACGGGGCAATTCCCCCCATCACTATTAACTCCCTGCGGCCCCGCGTTAAGTTTAAAAACGCAGGGCCGCCGGGACATAGCGCAGGCCGGGACATCACTGACGTCCCGTGCGTGCGCCCATGGAAACGAAGGCGCCGAGGACCGGAGGATAGAGAAGGAGGAAGACACGCGCTGGCCAGCTTGGTAAGTGACCAGTGGCATGTCATCTTCGGTGCTCCGACCACCGGACCCGAGACCTACAGCTCTAGCCGGTGGTCGGAGCACTGAAGTGGGCAGTACACAGGCATACAGCTGGCTGGAGGCTGTATGTCTGTGGAGGAACACTGCCTACATCAGTGGTCTTCAACCTGTGGACCTCCAGATGTTGCAAAACTACAACTCCCAGCATGCCCGGACAGCCATGCTGGGAGTTGTAGTTTTGCAACATCTGGAGGTCCGCAGGTTGAAGACCACTGGCCTACATAATGTGGGGGAACACTGCCTGCCTAATGTGGGGGAACACTGCCTGCCTAATGTGGGGGAACTCTGTCTGCCTAATGTGGGGGAACTCTGTCTGCCTAATGTGGGGGAACTGTCTGCCTAATGTGGGGGAACACTGCCTGCCTAATGTGGGGGAACTCTGTCTGCCTAATGTGGGGGAACTGTCTGCCTAATGTGGGGGAACACTGCCTGCCTAATGTGGGGGAACACTGCCTGCCTAATGTGGGGGAACACTGCCTGCCTAATATGCGGGAACACTGCCATCTTAATGTGGGGGAACACTGCCAACCTAATGAGGGGGAACACTGCCAACCTAATGTGGGGGAACACTGCCTGCCTAATATGGGGGAACACTGCCTGCCTAATGTAGGGGAACACTGCCTGTCTAATATGGGGGAACACTGCCTGCCTAATGTGGGGGAACACTGCCATTGTTGCGAAAATGACACGAGAGAGGCACTTGCCAAGGTAAAGCCGTGCATTTCTGAACTGGTCTCTGAAAGTCACACTGATTTGCAGTAAATATTCATTATGTTTTTGTGTGAAAATCATGTTTTCATGGTTTTGTTCTTTGTTCTTAATTGTTTTGTTTATTTTGTGCACCTATGTATAAAAATATACTTAAATATATACCTCCTATGTTTTGAATTTGAAAAAATCATATTTTATTTGTCCAATTAAGAGGGGTTCGGTGAATGCGCATATGACACTGGTGGGGTTCAGTACCTCCAACAAGGTTAAGAACCACTGCGCTACTAGATTGAGTAATGTAGGAGGTACATTACTTACATGATCCCTTCTGTATTTCTCTTCCTTTTGGTCTGTGCACGGTGGACATTTGAAATTTGTACCTAAGAATTTAATGCTCAAAACACACTTTGTGCTCTGCAACATCTCCAACCCCCCATCCCCCCACATGCTATACAGTGGTATAGTGCCCTAAGAACACATGTGGCCTAAGAGATAGGGGCCCAGAGTAATTTCTCCATCGTGGTTGCTGAGAGTCTAAGAAGGGATCATTTGAGGAGTACAATATTAAAAAACGACGGGTTCCCTGGCATATGCAGCAGTGTTGATTGGGTAGCAGAAAGTCACTGCTTTGTCCCCTAAAAAACAATGGCAACAACAACACAAAAGGAAAACCCAACCTTTATAGGAAATCCATCTGCATGCTCCCATGTGGTTGTAATCAGAGAATCTTATTTATGGAAAGACAACGGTCTACCTACATGGTATACACTGGAAAAACTAATATTCTCTATATGATCCTGGCAATGCACAAGTATATGTTTTTCCAGTCTTTAGCTTTCACCAGAACTTTTTTTTTTATGATTTAGAGACATGACAACAGCCAAAGCTGTTCTGTAATGGATAAGGGCATGGCCTTCATAGATCAAGATCTATTTTAGGTTTGTTGGGTTTTATAGTTTTGTAATGTACAGGCTGTACTCATACTTTGTAAAAACTCCTGCAAATTATAACTGCTTCTAGCTGTGCAGTGGAGCGGGGAGAAGGACATACAGTGCATACGTAATAGACACAGGCCCCGGCTCCCACTAGTTTAGAATTACCTCTTCAGTCAAATAAACTTGTCCATGCTACTCGAAATCCTTCTTGTGTTACCTCAATGATATCGAGAAATCACAAGTCAGTGAAAGAGTTTTAATAGTTAATAGGGAACCTCCAGATTCAATGGTGGCCAATAACCATGCTAGAGATGGCAACCCCCACCCCCCTTCCCTACTAAATTCTATAGAACTCCATTAACCCCTTTGAAGTGAACCCATCCATTTAAATAAAATTACATACATACCCATACTTTTTATAGGTTGTGGTGAATTTATTACATTTGAAACCATGTAAAAAGTTACTCAGTGTCTCATAACAGGGGATACCCCTCCACATGGAAAAGGAATGACCGGACTGATCATATCTCTGTATCACAGTACTGAAAACATAACTTTTATTACAATGAATTAAATTGGGTTGACCAAATAAGAGAAAATTGGGGCGGAGGAGGGGGGGCCCTTCCAGGACACTCACCCTCACCACTGACCTATCCTCATAGCCAACCCTTCTCCCTTCTACCATATAGAGGACTAAATGGACCCCCTATTCCCACCGGCACCTTGTTAACCCCCTGGCCACACAGTCAGCAATAGTTGTTCCTATACGGCCAGGTATTGTGCATGCTGGTATTGCAAGTGCACATCATGAGTTAGGAAGAGGTTAAATCCAACCAAGCACAACATCTGCAAGGACTTTGTATGTTTTCCCGGCAGTTGCACACCCTAAAAACATACTGAGATAAATTTGAAATTTGGATTCTGAGATCCATTGGGGGACAGAGACCAGTGTGTCGTGGTAAGCTTTGTACCGTGCTATGGCATATGTTGGTGCTATAATAATAAAGAAGTTCCTATAATCATCTATGGTGCTCTAGGACAGCACAGGGCTAAGTTGTACTTCTGTATGTATTCCTTCTCCCTGCTCTTTGTACAGTCATGGTAAGGGGATGAAGCTGTAAAAAGTTTTGTTTTACCTTAGTTCCAAAATCAGCCATTGATTTGCATAAATAAATAAAAAACTCTAGACACATTAACACAGTTTTCCGTTGAATTCATTAATAGCTGTATAATTCCATGTAAGGAGCTCCCTCTAGTGGTGGCCATGGGAAGGAAGACTTCAATTTTGTAAGTAAAGCATGTATTCTCTTCCTATAAAGCATTGGTCTCCAAACTGCGCCCCTCCAGATTTTGCAAAACTATAACTCCCAGCATGCCCGGACAGCCATTGGCTGTCCGGGCATACTAAGAGTTGCAGTTTTGCATCATCTGGAGGGACACATTTGGAAACCCATGTTATAGAGGATAACCAGGATATTAGCAAACTTCCCTCTAGGTGCCCTGAGCTATATATTACCTATTAGAAACTACCATGTAGAAATTGGTCCCTGGTGGGACCTGAAGGGAACATAACCGGGCTTATTACTTTGGTAAAGTTCATTTTTCATAAGGAGAGAGATTCCCTTTAATATTCTGTGTTTCTTTTATTCTTTAATTTCTATACAAGTTGTACAAGCTCAATGCGAGATGCCCACTGGAGGTAAATGAGCTATTGAGAGGCCTTTTCAATGATTTCTAAATGCTTTGTATAGTGTAGATGCCAAATGTACAGCTCAGACAGCATGATCACTTCTGGATCAGAAGGATAAGCTTAATGCAGTGTCTATGATTCTTTACTCACATCTGATTATTCTTTTGTACACAGTCCTACCATGGTGTCTGGGCACTGCAATTACATGACAAGGCGGCATCATGCCAGGCAGGTAGTAGGCTGCATGCAGCAACTATATCATTTTCTATGCAAGTATTTTGAGACAAGAATCAAAAATCAAGCAGTAGAATTTCTGTTATTACTATTTACTTACAAGTTGACTTGATCTCCTGGAGGCCACATAAATAGTGTTTGGTAGCACAGGAAAACTTTTAAAGAAATATTCCACTAGTTTTTTTGCCCATGCACACTCCCCATCACTAGTCCTACAGCATCATATGTTTTTTTCCAACACAGCTGCATACATACGTTTAACCCCTTAAAGGGGTGCTCCAGTGCTTAGACATCTTATCCCCTATCCAAAGGATAACTGGGGTCATCTTATCCCCTATCCAATTTTAACTGCGGTGTTGCGTGCAAGATCACGGGGGTCCCCAGCGGCGGGACCCCCGCAATCTTGCATGCAGCACCCCAGTTAAAATCAGTCCCCGGCTGTCACGACCCCCTCCCATAGGCTTGCATTGAGGGGCGGAGCGTGAAGTCACATGGGGGGCGGAGGCGTGATGTCACATGCCGCCTGCCCTGTGGTCACCGGTAATCAGACCCGGAGTGAACATGCTCCAGGGACTGATTTTAACTGAGGTGCAAGATCACGGGGGTCCCCAGTGGCGGGACCCCATGATCAGGCATTTTATCCCCTATCCTTTGAATAGGGGATAAGATCTCTAAGCGCCGGAGTACCCCTTTAAGGACAAAGCCCATTTTGGCCTTTAAAGAATACTGTAGTGCAAAATAACGTACCCCCTATCTAAAAGATAGGGAACAAGTTATAGATCGCAGGGGGTCTGGGACCCCCCGCAATCTCCTGTCCGTGGGCCCCGGCAGTAAGCATGAAGGGAGCATTTTGTCCCTGCATGACGCGGTGGCTGATATGCCACCTCCATGTATCTCTATGGGATACATGGGGGGGGGGGGGCGTGTTCAGCCACCGCGTCGTGCTGGGGATAGACACGCCCCTTTCGGATAGGGGATAAGTTATTTTGCACTACAGTATTCCTTTAAGGACCGGGCCATTTTATGCAAATCTGACCACTGTCACTTCATGCATTAATAACTCTGGGATGCTTTTACTTACGAATTTGATTCCGAGATTGTTTTTTTTTTTTTTTTGTGACACATTCTACTTCGTTGATACTTTGAAGCTCTCTGCTTATAAGGAAAAAAGACATTCCAAATACATTATATATTGATACACGTATACAATATGTCTACTTTATGTTGGCATCAGAGAGTTGACACATTTTTACTTTTTAAGCCATTTGAGGGCTTCCAAGTATAACAGCAATTTTCCAATTTTACAATTCCACAGAAATTTAAAAATCTGAATTTTTCAGGGACCAGTTCAGTTTTGAAGTGAATTTGAGGGTCTTTATGTTAGAAATCCTCCCCATTAGGACACCCCAAACCCCCCCCCCCCCCCCCCCGGTTTAGAAATATTCAAAATGACATTCACAAAGTATGTTAATCCTTTAGGTGTTTTGCAGGAATAGCAGCAAAATGGAGGAGGAAATTCAAATTCAATCTTCTTTTTAACACTAACATGTTGTAGCCCCATTTCTTCCCCCATTTTTACAAGGGGTAATAGGAGAAAATGACCCACAAAATTTGTAACCCCATTTCTCTCGAGTAAGGAAAACTACATATGTGGATGTAAAGTGGTCTGTGGGTGCACTAGAAGGCTCAGAAGAGAAAGAGCAACAATGGGATTTTGGAGAGCAAATTTTGCTGAAATGGTTTTTGGGGGGCATGTCACATGGCACATTTTCTGGGAAACTACACCTCTCAAGGGTACAGTGAGCCTTAACACCCTACAGGTGATTGACAAACTTTTGTTAAAAGTGCGATGTGAAAATGAAAAATGGGATTTTTTTTTCACTAAAATGCTGGTGTTACTCCACATTTTTCATTTGCACATGGGGTTATAGGAGAAAATGCCCCCTAAAATGTGTAACCACATTTCTCTCGAGTAAGGAAATACCTCAAATGTGGATGTAAAGTGTGGGTTCACTAGACACAGTAGCCTCGCAACCCTTGACAAAGGTGATTCGTCACCGAAACGTCGGGGAGGCCTACGGTCCGAGTTTTAGTTAGCGTGGCATAGGGGATCTTTAGGAACAAAGGAGTGAGGGACAGCTGAGTACCAGTGGACACTGGAATCACCAGTGGTCCATAGAGTGGAGTTGAATACATGCGCAGCTGCCCCGAACACCCTCTAGTGTGTGAATTCCTTCACACTTGATCATATACATTCCCATATACATTTAACTTTTTCTTTGGGGTCACATATTTTAATCAATACTAATAAAGTAAATATTTTATAGTGAGGGTTCTAGTGAGGGTTGTCCCCATAAGGGGGTCACCCCTTATAGGTTGTTATTGTCAATTTTGCCCTGAATACTCTCAGGGACACTTTTTTGAGTCTTGGGTTCACTAGAGGGCTCAGAAGGGAAGGAGCGACATTGGGCTTTTGCTAAAATGGTATTTGGGGGGCATGTCACATTTAGGAAGCCCCCATGATGCCAGAAAAGCAAAAAAAAAAAAGGGGGTATAGTGAGCCTTAAAACCCCACAGGTAATTGACGAACTTTCGTGAAAGTGGGATGTGAAAATGAAAAATTTTATTTTTTTCACTAAAGTTCTCATGTTACCCCAAATATTTCATTTTCACAAGGGGTAATAGGAGAAAATGCCCCCCAAAATTTGTAGCACCATTTCTTCTGAGTATATAAATACCCCACGTGTGGATGTAAAGAGCTTTGTGGGCACACTACAGGGCTCAGAAGAGAAGGAGCCCCATTGGGCTTTTGGAGAGAGAATTTGGTTGGAATGGAAGTCGGGGGCAATGTGCACTTACAAAGCCCCCATGATGACAGAACGGTGGAAACCCCCCCCCCCCCCCCCCCACATGTGACCCCATTTCGGAAATTACACCCCTCACAAAATGAAAAATAATAAAATAATTAAATTTCAGCCGTTCAGTCAAATTCTCTCTCCAAAACAAAATTTAGCTCCTTCTCTTCTGAGCCCTGTAGTGTGCCCGCAGAGCACTTTACATCCACATATGGGGTTTTTTCTTACTGAAATGGTGTTACAAATTTTAGTGTACATTTTTTTACGCTAACAAGCTGGTGTAGCCTCCAACTTTTCCTTTTCAAAAAGGGTAAAAGAAGAAAAAGACCCCCAAAATTTGTAACCCAATTTTGGGTACGGAAATACCCCATTTGTGGCGCTAAACTGTTGACTTAAAATACGACAGGGCTCCAGAGTGAGAGAGAGCCATGTGCATTTGAGGCCTAAACGAGGGATTTCCATAGGGGCGGACCTAGATGCAAGCATGGCGGCCTGCGGCAGTGTTTCCCAAACAGGGTGCCTCCAGCTGTTGCAAAATTCCCAGGATGCCTGGACAGTAGATGGCTGTCCGACAATGCTGGGAGTTGTTGTTTTGCAACAGCTGGAGGCTCTGTTTAGAAAACAGTGCCGTATGAGTCATTTCATGTTTATGGGAGGGGTTACAGTAAGGGTGTGTTCATATGTAGTGTTTTACTCTTTATTTTGTGTAGTGTAGGATAGTGTAGTGTTGAGCGTTAATATTCAATTAGCAAATTTTTATCGCGAATATCGGCACTTTGTGATTTCGCCAATATTTAGCAATATTTAGCAATATAGCAAAATGTACTCGTTATGACAAATATCCATTTTTTTTTTCACAGCACACATCACAGCATCCCTCCTGCTTCCAGCTTGTGGTCCAAAGAAGGCGAATATGCAAATATGTAAACATTTGTGAATATCGGCACTTCCAGAGGACACTGATCCCTCCCTTCTTTTAGCTTGTGGGCCAATGAGAAGGATACAAATACAGTTGTCAGAGGTTAGCAACATCCCTAGCAACCAATAGGAAAGTAGTTAGTTGAAAGATGTAATTGCACATGCGCATTTTGCGAATTTCATTACGAATTTCACATGGAAAAAAAAATTAATATGCGAAATTCGTGAATATATGACGAATATTCGCCCATATATTCATGAAATATTGCGAATTCGAATATGGCCTATGCTGCTCATCACTAGTGTAGTGTAGTGTTTCTAGGGTACATTCACACAGGCGAGGGTTCACAGTGGGTTTCCTGCTGGGAGTTTGAGCTGCGGCGGACAATTTGCCGCAGCTCAAACTCGCATTGGGAAACTCGCTGTAAACCCCCGCCCGTGTGACTGTACCCTGTCCTTTTTTTTTCTTTGGGGTTGGGGGCACAGACTGTGCATGCTGGGAGTTGTAATTTTGCCACAGCTGGAGGCACACTAAGTAACAGTAACAGACTAACTCAGTGTTTCCCCCCCAGTGTGCCTCCAGCTGTTGCAAAATAAAAACTCCCAGCATGCACAGTCTCTCAGTAGTTTTCCAGTGTAGTTTTCCAACAACTAGAGGCACACGGGTTGGGAAACACTGAGTTAGGTAACAGAACCTAACTCAGTGTTTCCCAACCAGTGTTCCTCCAGCTGTTGCAAAACTACAACTCCCAGCATGTACTGAAAGCCAAAGGACATGCTTGAAATTGTAGTTATGCAACAGCTGGAGGCACACAACTTCAACTTCCAGCATGCACAGACAGCCCTTTGCTGTCCGTGCATGCTGGGAGTTGTAGATATGCAAGATCTGGAAGGCCACAGTTTGGAGACCACTGCACAGTGATCTTCAAACTTTGGCCCTCCAGATCTGGCATAACTACAAACCTGAGGATGCCCAGACAGCAAACGGCTGTCTGGGCATGCTGGGAGTGGTCGTTTTGCTAGATCTGGAAGGCCACAGTTTAGAGACCACTACACAGTGGTTTCATAACTGTGGCCTTCCAGATCTTGCAGAGCTAGCAACTAACTCACCGAAGATCACCGCCATGGAAGGATCACTGCAGCCAGCCACAGGTAAACAACCGACGCCACCGCTGTTGTCACCATTCCCCCGCTCTGCCCATACTACAG